>NC_084464.1:12127094-14527094 GCF_027409185.1 Cynocephalus volans
TAAGATGAGGTCAGAACAAAGATGATGTCTGTGATGAGTCTTAGGGTGGAAGTAAATATTACAGGTAAGCACTATCCAGTTGAAATATAATGTAAGCCACATGTAATTTTAAATTTTCTAATAGCCATCTTAACAGAATTAAGAAGAAACAGTTGAATTAATTTTCATAATATATTTTATTTAAACCAGTATCTCCAAAATCTTATTGTTTCAACTTATAATCAAGGTAAAAATCTAGAGATATTCTACATTGTTTTGGTACAAAGTCTTTGAAAGCCAGTGTGTACATTACACTGCCAACAAACCTCAGTGTGAACTAGCTCCATTCTGAGAGCTCCATCGGCTTACCACGATAGGTCTAGTCCCTATAGCTGAGAGATGAGAATGCGTGTGGAAGATAATAATTTTCAAGAGTGATATTTAGTTAACCTGGTTCTGGAAAATGGGGAGAGAGAAAATTTATAAGCTGAAAGTAGAGCAGAGTAGAAGAAACCAAAGGGAAGGAGATTTGGATGGAAAATTGAGGAATGATTTATCATCATTCTCATAAATCCAGTCCTTGACATAGGAAGGAGTTATACCTTCTCTATTCTGGAACAAAGCCAATTACAAAAACTGTACCTGATACATCTCTACAACTCTCCCCCCTTGGGAGATCCTCCAAGAAGTTCAATTACAAATGAGATATGCAATTTTATGGTCTGTGAACAAGGAAGAATATTTGAAATATGTGAATTTAGAAATGGTAGATATAGAACCCAATGTTTCTTGATAATACAATTTAAAAAAGAACATTTCTATTATCTTCCAACAAGGTTACTTAGCCAAAATAAAGGAGTTACATATTTTCCCCACAGTATTTTTACAGTTAGCACAAATTACCATCATATAAGTAAATATTGATACATTTCCCCCTTAAAGATACTTTTTAAAGGAAGGCATTGTACATTATAACAGAATTCCAATATTACTTTCTTTATCCAGATTATCTCAAGGAAATGTGAGATCATTAGATAAACATCAATTTAAATTATGAAGAAAACGTCTAGGAGGAGGATTTTCTGAAAACAAACTTCAGATAAAAACTATTTTAAATTTTTGATGGCTTGATCCCTTAGTATACTAGAAAAGTAATTAAAGTAAGTCCACATCCAACATTAGAAACAGGCAAAATAGGCAATGACTGAATGGTATGATTTTAAGATTGTTTGGAAGGCCTTTGTGCACCCTCAGATTCCACCTGTATTCTCCAATGTTAAGACACCCTTAGGAGTTTACCCATCTCAACATTCTCCAGGGAGAACGACAACATGCTGCAGGGCTGACCCGGTAAGTTGGTATCTCATTTTCCCAAGGTATGAACGGAGAACAAGACAGAAGGAAGCAGAACGGAGTTCTGGGTCCCTCCTCCCTGCCAATGCCCCGGCTCCTCCTAGCCCGCCCTGCTTTTGGTCCTCAACTGCTGAGGAAAGTCTGCCAGGCTTTGCCTCCCACTCTGCGTTCAGTTCTTCTACACCTTTTATTTGTAGGCAGACAATTAGACAAAATAATACCCCATCTGGTAGATACCCAGAGGAATTTACACACACGTGACTGCTTTGGGCTGCATGTCCTCCGCTCCATCTTGCCCGGAACTTGTGCTTCATGTTTGTATACTGCTTTTCTGACCCCAGTATCCCAGCTCATCCTCTTTGCTTACCACCGTCTTTGTCCTGGCCTGAGGATGATTGGCCTGTTGAGAAAGAGAAGTTCAGAATTATAGCAGCTGAAAGGGAGAGCGGCTGAGAAGATGAAAGAGAGACAGCTGGCTGAGCTTCCTAACCCAACAAGGGCTGAGGGCTGGCTGGGTAGAAAAGGCATCTTTGTTATTCTGAATGTATAAGGTGGTGACAGTAAAAAGGTAGTTAATGCCTGACTTCTAAATGGCAGTAACATGCAATCTGGGACAGACGTGAGAAGGGACTGTGGAAAGACTTTAGATAGGAAGAAACGGAAATAATTATAGAGCTCAATAGTAGAATAGTTAAACCAATGGTAAGTGATTTAATGGCAGTTGGGAAGTTTTTCCCTTTTATTTTCTTGCCTAATTTTCACTGAGGTTATTTCAAGACTGATAACTGCAAAGAAAGGAAATGAAGGTAATCGATTTTATTAATTATTGTTCAAGCAGGCATAGCTATACTTATTAATAAAAGCAGAGTTGAGGATATGAAGAGATTCAATACGCCTTTTCTCTATTTTCTCCTGGGAGTTGAGGACTGCTGTTGTTTCTGTGCTCCTTTGTTAGACATGACACGGTGGCATCTTCTAAGGGTGCAGATTGGCTGTTAGGATGCTTGTGTGAACATGTGTCACTTAGAGTTCCTTGGTGGTAAGTAGAAGAAACCATGTGTGGCTAATTTACACAGAAGGATTTAATGGTCTTGGAGAATTGATGGTGGGAATAGGCAGAAACCAAGGATCCTGGAGGTATAGGAAGCTGGAAACTCTTCCAAACACACGAGTAACTGTCTAAGTGCAGGAGCACTATGGTGGGTGCCCAGCGATCTTCCATCCTTGCTGCACTTACCCAAATTCAGCATCCCAGGGAACACACTTCATTGGCCATGCACAGGCCACTTGCTAGCCTCCTGGTTTTATCACTGGATAGATGAATTGCAGTCTTTTAGGTCCTCCTGGCTTCTGTAGTTGGAGAGAGGAGTCTGGAATTACTGGCCCATCAAGACTACACGAAATGGGACTAGGAAATTGTGATGCTGTTAGGGAGGAGAAATGGACACAAGACAGCAAGGACAAATACACCAAATAAAAATCTGATAAATGTCCCTTGCGCTTCACATGTCTTGAGTTATTTACTGATCATATCTTATTGATAATAATGTTAGTACAACCTAAATGAAAATGGAAGTGATATATGCATGGTATAAAATAATTTATGCAATATCTTGTTCAGAAGACATATATATTTATCATTATATATATATATATATATCACTGAAAATGCTTTATGTATCTCTCCATTTCCTCCTCCTCATTCACTGAAAAGATTATTTATTGAGCATTTTCTATTTTCCAAGCACTATGCCGGGTATAGGAGATATAAAAGTCAACAGAACAGACTTGGAGGATCTCTGTGTTCATGAAACATCTTATGTCAGCAAAGTCACATTGAGAATGACTATTGAGATTATAGCTGATTAATTTAGATTAGTCTGGCACTCTAAAAAGAACCAGTATTTTTTCGTATAAGATTTTACACCTATTTTATAAACAGTATTTCTTTGAGTGAATATTTCCAGAAGTATGGGCAAAATAGGAAAAAAGTGTGTGTGTATGCATGTGTGTGTGTGTGCACACACATGTGTACATGTGTAATACCATAAAGTATAACTGGGATTTCAGTTCAGTTGATTAAATTAAGCCATGCTCAGGCTAGGACTGATTGGTAGACTAAAGTGGCTTTTGTGGACTAATGTGGCTTTAAACAAACACAGGCTTTAAGTGAAAATAACTGAGATAGAAATTTAGGTTTTCTGATACAATGATGTGATCATCTGAGCAGTTGGACAGAAAATGCTTTTTTTAAAAAAAAACCTAGTTCTCTTTAAATATTGGTGAAATTTCTAAGAAGTACATTTTAGTCGTCAGAAAAAGAAGTACTATATCAAATAAATTCTATATTAAATTCAAGCTTCAGTGAGCTCTCTTTAACCACATTTGACTGGTTCATTTGTTGTCTTTCCATTTTAAGAAAGACTAAGATGCTTTCTGGGAAAAGACTAATTCTAAGGAAAGAGACAGGCATACAAGCTTGATCTTACACCAACATCTCAGGCCCAGAGAGGAAGGGTAGTTTTGGTCATAGTACAATGTTTGCCAGTCATATTGTTCCAGGAGCTAATCCTTAGGCATTTATTTCTGGATCTTAGGGAGAGGGACTTGGAGTAAAATCTGAGATCTCCATCAGTTAGCAGGGCCTCCGTAGCTCCACCTGCTGTTCTGTGTAACATGGAGGAAGAGCATGTGGTGGGGTGGGGAAGAAGATGGCATATACCCCTTCAACTTGGCATTTCTGATGGAGCATGGGATGCACAGACCTGAGAGTTCAAGGTTTGGTCAGAACCAAAGAAGATATTGGAGAGAACATGGCATGATTTACATACAGTGGGTACCAGCAGGAATCAGTGGTAGAGGTGATGGAGGTCACTGAGGTGGCCCCAGAAACAGCTCTAGAATCAGCAGGAAGTGCTTTCCATGTGGCTTTGTTGGGTGAAGGTACCACCAGCGTTTTCATGATGGATGTGGAGATATTCGTGGTTTGAAGAGCATCATTATGAGCATAGAATCCTTGTCAGCAGACAGCAAAGCAGAAGTCTGAGCAGTAGAGGAAGAAAATGGCAGATGTTTCAAAGAGGCTGAGAAGAATGAATTTTGAGCATATGTCATCTAAAGTCTTAGATCCTTCCAGAAGACACGAGGGTAGTTTGAGTTAACGGTAGGAGATCCATAATGATTATGCCTGAATTAGAGAAATCCTGGATTAGGGCTATAATTTTGATCCTAAATTTATCTTTGGACTTGTGTGGCCATTAGAAATACACGTGAACAAAAACTTGTAATAAAAATAACATATGAGTACTTGTGTGAAGCACATAATTCAAATAGTCTGGGCAAATATGTGATGAGAATTGTTTTTCCCCACAGTGTGCATAGCCTAGATTATTTTAGAAGTGATATTATATAAAACTGTTTACACTGTTCTCATTTATAGCTGGTTTTCCCTTAAGATGAAAAAAGGGTGTTTTAAAAAATATATGGAACATTTACAAAATATTTTTTTTTTGCTCTGGGACATTTCAACTATTATTAATAAAAAGAAAATATATAGGAAAATCATTTGCTTTAGGTTTATTGAACTGACCTGGATTAGTGTCTTTAGATACCATTTGGTTCCTGAGTGACTTGAATCTGTCTCATTGATTTGGAAGGCTAAAAATAAACCGTCAGGAAAGCATCTTTCTTACTGAAAAACAGACATATTTTATGTAGATATTATATATATATAAAATACTTGGTCAGTTTATACGAATCAATGTGTAGTTTCCTTTCCTATTCTCTCTCTCTCTTTTTTTAATGGAACAACAGAGTTCTAGAACAATGTTTGTCCAGTGGGGGAAAGAGCATTTTGATCCAACATTTGGGAATGTCAACAGAATACGAAGAGCCTAATTTATTTTCTCCTCAGAAGGAGCTGCTAATCCCAGGTAACCAGACAGGTTTGCCCAGGAAATAAGCAGAATGTCTAGTTGTATTGTCTTTTTCTGTTTCTGTTAATGGTAAAATTGAAGCCATTGGTAACACTTGACCAGCTCTTAAGCATAGTTATTTTTATGTCTTCTCTTCAAATTGATGTTAGCGAAATCCTCTAGTGTATGACTTTTAAAATAATATTTTCTAAAATCTGTCATAGGTAGTTGGTTGAAGAAAGAGTCTTTGTAAGTATAATATTAATATTCGGGAATATTACTTTAATATTGCAGCTCAATGATGGCAGATGGATTTATGCACTTAAACCACTGGGTTTATATGCCAGTGACATTTATATACTTTGAAAATAAAAATATGAGCACAAAAATCTACATGATGACAAAAAGGATACTTAAGAATCTTAGAATCCTAGAAGTGCTTGAACTAGAGATCATCTAGCTGATTTTATAGAGGTCGGATAACTCTAATATAAACACAGCTGCACAGTTTTAAAAAAAAGCAGAGAAAAACTTCAGTTTTCTGATACATTGGTGACGTAGTCTGTGTCATAGCAATTGGATAGGTTACTTAACTGATTACTTACATCCTCTTAAATATTTGATACAATTTTTAAAAGGATTTCTTTCTTTCTTTTTTTTGCTACCAGTATAAGAAGTTTCACTATATCAGTGAAACTCCAAATAAATTTCAAACTTCAGGGCCGAGCCTGTGGAGCACTCGGGAGAGTGCGGCGCTGGGAGCGCGGTGACGCTCCCGCCGCGGGTTCGGATCCTATATATAGGACTGGCCGGTGCACTCACTGGCTGAGTGCCGGTCACGAAAAAGACAAAAAGAAAAAAAAAAAGAATTTCAAACTTCATTAGGCCACCATTATAACTGAAGTTCAAAAGTTGCTTTTCATTTTAAGAAAAAAATGTTTATGACCTTAGTATTTTATGCTTTTAGAAAAAAAAAAACAAACAACAGTCCTTAATCTCTATAATTCCATTTAGATTTTCTTTTAGATTCTTTTTGTTTTCTGTCAAAAAGAATTTAATAGAAAATAAGATTTTCTTTAGGCTTCATCAGATTAATTGATCAAAAACCCTAAAAAGGAAAGCTAGAAGTCCTGGACTCTTTGCTTCATGAGATAATTTGTCTATAAATTACCTGAATATTTACAGAAAGAATTATTAATTTTGTCTAAACTAAATATAGTGATCCAATATATTGATTGCTTTTATATTGAAGTGTGCTTCAGCGTGATGGAAAGCATTACTACCTGAATAAACCCTTAAATACAACACACGTGTATGAGTAATCCTAGATCCATGAGGGAGATGTATTTGGTAAGTGAATGAAAGTACAATTGGAAAAACTAGAGGGTGATTGATGTCTAATGTCAGGGACTTCATAGTTTGAAAGGAATATTCCAAGCTGTATAAATACAATTTATTTATATGGAGGATAATGTTGCCAGGCTCCAACTAGAAAAAAAGAAAACCTACTTTGATATAACTTTTGGAGGAATCTTACATCTGGAGGGAAAAACAATGTATTTACACTTAACCTTCGAATTACCACAACTACTGAAATACTGGAAGTATCTTGCTGTTTAGAAGTTAGGTACTTAGGGACAAGCTTCAACTCTTTGCAGATTCTAGGTCCAGCAGAGCACAGGGTGCATGAAAGCCTTGGGGTAATGCAGGATAACGCCCTGCAGCAATTACATGCTCAACAGCACTCTGGTGGTTTGCAAGTTAAAGTGCTTCTAATTTACCAAGAGGGAGGGCCTTAGGGGAAGAAAGACTATGGCTCAATTAATTAGAACTGGTTAGCAAACTTCAACCATATTTAGATTTTCAAATCACTATATATCAAATACCGACAAGATTTAGAAAGGAAGCAAAGACAAGTAGTCGAGAAAGCTAATTTGTCCAATATGTCCAGTTCTTGAATATTGTGTTAGCAGCAGACCACCTTTATAGAAGAAAAGGGAAATAGTACCAAATTTCTGTTTCTAACTTGCTGTTTTTACCTCGGCTTATCAGTTTGACTTTTCTGGGTAAGATTAATAATCTTGATAACCACCTATGGATTCCTATGAAAGTCTAATATGAATTAATTAATTACTGAGGGTTACCAGAAGCTTTATCATGAGTTTTGGTTTTTTACTTATTCATTTTATCTTCTAAGTGGCTGTTGTTGGTATTTAGAAAAGTTAATAATTCATTATGATTATCTGGTTGTTTTTCAGTCAAATCTGTTATGTTTTCATGACGTGGAATCACATTATCTTCAAATAATAATTATATAGCATATTAATTTTTTTCAATAACTTCAGCTTTTATTTCCCTTATTTTTGTCCTAACCACTTTGAAAAAGATTTCAGAGAGAATTTAGGATAATAATATTGACAGTGGACATCCAAGTCATAGTTTGTGTTTTTGTCATTAGGTTGTTTTTTTTGTTTGTTTGGATTATTTTTTGTTGTTTTGTTTTGATATTTAGTATAATAGAGTCTTGGTTTAGGATAACTATTTTTTACCATGTTAAGAAATATTCTTATACCTTTAGTTGCCTTTATTTCAATCTTATAAAAATAGCATTTGAGTGGATTTAGTATAGTAGAGCACGTTTAAGTTTGACATAGTTCCCACTATCCTGTATTGTAGTACAGTCTCCTGGTTTCTGCATTCGTTTTTCATATATTTATGGAATCTGTCTGGCCTCATGACATTTAAACTTGAGATCTTTCTGTTGGATTTTCAAAGTGGGGAAAATACGACATTTTCCCAGATTTATTTACAAAGTGCATAGGCATCAAATTTAATTTTAGTTTTCTAAGCTTCACACCTTTAAAAGGGGTAATGTTCAGGAGAATATCCTATTTTGTAAAATTCTGGTGCATGACTATAATCATAGAATATAAATTGTTTAGTTTATGTGCAGGCCTTGTGCTTATTTCATTTATGTTCTATTATAGAAAACACGGTGATGGTTGCTAAAAAGCTGAGCTCAAGCAGGTGGATTCTCTGGAAAAGGACAAGAATGGAGCCAATGAAAACCTCCTGAGGAAGAGACAGATGCATTCAGATTTTCCTCCTCTCGAGCTAATGCAGTGAATAGGAAAGGAAGTGATTGCCTCGTTGAGTCAAGACACTAGATGATTTTTACTAACCTTCCTCTGGTGGCCAATTTCATTCTCACTTTTACAGCCCCCAAGGAACTGCATGGGTGCACACTGGAGGGTTTCCTGACCAAAGTTCATGTATGGTGTAATTTAAGTAAAAGCCCTGATTATATTCTGTGCTGCTCTGAGTTAAATGATAGGAAAACCTGATATGTGTGGAAGGGCAGAAAGCAAGCACCTGTGTTTTCCTCCCCTAATTCAGTAAAAAATAGCCCAAGAAATGTTGATTCTCAACATTGAACAGCTAATGCTAGAAAACTGGAGGCAAAAATAGAATATTGATTGAGTATTGACAAGACTAATTTACTTATTTATTAGTTTATGTATTACATCTGATCGCTTGAATATAGAATTATACTTCAACGTGTATATATATATATATATATGCATATGTGATTGTGATATTATTCATCTGAATATCACAAAGAGCTCAGTATCAGCCTTATTAAAACCTATCATATTTGTATTGCTAAATGCCCTACTTTGAATTTCTCCGTGGGTCTGTCTATTTTCCTGTGAGATGGTTTTAGATATATCTAAAAACATACCCTGAATGATTAGGATAATTTTTGGGATTTATCCTATTAGCAATCTACCTTCTAGTAATATACACCCTATCCTAAAACCATCCCACTTTATTAAATCCTGACGCCACCAAATGAAACATAAGCAAGGGGAGTTATTGTTAAGACGAAGTCTATATTCTTCCAAATTTATAAGTTTCCATGTGCTTTACCACCCTAAACTCTACCTGCTGTATTTAAATTATTGGCTTATCAAGGCAAGATATACCAATGAAAAGGAATAATCATCTTATTATTTGACAGTGGGTTCTGATTTATGTTATAAAAAGCAATTGACAAAATTAGTTATAAATAATAAATAATAATAAATGCATTATAGCTTCACTATTTCAATTGTCTTGGGAACATAGTGTTTTTATGCTGAGAGGCATCCTTTGTTTGAAATGAAGGTATGTGCAAGAGATGCAGCCCCCACTGCTTTCTGGGGGGCCTGGTCATTCTTACATGGCTCTATTTTTTCTGCACATCATTTATCACAATTTAATAAACTATAAAATATACACCTTTATTGTATTCATTCTGCCACTCAGAATGCAAGCTTAGCGTAGGGAGGGATTTTTGAGTGTTTTAACTGATATAGTCACATAATAAGCACTCAATAAATACTGACTGGATGAATGAATGGATATGAAACATCGTATCAGTATAAGGTGACACTGTACAATAATAGATTCCATTATTTACTTTACTGACTTGTAACTTTAGGAGGCTGAAAATAATTGAGCCTAATATAACCCACTTCTCACGCCTTGTGTCTTTTCTCCTTCGCCCAAGCTGCTGCTTCTGTCAAAAACTCCTTTCCCCTGTAGTTTTAACTTGGTTAATTCCTAATCACTTTTCAAAAACTTACTTCAGGTAGAAATGTACTCCAGGAAGTCTTTTTCTTTTTTTTTTTTTTAAAAAAAGATGACCAGTCAGGGGATCTTAACCCTTGACTTGGTGTTGTCAGCACCACGCTCTCCCAAGTGAGCCACTGGCCGGCCCTCAGTAAGTCTTTAAAACCCTCACTATGGATTAGAGACTTCTCCTATCTGCTCAGACAGAGAACTCCATCCTTTACCACGATGCAACGGGACTTCAAAAAGTTCATGGAAAGATTTGTATTGCCTTTTAATTCTGTTTTTTCACAAACTTTTCAAAGTACCCTTGTATTAAATCCACTGGATTATGTATGTTTAGCATCCTTGTTCTCTCAGAGGGGTGAGTGTCTGAAGGCAGGTGTCCCAGTTTTGTTTTTTTTAATCTAGACAGAGTGTTTGGTTCCTAGAAGGTACTCGATCAATAAGAGAGTTGAGGGATGGGTTGTGGAGGAAAGGAGAGAGGGGAGGGGGAAGAGAGAGGGGGCGAGGAAAGAAGGGTGATCAAAAGTTGACAACTTGTTGCTCATTTTAATCAAGGAAGCATCTAGCCAATGAAAGGATTTGGGTGTTGCAATAGGTTTCCAAGAGAGGTTTGTTTAATTAATGAATTCAGTCCATGTTAGGAGCACCACTGTGTGCCAGGCACTATTCTAGGCACTGAGGGTGCTGTGGCGAGCAAAAAGAGCGCCTTTGCCCTGGTGGAGGTCATGTTTTAGTGGGGGAGACAGACAACAGAGAAGTATAATCTTGTACTTGTGCAATACATAGCATAATGTATAATATAATATAAAATGCATATAACTTATTAAAATGCATGAATTCTATACTTACGTAATATAATATAGAACTTGGGGATCTTTAAAGGGAACTATTGATGGAGTGTCAAGGACTGACTCTTGCTCAAGGAACCTCAGAATTCTCTCCTTGCAAAATGCTATGTGCGGTATCCCAGGACGGGAAATAAGAAATGAATCATTCCAGGGGTGACATTTATAACTTACACGTGTTCAGCAACCTGCAGTAATGTGGAAGGAGCAACGTGTACAGACCATAGGGGCCCATCTTCCAGTCTGCATGGCTCCCAGGAGAAGCCTCCTTCCTGGCCAGGACCCCAGCAAGACCCTAAAGTCTTGTGCGACGGCAGGGATGGAAATAGACTGGGAACCTAAAAACCCATTACACTTCTCAAGACGTTTGGTTAAAAATGACTTAACTTTGTTTCCCTCTCCAAGGTCTTGATTGTCTTGGTATTTATATACTAACGAGTTATTTTAGTAGGCAAAAAACTTGAGTTTTGTAGTTTTGCGTTAGACTGGGGAGGCTTCCAGGGCATGGTAGCAGTATTGGTATGGCGGTATAATAAGGAGTGTGCTACCAACTTTGCTTTAATGTAGGTGGATTCTTTTGCCAGCACACTGAAGAGTGTACTTAGAGTATCACAGTGCTTTGTGGTAGAGGGAAAAACAAAGGAACAAACAATTGCAGTGAATGACATCGAATGGCTGCGTTATCGATGGACATCGCACTTTGGGGACGGCCACGATTCATACCAGCCTAGTAGCTGCTGACAGATAAGTCACAAAAGTGAAACTCATCTATTTTGTCTTTATTGAGACCTCAAGGTAAAGCAGATTTTCAGTCCTTGTACTTACTGCGTTGACAGAACAGACACTATTACCAAAAATGTGCCAGTCCAAAAAGAGAAATTAAACCTAGATCCCTATCAAAATTTCACTTAGCCTTGGCAAAGGAGCTGCTGTTTGGGTTACTTTTGATCCTGAAACACATGCACTGTGGAGAATCAGAGCATGTTTTGTAAGCATTAACCCTCCTCTGTGAGGCACATATTCAGAGGTGTTTTTTTCACCCACGAGGCTTTATTTCTTTCGCAGTGTTTGAGGCAACTTGAATTATAGTTCAAGGAGGTTACAATTTGCTGAATGCAAATTACAAGCAACAGACACATTCATTTTAGTCTGCAGGAAGTATGAAACGATTTGGAAAATTGATAGCAGAACTTTTTTCTATTACAAAGTCATACCCAGTGCTACAGTTTGGTTATCATGAATAAGTGAGAATCGGGAAGTGAGATATTTGGGCTTGTGGTGTTGAAATGGTTAATGTGTGTCGAATACGATTTCTTGCTAAATTATTTGTACTTTCCCTTCGTGTTAAAGTTGATATAAAAAAGACTTGTAAGCAGGCCTCTGTCTTTTCTTTTACTTTCCTTCCTTCTTTCCTCTCTCATTCTGTATGTTTCATTTCATTTAACTATCAACATGAAACTTTTGCTAGTTTCTCATAAATAAGATGCTGCTAGGTTGGCTGTGGAACTCTGGACATAACAACATGGTACACTTAGTGAAATCGAAGTGAGTAATTAGAATCTTCAGTAAACTCTACACATCATTAACATCCAGAAATATTTACTCATTTCTTGAGTCTGTCCTAAAAATACTTTGGCTTAAGTTTTATTATTATTATTATTCTAAAGTCTACATTTGATCATTTTCTCATTAATTTTTTTTAGCAACAGAAAGATAGTGTGAACTTGTTTCTTGAATGACCTTTTCTGACGTTTTGCAAGATGATAATTACACAGAAAGGGAGCCTGGAAGACTTGTAAAAAAATTAAGCTTGTAAAGTTGCTAAAATGGTCCTCTGTGCTGGTGTCGATTTCAAAATTAACATTTTGGTTCATGTGCTTCTAATAATCACTAACCCTTACCTCGTGTACTTTCCACAGGAAATGAATACGGCAGAAATTACTTTGACCCACTGATGGATGAGGAAATAAACCCAAGGCAGTGTAGGATGGAGGTCAGCAGAGAGGGTGAGCTAGAATTAAGTATGTAATTTTTGTGTCAGAATATTCTTTTTCATTCATGAAAATGAGGTGACAAAGATCACACATGCAGTTCCGTTTAGATTTTGCAGCTTACAATTTAAATGGTAAGTTTAAACCACTAACAACATGATGGGCAGGCAGTGAAGGTAATTTTTCATCAAGGACAGCAAACTGGTCAGATGAAGGAAGCAACAATCTTCTTCCATCTGGTGCTACTGTAAGCTCTTTGGTGCCATTATAAGGCCCATGTTATGCATCTGAGAAGCATCATCGCTTTACAAGCACATCTCTGCTCTTCTAATTTAAAATGAGCATTCCTCCATAAAATGCACTTAGCCCATGAGATTTCCATGCTGTGACTATTAAATTCCTTTCACTGAATGAATGAAACCTAAGTTTTGAGGTGCAGAGATATGATAACAATTCCCTCTTCTATAATCTTGAATCTAGCTGCGGTTCTAAAATAACAATTCAAAATCACTCCTTAGGTGCATGTACCACTGTGCATATTTTAGAGTTAACAAAACACTGTAGGGTTTACAAAGGTTATTGACGAGATCATGACAGTGACAAATATTTCTTAGAGTCATTTGCAATCCCAAAGCTCATATTCCACCATTGGGTACCAGTCATTGAATCTGCACTTTTTAATGAAAGACTGGGATAAATTCTCACACAAAAAAGGGCTGTGCAAAAAAAAAAAAAAAAAAAAAAAAAATTTTTTTTACAAAACAGTTCTCAATAAACTAAATCTATTTTTAAATGATGCAGAATCCACAGGTATCATCAAAAGACATGTGCAAGATAAGAGAAGGACTTGGTCCCAGGGCCAGTTTTTACCATATAGCTCAAAAGACAGGGTGAATTTGAAAGTGGAAAATGTCAACCTTTTATGTGCCCCAAATACACTTGAAGGGTGAGAGACCATCCCACTGACTTCTGGGGAGTGGTGTCAATTGAATTATCAGCAGAAGTCTGTTTTAATTTCTTAGAGATCACGCTATATAGTCATATTTGGTGGAATTTTTGTAATGCAAGGACTGCCTGATTTAGGAAAGGAGATTCCATGAGATACGTTGAAAGAATAAAGAGTGGCTCTAACTATGGACAGGTAATTTTCATAAAACAGAGTGTTGCCGGTCACCTTTTTCCCTTCCCTTCTCAGCCGTTCCTGCCCATGTTTTGGAGCAGGCAGCCCATTCTCGACACGTTTTGGAGCAGACAGTCCTGCCTCGAGCCTCCTTTCCAGTGAGCTCCCTCCTTGTAATCCTTTCGGTTTTCCTTCCCCCACTTCCATAACCGCCTTCCCACCTCTTCTCTTCTGCCCCCATTTTTTTTTCTCATTTCTCCCCAGTGTTTTTCTTTCTCTTCTTCTCTCTGAAGTTCTTTTTTATCTGGAAGATTCATCATAGTATATATGTTGAAAAAAGTTCTCTATTTCATGTCATTTGTGTGGATTGAACACTTTAGATTCCTTTCTCTCTCAAAATAGGCAAGAATCTTTGTATTTTCATATTCTCTAAGCTATTTGTTTTCCCCCTATGACTCAGGTAGGAACTTGTGGTTGAAAAAAAAAAAAAAGGTTATCTCCAGTCTGTTAAATTCTTCATGAGATTAATTGTTTTGTTGCCATGGGACCCTGTACTCGTATATTTATATGCTATAAATGAAGTGCGGTGGGCCACTCAAAAGATCAGTTTGCTATACATTTCTGCCACCTTTTAGGGTGTTTTCATGAACGATGTACAAAAGGCACTCTCCTAAGAGCCAAGCCCACGCACTGCATGTGGTATCAAGAAGAGAGAATTGAATGGAAACTCCACATGGGAAGGGACTCAATGCATCCTGTTCATTCATTGCTATATCTTCAGAACTTAGCTTTTCATGAATAATTAGTATGGGATTCATATTGTCCAAAAACTAATGAATGACAAATGACTCTGCACTTTTGTATTAGCTCGTAAATTTGATGTGACCAAATGTTACACCTGTGAGATTAAACTGGTATTATTGTAAGACAAACTGTATCCTCCAGCATTCCGTTATGCGTCAAATGTAATGATTTTACATCGATATTTGAAAATATTTTTTTGGGGAAAAAAAAATAATGGTTTTCCTACAAGAATGTTCTGTGATGTGTTAACTTCCTCAGGATCATAATCTGACTTTCCATGAGCTACTACCATGATGCATTGGCTTTAGATTGAACTGCCAATTTCATCAGTGGACATTATTCTTTTGAACATCTATTTAAAGGGTTCTACTTCCTGAAATATTATATGTATATTATAATTTGAGTCTGCAATTCATGATGTCTTTTCCTTTTGCTTGGTGTTCAGACCTTCGCAGTTACTCCATTTAGGGGGTCAGATAGTGCTAATTAGCATATGGCATCTGTCCATATCCTCTACGGCACAGGCCTGAAGACCACGCAGGGTCACAACAGCAGTGCTGATGTGATGGGACCCGATGAGTGACAGCCTGAGGCAAAGGTGCATTTTGTGTGGCAGGATTTGAGGAACACCCCAAAGGTCTGCTTACCCCCTCTTTCTTCACTTTGGTTCAGCTTTGTTTTCATATTTATTTGTTTATAATTTATACTCAACTTGCTTCCAAAGTAATTTGGGGCAGCTTACAATAGAAATATAAATGCATGTGACTAGAGAAAAGTACAAATAAATATGAAAGGGGAATTTGAGAACAGCTACAAAAAGGGAGAAGAAAATGTACAAGAAACAAAGGACGATATTTTACTCTAAGTAAGCACTCATTTTTATTTTGAGCTTCTTGGAAATCAAGGTATAAAGGAAAATAGCATACGTAGGTAACTTCCAGTGTTTAATAGAAATTACACTCTTCTTCAGTGTGAGCAACGCACCACCAACACCACCACCATCATCGCTATTTTATTTTATTTTATTTTTTGAATTGAAACATAATTGAGTATACATATTTATGGAGTACAGAATCAACTATACTATTTTTTTATACTAAATTCTGGAAAAGTAATTGATGTCAATTTTTATATAGCAGAAATTGTAAAAATTATAAATACTTGCTTTGATAAGTGCTTACTAGTAGATACTTTTTATTTGATATAGCATATGGATTTGAGTGCTGCTATGTAGTAGACATGCAGCATTTTATTATTTTATAAAGTTGCATGTGCCCTGATATAGGTAATATTACCTTGTGGATCAGTCAATGTTCTCCAGAGGCAGAACCAATAGGATCTCTATCTCTATCTCTAACATGCATACATATTATATAATACATATATATCAGTATATGATATATATATATATATATACACATGTTATATAATACATACATATGTGTATGAGAGAGAGAAGAAGGGAGAGAGAGACTTTAAGGAATCAGCTTACTCAATTGTGGGTGCTGGCAAGTGTTTGTAGCGCAGCCTGGAAGTTCAAATAAGAGCTGATATGGAATTCAGGTAAGAATCAGGGATGCACTCTTGAGTCTGAATTCTGCAGGGCAGCACACTGGAAAACAAGGCATAATTTCTATGTTGCAGTGTTCAGAAAAATTCCTTCTTCTCTGGGAATTTGCAGTCTTTTCTCTTACGGCCTTCAACTGACTGGATGAGGCCCACTGACATTATGGAGGGTCATCTGCTTTACTCAAAGTCTACTGACTTAAATGCTAACCTTTACTCAATGGATACTATTTTAAATGTTAATAACATCTACAAAAAAATACCTTCACGGCAATATCTGGACTGGTATTTGACCAAACAATGGGGCACCATAGCCTAGCTAAGTTGACACATAAAATTAACCATTACAGGTTGCATTTAATAATAATTCATTCATAATAATGCTATATAGAGTGGTGAGGGCCTGCTGATTTCATGTACTAAATGTGTTCTTCCTAATCAACAAACTTTTATTCTGCTGCTTTCTCTTATCACCTATTTTTTCCCCTTTTCTTTGGCATGCATCCTAGTTATTAGCTATATATTTGTTGTAACTATTTCTTTAGTGGCTTTTGTCTTCACTAGACTTTAAATACCCTTATGACCTGGCACAGTGCTTGGCTCATAGAGGACACTAAATATTTATTTGCTGACATGGAAATAACAAGATCTATTAAATCTCATGTACTTTGCCTCCCAGCACCTCCGCTGCCCACACTCAATCCCAAGTGAACTTCAGCTCCTCCCTGGAATTGCTGAATGCTTTTATCTTCATGTGCTCCTGCCCTCCTTCAACCCATTCTCCACACACCATCCAGAATGATTGTCTACAAAATCCAATCACATCTTGCCCCTCCCTTGTGAAAGCCTTGCTGCCTATTACTTTCAGGGCAAAGACCAATTTACTTTCCAGCTTATGTCAAGTTGCTTCCACGTGCTCACTGTGCTGCAGCTATGCTGGACTTCTTTTTGTTCCTTGTAAGAGTGGAGCTTCTTCCCTTCTTCTGGACACCAGACTTTCACAGGTGCTGATTCAACTGTTTTCTTCTTCACCTGGCCAATGTCCTCTCTTCTCAAGGTTCAGCTTAAATGTCAATTCTCAACTCCCTTGACCAACCTCGCTGATTTCCTCTGTACAATTCCTTTATAGAGCTCATCACAATGGTCAGCAAACTATTTATTACTGCCACTATTTGTGAAAAGTATTTCTTCCCAATAAGACCATACTGGACACAAAGTGAGCACAGATCATGTCTACCTTATTCATCCATGAATTCTTAGAGCCTACAACAGCAGTTGGCATAGAGCAGGTACTCAAAAAATGTTTGTTGAATTAATGAATAAATGAGTCAATGAATTTAAAGTGCTAAGCATGGTCTCTGACACATAACCAGCCCTCTGTAAGTATTAGTTCTTATTACCCACTGGGTGCTCAAGGAGTATGTTGGGTTGCCTACAGTAACTGAACAACCAACACAAAACCCTCCAAAGTAGACATTATGATTCCCATTTGAAGATGAAGAAATAAGCTTAGAGAGATGTAGTCTCTTTCCTGAATCACAAAAATCTGGCAAGGATGGTGAGAAATTTAGACTCCTGACTGTCTTTGGCACAGTCTGTTTCTTTTTTTCCCCCTTCAGAAGTTGTGTTTGACCTGTTGACTTCCTTCACTCTTCTCTTTGAGGAGAAGTCCTAAAGGGGAAAGGAAGCAGGTTAATTCAAATTTTTGGAATTTGAATTAGAAGGGGACGTTCTCTCGCCTTCAGTTTCTGTGTTATGCAACCTGCTTGACTCTCCAGGAATGAGTCTGTTGGGGAATCTTTGAGGGGGACTGCTCACCAGGTCTGCCTACTCGATGAACCAGAACCTCTGCAGCAATTATCGGTTAGGTCCGTCTCATACAAGTTCCTCTCACACAATCCCTGAAAAGCTTATAACTCATCACTTTACATTGAAAACAAAAATATTAGTTCTGAATGACAGATGGCAAACTATTGAAAACGTAGACAGTTCATACGATTACTAAGTAGTCAACAGCCAGCAAGCAGATACACAGGGGTGGCCACCCTTGCCAAGTGTCTGCAGTGCATAGGGCATGAAGCTAGGTGCATTATGCATGTTACCTTGCTAACCCTCACAACCACATCCCATTTTTTTGGCAAGGGGATTAAAGCTCAGGGACTCTAACAAACTGCCACAGTTTAGATATCTAGTAAGAGGTGACACTGGGATTTGTTGATCCCATTGGGACTTTTACTACATCTGTAGAAAATTCCCCATCTGTGCATCTGCTATTGTTCAGTGTTAACTTCCCAATGAGAGTCTTTTATGAGACATATATAAGCTTTATAAGTTTGGTAGCTGTCTCACTAAAAGTTATAAAGGTCCAGGCAATGCTGGAATAAAGGTTACTGCTTTCCTAATGCATAATCTGCAAAATGTCTTCCAGGAATGGCCCTTCTCCCCTTTCCCTGAGTGTTGGGGTGGTGGGAAGTCCGTGCTGGTCCTTGGAAGGAAAAAACATTTACAAGTCAACTGATACTTGAAAAAGTCATCCCCAATGAGCAGAAGCTACTAACTTCATAGACATTTTTAGGTCTCGCTCTCAAACATTCCATCTGCCCCAGCGGCCTACACTTTCCTGTGTAGTCATTCCAAGTCCATGAGTATAGACCACACTGGATTTTTTCCAATTCTTATATTCAGGCGATCTTAGGTATGGACTGAAGAGGGAGACCAAGAATTTTCAGAAATTTAACTTGGAGAATGAGGACCCCAGAGGCTCTTCTAAAATAATTGTTGGAGTTTCAGATGTGAGTTGCAGAATTAACTATCAACTTCACAATTGGCTGACCCATGGGTAGCAAAGTGTCAAGTAATAGAAATACAACATATTAAAACCAGCACAGTAAAAATGCAACGACGGTTAGTTTAGTTGCTGCCTGTGGGAAGGGGAACATGTTTAAGGTACGTTTGCTTTAATTCTAAGACTGGGGTAGTCATCCAACTTGCATCATTTATATTTAGTTCTATCTAGTGGCAGGAGATCCACCTAGATGACCTTCAAACTCTCTTCCAGAACCATATTTTTATGATTTGGGTTTTTTTTTGTTTGTTTGTTTTTTTGGTGGGGGAAGATAACAACATTGTCTTGTTGTTTTAAATTAATTTGATATTATATTGCAATAGCATATATAAAAAAGCCCTCCTAACTTTGTTGTTTCTTACATATACATAGTAAGATATATGATATTTAGAGAATAGCTAATGAAAAACACTCATTTTGATCAAATATATATTCTATTGTATGATTTTACAAAACGTAATGGCTTGTTCTGAAATAATGCTTGAGAAATAGATATCATAATCCATTGAATAAGAAATTATTTTTATTGACGTAGCCTATTATGTATGCCCCTGCAATAGATGCTTAAAAATCATTGTTCAAATTATCATCACAAAAGGTGTTATTTTTAGAACAAGGCAGCACATTGCATAGAATTTGTGTCTATGACCCATAATATAACTAAATAGCCATGATGATTAATGATCACTTTTGTAATTACTTTTGCATATCTATATATTAGCTGGTGAAAATTATCATGCATCTGTTCTTTTAACACCCTTAAAAGGTGATTATAGAATTCTCTATAATCAATTAATGAAGCTGTTTGATGAGAGTGGACGACGACAATCCCAAGGTAAGGGACCAATTATTTTCCATCTTTTATATTAACTTCACTTGTAAATTGATTGACATGGTTTCTTGCAAATGTTAACCTGTCTTTTCTAAATTTAACCATTCGTGACAACCTCTGCCTTCTTTTCATGGTTGCAAACATTTAAACGTAGCTAAAGTTGGGAGAAAAAGTAATTATGGCCCAATTCCCTATATCTGCATCCAATTTACAACCCTAAGTGGCCAAAAAGATTTAAGACTCTTTATTGAAGGATTCTACAAAGGTACATGGCATATTTCAATTTACTAATTTATGAACCTATATGCTACTCTTTTTGAAGACTGTGTCTTAGCTTTCAAACAAACGTTTTAGGGTGCTGGAAGGTAAGTAGGTCTTGTTCTCAACCTTACGTAGCATGGGAATTCATACTTGCAGATGTTAGGCTCTTTAAGTAAGAAATTGTTATATGTATTAAGCTAGGATTTTAAAGGTAATCCTTTAAAGCTAAATTACAAATTTTTAGCTTAACACACATAAATTTATGCCAGAACCATACACAGTCTTTACCAAATCATTAAGTGTAAATTGCTATATACCCATATATTTGTATTCATGGGAAATAATTCTATTACGTTTTTTGCAGTGTGTGCTTAGTTCTTCTTGAGCAATCATTTTGTCTTGCTTACTAAAATAACTCCTTAAAGTACGTAAGAAGAGAGCTGCTGATCATGATTAAGTCTTCTAATAGTTACCGTTACTATTTCTAGTGAATTCATGCTTAAGCTTCATCATTTATTAACTTTTCTTTGCTGTTTCTACCAAATGGACATACAACACCTGCCACATGGAGTAGTTATAAGGATTAAATCATCGAACATTACATGAGCAGATATAAGGACATATCTAGAAAAATAAAAATTGTAATGATGATGATGATGAAAATGTTAATACTAGTTTAACATTTGGGTGTTTCCTACATGTCTGGCACAATCTTAAACACTGCTCTAAATAAGGTAAATATTAACTTATTTAAACCTTATAACAACTCTGAAGGTCAGTCCCCATTTTTGATATTACTATTTACGTAATAGTAACCTCTGAAATTTTGTTCCTGCCTGGGTACACCTTCCCTGGACTTTTTTCCTATCAATTTGTGTAACTAACCTTTTATTTCTTTTTGCCTTTATAACAAAGCAAACTCATTTTTCAAGCCAGCTATATACTCATTTTGGGGAATCTCAAATTCAAATGGTATATTAGGATTTTCCAGAGAAGCAGAGCCCTATATGGGGTTATATATAGAGAGAGAGGAGGGTGGGGGGGGTAGAGAGAGAGAGAGAGAGAGAGAGAGAGAGAGAGAAACTGGCTCACATGATAGTGAGGGCTGGCAAATCTGAAAACCGTAGGGCAGGCTGGCAGGCTGGAGAACAAGGTAAGAGTTGTAAAATTCAGGCAAGAGTTGAAATTGCAGCCTTGAGTACAAATTCCTCAGGCCAGCAAGCTGGAAACTCAAGCAGGGTTTCTATAATGTGGTCTTGAGACCAAATTCCTTCTTCTTCTGAAATCTTAGTCTTTACTTTTGAGGCTTTCAATTGATTAGATGAGGCCCACACATGCTATGGAGAGTAATCTCCTTTACTCAAAGTCTACTACTGTAAATAAGAATCACGTCTAAAAAGTGCCTTCACAGCAACACCTAGATGGGTGTTTGACCAAACACTGGGCACCACAGCTTAATCAAGCTGACACATAAAACTAAGCATCGCAAACCGTCCTGTTTAAGTCAGGCCTCTATATGTTTAGTCTAATTTCTAAGTCAGCAAACATATACTCAGTACCTTTCTGTGCTAGACATTGAGAAGTGCTCTTCTATACCTTTCATTCTGACGGCTCTTTCAACTCAGACCTTTGAAACCACCCAAGTCATGCATCTACGAATGGCACTTAATAGGTCTTCTAAAACCACTTATGGGCTTAAAAAAGTCCCATGAAATTTATAGAATAGTCAGGCACTTTATCAACTACTTTACACATGAGGGTATAACTGAGACCTAGAAAGTCTAAAGATTTATGTGAGGTAATACAGTGTATCAGCAAGTAAAGAAGGAGGCCAGTGGTCCTCTGGACACTGTAGCCGACGGCTCTTTCCAGTACCCTATCTCATTTTCCCCCTGCAAAAGAAGCGTTCTTCCATTGGTTCTTATTAAACTTCTATCATTGGAGATGCAGAAAATTCCACAGTACACCTTGCAGCATTTTTTAGAGTCTATAAGAGGGATGATTATTTTACACTTACAGCATGTATCTGGCTAGATGAATAGATACATTTTATAGATGATACTATTTTCAGGTGATAAAGAAGTGAAGTACACATTCCATTTATATAATTGCTGGCATTTCTATGCAAATAAACAAGGTAGCCCAAATAAAGTGCCTCTTGTGCAGAGCTCAGGAACTGTTCTCGAGGGTCCTAACTTGGGAAAACAAACCAAAGAGCTTTGGTTTCTCCTAAACCTGTTCATCTCCTAAGCTGGTTTCAACAACACAGCAAGAAAGTGTTAAGATGTGTAAATAAACTACATGTAATATTAACGCATGGAAAAGCACAGTATCCACACTCCAGAATATACCTGGTGAGTGGGAAAAAGTCTTTAATGCACAGCTGTGCTTTGCTTACTTCATAAACATTACGGGATGAACAAAGATGGTGGTTTCCTAATCTTAAAACTTTTTCTGGCCTCTACTGATTTGCCAGTATACCAAACAGAAAATAATTTTCTAAATTGTAGATTATAAAAAATAAACTTTATTGCATGTAAGAAAAAAGTAGCTAGTCCACTGTGTGATCAGCCAACATTAAAAGGAAATGGAAATCCACGTGATTTGTTTGGGATAAACAGATGAGAGCATTGAGAAAGAGACTTTGGATTCTGAGGCACCCATGTGTTCCAGTAAGAGTCATGAAATCTGCAAAGAGGCCGAGGAAGCCACGCCTGCTTACGTTGAGGAGTTTGAAAGACATGCTCAGAAGGACATAGTTCTTCTTGGAGCTTCTCCATTACAACAGATAAGCATTAAAACTATATCAAGAAACGTAAGACGGTCTCTCTTTAAAAGTGGAACGTCAGGCCTGCTCATTGTCCACTGATTTTGCTCGCTGGCACACCCTTCCTAGAACACATGATTCATGACTTCATTTAGCCTTTTCTCGTATTTTTCATACACATTTTACCAGGCAAAAGTTACATTCCTTGTCAACATCTATGTTGGTTCTTGCACAATTTAGTTTTACTTTATCTAGTTTTATATTAGAACACTCATTTCTAGCATATTATAAAGTATCTATGAGTATAATAAAACGTGAAACCAGCATAAACTTACCTGGTGCCTCAGAGGTAACTGTTCTGATTTTTGTAACGTGGTATTATGTGCTGTGATGCCCTAATGAGAGGAAACATGTTTCTTCTGTGTAGTCATGTTATCTATCTGAAATAAAAATGTAAGAATTCCACATGTCTAGCTCTACGGGTGTGTGTGTGTGTGTGTGTGTGTGTGTGTGTGTGTGTGTGTGTGTGTGTGTGTGTGTGTGTGTGAGAGAGAGAGAGAGAGAGAGTTATTTTTTGTGAAAGGTAAGCTGATTCAGGCTAAAGAAAAAAATTTCACTAGGTGACAAAGACTGTTCTCAATGATTTCTTTCATAACAAGTCACGAATGGAAATACTATTTCTAACTTCAGAAGTGAGAGGAATTGCTTAGTCAGGGGTCGGGGTGGTATTCTCTAATTTGGAGTACGGAAGTTCCATAACAGCACTTAATTTCTTCCTCTGTGCTTCTTAGATTGGAATATCCTGGGCACATTAAGGTTGCACGTATTTTGAACTTTCTCATGTAAGTGACGCAAATTAGCAAGCACAGCCTTTTCTAACATAGCTACTTAGATGGCTTGTGTAGTGGGTTGAATTGTGTTCTACAAAAAAATATGTCCAAGTCCTAACCCACAGTACCTGTGATTGTGACTTAATTTGGAAACAGAGTCTTTGCAGATAGAATTAAGAATCCATAGGTGAGATAATCTTGGACCTAGGGTGGGCCTTCAATCCAATGAATGGTGTCCTTTTAAGAGAAAGAAGAGAGAGATTTGAGACACAGACACACACAGAGGGGAAGGTCATGTGAAGACGGAGGCAAAGACTGGAGTGATGCAGCTTCAAGCTAAGGCACGCCAAGGACTGCCACAGTCACCAGAAGTTGGGAGAAAGGCATGGACTGAATTCTCCTCTAGAGTCTCAGGACAACACCTTGATTTCAGTTTCAGACCTATGGCCACCAAAATCGTGAGACAACCAATTTTTGTTGTGTTAAGCCACCAGGTTTGATGTAAATTTTTATGGCAGCAACAGGCAACTAATAGCTCCTGCGGTAGGGGGTCCCATGGGTGAGGCCTCACCTCCTCACGGTGCGTGAACAGTGCCTCACACCTTCATGAAGACAGGGCTCTCAGAGGGCAGAGGTGAAAAACGATGCATGATTCTGCCTTTGCATGTAACGCTTTTTAAAGACAATTATTTTTCAGATATATGTTCTGATACGTTAATACATTAACAGCTCAATGTTTCCGTGTGTGTGTGTGTGTGTGTGTGTGTGTGTGTGTGTGCCACATAGTGCCATTGTATGTGTTTCGGTTTAGCCCATGCTTTCAAGAATGGGTATGTGGATAGCTTAAGGATATGTGGCTGATATTTTTTACACCATTCAGTAAAAGGTAAGCTGAGGAACAGAACTCTGACCTGCTATGCTGTTATGAGGCTGTCACACAAGAGCCAGCTTAGAGTCTAGGAGCCCACCAGGAGTAGAGCTTAAGCCCGCATTTTTACCACGTGTTCCTATCAGGAAAGAGTAAATATATTCGTGAGAATTTGAGTGTTTCACAAATGTGACCCCTATGCCCTTCCAGCAATGAAACTGATGATCTTTTCAATTTCCTCTTCTAATCTACGTGTCTTACATTATGTAAAATAAAGCCTAAACTGACTGCCTAAGTAACGGTGAGAGAGATCATGTGCTATTTGTGAACACACGGGCAAATCTGTATGGGAGAAAGAGGCTGAGCCTTGGAGTCAGAGCTCTCCTTGAGCCCTGATTTTGGATCATTGATAAGTCACTTAACTTCCCTGACCTCGGTTTCCTCATCTGTGATTCAAGGAGAAGTAGATCTACTTCACTGCATTGTTTGGAGGATGAGATGAGTCATTGATAAAGAATCTAGCACAAAGTAGGTGCTAGTTAAATGTCGGGAGGCACCACAGCACCGATTCTCAGGCTAGTGCTTGATAATGCCCTTATGTTTATTTTGTGCGCAAGTTCCCTGAGAACATACGGGCATTACAGGCGAGAAAGAACTTCAGATTTGATATTAAAGCATATAGCTTTCATCCTGGATTCCCATATTATATAAACTTAAATCTCTGTGTAAAATAGGGTTATATAGTTACAGCCTCTCGTGTTTGTAGTGGAGATTAAAGAGATGTATCCAAGTGCCCCACAGTTAGCGTTTTCCTTTTCTTGTGACAAATTTTATATACTTGTTGAGACTGCTACCTCTTCTTACTTTTTATTGCTATTATGATGGTGAACTGATAATTATTAAAGGCAAGGTGTTTAGATGGTGATCCTGGAGGGAGAGGAGGGAGGTGCCAGCTGGAGTGAATGCTGTTGGGTGGGTCACTTCTCTTAAACTATTTGTCTATAACCACTGATTTGTATGGCGACTGGAGTCCTAACATTACAGGGCCTTGTTTTTACAATCCAGATTGTAAAATAAGATGGGACCCTTTACCGAGAGGTTGCTGGGTGGTCTGGGTTAGAAGTTGTGTGGTACACAGATTACTATTTGAAAACTCATCAGACCTAGAGATCCTGACAGTTGATATGCATCTTGGGGGTGGGGGGTGGGGCAGGTGGGAAGATGCAAGAAAATAATTCGTATGTGTAGGGAAACAGCACTCAGTAAACTTTGTGAAATTTGGGGCAAGAACATCTGCTGTGGGACCTTATTTTTCCCTCCAGACAGAGTAGAATACTCAGTGGATGAAGAGTTTGCCTTCTCCCTTTGCAAGAGCATTGTTTGGGGGGCTGTGTCCATGTGTGTGTGCACTTGGATGTGTGTCTGGGTATAGGGTCGTATGTGTGTGGGGGCAGGGCAGGAAATGTAACAGAGCCCAGTGGGACTGGCTTCACTTACTTCCCAGGACCTGATATGGAACTGATGGGAATATCCCTCTTGGTTAGCAGAGGTGATAGTGATGTCAGCAGTGATCTAATCACACCTGAAGCAATAGGGAGTTTGAGCCAGGACTAAGTGAGCTGATGTAAGTCACACCTTGCAGATTTCCAGAAGTACTTGGAGGAGGAGAACTTTGCAATTGACTGAGGTCTCATGACAAAGGTAGGATCTATGCACCCTACATAGATCTGGTCATTAATACGGCCACTTTTTAGTCCACACAAGTCAGCCCACATGGGATAAGCTGGTTCTGCAACCATCCTGGAAAGATGCTGTATCCTAAGGTAACTGAGGCAGCGGGGCATCTCAGGGCATGATGAGATTAGGTGGCAGGAAGCCAAGAGCAGGGGTGGATAGGAGGGGTCGTGGGGAGGCAGTGCTCTTTGAGTCAGGTGAGAGGATCACATTTCAAGGGTCATGCAAATGATGAAATATTTTTATTGTTATCATTGGGCAATCTAGTTGCCTAAGTATATAAAGGTATATTTGTGCTAACTTTTTATATCCCATTGTCATTGGAAAGCTTGTAGAAATGATATTATGAAATGACTTAAGTTTGAAAATTATCCAGTAAAGAATACAACTAATCAATTAAGTGCATAGTTTTTAGAAATTTAGTCACAGAGGAAATCCAGGGAAACAATAATACATTGTTTTTCAAATAAGTATTGAATTAGAAATAAAATACTTTTGTTTTATATTTTAGCTAACAGGAGGAAGTGATTTTCCTGGACATTTCCTAATATTTACTGTATGCTATGTACCTGTTACCAATCAGTTGCAGATAACTAGATTTTCCTATGAATTTTAATTATAAACAATCCATACGTTTAGCTTATTCAATTAGGAAGCACGCTTTAAGGAGTTTTGCATTATTATTATTATTATTATTATTTTAGTGATTCATGTGTATTTTTTTAAGGCTTTGTCTCGATTTAAAAAATAAAATATAGCATTTAGGATAGTGGTGGAAAAAATATGCTAGCCAGAAACAAGTATATTATTCCAGGGAAACATTCTGGAAAGCAAACCAGTGTGTACTGGCAACTAACCCTACTTTTCCAAATTCTTTATAATTGCCTAGCATTTGGCAATGAGCACGAATTAAATCTAGCCTTGTGAAATAAGGGACAGTTAAGGCTGAAATCTGGTTTCTGAATATGACAGAAAATGTAAAAATGCAATATCCACAATAAAATCTCCATAAATTATAGATGGATTTCATAGACTACTTTAACAGATTAACCAGTATATTTTCTGCAAGCCAGGAACTTGTATTCTACTCTGTAGTGAGTATAGGAAGCATTTTGGAGGAAAAATTGATTTTTAAAAATGACTTGAGAAATTTACATGAGCTAAATTTCTATTTCTTTTTTTTTTTTGCTTAATGTGGTAGCTCATGTGTCATCCCTTAAACATTGCATTAAACATAAATACAAATATAAATTAAAATATAATGGATAAATATAAAGCGAAAGAGAGCAAAAACACAAACATTATTTCATGAAAGAAAAAAAAACAAGAGTAATTTTCTACATCTTAATTCAAGAGAAACGATAATGACACTGTTGTGCTTTATAGTTTGCGAGTCTCTGTCACATTCTGTGCTTTGTGTGAGGTAGACAGGAAAAGTGCTACATTACTATAAATGTGAAAGGTGGCTCTATAGAGTAGAAATATCATTTTGCAAATTAAAAGGCTCACAAAATCATGGAAGTTTTAAATTAACATTTTAACACCTGGTTAAGTCTATACAAGACAATTTTACAGTCTAATTTTTGGAACCAAGTTTTTCATGTTTAACCTCCTTTTAACTTATTTATTATTTGTTTACTTATTTTTAAATTCCTCATTAGCTACTTGGCATAACTTTTGAACTTCCCAGTATATTTCAGGAGACATTCAGATGAAGGCTTTCTTGCCAAAGCTGACCGGAATTCAAAGAGAAGCAGGCTACCCGGTAGAATAAATACACACGTTTTGTTAACATTACCTTTAGTCTGAAAATCTTTATCTAAGAGTCACAATTGTCTATTTAGGTAGTGTCAGGTCACATTTTATAAGCACCTCTAAGTGAAAAGTTTTTGTTTTATTTGCAGAACAAAAACGATGTTATTAATTGTTACTTTTGTCATTAGCTTTATTTTACATACCATCTTTGTTTTGGCTGTGATTAACAATATTTTTAGTTATTATTATAAGATAAAATAGCCTCCATCCTTTTTTCCTTCCTTTTCAATAGTAGGAGCTGATAATTAGGCAGCTGGGGTCACTGAAGAAATTTATATCATTAATAAAAAAAATGTGTGGTACCCCAGCATAACACCAACCTGTGAATAAGTAAAGCAATTAATTCTAAAATCAGGAAAAACAGGATGGTCCAAGCATGTATCCCTGGTGGTCAGGCATGGTCCAAGTATAACATTTCATATATATCTAGAGATTGGATGTGCTGATTATTCTTCAAAAATCTCCTTGAATATATTTTTCTAGAACTGAAAATTTAGTCCAAAAAGGTTGTCAGCAGGTTAGAAGTGAAATTATTGAATATGAATTAGAAGCACAGATTGTTTGTTTCTGATTAAAAACGGTTACATTGTCTTTAATACTCAAAAAAGCCATAGGATATGGTTGGTTCATGTGTTCTTATGGAAGTCGACGAACCTAACAGGACGTGCCACAATAGGAAGCCACTCCGCTGCTACATGAAATTGCACAGAAGGGGAATGTGTATTGTCATCATGTGGAGTATCGGTTTCTGTGTGCTTGTAAAACTACATGTAGGAAAAGACAAAATAGGAGAACCGAATAATCTTCAGTAGATTTGTACATTCTAGTAACCTGTTAGATCCTATTCTGAAACAGCTGTATTTAAAATTCTGCTGAAGTGCTTCCTGACTTACCCCCCAACTCTTTCCCTTTATCTTTAGTCTATACATGGCCCACCACCAACAGTCAGGGTGTTTCCTCAAGTTCAAGGCAAGCTCAACTGGCTGTCAATTAGCATTTTGGCCAGAGATCTTACCTTTAGTAAAGCCAATCAAGATCTCTGAAATAAAGATAGAGATGAAACTTTTTTTGTTTGTTTGTGAACAAAACATGCTACTTTTTATAGAACTTCTCTGCAATTTCAGTACATTGGGTGTGCCACACTCAACATGGTTTTATCATGTAAAATTTTAAAACACAATAACATCAGCTTGACAAATGATTTTATAATTCCACCTTCTTCTCTGCCAACCTATTCCCATTCCTTTATAAGTTACAGGTCAGCAACGGATTTATGAGCCTCAAACTGAAAACCTGTGCTCCCTAAGACAAAAATGAGAATATTACTTTGCTTTCAAGAGAAAGGAAACCCCATATTTGATATTAAACTCATATAATAATACTTCAGTAGTAAAATCAAGATATTTATGCTCTATTCCAGGAGCTCCTTTAGAGAAAGAGCCGTATCTTCTTAACTTCAGCACCAAGCACAGGACCTGGCTGAAAACATAAAGTTTATTCTCATAGAATGTTTGTTCAATGAACGAATGAATGAGTGAGTGAATGAGTGAATGCTATAGATAACTAATATGGCAATATTATCAGGGATATCATGGGCATATAAATGTTCTTTGATATTAATTTTTTTCTAATACAGTTATAATATTATGTGGAATGTTATGATTTGGTATTTTCGTGCATATTACCTAAATTAACTTTTAAAATAAGTGTCATGGAATACAGAAAAAGGACTTTTAATAATATAATAGCTAACATTCATTGTATACCTACTGACACTATTCTAAGCACTTTGCATAATTTAACCTCACAACTCCCTAGTATTATTATTCCCACTTTACAGAAGAGCAACAGAAAGGCTAAGGAAATTGGGAAAGGTTTTATAGCTAGTTAAGTGGCTGAGCCAGGATTCAAACTCAGGCAGTTGTAGCCATCACACTTTATTGCTAGTGAGAGTGTACAAAGAATATGGCTTTTTAATATAAAAATTTCTATCATTCATCTGGCACATTAATTTTGGAGGGAGTGAGATTCCAGGCCAATTAAGTGCTTTTTACATCCCTTAAATTAGTCTGTACTAGAATATAGACCAACATATTTTATGATAACATTATTTTATCTTGTATTTGGTAAATCATGTATTAGCCATTCTTTTTCAGAGAAACAGAACCACTAGGATGCACACACACAGACACACATGCATGATGAGATTTATTATGGGAATTGGCTCACACAATTATGAAGCTTGAAAAGTCCCACCATCTGCCATCTGCAAGCTGGAATGCAGGGAGCTGGTGGTGTAATTCCAAGGCCTGAGAACCAGGGATGGGGCAGGGGGCACTAGTGTAAGTCTTGCAGTCTGAAGCCCAAGAGCCAGGAGCTCTGATGTCCCAGAGGAGGAGAAGATGGATGTCCTAGCTTTAAAAGAGAGAACAAAATATCCTTCCTCTTCCTTTTTGTTCTATTCAAGCCTTTGATGGGTTCTAGAATTAATCTAGAAACACCCTCACAGCACACCCAGAAATGTTTTACTAGCTGTCTGGGCATCCCTTATCCCAGTTAAGTTCATAGGTAAATTGACCACCACAAACCAAGAAAAATGAAGTTGAGATATCTTTGCAATAGTTTACAGGCTCGTGGCATTCTTAGCAGTAAAGCTGGGAAAACAATGCCCAAGAAATAACAAATTACAAAATACTTATTCCTTTATTTTTTTAAAAAAATGTATTATTATTTTTGATTGACAAATCATAATTGTATACATTTATGAGATATGATGTATTGTTTTGATGTATGCATACAATGTGGCATGATTAAACCAAGCTAATTCACATGTCTATCACCTCAGTTACCTGTCATTTTTCATAGTTAGACATTTGAAATTTACTCTTTTAGTTATATTGAAATATACAATACATTATTATTGGCTATAGTCACCCTGCTGTGCAATGGATCTCAAAACCTGTTTCTTCTGTTTATCTGAAACATTGTACCTTCTGATTGACAACTCCCCGTTGCCTTTCTCTCCTCTACCCACCCCCCCACCTCTGGTAACCATCATTCTACTCTATTTCTATGAGTTCAACTTTATTAGATTCCACATGTAAGTGAGATCATGTGCTATTTGTCTTTCTGAGCCTGGTTTATTTCACTTAGCATAATGTCCTCCACATTCATCCATGTCACAAATGACAGGATTTCCTCCCTTTTTAAGGTTGAGTACTAGGCTATTGTGTATATATACACATTTTCTTAAGTCATTCTTTTGTTGATGAAGACTTCAGTTGTTTCTATATCTTGGCTATCATGAATAATGCTACATGGGAGTGCAGATATCACTTCAACATATTGATTTCAGTTCCTTTAGATATATACCCAGTAGTGAAATTACTGGATTGTAGGGTAGTTCTATTTTTAGTTTTTTGAGGAAACTCCATACAGTTTTCCATAATGGCTGTACTAATTTACTTCTCACCCTTTTCTCTGCATCCTCTCCAATACTTACCTTTCATCTTTTTGATAAAAGTTATTCTGACAGGTGTGATGTATTATCTCATTGTGGTTATAATTTGCATTTCTCTAATGATTAGTGATGCCGAGCATATTTTTTATGTACCTGTTGGCCAGTTGTATGTCTTCTTTTGAGAAATGTCTTTGCTCAGGTTATTTATTATCTTTCTATTGAATTATTTGAGTTTCTCATATATTTTGGATATTAACCTCTTATCAGATGCATGGCTCACAAATATTTTCTCCTATTCTAAGTGTGGCCTCATTACTTTGTTATTTTTTTCCTTTGCTGTGCATGAGTTTTTTAGTTTGATGCAATCCCGTTTGTCTATTTTTGCTTTTGTTGCCTGTGCTTTTGGGGTCTCATTCAAAAAATCAGTGCCAAGACTGATATCATGAAGCTTTGCCTTTAGATTTTCTTCTACTAATTTTACAGTTTCAGGTCTTATGTTTATATCTTTAAATAATTTTGAGTTGACTTTTGTATATGGTTTTAGATACAGTCTAATATTATTCTTCTGAATGTGGATATACAGCTTTTCCAATACCATTTATTGAAGAGGCTACCTTTCCCCATTGTGTGTTCTTAACACTTTTGTCAATGATCAGTTGACCATAAATGTTGCCTTTTATTTCTGGGATTTCTCTCCTGCTCCACTGGTTGATGTGTCTCTTTTTTCTGTGCCAGTATCATGCTATTTTGATTACTATTGCTTTATAATGTGTTTTGAAATCATGGAGTATGATGCTTTCAGATTTGTTTTTTTTTTGTTCAAGATGGTTTTGGCTATTCGGGTCTTTTGTGGTTATATATGAATTTAAGAATTGTATTTTTCTATTTTCATGAAAAACGACAATGGAATTTTGATAAGGATTGCATTGAATCTGTAGATTGCTTAGTGTAGCATGGACATTTTCACAATATTGATTATTCCAAATTATGAACACTATCTTTTCATTTATTTCTTTTCTTCACTTTTATTCATCAGTGATTAATAGTTTTCACTATGCAGGTCTTTTACTTCTGGTGTGGATTGTTGACCCCCCAAAGCTTAGTCCCCATTTTGACAATGTAAAGAGGATGGGAAATCTTATGGTAGCTGAAAGGTGGGGACTTCAAGAGGTGATTAGATTACAGGACCATACTGTAGTGAATGGATTAATAATGGTGGTCAGGGACATAGATCTGAGGGCTTTAAAAGGAGAGCACATGACAGTCTCTCTCTGTGCTCTGCCATCTTGCATGTGAGACCCATGCACCACTGTTCCCACCACCGAGGTCTTCACCAGATATGTTCCCTGGACTTTGGACTTCCCAGCCTCAGAAATTGTAAACAGTGAATTTTTCATTTTCTTACAAATTACCCAGTTCCATGTATTTTGTTATAAGCAATAGAAATGGACCAATACAATCTCTTAGGTTAAATGTACACCTAAGTATTTAATTTTTTTCTTGCTATTGTAAATGAGATTGTTTTCTTGTTTTTGTTTTGGGGTACTTTATTAGTATATAGAACATTACTAATTTTTGTGTGTTGATTTTGTATCCTGTAATTTTACTGAGATTGTTTCTCAGTTGTAAGGGTTCTTTTCTGGACTCTTTATGATTTTCATATACAAGATAATGGTCATCAGTAAATAGAAGCAACTTTACTTCTTCCCTTCCTATTTGGATGGCTTTTATTTTTTTCTCTTGCCTAATTGCTCTGACCAGGACTCTATTGAAAAGAAGTGGTGAGAGTGGGCATCCTTTTCTTGTCTCTTATCTTAGAGGGAAAACTCTTAGCTTTTCACCACTGAGAATGATGCTAGCTACAAGTTTGTCATATATGGCCTTTATTGTGTTGCAGTGCATTTCTTCTATAGCCAATTTGTTGAGAGGTTTTAATCACAAAAGGCTGTCGAATTTTGTCAAATGCTTTTTGCACCTCTGTTGAGATGAACATATGGTTTCTATTGAGATAAGTATATGATTTTTATCCTCTATTTTGTTAATATGGTGTGTTACCTTTATTGATTTGTGTGTGTTGAACCATCCTTGCATCACAGGGATAAATCCCACATGAACATGATGAAAGATCCTTTTAGTGTGTTCTTGAATTTGGTTTGCTAATATTTTGTTGAGGATTTTTCATCTATGTTTATCAGGGATGTTGGCCTATAATTTTCTTTTTTTGTAGGATCTTTTTATGACTTTGGTAACAGGATAACAATGCTAGCCTTGTAAAATGAGTTTGGAAGTATTTCTTCTACTTTAATTTTTTTTAAAGAGTTTGAAAAGATTTGGTATTCATTCTTTTTAAAATGTTCGATAGAATTCAACAGTGAAGTTATGCAGTCCTGATCTTTTCTTCGATCAGATAATTTTCATTACTGTTTTAATCTCCTTACTCATTATTGGTTTGTTTAGATTTTCTGTTTCTTCATAAGTCACTTTTGGTAGGCTGTATGTGTTTAGGAATTTATCCATTTCATCTAGGTTATCCATTTTGTTGGTATCTAATTATTCATACTAGTTTCTTATGATCCTTCGTATTTCAGTGGTATCAGTTATAATGTCTCATCTTCCATTTCTAATCTTATTTATCTGAGTAGTCTCTCTTTTTTCCCTAGTTAGTCTAGATAAGGGTTTGTCAATTTTATTTATCTTTAAAAAACCCCAACTCTTAGTTTTGTTCATCTTTTTGTATAGTTTTCTAGTCTCTCTTTTATTCATTTTTGCTCTGATCTTTGTTATTTCCTTTCTTCTGCTAACTTTTCATTGAGTTGGTTCTTGTTCCTTTTGGTTTAATGTTAAGTTGTTTATTTGAAATCTTTCTTCATTTTTGATATAGACATTTATTACTATAAATTTCTTCTCAGGCCTGCTTTGACTGCATTCCATAAGTTATGATATGTTGTGTTTCCATTTTCATCTGTATTGAAGTACTTGTTAATTTTCTTTTTGATTTCTTCTGTGACCCATTGGTTGCTTAGAAGCATGTTGTTTAATTATCACATTTTAAGATGTATTCTGTTATTGATTTCTAGTTTTATGCCACTGTGACCCCAAAAATACTTGATACGATTTTAATTTTCTTAAACTTGTTAAGATTTGTTTTGTGGCCTGACCTATGATCTATCCTAGAGAATGATTTGTGCACACTTGAGAAGAATGTGTATTCTGTAGCTGTTGGATGGAATGTTCTGTATATGTCTGATAGATTCATTTGGTATGAAGTGTAATTTAAGTCCAATGTTTCTTTATTAATTTTCTGTCTAGATGAAATGTCCATTGTTGAAGTGGGGTAAGACTCTTAGTATTATAGTGTATTTAGGTGCTTCAGTGTTGGGTGCATATATATTTACAATTGTTATGTGTTCTTGGTGAATTAGCCCATTTTCCATTATGCAATAACATTCTTTGTCTCTTTTTATAATTTTTGACTTAAAGTCTATTTTGCCTGATATAACTACTTTTATCTCTTTTAGTTTCCATTTGTGTGGAATATATATATTTGTTTCCATCTCTTCACTTTCGGTCTAGGCGTGTCTTACTAGTAAAGTGAGTCTTTTGTAGATAAAATAATGTTGAATCGTTAAAAAAATTTTTTTTATTCAGCCACTCTATGTATTTTTATTGCTGAATTTAATTCACGGTAATTATTGATAAGTAAGAAAAAAAAATAGCCGTTTTTTTCCCAATTGTTTTATAGAACCTCTGTTTCTTTATTTTTTTCTTGCTGTCTTTCCATGTGGTTTGATGGTTTTCTGTGGTTGTTTGCATTTAATTATTTTCTTATATATGTTATGCAACTACTATAGGTTTTTGCTTTGTAGTTACCACAAGGTTTTCATAAAATATCATATCTGTAAAACAGGCTATTTTAAGCTGAGAACAACTTGCCTTTAATCAAATACAAAAATTTCACAGTTTCAAATCCTTCCCTTAACTTTTATGATTTTGATGTGAAAATTTACATTTGTTTTGTAATTTGTATCCCTTAAAAATTTATTGTAGCTATAGTTTTTTAAAAATAGTTTTGCTTTTCAACTATTCTAGTAGGGATGAAATTGCTTCACACACCATCCTTACAGTAATAGAGAATTCTGAATATGACTATGTTTTACTTGTACCATTGAGTTTTTACATTCATATGGTTTTTGTTATTAATTTGCTGCCTTTTGTTTCAGCTTAAAGAATTGCCTTTAGCAATTCTTGTAAAGCAGTCCTAGTGATGATAAACTTTCTTAGCACTTGTCTGGGAAAAGTTTTATTTTTCCCTCATTTTTGAAGTACAGCTTTGCTCAGATAATGTATTCTTAGTTGGCAGTTTGTTTCCTTAATCACTTTGAATATGTCACCACACTCTCTCCTGGCCTGTAGGGTTTATGCTGAAAATTCCACTGAAAGCTGAACAAGGGTACTTCAAAAAGTTTGTGGAAATATAAAATTAAAAGATAATGTGATCTTTCCATGAACTTTCTAAAGACCCCTCATATTGGGGCTCACTTGAATGTGATCTCCTTCTTATCTCTTGCTGCTTTCAGTATTCTTTTGTTACTGATTTTTGATAATTTGATTATGATATGTCGTAGTGAACTCCTCTTTGAATTGAATTTGATCAGTAACTTCTGAGCTTCCTGTACCTATATGTTGTTGTTTTTCCCTAGAGTTTGAATATTCAAACAATATTTAGCCATGATTTACTTAAACATGCTTTCTAGGCTTTTTTCTTTTTCTTCTCCATCAGAAATTTGTATTACATGAAGGTTAGTTCACTTAATGATGACTTATAATTCCCAAAGGCCTTCTTCATTCTTTTTAGTTCTCTTTTAAATTTTTGCTCCTTTGTGGGGTAATTTCAAATGTCCTGTTTTCAAGCTCACTGTTTTTTTCTTCTGCTTGATCAAGTCTGTTGTCAAAGCTTTCTCTTGAGGTTTTTGGTTTAATTATTGTATTCTTTATTGCTAGGAATTCTATTTTTTATCATTTGTATTTCCTTGTCAAACTTGTCATTTGTTTATTAATTGTTTTACAAATTTTATTTAATTTTATGCCTTATTTTTTTGTAGTTCCCTGAAGTTATTTAAGAGAATTATTCTGAACTCTTTGTAGGGCACCTCATAGATCTCCATCTCCTCTGGGCCTATAACTGGAGCTTTATTGGTTTTTTCTTGTGTCCTTACATTGAAGCATAAGCATTTGAGGAAATGGCTACTTTTCCTGACATTGCAAGCATTCTTTACTGGTGTCAGGCCTTTGATATTTTGTCCTGGAATTCTGGATGGGCTTACATGTTGTGACCCCAGACAGGCAGACCTTGGTGTTGGATTCTTTAGTTGGGCTGGGCTGCAACCTGTGCTCTGAAGTCAAATGGTATTGCTGGCTGTGCTCTGTGGTCCAGCGAGACCACTGGCTGAACTCTACCATTTGGTAGGGTTGCTGGCTGGGCTTTGAAATTGTCTCTGATCAGGTGGGATTGCAGGTTGTCTTCCCTGGCTGAGTGGCACTGTTGTTTGGAATCTGTAGTTGGGCAGGGCTATGTGATTGGCTCAGAATTTAGATGAGGTCTCTGGGGTTGGTGCTTGGCCATTGTAGTTGGGAAGGGCCAGAGGCCATGTCTAGCTGTTCATGTCCTACTCTTATTTCTTTTAGGAAGCCCTATCACTCTCTCTTCTTTTCTCACATTTTACCTTAGTTTCTGACTGTCATATTTATTTTTTATTTTTTGTACTCTTTGAAGTTAGAAACTTTTTCCCATTCATTTGTTTGCCTTTCTACCCAACACCCAATTTAGAGTTGGATAGTTGCTACTTAGATGTTTATTGAATAAGCATTTGATACATAACAAACTAGATAAAGGAATAATTACAGAATAATATAAGCCATTCACCTCCATACTTATATCTTTACAAGGTGGTGAATTCACTTTGAATTTGTATATGTTAAGACTAAACAAGTGAACTTCCTGTCTCAATATTATCATTAAGGCATTGTTGGTGTTGCTCTTCGCCTTCTTCAACTTGGGTTACAATAAGAAAATACAATAAATGGGGGAGGGGGCTTAACCAACAGTTGTAAAGGATGGAAGTTCAAGATCAGGGTGCCAGCATGGTTGGCTTCTGGTGAGAGCCCTCTTCCTGAGTTGTAGAGGGCTGCTTCCTCACTATGTCCTCACGTGGTGGGGAGAGAGAGAAAGCAAATTCTCTGGCATCTTTTCCCATAGGAGCACTAATCCCATCAGGAGGGCTCTACCCTCATGACCTTATCTAAACCTGATTATCTCCCAAAGGCTCCATCTCCACATATATGACTTTGTGGGTTAGGACTTCAATATATGAAATTTGGGGAAACTCAATTCAGTCCATAGCACTCTTTCCTAAAAAGTGCTAGATTTTAATGAAAACTTTTCCACATATATCTTAGCTCATGAAAAATTTATTTACCCTGAGTGCTGAAGAATGTACTCGTTTCACAAGTGTTTCAGCTGAAGTGCTTCTAGTTGCTGAGTGCTTCATTCATTTTAGGGTAGGGCTTTGGATAAGAAAGAGGCCTGAGGCTGAGAAGGAACACTGCTCAGAGGTGGGTGGACTAACATGGCCCTGAGAAGTTGTACTCCTTGCTATCAGAGACCCAAAGTGCTTCTAAATATTCCTGGAAGAAGATTTTGACATGCACTTTTAGGAAGCACAAAGTAATATAAAGTTGCTTACTTTTTTGCTAATATCTATACAATTTTCTTCAATCATTTGAAGCCTGATTTGTACCACAATGATTCTGTGTCATTTATCAATTTGGAAAAGGTGAAATCTTTTCAAAAGTGTACTGAAATGTACCACTGCTGCTATTTAGATTACTCACCTTGAGTGTTTAATTGTTTCAGAGTATATTATGATGATCTAATGGAACATGGTTTGAGAAGAAACAGAAAAAATTTATATGCATGATTGAACATTTCCAGCAAAACCAATAATTTGACTCTTAGCTTCTCAAATAAAAATTTGGATTACCTTTATTCCCAAACAAAAGTGAGGTGAAATTCACGTGTGTATGTGTGTGTTTGTGTGTGACAGAGAGAGAGAGAGAGAGAGAGAGAGAGAGAGATTTGTCAGTAAAATTGTTTGCTTGGGGATCATTAAAATGAAAAAAAAAAAAGATATTTGAGAAAATTATCTTAATGTGAACATTTTGATGTTGTGCCCTATCTACCAAGTCCACTGAAATGTGAGTTCCATGCAGAATTTGCAAGAACCCAAGTAAAACTCCCAGTATGTTCAGTCCTTTAAACTCAGGATGTTGGATATATTTACAAAGACTTCTCCAACAGGAACTGTTAGACTGCAGGAAGCCCCATTTTCAATGCCTGCATAACACCAATTAATATGAACAAGAATTATATCTGAATATGGAAAGAAACAGCCTTCTTAACTTCCACCTCCTATTTCTTTCCTCTAGTAAGTTATTGCTGACCACAATGTTCATTAGTGGCACAATAAAAAGGAGCCACTGGTAAATAATAACTCTCTGTAGTTATACAATGCCTTTGATCAGAGCAGCTCAGAGCTTTTGCAACTCATTAATCTCTGAAATACCTCAATGAAGTATAACAGTGTCAAGGACTACTCCCTTCATTTTGTAAACAGAGAAACTGAGGTATTTGCAAGAAACTGTCCCAAGGACACTCAATAATTTGGTGACAGAATCAGGGGTATGATGTATAAACCAGAGATAAGTAGAGCAAAGACAAATAGTGCCCAACAGAAGCAAGTAGCTTCTAAAAAATTGCCGAGAAACTTTACTTAATATTGGGAAACAACGTTGCTTTAGAAACATGATTTTCATTTAGTTTTCACTTTGAATTATTTTTTCATTTAGTAATGGAGAAGCTGTCTACAAGTTTCCATTAAGATCACTTAATATTGGGTCATTTCCTTGATAACTTCTCTTTTTGTATTTTTTTCCGTATAAAGAAATAGTGCACATTTCCTATGAAACAGTTCAAGTTCATTACTAATAGAAAAAAGATGAAAATAATTATGTCTATGTATAAATGTCCACCTCTATATATGTTCAGTCAATTAAATGTAAATCCACACCACCATCCATTGATTCTGAAGAACGTTGTGAGAAAGATATTATCCATTACTTCATTGAAATATTCCCATGAATAGGGGTTAAGAGCAGAGGTCCTGAAATATTGTAATTATTTTTAAGAAGCCAATTCAATTCAAATTAGAAATGACACTAAGAAGATAGGAAATCACATTTTTTTTTTCAAAACAAGTCTCAAAAGAAACAACTCATTGTGCGGTTTATGAGAAAAATACAAATGTATCTTTCACGTGCATTATATTTCATTGCCTATTTACTTTGTTATGGTTACTTAAGTTTCCAAAGTAAATTTTCTGATGGGTTGGATTCCCTGTGGAGGGGCACACTCTGAAAGACCAGGGATGGCTTCGTTTGTGTGCAAACACACACGTATGCGTGCACACCCACACACTACACACACGCACACACACAGAGGATTCTGCATTTTATGTCTTTGTCGCCACTCCCTGTTTCCTAGTGTTTGATGGAATATAACAGTTTCATACGTTGTAGACTTCGAGATTGCTTGACCATTGATTTCCTTGTTATTTGGCTGAGGGTTTACTTTCCTCATACTATCTATTTTTTTTTTTAAATTTTATTTTGTCGATATACATTGTGGCTGATTATTGCTCCCCATCACCAAAACCTCCCTCCCTTCTCCCTCCCCCCCAACAATGTCCTTTCTGTTTGCTTGTCATATCAACTTCAAATAATTGTGGTTGTTATATCTTCTTCCCCGCCCCCCGGTTTTTGTGTGTGTGTGTGTGTGTGTGTGTGTGGGTGTGTGTGTGTGTATGTGTGTGAATTTATATATTAACTTTTAGCTCCCACCAATAAGTGAGAACATGTGGTATTTCTCTTTCTGTGCCTGACTTGTTTCACTTAATATAATTCTCTCAAGGTCCATCCGTGTTGTTGCAAATGGCAGTATTTCATTTGTTTTTATAGCTGAGTAGTATTCCATTGTGTAGATGTACCACATTTTCCGTATCCACTCATCTGATGATGGGCATTTGGGCTGGTTCCAACTCTTGGCTATTGTAAAGAGTGCTGCGATAAACATTGGGGAACAGGTATACCTTCGACTTGATGATTTCCATTCCTCTGGGTATATTCCCAACAGTGGGATAGCTGGGTCGTATGGTAGATCTATCTGCAATTGTTTGAGGAAGCTCCATACCATTTTCCATAGAGGCTGCACCATTTTGCAGTCCCACCAACAATGTTCATACTATCTATTTTGCTTTCCTGGTACACTAAGGCTTTCCTATTACTATCTCTGCTGTCCCTTATAGGAAAACCAATGTCACTGCTTATTTAAATGTGGCCCATCAATCTCTTTCAAGATATCCGAGGTACTAAGTAAACTGCATAATCCTGGGTACAAACATGGACTTACTGTTTTATATCTGTGATAGGAGCCCTAGTATATATAATTTAACATAAAACTTCTCAGAGATTCTTATACACATCAAACTTACAACTTATTCTGTCTTATAATACTACTTAACACTTCTACAGCACTTACTATGTGTCAGGCATTGTTTTAAGTAATTTATTCATAGTAATTCTTTTAATTTTCACAAAAACCTTTGAGATGTTATGACTTTTGAAAAGAACCAAAACTACCCTGCCAAGAACATAACATCCTATTCTTCATATATATTTATAAAGTGCTAATTGTAAATGGGATAACAACATAAGACCTGTAAAACAAGAAGCAAGCTTTCAGATTTAATTGATAGAATGTTACAAAAATAGTATAGAAAAATCCTGACTACCCTTCACTCAGATTGAATTACTTTTTAAAAATGATCACTGGGCTGGTTAAATTATTTTATTGAAATCTTCTACTATGGTAGAGTGAATTTATTCAATCTATCTGTAGGACTCGGTCATAGATAATGGGATATTTTAACGAAAATTTTGGAATTTATAGTCATTCTTCCATTGTTAGTTTTTATTTTTAGGTTCTTAAAATTTGCTTACTAATAAATTATCTCAAAGAAACTAACAAAAAAATTTCTGTAAGGACATTTTTGGGATTAATCAGGTAAATTTGAATATGAACAGGATATTAGAAGATATAAAAATTGTTGCTGCTATAGTAATCCAGACAGTATAGTGTTGGTAATAGAGTAGGCAAAATAGATCAATGGAACAGAATAGAGAGCCCAGAAATAGAACCACACAAATACAGTCAACTGCTTTTCTGACAAAGGAGCAAAAGCAATTCAGTGGAGAAAAGACAAGTCTTTTCCACAAATGGTGCTGGAGCAGCTAGACACCCACATGCAAAATCAATCAATCAATCAATCAATCAATCAATCTAGACACGAACTTTATACCTTTCACAAAAATTAACTCAAAAATGGATTATAGACTTACATGTAAAGATGCAAAACTATAGAACTCCTAGAAGTTAACAGGAGAAAATCTCGATGACCTTGAGTATGGTATAGACTCAAGGGAATAGAAGACAAGCCACAGATTGGGAGAAAATATTTGCAAAACACGTATCTGATGAAGGACTCTTACCCAAAGTATACAAAGAACAGTGTAAAACTCAACAATAAGAAGGCAAACAACCAGACAGGCATATAAAAAGATGTTCAGTGCCATATGTCACTATGACATTACACATTAAACAACTATGGGATACAAATGCACACCTATTAGCATGGTGGAAATCTAGAACACTGACAACACTAAATACTGATGAGGACATGGAGCAGCGGGAGCACTCATTCACTGCTTGTGGGAATACAAAGCGGTACAGCTACTTTGGAAGACAGTTTGGCAGTTTCTTACGAAGCTAAACATACCCTTACCAGCAATCACACTCCTTGGTATTTATCCAAATGAACTGAAAATTTATGTTCATGCAAAAACTTCAGCGTGGATATTTATAGGAGCTTTATGCATGATTGCCGAAACTTGGAAACAACCGAGATGTCCTTCAGTAGATGAATGGGTGAATCAACTGTGGTAATTCAGACATTTAGTGCTAAATAATATTCTGCAGCAGTCAGTACCTGCCAGGGATTGCGGGGTGGGAGGGATGAATAAGCAGAGCACGGAAGATTTTTAGGGCAGTGAAACTACTCTGTATGATACTATAATATTGGATACCTGTCGTTATACATTTGTCCAAATGCATAGAGTGAATATAAACACCAACTGTGAAACTTAATGTAAACTATGGACCTTGGGTAATACAACGTGTCAATACAGGTTCATCAGTTATAGCAAAGGTACTACTCTGGGGCAGGATGTTAATAGTGAATGAGGCTCTGTGTGTGGTGGGGGAGGCTGGGGGGTATATGGAAACTCCCTGTATTTGCTGTTCACTTTTGCTGTGAACCTAAAACTGCTCTAAAAAATAAAGTCTATTTCTCAAAAAGTGTGTGTTCATTTTTTGAGATGTGATATGATATTATGGCTATAAAGGAAATGCTCCCTTTTTAGAGAGATGGATACTGAAATATTTAATGGTGAAATGTCGAAATGTCTGTGATTTACTTTAAACTTATTCAGGCTTTGCATATACAGTACAAGTGTGGTAGGTACATATATACACTTGTATACATATATATACTCATATATATGTATGAGAGAGTGAGAGAGTGCAAATATGGCAAAATTTAACCATTATTAAATCTAGATAATGGGTACATGATAATTTCATTACATAATTCTCCCTTCTACTTTTACGTATTTTGATATTGCTTGCAATTAATAGTTAAACACTTTTATTTTAATGGCCATGCATTAATTTACTTTTGCATATCTGTCAGCTAAGACTATCTAACTCTCCCGTCTTCAGTGTTGGCAGAGCATTAGAATTAACTGAGGATGAATTAAGTCAGTTTCTGGGTGGGAGAGGGGAGTGGGATGTGGTCATCAGTAGTTTTAAAAAGTTCCAACATACATCAAGAATTAGGTACCGGTACTCTATTTTTTAGTTTCTTGAGATAGAGAAAATAATGTAATGAACAATTTTTCATGACATCTGCAGGCTCAGACATGTAACTGTCGCTTTCTAACCATAGAGTAAACAGTGCCATGGTGGTCTCAGCTTCCCAAATTCTAGCAAATCATAATCATAAGGTTATATATGTTAGATAGATACATTATATATACGAGGGTCTTCCAAAAATTCATGGAAAGATTCACATTATCTTTCAATTTTATGTTTCTATGAACCGTTTGATGTACCTTAATATTTAATTTACCTCGACTTAATTTTATTGAGTACCTATCACGTGCCAGGCATTGGGGCAGGAATTTTTATGTCACTTTATTTTTTTACATGAAACCATGGAAAGCAGATGTGATAATCTCCATGTTTCAGATGAAGACATTGAAGCTGAGAGGTTTTTATTCTGTTCTCATTTTCACCCAGAATTCCCAGGTGCCCCCTACCTCTCACCTTGACTCCTCAAAGTCCCATTTATTCCATTTTTGGAGGGTGATGCCATAGCATTTTGTCACGGGAGGTCACACATGAATACTCTTTCCAGTCTCTGTATCTGTGGATTCTTTCATTCCTTATAGCTTTCCTTTAGAGTCATTAAAACTTAAGTCTCACCATTTGCGAGAATTGACTAAAACATATTTAAACAACATGCAGTTCAAATTATTTTTTGAAAAGCAATTTCCTACTGTAGATTTAGAAACCAACAGATCTATTTTAGCAAGCATAATTTCTGATTAACTGATTTAATTTGTCCAAAATTACATCAGCAAACCTGAAACAAGCCTCCATCAATTTTTTGCCTTTGGATGCAATATAATATTTAAAAAAATGAACCAAATAGAGTAATTAGCCCCTAGGCGGAGCAAATGACTCTAATAGCCATCTCCCACACATTCCGTTAGTGGAAAGACTGAAAATGAAAATAAAAATAAGGCAGACCATGGGTTAAAGCTCTGCGTGTGCTCTATTAAATAAAGGTTTGGTACACAGTGTTACCTTGCAGGAGACGTTCCCAAAGAGAATTGATACCTTCTCTTTAGGCTGCCAAAAGTTCTTCTGATGGACCGTGTGATTTCCAGCAGTGCTTGGCTGACTATAAATATCTCTTGTGTGAAGAGATATTTTGTTTTTTCCTTCTTCAGTTAATTCCATTTTTGCTAGGTTTCAATTTCATTATTTGTGGTGGTTTAAGATCAAAAATAAAATATTCTAACTGTAGTTGGTGGGAGTCAATCTTTTTATGTTTTATAAAGGAGACATAATCTGTAAGATGAAGACCTTACCTCCAGGGTCTCAATTCTGGGCCCCAAAACTCTGACTACTTTCATGTTACTCAGGCTAAATATTCAGGCAATCTGGGCCTTGGTTTTTACATTTACATGAAGGGCTGAATTTGATTATCTCTAAGGAGTTTTTCAGTACTGAAATTTTAATGATGCTATCTTGTATTTAAATACAATAGATATTAGAAAGATAGCAGGTAACCCCCAAATCCATAATGTGGCAAATAGGATTCTTTTTTTGGTGGAGATTTCCTTCCTTGTGGGTTAATTATACTTGACATCAGTATTTCTAAATTATTTTGTGCATGTTAAGGTGTGGATTCCGACTTGTTTGACTTGGGGTAAGGCCAGGAATCTACATTTTAAATAAATCTTCCAGATGATTCTGATGTAAATTGTCCTCAGATGATGCTTTGAGGAACTGTTTACTGTAATTCCTGCTGGGCAATGGCTCTCAAACTTTCCTATCTAACAATCATGAGGGAACAGACCTTCTTGCACTGTTAATATAGGGTCACTACTGCACTAATTCTCACCATGGCAGAGAACACTGACAGTGTCAGAGGTGACAATATAAAAATACCAGGGGAGTACAGTTTCAGCAGCCTCATAGGTGATTCTGGAGTGAGTATTTGGTAGTTAAGGGAGAGTGATTGCTGAGGGGGGTTGTCAGGACTCAGTTTGACTCCCTTCCCATTTAAGAAACACTGATTTTAACCCATACGATTACATATATAAAATATTGTATAACTCACTTAAAATTGTTTTGACTCAACGTGTACATTATATGGTAAAACATTCAGACAGAAAAAGGCCAAGCAAAGAAACTTTTTCAATGAAAGAAGTATCTTGGGTTCTAAAATGAATTCATCCTTTTTTCACGCTGGCTTACAGCTCCCCTCCACCCTCTAAACCCTTCGTCATCCTCATTTACCACTCTAAATCAATCCCTATCTTCATAGTCTTTTCAAAAACTTTTTTTTTTTTTTTACTTTTTGGGTCTTGTCTATCATTTGTTCATTTTCTAGTTAATTAATTTATGCTCTTATCTTTATTATTTCCTGTTGTCGTGTTGCTCTGTGGATGTGAACTGGACCTCCTCCATCCCAAATTTACTTTGGATATTGAGACTGAGGATGCCACATACACGCAACAAGAGGGTATAAAAAGTTTTCGTATTCACATAATGAGGATTTCTGGGGGGAGTGGGACAGGCTCACAAGCACCTTCAAAAATGGCTTGAGGGAGCAGGGAGGGAAGAATGAATTGGCTTTTATTGTGATTAGGAAGTGGGGTCAGGTGAAGTTCCCCACATGGGGCAGGTGTTTGCATAGCTTGAATTTCCCACTGGCAACATGGGAGGGGAGTACCTGTGTTGGAGGAAGGGAGCAAAGCAGAGCAGGCATGAAAACTGTCAGCAAACAGCAAAAACAGAGTTAAAATCTTTCTTACACCTGTCTTCAGCTTACTTCACTGTTAATTATTATTTTTTTAATATTCAAAGTAGAAGCATACATCACCGATTTTACACCTTTTCCCCCATCCCCGATGTAGACTTTAAGAACTACAAATAGGCTTCTAAGTACTTCTTCGTTGCATTTCATTAATGTAGACACATTATGCTTTAATTATCATTCAGTTCAACATATTTTAAAATTTCTCATTTGACCTATGGGTACTTTAGAGGCATGCTCTTTAATTTGTAAATATTTGGGCAATTTTTCTAGATCCTATTGTTGTTGATTTCTAATTTAATATGGTTGTAATCAGAGAATATACTCTGTGTTATATTAATCCTTTGAAATTTTTTACAACTTGTTTTAAGGCCCAGCAGATGGTCTAACTCACTTGCGTTCCATGCGCACTTGAGAAGACTGTGTATTATGCTGTTGTTGAGTGCAGTGTTCTATAAATGTCACATAGGGCAAGTCATTTGATAGTGCTGTTAAAATTTTCTGCATTCTTACTGATTTTTTTTCAGTCTTTTTCTGTGAATTATTGAGAGAACATTGTTAAACTGCTCCAGTATGACTGGATTTATCTCTTCCTTTCTTAGTTTGTCCACTGCGGTTACGTGTATTTGGCAACTTTATTATTACATTCATACTCCTTTAAGATACTTATTTCTTCTTGCTAATCATCATGAAATTCCTCTATTTATCTCTGGTAATACTCTTTATCTTGAGGTCTACCTTATCCAACATTAATATAGCCACATCTGATTCCTCATGCTGAGTGTTTGCATAGTTTATATTTTTTCATTCTTTTACTTTCAAAGTGTTATGCTAACGATACGTTTCTTGTTAGCAAAATATAGTTTGGTCTTAGTTTTTTATTTAGTCTGGCAATCTCTGCCTGCATATTAGGGTATTTAGACCATTTATATTTAATAAAATAATTGACACATTTTGATTTGCATATATAATCTAGGTATTTGATTTCTATTTGTCTTGCCTGCTTTTTATCCTTCTGTTTCTCTTGCCTTTTTTTTTTTTTTTTGGTAGTTGGTATTATAGTGAATCACATTTCTTTTCTTTTGTGTTCATTTATTTATTCTATTGATATTTTTGTTATTCCTCCTTGGGATTTTTTTCTTTAATGGTGTTCTAGAGATTACAATATGCATGTTTAATTTATTATAGTCTCCCTTCAAAAATACCTCACTCATTCATAAAAATTTTAAGAACTTTACAATAGTATATTTCCAATTATGGACCTCCCATACTTTGTGCTCCTGTTGTTATATATTTGACTTCCATAAATGCTATAACCTCCAAGACAGTTATTATAATTTTACTTTAAATAAACAATAGGCTCTTAAGGAAATTGAAAGAAACATATATCTTTAAAAATACAAATAGTAATACTTTTAAAAGGTGCTTTATATTTACCACCATACTATTATTTCTGGTGTCCTTAATTCTTTCCTTCAAAGCTGGATTTACATCTGATATCATTTCTCTTCAGACTACAGAACTTTAATTAGTCTTTCTTATAGTGCAGGTCTGCTGTAGATGAATTCTTTAGCTTTGTTTCTGGTTGAAAATGCCTTTATTTTCATTTTGAAGGATGTTTTTGTTGAATGCAGCATTGTAGACTGAGAGTTTTTCTTTTTTCTTTCTTTCTTTCTTGATTTTTTTTTTTTTGGTAGCACTTTAAATATGATATTAAACAGTCTTCTGGCCTCCATTTATCACTTGTGAAGTTGGCTACTATTGTTATTGTTGTTTCTTAATGTGGAATCCACTCAACTGTCATTATTCAAAGATTCTGTATTTGCAAATTTACCTACTCATTAAAATTTATTTGTAATCCCCAAATAAATAATTGTGTCACTTTTATCATCATTCACGGACATGTGCAGAGTGGCAAAATTTTGAGTCATCCGATGGGCAGGCTACTAGCTGTGGTTGAACACGGCCAAGGTCTACCTTCTCATCAGTTCTCATATTGTGAACGTGGCGCCTTTCTGTGATCTACTTAGTGCCACCTTTTTGCATTTTTATGACTCTTGTTGGTGACTTTACTGTTTTAAATGACCCCCAAGTGTAGTTAAGTCTGTATAATGTTCCTAAGAGCAAACAGGCTGTGATAGTCTTTATGGAAAAAATATGCATATTAGATAAACTTTGTTCAGGCTTGAGTTATAGTACTGTTGGCCATGAGTTCAATATTAATGAATCAGCAATACAGTACATCCAGAAAAAGGAAGAGGAAATTCACCTGCTGTACACAAGGCTGCTCCAGAAAGTGCTAAAGTAAGTCCATACTGTGGGATGAAGCTATGGAAAGGATGAAAAAGTGGCTACACTGGTGAATTCATAAGATGACTTCATGATAAAACTGACTTAACTAATGAAATATATGATATGATTTACCTGATTAAAAACACAGAGGGAAGAATTTTATTAAAAGCTAAAGAAATTTACAGTCATGTTATGTAGGTTCATAAAAATGTTAAGCCCATCTTGGTTAGAGCTGGCTGACTTGCGTGTTTCAAAAGATGAAAAAAGTTAACTTACGTGTGAGGCAGGTTCTGCAGATCAGGAGGCTATGGAATAATTTCAGAAATATCTGCTCAGTGTTATAAAGGAAAAGGATTTTGTGGAAAAGCAGGTTTTCAGTGCCAATGAGATTGCTTTGTTTTATATGGCTGTTGGCAAATGAGTCTATATGACACAAATAACATTTCAATTGATAAAAATGCTGTGACCAGAGACTCTCAGGAAGCTAACCTCATATTTCCACTAAGAGTAACAGTTCTGTATTCAATAATTAAATGTTTGAAATGACTTCATAGAATATAACCACTACGAATAACAAGAATCAAGTATGTCTTTTGGTTTGTGTGCTTTGAAGATTTTTGTGTTTCTTTGGTTTTCACAGTTTTGACCCTGATGCTCCTTAGGTTGGTTTTCTTTTTACAATTAGTGCTAAATTTCATAGGTCTATGTTTTTTTTCTTTCATTAATTATGCAAAATTCTTAGCCATTATCTCTTCGAGTATTTCTTATGCCCCCATTCTGTCTCTCTTATCCTTTTGGGGCTTCATGTATGTTAGACTGTAAGACACTGTTTCAGAGATCTTGAATGCTGACTTTGTTTTTTTATTTATTTTACACATGTTTTCTCTTTGTATTTCAGTTTGCATTTATATTAATTCATCTTCAGTTTTACTGATTTTTCTCCTCAGCTCCATCCAGTTGGCTGATAATTCCACCGAAAGAATTTTTCACTACTATCTTACTTTTTTTATTTGCAGAATGTTCACTTGGCTCTTATTTTTTGTAATTTCCATCATCTGCTCATGAAGTCTATTCATCTTTTCCAGCAGGGTTTTTTAAAACTTATTTTTCATTGTCATTTTAAAGTTCTTGTCTCATGATTTCAGTATCTCATCCATCTCTGGGTCTAGGCCTGGTTCCATTGACCACTTCCTCTCTTGCTAGTAAGTCACATTTTCTTTCTTCTTTTCATTGTGTAATTTTTTTAAATTAAAGGCTGGAGTTCTGTGTAAATGAACAGCAGAGACTGAAATAAAACATATTTTTGGCAAGAAAAGTCATGCCCCTTTGTCATGTTATTAGTGTTGGGGTTGACTCAATCTGTCAGGCAGATTCAGCTCACCACAGTCCTCAAATTACATGATAAGACCAGAGCCTTCCCTTCGGTGGCGCTTGTGATCGGAGTGTCTACAGCGTTTGTCTTAGTTTTCTAGCCCTCACCCTTCAGCAGTCTCTGTGTACTTGAAATGTGGGGAAAATGGTCTCTCTCAGCATTTCTGCCCTGTTTCCAACCACTCATTGTAGGGTCCAGAATATTTTTTTCTTTCTCCTGCTCTGCCCTCAATATTCAGTAGGTTCTGTGCCCAATGCCTTGGGCATGAGCAGTTTCTCTCAGCTTTCTTGCCCTGCCTCTCATCTTTCTCATGAACACTCCATGAAGACCCATGAAAAAGAATTGGCGAGTGGGTACAAACTACTCTTATTCCTCCACTTCTTCAATCACTTTTCAATTTTTATTTTATTTGACCTATTGCGTTCAAACATTAGACACCTTCTGCTTTCCTGGAACTCCCTTATTATGTACTTGATTTTACAGCTTCTGTTATACTTGTAGACCCTCCTTTTCCATCTATCTTGAAAATGTCATTTTTCCTGGATCTCTTTCTCACCCAGATTTTTCTCATGCTGTACACACTCATTGTGGGTCATCTCATCTGTCTAACAGCTTCCACTTTCAATTGAAGACTCAAATTTATATTTCCAACCAAGATCTCAGCCTGGCTCTCCAGTGCTGTATATTCAACTGCCTTCAAGAGCCACCGCTGGATGTCTTCTTTTCTTTTCCCCCACCCACCTCAAACCTCTTCTTCTTGAATTCTTTATCTCACTGAGAATTATACTGTCCTCTGCGATGTTATCCAAACTAGAAACCTGGAAGTCATCCTCAATTCCAACTTTTTTCTTAATCCAATCAATGACCTAGTCCTGTTCGTTCACCTACTATGCACTTCTCTCATCTTGCTCCTCCTCTCCAGCCACATTGCCATGTCCTTAAAGCTCTAGGCCTGTGACCTCTCACTGTGGCTGTATCTTCTTTGCCCATCTCTCTGTAGTGTACTCGGTCCTCCACATTGCTGCCAGGGAGTATTTCTAAAATGGCAATCTGATGAGGTTACTCCCTGTTTGAAGCCTGTGGTTGTTTTTCCTTCATCTGTAATGCCTAGTACATAAGAGACACTCAATAACATTTTTGAATGAATGAAAGAGACGTAAAAACCAAAGCTACGTTGAAATACATTCAAGGCCTTTTGTTCTGTGATGCCTGTCAACATTTCCCATTGACCTCCTACTTTTCTGCCCTTTACCCCTTGATACGCCAGCATTATCAAATCTTTTATACTCCCACAAATAAGCCTCCTTGCCGTTGACATGTTGTTCCCTTTTTCTGAGACATTCGCCTTAACGATTTCTCCCAGGAAAACTCAAATGTTCCTTCCCTTTAGTTCTATCAAGAGTTTCTGTAAAACCCTTCACTCTGGCAATTAACTATTTGTTTACTTATAGATTAGACTCCAGCGATGATGCATTCCTGAAAGGGAAACTCTATGTTTTCTAGTTAGTGTCCCTGCTTAGTAAATTGTCAGGCATATAATAATATCTCAAAAAGTAGAAAGAAAAAGATGTGAGTTCAGATCAGGTTATGACATCCTAAACCAACATACTAAAGCCTATGGGCTTGGCTTATTTATTATTTTCTAAGGATACCTTTCTTTGATTGGAAGAAAATTACTTAAGACTGAAGACACATTTAGGGAGGCCGTGATGGGGGGTAGAAGACAATCGGAACATAATAGCTTTTCTATTTTTATTTTCTGTTTCCATTATGGAAGAGGTCATGAAAAAAGAAAGCATCAGAGAAAAGTAGTTGGAGGTTTCTTTTGTTTGTTTGTTTTTTGTTTTTGAGATTAGCTATATGGTGAGTATCGAACACAAACAGGAGGAAATCTCATGGTCTATCATGTATGTCACTCAGGGAGCAGGAAGGAAGCTTTGCTGATTTTAAAGAGCTTGCCAGAAAGCTTCGGACAGTCTCAGTCAGATCAACACCTGGAGGCAATCAAGGTAAAAGAAAGTGCAGGAAATTCTGAGAGTGGGGAGAAAAGTCAAGAACATGTCAGCAATAACACAGTAGCAGCTTATTAGATGAGATTAGGTTTTAAGTGTAAAAACTTCAAATTTTGCTTTATTTTATATCTTGATGCAATTATGAAACATATAGAGTAATTACAACACTCTAATGGTCTTGTGATTTTACCAAGAGTTAATTTTCTAATGAGATACATGTACAAATAAGTTGTGAACTTAGTTCTCACGTGTTCTATTTTCTTGGCTGAGTGCTATTGTTCCGTCTTTATCCATTCTCAGCGCACCACCTGGTGAAGCAAAGAGCAGAGGAATCACAGGCTTGGTTCCTGGAAGGCAATGGCTGTCTCTAGGAGGCTGCCCTAGCTATGTATTTCTAGGTCTAAGAAGGACATGGATTCACCAGGAAAATAGAAAAGCATGTGGAAATCAATACTTATCTTCAGATACAATTAAAGACATAAAAAATTTACAAGAAAAAATAAAACATTAAATATATATACAATAATATATATTGTAGAAAACAATATACAATAAAAAAACAATTAAAGACATTCGATCTATTGCTTTCAAAAATAAAAGCTAGACAAATAGGCTTTCTGCCATGTGGTAAAAACATAAGAAAAATATTTATCAAATTTTAAAATAATGTACTTGGCTGGGAATCTTGCTACTTTGTGCTCCAGTTGTGTGGTCTTAAGCAAATTGTTTGACCTCTCTGTAACTCAGTTTAGTACCTGTAAAACAATGGGAATGAGACTTTTCTTATTTCATAATGTCGTGAAAGAAAAATTTGATAAAGTATCTGAAAGTGTTTTGAGTGCACTAGTTCCCCCTTATTCAAGGGGGATACATTCTAGGACTCCAGTGGATGTTTGAAACTGTAGATAGAGCTGAACCTTAAATATATTCTTATCTTTTCCTATACATATGTACCTATGGTAAAGTTTAACTTATAAATTAGGCACAGTGAGAAATTAACAACAACAGTAATAAAATAGAACAATTATAATAATATGTTGTAATAAAAGGTATGTGTATGTAGTCTCTCTCTCTCTCTCTCTCTCACTCTCAATAGCTTTTTGTGCTGTACTGCAAAACACTGAAAAAGCAGAAAGGGAAACCGCAGATAAGGCAGGGACTATTGTAACTTGAAGTGCTATATAAAAGTAAGCTATTATTATTTTGCTATTTTTCTTATTACACTCTAGGTTCTGGACTCACTCAACTATCCCCATGGTGTTTGTATGACACAATATCACATGCAGGTGACAGCACAGACTCTGGGTACTTAAAAACTGGAGCTTGAATATCAGCTAAACCCTTTCGCATTGTGTGACCTTGGGGAAGCCGACTTCTCTGTGCCTCAGTTTTTTGTTTTCAATCTGTAAATAATAATCCTCATAAGTTGGTGTGAGGCTTAAATCAAAAGAAAATAACAAATGAGATAATTCAAGTAAACTTTTAATAGAGGGCCTGGGCCATTATAAGCATGTGATAAAGGTTATCTCTGGAAAGTAAAATACCCCCACTACCCTGAATGAATGGCTGAGACCTTGACAATGAACTTTGAAAAGGACCGTTGCTTCAGTGAATAAAAATTTCAGAGAGTCGGGAAATATCTCCTTTTTCTTTATGTAAGGTTTGTAGATTGATAAGAAGTCCACATTAAGGTCTGTTTCCTCAACAGCTTATCATTACTCAAGCTGAAGATCCTGCCAAACTCTGAACTTAGCTGTTCCTTAGCTAGAACTAGCCCAGAAGGAACAAGTGCACCAGTGTGCAGTCAAATGCTCTACCCCTGAGCTACACCCCCACAAGTGCACCAGTGTGAAAAGGTCATCAGTAAGCATTGTGGTCAGTAGGAAAGTCTTGTTTCAATCATTCATTCATTCACAACCCTGTACTTATTTTACCCAGTAGAAAGCAAGGAAAATAAATGGTAGACTAGCAAAAACAAAAAAGAAAAAAAAAAAGAAAAAAGGCATTCATATGAAAAAGAAGAAAACAGAACCCGATATTACCATGGTGTTATGATGATAATAATGATATATATTTAAATTAGACATGGATATTTATTATTTACTAAGTGCCATGACTGATTCGAAGTACTTTATATGTCTTAGCTGATTCATTGCTCCCATAAATAGATAAATCTTTTTTTTTTTTTTTTTGTCGTTTTTTCGTGACCGGCACTCAGCCAGTGAGTACACCGGTCAGTCCTATATAGGATCCGAACCCGCGGCGGGAGTGTCGCCGCGCTGCCAGCGCAGCACTCTACCAAGTGCGCCACGGGTTCGGCCCATAAATAGATAAATCTTATCACTTGCACTCTACAGCTGTGGAAACTAAGACTCAAAAATGATAAGCTGCTTAAGGTCACACAACTAGTAACAACAGACAGAATTTGAACCTTTGGTGTCCACACTAGGAAGCAATAGAACTAATCTCAGCTACTTGCTGGAGCAAAGTAAGTGATGGAACAGATTCATGCCACGATGAAACAAATTCATATTGAGGTATAGCAGAACAGTAGGTCATGTGTTAACATCAAATCTCTACCAACTAAAATTTCTGGCAGTTTAACAAGTGAAGATTAAGAAGGTGGAGAATCTGAATTATTGTTTCAAATGTTAATGTGCTATCTTAAAAAAGATCAATAAAGTTGTATTAATTGTTCCTGGAAAAAAAACAAATGTGGATATCCCATTTTTCATGTTTCTGTGGTACTAGATCAAATGGGATAACTACAGTGGGAGTTGAAATCGAAAAGAATGCATTGCAGTGCATTTTGCATGCTAACTTTGTTTTAATGACTTAGTGGAGATTATCCAAATGCATATTGCCCAATAAGTAAAATTTAAGGAAATATGAGAGTTGATGGGAAAACAGAAGACCATATTATAAATTAACAAGTGGCCATTCATATTACACACATTAGAAGAAAACCTCATTCGGTGGCCTGGAGAAATACAGGAGTAGAAACTAAAGATAGTGTGTCAATTTTTTTAAATCCAAAATATGTAGTAAAATTTGGAAGATATATGTTTTTATGAAATGGGTGGTGAAAGCTTAGATTTAGGCAGATAGGACTTAGGGTGATGTGAAAATTAAAGAAGAAATATAACAAGGACAGAACTGTAGAGCAGAGGCATTCTGCTGCATACGGTGTGGACTAATTTTCTTATAGGGTGGATTGTACCATCTAATAATTGCCTGCCTGCAGCTGAGAGAAATCACAACATTAGAATCATGTAGGACTTTTTATAATTCTTCTCAGGGCCAATTTTTATCTGTTTATTCATCTTGAATTCATATTCCAGGGTTGCTCAGCACCCAGTACATTGTCAAACAGTGGACGGATCTGAAATCATAAGTGAAGGAATAAACAAATGTATGCTTTTAGGTTGCTAACATCCATACAATTTTTTTGCTTAGTCATGTTTTAAAAAGCCTGTGCTTTCGTTTGATTGGACATCACAGTTCATGTGTTCAATCCTGGAAAATCCTCACTGGGTCCAACCTGAGATGACACTGGTCTTGTCAGTCCTGGATCACGTGTCCTAGCTGTGGGGATGGGGTCTGCCTCAGCTTCCTGAGCACAAGGGCTCTGTGGGGGAGGGGTGAGCACCCCCCAAAATTCTTGAATACCCATCTTGGAATTCTTGGTGAGGATTAAATCTGTCATTGAAGTAGTTTGTAAGTTTCCTTGCAGGGCATGCTTCTCTTTCTTGCTTTCTCTTTTCTTTCGTCCTTCTCTCTGAAAATGCTGTTTTACTTCATCTTTTAGTGTGTGTGATGATTGTAATGCCCTAAGAAAGATGTGAAAGATTTAGGTGTCCTATCATTTTTATCATGAATATATCATTTTTGCAGGATTGGGTGATGGATGATGGGAATTAGAAATGTAGAAGCAGAAATTTTACGAGAAAGGGTAGGGTGGGCTGTGGGGGAAGAAGTGGTGTGAAGCCCCAGTTGAAGTTCACGTGCACGTCATTTGGAATCGCCCTGAAATTGCCTCAGAACATATATATTTGGATATATATATATATATATATTTTTTTTTTACAGAAAACACAACTTAAACAGATTTATACATGAATATCTGACCTTTTCAGCTTTCCCCCCCAGGGGATTAAAGGAAAACATTATAATTTTGGCATAAATACATTCTGGGGAATTTGTCAGTAATAAAAACTTGCATGACTTTGTAAGGTGGAGTACTCATTACTCCTTAAGTCTTATACGTTTTCTGCTGGGTACCATCCCAAATATTTGCTTTGTATTTGATTACATTTCTTAGAATCACATTGCATATGTTCAACCCGTGCCTTTTTTTCCCCACATTCCCTTGAATACTAATAGAAAACCCATTCTTCTAGGGGCTGGGTATATGACTGTTCAGCAATGAAGATTTATACATTTGAAAGAATATTTACACTTTCATTGCTGAACAGTGTAAATATTAACTATGCAAATATTAACAAAATTTCCTTTACTGAAGGAGTTCAGTGCCCACCAGGTAACAAGTATCAAGCATAAGCTACTTTATTTTTTAATTTTTTTACTGGTTATGAATATTCATGAGATACAAAACTGATTGTCACCCTTCGTGCCCATGATGTGGGGGCCAATTCCCTGGCAGCATACCCATTACCAGAAATTGCATGTGTACCCTATGTCCCCCAGTCCATTATCCCCAATCTTCCTCCCTTTCCCCCCCAACTCCACTTTGTAGCCCAAGGAATGTTCTCTCCCTCTGCAAGTCCAATGCACCACTGTGTTCTTTCTTTCCTTCCTTCTTTCTCTCTTAGCTCCCACTTATGAATGAATACTTTTGGTATTTATCCCTCTGTGCTTTGCTTATTTCACTCAATATGAGTTTCTCCAGGCTCATCCATTTTGTTGCAAATGGAAGTATTTCATTCTTTTTTATGGTAGAGTAGTATTCCATGGTGTGTATATATACCACAGTTTCCTTATCCAATCAATGGACACTTAGGTTGGTTCCATGTCTTGGCTATTGTAAACAGAGCTGCGATGAACTTGGGAGTGCAGGCATCCCTTTGTCATGATGAGTTCCATTCCTCTGGGTATAAACCCAGAAGTGGGATTGCTGGATTGTATGTAAGATCTATCTGTAGTTGTTTGAGAAACCTCGATACTGTTTCCCATGTGGTTCTACTAATTTACAGTCCCACCAACAGTGTAGGAATGTTCCCTTCTCTCCACACTCTCACCAGCATTTGTTATTCACCATCTTTTTGATTATAGCCAGTCTAACTGGGGTGAGGTGGTATCTCAATATAGTTTTAATTTGCATTTCCCTGATGACTAGTGATGTTGAGCAGTTTTTCATGTACCTGTCAGCTATCTGTATGTCTTCCTTTGAAAAATGTCTATTCAGCTCCTTTGCCCATTTTTTAATAGGTTATTTGTTTTTTTCACTGTATAATTGTTTGAGTTCCCTGCATATTATTGATATTAATCCCTTGTCAGATGCATAATTAGCAAAAAATTTCTCCCAGTGTGTAGGCTGTCATTTCACTCTGTTGATTGTTTCCTTTGTTGTGCAGAAGCTTTCTGGTTTGGTATAGTCCCATTTCTTTATTTTTTCTTTTACTGCTTATGCTTTTGGGCTCAAGTTTATAAAGTCTGTGCCCAGACCTAGTTGCTGCAGTGTTTCACCTATATTTTCCCTTAGTAATTTTACAGTTTCAAGTCTTACACTTAAGTCTTGTTTTAGTCCGTTTTGTATTGCTATAACAGAACTACCTGACACTGGGTGATTTATAAAGAAGAGAGGTTTATTTGGCTTATGATTCTGGGACAGTTGCATCTGGCATTGGCCTCAGGCTGCTTCCACTCATGGCGGAAAGTGGCAGGCAGCTGGCGGGTACAAGCAGATCACATGGTGAGAGGAAGAGAGAGAGAGAGAGAAAGAGAGAGGAGGTGCTGGGGTCCTTTAAACAATTAGGTCTCATGGGAACTAATAGAGCAAGAACTCACTCACTACCCCTCCTCCCCCCAGGGAGAGCATTAATCCATTCATGAGGGATCCACCCCCATGACTCAATCACTTTCCAACACTGCCACACTGGAGATCAAATTTCCACATCAATTTTGGAGGGGACAATACATCCAAACTCCATCAAGTCTTTAATCCATTTCGAGTTGATTTTAATGTATGGTGAGAGGTGCATATCTAGCTTCATTCTTCTGCATATGGATATCCAGTTTTCCCATCACCACTTGTTGAAGAGGCAGTCTTTTCCCCAATGTAGATTTTTGTTGCCTTTGTCCAATATCAGATGGCTAGAAGCCTGAGGGCTGATTTCTGGGTTCTCAATTCTACTCCACTTGTCTGAATGTCTATTTTTATACTGGTACCATGCTGTTTTGGTTACAATAGCTTTGTAGTATAATTTGAATTCAGGTAGGGTTATGCCTCTGGCTTTATTTTTTTGCTCAGGATTTCTTCAGCTATTCAGGGTCTTTTGTTGTTCCATATGAAAGGTAAGATTATTTTTTCCATTTCTGTGAAGAATGTACTTTGACAGGGATTGCATTGAATCTGTAGATCACCTTGGGTAGTGTAGACATTTTCACAATGTTAATCCTTCCAATCCAAGAGCATGGAATATCTTTCCATCTTTTTATGTCTTCTTTAATTTCTTTCGGTAGTGGTTTGTAGTTATTGTAGAGGTCTTTCACCTCCTTGGTTAAATTGATCCCTAGGTATTTTATTTTTGTGTGTGACAAATGTAAATGGGCTTACTTTCTTTATTTCTCTTTCTGTTAGTTCATTATTTGAGTATATAAATGCAACAGATTTGGAGGCATTTATTTTGTATCCTACAATGGTACTGAAGTTATTAACCAGCTCTAGGAGTTTTCTAACATAGTACTGGAGGTACTAGCCAGAGCAATCAGGCAAGAGAAAGAAATAAAGGGAATCCAAATTGGAAAAGATGAAGTCAAACTTTCCCTATTTGCAGATGATGTGATACTATATATATAGAAAAACCTAAAGACTCTCTCATAAGCTACTTTAAAATACCTTAGTCCTGCTCCCTACTCTGTTTTCTTTGCTCGAATCCATTCCAGAATTAGTGTCTAAGGTATATCTCCTATCATTTCATTTCCTTGGTCAAAACCTTAAATAGCTTCTCATAGGTGTTCCTTACTCAGGCAATTATTTTCTGAAGGAAGCATCATGATATAGTGAGATGAACTTGGTAATGGATTCAAATCAACTCTAAATCTCGTGACATATGTGGCCTCAGAGAATTCAGTTAAGCTCTTGGGTTATTAGTTCTCTAATTGATAAAATGAGTATCAGTTATATCATATAATGCTGACACATCTTTAAGTATGATTAAAGAATCTATCTAATAAATGACATTAAAAAAATAAAAATATTAGCTATGAAATCATGTAATAATAATCCAGTATCCTTATTAGTCAGGAAATCCCTGTTTTATCTTTTAATTTCTACTCATTCAGGATTTGGTTCTGTATAGTGTTTTACCATTAATCAAATGTTTATTATTCAAACTGTGTTGCACTGCATTGATTGTAGTTGTCTTATGGACAAATAGTTTTTTGTATCCCCTTTATGATAGGGACTTAGGAATATATGTTAATGTTAAAGAAGAAATGTTTGCTAAGCACCTAAAATGTAAAGGTCATTTTGTATGAAAGGAAGGCATTGAATGGCCAGAATGTGTGTGTGTGTGTGTGTGTAATTTATATATATATATAACATACATATGTATAATCTCATCATTACTTAAAGTGATTCTTGTTTATTTGGTGTAGGATTCTAGCTGACTCTATAAAATAATTTATTAATTATCTCCATCTATGATTTTGAAGTACCTGTTTCCACTCCTCTGTTCATCTTGCTCCATGATTTAGTTCTATTATTTCACTTAAAAGCTCTCCGTACTTGAAGCTTCCCCCCAATTCTCCTAATTCTATGATAAAACTCTCAATCATTATGACACCTAATTCAGGCTACCTGCTCATCTGCAATGAATTTCGAGGTCCTTCTTGGATGAATTCTAGTGAAATATATTAAGACATATTAAGGAAGACTATATAAATAATCACAATGGAAAGGGGGATATAGATTTAGTGCCAAAAATCAGTAACCCATATATTTGACTCTCCCCACCTATGTCATAATTCTAGAGAAAAAAAAATCACAAATATTAAAAAAAACCCCAACCAACTTTTCTCATTTTTATTGAGTACCTTCATTTCAGAAAATATAAACTTTTTTTTCCTTAGTGGAAAAAATACCTTGAATGGCTTTTTGGCATCTGAAATGTCATTTTTTTCTCGTACTGCTGCTCCCTTCTCTTGGCTTCAGTACCCCCAAGGTAATCAGTATAAGCTGAAATTTACATAACCAACCTGGAGATCTTGTGAAGACAGAAGAAGAATATTTATGCAATGTAATGAACAATTCATATTTCAGAACTGTATTCAAGTTTTTTTAAAAAAATTATATCTCATGTAAAAGAAGTATTACAGGATTATAGAGGTTTTCTGAAAAGAACCTAAAGCATTGAATCTTTCATATCGTTTTTCTAGTTTAGGAAAAGAAATTACTAGCTATGACTCTATCTTATTTTACTGTTCAGTAAGGCTTCACACATTTAACAATTTTGCTAGGGTGATGAAGAGCTTTTAAAGTATCATTGTGACCACTATCACAATTATTTTACATCTGTTTAATATCCCATTACTTTTGCAAGAAGGTAACATGTCTAAAGAAGACTCAGTTGGAGAGCATGTGTAGGAGACTCTGGTGCTAATTCTTCATTCTTGAAACTCATATTTTAAAAATATGCTTTAAGTGCACTAATAGGTTCTCCAGCTACATTGTTTTCTCTTGTAGTCAACTCAATAAAGAGGTGTCATACAGCAGGATTGCCCAGAAACATATGAAAAAGAGAATCATGCCTAGACTAAGGGTACTGAGCTTCAGGGTAATAGTTATGAAATGTTGTTTGGGACTCCTTGACCCAACATTCTACTCTGACAATCTCAATTCAGTTTTATATTCTAAAAGGTTAAATCAGAAATAAAATATTTAAACTTCTCATGATTCCGGTTCCTCTGATTAGTTCTAGCAGTGCCCTGTGAAGGAACTAAGTTGCCATTCCCTTACCAAGAGTGGTTTTCTGACGGCAGCTGTTTGATAAGAAACTATTGGACATTTCAGCTGGGGACATGCCTCAGAGGGGGGATCTTATGAATGGTGATGTTAGATTTTGTAAGAGGCATGTAGAGTTGGTTAAAAAATTATGCATCAGCATGCATTAAAAAAATAAGAACATAGCTTGGAGGATCTTATGTTAAGTGAAATAAGCCAGGAACAGAAGGAAAAATACCATATATTCTCACTCATGTGTGGAGGCTAAGAAAGTTGATTGCATAGAAGTGGAGAGTAGAATAGTGGTTACCAGCAGCTTGGAAGGGGAGGGAGAACAGAGGATAAAGAGAGGCTAGTTAAGGGATACAAAAGTATGGCTAGACAGGAGGAATAAGTTCTAGTGTTCTACAGCACTGTAGAGCGGCTGTAATTAACAACAATTTGTTGAATACCTTCAAGATAGGTCAAAGAGTAGGTTTCAAATGTTCCCAGCACAGGGAAATTATAATTGTTTGAGGTGATAAATATGTTAATTAACATGAGTTGATCATTACACATTGTATATGTGTATCAAAATATCACTGGTACCCCTATAAAAATGTACGATTATTATGTCAATTAAAAACTTAAAAAGAAAACATAGCCAAAATAACATCAACATAGTTAATAAAATTGATAGTAATTTTAGGTAATATCCCAGTCTATACTTAAATTTTACCAGTTGTTCCCAAAGTGTCCCTTGTTACACGCTTGTCCAAACCAGGGCCCAGTGAAGAACAGACATTGCCTCTTGTCTTCTGTGAGTCAGGATGCACCATAGACATTCCATAGACAAATTTGTCCCATTGCTTTCTTCTGGAAGGAATTATTCATTTTTGAACATTTTATTTTATTTTCCCTAAAGTAGAATTTCTACTAAAAAGACAGGATATGGGTAGAAACAGTTTTAATGGCATTAGGTCATTGGTAGCCACTTTTCTCTAGTTGAATGGCTCAAAGCATGAATCTATATCCAGTGTCAGAAACATATACTTTTCCTCCTGCTTTAAAGCATGTCTCAGTAAAAGTTATTTAGTTATTTAATATTAGCTTTAAATTAAATAAATTCAGGGAATTTGTCAGTAATAAAAGTTTTCATGAATATATAAAGTGGAGTATTTATTATTCCTTAAGTCTTATATTTTTCCTTCTGCGTACCATCCCAAATATTTGCTTCATATTTGATTACATTTCTCAGAATCACATCACATACCTTTCAACCATGCCTATTTTTCCACATTCCCCTGAATGCTAATAGAAAACCCATTCTTCTAGGGGCTGGGTATATGACTACCATTTGAGCAGAAGGTGGTATAAGAGGAAAAGACAAATCAGAGATAACCTTGTTTGCTTCATGATGGGAACTTAAAAATGAACTTCTCTTTGATATTTGGGGACCACAGATTTTTACATTTTTTTCTTTTTGGAGACTTTGATGCTTCCTTTTCTTTTTTTTTCTAAAGTAACAGATTAGAAAAAAATAGAAGATGAAATAGCACCATAGACAATATGCAGCAGGTATTCCACATTGCAGTGTGTCAGGCCTCTCAGAGGTGATCTGGATGTGGAGAAAGAATTCTCTGGGTTTCTTTACTGAGGACAGAGTGTCTTCATTCCTCACTCTGGTGCAGGAGGAACAAAATGTGGAGTTTTAAGGACCTGAAGTATCTGGATTCTATGAATGTGAGTATGCATGCTTCCCCTCCTCTGGGAAAAAATATTTAAGTTTTTCCAAGGCATTATTGCATATTATTCTTTAGCTTGATATCTATTAGGTTAATTTTTCAGTCTAAGTCATTTTATGAGTATTGTTAACCATGTAACACAGATGCTATATTTAAAGTGAATTGTTTTAGTGGGATTGAGCTCTTCAAAAGATAGAACCATCTGCCAGTATTTTAGTAGTCATACCTATGATTGTCTATTATTTTAAACTTTAAAAAAAATTTTTATCAATGTACAATGTAGTTGATTTTCGTGGCCCTTTACCGAACCCTCACTTCCCCCCTCTCGCCTTCCCTCCCTCCTCTCCCCTCTCTCCTTCCCTTCCCCCTCCCCCCATCAACATCATATCTGTTCGCTTGTCTTAACAGTTCAAAGAATTGTGATTGTTGTGTCTTTTTTCCCCCCGTTTGTGTATTTATTTATTTTTAGCTCCCACAAATAAGTGAGAACATGTGGTATTTTTCTTTCTGTGCCTGACTTATTTCACTTAATATAATTTATTCTAAGTCCATCCATGTTGCTGTGTATGGTAGATTTCAGTGATATCTTTATATTTTCAGTCACATAGTAGAATTATTAATTATATCACATATGCATATTCTTGATATATATAGTATTCTCAAGTGTAAAAGTTATTTATAGCTGTGTACTTAAATAAGTGTACATTTTTTTGAAAACTGAGTAGAATTATTAATTATATCATATATGCATATTCTTGATATATATATATAGGATTCTCAAGTGTTAAAGTTGTTTATAACTGTGTACTTAAATAAGTGTGCATTTTTTTGAAAACTGAGAGAAAATAAAAATGGTTAAATGACCAGAGAGAGCATTTCTACATAGAAATGGGGAATATCCTATATTTTCACACAAAATTTTACTGAAATATATTGCTTGTATTGCTTGGTAGCATGCCTCATGGAAATTTTTAGTTTTTAGAAGAAAACTGAAGAATTAGCATTGAATTCAAGGTCAATTTTAATATTACTGGTTTGATACTCACTGAGGCCTTATAATTTTATATAGAATTCCAATGTATCCAAGGATAGTTTTCTGAATAGACTTAGGGTATTGTTATTTCTAAATATATAGTTGCAGTATGGCAGTGTTTTTCTATACTTGTATGTTTGCCTATGAAGTACTGTTCTTGAATAAGTAGAGTTGGTTCAAATTATCTAAAATATAACCATAGAATATAAAATTCAGAATTCATTAGGGTAGGAGTCAGAAGCATGTGCTCTGGAAGCCAGCTCTCTGGGCTTGATCTTGTCTAGCCGTTGCTCAGTTTCCCCACTTGTAAAATGGGGACAATAACAGTATCTCTCTGAAACAGTTCATGTGAAGATTCCATGGATTGGCACATGTAAAGTAGCTAAATTAGTGCCTAGTGCATTATAGTTTTCAAGAAATTTAGTTAGGACTTCATTTTTTCCTTCTCCCCTACACTAGCCATTACCACAGTCAAGAAGATTATGGGTTTGAATACACATTGACATCCAAGTAAAGTGTTCAACAGTAGAGGAAGTGAAAAGCAGACGTCCACCCAGTTTTGCAGAATCAAATGGACTCTTTGATGACTTCTGTTATTTGTCAAAAGGAAGAGTTAAAAAACCAAAGTTTATAGACATTTATGGAAAATGTAACAATATTGGGAGGAATTAATCTGTCTTTTTTTGAACAAAGAAGCCTCTAAAGCAATCTTGCCCGCCCCCCCCAACATTTCTTTCTATTGCTATTAGAAAATGTGATCCAGGCTAGGGAAATCTAAAGAGATAATTTTAGAAAATCAATACTTAAATTCTCTAGTGATAGCGAGTTAGGAATGTTTTGGATGTTGCATAAATAAATAAAACATTACTATTTTTAATTTTTGGTTTATCAACAATATTCACTGATAATGTCTGCCTAATTTTTCCCTGTGTATTCCCCAGTTATAGCAACCTATCAATTATTCAGACTAATAGGATATGGTGGCAAAGTCTGAGTTGGAAAATATTCCAAAATAAATTTTTATACAAAAGAAGAATTAGTTTTATATAAAAGAACTATGACTAAAGCGGCTTGAAATAATGGTTATGTAATAAAGTTTATGGTAAAAGTTTTTTTAATAAAGAGATAAATTTTGATCAGTTCATAAACTATTAATAAATAATGATGCTTCTGAAATATTTGAGAGGATTTACAAATAGTCGGCCCTATGAGGGAGTTCACTGTCTTTGTAAACTATGCATGCTCTGTTTGATCCTTTTTGTCTTTTTTTTTTGTGTGTGTGTGTGTGACCGGTAAGGGGATCGCAACCCTTGGGGTGGTGTCGTCCGCACCGTGCTCAGCCAGTGAGTGCACCGGCCATCCCTATATAGGATCCGAACCCCCAGCGGGAGCGCTGCTGCACTCCCAAGTGCTGCACTCTCCCGAGTGCGCCATGGGGTCGGCCCTGATCCTTTTTGGAAAATAGCTGGTACAGAGAGAAATTTCATAGTATTTAATATAGTTTTACTGTCTAGCCCTTTCTATTCATTTCCAAAGGACCATAGGCATCCATGGATATAAGTAATTGTTTCACAACAGGGTTGTAATTTCTGTTTTGGGGTAATAATAGAAAATACATGGGGTCAAGTGAGTGAAAAACACTGTTACTCTGTGAATGTACCCTCTAGGAAGGGTACGCAAATGACTACACAAAGTACTAATCATGGCAGGTAAGAGCTGGGCCACTGAGTCAACTCTGGTCTCCACCATGTGCTGGAAACTTGAGCAAATGCCTTAAGGTCTCAGAGCCTCAGTTGACCCATCTGGGAAATGGGTATGATGCTACAGCACACACATGATAGGGCTGTGGTGAGGATTAAATGATGTCATGTGTACAAAAGTTCTTAGAGCTGTCTCGCAGCGTGACTCTGTTCATTCCCATCACCTAATTGCATCTTCTTGCTGGTGATGGCTGGAGGCTCTGGTCTCCTCTCTTCCCTTCAGAGCCATATATCTCAACCCTACTCAACACTGCCATTTGAGTATCTCAAGAAATTTAATTGAAATGTCTTTAAATTTAAATTTCCCCTCAAATTTAACATGTCTCCAACTCGGAAGTTTAAATTTTACTCCTCAAAACACCGTTCGTTTCTAACCCCATGTTTCCTGTCAGTAAATGACAACACAGTTCACCAGTGGACTGAAGATGGAAACTTGACATTCGCTGCTGGTTTCGTCTTCCCTTACCCCCTTTGTGCAGTCCCCGGCCAAACCTCACAGCTTGGTGCAGCGCTCACCCTCCAGCTTGGCCTCCACACACCGCTTGCCCCTTGGAAAGCTTGCAAGCCTCAAGCGGCAGGTGTTTCCTGAATAAGGTTATCACTCTGCAGGGAGCAGAAATTTCTGGATAGATTTCATTTGCAGAGGAACTAACTTAGAGGATAAGCACTATGCTCATTATGTTACCTTTTTCCCTCCCAGAACAACCCTCTGCCCTTGTCCACTGGTTTCTCTGCTACTGGAGACTGCCCCGTGAAGACGCATCAGGAGAGCTCCCGGGCCCTCTGGCTTCTGGATGCTTTTTACCAAAGGGGAGTATTGGCCAGGGGTAGGAGGGAGGGAAGAGAGAGGTCATGTGAGTACTTCTTCCCTTTCTCTGAGGTTAAGTCGACATGGAGCTAGTCTGTCCCTTCACCCTTGGTCACTGTTCTATGCAAGATGGTGACTCTACATGAGCCTCTCCTGCCAGGGTCCCGTGACCACTCTGTTTTCTCAGCCCTTCAAGCCTAGGGGTGGCAACAGTCTGCCTTATAGTCCCTTTACATTCACAGCTCTGCAGTATGATCGTTCTCACGTATCCAGGGGGGATACGTTCCAAGACCCCCAGTGGATGTTGAAACCGCCTATAGAACCAAACCCTACATAGACTATATTTTTTCATATACATAACACCTACGATAAAGTTTAATTTATAAATTAGACACAGTGAGAGAGTAACAATAACTAATAATAAAATAGAATAATTAGAATAATACACTGTCATGAAAGTTAAGTGAATGTGGTCTCTCTCTCTCTCCCTCTCTCTCTAAATATCTGATTATACTGTCCTCACCTATTTTCAGACCTCGATTGACCAAAGGTAACAGAAACTGTGGAAAGCAAAACCACAGACAAGGAGGGACTACTGTAATAGCTTGTAAGTACATCTTCCTCCTCAAGTCATCTAATTTTGAGAGTTTGTCTGTTTCTGTTGAGACCCTCACTGACACAGGCACCAGAAGTCAGTTTTCGCTGTGTTAACCACAGCATAGCAGCCATTGTGCTCTAATTCTGTGACATCACACCCCACCGTGGGGTCCTATGCAGCATGGTCTCTTCTCAGAGTTTTAAGTGGAAGTCTTGCACAGCACCTCTGCTCTTGTATTTCTCCTCAAACTATTTGACATTCCTACAACTATGGGATTTCCACCCTGGAGAAGATGGGTCAGGGTGAGGGGAAGCTGTGACATGTGCACTTGACTGATTGCTTCCCTTATACCTCCTTATCCAGCTCACAATTCACCAGGGACAAAAGGAGAAGCTTTCCTACTTCCTCTCGCTGTCTGGTTGTGACTTCTCTCTCATGTCCCCCATATTGATGAGGCATGTCCCCTCTCTGATTACCTCATGATGTAATAGTTGAATTTTAATGAGAAACATCATTTATAGAAGGGAGAAAGAAACACCTATTGAATCCTTTCAAAATTTTATTGCCCATTATATATAAATCAATATCACTGCTTTGCTTAAAGTGCTTTACTGACTTCCCCACTGCACATACCATGTAGATTCATTAGCATCATCTATGGGTCCTGCTTGTATTTCCAACTCATTTCCCAATATTTTCCTCTGTTGGCTGTATTGAAGCCACACTGATTTTCTTTCAGTTTTTAAAATTATTTCCTACCTCAGGGCCTTTGCACATGCTGTGCTTGCTGCCTAGAACCCTCAATTTCTCCCACTCTTTGCATGGCTAAACCTTCTTTTCCTTCAGGTCTCATTTTATTTATTTTTTATTATTTTTATTTATTATTATTATTATTATTTTGACTGGTGAGGGGATCACAACCCTTGGCACGGTGTTGTCTGCACCACGCTCAACCAGGAAGCTCACCAGCCATCCCTATATAGGATCCGAACATGTGGCCTCAGTGCTACCAGTGCCACACTCTCCTGAATGAGCCACGGGGCCGGCCCCTTCAGGTCTCATTTTAAATGTTATTGTCTTCTCTCTCTATCCTCCTCCACAATTTTGCCCCTAAAATCATTATTTTTTAAGTTATCCTTGGATTGTTTCCTCCATTGTGCTGAGCACACTTGCCATTGTTTTATTCATTTCTCAAGTTTACTTGTTTCATTTATCATGTCCACCAGAAAGAAAGCTTCATAATGTCAGTTATGGTAGGATTTTGTATACCATTGTATTTCCAGCTTCTAGCACAGTGTCGGTCATAAAGCAAACCCACAATAGATATTTGTAGAATGAAAAACTCAATGAAGTACATGCCTAGTATGATACAAATGCTCAATAAATATAGACTAGCACTGCTCTTGTAAAATCTCAGTCTATTTACTATGTGATAAACTTGACAATATCTACTGCATTAAATCAGACTGTTTTACTTTATCTCATGTACCTATTTTAGAACCTTTCTTAGCAGACTTGTTTTAAGAAATTTATTTACCCAAGCCAAGCACAATATGTAACATGGCATATAGGCTGATATACGACCCTGGCAAGTGTCCTCCTCTATACCAGCATTTCGTAGTCTTTTGAATTTCCCATACCTTTTCATGGATATGTGTGGGGCTTTCTATTTGAACTATTTCTCTGTCCCTTTGGAGGAAGTAAGCTGCTATCTTGCGAGTGGCCTATAGTGAGGAACCAAAGCCTCTGACCAGCAGTCAGCAATAAACTGAGGCCTGCCAATGCCCACATGACTGAGCTGGGAAACAGCTTCTCCAGCCTCCTTTGACCCTTGAGGTGACTGCATGCCCAGCTGACAGCTTCAGTGCAGCTTCGTGAGAGACCCTGAGACAGCAAAACCCAGCTAAGAGGCTTCTGGATTTCTAACCCTCAGATATTGTGTGAAATAGTACATGTTCATTGTTTTAAGTTGCTAGGTTTGGGGGTAATGTGTTATAAAGCGATAGATAACTAATACAGATTTTGGTACCTGGAAGTGGAGTATTGCTGCAACAAAACCTAAAACATGAGAGTGACATTGAAACTGCACAGTGAACTTCGAAGAGAGTGTTAGTGAAGGCTCAAGGTACTTACCTTGAAGAAGATGTTTCTAGAAATATCATGGTCTTTGAGAAGTGGGGTGAGGGCTTGCTGGAGAGTGAAGAAAATCTTGTTGGAAAATGGAGGAAGGAAAATCTTTATTACGAACCGTCCGAGAGTTTAGCAACACTGTTGCCTGCAGTTGTGTGGAAGGCTGAAAATGTACTGAATACACTGGATAACCTAGTGAAGAAGATTCCCAACCTGAGGATTGCAAGTGCTGCCTGGTTTCTTTTTGCTGCTTATTGTAAAATATGAGAAGAGAGAGACAAACTAAAGCAAGGACTGTTAAACAAAACAAGTCATGACTTGATGGTTTTGAAAATTCTCAGTCTCCCAAGATGTCAGACAATGCTAAAATAAAGGAATGGCTTCTGAGAAGAGACCAGATGCCAGGGAAATATGGTTCAAAGACGAAGCCAAGAGAGTCACAGTCAAATCTTTTGTTACAATCTCAGAAATAGCAAAGGTGGTGCCTCTGAATACTATGCACTCAGACAAAAGTCACCCTGCAGAGATTAAGTGTGTGCTTCACATCTTCTCCTAATCAAACGATAACATTTCTGGGGAGATTAAGGTCATTGCCCCTATCCTGTAAGTGAAAGCCCAAGATAGAGGTCTTATTTTGAAGGGTTTCACAGGTTTGACTTTTACCTAATGAGTGTACTCCAGTAAGAGTTTCAGAAGACCCACAAAGTCTTAAAAGAAATTATATAAGCAGAAAAATCATCTGCTTGGACGGAAAGGGACAGAGCAATGACAAAATGAAAGTGGTCTTTGGATCCCCCAATTCTTCTGGCAGGAAGCAGGCCGAGAAAACTACTAAACTGAAAAGATGTTTGCTTTCATAAAAAAAAAGGAAGGAAAATTCAGAAAGTGGAACCAAGAGCTCAGAGGGCAGGGCCGAGAGCCATGGAGAATTATTCACAGACCTTGATACTTCATCAAAGAACATCTAACATTGTTTGTCTGGATTTCATAACCGCGATGGACCTGTGATCCTGGCCTCCCATTATTCATGCCTTTGTGTGGTTCTCTCTTACACTGTATCAGCTTATTGTATCAGGCCTGGTCTGTGTGACCAAAAGCACACAGCAGAAATGACAGGGCATCATTTCCAGATCAGGCTATTAAGACTGTGGCTTCCAGCTCTCTCTCTCACTCTTTCTCTCTCTCTCTCTCTCTCACCATTCACCTTCACTGAACATATTAGTATTGGCCTATGTGGGGTACTTTCTGAGGATCTTCAGGAGCATCATTAATAGTATTATTAATAGGGTTTCTGTACGTTATAGCTTGCATAGGAGAGCACTAGGTTATGTCTGTTGTCTTAGCATAATTAAGTTTCCCCTTTTACTCCCAAATGCCCTGGATTGGAGGATAAATTATATGACTATAATTACTATTAATGTCTCTAGCATCCTTCCTACACATCCAGCCATATGTCCACTTATACGTTTTAAAACCATACCATTACGTGGGAGTGTGCATGTGTGTGTGCATGTGTGTGGGTGTGGGGGTGTGTGTGCGTATGTGTGTGCATGTGTCTGGGTGTGTGTGTGTGTGCATGTGTGCGTGTGTGTATGTGTGTGGGTGTGTGTGCATGTGTGTGTGTACGTGTGTGTGTGCATGTGTGTGTGGGTGTGTGTGTGCATGTGTGTGTGTATGTGTGTGGTTGTGTGTGTACATGTGTGTGTGTACGTGTGTGTGTATGTGTGTGTATGTGCATGTATGTGGGTGTGTGTACGTGTGTGTGTACATATGTGTGTGTGCATGTGTGTGGGTGTATGTGTGCATCTGTGTGTTTGTGTGTGTGTATGTGTGTTGGTTTGTGCATGTGTGTGTATGTGTGTGGGTGTGTGTGCATGTGTGTGTGTGTGGTTGTGTGTGTATGTGTGTGTGTGTGCATGTGTGTGGGTGTGTGTGTGCATGTGTGTGTATGAGAGGGAGAAGAAAATGGAGAGGAATAGAGAGAAAGAGACAAAGAGAGCTGTGCTGGCATCCACTAAGCATCTCTACTCAACTCATCGTGTCATTTACTCTTCTCTTTACCTTCCTGGCCGAAAAGTAACTAAGTGGGAAAAGTAAGGCACCATAATAAGGTGCCTGGTAAAGGTTTCATACCCCGTTCTTATTTGTCTCTGGGAATTTTCACCTTTGAGGGTCAGCATATCCTGTTCTCAGAAAAGCAAACTTCCATATAGATCTTTAAAGTGTGCTTTGAATCAACTGTATTTCATCTCTATTTTTTTCATGCAGGATTTGAAATATGAAGCAGAAGAAGTCAACCAAGACATGCCCATGTCACATTTAAAGATGGACAAAATGTTTGAAAAGTATGTTGTTTAACGTTAGAGTTCATGCATTTTATTGTGTGTGTGTGTGTTTTGCAGTTAAGTATGGAATATCATAGGTGAAAGGCACCCTCTACTTTGACTCACCTTAAGGGTCAGTTTTTTGGCACTATACCCTATTTCATCCTGGGACATACAAGTATCTGTGTTTCTTCATTCATACAGTGTTCGGGGATGGGGCATTGTAGTAATGGTAGTATAGCTGGGAGCCATGTCTTATTTATCTCTAAGAAAATATCAAAGGCCTTGGATCACTGTAGGAACCTCCAAGGTTTGGATACATAGTTCCAGTACAGGAGGTGCAGTAGTAGCAGGTGCAGGTTCAGGGGCAGTTCTTAAGTTGGATGGTCTCACTCTGAGTCTTTGGCTCTGCCCTCACACCTATGTAAACCTGGACAAGATAGTCAACATTCCTCAGCATCAGTTTAGCATTAGGTTCTCATCACTTAAGCAGGAATAATAATACCTTGTTTTAATATTTTAAGGTTAAATGAGATAAGAGATACACTGTATTTGGAAGAGTGTCTCATGCATCATAAGCACACAATAAATACTAGATAATACTGTACATTAATGGTCCTCAGTGGGGATCAATTTTGCTTCCAGGGGACATTTGGCTGGGACACTTCTGGAGACATCTCAACTGGGACTGGGGGAGTGCTAGTGCATCTAGTGGGCAAAGGCCAGGGATCCTGCTAAATATCCTACGATGCACAGGGCAGCCCCCACAACAAAAAATTATCTGATTCAAAATGTCAATAGTGCTGAGGATGGGAAATCTGCTGTACATTAGTGCTGTGTATTTGTTGCCATTTCCTTACCTTCTGATCCTACTAGCAGTGCAAGGAAGATACCAAGCAAAGTGGGACCTGTCTCCATGTAAGGGCTATTTAATGTCTGAGGAAGCAGGCCATGTGGACAGGATTATATATCACTAAAGTGTTATTTCAGTGCTCAAGGTAGAGATCAGTGAGATACTTCCTATGCCCAACACTTCTAATGACAGGACTTTATACTAACAAAATGACCAGGAGGTAGACAAGACTCTATATGCCAGAAGGTTAATTACAGGCTAACTTTCAATAATGAAAATAGGGACTAACCTACATATCCAACAATAAATTATGGTAGATCCTTAGAATTAAATACTAGGTAATACCTAAAAAATATGCTGTAGTTAAAAAAAAAAAAACTTATACAAAATGCCCATAATATATAAAGTGGAAAATACAACTTACAAAATAATATTTATAGCATCATCTCATTTTGTAAAGAAAGAAAAAAGTGTGTCTGTCTATCCAACTATAAAGAATAGAAGTCAATATTTTACGAGTGGTTATCTCTGGGCTGTGGTCTACTGGGTGACTTTTGGGGAAGGTACTTTTTTTATAATTAAAAAATTTTATAATGCACAAATATATAAACTTACATAATCATAAAATTAATAAGTGGTCTTATAAGAGAGAAAACAGGAATAACATGCCTTAGGACTTAATGCGAAAGTAAACCAATGTCTGGTTTTGGCTCCTGATCTAGAATGCAATTGCTCCAAAGGTACATAAATCACTACACTTGTCTCTAGGTACCTGATGTCATGTTAAATGCATAACCTTTTGATATGCATTTCATTCCTTTTTACCTTTAAGGAAGATATTTAGAAGATATTTTTAGAAGGTGTTCTTTAATTATGAAGAACTGGGATTGCAACCAGGGCCCATGTTTTGTTTTGCTTTTTTCTTTCTTTAGGATTATAATCATGAATTTAATGTCTACTTATTCAGATTAAGTTTTCAGGATATTTTTGAGTGCCCTATAATTCTTGCCAAGGGAACAAAGGTAGAAACTGAGGAAATCATCTCACTGTGGTTAACATAAAATGTTTGATATTTACTAAAGAAATCTGTTTACCTTCATAACTGTATAATAGGGTCATTAAAGACAATAGATATAGTAGTTTAAAAGTAATAAAATTTACAACAAAGTGTATTTAATTTGAAATTGAATTGCCAGCAAATGGGTGTCCTAATGAACCCTTGTGTCAATATAAGCTCTAACCAAATTAAGAGACATCATTTGTATCACAGGAAACTAAATCAGCAGTGAGACCCCAAAAAGCACTTCCTCTGGTGGGGATACAGTCATTGTCACAGATGACCTGGCTGATGGAATTAAGTCAGGACAAGTGAGATTCAAGATTCTTCTTAACTTAAATGAATATGGAAAAGCAGGCGAATGCTGTCAAGATTTGAGAAGTTGGAAAAAAAAAAAGAGTCAACAATATAAAGGAACCTCCAATGAAGTCAGCAAGTTAAAAGGAAGAAAAGAGTCTGGGGAGCATTTTGAGGGTAGAAATAGATCTTGATCTCTGGTCTTGTAAAAAATAGGAACGTTTATGTCCTATCAGCTATCCATCTATTTAAATGATTTTTTTCTCAAAGTTTCTCTACCAATTTATAAGATTGAAGCGGGGGAGGTGATAGAAAATGAAGTGGGAAAAAGTCTTATCACATGTTTGATCTGGTCATTTCTGAAACAAGTGACATTTTAATTGTTGGGAGATCAGTGGCTAATATAGTGAGTTGTATTTTATGGGGCCACACTTCAAAAGCCACTCACCTCTGTGAATTTAATCAGCCAGAGCATGTGTAATATGGTGTCCATCTAACTCCTAGTTAATCTGACAAAATGTTAAAGGAAAACATCAAATTGTGTTGTGGTTCCAAAGGCAAACCTTTTCATTATACCTCGTTGTCAATTTCTCTTTTATCTTCCCTCATTCTCATGAGTGCTGTAGAGCTCCAAGCCATCCCTTCATTGCAGACCTAAATGTCTGTAAAAAGGACAACAGAGCTAAGCCTGGTAACCCCACAGAAGTAACTAAGGACTTAAAGGGAGCAGCTGGGTCTTGCTGCAAGGTAAGGCTCTTGCATCTGGCTTTTCCTCTGATGTAAAATGTTAAATGATGACATCAATTGTATTGACCCACTCGCCTGGTGGGCTTTTTCTCCTGTAGGACTCTTGAGAGAAACAGTTTTAGCGGGTCTTAATAAATAATTTTGTCTAGAATCCTATGCCAAAATAGGATGGTTAAAAACTCTCAATGCAAAGCTGCTGGAATTTCTCAAAACAGAGCATCAGTAGGACCAGTCTCAGCCCCCAGCAGACAATGAGGCAGCCTGCACCGTGCAAATGAGACCAGGCTTGAGATGTGATGAATCTGCTATCTTCTTTTCCTACTTGTCTGACACTCGCTTTGAGGAAGGTTGTAAATGCAAGAGAGATTGTGGTATAATTCCTCAGACTGGCATTTCTGCCCCTAGTCACCATTCGATTATCTTCCAAATTGCTGTGTTTCAGAGATAAAGATTTTTTATGGCTTGCTGACTTGAAACAACCACAAGAGCCAGCGAAGAGATGGCTAAGCGACCATGCATAGTAATTCCATTGGTAAATGACAAAATCTTTGTGTGTATGACATTTCCAAAATTACTACAGAAGATGAATCTAAAATGCAAAATGTCACATTTGGCATGCAAAACTATCACAATATATTTCAGTATAAAATTCATAGAGGCGTTTAATTTAGAATGTGTTTAATAACTCAGTCTGCCTGCATCAGTAATCCTGCCTTGAGGTTTTAAAAGATTGTCTTATTTATTCACATGGTGTTAATTTAAAAAATATTTTAGAAACCAAAATATTAAGGTTAAGTCTTTATTGTTAATTAAGATTTTCTAATTAAACCAAAAATAATTGTTATTCCAATTAGTTTTAAGTATGATTTGTATGAAAAACAGAAGATGTTGAACAACTTCCACTGTTTATTTAACTGTGATTTAATTCCAGAAGCATACTATCTATATGGAAATATATATTATCTCCCCAAAAATAAAGTCGAGGCAGGATTAAAAAGTACTTACTGTTGGCTGCAGATTAACTGCTGGTGCTAATAACTCCGGTGGCCAAGAGAGTAACTTGCTTCCAAAGATGATATTATATTTGCTTAAAGCCGACTGAAACAGAAGATTCTTCGAGGTCAAATTGTTCTAAAAGCTGTTAGGGACTTGTGAGCATAGAAAACATGATTTAATGACATTTGAGTTATTAATAATCCCAGTTTAATTTTTGTTTAATCTGAAACAATAGTTCATTAAAATCTTACCAATTTGTATAAAGTTTTTAACACTTATTAAAAATGAAAATGCTGTAGGTGAACCATGAAATTCAAACATCCTATAAAATATTATTGAGTCATGTTACACACAATAATGCTAAATTTTAGGGCAAAGAGCATACAACTCCTCCCTTTATTTTTTGACTCTCATTTGAAGTTTATGGGGCAAGTCGGTGTCATGTAGACACTATAGAAGTGTTCGATGAGGGGAGGGGTCATTCTGACCTATTTTGCTCTTCAGGTCAGGTGGCATTATGATCTGTTGTAGGACAGAGCTGTCACTTTTCAAACTTTGAGTTTGAAGCTTACTGTCCATATTCACTCATCCCAGATATCTTAAAAGGTGTGCTGTGTGGTTTTTAGAAGTGTTGGTTTCCTGTTAATTCATCTTATTATAACAGAGGAATGGCTTCTGATGTCACAGATCATTAACATACCACGCTTAAAAATTGGCTAAACTTTCCCTGCCATCATCAGCAGTCTTGCCTTCTGACCCTCTCATTACATGTCATGTTCTCTTTGCTAACACCTGACAATTACAGGTTGAGTAAAAATGATTGTCTACTTCTTTGCCCCCCTCCTCCACAGAAGCCCATTGTTGCTAATTGTGTGGTTTTACCCAGTTCCTGCGTAATTCAAGAACTCCACCTTTTAAGTAGGTTGAGCAGTCTTGGTCACTTCAGCCTCTTCAAATACAGATCAAATGCATAAGGGGCCTTGAGGACAAGGCTCTTACCCCCTCAAAGTGTCCCTGCTTGGTCAACTGGGGGGCTGTGCCCTGCAGTGGTGGCAAACGGAGCAGTCGAAGACCAGAACACACCCTGTTAAGCCTGGTGGGAACTTTTATGATGTGGGCCTGTATGTCCATGAGAGCCCCTAGGTGGTAAGCTGACCTTGGGCACACGCCTGCCATCTTCTTCTTACCTGGCTTCCCTGCTCTGCCTATGTACCTCCACCTTTCCTTTCTATTTATGTAGCTTTAGATAATAAACTTTGTGTCCTAAACATAAAAGATTTCCTTCATTCATGCTTTCTTTCATTCATTCACTGAGCAAATGCCCAATAAGCACCTATTATGTGCTGAGCACTGCTATGGACCATACCTGGACACCCTAAATCCTGTATAAAATAGAAATGCCCTCTTTATGTATCAGGAACATATTTTATGGATTCTTGATAAAGTTCCTCCTCTTTTCAGGATTTGTAAGCTAAGAGATCGCTGATGTGTGCGTTTTGTATATAATATATGTGTACCTGTGTAGGCAGCCAGGTACACTGACGTCAGGTGAGAATCGGGCTTTAGGTAAGATGAGAATCTGGAGGGTCTGTACAGAAAATATATGATGGACATAGGGGCGTGTGTTTCCCCTGCCGAGGAGTTCTGGAGGAGACAGTGCTGGGAGAGGAAGTGTGGGTGAGATTAGAGAGTGACCCTGGATGCAGGACTGAGAGCCAGGGTTGGAGAGCATCAGGTGGCCTGATGCAGAGAGGGGAAGCTCAGCGTCCTCTGGGGTGTCAGCACTGGGCACAGTGTGTTTCCCAGGGAGCTGCAGCCCAGCAGAAGCGAGGCCAAAGCGGCTGGAGCTGTCCAAGATCCCTCACCTTGGGGCAACGTATTGGATCCTGGGCATAAGCAAAAACTCTTTACAAATGTAGAACTGCCTTCTACACTATGAGTTTGAACTGCTAAAACCATTTGTAAGAATCAATATAGGTATCACAGGTTGATATTTAAGAGGAAAATACTTTTTCTCTAAAATAGAATGTTCTTTCTTTCCCCATTCTGTTTAAGTCTTCTGTGAAAAGTTATTTTTTTTATTAATTTTATTATGTGTTATTTCATTAAGGCTGGTAATATACCCTTCACATGAATATAAGCTTCACATAACATATTGCAGTTATTCTGGCTACTGAATGACCAGCTGAAAAAATTTAAATGGAAAATGTAGCTGTAAAAATGAGCAATTTTTGTGGAGTAGATCTATACCTAACAGTCCTATGATATCATTATTTACCTCCATTATCTGAGAAGGAAACAGATTTTCAACCTTTGTTTTTCACCTTAACATTTTAGATATCTAAGGCCCTTGAAGACAACAATTTCATAGTGAATTGTAAGAAGCAGAAAAAATGTTTGGTATCAATAAAAGCTACACCATTGAATATTAAGTGCAGAGTTCCAAATGGCCACTCTATTATTTAGAAGTTGATAGGGGTTACAGACAAAAACCAAAAACCAAAAACAGCCTGTCATCAGGAGCCACGTACTGAACAGATCTTTAGTGAATGTTGCAGCGTAGCCCTATGCCACATTCACAGCCGGGTTCAGTTGTGGTTTGGGGAACTAGTAGTGATGGTGGTGGTGGTGGTGACACCAGAAGTCTCTTTGAAACAGGGTCTTAAAGTCATCTCGGGAAAGAATTCTTAAAAGAAAAGAGATCCTGGAATGACAACATTCACTGAGGAATCAAGCAAACCTCAGTTGGCTCATCTGTGAAATGGGTTTATTGATGCCTGCCTACCAGAGGTGTGCGAAAAACGACCGAGTTGACTCCTGAGGAAATGCATAGGGCCAATACATCGTAAGAATTCAGAAGATACTTGTATTATTATTGCTACAATTTTGCTGTCTCTTTGACAGTAAAACCTATAAATTCTTACCCACTGGACTTTTCTTTCAATCCATTGATAAATGCTTATATTTCACATAACTTTCAAATTAACCTTTGGTGCAAATGATGTAGATTAACAATATTTTTCCCCAGTAAATGATCCCAGAGGCCTTGTTAAGAAGAATGGTATGTGTGAAGGGTGTTAGTCTAGTGTGATTGTGGAGATGACTTTTTCCCTGGGGGAGCGCACTGACTACCAGAAGCAGAATTTGAGGACAGGTACCAGGAAGACATCAATTCACCCCCTGAACTGAGGACTTGGTTCTCATTATTTACCTGAGAGAAATTTCAGGAATGTGGTGGTAGCTAAAAATTTAGCTAACAATTTAAAAACAGGATCCAATCAACACCTAATGAGCAATTACATTCTTTTGGTACATTTTAATGAAGTACCTAACATTTTAAAGTATGGAGCTAGACTACAAAAAATTATCATTCAAAGGATTGCTTTTTTAAAGCCATCTGCAAAAAAATGTTTTATATCAGAAGGCGATATACAGAGTTTTTATCATTGTTAACGTTTGTTTGGGTGTCCGTCCTGCTGGATTCCCCCGTTAGTGTGTGATCTCTGAATGCACAAACCACGTCTATTAATATGTTGGCTTTGTAGAGGGCATTCCGTGTGAGCTGTCACATGATTGTAACTGGGAATGCCACAGATAAGATATCAAGAGGGATCAGAGGATGAAGATGTACATCGAGGACATTTTCAGGGAGAGGGAACAGAACCACTAAGAGATGAGGTCACAAAAATAGACATAGTGTTAAAAACTGCATCAAGTCTGTCGGGAAAGGCAAAGGCTGGTGGTAGTTCCAATGATAAAATGTGTTTTCGTTCCTGCCAAACAGAACCAAAAGTATCTTGGACTAGTTGATATAGCAACCCCAAATTTCCTTCCCCTGTGTCAGAAACAAGTGAACAAAAAATAATTACCTCCTGCCACAGTCAAGGAAAATTTACTCTTTAGCAGCTTGACAAAATGTCACTGAATTACATCCGTCCCTTGCTTTCACCTAGCAAAATTCTGGCTCCCCAAAGGAATATGCTAGGCTATTTCGTATTCAGTGAATATAAGAAAAGTACAAAATTTAGGATGAAAAAAAAAAAAAACAAGAAAAGCACCAAAATATACAAAACTTGACAGGAAAGAGAAGTCATGTGAGGCGTTTTGCTTTTCAGAATAAAAATGCTTTTGCTCAAAGTCTGCTCATTCCACTGGGCGCTACCCACTAGCATCAAGTTTTCCCACTAAGCACATAATTCTGCTGCCAGTCACTCTCCTGGCAGTTAGTGGGAGACTGACAGGTAAAAAAAGCAAGTTTTCAAGCAATGCAATTCTGTAATAAAAGAAATACACTCACAAAAACACATACATGTGCATTGTGTATGTAATTGATATGGGGACATTTAAGATCTTTATTTCATTCCATTTACAATACAAGTCTAACATAGGTGCAACTCTATACTTACACTGTGAGTGGGAGAAGTGGGCTTCCATAAAAAAGAGCGAGATGATCATTGCCTTGGACTGGGTGTCTCCCCCAAACTTGACCCCCACTGTGACAGTGTTGAAGAAGTTAGGAAATCCTATTATGGTCATTGAAAGGTGGGGCCTTGAAGACGTGACTAGATTGCAGGACCATGCCATAGTGAATGGATTAAAAATGGTGGTCATGGGCATGTCTCGGAGGGCTTTAAAAGGAGAGTGAATGAGGAGGTTAGTCTCCCTCTGTTTCTCTGCTTCCACCATCTTGCAATGTGAGACCCCTTGGGTCACTGTCACCACTTGTATTCCTTGGACTTCGGACTTCCCAGCCTCTGAAGTGTAAGCAATAAATTTTGTTTTCTTTATAAATCACCCAGTTTCAAGTACTTATGTTATAAGCAACAGAAACAGACTAAGACAGTCATCTACTCCTCTACAAAAAGAACTGAAAGTCATACAAGGCCCCATTCATTGAGAAGCCCCAAGTCTGCAGAGGAAATGCCCACTTTACACATCTGCAAGCCTACGCTGCTAACAGATTTCTGAATGAGGGCACAATGTTATAGCATCAAGGGTGGCTTACCTCTGACATCAGGCTGGGCTAGGAGACAAACTCCTGAAGGTTAAGGTGAAAGAGTTGCTTATAGGTGTTTGAGAAGTCTCCTGAGGGAGTAGGGCCAAAGGTGTATCACTCCAGACGTCGCAGTACCATTTCCAGATACTATCCCTTAGATCTTGCTCCAAATAATTCCCCATCTTGACATCGGTTTTTCTCAACTGTAAGGTGAAGGGGGTCAGACACAATGAGTTAACTGACAAGTGTAAGCCTCAGTCCCCTCATGTAAAATAAGGTAGTAATAATTCCCTTGTTTGGGTCACTGTGAGAATCTTGTTAAGGCAAATTCAATTATGGACTCCAGACTTAGGCTCATAACTTTTGAGCATCTTTTTCAAAGATTTTGAGTAATTCCTTGGTAAAGGCATTTGGAACATATTGATTTCTGACATTTATCCTGGAAATATTTCAGATGGAAAACATTGCCTCCTTTGTTGATAGTATTCAGCAATAGCCAATAGGCTTAATTCTTTGTAAAAAATGTGCCAAAAAATATGCCTTTTGACTCATGGTTCTGGCAGGTGATGAACTATGTTAAGAGTTCATGTTATCTCACTCCACCATCCTGCCAGAACCAGGAGTCAAAGGCATATTTTATTTTTAGAATTTGTTCTATAGACACCTGGGAATCTAGGTAAGATATGAGCAAAAGGTGTTTACATGCATAAACACTCAAGAACAAAAGGCATCTTCTTGAGTACCAGAAATAAAGACAAGATTAGAAACCAGAGAGGGAAGTGGGTAACCTGAGGCTGTGGCTACCAAGGAGAGGGGAGAACAGACTCTCAATCTCATTGATCTAAAGGTTTGGATTTTTAGTGGCCATTCAGGATATGAATGAGGCCTTGGGACCAACAGGTATAGAGTGTTGAAAGACAGTCTCCTGCATAAATGTAGGATACTCAAAATGTGTCTAAAAGGCATAGACTACACCAAAAAATCTGTCCATTAGATAAAGATAAAAGATGGAGATAAAAGTCTCTATTAGAGAACTAATAAGAAATTTATCTTCCTCCGAATTCTGTTCAAAATTGTAATTCTCCTAATAATCTGCAATAGAATTCCTATGATGGAAAAAAAATATATAGTAGTTGAAATTAAAAATTCAAAAGGTATATTACACAAAGATTAGACCCTCTGAATAGAAAACTAATGAACTAGAAGCCAGGTCTGAGGAAACTTCTTAGACTGCAGCACTAATAGATAAAAAGATGGAAAAAGTGAAGTGACTTGAACAGACAGAGAAGAGGAGGTCTAACACACCTCTTATACAATTTCCAGAAGTGCAGAATAGAGGGAAGGAGAGAAAGACATTACATGAAGAGATAACAGCTATGAATCTCTCAGACGCATTGGAAGACGTGAACGCTCAGATTAAGGGAACAGAAATTCTGAGCAAGACGAAGTTAGACTAATGCACGTGGACACAGTATAATGCTACTGCAGACAGAGTCAGCAGAGGACTGAAGACAATTGAACAACACATTCAAAATTCTGAGAGAAAATTAATAAAGCATATTACTCAACCAATCTATCATTCAAGAGTTGGGGCTGGGGTGTTGCAAATGAATAGAAACATTATTTGACTAAGAATATTGTTATTAGTTTCCTAGGACTTCCATAAGAAAGTACCACAAACATAGTGGCTTAAAACAACAGAAATTTATTGTCTCAGTTCTAGAGGCGGGAAGGTCCAAATCGAGGTGTTGGGGCACCAGGCTCCCTCTGACGGTGTGGGGGGGTCTGTGCCTTTCTCCCGGCTTCCGGTAGCACCAGGGGTTCCTTGTCCTGTACACGCGTCCCTCCAATCCTCATCTCCACGTGGTGTTCTTCTTGTGTGTCTTCATGTCACCTTCCCTCTGTGTGTGTCTGTCTCTGTCTCCAAATTTCCCTTTTTAAAAAAAAAACAAACAAACGCTGGTCATACTGGATTAGGGCGTATACTGATGACCTCATCTTAACTTAGTTAAATCTTAAAAAAAAAAGCCTATTTCCAAATAAGGTCACATCTGAGGTACTGGGGGTTAGGATTTCATCATATATTCTTTCAGGGGACACAATTCAACCCACAACAAATACACCCTTAACAGAACCTTGCTAAAAGAATTGACAAAGGATATCTTTTAAGATCAAGGAAGAATGCAAGAACTATGACATCTTTATTTTTTATAAATTTCTATTTTTGAATTGTTTTATAATTTTACAAAGGAATATTAAATACACGATATGCCTTTTTATCCAATTTTAATAAAATATTAGGCAATTAAGAACATTTGAATAGCAAAAGAAAGAACAAATGATCATATAATTTGTATAATTAAATGATTATTTCTCCAACTAATTAGCTTCATAAAAACTCAACTAATTAACTCAAAGTCAAGGGTTGGGGCTAGGGCGTCTTTACTTTTCATAAGACATACATACCACACTTTGGGAACCACTGGCTTAAACCATTCATATATGTGTGCAAGTGCAAATCCATCTTGTTGATAATTAGCAAGATGAAAAGTGATAGAAAACATTACTAAAAGAAAACACTAAGTTAGAAAAATATTATTATAGGAAAATCGTACAGATCCTTTAGAAGTTTGGTGAGAGATTTCACTATTTCTTCATTAGTGCTTGATTTCTAATACATTAATGTGAATAAATAAATCCAGATTTTTTAGGGCTGTATAGAAGATTGAAAGAGAAAATGTTTTTTTAAAAAAGTAATTTCGAAGCATGTAAAGCTAGATACAAATTAAAAATTGTGATGACGATTTTCCTGTTGCTGATTATCACGCATTGCCATCTTTTGGGGTGACATTTTAAAATATCATTACTGAACTTTGGCAATGGTATCTGAGCTGAAAGCACTTTCTGTTAATTATTAGCTAGAACTGTTATGCTTGCAATTCTCATTTCATTGGGTGCAGAGATTGACCAACTTAAAAAAAGGATACAAATAATAGGTTAAAGAAGCAAAAGCAGCAAAATTCAGGCAAAGAACATTGATTAATGAATTTTAAAAAATTCTTAAAGGTCATGTACTCGAGTTTGGTTAAGCTTCAGGCAGACCTAATGAACATGACCAGGCCCCTCCATATGGAGCAGGTAACCCATGCTGACTCCAAATTTGCTGACATTATAGGGTTATTATTTCTGGAAGGATGTAGCATTCTGGAACAATTTCTTTAATGATTCCATTAAGACCATGGTTTCCTTCCATTTAGGTTTACATATTTCATTTTTCATATTACCCCATACCACAAAGAAAATAAAACCATATCTTAGATTGAGTGTCTGTGTCAGCCAAAGGAAAAAGAAAATCACTTGATTTTGATGGTTCTTAACCCCGTTTTATTTGATAAGTACATGTGTTTTTTGGATCATGCATCAGTGTGTAAATGATGAAATTTTATGAATACTAGTTTAAAGGCAAACAGTGATTTTGCTTACACTAAATTATGGCAAGCTTAAACGTATGCCATCATATGAATGATACGGAAATGCACACTCCATAGCAAAGAAGCTGCAGGAATAGGGATCTCAGAGAACAGAATGTGACAACACAGGCTTCCAGATAACAGACTCACACTGAGTGTGCAGTTACTAGTCTCTTAGTTTGAAGAATATCTGATTTTACTTATTTGTCACTAGATGTTGCTTTTTCTTTGGACAAAGGAAATAAAATTCATTTTAATTACTAATAAAATCTTTTGCAATGCTGTCATAGAAAGTTCCTTCTTGGATATTTAAATATAAAAAATTAATTCTGAAGGTCCGGACATGGTTGTATGGTGGTTGAGTGCGAGCCTTACAATCTGATTTGAATTCTGGTCCCCAAACCTGCTTAGCAATGTGACAGCAGTTACCTGACCTCCCTGTGCCTCTGTTATCTCCACTATGAAACAGTCATCCCAAGAAGCCCTGTGACGTTGGTCTTATGATGTTACCACCAACAGAGCACTGGTCTGGAGTCAATGTTATAGTGCACTTAGTGTCTGGCATACTGAAGGACTAAAACAATTTTCAACTAAAACCAAACCAACTCTAAAAAACAAACAGTGAACAAGACAGAAATATATACCTTAAATGAAGTTTTGGTAAATTAAAGTACGTGGTTATTTCCCTTTATAGCACGTCCATGATCGTATTGTTTGAAAGGATAAATGAGCACTTTTGAAGAATATTTATATTTTGATTTTTTAAGTCCTTCCTTTCTAAAACCAATAAAATCTTTTTACATTACGGTAGCGTTTACTGCTTTCACTGATATTACGACCTTGAACTTCAAAAGAAATTAGTAAGGTGTATTAGTCCATTTTATGTTACTATAACAGAATTACCTGAGACTGGGTAATTTAGAAAGAACTGAGGTTTATTTGGCTTATGATTCTGGGACAAATGCATCTGGCACGGGCCTCAGGCTGCTTCTACTCATGGCAGAAAACAGCAGGCAGCTGGCGGGTACAAGCAGATCACATGGTGAGAGGAAGCAAGAGAGAGAGAGAGAGAGCGAAGGTGCCAGGGTCTTTTAAACAACCAACTGTCATGGGAACTAATAGAGCAAGAACTCACTCATTAATCCTCCCTCCCCCAGGGAGAGCATTAATCCATTCATGAGGGATCTGCCCCCATGACTCAAACAGCTCCCAACACTGCCACATTGGGGATCAAATTTCCATATGAGTTCTGGGAGGACAATACATCCAAACTCCATCATAAGGTAAACATTAATATTTCTATTTCACTGATGAGAAATAGAATTTTGGAGAATTAATGCAAGTTACCCAAGACCGCATAGCTTATTACGGCAATGTGAGGAATAAAACCTTTCCTCTATAACTTTGGGTACTTGACCCTTGCTTGCTAACTCCAGAAAGGGCATTCTATTAACTTAGTGTCATCACCAAGACCCCTAAAGTCATCATTAACTAAAATGATCTTTCTGCCATGTTTCTTTATTGCTTTACTTTAAAAATCATTTGGTGACTCCCCTTTGCTCTTAGGATTGCTCAGACTTCCTGCCATGGATTTAAAGACCCCAGTAACGTAGCCTCAGCCTCCTTCCACAGTCTTTACCCACATCAAATAGAGCCTACCTCCCATGGCATACTCAACTACCCTTCTGGCTTGAGCTGTACTCAATTTAGTATATCCTCCAAGTTCTTTTTATTTTATGTATGTATGTATGTATGTATATATGACCGGTAAGGGGATCGTAACCCCTGGCTCATTGTGGTCTGCACCATGCTCAGCCAGTGAGCGCACCGACCATCCCTATGTAGGATCCGAACCCACGGCCTCGGCGCTACCAGCTCCGCACTCTCCCAAGTGAGCCACAGGGCCGGCCCTGTCCTCCAAGTTCTGATGTGCCACCAGGCATTTTTCCCTAGAGTTGACTCTACTTACCCTTCAGTTTCTAAACTTAGCCACTTTTGCTATTGTTTATACACATTAATTAGCTCCAGCAAGATTTCAGGTACTTGAGGGCAGGGGCCATACCATGTTTATCTTTATGTTTTTCAGAGCATACAGTACTTGTGCATAATAGGTATTCAATAGCTGTACCTCTAGTCACAGAGGTGCAACAAGTTTAATATAAATTCAGCTCACCAAAACTGTGCATTGTTTCCTGAAAAAACAGAGAAAGTGAAGAAAATGTTATGTTAATCTTAAGAGCAACATCTTGGTGTCAGTCATTTCTAAAATAATAAAAAAAAGATCTGATGGTGAAGAAACAAATCAATTCAGAGATATTATTTTAACATTACTGATATATGGGAGTCCATCACTGGCAATGAATAAGAAAATAAACATCAATATTTAATAGTTTTACCACTTCATGTTTATTTTGTCTCTTCTTCTCTCTTTGGAAATACAATATTTTAAATATACATTTTCTAAGAAGAGAAGTGAGCTCACAAACTTACTTCTTTGAGGCATGAGCAAACTCAGTAAAGCTCAATGTCAAGTAGAAAACTGGATGGAAGGCCTCTGGATGTTTTCTGAGAATTTCCATAGTACTTTGGCATGCATGGGGACCTCCCCCAAATACACCTGTTTATTGTCACGTTAACTGTAACCTCAATTTCTTTAAGAATGAAGCAAAAATTTCTTCAGACAATTTTTGATATTTTCAAATGAAAATATCTGTATTGGCCTTTCTGATTATAGAAGAAAACTACAGACTCTTTATTAAGAAAATCAGAGAATTAAAAAAAAACAAACAAAAAACCCTATGTACATGGTCTTGTTTTCAACAGGCATATACTCCTATTCTAGAACTTCATTAATTTCATATATATTGACATTTCTTTTCTTGGTTATGGCCATTTAATCTGGGTTGATTAAATTATTTTTATGCACTGTGTGTTAAGACACACAGTTCAGGCAGCTATAACAAAATACCATGAAACAGGTGGTTTAAACAACAGACATTTACATCTCATAGTACTGAAGGCTGGAAAATATAAGGTCAAGGTACTAGTAGATTTAGTTTTTGTTGAGGGCCCTCTTTCTGGCTTGCAGATGGCTTTATCTCCCTATGTGCTCATGTGGCCTTTCCTTAGTGTGTGTGCATGGAAAAAGAGTGAGATCTCTCTGTCTTCTTATAAGGACACTAATCCCATCCTGCCTTGGGTTGAACGTCCCCCCAAACTTAATTCCCACTGTAACTGTTGAAGATGGGAAATCATCTTAAGGTAATTGAAAGGTGATTAGATAGTAGGACCATGCCATAGTGAATGGAATAAAAATGGTGGTCATGGGCATGGTTTGGTGGGCTGTAAAAGGAGAGTGAAGGAGGAGGTCAGTCTCTCTCTCTCTGCTCTGCCATTTTCACAGTGTGATAACCTGCCATTGCTGTCACCACCACCAAGACTTTCACCAGCTGTGTTCCCTGGACTTTGGACTTCCTAGCCTTAGAAATTGTTAGCAATAGATTTCATTTTCTTTATAATATACCCAGTTCTGTGTATTTTGTTATAAGCAATAGAAATGGACTAACACAGAAAATTGGTACCAGAGATTTGGGTGTTGCTTATAACAAGTACTTGAAAATGTGGAAACTGCTTTGGAACTGGGTGTTGAGGAGAAGCTGGAGGAATTTGGAGGAATAGGCTAGAAAAAGCCTAGATGCTGGTGAAAGTTTAGAAGATAAGAAAACTAGGTAAAATTTGTAACTTCTTAGATGCTGGTTAAGTGGTGGTAACCAAAATGCTGATAGGAATATGGAAAGTAAAGGTGTTGGGAAGAACTCAAAAATAATTTTCTCATAAGCTTGTTTTGACTTTAAAATAATATTTTGTCTTTGAAATAATATTTGCTTATTGCATCAGTCTGACTGCTAATCAACTGCTTGCATTTTTTCGCTTCTGTAACCAAGCTTGCTTAGACCACACAAATTCTGAAAAATCAAAACTTACAGCTGACGTAGCCACATGAATGCTGAGAAAGCAAAACCTAAAACCTGGATGAGTTTGCCTATATAAACCTTGTAAGACCTAAGCTCGGGGTCCAGATTTTGGAGTGTTATCTCCTCTGGGCCTGCCAGTGTAATAAAATACCTGAGTCTCAGACCCTCTGAGTGCTAACTGCTTCCTTGCTGAGTCTATTTCCATAACAAAGGCAATTCTGAGAAGATCTCTGATGTAAATGAAAAGGGACTTATTGGAAACTGGGGCAAAGATCAACCTTGCTATGAACTGGAAAGGAACTTGGCTGCATTGTGTCCATGCCCTAGGATTTTGTGAAAGTTGGAACTTAAGAGTTGTGAGCCAGGGTATTTGGTGGAAGAAACTTCTAAGCAGCAAAGCACTCAGGAAGCTGCATGGTTACTTGCTACAGCCTATGCTGAGTTATGGAGGCAAAGGCACGATGAAAAGCCCTAAGTTGAAAGAGAAGAAGAGCAGAAAGATTCAGAAAATGTGCAGCCTGGCCATGTGTGAGAGAAGCAGAGAGCATTTTCAGAAGAAAGATTCAGTGGTGCTAAGGAGATTAGTAGGAAAGAAAGGGATTATTGAGAGAAGGGGAAAAGGCTCTGAAGGCATTGCAGAATGCTCTGAGGCCAACCCTTCCATCATAGGCCTGAAGTCCTAGGCAGACAGATTGGTCTCAGGGAACAGGCCTGAGGTGCCCTCCATGGGTTCCCTGCCCAGGACCGCCTTGGGATGCTGCTCCCCACACCAGCACCCCAGCTGCTTTGGCTGCTCCAGCCATGGCTAAATTGGCCTCAGGTGTGGCTGCACTCACAACTTTGGAAAACACAAGCCAGAAGCCTTGGCAGTGTCCACATGGTGTTAGGTCTGCAGGCTTGTAAGATGCCAGAGCTGGGAAGGTTTGGAAGCCTCCACTCAGATTTCAAAAGGATGTATGGAAAAGCCTATGGGCCCTGGAAGAGATCTATTGCAGGTGGATTCACTGCAGACAGCCTTTGCTAGAGCGATGCCAAGAGGCAATGTGGAGTAAGAGTTGCTGCAGAAAAACCCCACCAAAGCCATGCCTGTTTGAACCATGGAGGCAGGACTGCCATGGAGACCCCAGAATTGTTGAGCTATCGGCATGCAGTGCCAGCCTGCGAGAGCTGAAGTGTGGCCTCAGACTGGGAAAGCCACAGAAGCAAAGCTGCCCGAGGACTTGGGGACCCAACCCCCACACCAGTGTACAGAGAAGGTCGAACATGGAGTCAAGGTACATGATTCACCAGCTCTGAGATTTAATGCCTGCCCTGCTGGGTTTCAGACTTGTTTGGGACCTGTTAGCCCTTTCTTTTGCCTATTTCTCCCTTTCTGAATGGGAATATGTACCCTATGCTTTATCTTGGAAGTAGATAACTTGTATTGATTTCACAGATGGGACTTTGAACTTTGGGCTTTTGAGTTAAAACAAGTGAAGACTTTGGGGATGGAATGAATGTATTTGTATGTGAAAAGGACATGAGTTTTGGGGGTCAGGGGTGGAATACCTTTGGTTGAATGTCCCCCCCAAACTTGATCCTTACAGTAACTGTTGAGAGTGGAAAATCCTATTATGGTAATTGAAAGGTGGGGCCTTGAAGAGGTAATTAAATTATAGGACCATGCTGTAGTGAATATATTAAAAATGGTGGTCATGGACATGATTTGGAGGGCTTTAACCTCCTCCTTCACTCCCCTTTTAGTTTCTCTGCTCTGCCATTTTCACAATGAGATACTCTGCCATCACTGTCACCACCATCATGAACTTCCAAAGCTGTGTTCTCTGGACTTCCCAGCCTCAGAAACTGTAAGCAATAAATTTTGTTTTCTTTATAAAATATCCAGTTCTGTGCATTTTGTTACAAACAATAGAAATGAACTAATACATGACATGACCTCATCTAAATCTAATTGCCTTCCAAAGGCCCCACCTTCAAATACCATTGCACTGGGGGTTAGGGGTTCAACATGTGAATTTGGAGAGGACACAACATTCAGTGTATTGATGTAATGTGCAAAGGAGAAGTAGGTTTCATAAGTAAATAAGCATTTCAAAGTTAAGAAAAAATACATATAATAGGAGAGTCAAAACAAATATAAAAACTTGGCACGTAGCATCTTGAATTCATATTAGCTTGCTTGAGTGGTGTTCATTCAGATGGGAATTGCTGTGTTAGTCAAAGGTTACTGCAATGTACATGGCCACATAGTTTAATTTTATTTGTATTACATAGTACATTTTGCATATTTTTGTTCATTTATTTAGTTACCAGTAACCTCCTGTGGTAGGTAAAAGATGGCCATAAAATCTCTGCTAGTCTTCCCACTGAAGAATGAGGTTTGTTTTTTCCCCTTGAATCTGAGGGGGCTCTGTGACTATTTATCGATGGAACACAATGGAAATGACGGCATACTCTGGGTTTAAGTTCAGGCTTTAAGAGACTGGCAGCTTTCCTCTTCTGCCTTGTTGGAAGCCTTGCCCTTAGAGCCTTGAATCGTCATGTAAAAAATCCAACTACCCTGCTGGACAGACTAGAAGGTGAGACCCTGTGACTACTGGAGAAGGAGAGAGAGAGAGAGAGGGTCCCAGCTTAGCCAATCCTTCCATTTGTTCTTGCCAAGGAGGAGGGCATGAGCGCGAAGCCATCCTGGACCCTCTATTTCAGCCCAGCCATCAGTTGAAGAGCAGCCCAAGTGGCCCCAGTTGACACCGTGTGGAGATGAGTTATTTTCCTGAGTTGTGCCTGAATTCCTGATCTGCATAATTGAGAGATACAGTAAATATTGTTGTTTTGAGCCACTAAGTTTTGGAGTAGTTTGTTATGCAGTAATAGATGACTAAAGAAGTTATTTAGCCCCTTCTACATACTGGGTACTGTATCGAGTGGTGGAGAAATAAAGTCAGGGCCTTTCCCTGAAAGTGCTCACAAGTGTAGCTTCCACAGATTGAACCTTGTATACTTTAAAGGGAAAACAAAAGTCATCCTATTTTTATATTCATCTTTGGATCATCCAAAAGGCATTTGGGTTTTGAGTGAAATGGTTTATCCTTTAGTTATGCTGTGCACATGTAAAAAGGTAGGTGTGGGAGATGGAAGTGGATCAAAAGGGGCGACTGTTATGGGATGAATTTTGTCCCCCCACCAACTTCACATGTTGAAGTCCTAAGAATGTGACTGTATTTGGAGAGAGGGTCTTTAAAGATGTAATTAAGTTAAAATGAGGTCATTAGGGTGCACCTTACTTCAATCTGACTGGTGTCCTTATAAGAAGAGGAGATGAGGACAGGATACACACAGAGGGAGGACCATGTAGGGACACAGGGAGAAGACAGCACCTGCAAGCCAAGGAGACAGGCCTCAGGAGAAAGCAGCCCTGCTGACACCCGGGTCTTGGAATTGGTCTCTAGAATTGTGAGGAAATACGTTTCTGTTGTCGCAGCACCCCAGGCTGTGGTATGCTGTCATGGCAGACTTAACACACTAACACAGGGGCTCATGAAGAACTGGTAACAATAAATTGTCCTTTTTCCCCAATGGACAAAAAGGAGCAGCAAAAGACTTCAACCTTTCAGAAATTAACAGGTAAATCTGGCATCTCTGAAATAAGCTAAATGTGTGACAGGGAGAGGTCTGGCCCACTCTGTTCCTTTGGTGTAGCCACATCATACGGAGGAGGTTTTGGCTAATTGTAGGGTCCACATAGGCACCTTAGAAGCTCCAGAGCAAACCTCACCTAAACTCACTGTGCTACCAGATTTTTTTCTGATCTGTAGAACTTTTTAGAGTATATCAGCCAGTTAATATTTATATATCAACGTGCCAAGGTATCATTATATAGTAGTCTATGGGCACCATTTTTGTTCGACTGGAGGGAAATTCAATATGAATAAAATAGCAACTTTTCAAACATGACATTTAATCCATGCATGTAAATCAAACTGAGAATTTTATTTATTATTAAAAGGGTGGCATATTTTTATTACACTGGGAATGAAATACAAATACTGTAAAAAATTTAGTGCCTTTTCTTGAAATTCTAAGACACTTATCATATAGTCATCTAGCTAGTACTGGCATTCATTTTAAATTATAGCCATGAAATTAATAAGTTTGAAGTTTTATGCCCCCAAAAAAGAATGCTCAATTTCAGTGAAATAGGCAAATTTATTTTTTATTTAAAGCTTCCTAAGTACTTCAGATGGTCAAGTACTTCAGTAGTGCTCTGATTCTGATACGTATATGAAGAATATAGTTCATATACTTGTCATTATTAGCCATGGTTACCATGCTGTTCCCTGAGGTGTTTTCTGAAAACTGCATATATCAGAAACTGATTAAAATTACCTTAAGTATTCATTCTTAAAATACGATGAACCCAACATTTTGCAAGAGGTATTTTCTGTGTGACATTTAATATCTAAGAATTGAAATGATTTTAATAACTCATAGGAAGGAATGGTCTTAGGAAAACTATAGCCTGAGCATGATTTCTTTTATTGATTATTGATTATTAATCATTAATAACGGAGAGGCTTGGAGTACATTATGTTGCTCAGCTTTAGAAATTGTTCCATTATATCAGTTGGAAGAAGGCCCTCTTTGTCAGTTCTTGAAAAGGTCACTTCTGCTGGTTAAGGGGTCCCCCAGACTTGTAAGAACCTTAATGGCAAGTGACTCTTCCTGAGTGGCTCGTGTTCGCTGGGCATTCTCCTCTCAGCAGTGGTCTCTCCTAACTCACCCCTAACTCACTTCCCACTACACAGAGGAGGCTCCGATTGAGTAATGAGACACTGCCCCTCCCCTCCACCAAAAGAAACAATGACAAACGTGGCCCACAGTGTAGTTGTTAAGAGAACATGTTTAGAGTGAAGCTGACCAGAGTTGGAATCCTGGCTCTGCTACTTACATCGTTCAAAGCTTTGGGAAAATGATTTAAACACCCTGGTGTCAATCCCCTCGTCTGTAAAATGGAAATTTAATAGCTATTCCAGAGGAATTTTATGAGTATTAAATAATATGATATATAAATTGTTTAGCATGACAGGTTTCGTGGAGAAAATATCTGGTAGCTATGGTTGTTTTAATCATTATGATAATAATCGTCCACATACAATGTTCTCTGCTTTCCTCTGTATGTTAGGTTTCTCCAGCCCTTCAGAACATTCCTTCAAGAAGTTTTAATTACTCCGTTCTTAATTCTCTCCTCTGAGAAAACTCAGTTTACACTAAATTTGATTCTATTTTGCTTCCACTCCTTGCTACTAGATGCTGTGAGGTTGAGTAGCATTTATTGAATGCCTGCTGTGTGCCAGTTACATCACTGTATACAATTACATCACTATTCACTATCAATGCCAACTTCACACAACCTGCCTAAGGGAAGCAGTAAGAACCCATATATTGGTTTTCCATATCTGTAAATTATCCACCAATTCCTTTACTTTTTCTTTGTGTTTTTACCAGACATATCTTTTTCTAAGGGCAAATCTCTCTGTCTTTTCAATCTCTCCCTTCTGTCTCTGAAAGGACAGACTCAGTATCACGTAGCAAACTAACATTTGGGAAGAAGGCTATTATATTACGTGACTTTGGCAGGTGGTCATTGGATCTTAATAATGTTTGGCAGCACAACAATGTAAGCTTCTTGGGAGTAGGGACTTCGGTCTGTTTTGTTTGCTACTGTATTGCCAGCATCTAGAAATATGGCTGTTTCAGTAGATATTTTTTAAATGAATGAACAAATCTAAGAGTTCTGAAGAGTGACACTGAGGTCTTCAAATAGGCAACAAGTGACTGTCTTTTAGTTGAATTTATTTGACATTAGAAAATATTTGGGGTTTTATGTTATTGGGAGTGCTTTCAAAATGCCATAAATCCATCTTTGCCCTTTGTGTCTGTTTTCTACCTCTGTTTGCATCCAATGTATTCAGAATTGAGAATGCCCTAGTTACAAAAGAGTAGTTCTTGTTCACTTGGCATGTAATTCAACAATCAAATCATTTTGAATTCTCTCAAGAGTAGGAACTTGCTTCTGTATCTGAACTCACTCACATTCTGAGGGAATATGTTTTAATATTTCTACATCTATAAAAAATGCTTTACAATTACTTTTAAGGCATTAATTCTCATATGAACACCGAGTGAAGTCACCAAGGACTGAGTAGGACAAAGAATGTCTCAAAGGTCACACGGCCTGTTAATTGCAAAGTGTAGATCTGGCCATCTCTTTCCGTCCATCTGTCTAATATACCAAGCAATAGTCAGTGACTTTGAACTGATGTGGCTTTCAAAGCTTTTGGCAATGGCAGGAAAAGGATTTATGTTTAAACAAAAATGTCACTAAACTTAAGGACCAATAAAGGTCCATCTAGTAAACTGCAAATCAGATCATGTAAAGCCCCTGCTTAAAATCTTCTATTGCATTGAGATCTTCATTGCATTTAGAATAAAATCCAAATTCCTTATGTGGGCCTTCAATCCTTATGTGATTTGGCCTCTGTCCCACTCCCTAATCTTATTTTGTCCTAGTTTTCTGCTTCTGTATTTCATTCCTGCCTCACTTTCCTTCTTTGAACACACTGAGCTCATTCTTCCCTGGCCATATTCCTATTCAGCAGGCTGCTTCTTCAAACCTTGACATGGCTGGTCTAAGGGTAACATGTGCTTCTTTAGACAAGAGTTTCTTACCAGAAGAACCTCCTCCTCTAGTCATTTTCTGGTCCATCAATATTTATTTTTATTATTTCAATGTCAGTTGTGGTGGGTTAATCATTTGTCCCTACTGATAAGGTCTTATTTCTTTGTTTATTGCTTATTCCCTCCCCCACCATATTATAGCTCAATGAGATTAGGAAGCCTGTTTGTCTTACTCAATTATTTCTGTCCTCAGTGCCAAAAATAGTGCTTAATCACAAAAATGGACATTTAATAAATGTATGTGAATGAATGAATGATTGGAGGGAAGCAGCAAAGTGGGATATGGCTTTTTGCATAGTCAAATCAGCAATTTGGTAGCTGGGGAAACATGAGCAAATCTTTACTCTCCTAAACCTTTTTTCAATCACGTGTAAAATGGGCTAATGTCAACAACATAATAGAGTTGACATGCAGATCAAACTTGATAGGGTGCATGTAAGGGCTTTGTAGAGTACAGAGCGCTGCACAGGCATCAGCTTCATTGCTAGGTATCTTTGGGGCAATGTGGGCTGCCCAAAGGGAAAATGTTGACTAGTAGTTATTGCCAGAAGTTTTCTCTCTTACAAATGATATATTTACATGCTCCTTGTAAAACCATTTGTGGGTAATTTGTTGGTCTTTGATCTAATCAGGCTGCAGATGTTTAGAAATGCTGTCTTTTTGTGTATCGAGGTTCACTCACTGGGGTTTGTGAAAGTAATGGGCTGTGCCCAATTTTTCCCCAATGTGTTCAACTCTCAGGGACAGTGAAGGGAAAGATCTATCTTTTGCCTAACAAGGAGAAACTGAAAAGAAAATTTAACTTTTGTTTTCACAGTAAAAAAAAAAAAAAAAGCAAGAATCCCAGAACTGAATTTTCTAAACTAAAATATTCAATTAGATTTTCCCATCTCTCTAGTGTGAAATATTCTTGGTTGAACATTTGAGCAGCATGTGAAGAGATGAGTTATGACATATTGAGGTTGAGGTCAGGAAATGGAATTGCGATATAATGAGATGACATGCCATATATTTCGTCTTGATTTCTGTCATGTTTGATGGAAAATGGTAAAAAGGTCATATTGTTTAGCCAGTAATTATTCAAGTATGATTCAGTCAGACTTTAGACAGAAATGTACTTGTCCTTAGCAGTGGAAGTCAATCAATGATCAAGGATTCAAAAGCCTGTCTTGCTTATCTTTGTATCCATATTGGGAGGTGATTCTCAAAGCGTGGGCTGACACCCCCTCTGGTTCACAATTGGCTCAGCATGCGTGCTAAAACTCAGAGTCCCAAGCCCCATTCCAAATTTGCTGATTCAGTGGTAAGCATGAGTCTTGGAAATCTGCATTTTTAATAAGCATGCTTATTAAAGAATTACTGTGGGTAATTCTTATACAAACTTAATTTTGGGGACTGCAAGTTTAGAGACTTGAGGACATCATAGTATGATCATTGGTGTTTCTCAAATTACTAAATTAGTTATTGAGAAATCATGAAATTATATTCAGGAGCTTTAGGTTTGAGAGATCATAGAACTGGCCCTTCATTTAAGAAGGATTTTTATTAGGAATTATTAATTGGTAAGCTATCTTGTAAATTTAGCCCTTCAGAAAGACTCATGCTTTGAGGATCCTGGATTGTATTGGGGTAAAAATTGTTTTTTCTCAGTAAGCTCTATGTTTGTTTTGGATACTTGAACCCAAAGTGAGCAATTTAGGAAAGAACAGGCTGGATACAGAGAAACATCTGGGGGAAGAGCCCTGGCTTCTCAGTTTGTAGGAATCATGAAGAATAGCAATAGGATTGAGCAGAATGACCTGAAGCCACTTCACCGTGAATCTAAGGTGGGCTGTTGGATGTCGGCCCCTCCTACATTCAGGACGCATAGCGTGAGTGGCTCTGGAGCAGGTGGCCCAGAATCGAATCCCTGCTCTGCCCTCTGCATCTGCTTTGTGTGACCTAGGTCCAAGTCTTTCTTTTTCTCAGTTGCCTCATTTATAAAATTAGGTCAATGATAGAATCTACTGCATAGGATTATGTAGCAATTGAGTTAATGAGGATAAAGTGCTTTAAAAAGTGCTTTGCATTTGGTAAATAAATGTTAACTGTTGAGATTAAAGAATTAAAACAAAAAAATTTCCTAAAACAGAGATCTGGAATGACTGCGTTTAACACGATAGCACTAGTGTTCTAGTGGTGGAGAAAGTAAGATTCTCTCTCTTCTACTCAAAGGCTGTGGTAGTTATTGCTCCTGCTACACTCTGTCCTCAATCCCTAGGCCAAGGTAAGTTTCCAAGAATAATTACTTCATTTTGTCCCACAGCAGGAAGACTGGGGATTAGAACTAATTGATCTGCTTATTTATCTTGGCCAAGGGAATGAGGAAGAAAATAATGGCACCATAAAACTCTCGCTGGATAACCCAGATTACCCTGCGCTGTGGCCTTGACTCCCACTCAGTTGTCCAGAGTTGTCTGCCTCCTCAAGAACGTTTTGCTGTTTCTAAACGAAAATTAAGTATATTGATTTACTTCCCTGACTACCCTATTCCCCATTCATTTGAGACCTAGAAGACACCTTTTGATTTATGTCCCACACCCTTTATCTGCCACCATTGTCCCCAAGCCTATGTCTGGGTCCCATCGGTATCTCTGCCTATGTGTCTGCTTAAAAACCTGTGGATTAGAAAAGATCACCTTGAAGGTCTTGTCCAAACTGAAGACAAGATTACTTGATTATAATAAGCAAACTTTGGGGGAGAAAAAGAGATTTTCTGATGAAGAGGTTGCTATGACAAAATAACAGACTCTGTGTGTGTGTGTGTGTGTGTGTGTGTGTGTGTGTGTGTGTGTGTGTGCAGGCATTTGAGAACATAATTTTAACAACAATAATTTTGACAGTGTTTAATATGTATGTGTTTACATCATATATGTTAATATGTATTTAAGTATGTATTTAATAGGAAAAAGCTAGGGAGTTAGACTGTAGTGAGGCTGTATTAAGGTCTTGAATGTGTGCTAAGGAATTACAATTTATGTGGTAAACATAAGTTTGTAATATGTCAGTTAAGCAAGAAACAGCCAACCAAGTACCCAAGGGGGGCACTTATAGTAAACCAAAATTTCTGGGAACTTTTTGGTTAGTGCCGGAGATAAAAGTAACTTTTTGTGACCAGAGTGCAGAGCAAAGAAGCTGGGAAAAGAAGTGAAAGTTAGATTTTCCTTACAATGTATAATAATTTTATTTTGTTAGATTTTTTATTTTATTAAATTCAGGATTTTATGATAAGGAAATATGGATACTTGACTAAGTATGTCCTTTTGACAGCCAATAATAAATTTTTCTTAGATATCCTCAATGAGCCTTTAAGATTTTCTTTGTATCTTTCTGTCAATTTGACTGTGATATGCCTAGGTGTTATTTTGTTTGTTTTACTTTTGCTTGAGATTTTCCGAGCTTCTTGATTTTGTAGATTGATGTCTTTCATTAAGTTTGCAAAACTCTCAGCCATTATCTTTTCACATATTTTTTTCTGTACCATTTTCTTTCTCTTTTTCTTTTAGGACACAAGTTACATGTGTGTTTGACTGTTTGTTATTATCTCACAGGTCTTTCATGCTCCAATCTGTTTCTCTTCACTCTTTTTGCCCTGTGCTTCAGTTGATATAACTTCTATTGACTTCTCCTAGAATTCAACTATCCTTTATTTTGTTGTGTCCATTTCTACTGTTAAGCCCATTTAATAATTTTGTCACTTTAAATATTTTGTTTCTGTTTTAAAACTTTTAAAAAGTTCTCTGTTGAAATCTTCCAACTTTTCACCAGTTATTTTCATCTTTTCCTCTAATTTTTTATCCTAACTATAATGATTGTTTAAAGTCTTAGTTAATTCTCACGTTTGAGTCACCTGTGGGTCAGTTTCTATTGGCTGGTTTTCTCTTGTCTGTGCATCACGTTTTCCTGCTTGTATGGACGTCTCATAATTGTGTATTGTATGCCAGACATTGTGTATAAATGAATTGTAGAGACTGAAGTAGAAAATATTTATCCCCCACAAGGGTCTGGTCTCTGCTCAAATCAGGAAGTGAGCTAAGTTGGGTTTGGGTTGCAGTTTAATTAGTTTTATTTACCACTGATTCCAAAACCATTAAGTTGAAGGTCCCTCCTTCCAGCTGGGCTTGGTGTCCAAGCCCCATGTAACTGCGAGATTCTGCTCTGCTCTCCTGCCATGCCCCAAGATTTCTGTGACACTGGAAATCTCTTTTTGCCTTTCCATCTAGACCCACTTGCTCACATGCTGCTGAGCCCTTGTTAAAAGTCCCAAGGTGAGGACTTGCTCTGTGTCTGGGGCTCATATGTATTCAGTATGCCCCATGAGCACAAGATTGTTAAAAGCTCAGCCAGTTTCTCCTTTCCCCTGCAAAATCCCCCACTCAATGACAGGTCTGCTTCTTTATTTGCTCCCCCAGATGAAAGCTGCTTCTAGTCCTAGCTCATGTATGAAAGGTTTATCCCTCTCTGAGATTTAGTTTCCTCTAAATTTCTTTGTGTCCTCAGCTTCCTATTGGGTTAAAATATGCATAATTTTGTAATTTAAATGGTGTTTCCTCTTTGTTATGGTGGGAATGTTGGTCAGTGGTTACCATCTTTAACATAACCAGAGGCAGGACTTTGAAGACCCTCTGTTTTTGAAGTCATTTTATCAATGTTTTTCTGATTATAAGAATAATCATTACAAAAAATTGAAAGTCTGGAAATATGAACAATACTTTATGAATATGAATTTTTGTCATTTTACATATTTACACTAGTCCTCTCTGGGCTGATTTAATTTAAAAATATTTGATATCCAGGTGGAAAGAATTTTGCTTTTATTTCCAGTCCTCCATTCAACAGTCAGTCTTCAAAATTCTATTTTCCTCTTGTTTCTACTTGTTCTCCACCCACCTTTCATATGTACCTTCTGTGATATGGAAGGTGCATTAACGTTATTCACTGAAATTCAGCTCCATAGTATCTCTTCCTTCCGAAGGAGTGCTCTTCACGGTACTCAGAAGATAACGTGCTCAGAGGACGTTGCGACCTCCAGCTACTGGGACTCTGATGCTGAGAAGGCATTAGTAGTTGGGGGAGACTGATACATTTATTTCTTTTAATATGTAGAACTTAATTACAAAGCTAATGAAGAATGCTCATGAAAATATCACATCATAGTATAGCTGTGGAAATATTCAAGTTTGTGAAAGGAATTTTCTGAGAGATACAGTGAAACTTAGTGATCTTTCTTACCAAAGAGGGAAAGAATGCATCCCAAGCTGGATATTACAGAGCAAAAAACTCCCCTGCAACACACAGCAAGAGAAAGGCACTGGAAGAATAAAGAAGTTAAGGCAATTGTTGGCCCATAAAGTAATTCCTTTATTTATAATTTATTTGCTTTTATCTTCTTTTTCAACTGGTATTAGTGAGTAGGGTTGGTCTTGTTCGTGTATTTGTTTATTTTGGGGGCTGTCAGGGTAGTTGCATGTGACTTCTCTATCCTGTAGACAAGGCTGAGATGAAGTTCCTTTCGTGCATTGCTGCAGGTGACACAGAGCTGCATGGTGTTCATATGCTTGATAGTCTTGAACTGTTTCTTATGCCAAAAGGATGCTGGGGTTTTGCATGTTCGCAGGTGTGTTTTAACCTTGAATATATTCTTTCCTTCTTTATTAAAATAAACTATTATCTAAACTATTATTTATTATCTAAATAGACTATTATCTAACTAGTTGGGATAAAGGTTAAAAATAAATAAATAAACGAACGAATGAATGAATGAATGAATGAATGAATAAATAAATAAATAAACAATGTGTATTTTATATTTTTCTGAGTAATCTTATATTTGCCATCTAAGTTGATGATTGCATCGTGTCTCTGTGGAAGATATATCCCTGTTTTTTATTGATGAGGAAACTCAAGTACATGGAAACTTAACTACTTGCCCAAGACTACAACAAAATCAATGATCCAATGGGTTCGGTATTGGTCAGATTCTTGCTTCATCTACTTTGAAAGTTTTGCTGAATAAGACCAGTTTAGTATTAAAGGGGCACTAGTTTTGATTTCTAAATGCAGGGATAGAAATAGATGACATTATTATTAATAGCATCAGTTCAACTCTGTTTTTAAACAATGGCCCAAATCAGGTTTCTGACTCCCATTTCTCCGTCTCCTACTCATTTAGCTTTTATTCTCTTATCGCAAAGGTTACTCCCAGCCAACTAGTCCAATGAAAAGTACGGCTTGATTAAGGATCTCTTTTGTCAGTAATTTGTGCCTAATGTTTTTAGCTTTCCCATGGGGTGTTGTAGAAAATGGTAAATCTGGTTTAAATGAAACCTGATCCTGTTAATGGTTTAATAGCAGCTGCCACAGGGTTATGGCATTTTTCAGCAGATGACTCTGTTTAATTTTATATCTAAACTAAGTATTGCAATATTTACATAAATCATATAAAATATACCTGCATAGTTTTGGCTAAATACATTGTTATAAAATATCAGTCTTAGGCAAGTTTCTATCTTTGTTCATAATTCTTTGTACAAAATTTTTAAAAATCCAAGGCTGTAATCGATTTTTTTAAAAGAAAAGATTATTCATGTCCTAAAATTATTATTATTTTTTAAAACTGAGAGATAAGCTCCATCTGTACACCTGGGAACTCGAAGAGTGACTTGGCCGACCTGGTCACTGTATTCATCTTTATACCTAATAGTATTTATTTAACACTGACAAATTGTTTATACAGTGACATGCATTATAGTGTCAGTGAAATAAACAGAGTAGTCACAAAATTAAATGAGACTCTATTTTTCCTTCAAGAGGTGAGGCTTGTAATAATACTTCAGATTATCTTTATGGGTAAGATTAGTTTCTCTGGAGTGTAATAGTTTGTTCAACCACTTTTTAAAAAGCATTTATTCTGTGCAAAGCACTTGTTCTGGGCAGGTGAGTGATACAAAGATGAATGACGGTCATGTAAAAGAATCACTATGATGGAATACAGAAATAGTCGTACAATAATGGTACCAGCTCAAGGAAAGAGAAATGAAAACACAGTATATCACATTAGTTAATTGTCGGGTCCGCCGCTGGCCGACCCGAACAGCCCTAGCCTCGTTCTTTGGTGGGCGAGCAAACGGCCTGGATTCCTCTTTCCCTCTTGTCCCCATTGGAAGGAGACGGGGGAAGAGAGCTGTGAAGAGAGGTGAGCACAGCTGCCGGCCCCCACCAGCCCTGTTTAAAGGACACTCAGACGCGGCAGGGGTTCTGTCGAGCAGTTCCTATTATCACACAAGCACTTGCTTTTAAAGGCAAATGGGGAAGGGAGGTTTTTGACATAATCCTATCAGCTTAAAGGTCAAGGGCATGCATCCTGTCTCAATGCCTAGCTATTGCAATCACGCAGTGTTCACGATCACGAGCGCAGAAGCACGTATTTGACCAATAAGGGCTAAGGCAAGTTTCCCGCAGACACCCCCACCCTACTTCCTCCCAGCGCCGTCTTAGGCTGCCACGTTAATACGCCCTTGTGGGCCTATAATGGCTCCGCTTGTAACGTCACTTAAGGTGGCGTTAGTTTTTAAGGCCCGACAACTCCCCCTTTTTGTTTTAATAAGGCAGCTGGAGGTGGCTAACCTTCCCAGCCATGCCTCCATTCCCTCTGGTGGCTGTGCCTGTCTTAGGTTGTTTCCCTCTGGAAATCTTACCTGTCATTGACTATCCAGCCAAGCGGGGGTGGGGCGGAGCCTTAGAGATTGGCGTTGATTTCTTGAAGGGCCATATTGACCCAAGGGCTGATCAGGGCTTTCATTATGGGCCACCTCCTCTACCACCTGGGTGAGCATTACGAGAGAAGTGGTGTTGCGCCTAATAAGGGACACAACCTGGTGAATGACGTAAGGCCCCAAGATGCTAGGGGGTCTGCCAGGGAGGACAGCACGGTGGTGAGCCACGGGGAACTTGAAAGCCAGCTTTGGAACCAATTACTATTGGCTTCTTGCTCTTTTTTTGTGCTTTTCTAGCCCTTCTCTAAGCTTAGCTAGGGAATCTTTGACCAGTCTAGAGTGGTCGGCGTAGAAGCAGCACTTTTCTTTGAGGGCAGCGCATAATCCTCCTTGCTGTAAGAACAGGTCTAGTCCGCGTCGATTCTGTAAAACAACTTCAAAAAGTGATGTTAGCGATTTTTTAAAAAACTGTGATACAGACACCTCCAAGTGGCTTGTATGACCTCCCAGGTTTGGTTGGCTGGCTCCTGGGGACCTTCCCTGGTGGCAGAGGCCCTTGTCCTTGTTGACCCGAGGAGGGCGGCCACTTGGAGCATCCACAAAGGGTTCATAATGCAGTCTGAAACATGCAAACAATAAACTCCTCAGGGTCCTCAGTACCCTGGGTGTCTGGCAAGAACTTAAGATTTTTGGCTGGGACCCATATAGGGGTTGACTCACTGAGGGGGAAGACACAACCAAACCCTCGACCATAGTTAGCAACAGGTCAGGGCCCCTCCACTGGCCTGTTAGGGGGCCTTTCCACCGCACTTGGACTTCCGGGCACGGTGGTTGAGCTGACCAGTATTTCTGGAAGGCAGAGAGGGGTTCATTTTTGGAAAAATTTAGGATGTTTAAAGTTAGGAGTGCCTGTCCCAACTGCTGATGAGGGCTGGTGACTCCCCCTTTTTGTTTTAATAAATGATTTTTTAGGCATTGGTGATGCCGTTCGACAATGGCTTGTCCTTGGGGGTTATAGGGAATTCCTGTAGTATGTTTAATGTTCCATTGTATTAAGAATTATTGTAAGGCTTTGCTAGAAAAACAAGGCCCATTATCTGTTTTAATTTGTGCTGGCAGCCCTAAGGTGGCAGAACACTGCAGCAGGTGATTTTTTGCATGCTTGGCAGCTTCACCTGCATGTGCTGTGGCCCAACACGCGTGTGAATAGGTGTCAACGGACACAAAAACATATTTGAGTTTCCCAAAAGGCGGGAAGTGAGTTACATCAGTTTGCCACAGCACATTAGGCTTGAGTCCCCTAGGATTGACCCCTGGCGGTTGTAAGGGGGGTACTTGCAGATAAGGAAGGCATGACTTGCATGTGTGTACAATCCTTTTTAGCTGTGAAATAGGTATATTTGAAAACCTGGCATATAGACCTCGCCAGTTTACCTGAGTTAAAGTGTGCAGTTGGCTGGCACTATCCATTGTATATATTTTAGGGCCCTGAGAGGCAAGAGTGTCTGCCGGGGCATTTCCAGTGGCTAGAAATCCTGGCATCTCTTGATGACCCCAAAGGTGTTGAACAAAAATAGGGTTATTGTGGCCTTGTAAGGTACTCCTTACTTGTATCATAAGGGAGGAGATGGGATTACAATCTAAGCGAATGTGGGCTCCCGGAAGACCAGGGAGAAGATTGGCCACATATAAGCTGTCTGTAAAAAGGTTAATGGGGTCTGGCACCTTTTGCAGGGCAAGGAGTATAGCGAGCAGCTCTTTGTATTGTGCCGACCCATCACAGGGGTGGAAATGAGTAGTAGGGGCCACCTGTGATGTGGTGCGTGGGGGGTTGTAAATAATTACAGCAGCCCCTGGTTTGCCACCGTCCGTGAAGACATTGTAGGCGTCTACCAGGGGTTTGGTGACAGAGAGCTGTGGGTTAGTCCATGACAGCTCTTTGAAGGTGGAGACCCATTTATTGTTGCCATAGTGGCAATCAACAACCCCGAGATACCCTTCTAGAGCCAGTGCCAGCCGGTTTTGATATTGAGCTAACCATGTGAAATCTGCCAATCGGAAGGGGACGACAATTTTCTGTGGTTCCTTTGCGAAACATCTTAGTGAGCATTCCCTTCCTTTCATTATTAGGTCGGCAGCTTGGTTCAGAGTGGTGTACACCCGGGGGGCCCCTCCTAGGGATAAGTGTACCCATTGGAGTGGCTCCCCCCTTTGGGTTAGGGCAGCCATGTATGTGGTGTTAGTGGCTATGAGCCATAACTCTATAGGGGACTCAGGGTCATAGCGTTTCAACTGGGCGCTGTTTAGGAGATCTTGGACTGACTTGAAAAGCTGTTGGCACTCAGGCGGAGGCACGAAGGGGGTGCTGGGGTCAGAGGCGTGCAACACGGCAAACAGGGGAACGAGCTGGCCAGTGGAAAGGGGGATCCATGAGCGTAGCCAATTTATTTCGCCTAGAAGCTTTTGTAATTGAGGGAGAGTATATGAGTTTGAGATGGTTAGCTGAGGCTTTAATGGGCTAGCCTTTTCTAAAGTTAAAAGTGTGCCCAGGATTTTAAACGGGGGTATGGTCTGGACCTTATTGGCCGACACCTGTAACCCCCGTTTAGTCAAGCAGGAGAGAGTTAGGCTGAGCGCAGGAGATAAGTCCGTGGGCGTTGGTGCCCCAAGAATTATGTCATCCATGTAAAGATAAAGAACTACATGTGGCAGCTGTTTTACAGGATTAAGCAACTGAGAGACAAACATTTGGCAAAATGAGGGACTATTAGCCATGCCTGGGGGAAGCACCACACACTCAAACCACCGATCGGGACACTGAAAGTTTACAGAGGGGATAGAAAAGGCAAACTTTTCACAGTCATTCGGGTGCAGTGGAATGGAGAAAAAGCAGTCCTTGACATCTATAGTTACTAGGTATAAGTTGTGTGGTATAGCGGGGATCCATGGCAGTCCTCTCTGTGGCGTGCCCTGAAGGATCATTCTTTTATTGACCTCTCTAAGGTCTTGTAGCATTCTCCACTTTCCAGAGGCCTTCTTAATTACAAATACTGGAGTATTCCGGGGGCTAGTGGATGGGCGAATATGCCCTGCTTGGAGCTGGTCATCAACAATTTGTTGTAGGGCCTGCAATTTATTGTCAGGAAGTGGCCACTGCTCTACCCAAACTGTGGGCCCATTTGCCCAATGGATGGGGGGCACCAGGGGAGCAGCGGCCTCTAGTATTGGGGGTGACCGGCCATCTGTTTATGAGGAGTTTCTGGGAACTTGACTCTGGGGAGAGGCAGATGGATTCTTAGGTCCTGAAAAGTGGGGTCCCCCCTATGGTTTGGAAAACAGGGGAGATTAAACTGTTGCTGATACTCGTCCTCATCTAGGAGATCTTCATAAAGGGCCTTATGGTCAGTGGTAATGAAAGCGTCTGCTTGGCCTAGAACATCTTGGCCTAACAGGTTGGCCACCAATCCAGCAGCAATGAGAGGTTTTACTTCCCCTTTTGTGCCATCAGCATCTTCCCAGTGAAGGATTTCATGGGTTTTCCACATTGGGGTTTTTCCCCCTACCCCCAAATTTTGGGGGCCTGGAACTAACTTCCAGCTCGAAGGGACTTCTTCCCGTCTAAGGACTGTTCGATCCGCCCCCGTGTCAACAAGGCATCGGAACTCTCTGCCTTGAATTTTAAGATTCATTTTTGGTCTTAAACCAGGGACTATAGGTATAGTCCAATGAGCCTGGGGTACTGGCCGCCTGGTAGGGCATGGAGGCACTGGCTTTGTATCCCCTTGGGGTGACAGGGCTGAGGATGGCCCCTCCTCTAGTTTAAAGGCTTTCCGTCCTTGTCACACTTAGACTGGCACTCACGCTTCCAATGAAGCCCCTTACCGCACCTAGGGCATGGCGTAGAGGGAAGGTTTTTATTTTTCTGGTTGGGACAGTCCCTTTTGAAATGACCACAGCCATAACATTGACCCCTATGGGAGGGTTGGCTGGGGCTCTCCTTAGGGATCCTGACACTAAGAGCCTGGGTCATAGCACCTGCAAGGGTTTCCGCTTGAGCTTGTAGAGCGGAAGTTAGGGCCCTGGTTTGTTGTTGGTAGCTTCCAACGTCTCTACTGGCAACGACCCACTTTTCCATAGAACGATCTTTGAGCCCGGCACAGGCAAGCTTGTGGTCGGCAGTCATGCCGTCCCACACTAGCATTTTTACAAACTGGTCCTGGAGAGGACCTGGGGGAAACTTTCTCTGTATGCTCTGTTCCACCCGAACTATGAAAGAGGGCAGGTCCTCGGAGGGTCGCTGGGTGACCCCGGCCATTGCGGGCTCACTGGGCCCTTCAGCCAACTTTTTCCATGCAGCTAACGCTGTTGCCCTAACCTGGTCCTGGTAGGGGGCTGGGATAACAGCCTGCTGGATTCCAGTACTAAATTGATCTGCTGTTCCAGACAGCATGCCGAAGCTGATAGGGATGGGTGGGTTGGCTGCTTGGTTTATCTCTGCCTGCACATGGCACTATTCTTTAAAGAAGGCGCAGAATTTGATAAACAAGTTTGGGGGGAGGACAGCCTTACAGAGCATTTTCCAATCTTGGGTTGTGCAGGGTTGGTGTGCTAAGCCCTGGAGGATGGTTTCTGCCCATGGGGAATTGGGCCCATCCTGTGCGACAGCCTTTTTCAGCTCTTTAAGGTCATGAGCTTCCCAAGGGTACCGAGCGGCCGGCCTATTTCCACCGGGGGCAATGTTGACCGGATAGGCCTGAGGGGCCGCTTCCCCCCACGGGCTGCAGACGGCTGGGGGTTCCCAGCGAGCCATGACAGGAAAAGGCTGCAGCTCTGCCGGGCATGTTTTTAAAGGTGGACTAGCCTCCTCCACTTCTTCAGGTGCCGCTTTCTCTCCTTCGGCTAAACTTTGCTCAGGGCCTTGCATTGGCAGCTTTGTTTCCTTTTTTCTCTCCTCATCGAACTGCACCCAATCCCGTTCTGCCCCTTCCTGATGCTCGGGATGGAAGCAAAGCTTTAGGGCAGAGATGGTTGGGTAGAACCACGGTCTAGCCCATGACTAATCTCATTGTTTCTGACCAGGGTCTGAACCTGGTCCCAAGTCTCATACGAGAACAAGTTGGACGAAAGTGCCCAAGGGGCTACTTGCACCACATGACGCCAGGCATTGGCAGCCGTGGAGTCAGATATTTCTAGGCCTCTGCTTTTTAACATGTACTTTAGAGCCTTGCAAGCTGTCTCATCACTCTTTCCACACACACCTCCCACGTTGCCCCATGGGGAAGGGACAAAGGGAGCAACAGGGCAGAGAAGTGCAGGGACTTCCCCCTGTTGTGGTACTCACCCTGACATGCAGGTGGATTACTTCACGGTGACTACCGTGGTTGCGGGGGCCACTCCGCTGGTTGATTACCCTTCGTCGACCTTTCAGGACCGAGCAGCCGGGGGCCTCACTCCCTCGCCTTTCACCCACGAGTTTTAAAAAATGCCTCACACGGGGCACCACTCTGTCGGGTCCGCCGCCGGCCGACCCGAACAGCCCTAGCCTCGTTGCTTTCAGTGGGCGAGCGAATGGCCTGGGATTCCTCTTTCCCTCCTTTCCCCTTTGGAAGGAGACGGGGGAAGAGAGCCGTGAAGAGAGGTGAGCACACTGCCGGCCCCCCACAAAACAGCCCGGTTAAAGGACACTCAGACACGGCGGGGGTTTTGTCGAGCAGTTCCGTTTATTATCACACAAGCACTTGCTTTTAAAGGCAAATGGGGAAGGGAGGTTTTTAACATAATTCTATCAGCTTAAAGGTCAAGAGAGCATGCATCCTGTCTCAATGCCTAGCTGTTGCAACCAGGCAGTGTTCATGAGCGCAGAAGCACGTATTTGGCCAATAAGGGCTAAGGCAAGGTTCCCGCAGACACTCCCACCCTACTTCCTCCAGGTGCCATCTTAGGCTGCCACGTTAATATGCCCTTGTGGGCCTATAATGGTGCCGCTTGTAATGTCACTTAAGGTGGCGTTAGTTTTTAAGGCCCGACAGTTAATGTGTTACAAGCTTGATTTCTAAAGCTCATAAATTGCAGAATCTTGAACTGGCAATGTTGAATTTGTCTTGTTTGGGTCCCATTTTCATGGTGATATTGTTGCTCAATTACCTGGGGCTGAAAGGATTATTTATATAAATACATCTGGTGGTGAGTTTTCAAGGGCAAACAACAGGAGTACAGAGCAACTTTTTACTTAATTCGAAGTTTTCTACGGGCATCATTGAATACAATGTGTTTCTAGAAATCAAACATCCCAATCTTCTCTTGTTTTAATGTCTTTCCTAGGTACTCCCTCAAAAGAAAGATGTGAAACCTGGCATGGCTTTCTTGTTTGAACTTTTTCTCCTTTGTGGGACATCAGCTTCCCTTGACCTGGTTGTGCGTTGGGCAGTCTTCCCTTTGTGTGATAACAACTTTGATGTAGTGGAGGGAAAATTCAAGTGTCCCCTCCTCCAGGGACATTATGACCAGAACCTTGGCAACTTCAGGGAAATTGAAGATGTGATTTGCCTGGACTTGGACCACTGGCTGTGCAATCTCTATTTTCAGGTTTGCAATATGATTTTGTGAGCGCGAGAAAATTTAAACTTTTTCTAAAGCTGCTTCCTTCTAGCCTTTAGCGTCTTTTCATGTTATTGAAAATTGTAATAAGTATCATAAAATGGTAAAAGTAATTACATCTTAATGCTGATTTCTGATAATGTAGATTAAATTGGTATGTAGATATAAGGAATAAAATTCTAATGTTAGTGAGAAACATAAAGATAATTTAATACACTCTCCTATGTTATGAATTGGCCACAACTGCCACCAGAGTCCTCTTATTCTCAGTTCACAATCTGTGGCTGCTGGAGCAGACTGTGTAGCTTCATTTCATCAACATGGGGATGGGGCTATGGTATGTTTCCTTATCCTTTGTACTTACTCAGCTTCTGTTATGTGTTGAGCGTTGCCATTTTAGGGATAAAAAGAGATAAGCTGTGGTCTCTGCCATCCAGACTCTTGCCATCTATCTAACGAGACAGATGTGTTCATACAAAAAATAATTAGACTCGCATTTCCACAGGATTTGAGTAGCCATCACAAAACTACCTCCTTTAACCACACCACTTCAAAGCACACCGTCTTTTTTGTTTACTTCACATATTTAAAACAACCAACCAAAGAAATGAAAAAACACTTGGGCGTACACCATTTATTTGCGTATGTTTGGTATTCTGTCTATGTTCAAACCCAGTCTTTTAGCAGAAATGCCATTGCTTAAATTCATTCCAGGCAATCACCACAGAGGATTCAGAAAAGAAAATGACAGGCTACTTCAAGTATAAAGATTCCAACAATTTGGAGGCTGTTTTTGTCCTCTGTGTCCAAATTTGTTCTTCCTGATGATGTTTTTCCAGGTTGCCCGTATCATTAAATTCCATGAATTGTTCTAACTTACCAACATTTGATTTTATCTGTCTGTCCATCTATATCTCCACTTACCTACTATTTATCTCTGTCCTCTGCCTAGCTACCGATCTAACTGATGGAACTATTAATATGGACATTTCCAAGACACACATGTAATTTTGGCTTTGATATCAGTAGCTACATATCCTTCTTGTGTGATGGTTTTCCTGTTTCCTGTTTATTTTGAGTAGATTATCTGTCATTTTTTTTTTCTTTTAGCTAATTCTGCTATAATGTTTTGCTGAAATAGTGAAATATCTTGTTGGGGTAGTGTAGTGGATTGAATTATGTCCCCCCCAAAAAACTCACTGATGCTTGAACTGTGTCCCCCAAGTTGTATGTATTAGAAACTTGGTCCCCACTGTGATTGTTAAGAGTGTGGGAAGTCCTATTCCGGTAATTGAAAGGTGGAGCCTTGAAGAGGTGATTAGATTGTAAGACTGTGCAGTAGTGAATGGGTTCAAAATGGTGGTCAGGGGTGTGGTTCTGAGGGCTTTAAGAGAGAAGAGAGTCTGTTTCTCTGCTCTCTCTCTGCTTCCACCATCTTGCAATGTGAGACTCCTGGGTCACTGTCACCATCATCAGATGGACTTCGGACTTCCCAGGCTCAGAAACTGTAAGCAATAAATGTCATTTTTTGATTTACCACCGAATTCTGTGTATTTTGTTATAACCAACAGAGATGGACTAATACAGGCAGTCGAGGTATGCTGCTAAGAAAATAACTCTCTGGACAGCCACCAGAAAAAAAAAAAAAGACAGTAATTTATTTGAACAGGTGCCTTTCTATTCATTGTGGAGACAGTACCATCCTAAGATAGATCTGATTGTATAGTAGAATCATGTGAGAAGTTTTAAAAATGCTACTGCCTGAGCCCTATTCCCAGAGATTTTGATTTAATTGTTTTGTGAGGGGGTGAGTGGGAGGCTCAGGCATCAAAAGTTTTTAAAAGCTTTGAAAAATCAGAATCAGTTATATAAATAATCCTGAAAAGGAAAACTATTATAAATGAAGGTAAAGAAGCTGTTCAAAAATCACCCAAATTTTGAAGATTAACAGATATTGTACTACCAGTTGAGTATTTTATAAAAAACACATGACGAAATATTTTTTAAATTGGTAAGTTGAATACTGTACTAAGAGTCAAAATAAATCGAAAATTAGAATATTGCCATAAGAGAAAAGAAATTTTGGTATAGTTAATATGAAAGGTATCTATAATTTTTAACTAACTTTTTCACTGATTGTTACCTAAAATTCGCTGTTCTACAAATGACAACCTGGAAAGTTAGTACTAACTTTATTTTTATAGAAGACAATTTAGGTAGTACTGGTATTAATCATAAAGAGAATTTATATTTGAGGTTAAATCAAGAAGTGATACTTAAGTTTACAAGGTCAGAAAAGTGGTTATTTGTTAAACAACATTAGAATAATTTGATTTGTCAAAATCTACTTGAATATGAACATACTACTAAAATTTTCCTCTTTTTGTTTTCTGACTTCTCATTAAAAAAGAAATGGTGTGGGGAAAAAAGTAATATTATGATTTATTTGCAGAGCCCACTTGGCCATTATCCATTAGAGATGTAGGTAATTTTCCACTAACGTTATTATTAGATAAACGATCATAGACATTTTCGCCGTCTGTGTATTTCACAGGGGAGTGGGTAAGTCTTATTAATGACATTAGTAGCAGTATGCAAGATGTGTCATTTTCTAATTTAAGGCAGAATAAGTAGGAATGTTGGTGCTTCTCTTTCATGAAGATGAAAACAAACAAAATTCTTATCTGGAAATCCCATTTTCCTCATGTGTAATTCTAAACTATGTGGATTTTTCCAATGCGAATTTTCTCAAACGCAAAGTTTCTGAACAAATGCTGGAGTTACTATAAAAAAGAATAACTTGGAATTAGGAAAAGAAAAGACAGGCAGTGCAGAGATGAAACAGAAAAGTGGTTTTTGCAATGCAGCCTTAGAAGACATTAGAGGAAACATGTCAACTCAGGTAAATCCTGACCATTTCCCCCGGGGTGGGTCAGTCAGTGGTAGGAATCTGCCACAGTCAAAGAGGGGCTGGCAGAACCAGGGCACATGGCCTCATTATGACCTCACGTGCTCTCTCATGGTGATGTCAGGGACAGTACTGGGACACATCACCCTGAGCATAGGGAGAAAGCTGCAGACAACCTGGATCCAGCCTCCTTTGCACACGTGTGTAAGGATGCAAAAGGAAAAATTATGCAGGAAAGATAGACTATAACTCCTTTCCAGAAAACTTTTTCTGTCAATTCCTTACTTTTCTGAATATTTCATTTCTTATATCATTGATTCTTGTCTCCAAGCAAGTTATTATAAAAATTTTAAACATAGAGAACAGCTTCAAACAATGCATAACAATCCTCCATTCATTTACCACTAGATTCTATAATCTTGTCATCTCTTTTTGAGCTTAAAATATTATTTCTTGGAGATAGTAAATACTCAAGAAATATTTGCTAATTCCATCCCACTATGAATGTTAGACAACAGTGTTATTTGGAAGAAGAAAATAAAGAAAATTATAGATTGAAACAAGAAAAATCTAATATATATAGAGCAAATGGCAGTATCTGAGGGAATTATGTTAATAGGTTAATATAAAGAAATGCATTTTTCGTAATTCACAACCAAACAAAAGATTCTGAAAACTGAATTATCGACCTTTTCAATTCTTCCAATTGTCTCATTGTTCTAAAGAAAAATTACCTGCATATGTAATATTGTCAACATTTTAGATAACAGATTTGTTTCTTAATAGTTGATTAAACTTCCTTATATTCGGATGAACACAAAAACAAGGAAAGCCACACTTGGCTTTTGCCTGAATTTTCATTTTTTTTAATGGCTAAAACAGAGAAAGCAGAAGCAGGCCTCAATAATACAGCTGACTCTGCAGAGAAAGAAGCAGAGAAAAACACCTGTGCCCCAGTGGATTAAGAAGCTGTGTCTGCCCCACACTCTTCTCAGGGCTGGTTGCCTTTTTTTCCTCCCAGCATTCTATTGCTAATGTTTCAATTTGTGTTATATAAAACTGGGTAAGAAGTATTCAGTCTTTATCAATGTCAATATTAATTATTTAATATTATTAATATTAATTATTTTATATACCATATCACTTAAAAAGAGCATAATCATTGACAGGAATATGAGTTTTCACATCACATCGTCTGTTACATAAGTAAATATAAAATTACTACCTTGAAACATGAGTCTTTCACCATGGCCTTATTATTTTAAAAATATGGACTTCTGGTCAAGATGGTGGAATAGATGGTACCCAGTGTCACTGTCTCCCACAAATCAACCAATTACAACTGTAAAGAAGCAACGGCAGCCAAGCTAGGGCACCTAGAGCTCAGGGGAAAAGGAGGAGAGACCCATGGAGTGCACGAAGGGCGGAGAAGCCACAATGAGAGAAAGAAAGAACCGCTCTGACTGTTTTGAGCCCCGGCCATGTCCAGGCTGGAGCTGCTGAGTGGCTGAAACAGGAGCTGGCAAAGGCCAGAGCTGTGCCCTTCAGATGAAGTTCTTGGAGGCAGCAGGGAGAAGAGGGCCTTGGTGGCCCCCAGGCCAGCAAGACAACTAACAGGTTTCCCATGAACCCGCATAGGACTAAGGAGCAACAACAACTGAAAAAAAGGAGCCACTCAGAGGCTGGTGGGTCATTGCAAGGGACTGAAGCACGGCCCATCCCATGGGAAGTGTTTGCAGCATGGGTGGTGGGGGAGATGGGCCCACTGGGGGAACACTGGGTGGGGCACAGCAAGGACAGCTGATCTGCACCCCACTCAGCACAGGACCACTCAGAGGAGACTGGTCAGGAATATAGATCTGCATGGGGTGCAGTTTGATGAAAAGACTCAGACCCAGACCAGAGTTTCTACTCAACCCGGATATACAGGATCTCATGAGAGCCACAAGTACCTATAAAGTCAACCATTAAACCCTGAGCTGCCCGGAAAGCCTTCCCTAGAGAAACAGCAGCAAAGTAGCAATTTAGCTCAACCACACAGCTCAAGTACTAGTCCCCACAGGAAGATCCCCCATTTTAGACGTAAGCAAAGGACAGCAAATTAGTTCCAGTGCTGAGTTTAAGTGGTGGGAACAGCAAATAATCCAACACAGAAATGAAAGTAAAAACAAAGTACTCACAACCAGAGACAACATTTCATATTAACTAGCAAAAGTCTCATTTCATCAGAGAATACCTATAGCACCTAGAAGGACCGGGAGTCCCCTGGGATACCAAGCCAGAAAGGGGGGATGGCCAGGGGCCTCAGCCATGCCACCTGACACCCACAACTGATCCTGAGGGTGGGGGCCGAGGGCCTCGGCCACACTGGTCCGACATGCACAACCAGCTCAGTGACAACCACTGACCACCAAGCTGTGGCAAGAAGGGCCCTGGGTTCCCGAGCTGGGGTGGTGGGGGTGAGGGCTTTTGCCAAACCCCCGGACATCCGCTCCCAGCCCGGCAATGACCAAGACACTGCTGGAAGCCACCTGGTCTCCCCTATGGTAATGGGGGGGTGGTGTGACAGGCCTCAATCCCACTCCTCCTCTTTCCTCCTTCTTCCATCCCATTTCCTTCCCCTTCCCCCCCAACTGCTCCACAACAACATCCTAGAATGTAAAAAAAAAATTTTAATTAAAAAAAAAAAAGTTTTTTAGTTTATTTATTTATTTTTTTGGATAGTTTGACTTCTTTTGTTCTTATTTTTAGATTTTAATCTTTCTTGCATGCTTGCAAGATTGGTAACCAAAAAATAGCCACAAAAGAAAATGTTCTTCTCAGAAAAAAGTTCTCACATAATGTAGTTTATTTTATTATATAGGTCTTTGTTTTCAAAGACTGGTTTAATCAAGCACTAAATAAGCAAATAAAGTTTTTAAAAATATTCCATCTACAAAAGTTCCCCTTTATAGAAGAGAGATATTAGAGATTATTATCTTTTTCACAAAAGGGTTATTTCCTTTACGAAAAGATTACAGGTTTCTTTAAGGAGGTGGGTCCTCTCGTAGCAATAGTAGGGGATAGATTGGCAATGGCTGCAGTAAGGAACAGATGTAGTGCTACCCGCATAGCACTGCCACTGCAAGTATTGCCACTGGTAATAAGCCCTGGAGTAAGCCTTTATTTTTTATTTTTGAAATTATCAAATATTTTAAACATGTCATACAGAAAATAACATAACATACACCAGTACCCCGTTCCCAGCTTTGCCAGTTTTTACTGTTTTACCTTATTTGCTTCACATCTTTTCTTTTAAAACACGTCTTACATGTGATTAAGTCCCTGTGTGAACTCCATTCCAAGCCCTCTCTGATTCGTGACTGATAATTTCCATCTCTATTTGAATATGTTTTCTATATATATGTAATCATAAACAATGTATAATATCTTTTCTCTCACTTTAAACTTTATATAAATGTATCATACTTCACACCTTTTGCAACTTTTATTTTCTCTGAAATTGTCTTTGAGACTCATCTATCTCTATACCTGTCTATTTCTAGTTTATTGATTTTATTGCTGTATAGACTTCTTTTGCATGATTGTAACAAAAGTTATTTATTCTTGTGATTTATGTTGTTTCTGGTTAACTCTATTGTAACGATGATTATTCTTGAGCATGTCATCCTGTGCACACAGGTGTGAATTTCACTAGAGAATATTCATCCAGGAGAGGAATCCCTGAATCCCAGGGCACACATTTTCTAACAGTGACACTGCACTGTGCCAAGAGATGGGTCAATTCTTTCCTAACAGCTATGTAGGAGAATTGCTTTGACCCACAACCTTTCCACCCATGTATTGTCAGATTTTTTAAATTTTGCCAATTCAATTGCAATGAAATGATATCTCTTTAATTAGAATTTTCCTGAATACAAGCACATTTGAACTTTTTTTCTCTCCCCCCCCCATATGTTTCTGTTAACCATTTGGGTTTTATCTTCTGTGAATTGCCTGTTCCTGTACTGTGTCCATTTTTTCTTTTGGGTCATTTTTTTTTTTTCTTCTCATTGATTTGTAAGAGTTCTGGCGGTAATTTTTGTCATTTTTCTTAGGAAGAGTGAGTGGAGGGAAACAAATTTTTTAATTTAATTTTTGATTGTTATTGATTATTCAATAATTCTATTTTTTAATTTAGTTCATATTTTTAAAAATGAGCTGGGTTAACTTGGTCATGGCATTATATTATATTTTTAATTTTTAAGCTTATTTTCTTCAGTTAAAGTTTTATTGAACAGACAATACATTCATGTTGTTCAAAATAAAATCTGCCTCCCACTTCTGCCTCTCAGCAACCTAGTTGTCCCTGGAGGAAACCAGTGTTTTTTGATAGGTATATGTATCTATTTAAAAAAATAAAAATATTATTATAATTTGGAAATACCACTAAATCTATAGTTATGTTCCTTTTTTCATTTCCAATATTGATTAATACTTGCCTTCTTTGCTTCTTTTATTAGTTTTGCTTGAGTTTGATCTTTTCACTCATTTTTTTCAACATACATCTGCTGCACTTGTCTCCATGAAACCACTCCACCGATTTTTTGTTTTCTGTGTACGATTTTGCTTTCTCATATTTATCTTAGCTTTTTTATTGGCCTACTCTTATTTTCTTCAGATTTTCCTCGGGGTTACTTTTTTAATCTTTTCGATCATCTCATTTCATTTATCTTCAGTCTTTTTTATTTGATAAATCACCAATCATGACTAGATCTGTTCATTATAATTATATATCTTTATATTAAATCTGTTTATTATCATTATAATTCTGTCAGATAATGCTTTAGAAATTTTTAAATCCATTAAGTGTGTACAAGTTTATAATTGTTATGGTTTGGGGGATGCTATTCTTTTCATATAGATGTCATCTCTTTCTTTATGTCTATTAATGCTTTTGAATTTACATTCTATTTCTTCTGATACAAATACTACCACATGAATTGTTTTTTCAATGGTATTATTATTTTTTTTGTCATTTTCGTGACTGGTAAGGGGATAGCAACCCTTGGTGTGGTGTCACCCACATCGTGCTCAGCCAGTAAGCGCACCAGCCAGTCCTATATAGGATCCAAACCTGCGGCAGGAGCGGCGCAGTGCTCCCAGCACCGCACTCTCCCGAGTGCGCCATGGGGTCGACCCTCAATGGTATTTTAATATTATTTTTCTGCACTTTATTTTACAACTTTAAAATATGTCTATGGTACTGTTTGGGTATGTCTTAGCAGCATGAATCTTGATTTTATTTTTATATTCAAGACAAGTAGATAATGTGTGTTTTTAATTGATAAGTTTAAATTTTTTGAAATTATTCTTGTTATTGTTTTATTTGTATTTGTTGAAAACATCTTCTTTACTTTGGTTGTTTTTGTTCTTTTGGTGGCTGGCCAGCACAGGGATTGAACCTTGGACCCCAGTGTTATCACCACCACACTCTAGCCAATTAAGCTAACTGGCCAGCCTGAAAACATCTTCTTCCCATTTTATATTTATCATCCTATTTCTTTGCTTTTTAAAAACACTTCCTTTCCTGAATTTCTCTTTAACCCAAATTTTTCTTTATTTTGTTTATCTTCTTCTGTTATCTGTAGATTTTATTTATTTTTGGATATTATCCTTAATTTTCTCATTTACATATTTAACTATAAATTATCTTTAAAAAATTAAGTTCATTCCATATTTTTAATTCTCTCTCTGGAATGACAAAGACTTTTAGAATGCAATTCCTCTTATTCTTGCTATTGTTGGCTATGCTGTCAATTCCACTTTTCTATTAAACACAAAATTTAGGAATTTTTTTTTACTCAATAGAAAATTAATTTACTGACTCGTTTGATCAGATATCTGTGCTTTATAATATTTTTAGTATAGCATGTCTTCACTCTGGTTCCATTTTTATGAGTGCCAAAATAAATCTTTAGTAATTTATTTAGAGTTTGGATCTCTCTTAGTCATTGTATGTCTGAAAGTGTCTTTTTTTGTCCCCCACTTTTGATAGATTGTTTATTTATGTATAAAGTTCTAGATTAGTAATAATTTTCCCTTACTATTTTTCCACTGTCTTTTTGTGTCTATAGTGGCTGTTCAAAAATCGCTCTATAGTGGGCAACCACTGGAGGATCTTAGGAAGGGAAATGATATATTTTAATTTCTATTTTAGGTAGATCTTTCTGGTAGCTTTTAAGAGGCTTTATTTGAGGATGGCGAGTTGAGCACCAGGTCAGTTAGGAAAAGTTTAGAATAGTCAAAGTAAAAGATGAGGTCCTCAATTAGGACAGAGAGTAAGGTTGGAGAAGAGAATATAAATTCATAAAGTATTAAAGAGGTGCAATGGAATGACCATAAGAATAAGAACAACACTGTTGATTGATTGGATATGGATGGCGAGGAATAGCAAAGGATGATTCCTAAACTTTTAACATGGGCAGATGTGGATATCAACCAGCAGGTGATAGGAAATAAAGGAGGAGAGACAAGATTAGAGGAGAAAACATGAGTTTGATTTGGGACCTACTGGGTTTGAGGTTTCTGCATTATATCCAAATGGAAATGTTCAGAAGACCATTGGGAAAATGGATGTGAAGCTCAGGAGAGAGCAGGAGAGAAGGGAAGGACAATTTGTCCATAAAGGCAGCATAAGCATGGAGACTGTAGCTGAAACTGCTATGTGGTTGAGTCCGGCCAGGCAGAGTGTGTGGAGTGATGAGTGTGGGGCTGAGGGCACAGCTCAGAGAAACAGTGATGCTTTAGGAGAAGGATGCTGGGTCCCTATCATTATGACCAGATCCAAAGCCTACACTGCTTGTTTTCCTGGATGACATCTGCCTTTCTGTCTTGCTCTGCCTATCAGATGGCAGCACAGAGCTTCATAGAGAGTGAGAGATATTTCCTAAGTTGTGACTGGAGCTTTCCAAGTCCCTTGGAGATTATGCCTTGTTGGGCCAAATACAACTCCACTGATCACCAGGGTTAAGTCCTGGAACTCTTGTTTTCATTAGAAGCAGGTTTCCTATAAATCTCAGGATTCCTTCTTCACACCTGACCTGCTTCCTTGTGTGTAAGTCAACATCATCAGCTAACGATACCACCACATTCACCTTCAGACAACTAAATGTCATATGATAGACTGGTGTATACCTGGAAATGTTGCGTTGAAATTTTATACACAGAATACATGTATATCAAATTATGTCACTGGCTTTAAACAAATATTTGTAAAAATACATTAGAAATGAGATATATCTTGAAGCTTGGTAATAAAAGCTCCAGTGATAAAACAACTTGATCAACGCGTATTGTTTCTCACACTTTACAACTTGGATTTGATTTATTTGTAGCCAGAGGAGAGAGGAGGTGACCAATGGCATGGTCTGGTTTTGGTGGGTAATGAGTACAGCTATTGTCCTCAAAATGCACAACTTTAAGCTGACTTTAAGCATTTTATGTTGGAATTTAATAGATTTAAGGCTTTAGTTTTTTTTTTAATGCAAATATCTGAGGTGGATCACAATGAGTGTGTCAATATACTTAGTTTGTGTATTAGTCCGTTTCTGTTGCTTATAACAAAATACCCGAAACTGGGTGATTTATAAGAAAACAAAATTTATTGCTTACAGTTTCCGAGGCTGGGAAGTCCAAAGTCCATCTGGTGGTGATGACAGTGACCCAGGGGTCTCACATTGCAAGATGGGGAAGCAGAGAGAGCAGAGCAGAGAGTAACCTCCTTATTCACTCTCCTTTTAAAGCCCTCAGAACTACGTCCCTGACCACCATTTTTAATCCATTCACTCCTGCATGGTTCTACAATTCAATCACCTCTTCAAGGTTCCACCTTTCAACTACCATAATAGGGTTTCCCACCCTCTTAACAGTCACGGTGGAGGCTAAGTTTCTAATACATAAAACGTGGGGGATACAATTCAAGCTTCAGTGAGTTTTAGGGGGACACAATTTGATCAACTACATTCCACCCCTGATCCCCCAAACTCATACCCTTTTCACATACAAATACACTCATTTCATCCCCAAAGTCTTAACTTGTTTCAACTCAAAAGTCCAAAGTTCCAAGTTTCATTTATAAATTAAAAACAAATTATCTACATCCAAGATACAATGGTGGGACAAGCATAGGATACAGTGTGAATAAGGCAAAGGTGAGAGGGTGGGGGCATCATATAAGGCCAAGGCACTTGATAGTTCAAAAAAGAGCAAAAGATGCCATAAATAGGCCCTAAGCCAGAGACCAGCCAATGTGAGATTTAGCCTTATTCCTTCATGGGGCATTTCTGTTGAGGACATTACATTGTGGTTAAGCCTCATTCAGTTGTCTCTGCAGGAGAATGACTTTTACACCATGCTTTTATGTTCAGTCAGATTAGTCAGGCCTTCCAATGTGAGGGTCTGGGATGCCCTCATTCTGCAAAGACAAATTACTTCAACATCAGCATATTGTCTGTGGAGCCTGGGAATCTGCAATGTAAACGGGGAAGAAAAAGTCCAAAACTGTGCTGATGATTGAAGATCATCTTCCTAAGACAAAGTTAATACATCGAGAAATGCAAAAGGAATGATTATGGTTTCCCTAAATAAAAATGATGAAAAACATGCCATTGATTTTTGTTTAAATATCAAGTTCAGAAGTCATCTGCGAAGTGCTATATGAGACACTGTAAAATATGTGCATTTACAAAGTTGATTTCTTTCCCTTCCCCCCGCAGTGTTATTGGATTAGACATGGAGTTAAAAATCTTATTTTAAAATTTTTAACTTTTGAGAAAGTAGATTCTGACTTAACTAATAATATTTTAGTGTTACTGACATTTTAACCTAGTTTTAGGATACAGAGCAGAGGATTAGAAACAATTACTCATAGACCATTTTTCACCAGATCATTTTGCTTCCTAGTCTTTCCTCGGGGTAATGCGGCTATATTTTCGACACCTACTACACTAGGCTTTTAGAGCATTGCCCCCAGTTCTCCTGAAAGGAGGACAGGTACCACTCTAGGAAACACGAATACTGACACGCTCAATATGAGAACAGTATATACCATGATAGGAAGAATTTTTTATGCTTTAGGAAAATGCTTTAGAAAAAACTGATTATTCATTTGCTCTGCTCTGAGCTTGGAGAGTGCTTCAAGACTCACATTCAAAGACTGTAGAGGGACCTTCTGCTCCTATTTTGAACAGATTTATAGAAAAATGGAATATAAAAATCTCTTTGAATACATGTCTCTGCTATTGCTTATATTTATTTATTTTTCTTGGAAGCTTCCTAAGCATATTATTAGCAGTTAATATCCCCCATGGGTTTGTTTTCTAATATATCAGAGCTGTGATACAGTATGCTGTTTCTGCCTCGGATATGTTGCTAAGAGATTTAATAATGGGTAAACAAACACAACATGTGGTAATTCATTTCAAATTAAAAGTTTATTAAACTCTGGCTTGATGGCTTTCTGGCTATTTACAATTAAAGGAGCGAACCTTAGGGAAGGGGTGACCACGTGGTGTGTTCGTGGCTGTAACATTTCTATATGAAAAATGTGTTTATGATCTTGCACAAGCTGTCCCTCATTGATAGGCTCCATACTTAATCTGTTGAATCTATTACTGTCCCCAAATCATGAAAAAGTCACTTTAATGTTCACTTACAAGCACACACATGTATGCACGTGTGTATATGTGTATATGTGCATGTACACCCATGCACACATATAACCACACACACCGCAAAAGGCTCCCAATTTAACCCCATGGTTGATGTTTTAAGAGGTGGTCTGCCTTACAAGTGGGTGGATGCCTGAGGTCAAAAAATATTTATGAAAGGTGGGAAGAAAAGGTCCATGATATAACTTTTGGGTTATTACTAACTTTTAGGCTGTTTTACTTTTTAGGGGGCAGACTAAGGAAATATTTGTTATACTTAACAATTTTTTGAATATGCCTACATTGCATGAACAATGGTGCCTGACAAGGTCTATGTATATGTTCTGTGATTCAGAATTCAGTTCAGAACAGTTTTTTTGTGCTACCATGATGAGCAAATCACGCTGCTAAATGCTGTGAGATTATAAATCAAAACAACATCCAGTCGTTGACCTCCATAGGCTTACGTGAGCCCACGCCTACTCCAACAGGAGATACCTTACCTGTATGTCCACATGTCCAATAGATGATGAGGGGACAACCCAGCACTCTGTTTACATAAAGGACCAGCAGGCCTCTGGGAAAAAATTCAAACTTGGAGAAAAAGTGAAGAGATGCAACTGGCTAAATAACAAAGATTTAGTTGTTAAGTGAGAAGGGCAGTTGTGGACAATGTATGTCTGCCCAGTTATTCCACAGTGGGATTCCCAGGGAGAGAGGGATGTGCATGACAACTCTCCCCAACTGCTAACAGAGAGAATCATTTCACTGAAATTCTGTAAGACTGGAAAGTATATTAATACATTACAGCGCATACTACCCTGCGAGACAATGAGGCATAGCGTGCACTTATACCAGGTTCTATATACTACAACTCTACAATCCAGGGTGTTCTGGAGGCCACTGTGGGGCAGTAGACATGAGCAGAAATGAGCGTTTCATGGGCTCATATGAAACATGCCGCTCTACTCCCAGAAATAAATGGCTGAGCTTTTGGAGGCATTTGAAATTTGTCTGAACTGCTTATTAATATAATTTCATTTTTAATCCTATATTGGCATGATCTGGGGAAATGTGTTTTAATTTCACAATTTTGTTCTGGCTTTAGAAGGATAGTTTGGAGTTCAAAAGGCAAGTGTAGATGGAAATTCTTTTGACTAAAAGGAAAGCTGTGGGCTAAGTTAAGAAGTTAGAATTTTACAAGGCATGTTTAAGGAAGTGTAAGAAATCATCGGACTTATACGTACTGGGATGGATTTGGGCAAGGAGAACTTTAGGGCAAGAAGTCCGTTAAGGAGGCCATTGCATTAACCCAGAAAAGCAATGGTAAGGGCCTGAGGTGGAGCTTGTACGGGATGCATTCAGGAGTCATGCTAAAGCTGAATCAACAGTTTTGGAAAGTGAATAGTTGTGTCATAATGAAAGACATGAAGATCATAGGCTAGAATATTTTTATCTCAGTATGCAAAAGAAAAAAAAAAATAGTGTTGCCTTTATCAGAGATAAGGAACCCAAAGGAGCAGGTTTCAGATAAAAGTTAACCAGTTGGTTTTGGTGAAACTGAATTTAAAGTGCTGGAGAAATGAAGAAGACAATGACTAGCTTGGAGGTGAAAAAATAGATTTAAAGCTCAGGAGGGGCATATGTGTGTCATCCTGATAGGGGTGGACACAAAAGCCACAGGAATGAATGAGTTTACCAGTGAAGAAAAGAGTGGACCAAACTGTGGGAAAACTTTAATTTAAGGGGCAGACGAAAGAAAAGGATAAAGGAAATTGCTAAGGAGCAATCTGAAAAAGCAGGAGAAGAAATAGGAGGTGCAGCATCATGGAGACCATGGAGTATACTTTAGAAGTTTACATTTTTTTTTCTCAGTTGTCAGACGGAAATGGGTTCAAGTATACTTTCACCAAAGCAGTACAACCATTCCAGAAAATTCCATCATTTCACTGGAAGTACACATTGTCAGGAGTGTAGATACTTGAGGAGGCCAGGCTCTCTTTTTTAGAGCTTTCTCATCAATTCTTGTGATATAAATACTATCAAGTATAAGAGGAAACAAAGCGCCACTATTGATTGTTCCATTTTGTACCACATATGTGGAAATTAACTGATGTTAGGTGAGATTTTCAGTATAAAAACAGACCACCCAAATCTAGCTAGCATTTAAAAAATGCTGTTACATTCAATTCTGAAAAAAGCCTATTCATATTTAAGTTTTTCTATATCTGTCATTGAACAAACCTAATAAAACAATGCTTCTTAGCCTTGCTGCACCATTAGAATCTTATGTGGAGCTTTTAGCAGATACTGATGCCTGGGCTCTGCCCCAGACCAAATGAATCAAATTCTCTGTGGGCAGGGCATGGACATTACTATTCTTAAAAGACTTCTCACATTAATATTCTTAAAAAACTATTCCAAGTTGTGAAACACCATGTAAAACTGTTGAGTGCTTTGAAATTTCTTGAAATAGAGCAAGGTGATTTCTACTTTAGGGTATTCTTCCATGCTGTTCAATCTATCTGGAAAAGCCTTTAACAGCCACTAAGTTTTTGTCCTTCCTAACCCAGGTTAAAATTTCCTTCTCAAGAGGCCTCCATGGCCCTCTTCAATGCTCTTTCACCTTATAGTAATTATACACTCATCTGTGTGTCTCCCATCTAGAATATAAGCCTCACAAGGGTAGGAAGCAGGTCTACTTGGTCCACCCCTGTGCCTGACACATATCAATGGCTCAAGAAAGATTTGCTGAATCAATGAGTAAATTAATATATTCTTTAGACAGAAAGCAATCAAGCAGACAGCTTATTTATTTTTATTTTTTAAATAACATACAGTAAAAATAACTTTTCTTGGGTGTACAGTTCTACCAAATTTAGCACATATATAGATTTGAATAACCAGAATAAGAACCCTTCCATCATCTCCGAAAAATTCCTTTGTGTTATCTTTGTGTAGATACAGTCTTCCTCCCTGTCCCCTGCCCTTCATCCTATGCCCTGGCACTTACTGATCTATTTATCATCACTATAGCTTTGTCTTTTCAAAATTGTCATACAGTATATAACCTTCTGTTGAGACTGGCTTCTTTCAGTCAACATAACACCCTTGAGATTCATCTGTGTTTTATGTATCAACAGTTCATACCTATTCATTGCTGAGTAGAATTCCACTACCTGGATGTACCACAGTTTGTCTGTTCACTTTGGATTGTTTCCATTTTTGGCAATTATGAGTAAAGTTGCTACAAGTTTTTGTGTGAACATAGTATTTATTTCTCTAGGATACATACTTAAGAGTGCAGTTGCTGAATTGTATAGTATGTGTATACTTAACTTTATCAGAAACTACCTAACTGTTTTACAGAGTGGCTGTACCATTTTGCTCTTCTGCCAGCAACGCATAAGAGTTTAAGTTGTTCCGCATCCTTGTCAGCACTTGTTAGCAGTTTTTTAAAAAGTTTTATAGTATAGTCTGTGTGTAGTGGTATATAATGCAATCAGTTTGTGTTGATTTAATGGTTAATGTTATTAAACATCTTCATATGTACTTAGTTGCTATCAATATATCCTCTTTGGTGAAGTTTCCATTCAAATCTTTTACTCACTTTTTAATTGGGTTGTTTTCTTACTGTTGAGTTATGAGGGTTCTTATAAATTATGGATACAAATCCTTTCTTGGATATGTGATTTGCGAGTTCTTTCTCCCTGTCTTTAGTTTGCCTTTTTATTTTCTTAACAGTGTCTTTCACAGAGCAAAAGTTTTGAATTCTGATTAAATGCAATTTATCAATTTTTAAAGTGGATCGTACTTTTGATGTCCTCTCTCTCAACTCTTTGCTTGACCCCAATTCACAAGATTCTACCATATGTTTTCATCTGAAAGTTTTATAGATTTAATTTTTGTTTAGATTGCTGCTATATTTGGAGTTAGTTTTTTAATGCAGTCTGAAGTTAAGGTTGAAGATGTTTTTTATTTTTGCATGTGAATGTCCAGTTGTTCCAACAGTAATTATTGAAAAGACTATTCTTTCACTGTTGAATTGCCGTTGTACTTTTGTAAAAAATCAATTGGCCATACATGTGTGGTTCTAATTCAGTGACTTATTAGGTGGCCTGGTGAGAGGTCTCTGCCCAGCACACACTATGTCCAACATACACCATGAAGGAGGAAGAATGGAGGGTAAATTAGATAGCAGCAGGCAGAGCAGTAGAGGCACAGATGGAGAGTAGCTGATGGCCCAGGGACAGGCACGCATGGAGAGATGGTCGCCAGAACTTAGTTGGTGTGCCTACTCATTAAGAGACCGACTATGTGGCTGTGGGAGCTCGAGCATCTGTGGCCAGTTTTAGCCAAGTCTCCGCATCATATCCCCTGAAGTCCTTAGGCCATCATTCCCACATGTGTAAGATAAAGAAAGCAAGTTTTTCTCAGGCACTATTAATTATCCCAGACCATAGAGATATGATACCTGTTTTTAGTTAATGATTTGTCAGTCAGTTACCCTGTTTCCAAGGGAAAAATCAAGAATCTCATATTTGAAAATAGTACTCATGACTTTGCTCTAGACAGTTGTAGCTGAGTTTGGGGACAGACTGTTCCAAATAATTTCATGTTCTGTATATCTCTCATCACTTTCAGATAGCTTTTAAGGACTGAGCACTTCTATAAAATATATCCAAGATTTTAAGAGTTTGGAATGGCCACTTCAGAATCACCGTGTGGTGAAACATTGAGGCATTTTTTTAGATTTTAACTATGACATTTGTTCTTTTGGATTTTTTTTTTTTTTCTAAACAGCGTAAGTGGATCTGAGTCCTTCATCTGAGTGCAAAATTGAGCCTCAGGGCACCACAGTATGTTTCAAAGTGATTAATCTGCATAAAAAGCTAATTACCTGCAATTTAAAAATGCCTTTATTTAAGATATAGAAATGCATCAAAATACTGTGTCACAGAAATGCTTCCAATTATTTTAAAGTAATTTAAATCTTTTCAAAGTCATCAATTGGTCAGCAAATTCCTTTTTCCTTTTCTTTTTCTTTCTTTTGTTCAGAGCAATGAAGTTGTCACCTTGTAACTTTATTTACAAACTGAATAAGACTTCCAATAGCTACGACATTAAATTCCCCAAATTGGGGCTTAGCTGGGGAAAATTCCACACAGATGTTAATTGGAGATATAGTAAGTATTGTACCATGAATAGGTTTCTTTTAAGACATTATTATAATTTGTTTTAATCTATGGCTTATTTTGTGAGATTCTTCGGCATCCATCACAGTTAATGACAACTACGGGTTTTTCGTTTGATCCACTTCAATCTCAAGTCATTTCTGAAAACTCGTGGAATTGAAAAAGCTTTAAACAGTCACGCAGGTCTTTAATTGTAAATTAGCTTTGACAGGACTACGATGCAGAGTCCTGCCCAGCTCCAAAGTGATGCTAGCCGACAGCCCCTCACTGCTCCGGGAGCAAAGGAACATGTGGAAAGAATTGTTCTTTTACATTTCACAGCTTGTCATTTCCTCTGCAGGGCAGCCCCTGACCCCTCTGAGAGACCCTGACACCCATAAGGGAAGCGTTCCCACTGATGTAAAGGAAGTGGAGAAGCAGTTTAACACTAAGAAGGAAGGGAAGAGGGTGTGTCAGAAAGATCTGGGATGGAGGGACGCGAGGGGCTTAAAACGTTTCCAGCAGGTTAGAATCTTTGCTGCATTGTTTCCTTGGGCAAGTGAACACCGAAGATCTGTTTATCTGGAAGGGTTCAAAACGTTAGGGGGGTTTTAAGCTACCTTTTTAAAATTTCTTTTTTTTCTTAAGGGAGAGCAACAATAAAAATGAATGTGTCACATGTGAATGATCAAAATAAAAGTTTGAGGAAAAGGTACAACTACATGCTCTCTGCCCTATTCCTATGTGCTGGTGCAGAGGCATGTTTCTAATTACAGGGTGTGTGTGACTAGATCAACAGCATCAGATGACAGCTTGTATTTTCCGGACATTTCACACCCTCAGTGTTTTATTTAGTCTCGCATATTCATCACAGTTAATTTTTCCTCTGCACTTGTGCTATTGAACGGTGCAGTAAGGAAACAGGCCGGGCCATTGAGTTGTACTGTCACTCAGTTTGGTTTGCCATTCTTTTCCGGTGAATAGATGTAGATGAATGCAAAAGTCCTCAAATTATTAATATTTCAGGAGCCTCTATTAGAGTCATTTTTCAAAGTACTTCTTTTTCTTTTTGAAACACTTGAAAACCTTTTTAAGGATACACGCTTTTCTGAATGTACTCTTTAAAGCAGGAGCAATAAAGACTTACTTTCTCTCCACATCCCCCAACCCTATTGTGTGTGTGTGTGTGTGTGTGTGTGTTTTCTAGGGTGCTTCAAAAAGTTCATGGAAAAACAGAATTAAAAGCTAAGAATATTTCCATGAACTTTTTGAAGTAACCTTGTATGTATTCCTTAATCTATTGCTGTGAACATGTCAACAAGAGAAAGCATGCTGCGTGCATTCAGCAATCACTCATAATAATGTACTATCCGTGAACAAATTACTATTTTTCTTTGGCCAATTTCTCTCGTTTAACCTGTGGATACTCAGTGCCTTCGAAGTAGACAAACGTCCTTGCAAAATGATAGTGCGGAAGAAGATATTGATGACAATAATATTGTAGTTCTTGACTGAATATGAGCCACTGCAGTTGACTCAACAGGTTAGGAAAATTGGAGAACTTTAATAGTCCCGGGAGCAGTGGTGGAGGAGGAAAGAGGTACTGTGGAGCTATGACAAGACACACTCATCTTTGGCCCCAGTATTCAATCTGGGCATTCCCAGAAGTACCCATAGCTCAATACATAGTCTGGATAAGGTGGAAATAAGGGACCGTAGGGATAAAATGTACTTTCAGTCTATTTTTAGTAATATGTGAATTATGATGAAAGAAACCATGACTGGCTGGTGAGAATTTGCTCTTCAGACATGACAGAGTAGCGGCCTATCTGACTTGGCTTTACAATTGCTCCAGTTTATATTTTTGGTTTCTATTGTAGGCTCTTTCTGCAAGTCCACAGCAGGTAGCATCTCCTTTGGTTCAGTACTGACCTCAAACTGAGGAAGCTAGAAGTGGGAATGAAAAATAAATAAAATTGCGAGACCTCACATGAATAAATGTGCTCCTTGACTCTTTCTAAACACGAGGCTGGCTTTGGACACTTGAATGGTGTGACTCAGTTCTCCCTTCTCCAGTATCTAACTTGTAAGTAGGCAATTGACTTTGTTCAGTGTGGAAGTAATTGAAATCAAAATTGGCAGAAATGGACAGTATTTTTGTCCATAATTGCCCATAAAATCTAATTAGATGAGCCATACGGAATAGGAAATAGAAAATTCAAATTAGAAAAACAGGATTTTGAGTAAAATGGTTAAAGTTGGTGTCCTTTGGCATGAGGTAGGAGAAAAATCAGTCTATTTTAAAATTGTGATTATTTTCTTAGATATGTAAGTCTGTTCTTGAATGCTGATACCTTGGCAATGATGCATATAAATAGTTCATGTTCTGCAGCACTGGTACATGACACATGGTCCTTGAATATTTTGCATTAGTAGAAGATAAAAAGTTTGTCTCACCTTTATTTGAAAAGCCATAGCCATTTTTTAAAAGATTATTTGCTGTAACTTGTTAAATGAGCACCATACTGTAACTATTTCATCATAATCTTGACCATTTATAATTTTGTAAGTTTGAAGTTTCAGTGACAATACGTGGCAGTGCATTGGATGTGCTTAGGAATAAGTGTATAGGAGGCATAATACTAGTCTCAAAGATGTCAGTGGCTCCTCTAATATAGTTGAGAGAAAAAGATTATGGAAACATAATTTAGTGAAAAACAATACCAAACCCTAAAAAGCACAAATATTTCTCTTTACATTCTATTCACCTTCTCTCTATCCAGATTCTTATTTTGTTTCTCTGTAATTAGGTTCACATATTGTCTTTGTTAGCAAGTGCATCTTCATCAGTGTTAAAATTAAATTAATTACACAAACACGCACACACATACACTCACACACACAGGTAAAACTTCCTAAGGCCAATTATTTGAAAGATGTAATCATTCTCTTAAAACACTATGGCATTTTCTTCTTGAACCATAACTAATAGTATCTCCATGTACCTTCTAGGTTTTTAATAAAACATCTTTCCCCACCTTTTTCATACTTACAGATCAGGTGTCATGTGTGTGACTAATTTCTATGAAATAAAGTTTTAATTAAGTGTGGTGAACTAGTTGTTGGGAAAACCAAGAATTCATTATCTTGACCCTCTTTTTCCCCATAATCCACGTCACATTCGATAAGACCAATAGTTGTTGGATATGTAGTTTGCAAATGTTTTCTGCCAGTCTGTAGTTTGCCTTTCATTGTCTTAACAGGGTCTTTCACAGAGCAAAGATTTTTAATTTTAATGAAGTCTAATTTATTAATTTTTTTTTTGTATGGATCATGCTTTGGATGCCAAGTCTAAGAACTTCTTGCCTAGTTCCAGATTTCTTTCTACTTTTTTTGTTCTAAAAGCTAATGCATTCCAAGTTATTTTTATATAAGGAGTGACGTTTAGATAATTTTTTTTCTTATAAATGTGTAATGGTTTCAACACCATTTGTTGAAAAGGCTGTCTTTGTTCCACTGAATTGCTTTTGTACCTTTCTTAGAAATCAGTGCTCGGGCATGTTTTTGTGGACTTATTTCTGGCTTCTTCGTTCTCTTCTATACCACACAGGCTTGATTACTGTAGCTACATACAGTAAACCCTAATATCAGGTAGATTAATTTCTCCCATTTATTTTTCTTTTTCAAGACTGCCTTATCTATTCTAAGATCTGTGCCTTTTCATATAAATTTTAGAATACGTTTGGCTGTGACTACAAAAAAAATGTGCTGGAGTATTGATAGGACTTACATTAAATTTATAAATCAACTTGGGAGAAGTGACATCTTTACTATGTTTGGTCTTCCAGTCCATGAACATGGTATGTCATGACTCTAGTTATTTAAGTCTTGTATTATTTCTTTCAACAACATCTTCTAATTCTGAGCACAAAGATCCCATACTTGTTTTGTTAAGCTTATTCCTAAGTATTTTATTTTCTCTGGAACAATTTGAAAATGGTATTGTGTTATTTTGTATCTTGCAGCCTTGCTCAAGTCACTAATTGGTTCTATGAAATTTGGGGGTAGATTTCTTAAAAATTATTATTTAGGCAATCATATCATCTGCAAAGAGCAATAGTTATATTTTTTACTTTCCAAGCTGTACGCTTTTTATTTCCTTTTCTTGCCTTATGTTGAATAGCAGCAGGGAAAGTAGACATCCATATTTTACTCCTGATCTTTGGAAAAAGCATTCAATCTTTCACCATTATATGTGATAACGGCTGTCGGCTTTTTGGAGATGCTTTTTATCTAGTTGAGGTAATTACCCTCTATTCCTATTATCACAAATGAGTTTTGACTTTTGTCAAATTTTGTTTTGTGTGGATACATATGATCATATGATTTATCTTCTTTAGACTATTCATATGGTGGGTTTCGAACAATGAAACCATCTTGCATACCTAAAATAAATCTCACTTGGTAATAGTGTATAATTATTTTTATACATTGTTGAAATTAATTTGTTAATATTTTGTTGAAGATTTTTGCATCTAATCTTCTGAGAGATATTGGTCTGTAGTTTGTTATTCATGTCTTCTCTTTGGTTTTGGTGTCAGGATTATAAAGTCCTCATAAATGAGTTAGGAAGTGCTCTCTTCTCTATCTTTTAAAAGATGGTGTAAGATTGTTCATTCTCTTGTAAATGTTTGGTAGGATTGTCTAGGGAAGCTATCTGTGCCTGAGATTTTAAAATTACAAATTCAATTTATTTAATGGTTATAGAACTATTCAGATTATTTTATCTCAGTTGAGTGTTTGTAGTTTGCAGTATTTGAGGAATTGATTCATTTCTTTTTAGATAGTTGAAGGTATGAGCATAAAGTTGTTCAAGTTATTCCTTTATTTCCTTTTTCAATGGCTGTAGTACCTGCAATGATATCCCATTTTATTTCTGATATTGGTAAGCTGTATCTTCCCTCTTTTTGTCTTTGTCAGTCTTGCTAGAGGTTTATCAACATTACTGATTTTTTGAAGAACCAGCCTTTTGTTTGATGGATTTTCTTTATTGTTTTTCTGTTTTCAGTCTCCTTGGTTTCTGCATTTTTCACTACTATTTTCTTTCTTCTATTTGCTTTGGATTTACTTTGCTCTAGTTCTAGGTTCTTGAGGTGAAATCTTAGGTTGTTGATTTTTTTCTTTTCTGATGTAAGCATTTAGTGCTAAACTTTTCCTGTCAGCATTGCTTTAGCTGCATTTTCATTTTATCCAGTTCTGTATCTATTTTTATTTTCTTTGAGACTTCCTCTTTGACATACAGATTATTTGGAAGTGCATTATTTCATTTCCAAGGGTATAAAGATTTCTTCTTTTCCTTCTGTTATTAATTGCTGGTTAGATTTCATTATGAGAAAATATATTCTGCATAATTTCAATTCTTTTAAATTTGGTGAGATTTGTTTTATGGTCCAGGATATGATATTTGTAAATGGTCCATGGGCACTTGAAAAAATGCATACTGAGCTGCTGTTGGGTCAAGTGCTTTACATATACATGTCGGGGTGCATGTGTGTTTGGTGTGTTTGTGTGTGAATCTCAATTAGATTCTGTTTGTTGATTGTGCCGTTCAGATCATTGATATCTTTTCTGATTTTCTAATAGTTCTATCATTTGATGAGAGCAGATGGTTGAAATTCTTAACTGCAATTGGAAATTTTTCTGTTCTCCTTTTAGCTCTATCACTTCGTTTCAAGCATATTTGAGGCTGTGATGTCTGGTCATAAAAAGTATTTAAGATTGTTATGTCTTACTGGTAGATTGAAATTTATTCATTATATAAGATTTTCTCTATTTGGTAATTTTCTTTGCTCTGAAGTCCATTTTATCTGATATTAATATAACCATTCCTGCTTCTTAAATGTTAATATTGGCAAGGCATAACTTTTTCCATTTTTAAAACTTTTAATTTTCCTATACCATTGCATTTGAAGTATGTTTCTTTTAAATAATATATAGTTCAGTCATGCATTTTATTTTAATTCACTTGTCAATATCTGCTTTCTAATTGAAAGAGACCATTGACATTTAAGGCAAGCACTGAAATGTTAGGGCGTGAGCCTGCCATTTTAATATTTGTTTTCTCATTGTTTCCTCTGGTTCTTATTCCCCTCTTCCAGTTTACTTGCTTCCCTGTGCGTTATTTGAACACCTTTTAAGATTCCATCTTTATTTATTTATAGTTATTGGGCATATCTCGAGTAGTTTTCATAATGGTTGCTCTGGGTGTAACTATAGGCGTGTGTGACTGATCAGTTTCCCGGTGTCACTGTTTTCTTGAGTAACACATGGTGTTATAATTTTTGTTCCAATCATCAAATATAATTTATAAAACTCATGAGGGAAAGGATCATATATCATATATGCTAACATTTGATGCTCTTTCTGTTTTGTTTTTCTTCCAGATGCTCCAAGATTCCTTCTTTTACCAGTTTCTTTCTATTTGAGAAAATTTCTCTAGCCATTCTTTAAGGGTAGATCTGCTAGTGACATATTCTTTTAGTATTCTTTCATCTGAGAATGCGTTTTTCCCTTCACTGCTGAAGGATGGTCATTGGGCATAGAATTTGTGGTCCACAATTTTTTTTCTTTCATCACTTGAAAAATGTTGTGCCATTTGGGTCTGCATGACTCAGGGCTCCCACTGAGCCCTGCTGGTAATGCTGGAGGGGACAGAAAGAGTTTCCCCAGTCTGGGCCACCTGGTGTCTCTGGATGGGGGAAGGCAGTCTCTGGCCCCAGGATGTTAAGAGGCTTCCTAGGTCAGACACCGGTGGTGGGATCTCCCTGCTGGTGGGACTGGGCCAAATGGTGTCTCTAGGTGGGGGTGGGATGGATGTCTCAAGCAGCAGTGAGGAAGACTGCTCCCCCTGCATGCTTGCTTCAGTTGGGATTCTGGGCTACACTCCTCACATGTGCTGTGGGACCCACCTGGTGTTGTCTGTGCAAACTTCCCTTCCAGAGAGGGTTGAATGAGCCTGCCTGGACTACTGCCTGCTGACAGGAGGTTGAGACATGCTGGGTCAGAGTGGCTTTCTTCTGCTGAGTAGGGTGAGGGTGAAGTGTTAGATGCCCTGCCCTGCACTGTGGCCCCAGTTCTGAGATCTCTAATCACCTTGTCTACCTCTTCACACCTTTTGGAATGCTCCTTTGGCTGCCTCTTGCATCAGTTCCAGGGTTCACAGTTGTACTTAGTGGGGAGGACAAGGGAGAAATGAGTTTATGCCATCTTTTCCCAGCTGGAAATCCTCCCATTCTTTTATGTTTGTTTGTTTTTTGTTTTTACTTAGGGCCCTGCAGCATTTAAAAAGTTTGTTAGCATTTCATTTGGGGCTTGAGGAATATGAAAGTAGAAATAAAATTAATTGTGGTAAGATGTAGGTAACATAAAGTTTACCATTTTAACCATTGTTAAGTGCACAGTTCAGAGGCATTAAATACCTCCACATGGTTGTGCAACCATCACCACCACCCATCTCTGGGACTTTTTTTATCTGGCACAACTGAAACTCTACATTAAACAACTCCCCACAGCCCCCTCCCCTAGTCCCTGGTAACCTCCGTTCTGCACTCTGTCTCTATGAATTTGCCTACCGTGGATACCTTATATAAATGGAATCAGACAGTATTTGGCTTCTTTCACTTAAATAATGTCTTCAAGAAAAGAGTTACAATTTAAATAGTAAATTTTATTACTCACTGCAGTGTTTTAAAACAGTTTTGTGGTAAAAAGTTTAAAGTTAGTAGCTTACTTGAGACTTTAAAAGCTGTAAAGCCTGGTATGTAGCATGAGTTCAACAAAGTTAGCTCACACTGGTATTTTCTGCCGAGTTTTATTATTCATTTTTTCTTCTCTGCAGCATGAATAGCTGAAGGTCTGCAGGTAGGTCTCTGAGTCATAGTTCTGTTCTTGTTCCTTTGTGCCAACTAGTTTCACTCTAAGATCATCTGCCTGCAGCCCTAATCTCTGTCTTCCTACTGGAAATGCTCAGCAGAGGATCGCCAGAGGGAACTCCGAAGAGTGCAAATTTAGTGGGTGAGTAGAACCTGAATAGGAGAGTCAGGGAGGCTTAAATTCAGATATTGACTCTGTCATTTAATGTCCTTTGTCAAGGTTTCTAATCTCAGAGTCTTTGTTTCTTCACCTATAAAAAAAAAGAGATGACAGGCCCTTCTTGAGTATTAGTAATACTTTATGTAAAGTGTCATAAACATAGTAGGTGCTTACAAAATCATCCCTGCATTATTGAACTGATTTCCATAATATTAGACAAAATCCACTTAATTGTGGTCCTGGGCATTGACTCCCTCTATCCCTATCTGTAATTTTCTTTTAGCAATAGAGACTTCCTAGTGGATAAAATAATTCATTATTCCAAATAGCTTTGGATGTTCTAAGTTCAGTGAAAGTGTTAATTGATGATAACCAGGGAAAGCTCATGAGCAGCATATTAAAATTTCTGAATTCTTTCATTGTGCTTAAGATGGAGAGTTTAATACTTTTAAGAATAAGGAAAAAAGAAGCTGATTTTCATAAAAGGATAGAATCCTCTTAACTGTGGAAGAAATGGGTGACGTTTAAAGATTATTCTTGAGAAGAATCACCACATATCTTTCTGCTCTTACATTAGAGTAATATTTTATTAGGAAAGGCATGTATGTATGAATCTAGTTTTTATGCTATGAATGCAAAATATCCAGACACTGCTACTAGATCAACATGATGGTATAAATATTTACAGTTCTGTACTGGCAATGAAGTTAATCAAAATAACTCGAATTAAATAACACATGAAAATGTTTTTATAAACTGAACATTTTTGTATAATTATAGTATATTATTTTCAATCAACTAACTGCCAATACTCATAAATGTTTCCAAAACGTGACAGTTTAAAGTCCCAGGTAGAAAGATTGTGGCTTCACGGTTTGGACAGAGTGAATGCAGGGATGGTTTGTTGCATTTCTGCTGCCAATTATATTAAAATATCCCCAAATATTAAACCATTAAGCTTTTTAACATTTCTAGGAAACAGTTAGCAAAATAATAGATACATTTTACCTATAACTAAACACTTTGGGCTTTGGAGGGAATAATCCTGGCCAAACCTAAGTTCCTATTTTACTTGCCTCTTGCCAACAGTTAAATTTTTGAAGATCAATTTGTTCATTTGTTCTTTCCATGAAGACAGGCTAAGAGAATGTCTTGTTTCTTGTCATGTTAACAAACATTTATCTATTTATGTTTGCCTTCCCACAGAGTTACCATTCGTAGGTTCTAACCATGCCACTAGCAGAGAACGTTATCAACTCATTACCTGCATTTCTGTAATTTATCATTTATTCACTGCTAATATCCTCAATTAGATGTTTGAGTGTAGTTTTGAATGTAGTTAAATCATTTTTGTTTTCTTAACCAGAAACTAGATATAAAAAAATCACATTCCAAAATTTTGAGCATCTATTTCTGATGTGGATGGAACACATTAATACTAAGATTTGGATCTGTGGTTGCAGCCATGGTCACTGCAACATGTCATTGAGAATTCGTAGTTTAGTGCTTATTTTGGCCTTTAAACTGTTCGTTTGTACTGTGAACTAGATTATGTGCTTCTAACTGTCAGTTAGCTGAATGCATTTCAAGTCAATTTACTAAAATAGTCACTGTTAAGCAGTATATTTGGACAGAGTTGACACCTTTGACATTTTCTAAAATGGCAAAAATAACTGTATTTAAGGGTATGATTTATGAATGCTGTGTGCCTCCAGAAGTTCTATTTGATTATGGTTTTCAGTTTAGCTGCTGCAACTCTTTCCACAAACTGCTGAAAGGACAACTAATTACTGCTGTGTGATCAGATATTTAACACAGATAGACATGTGCACACACACACATACACAGACACAAAAAACCATAACATTGATCCAAAAATGATGACCTTCTTGTTGCTTCTTAGAATTGCCTTTGTCTCATGAGAGTAGAACAGTGGGGACAACAGCAGAAGCAGAGAGAGTAAGAAAGAAGAAATAACATTAATAGTATGGAATTGCCTTTATGAAATGCATATTCTTTGTTATAAATAAGAAAAGCAACTTGCAATGATTAAAAAGTATTTTGAATCTTTAGTTGTCTTCCAGATTGCTGACCTCTATTAAAAACTTCTTAAAATAATAGATAGGTTTAATTCCTCAAGCAAAAGAAAAATGAGATCATTTTAAAGATTTTCCATATTTATTATATAGATGTGACTTGACTACAGGGGAAAAAAAAAGAGCAAAATCTAGTGTATTGCAAGTTTTAAATGTACCAGGCTAAGGTTTACTTAATTAGAACCTTGAGGCAATAAAGGAGCCCTTTTTAAAATTCTGTGATTCTTAATATGCTAAATAATGCAAAGCTTCGACTCTTCAAGCATGAGACACACATCTGGCAGCTTAACATTTAAATTACAGGGGGAAAAAACCCCTCACTTCAGTAGTAATTTTCTCAAAGAAAAGAATAAAAAATGTATTACAAACTAAATTTAATTTCTTTTTAGATTTCCATCTTATCTAATTGCAGGCATTTTTCTAGGTTCTTTGTATTTATATTTTTTACACATATTTTCTGTGCATTTTATTAATTTTATTTGAGATGCTTCTCACTGTTACAGCTCTTAGAAAATTGTGGTGTATTATACCTAGCAAATTGTTTTGAAAAATCTATCTGATCGCAAGTAATAAAGACAATGATTTGGAAAATAAAGAAAAAATGGAATTTCAGAGACCTGTAGAAATATTACTACCAAAAAGGCAACATTTTTCAGTTGGCTCTACTTTCAAGCTTTAATTTTTTTAATATTAATATTCTCTGTGTTTGTCATTTTCTGGTTGTTTTTCCACACAAAAGTTATTATAAGCAGCATTCTTTCTTAGTATTTCTCCAAAGGATAGCGTCAGATCCTTGATTAATTTTATAAAGGTCATTTGGAAAACCATTAAAAATATGCCAAGTGAAAAAGATTAGCACAAAACAGGGGAAATACACTTTTATAAACATATGCATTTATATATAGATGGGCTATGGTAACATTATGCAATTTTGACAAGTGTTTTTCTTGTGCACCTCATGCATTATTAAAAATGACTGTTTTATTTATTTTTTTCTGTGTGATATCAGCTGACACATTCCAGAGACATCAGCAGGTTCATATTATTTGTAAATATTTTTTCTTTTTCTCAGTATAAGATCTGACAGTTAAATTGAGTAGTAGTTCCATAAAATAAAATGGACTTTCAACATAATTAACTTACATTTGTATTACTAGCATGCAACGTGGGTGCTAGTTAGCCCATGACAAACTCATGTATTCATTTCTACTTTTTATTTAAAAAATTAAACAATATCACAACTTTTAATTTAGCGATGGTAGAAAAGAGCTGGTCCCGTTCTAGCTATTTTGCTATAATCAACCATTAAACTGGAAAGAATATAGAAAACAACTGTTTTGGGGCACTGCCATCATGAAGCATAAGACTGTAATCCCTGAGAGAAGAGAAACTTATGATGGAATCCTATAAGGCAAACACTGGCCCTCTACCTGGGCACAGTTTCAAACTAGAGGAGTGAAGTGGAGTCCAAGCAGAGAAAGTCTCACTGAACTGAAGGGACAAAGTCCTGCATTCAGGGCAGCGGAAGCAGCTGGAATCTGCAGAGTGGAACAGAGAGCAGGGAGAAGTCAGTACAGAGACTCCACCGTGAGTGCTCGGCTGAGGGCTGTGCTGTACATAACCATAGCAAGACTAATTGAGGCTTTGCTTAGTGGCTACTTGCTAGTGGCTACTGTGGTCCTGAGAGTGGGGCAGAGATACTAGAGTTCAAACAAAGGTGGAGTTCAAGCCCAGCTAGGAGAGGCACGTTAATTCCTCATTATCCGTTTGCTCAGCAAATTGAGACAGCAAAAGTCTGTATATTAGGAATAAAGACCACAGTCTAGAGTGGCTTACTCTAAACCTGCCCAAAGAAAGCTCTAAACAATCCCTGAACAAGGTAAGCAGAGGGGTTAGAGTTTTAAGGTTGAGTTCTGTCAGATCAGAGTGACTTAGAAACCCTTGGTTTTTCACATATCTGCTGTAACAAAATGTAAATTCAAGCCCTCACAAGTTTAAAGGGATTAACCAGTAATGCTTACTAAAAAACCCCCAAACCAAACCAAAACAAAAACACCTTTCAGAGGAGGAGAACAGAATCCAATCTTCTATAATGTCCCTCATGCAATCTACAATTACTAGACGTCCAAGGGAACAGGACAATACAAACCTCAAGCAAAGAAAAACATGAAGAAAAATAACCACAACATAATTCAAACATGAAATTTAGCAGGGAAACATATTAAGACATCTAGCATAAATTTATTTACAAATTTAAAGCAAATGCTTTCAAACAATTAAAGATAAATATGGTCATCATGAGAGAATAGTTAGGGCATCTCAGCAGAGACATAGAAATTATAAACAAAGAAACACAGAACTGAAAATCCAAGAATTAAATGAAAAATTCACTGGATAGGCTTAACAGAAAATTAGAATGGCAGAAAAAATAATCAGTGAACTTGAAGACAGAACAATAGAAATGAACCAAACTAAAGTGTAGAAAAGAAAAAGATGAGAGAAAAATGAATAGAGACTGACAGACCCATGGGACGGTATCGCAGAATTTGACATAAATGTAATGGGAGGAGGTCTTAGAAGGAAAAGAGTAATAGAATGGAAGGAAATACATAATGAAGACATAATGACTGAAAATTTCCCAAGTTTAATTAAATAGTTTGACTTATAGGTTGAATACTCTCATTAAACCTCAAAAGAATAAATACAAAGGAAACCACACCTAACAATATCGTAGTGAAACTGCTGAATACGCAACATAAAGTGGAAATCCTGAAAGCAGGGAGAAGGAAAAAAACAAGTTACAGACAAGGAAATGATGATACGAGAACGGCTGAGTTATCAGAAACAACGAAGACCGGGAGTTCATGCAACGATATATTTCAAATAGTGAAAAATGTCAACCCAGAATTCAGTATTGGCAAAAATATTCTACAAAAATTGAGGGTGAAATAAAGACACTTAGATGACTTGCACTAAAAAAAATGTTGAAGAATTTTTTTAAGCTGAAGAAAAATGATACAAGTGATCTGTACAGGAGAACAGAGGATACTAGAACTGCAAGTAGATGCGTAACTATGACAGCCTTAGTCTTATCAATAATTTTCTTAATGTACATTTTACTGTCAAAATAAAATAAAATGGCATTGTAAGGTGGGGTTACAAAGCATGTGCAGGTAAAAGATATGATGGCAGCTCAAAGGAGGAGGGGTGGAACCTGGGATCAAACTATTGTAAGGTTGTTACATTTGTGATGTGAGAAGTGTGAACGATCAGGTACAAAGTGTGAAATTCTGTAACATTGACTCTTAGGTGGGCATTGTTATAGGATGCATGCTATTAGCCCTAGAGCCAACAGCATCAGTCTCAAAGATATAGCTAAGAAAATAACAGAGGAAATAAGGTGAAATACTAAAAACATATCTGAGTAACCCAAAAGAAGGCAGGAAAGGCTCAACAGAGGAACAAAAAACAAAAGAGACAAAGCAAAAATGAATAGCAAGATAGTAGGCAAACTCAGCCACTTGAACGATTGCATAAAATGTTGAAGACTAAATAATTAAATTAAAAAGCAGGTATTGCCAATCTGGATGAAAAAGCAAGACAACTAAACACCAACTGTAAGAGATGCACCATAAATTTAAACACAAGTACGTTGAAAGTGAATGGACAGAGAAATATATACCATGGAAACACTACATACAAGAAAGCTGGTATGGCTACATTAATATCTAATATTAGAAACTTGATGGACTTCAAAGACAAAGGTAAAAGGGGAAACTCAATAGGAAGCACAACGATCCTAAAATATGCACTGAATGAGATTGAAAATTCATGAAACACAATCTGACCAAAAGATGCGAAAAAATGATAATTTGGAGGAAACTTTCAAACGTTACTGATTGTTTAAGTCCATTTTGTGTTACTGTAACAGAAATACCTGAGACCGGGTGATTTATAAAGATGAAAGGTTTATTTGGCTTATGATTCTGGGACAGCTGCATCTGGCACGGGCCTCAGGCTGCTTCTATTCATGGTGGAAAAGTGGCAGCAGCCGGCGGGTACAAGCAGATCACATGACAAGAGGAAGCAAAAGAGAGAGAGAGAGAGAGAGAGAGAGAGAGAGAGAGAGAGAGGAGGTGCCAGGGTCCTTTAAACAATCAGGTCTCGCAGGAACTAATAGAGCAAGAACTCACTCATTAATCTCTCCTCCCCCCAGGGAGAGCATTAATCCATTCATGAGGGATCCACCCCCATGACTCAATCAGTTTCCAATATATTTTTGGGATCAAATTTCCACGAGTTTTGGAGGGGACAACACATCCAAACTCCATCACTGTTAGAAATATAAAATGCTACCAGTACTTTGAAAAGCTGGCAGGGTTTTTTTTTTCCCCAATTGAACAAACATTTATCAAATGACCCAGTAATTCCACTCCTATATATTTACCCAAGAGAAATAAAAACATATGTCCACAGAAGATTTGGACATGAATTTTCATAGCAGCCATCCTCACAATAGTCAGAACTTTGAAACACTCAAGTATCCATCAGTAGATGAACTAGTAAACACATTGCTGTCCATTCATAACGGGGAATACTACTCAGCAATAAAGTGTAATGAACCTCTGTAAAGCTAGGCAACCACGCCAGTTGTCGAGCTCTCTTACCTGCTGGTAATCCTGCACGGACTGGGCCGATTGTTGAGCTAGGGCTGGGTCTGGAGCCCACAGACCCCTCAAGCCAGTTCACAGACTGAGTCACAAACCCTTTACATGCCAGGCTGGGTCCCCAGACCCCTTACACGCCAGGCTGGGTCACCAGACCCCTTACATACAGGTCTATGAGCTGGGTCACCAGCCAAAAGGTCCTTGGAGCCATAGGTTGGAAAGCATGGCCACGTGGGACAGACGCCTGAGGCAGATGCCCACCTGCTTCATTAAAACTCCTTTCTCTCCCTCCCTCTCTCTCTCTGTAGAACACAAGAATAACAACAAAACTAAAAAGACACATTGGGGCCCATGTGCACTAACTACACACACACACACACACACACACACACACACACACACACACACACAATTTACTTACAATGGATGTGCTAAACCACACCCAACTGGAACCAAGGTGAGGGTCCTGACCAAAGTATTCTATTTTCCCAACAGTCTACCCCATCAGGGTCCTCTCATTACAATCTACACATTCAGAATCTTCTGTGATGTTCCCTAAGTGAGGAGGATGACCCTTACATTTACATATTACACATTCCATCCCAGTCCCAGAATTCTTTAGCTTGTTGCAGCACCAACTCAAAAGTCCAAAGTCTCCTCTGAGACCAAAGGTAAAAGTCTTTCCAGCTGTGAACCTATAAAAACAAAACCAAATTTATCTACTTCCAAGATACAGTGGGACAGACATTGGGTACACATTCCCTTTCCCAAAGGGAGGAATAGAAAGGAAAATCAGCCCCCAAACAAATCCAAAACCCAAACAGGGCAAACGTTAAGCACACTGGGCACCTGGACCCCTAAAGCACTGGGCAACCTTGCTCTGACAGCTCTGCCAAGTGCATCCCATTGAGCTGCCTGGTGCCTGCAGCTTTTCCAGGCCTGCACTGCACACTGCCAGCAGCCCTATGGTTCTGGACTTCTGCTGGCAGTCCTGCCATCCAGCTCCACTAGACATTTCTTCAGTGGGGGTTCTCTGTGGGGGCTCTGACCCCACTGTTTTTCAGCTCCACATTGCTCCATAGATGATCTCCACAGTGGCTCCACCCCTGCAGCAGGTCTCTGCCTGAGTCCTCCAGCTTTTTCATACTCTACTGCATGGCAAGGCTGCAAATTTTCCAAATCTTTATGCTCTGCTTCCCTTTTACGTTCTGGCTATTGAATTACTTCAATCACCTCAGCTTTCACCAGCTATTCACTCAGTCTCAGGCAGTTTTTTTCAGCATTCGCCCACACTTCAAACAGCTGCATTTTCCCAGTCCATCAAGGAGTGTCTGCCCTGCCTCTGTGCATACCTGCAGCTATCCTGTACCCGCTGCCAGAGAGATACACGCATAGTAACAGAGACTAACTTTTCCACTTTTTCACCAGGTGAAAACATACTTGCAATTCTGCAGGGGCACCTGTCCTCAGGTCATCTGCCCATCTGCATGTGGCACTCTTTTCTTGGGTTTTATGGCACCTGGCTGGCCATCAGGTTTAAGTGGCACCCTCCAAGCCATTTGCCTTCAGACAAACACAATGTGCATTTACTACATAGTCTCTAGAGCACATTACACCATCCACCCCTAGGTCCCATAGTTGCAGCTGCCAGGGTCTCCCTGTTTCTGCTGCTTTACTGTCTCAATTTCTCATGCACAGCAGGTCATGCCTGGAGATGCACGGTTTCCCCCAACTCACCCCTGGGTTGGTCTTCCCTGGTGTGAGAGGCAGGAGTGGCCAATCACTGCATGTCATCCTCCAGGAGATTCATTTGTGCTTCCAATGACTCCACTTTCTGCTGCAAATCTTGATCAGTTTGCTGCGTAGTGAGCAGCAGCCAGGCTCTGGTCAGCAGGAAAGTGGCTGCCAGGCACCACATGCTCAAGGACAGCCACATTTCCTCCTTCTTCCAAAGGTTTTCAGCTCCTGTACCTATTCAGAATCCTGTCACAGACTACACCAATTGCAGCATCAAGGCAAATGTCTTTAATCCTCCTGACTATGCCAATTGTAAAGGTACATGACCATGCTAGTTGTCAGGCTCTTTTACCAGCCGGTAATCCTGTACCGACTGGGCCAATTGCCAAGCTAGGGCTGGGTCTGGAGCTCACAGACCCCTCAAGCCCATTCACAGACTGGGTCACAAACACTTCACATGCCAGGCTGGGTCACCAGACCCCTCACACACAGTTCTATGAGCTAGGTAACTGGTGAAAAGGTCTTTGGAACCATAGGTTGGAAAGCATGGCTGCGCAGGATGGACACCTGAGGCAGATGCCCACCTGCATGCTTCACTAAAACTCCTCTCTCTCTCTCTCTCTCTCTCTCTGTCTCTCCCCCCACCATAGAGCATAAGAATAGCAACAAAACTAAAAAGACACATTGGGGCACATGTGCACTAACTCCACACACATACACACACAATTTGCTTACAATGGATGTGCTAAACCACACCCAACTGGACCCAAGGCGAGGGCCCTGACCAAACTATTCTATTTTCCCAACAACCTCCCATACAAGCAATAACATGGATGAATTTCAGAATACTGTTCTGAGTGGAAAAAGCCAGAAACAAAGGGAAAATACTGCATTATCCCATATATGTAAAACGGTGTAACAGAATTCTAATTTATAGTGATAGAAATCAGATCGGGGTTTGCTAAGAGTGTGTGTGTGTGTGTGTGTGTGTGTGTGTGTGTGTCTAATGTGTGTGTGGCGGGGTTGCGGGTGAGGAAGATTGACTGCAAAGGGTATGAGAGAATTTTTTGATGTGATGCAAAATGTATATTTTACTTATGGTGGTAGTTACATGGATGCATACATTTGTCAAAACTCATTGAACCGTACATATAAAATGTTTTATTTTATTGTTTGTAAATTGTAACTCAACAGTTTGACTTTAAAAATACCAATTTGGGACCCCCACCCACAGGATGCCCCCAGGGGAGCCATGGGGAGGCCGGTACTGCTGCTGGAGGCTGTTGCTGCAAGCTGTTGCTGCCGGGGGGCCCCAGGACCATCTGAGAGGCTGCCGCCACCACCAGACCTGTACTGAACTAGACCCTGGGAATGCAGAGTGATGCTCAAGACAGTTCTGGATCTTGTTTTCATGGATTTTACAGTCAAATCCAAAAGGTAGACATTGAACACATATTACAAATGTGACGAGGGCTTTAAAAAGGGGACAGTACTGATCCTATGGGAGCAGATAACATGGCGACCTAGCCTGGTGGGGAGAGAAGCCTGGAGCTGTGCTGCAGTAGATGCTGAGGTCCTGGGGATGCTTTAGCTCCAAAGATGGAGATTGTGTGTCTTTCCAAACACGAGTGATTTGTGGGCTATAGTAAGGATTTTGGACTTTTTTCTAAGGGTAATGAGAAATCACTGAAGGGTTTTAAATAAGTCAGTGGCATGCTGAAATATAATACTAAATGAAGAAAAATCTGGAATTGTATATGAAGTATGATCTCAGCTCTGATTACATGTGTGTGTGTGTGTGTGTGTGTGCGCGTATGATATTGACTCATTTATTTAACAAAGACATACTAAGTACCTTCTATGTGCCAGGCACTATTATAGGACCTCAGGTAGCAGCAGTGGACAAAACATAGTCAAAAAGATAGAAAGTAAAGTTAGTAAATAAATAGGACATTGAGTTTATTGAGTAAAAGAAATTATGGTGAGGGGATAGAAAGTGATGAAAATCAGCATGAAGGGAGGTTCTATTTTAAATAACCAAAATGTTAACAGTGGTTATTTTGGGATTGTAGGCAATTTCTGTTTCCTTATTTATATATTTCTGTATTTTTATAAGCTTCCAAAATAAGCATTATGATTCTAAAAATAAAAACAGTACAGGTCAGTTAAAGAATAAAAGGGAAAAGGAAAACTATCACACCAGAAAAAAAAAACAAAAAACAAAAATCAAAACCAATTAGATTGAGGCGCTCTGGATTTAGCCAGGGGTAATGCAGAGTGTGCGATAAAACAGCTGCTAGTGATAGCCTCATCTGATCCAAACTTTTAGAAGCTTCACAGAATGAGGTGGTCCTTGTTCTTGATCTTGACCATAAACATATTATACAGGGCTAGAGTGACAAGGAGAGGGTCTCTATGAAGGAAGTTTGTGGTGAACCTGCAGTCCTCATGTATGTTAGCATCCCTGCCTCCAGTCGTAAACCACTGACTTGTATGGCTAGTAATAAAAAGATATTTTCAACATCTTTAGAGGCTTTGCCCTGCCCACAGCGTTTCTCAGTCTGGCCCTAAAAGCTGAGCAGGAAGGGCAGAGCCTAGTTCCACTCTTCTCTGTTTCAGACTCTGTGCTTCTGCACCTCCTCTGTCTTGCAAATTGTGGCTTTGATCCGTTCAGGATCTGGTTAGGGGCAGGATGGGAGGCAGAGAAGGTCTTATTTGTCTGGTGTTGTTATGATTACAGGAGTTGTCTGGGTTTTTTAAGCAGACCCCTTCTTCCAAGGGACACTGGTTCAATTTCTTTAGACGCACCCTTTCTATATCCTTCTTTTTGCCGGGGCTCTCTCCCTTTGGGCTGGTCTCTTACCACTCCTTGATTACAACCAGGCACCTGGCAGTACACATCTAACTTCATGTCCTATGTATGTGACTCTGGTAGTCATAACTGAATGGAGAAGCCCAGGAGAACACACACATTAAGGAGCAAAATGAGAAGAGAAATGAGTATCGACCCCAGCTAACTGCAATGAAAAGAAACAAAAAGGGGACGGCAGAAAGGTAAAATAAATAAAAACAGAATAAATTCAAATAATTATTTATAATAATATGATAATTCCTCAAGTAAAAGACACTGTCAAACTGAGTAAATGACAAAAACCCAGCCATATAATGCTTACAGTAAATAACAATAAGGCAATGAAAAAGAAAAGTTGATCCCTATTTCTTGCTGAATCAAGTGATACCAGAAATGTAAAGCAGAAATAAACCTGGAGAGGCCATAAAGGAAGTTGCTGTTTAGAGTTTAAAAAGGTCTGAACAGTAAAAGAACATTTTATAATGATAAAGGTTTAATTTAGGAAAGTGATGTTATAGTGACACGACCTACATACGGCAAATAACAGCAGCTGAATATGAAATCTAACAACATTTGTATATTTGTGAAGGAATTTGTACACAATACAGTAATAAATGCCACCTCTCTGATCATAATCTAAGAACATTATAAGTTAACAATTCAAATGTGATCTATTTTTGGCAAGGATTTGTGGAAATAGATTTTCTTATATATCGTTGGCCCAAATGTATTTTTTAACAAGTTTTTTGAAAAGCAGCCTGGCAATATCTATTAACATTTAAAATATGCAAACTCTTCAACCCAGTAGATCCACCTTGAAATCTATCCAGAGGAATACCAGCACCGGTATGAATGGATCAGGAACAGGGATTTTATTGTAGCATTCCTTTTGATAGGAAAATAAAAATGACGATTAAAAGTGACTGTCTGTTAGTAGGGAATGGTGAAATAAGTCATGTTACAACTGTAGCATAATATATTATACAGCCTTTGAAAAGAATAAGACGAAACTGTAATTACTGACGTGAAGAAAATCCCACCAGCTCTTGTTGAGTGAGAATGAATGTAGGGAGGTGTAGACAACACACAATCTCTCTGTGCAACAGTGGAAAGTTCCTCTATAAGGGAATATGCCATTTGTTCATAGATATGTGTATGCATATATTTTGTTACTTAAACATGAAGGAAATAAAATGGGTTATGTGAGGGAAGTGTAATGGACAGAAGCAAGGGGACTGTGGATAGAAGACGTGAAGGGGGATCAAGGAAAAAAAGGCCATTTAAGAAAAGAAATAAACTTGTATTTTATGACTTGTAAGGATGACCATGATTCAATGAAAAACGCAAGTTTGCATAAAAGTGTATGGTACGTTTCTATATCAGTTAAGAGTCCCCCCACCCCTGTCTGTCTCTGTGTCTGTCTTTCTGTCTATCTCTCTCTCTGTCTCTCTCTCCCTCCCTCCATCTATCCGACCTTAGCTGCGAGGTGGGGAGTGACAAAGGTTCAAGCGAGGATTACGGCAGAAGGGAGGAAAGAATGGCCATGAAACTACTTAATGAGATAGAAGAGTGTGTAGCCAGTTACCAGATGTGGGTGACATTAGAGGAAGAAAATCCATGGGTGGAAGAGAGTTTTTGAGTCGGGGTGGCTTGGAGAGTAGGAAAGTCATGAAAAGAAATAGGAAGTATGGGGAAGGAGCCCTGTGAGCAGAATGCAGGTCAGTTCTGGTTTGCATGTCTGAACCCGAGGTGCTGGCAGGACCCCCAGGGGTGGTGGCTGCTCACCTGGGAGTGGGAAAGTAGGAAAGAAAGCCATGCAGGACCCCCTTGAGTTCTCTTATTGCCTACAGTTTGACTACATAGTGTGAACAGATTTTGTAAGTTTATAAGCAAAAGGAGCAACGATGAAGGGGAATGTTGAAGCAAGTGACGACACGAGACTGAAAGCGATGTCTCACACTCACGCACGTGCACACGTACACACGTGCACACACACAACCCTCAAAGAAATGGAAAGGCATATTGTGAACAGAAAAATATTTTGAACCATTGTGTCAGACAAAGAGTTAGTATCTTTAATATGGAAAGATGAAAATAAAAAAACTGAAAAAAAAATTGTGGAAATAGCATGAAAGGGAATTTACAATATAAAAGCATAAATGCTCAGCGAACATAAAAATATTTAAATTCATTAGATTTATGGGATTGGGTATTAAAATAACAATGAAATATTATATTGTGTACTATGTAGGCAAAACTGAAAAATAGGGTGACAGTTTTGGCAAGCATATGAATAACTGGATATTTTCCTACATTGCTGGTTACAGTGTGAATTTCGATCATTTTTTTTTTTGTAGTGCAAAGGCAAGAATCCCAACTGTTTGATTTAGTATTCCTGATCCTAGATATTCATTTTAAGAAAATAAGCAGAGATAAGCATCAAAATTTTTGTAAAATTGTTTCAACATGATATAAATATCCAGTCAAAGAGGGCTGGTTAAATAAAACCACAGGATGTACTACTATTCAGTGATTAAAAATCATACTCAGGGAAATATTTAATAACAAGCAAGAAACACAATATGTTGAGTGTAAAGAAGGATGCAAACCACATATGTGGTATAATCACAGTTCAATAAAAATTTGTTTTATGCACACATTTATATAATGTATAGTAATAATTATATGATGTATAGAATTATATAGCACACATATTAATATTATCTAATGTATATATAATTATAATGTGTATATAATTGTTTACATAATGTGTATATAATACATTTTTATAAAAAGGAAGATCAGTTTTAGAGCAAAGAACAATTTACATGAAAACAAAGGGAATGTTAAGGAGATTTGGGAGTCTCTCTCTTTGATAGCGACTTTATTACCTTACCATGCACACGTTATTACATTTTACCATATGAGGATAGAAATACCATTAAACCAGAAGTCACTCCTGGTACACAGAATCTCTAAGATAGTCTCTCAGAGATGTCCAAGCTCTAATCCTCAGAGCCTTGACACGTCAGGAGGGAGATTATTCGGGTGAACCTAAACTGATCATGTGAGCCTTTGAAAGCAGGGAACTTTCTTAGGCCGGTGGCAGAAGAGAAGTTGGAGAGATTCAAAGTACAGTATTTAAAAGATGCAGACCTGCTGCTGACCACCTGGAAAGTGTGAGAGGAAAACAAATTCTGCCAACAGGCCGCAAGGCTGCAGAGGACTGCAGGGCCAGATCAGAGCTGCAGCCGGTGATACAGTGATTTGGGTCTTGTGGGGTTTTACATAGAGGGACCAGCTGAGCCACGCTATGCCCAGATTTCAGAGCCACAAAACATGTAAGATAATAAATGAATGTTGCTTTGAACTACTCAGTTTGTGGTAATTTGTTCCAGCAGCAATAAAAAATGAATACATGGTCCAATGTTTAAAAATGTATACAAGTAGAAAATAGGGTGCCATTTCTCAAGTAAGATTCAGCACAAGGATCAAATGTGTGGGCTTTCAGGTCAAGTAGAACTGAGACTAAATTTCTTATTTTTTACTAATTGGCTGTCTGGTTTGAAGGAAGTTCTTTGATCTTTCTGAGTCTCAATTTCCAAATCTGTCAAATGGGATAATGGTAACTATTTTAACAGTTGGCTGTGTGTTTCTGTGTGTGGAGTAAACAATACTTGATGTGTAGAGTTCTTAGAAAATACTAAACAATGCATTCTATTATTATTGTATATTTGTTATTTTAGCTAGCTAGCAACTATGTACTGAGAATTTCAATTATAAGGCTTTAAAAAGAATAATATACTTAAAACCTAAATAAAAATATTTTCTCCACTTCCTTCCCTTCTCCTCCCTTTTCATCTTGATTTTGACCCGATCAACCTCGCAACCAACAAATTCTGTTTTAGATTCAAAGTAAGGAAGCTCTTCCAAGGGTTTGCATGATCTCATCTCAATAGAGTGAAGTGTCACGTGTCTCGGAGAAGTGGTGCCTGACCCATCCGTCTTTCTCCAAAGGATGCTTTTTGGTGTCTGCCTTTAGCTTGGGATAGTCCACTGGGGGCAGAGGCAAAACATACAATGAAACCATCTCTTCCCTAAATGCATGATCCACAGAGACTTAGGCTGAGGAGCAAGAGGCTGCTGGTGTTGTTCCTGGGGAAGAAAAGATTTTCAAAGCATGCTGATAGGAAGCCCATGTCCTCAAAATATTATACTGCTGAATATCTCATTAAAAAATATCCACAAGGGCAATTCCAAAGGGCATGGGATGGCAGCATTTAACCCCTGGAGGGAGAAAGGGTACAGAAAACAAGGCTTTAACTGCTCACAATCTATGTATCCTTTTTGAAAAAACTATCAGATCAACCTCCTAGTTTGAGCTGTGGCTCTCCAGAGGTACTCCAAGCTCTAGCAGCTTCTGGGCCAGGATATTTGTCACAAGGCTCTGGGGATAGACCTTCATATATGGGTTCTTTAGAGTGAGAGGTCAAGCCAATGACTTGAGAGGCATAAAGGTGTAGTACTGCCTTGCTTATGTCCTATCTGTTTATCAATTTATTAATTTTTCATTTGAGGAATATTTGTTGAGGAAGTTTTCTGTATCAGGTACTGTGCTAGAGAAATAGGAGAAACAGGGATTGTCAGGCTGGGTCACAGACCCTTCAAACCTGTTCTGTGCAGACTGGGTCACAGACCCCTCATATGCAGGTCATGAGCCAGGTAGTTGGAAAAAGATCCTGGGAACTGTTGGCAAGGTTGACAAGCTTTATTTGGAACATGAGCTCAGCCCCCAGTGGATCAGAGCCATTGTCTTTATACTAGAGTCAGATAGCCAAGGAACACATGGGCACACATGTGCAGTTAACATATTTACATCAGACAGGCTGAGTCGTGCTCAGCCGCCTATGAAGTGAGAGAGCCCAAACAGTCTGTCTCCATTTTCCTCACAGAGATGAACAAGACGTACTGTGTACAAGGAGTTCGTGATCTAGAATGGAGTTCTCAATTGAGGATATTTTATCCCCCAGGGGACATTTGTCATCATCTAGAGACCTTTTTGATTGCCACAACTGGGGTCATGGAGGAGAGGAGTGTTACTGGCACTCAGTGGGTATAGGCCAGGGATGCTGCTAGCCCCCACTGAAGTAACCAGCCCCAAATGGGAATAGTTCTGGGGTTGAGCAACTCAGATATAGAACATGTCATGCAAGATATAAAAAAAGTAGCTCAGGTGAGAAGAGCTGGTTGTAGGCAGAAAACAGAACTCTCTAGTGTGAAGATTTCATATTGGATCATTGAATCCATGGGAGTTTCTCTAAAAACGTGATCCCAGAAACAGAGCTGGTGATAGAGAATCCTACCCAGAGGAGAGTAGGAAAGCAGATCAGACACAGCTGCTGCTTGTAAATTACATCCCTGTGGTGTGGTTCACGGTTCTACCTGAAGTTCATACCCTGACTGAATGAAAACTGGGGGCACAGAGCAGCTTGAAGCCTCCTTTTTAGAATTCTTTCACCCCCGTTTGTCAGGCCTTATATAAACTCTTAGATTTCAGCAGTGTAAGCTTACAATCCTCTAAAGTAAAAAATCTGTAATATATTTTTTTCCACCTTTTTGTTTTTAACCCTAGGGAGCATTTCTAATAAAATCGTTCCCTGCCCTACGGACTGTGATCTCAGTCTCTTAAAAGAAGACCATGAATTATACTCTAAGGTAAGATGAAGGCTGTAGAAGTTGGCTGCAGAAAGATCATGAAAACAGCAGCCCCTGATTATTAACTATGATTTCTTAAAATGTATTTCCAGGTAGAAAGTAATTTGGTCTTCAAAGCAGGTTTTGAAGTACAGGACATGCTAAAGCAGCTGACGTTTGAGAAATCAGCAATGCCAATAAATTTTTATTACATCGGAATCAGACTGCTTTAAGCTGTTGAAGACTTCAGTTAAATTAATCAGTCTGCAAGACTCTTTCCAGCTTGAGCAGGGTGATTAGAAAATGTGCTGATTGTGCTGTGTTTCAGTGATTTATTTGGTGTGATTGTGTCCGTCATGAAGTCTGTATAGAAACTATCTTGATAAACTTAGGTAAATTAAGCAACCTGGGTTTCCAAAACATTGGCTCAATTAATTTTGCCGGCATTACTAGATTCAGTTTTTAGATAATCATTTTCAAAATCTATATCTACCTAGACCAAGTGACTTTGAGTTTTAAGTATTCAGAAAGTTTAGCCTGGCTAGAAAATTGAAGTAAAAAGGATTTCACTCCAACCAGGCAGTACAATGGGAAATGCAAATTATCTGATTCATTATTTTAATTCCCTACCTTCTTAACTAAATAAATACAGTTCTTATAAAGCCAACTTTCATGCCTGCTCTTCAGACTAATCTTACAGTCAGTCTTTTATTTTTCATCTCTAAATGGTGGGCCACCATCTAATGAAATAAATGACTGAGTTTTTGATGTCCAGATGACCACTTGCAGAATTTACAATTGTGATTGTTTCTATATCACGGACTGTGTTAAAGAGGAAAGCTTAAGAATCAAAAGTTTAGTGAAATTCGTAACGATGACAAATAACATTTACTGCGTGTTGGGAAAGTACTAGATGCTGGCAAATGTTTTCAGTCCTCTCCATCAAATGACTCATCTTATTCTTACAACAAACTAATGGGGTAGATACTGCTATTGTCATCATTATCCCCATTTTACAGGTGAGAAAAATGAGGCCTGGGGATAGGAAATAAATAAGCCAAAACTCCATTGCTAACAAGTGTATAGCTGGGCTTTGAACTCAGACTACCAGGTTCTCTGATTCTTATTTATATCAATCATGAAATAATCCTTCCAAAAAAGTTGTGTATTCCCTTCTCCTTTCAGCCAGGTATACATTTTCTACTTCTTTGTTCTTATGAACTTAACTCAAAGGCTAAGATATGAAAACCAAGGTACAATCCACTAGGAAGGAAAAAAAAAAAAAAAGAATTAGTGAAGGAAAGCTCACAGCCTTTTAGTCCATATTACATATTAGATGCTTTTATGTATACTCTTTGGGAAACTCAAGAAAGGATATGTCCATAAGACTTCCAGAATATCATGGATTTGATAGCCTTTTAAATGTGTCTGTAAAATTCTCATACCAACTCTTGATTAACATTGAGATTAGATGAAAGACTAAAGCAGGTAAGGTGGGAATGAATATGTTCACTCTAAAACCCTACAGTTTTTCTCTATGTTTTCTGAGATTACATATTCAGTTAAGGTGTTCTCTTTTTCATTTTATTTTTAATATTATATTCTAAAGATGACAAGTCAATTGTTTGGGACAGTCCTGAAGGTCAGGCATATTGGAAAGGTGTCCTAACTCTGAATCACTTCCAGAAGCAGCACGTGCGTGTGTGTGTTGGAAATATGTCTCTCTATCAGTCTTTTTCTGTTGCTTTTAACAAAATACCTGAAACTGGGTAATTTATAAAGAAAAACAATATTTATTGCTTATAGTTTCTGAGGCTGGGAAGTCCAAAGTCCATATGGTGGTGGCAACAGTGACCCAGGGGTCTCACGTTGCAAGATGGTGGAATCAGAGAGAGCAGAGAGAGAGACAGACAGACAGACTCTCCTCTTCTTTTAAAGCCCTCAGAACCACACCCCGACCACCATTTTTAATCCATTCACTACTGCACAGTCTTACAATCCAATCACCTCTTCAAGATTCCACCTTTCAATTGCCATAATAGGATTTCCCAGCCTCTTATCAGTCACAGTGGGAGCAAGTTTTTAATACATAAACTTGTGGGACACAATTCAAGCTTCACTGAGTTTGCGGGGGGTGGGGGGACATGATTAAATCTACAACAGTCTCAGTAGTGTTCATGCTGTGGGAAGACAGAGCCAGAAACACACCTAAGTTATAAGCAACCAAGTGTTGTGGGTAAGGGCAGTATCCTACTTTCTAAACATAGGTATACTCCCCTCTGGACAATAAACAGACTCAGTCTGAGACTGCATACTCCAATTTAAGCATTTTATTCTCTTCTTAACTTTTCATGACATCAGGAATTAATTTGGATATATTCAGTTAATATTAAAGACTGTGGGAAAATGAAGTTAATGTAAAACTTCAAATGTGAAGTATCAGTTTATCAGGTAGAAATGATCAGAGAACAATCTGAACTTGTGGTCCTAAGTGACCAGGGGTGCTAGTTGTCTTCCAAAGAGCAGAAACAGAACCCCCAGGGGGTTCATAACTTGGGGGTCTCTCCAGATATGTCCTGAGCTACACAGCCAGGGATATCTTGTTTTCCCTTGGGTTCAGTTAATGGAAGCCTGTCCTGTAAAATTCTCTGGTAAACACATCAGGCACGAATTAAAGAAAGGGGAAACAGTATTCCTGCTGGATGGTCATGGGATTTAGGCTGGATTTAATTTGGAGCTATGATTTTTTTTTTTTGGATGATAATAACAGCGCCGATGAGAACGAACATGATGTTATATTTACTTGCTTTGATACTTCAGATGCACCTGGTATTTGTTGTTATCTATGGCTTGCAATTCTGTGATCTTATTAATATACCCCTCTTAGCAGAGTGTCTCCACCCCAAACCTTCCTCCCCTGCCTTCTGAAAAACTAGTGAGCATCACTTGGGTGGGCATTAAAGGTTCTGGCCGCTCACTTCTGATCTTCCCAGGGCAGTTCAAAAGCTTTTGTAATCCTCAAGCTTCAGTCCTGTATTCACTGTTTCCTCTTTGTGAGGCTCTCTCTTTTGATGAAAACGATCCTCTTGCTCTTCATCTGGCCAGATGGGCAGGTGAACGGTTCTCCCCAGAGAGCTGTGCAAAGACCCTGTCCGGGGCTCGGCGAAGAAATCCTGCTGCTGAGTGGAGCCTGATTGTGCCGACACCGTAATGCTTTTCTGCCACACTGGTGTCACTAGCCTGTGGACTGCAAGCTCTCACTCCACACAAAGACACCCTCTCACGTGTCCCGTCATCCTCGCCCTTCTTCATGAACTCTTAGGCCCATGGAAGGAATCATGGCTCTGAGGCAAAAACCGCTGAACAGCAGTATAGGAACCCTGAGCTGCTCTTCCTTCCATCTAACACAATTAAACAGGTTTGTCTGTCATGAGCTAGAACAACTTTGAGACTTAGTTCTGATAACATTTCCTACATAGCAGCTTTATAATAAATAATAAATGTACAAGAAAGGGTGTTAGATATTCAATTGATCACCCATGTTATATAGTATCCTCTGCCAGATACTAATATTAATATTAGTAGTCTAAAACATTTTAAGTGTTGTTAATAATAAATAATAAAATAATAATAATTAATACTACTACTAATAAAATAATAATAATAATAATAAAATAATAAATAATAATAGATGCACAAGAAAGGGTGTTAGATATTCAATTGATCACCTATGTTATATAGTATCCTCTGCCAGATACTAATATTAATATTAATATTCTAAAACATTTCAAGTGTTGTTTCTCCTAAGAAGAATTATATACATCCATAAATTATATTAAAAATATATACCTCTATGCATATAAATGTTTGTCTTTATAAGAATTCTGCAGTCTATGTAGGATAAATACTATCTCCATTTTCCAGATTAAAAAACTTCAATTCATGGACTTTCACAAATCCACCTAAGTTCACAAAATAGTAAGAATATTCAAACATGTGCCTTCTGACCATCATCTGACTACCCTTTTCACTATCCTCTTTAGGCTTTCAAAATTTTTGGAAATCCTCTTTCCTCTCAGTTTGTGTTGTGTTTGGAAGAGTGCTCATTCATTGTTTCCTAACCAATGTTGTATTTTTTTCCCAGTATTGTGTTTGAATGGCAATTTTTCAAAAACCAAATTTTTGGTGCATGAACTTGAAAATCGCATTCTGAACTTTAGCCATTTATATTTAAATATTTGTTCTTGATTGCTGTAGCAGGTCAGGATACGTAATTTACAAAATGTGATGTTCTTGAACCAATTTGCACCACCAATTTCTCTTTAAAGTATAAATATTTATCTTCCTAAAGACATTTCAATCTAAAGATTGGAAGACTCTTTTTAAAAAAATTTTTTTAAAAAGATGCTCTTTGGATTCAGGGTACAGACAGGACTTAAAGTTGTAATGGGCCAGGGGGTCAATTTTCTGTCTTTTAAATGTCAACAATATCATAGTTAAAGCGTTATTTCTCTGGCATAGATTTAAGATATAAATTTGTGCTCGGTGGACTGTTTAGATCATTAAACCAGATCCCTGTGAGCAGGCTTACACACCCTGTACTAACCTGGGAATTTCTCTGCACACATTTACCTTCTTTTGGGGATAAAAACTTATTTCTTTGTGGTTTTCTTCCTCTTTGGGCTCATTTCTTTGGAGATGAACAAGTTTTTGTGATTTTATGTCTTCCGAAAAACTCAGTTGAAGGAATTTTTAGTGCATTAATTGAGATATTTCTTAAAGGAAATACAAAGGTTCAGAAAATTTTGCAAGTTTTAGAATTTATAGGTCTTTTTCTTCAGGACTTACCAACTGGAGGTAGAGTCCATTGTTGATGTAATGTAAGTACCTAATGAAATGACCTCTAATAGCTATTTCTTGAACATCTACTATGTGCTTAGTACCAAATTAGATGTTGTGAAAGAAACAGAGAAATATACTCCATTCCATTTCCACTATGAATTAGTTTGGAGAAACAGAATAGATATTCATACGTGGCGGACACGGTATATAATAGCAATCTGTGGTAAAGGGCATCTTGCCAGGATTAATCTAGCCATCACATCTTGGGCACTAGTGGTGACAATCAGCTTTGTACCCCATGCGTATTCATAACCAATAATAAATAAATAAATAAATAAATAAATAAGAAATATGTCTAAATTTCAAGACAGGGTGGAATGCAGACCTGAGATATGTAGAAGAGTGTTTTACAAGACAGCATGTGGTACTTTAAAATGTTACTCTTTAGGAGAGAAAAATATTTCAAAGAAATGTGTGGCATGTGTGTGCCATTTACAAATTCAGTTACAACACTCAGATTTTCCAATTATTAGTAAAGATTATAGGAAAGGGGCAGCATATTTTATTCTCTTGCAGTTTAACTATTGTTTAATAGCTATAGGGCTCTCAGATTCCTAATTTAATGTTAATAATATTAGAAAAGATCAATGTGATTTATTTTGTGTATTTTATGTATTTGTTAATAATCAAAGAAAAAATAGCAATTTAATCACATAACCATTGCTTCAGAATTAAATAATTCTGCATTCTAAACAAACAAACAAACAGAAAGCAATTCAATACACTCTGTCATGAAATACCTATACTTTAACAAATTGGAAGTTCTGGTGGGTAAACCAAATCTACGATGAAGTTCTTGGTAGAAATTTCAACTTTCTATCAAGAGAAATTGAATAAAATAGCTAAGAAATTCATAAATAAATGCCATCAACTTTAAAATTTAAATAGCTACAACAGCATATTTTAAGCAGTCTAGCAATGTGTGCTAATCAAATATAAGTTGGGACCATTCAAAGCTCTCATACGTTTCGAAAAATATTTGGCACTTTTTAATTTACTCCAGAATGGAGTAATTAAAAATACCAACACTGAATAATCTGATCAAAAATACTTTTATTGGTATAGGAGCTATAGAGGCTGAGAAACATTAAAAGGGCCACAATGAAAAGTACCTTAAGTTGATAGCTATCATAACTGGATTTTGTTCGTAAAGTAATCAAATCAATCAATTTTGTCATAAAAGACATGAGCCTTATTGAGTTCACTAGGGATCTGATGACACGTCATCTATTTCACCTGAGTTTTGCTCTCAGCTTTTCCTGTTTACTACCACTTGCTAACCCAAAGCAGCATTTTGTGATTGCAAAATATTCCAACTAAGAACTGTGCTAAATCTTGTATGAACCGAAATCAAGGAATTTCAAGTAACTGACCTTTTACAAATGATAATTAAAAGCATTTGAGAAGAGTCTTAAAAAAGGGAAAGAAGAGTTGTCACACAACTATCTTACAAACACAAGTCATGCCTAGTTTTCTCCTTCTCTAGACTAGTAGTTTTCATACTACTCTTTATCAGTAGCATTTTGTAATAAAATCTTACAGGAAACCCCAACATATAAAACAATTCAAGCTGAGCTGCTTTGGTGGGAGGGGAAGGAAGAGCCCTGTTAGGTTAGCTGCCTTCTCCTACTCCCTACCATAATGGGACTCCCAAGAGTCCATGGTTGAACTACACAGGTCTTGGTCTGTTTTCCTGACAAATCATCATGGGCCACAAACTTCTCAGTTTCTAGTAAATTAGCTTCACTGATACTGTATACATCCTGAGCTTAAATTTTTGTTGTTGAGAGTCTCAGGCTGTGAGACTCAGGAGCTATTGATGACAATGCTGGAATACAGTGACCTGCCAAAGCAGAGAACAGAGGTGACGAGAGTCTTGGTGGCCTTCAAGTCCTTGCTTCCTGGGCTCCTGAAATCCAGCTGCCCCCCTGCTTTCTCTGCAGGCTGGTTGTTCAAACCTTCCTTCAAATTCCTTTTTGCCAAGATCTACTTTGTGCTGCATTTTTGCTTGCAACCAAAAGTCCTGATTAAATACAAATACCGTGACCATGATTATATTTGTTCATTCTAACAACATTTCCAGAAGCTTTCTCATGTGAAATAATACAAAAATGAGCAAGCTGTACCCTCTGCCTTTATGGAGACAAGAATCGAGTGAGGGAATCTGGAGTATAAAACAATAATTTCAATGCAAAAACTATGGCTAACTGTGCTCCCTCATGATCAATGAATCTGTAAGTCATTCTGGGGAAAATGTCACAGAAACCAGGTGAATTTTCTATCTGCTATTAATAAAATACTTTGTTTTGTCATTTTTTGTTTATTAATTTCTCTGACAAGGGAGATAGCCTGACTGATCATTCTGTGAAGGAAAAATCAACTGTTTGGAGAACTGGAGAATTTGAAGATTATTCACAGGATATATCTTACTTGGAGGAACTGGAGAAACACCGATTTTCAGTTTGATGAGTGACTATATCCTGTCTTTCTGTTTTCAGATTTAAACTTATTGAATCCAGTGTGCCTTTATTCTATTCTATTCTTATTTATTTATTCAAGAAATATTAATTGCATGCCTATTTTACGCTATAGGATATGTACACTGACTTGGAAAAGTTCGTCATCCAATGAAGGATATGGATGTTTAAAAACATCAAGGGGATGTGATAACAGTATTTTTTTAAAAAGTTACACAAAGTGCCTCTTACACACATGGAGAAGGCAAAGGCCAAATTTACTTGAGAGTGGAGAAGGGTTCCCAGAAGAAGTTTGAGCCAAATCTTGGGAGGAAGACTGCTGTGGAGGGATGGTGACCATTTAGTATGTGCAGAGTCTGGACATGGAAATGGGAGGGTAGCCAGAGGTTGCAACCCTTAGTTCACTTAAGATCTAAGCAGACCATTGTTATTGCTTTCTCTACCTGGTGGTGTATATATGGGTGTCTCTGTTCATGCAAACACACATATCACAAGCATGAAAAAAGGTGTAAAAGAGTGACCAATGGAGCCTCTCAAAGGAACCGAGTACAGGAGGCTCCTGCAATGGTGGTATCCATCAATGGTGGTGGTAAGGACAACAGTGGCAGTGGACAGAGAGTGGCCTAGAAAAGGAGAAAAGACAGTAGCTTGTCAAAGTCCTCCATTCCTATCCACTGACCCGTGGTCACCCCAAGATCTGGTGCCTAAACGGCTTTCCTATGGGGCATTTATCTGCCCTCTGACTTGGTTCTCAAAGAGTTTGCTGTCATATTTCCATCCTGGAGCCACCATCTGGAGGACACAGAATCAGCTCGAATTTCCTTTGTGCAGTCACATTTCTGACAACTCCTACGGGTCTTCACTTACATTAAGCGCTATCGACACTTTCACCAGTACTTTCCTGAAGCAGCGGGAGTGTGGTCTCCAGGCTAACAGGGCGTTGCTTTCTGGACCAAGAGAAGCAGGTCTGTGCCTAAGAAGCATCAGGTGGGAAAAGGAGCCCAAGAGCCCAGAAGACAAGAAACATGCATGTCTCTTCTAGAAAGAAAAAATATGCAAGGGGTGTTATTTTCAAATAAGAAAAAGACATGCTCTTTGTTTTTCAGAAACTCTCAGTCTGTGATAGACTCTAAGGGGAGGGTGACATGTACATTTAGATTTAATTCAATGAAATAACTGCCAGAACAGAGGTACCAGGTGCTTACTGCGGTGTGCAGAGAGCTGGGGCTTCTTTTGGGCTTTGCGCTAAGTTCTTGATCTCTCTGGGAAAAGTTCAATTAAGCTCACAGGCTCCCTGCTCCTCTATTTTGCCTATTTTACAGGCTTTCTGTGATAGCTCAACTCCCTGATGCCCTTCACGCATGACCTTTCAGAGTCCAGAGTTTGCAATCTTGCAGTGACATTATTTTGCACATACCATATAAAAGCTGAAGGGTCCCAAGTATCTCAGAGCTCCAATTTCTGATTGATTTTTTAAGATACAGGTCTCAGGCAGTCATCTTTCAGTAGGCGTCCCCTGATGCTCTAAGGGACAAAGTCTAGACCAGGGACTGGCAGCTGCAGTTCCCAGGGCCAAATTCTGCCCACCTCTGTATTCCTAAATAAAGCTTAATTGAAGCTCACACACATCCATTTGGTCATATTGTCTATGGCTTTTCCTCCTACAATGGCAGAAGTGAGTCTTTGGGACAAAGACAGTGTGGACAACAAAGCCTGAAATATTTACTACGTGCCTCCTTAAAAGGAAAGTTTGCCCACCCCTGCTCTACACTGACTTAGATGCTTCCCTGCTGTTCTCTCATGACACGGCTCACGTTATTTTAAATTGTTTTTTATTTTTTAGTTGATGGGTAAAACTGTGTACAGTTATTCTGTATAATATGACACTTTGACATATGTATCCATTGTGCAGTGGCTAAGTCAAACTATTTAACATATGCATTGGTTCACTATCCTTTTTTGTGAGTGTGTGGTGAGCACACTTAAAAATCTATTATTTTAGTTATTTCAAGTAGACAATGTATTATTAACTGTAGTCTCCATGTTGTCCAATAGATCTCTTAGTTCTCTTAATTAACTGAAATTTTGTACCCTTTGACCAACATCTCCTCAATCCCTCCACCTCCCAGCCACTGGTAACCACCACTCTACCCTCTGCTTCAGTAAGTTCGACTTTTTTAGATTCCACGTATGAGTTGAGATCACGCAGTCTTTGTCTTTCTGTGCCTGGCTTATTTCACTTAACATAATGTGCTTCGGGTTTACCCATGTTGTTCCTTCTTTTTAAAACTGGATAGTGTCCCACCGTGTTTCTATACCACATTTTCTCTATCCATTCGTCTTTTGATGGACACGTATGTTGATTCTATATCTTGGCTATCGTGAATAGTGCTGTGATGAACATGAGGAGACTTGCATTATTTTAAAAATTTTTTCTTTTTATTTTTCGGTGGATGGCCAATGCAGGGAACCAAACCTGTGATGCTAGGATTAGAAGGCTGTGCTGTAACCAAGTGAGCTATCGGGCCAGCCCCCCAAATATTTACAGGCTTGCCTCCCTCGACCCCGCTGGGCGCCTGGTGCATTTGGTCATCCAGCGCTGCATGCTCGGTTGCTGAAGGCTTGGTGTCTTGAAACACCATTTAATTTGCTCACAATTCGGAGGGCTGGGAATTCAGGCAGGACATGTTATCGCAAGCTATTCTATCGGTCAACATCATAAGTCACAGGCCAGCTTGAGGAGGAAGAGACTCCACCTCTTGATGAGGTGGTGACATTGCAAAAGAGCGTGTGCGGATGGAAGGCACTGTGTGGCCATCTTTGGGACACAACCCACCACATTTTACTTCATTCATTTCTGTGTGCACAGCTCCTGGCACAGGGCTCAACAAATATTTGTGGGGGAAAAAAAAAACCAAACAAGTTAGAAAAAATGAAAGTTAAAAAATGCCTTCGTAGATAGATCAGGCTGAGCGTGAATTCCAGTTCTGCTACTGCTGTGTGACCTTGAAGAATTGGTTTGAGCTCTCTGAGGCTGTTTTCTCCTGCATCAAGCTGGAATAATAATTCCTGCACTGTGGAGTTTGATGGTGATTGGGAATGTTGAGATTATTACGTAAGATACTCTGTACAATGACTGGAACATAGAGATTCTTAATAAAGGCAACTGTTTCTATTAACAATAATAATGATACATGTTAAGAAAAATATCTTTTCTAAAAGTTAAAATAGAGAGCAAAGGTCACTGTAAGATGATTTCTCACTTACCACATCTGCCTTCCTTTCTGTTCTTTAAACATGCTGGACACTTTATGACATCAGAGCCTTTGCATTTAATGTCTCCTATATCTGGAAAGTTCTTAGTGTTGTGCTTGGCTGTGCATATTGCAGGTCTCGGCATCGATTTTATCTCTGCAGAGAGGCCTTTTCTGACTATTCTACATAAAGATAGACCCATCTCTATTTTGGTTATTTACTTCCTCATCACCTTTTTTGTTTTCACAATTTAAAATAATCTTTTATCTTAATCTCATTTATGTATGCGTATCTGTTTACTCTCACTTCACAGAAGTTGTAGGCAGAAACCCCCTGGTCTGGGCAGTCCTTGGTTTCTAGGCCTTGGCCCTTGAGTACCCGATACAGTGATATGATCAGTCAATACTTAATGAATGAATGAATAAGAGGATGAATGAGTAACCGGTTCTCTCTGTCTCGCTCTCTCTTCCAAGCCCCTTGCATGTCATAAGTATTTATTTACTTCCAATCTCTTCTTTCTCTTGAATTTGTTACCATTAAAAAAAAAAAAGGAATATGGTATAATTAACCACTATATGCATTTCTTTTTAAACCAGGGTTGAGGATATGGGGGCTGCTAAGACTTCTATAAACTTCTGTTTTAAATGGTCTGAGATACAATCTGAACAATTTCCTTGATGTTTTATTAGAGCTGGTAAATCATTTATGGGGCAGCCCTTACCTAAATCCTCTCCAAATCCCCATAAAATGCATTTAACACAGAATACTGTACTAACCAGCTTCAAAGATATATATGACGTTGGGTGGGAAGTATTTGTTCTAGTGCAGCAAGTTTAAACACACGTATATTCTTTTCTTTCTTACATGCTCTGTCTCTCACCCTAATTCACCTCTCTCCCCTACCCCAGTGCCTGATCGGAACACGCTGCTTTTGGTGAGTTTGGTAGATTGTTAAAGCTTCAGTAAATCACAATTTACAAATCCAATATTTTTTCAATGAATATAAGACTTTAGCTAGTCAAATGCAAGTTTGTATCATTTGTAGCTGCCAATAATTTAAAAAAATGCTTCCAAAATATAATTTTAATACTGTTAGACATCTTTTTCTTAGCCAGAAAGATACTCAACTAAGTTGCCTCTGAGCATGTAAAAGAGAACACTATTCCCACACATCTGACCCTAGTCAGCCTGCTGCCAACAGCATCAGGTGGCCATAGGTGACAGTCCTCTGGCTCATTCCTGGCAGGGTCTGCATCATGGCTGTCTTCTCTGGGCCACAAGACCTGTACTCACAGGATGTTTACATTTTTTCTCTGAGATATATGAGTGCAAGATTGTTACATACTGGGAAATACCCCCTTATTTGAATATTCATAACTATAGATAAACAGATCGACTCTATTGCTAGATAGTGTGATAGACTGATTCTCTTCATCTCATATTTTAGATAATATGAGATCTCCAAGGTATCCCTGGATACTTCTGTAAACTGAAAGCAGTTAATAAAAATTTGTTGAATTAATATATGAAAAATAAGGCTCAAATAAGAATATTGGTATTTCTAGAAGAAAATTCTGGAGAAACAGCCAGTGATACAAAACTCAAGGCTGACTTCAGATGTGCTAGGTCAGTTTGTCTGTGGAGGCTGTCATTTCTTTCTGTTGGACATGTTCTTTGTCCCCAAATTCCTTCACTCCCTGTTGTTTCTGATAATAGATATCCACCCCCCCAACTCCCCCCACACATACATACTCCAAGAGGTTGGCTATGATGTCTGAGAAGTTTGTATGACCATGGTGACTGACCCAGAGGTGGGAATATACTCTGAACCAGAACACCTGAGCCCTTTCCCAGGACTTTATATTTTGTTACTGAGAAATAGAAATTCCTTCTCCTCTCCACAGTCTTCAGCTGGAGTGATTTCACATCAGTGCTCCCTATGGTCAGGCCCACCCTTTTACTCCCTTTACCACCTCTCATTAATATTTATTGTTTGTAGTCTATTTGAAACCAGTAGATGTAGGAGTCCCACTGGTGCTTTGTAGTGACACATATGTATTCTGTTCTATAGAAAGGAAAGTGAATAAAAGGAGAGTCCTAGAAATTGTGTGATAAACACGAGTCTATATAGACACAATTATATACATTCATGAGAACACGTATTTCACGTCAAAAAGATACTGTCCACTGGAAGGACTTCAAAGAGAAAGTTTGCAATGACCATTTATTTAATTACATAAATAATCACTCATTTGCCTGTGAATCATTGCCTGTGAAGTGGATTGGTTTCCCCGCTTCCGAATGCAATACCTTCATCTTTGTACAGTGTTTTTTCCAAAGAAGTAAGCCAGACTATGTTAAGTACCTCCGGAAGTTGCACTCATGACTGCTTCTAAGCAGTAGATATCACTCCAGTGGCTTAAGGAAGTTAACATACTGTTCAGAAGCACCTAACTCCCTACTGGGGAGAAGGTTCTGTAACAAGACAATCTTAAAATGTTTCCAGTACTATTCCAATCGGTGGGTAAGCAACCAGAGAATCACACACTTTTAGAGCAGAAAAGGATCTTGGGATGATTTAGTTCAGCCCTGTCAGTTTGTTATAAAACTGAGACCTATAGAAGTTAAGTGACTTACTTTAGGTCATGCAGCTAATAAATTAATAGAAATGGGACTAGAACTCACTTCCTTTCAATCTCAATCCAGACCCAATTACAAAACATAAATTCTCCCTAGAACTCTGCTAGTGTTTTACTAATTTCTCATTTCTATCAATTGCAAGATGCTTTGATATTTATCAATACGTTGATGAGAAAGTGCTGATTCTTGGGAAAATGCATATAACGGATGAATGCAAGTTTCCTTCTGCCATGGAGGTGAGGAGTGGGCAGATGCCAAGATATTTGCAAAGAAGCACATGTTGTTGGCTACGCAGACTGAGATCTTTTTTGTGTTCTTGGCTGGTAATGTATGTAGCTGACCTGAATGTGTTGCTTAGGGAAGGTATGGGTTAACTATACACATCACAACAGGAAAGTTGTTCTTGAATAAGAGTGATACACTTTCCTTTTTATAACACACATGTGATTTGACATTGAAATAAAATGCAGATGCTTCTTTGATTGGCGTATTCCCTATTGTGCTTTTCTAAAACACCTTCACATATGGTCTGCCTCATTCCTGAGAAATGACTTGTTGTTTATGTCATACAAACAGAACAGATTGATTTTACAGTGAGTAAGGAGCTTGATAAATTGTACGTTGGAGAGAAATCCTTGTCTCGGCAATCTAAACATTTGAAAATAAATGTTGCCTTTTGGAAAAGGCTCTTGTGATACACCCATGATCCCTTTATTTCATGCCCCCTTTCTAGGGGTTAAATAAGACACACACATGCAATCTCAGCAAACAGAAAGGGTAGTTACAATCACTTCAAAATATAATTTTTCTTTTTACTGTGAAACATATCCTGAGATCTAACAGGTGAAAAATGCCAGATCTATCCCAAAAGAACCAACCCCTATAACGTCATCACTGTATCTGTACTGTGACCAGAATAAAACAGTCCTGCTCTTGGGGAGGAGAGTATTGTTTCCTTATTTAACAAGCAAATTTTAAATATAAAAATTTTATGCTAAAAAGCTTTCTTAGAGGTCTCCAACTTTTATTCCTTCAGAATTACTCTGCACAATGCAGTGAAAGTAACGTTGTATGCTCACTCCTCTGACAATAGGCTAACCACATCCATCTGTGCAGAATTTTACAGTTTATAAATCTCTCATACATTTTTTTCATTTGATGCTCACAACAGCCTTGTGATAATCGTTATCCCTGTTTTACAGATTATATAATTGAAGTCCAGAGAGATCAGGTGATTTACTGACCAATACTCAACGGGTGTCACTGTGTCACTATCCAGTGCTCTTTTGGCTATAGCTCATCACCTCCCTAACCAGCCTCAGAGCCATACATAGACTTTAGTTGGCACATTTTACAGTTTTTAAAATATAATGTTTGAAGGAATATTCTACCAGAATGTCCCACTGAGTTGAGGTGGATGTGGAGAGGATGAGATTCCACGGAGGAGAGATGCTAACAGAGTCATCTCTAGGATGGTTCATGCAGCGGAGAAAAACACCAGGAATGTGTCAGTGATCCCCATATAATTAGGTGTTTGTCAGCTGATTGATGTCCTTATCTCATTAGGTATGGCTAAAGCATGACCATGTGTTTACACTGAGAAGTAATAAATCTGAGTAGTTGAGAATACAGGATCTGGGGCATAATTCCTAAACTCAAATAGCTTTACAAACGACTAGTTGAGTAAACTTAGACAAGTTTCTCCACCACTTTGTGCCTCAGTTTCTCATCTGTAAAGGGAAGCTAGTAATACCTCCCTTATTTAAGTGAATTCAAGTACGTATATAAAAAATGGAATACTGTAAATGCTTATAGCACATGGGGAATGCTTGATAAACGTTAGCTGTTATTACTAACTTAGCTTCCCTTCTCTCTACTACTCTGTAAAACTATCTGCTCTCCAGCCTATATGATGTTTTAACTATTAAAACAATCACCTCTTTGTTTGGGGGAAACAAGCGAGGTGTTTGCTAGTAGCTAAAAGATCTTCAATGGAAAATAAGATGTTAATGGTAGAGAAGAGATACCAGAGGAGCAAAATAATGATTTTGGTTTTTTTGCTGCATAGCAAATTACACAAATTTAGCAGTTTAAGATAACACACACTTTCTAATCTCATGGTTTCCATGGGTCAAGAGTCTGGGCACAGCTCATCTGGTTCTGCCCAGGGTCTTACAAGGCTGTAATCGAGGTTGTGTCTTGCTTGTGTTTTCATCTGAAGGCTTAACTGGGGCAGAGTTCCGGTTGTTGATGGAATTTGTCTCCTTGCAGCTATATGATGGACAGTCCCAGCCTTTTTGCTGGCTATGTATGGGGGCCTCCCACAGCTCCTAGAGGCTGCCTGTGGTTCCACCCCAGGTGGGCTGCTTCCCACGGCCACTTACTTAGTGAAGCCCACAAAAAGAGTCTCTCACCTCAGGGAGGGCCAGTCTCTCAAAGACTTTTGTCTGGTTTAGTTGGGACCCCCTGGGATGATCTTTCATTTGATTTCAAAACCATCTGAGTAGGGACCCAATTACTTCTATAGAATCTCTTCACCTTTGCCATTGTCTCTTGGCCAGGAGCAAGTCACAGGCCACACCCACACTCCTGGGGAAGGGATCCCGAGGAGCCTGAACATCACGGGAGCTTCTTATGAGGTCCTAGTCAGTCTGCCCCATGTTGGAAGATGATAGGACAGGCTGCTGCTCTCTACTGGCACTAGAACGAACCACTGCACGTGGAAGATTCCAGTCCAGTTTGCCTTTTAGTGGACGTTTGCATCTGTTTCCTTCCTCTCTAGCCCTCTTCTTCCCATACTCACTAGACCCATACTTCTACCCGTACAGGTTGATTTTTCTTCTATTTTTGTGAATATCATCTTCTGTTTTGGTCTTAAGTTTTACGTCTACTTTTATAGTGCTGTTGGTGCTCAAGGAGCTTGTTTTAAATGCTGTTTCCTCACAAGGTTTCTTCCTGGTCTTTTTTTTTTTTTTTTTTTTTTTAATATATATATCTTACAAGCTATAACATCTCAGATAAGTGACCCCATTTCCTGGACCTCATAGTGCACTGGATTTCCAGGTTGATAAGAAACATCACATCACCTTTTTTCTCACCTATGTCTATATAACTAAAATAACAGTGTAGAATTTAGTTACCATTGACATGTACCAGGATAACTTAAGGCTTTGATCCCTCTGACTTCCCTATGTTTAAAAACAGAGTTATGTGTTGTGTTGGGCCCTGCTGGCTGCACCTCTACAGCCATCCTCTCTCCCATCTTTCTCAGTGGGAATCTATCCCGCCTGCAATGATGCAAAATGGTAGACACTTTCCTCGTCTGTCATGTGCTGCACATGTTCATGGACCAGTTCTGGCCAATAAATGTGAGGAGATACCCCCTTGAGCTTCCTTTCTCTGAACAGAAGCTGCAAGAAGTACTCCATTTTACTCCCTCCCATTCATTCCCACTTGGGTCATTGCTGTAAGGGTGTGATGCTGGAAACTTCTGCAGACATCTTGCATCATGGGAGGAAGAAAATGGAAATCAGCTCAGCACCCTGTTGTGTCGAGCTATTGCTTATCACCTCCTTCTATCTATTCAAAGACTTTATTTTTGCATGAGATAATTCAGTGTGCTATGGTTCCATACTCTTGGATGAGCATTCTGCTGCTCATAGCTGACAGCAATCGGCCTGGATACATGTAGTCCCGACATTGTGGGCCCTCACACCCATTGAGGAGCAGATGTTTGTTCTTTCATTCAGTATTTAGCAGGTTTACGTGGTGTCCTATATTCTGGACACATAATATTAAAATTCTTTCATATTGTCTGGGACCCACCAAAGCATAGTGTATAACTAGTTGCTTTTTAGTTCAGTACGATTTGGAAAATGAGCACAGTGTGGTGCAGGAGACTCTTCTCCATAGATACCACACTGATTCAGTTGGGGAGATGGAGAATGAGGTGGATAGAATTAATTTAGCCAACTGTCTGGAAACCTAACATGACATCAGTGATAAGATTTAAATATCCAGGAGCTTCAGATTATCCGTCAGTCCAAATTCAAGCTGCATGATTTACATAATAAAAGGGCAAAGCTGGGCATGAAGCAATGTAGGGATTTATTTGATGCAAAAACTCAAATGACCAGTAAAATAGATAATGTTCTGTTGTAATAGTTTGCAAACAGCATCAAGAAAACAATGGTGTGGGTGTATTTTGAGCTTCAGGCGTTGTAAATTCTTTCACTCTCATATACTTTATGCCTTCTTTAATAAACTGGAGAGTCTCGGGCCAGCCTCATCGGTGACGGTAGGTGGTCATTCATTTCACAATCCACTAATTTTCATGATTATTTAGTATTTTATGTTACCTAAACTGCTTTGAATTTTGTCTTACTCAAATTGTAATATGGCAATCGCTTATATGATTTCAGAATCATTAATTCAATTGGCATTCTCAGCACATGGGAGTTACTCCCTCCTCTCTAAACACAAACAAAAATGTAAGGATCTTAAATATGCTGATGGTACATAAAAATTTCTGCAATGTACATAGGTGTGTTAACTTAGGGTAGCTTGTTGAAAAGATGCAGCTTGCTTAGAAAATTCCTATGAAGGAAATAATTGACACCAATTACAGCATAATCCCACCTTCCAAGAGACAAATGTATATTTACCTCAATTTATTTCTAGTTTAACAACTGAATTCTTACATAGCTTGGAATGAATACTAGAAAAGACATTAATTAAGGTTTTTTTTTTTTTTTTTTTTTTTTGCTCATTAGAATCAACTTTATTTATTTATTTTTATTTTTTTATTTTTTAGCATTTTTTTTAAAGGTTTTCAGATCTTGTTAATTTTAAATATTTTCTTTGTACAAGCATTTACAGAAATTTTTAAGAAGTGTACTACAGGGACTCCTACTATTGTTGTATCTCTCTGATCTTCCTTTTTACCATCTTTCTCCCTTCCTAAAATTGGATGCCCATTGACAGACTCCCATTGAGTTATCATAGGATCTATGTGAACACTTTTAGAAATTGGCCATTTACTGTTTTTCAAGGTCATCCAATTCATTTTGGGAAGTTGTGACAGTTAAAAAGTTCTTTCTAATATTAAAATTTGTAATTCTGGTTTTTAAATTATTAGTATCACTTTGACTCACTGAAATCTCAGGTCGAAAAAACCCCAACACATTTATTGCTGAATTTATTTATCCTATGTATGTATGTATGTATTTAGGGATCTTTCTATCCATCTAATTTATTAATGCATCTATCTGTCTCAAGATGTAAAGATTTGTTAAGGATTTATATCAGTCATCAAATTATCACATCTCAATTTCAATATTCCTCACCATCTTCTGTAGACACCCCCTATAGTGATTAGAAACTTAACACTAGCAATACTTAATTCTACACAGATGCTTGAGGAGAACTCAAGGATGGGCATGAGAGTAATTTTTAGAAGCCCAAAGAACAAGCAGAGTATACTATTTTCATTGATGGACTAAAAAAAATCACGCTTTGGCCAATTCATGGATTTGGTAGACATGGCTTTGCTCTCCAATACCCAATTCTCTTCTTCAAATCATACAGATGACTGAATTCCCTAATCCCTTTGCAGCTGGTCAAGTTCATCTGCGTTCTTCTGGCCAATTGATTAGAAGCAAAAGGATATGTGTCCTTTCTAATAACCAAAGCATTTAAATGCCAGTGTGACACCTCCTCTCTTCCTTTTCCTGCATGGTGGTTGTGGAGGAGGCCTTGTACTGAGATTTTTCTAATTGCAATGTCATATCACCTTTATTGATTCCCTGTCCTCAAGGACATTAGCAGTTTGCGGTACTGGGCATTATGTCATTAGTTCCCATGCCTGACTCTTTATGTTCCTCTCTTCAATTTAAGCCTTGGATCTCCCGTGCTTGAGAAATGTGGCCCTTTAGAGAGCAAGACCCCACTGATGTCCATTTTCCAGCTACAACTCCCCCCCACCCCAGTTGTGACATTGTAGATTTTCATTACCCGATGCTCACAGAACATGTTTAGGTAGGACATCTTTCTCACATCCTGACACAGACAATGGGCTACAATTTGGGGCAGGAGGAATTTGTCTTTCAAACTCATTATAAGTCTAGCAATAGCTTTAAAACAATTACTGTCATTCTTCTCTATGTATAGATGAATTGACATGTGTGTTTCTTCATAGCTACTGTTATTTGATGATAGTTTGTAAAATTCTATAAATGCATCGATGCACATGAATTTGGGGGAAGCATTAACCTTTTTGTTTATCTAACGATATGAGAGGACTTCTTGCCATCAACCTGGTCCTTAAATAACAATAAAATTATTATCTTCTTCCTTCTGTTCAGCATACCTCTGTCACTGTTTTGAATTTGAGATGGCAACATGCCCCCCAACTCAAATCAGTTTCTAAGCATTCCATATTCTTTCCTTATAACATCTCTAGCAAACATCTCTTTTCTTCATCCCTTTTTGCAGCTCAAATTGTTGTGATGACTGACTGCTTAAATAATAGTCTTAGATCCAGCAGATAGTATGTTAGGAATATTTAGTAAGCATGTATTGAAAACATCGGAGAGTGCAGTCATTTGGCAAAGCCAATAAGTCATGTGGCATAAACTTGCTTGAGAGCAAAGCTGTAAATTGGGCTGAGGCTTTCAGAAATGGGAACGCTCCGACAACAGCACAGGTGGAAGAGTTTTTTTTTTGTTTTTGCCACTTTGGGAGAAATATTTGTTGCGTCCTGTGGAGCTAGAACAGGATAATTGGGCTCAATAAGAGTAAATCTTAAATTTATTCTTATCTTGGGGAACTTTCTGATTCTGGCTGATAGCAGATTGGAATCAAGGGAATATCTTAAGAACAGCAGTTCTCAGTATATTTTACATTAAAGTTGTTTGGAGATTTATCAGGCCTCAGAAGTCTTCTTTAGATAATCCAGTTTATGGATTTTGGGTAGAGATTTTTATTCTTATTTTAATGTGATTTCTGACCTTTCTTCTTTCTCTCCCTCTCTCTCTCTCTTCCTTCCTTCCTTCCTTCCTTCCTTCCTTCCTTCCTTCCTTCCTTCCTTCCTTCCTTCCTTCCTTCCTTCCTTCCTTCCTTCCTTCCTTCCTTCCTTCCTTCCATAATATGTCATTTCTCAATAGTTAAAGCAAATAATAGAGCAAGTAATTTGAAACAAATGGCTCAGCTTTTGGGGGGGGTTTGCCTTGAGATATAATTTAGTCTCTTTTATTCTCTATATACTCACTTACTACTCAATCTATCCCTTTCATACCACCCCCTCACCCTCCGTCCACAGATACTATTAAATAATCTCTCCCTATCTACTGACGAGTTCTTATTTCCTTTCCAGCATCCACCATCCTTTCCCACCTTGTACTTTAATAATTTGTGGGCATTACCATATATCGGTCCCATTGCCCTTCCATCTGCTCTTTTCTCTTCCTTTCAGCTGAGACCCAAATCTAAACACCTCCTGAGTGCTAGACCGAGATCTCCTGCAGCTCATCATTAGTGCTTCAGAGTTAAAAAGGACCAACCTGAAGTTATCGACCTTCCCCATCGGCCAGACCTGTTTCCCATTCTGAGAAACAGATCATTTTTGCAAATGGTCTCTGCTGTTGCACCCACTTAAATGCTTGGAATCTCTTTGAATTTCCCTACCTTTGTTCTCTGCATTGAATTATTAGTTTACTCAGCAAATGTTTATTGAGCACCAACCATTGTGTTGTTCTGGAGATACAGAGATTAATAAAATGGTTATTTAATCATCACAATATCTTTTATATGTGTTCTTGAATGTTGTGTCCTAATAAACCATGTACTATTATTTCATATGGGTTTACATAAAAGGCATTAGGTTATACATATCATTCTGTCTCTCATGTCTTTTACTCAGTCCTATGCATTTAAGATTTCTCCAAGTTGATGCATGTTATATTCCAGTAGCTAATACAGTAATATTCTAATAGATTCTAATAGCAGTGCACTGTTTCATAGTGTGCTCTTACTTATTTTGGGTGGAAGGGGTGGTAGACAACTTGCAATCCCACTATTAGAAACAGCATTGAAGTAAATGTGTCCCTTTATGGTTCTATGTGAGAATTTCTCTGAGAAATATACCTGGGGGTATGATTGCTGGGTCATAACGAACAATAACGCTTTAGTTGACTAAGTAGTTACAGAATAGTTGCATGAGTCTTGTACCCACCAAAAACACCTGAGAATTTTGTTTTTGCACTGTAGCAATTATCCATCCAGTTTTCTATTTTTTGCCAGTGTGATCAGTTGCAAATGACATATCATTGTTTTAATTTGCTTTCTCTAATTACAAATAAGTTTGAATCTTCTTTCATCTACTTACTGCCATTTGGGTTTCTCCTGTGCATAGCTTGTACACATACTTTGCCCATTTTCTACTGAGCATTCTATACATTTCTAGTACATTTTAGGTGTTTGTAACTTGTTGGTGACAGATTTTGCCAATATCTTTTCTCAATCTGTCATCTGTCTATTTAATACTTTTTCTCAATCAGCCATCTGTCTGTTAATTTTTGTGTGTGTTGACCTTTGTTAAATTTCAATCTTTAATTGTAATGTTATCTGATTAATCACTTTTTCACCTTACGGTTTACACTTTTTAAAAATTATGCTTTAAAAACATCCTTCTGCACTCTCGACCATAAAGATATTCTCTTACATTTTCTTCTTCTAGGTTAATGATTTACTGTTCACATTTAATATACAATACATTGGAGTTCACTTAACTCAGTTTTATTTTTAATCCATATAACAAACCAATTTTCACTTTTCTATCTACTAAAGGGTATGTCTTTTACTTATTACATAAATGAGAAAAATGAGGCTTGTAGATTTGAATAATTTACCTCATAACAAGTAATAACAAGTAAGAGTCAGAGGTGCAATTCTCACCTAGGTTTCTTAATCTCAAACTTCTTAAATCATCTTTTCTTTATATCTTCTATACAAGTCCCTTCCTTTTTTCTTGTTTTTCTTGTAAATTGACAACTTATAATTGTATAAATGTATGGAGTACAAAGTGATATTATAATTTATGAATACAATGTAGAATAATTAAATAAAGCTAGATAACATATCCATTGCCTCAAATACTTAACACTTTTTGTGGTGGGAACATTTGAAATTTATTCTCTTAGCAATTTTGAAAAGTACGGTATTCACTGTGCTGTGCAATAGATCTCAGAAAAAGTAAAAAAGCATATTTCTTCTTGTCTAACTGAGATTTTGTACCCTTTGACCATCATCTCCTCACCCTCCCTACCCCTCAGACTCTGTAACCACCATTATACTTTCTGCTTCTATGTTTTAGATTCCACAATAAGTGAGGACATGTGGTATTTGTCTTTCTGTGCCTGACTTATTTGACTTAGCGTGATGTTCTCCAATTCCATCTTTGTTGTCATGAGTGACGGAATGTAGTTCTTTTGTTAAGGCTGAGTAATATTTCATTATGTGTATGTACCACATTTTTTGAATCCATTAATCTGTTGACAGACACTGAGTATTGTAAGTTCTTGTCAGAGAAATTAGGCAAGAGAAAAAAAATAAAAGGCATCCCAATCAGAAAGGAAGAAATGAAATTATGACATGATCTTATGTATAGAAACTCCTACAGACTCCACCAAAACACTTTTAGCACTAATAAACGAATACAGTAAAGTTGCAGGATACAAAATTAACACACAAAAATCAGTAGCATTTCTATAACTAACGATGAAGTCCCCTTCCATGTTGCAATCTCCTTGAAGGCAGAGGCTGTGCACTGTCCTGTTTTCATCCCCAGCATCGCTGAGAACAATGACAGGCACATGCCGTTGCTCAGTGAGTATTTGTTGCAATTGTGATACTCTGCTCTAGCACTCTCTGTCCTTTTACCCTCTGTAGATGATCATAAAAAGTTGTAAGATTGCTTTTCCCATCCATTCTGCTGACAAGCCCTTTCCCCAAAGTGCTGCCATTTGATTAGTTTGGCCTCAGCATCTGAAGGCTGGATACCCTCCAGGCCTCGCTGGTGGAGATTTGACACTGCCATTTGACTTGGAGAGTGGTATTTTGGTGGCACTAGTGGAGTAGGTCCAGTAACTAATGGGAACATCAATGATGGGTTCAAATCTAGGGCACATTAAGGTAATTGTATGGACACAACAGCTTGGGAGACAGGGATTTTCATCTCTGTCTTGATGCTAAAATTTTGCCATGCCCTGACTACGAGCTTCACAGTGATGCACTCGCAAGCTTAACGAGAGCTGCTGTCTCCTCATCCAACTGTGCATTGCTGGAGCAGGTTGAATGGAGGAAATTCAGTTCCAGTCTGTGGTTTTCTGCCATGGACAACAGTATTTGGATGCCTCTGTGATTTTTCCAGGTGTTGGCTGTGTCTGAGCTAACTTTCTGCCAGCTCATAAGACAATGTGGCACTAGTAAGGAAACTGTCAACCCATCTCTGAGTCTGTTTGGTCATGTATTTCAGCACAACCATCAGTGTTTATCTGGGAGATTGCCTTAGAGGTTTTAGTGGTAGCTGACAGTCTAATGAAAAAGAAAAAGCTGTCCATGAAAGCAGAACTTCATTTTTATGGTGATGCTTTGAGCTTTGATTATATTATTAGTTGGGGTAACTCAGGGGAAAAAAAATAAACAGATGAAAATTATCAGATCAAGTCTTTAGTGCTCCATCCTACCTTGTGAAATGGAATGCAGCTCCAAAAACCTGTGGCTATACTGATTCAGCCTTAGATGTCACAGTATAACCAGGAACTGGGAGCTCACAGGACATGCCAGACTGAGAAATCCTGGAACTTTGTTTTAGGAAGAACCACAGAATCAAGTGGGAGATGGTTTATTCATTCTTCTATGTATGAATACACTGTGCACTTGCTTATAAACAGTGACTATGGATTGGGTATTGGGAATAAAAAATGCATCCTGTGCAACCTCCACCATCAAGGCATTAACAGTTTACTCAGTCCCACATTATTATGGGTACTACTATCTTGCAGATGTAGTAATTAAAACTCCAGGAATTAAGTAATTCATCAAAATTTACTTAGCTTGGAACTACCAAATCTATGAGTTGGTAGCAGGCCTTCTAAGTTGTGTGCTCTTTGCATAATAATGCAGCTATGAGGTGTCAATGACCTCATAAAGAAACTAGAGGAATGGATAAGGGACTTCATTAACTGGGGATGGAGCTTTAAGAAAGGATATTGAATCATGGAGGAAGCAGAGCATAGACTGTTTTGCTCAGTGGGAAGCAGTTATTAGAGAAGTAGATAAAAGCACAGAATGGAGCCTCTAGCAACGGTCTTTACACCAATCCCCCCTCCTGGAAACAGAGTTGGTTTTGAAGTTGGGAGTGGGGCTGGTAATGAACAAGACCAAAGGATTTTGAGGATGTTCAGCTACTAAGCTGAGAGAGCTAGGTTTAGAAAGCATGTAGCAAACTAGATCATTTCATCCTTTAGTTTGTTTTGAATAAGTACATTTTTGAATGACTTTCTCAAAGTATTTGGATACCAATTTTACAGAATATTTTTATCAAGTCAACATGCACTATTTCTTTTCAAGAACTAAGTGCATCATCAAACCTCAGAGTTGAAAATGATACTTTATTTTCCTAACTAGATGTTTGCAACCACAAGTTGAACAAAACACATTATGTTTCATATACACCAACTATAATTATGCAAAATATAAGGTTTAACTCACAATTGCCATTGATTTGACATAGTTTTATTGTTCTGTATTTTTGTGACAAGTCCCTTGGAACATTTTAATCTAGAAATATGGCTTAGCTTAGTGGATAACAGCACAAGCTATACAGTTTACTACTTGGGTTCAACTCTTGGCTTTATCAATTAATAACGTCCTTGAGCAAATTTTGCCTCACTGTTCTCAGGTTCCTGAAGCATAGTAAAAGCATCTGTCTCATAAGGATATGGAAATGGTTAAATGAGTCCCTGCGAATACAGCACACACAGCAGTGCTTGGCACACAATAAGTCTCTTGTTAATGTTAAGTCTTATTTCTACAGGCTAACCTAAATTCTTTGTGATACTTTCTCCAGATGCAAAAATAAAAAATAAAAAAATTAGCTATTTCAAGACATGTCAAGTTTTTCTAACATGCCAGTTATTTAGTCAGATGTTGCTTTGTACCAGAAAATTTAAGATGTCCAGACATAGGGCATTTCTTTCTCCGTACCTCAAGTGGGCTCAAGAATATAGTGCAAGATGCCATTATCTCCTCTTATGGTCAAGCTTAAGAATCTTTGATTATCCTTGCCAACTGATTTCACAACAACCAGGAATACCCAACACCCATGGGGCTGGCTTGGAGCCAAGTGTCTACTTCTGTTCAATTCTACCTTTAATATTACTGGTCCCGAACAGGGTTATAATCAGAGGTGAGAGAGGAGGGGTTCCCCACTTCTGCCCCAGTATCACTGCTGAGGTTGGTCCAAATGGAATCAATATCAAAGATAGCTCACTGAAAAGGAGAATTGGTTTCCATTTGTACAGGAACTCTCTTTGGTTAGAGTAATGAATGGAGAAACATAGGCTCTTCTGAGGGATGGTGAGTTGGTCTTCAGGGGGTGGGGTTGTTGGGCTAGTGGTGGAGAGAAGAGTGACTTACAGCTTCATTGTGTATAATATAACCAGTCTTTGCATCCTAAGAGGTAAAGACATGGGCCCTGTATGCACATAACATGCATCAAGATAAACAAAACACTTTATACAAAGCACTGATGAATGACTGTTCCTTCAAACTATGCCAAATTAAATACATGTTTTGATGTCAATTTTGCTGTCTGTAGACATGCATAATTTTTAGTTTCTCCACTTACTTAGTTTCCACTTGAGCCCAAGAACACATTGCAAGGAGATTATATACCTCCAGTGACTCATAGGGACCCCAGTGAATAGAAGAAGACAGGTATGGGCACAGATCATATTCGGTATTACTTTTCAGATTTCTAGAAAGGTCCATTCTCTCTCACCTTTTTAGGTATCATAATACCATATCATGTCTGTCTTCTCCTTAGGTAAACGTTTTTGAAAGATCTCCATATGACAACCTTTGTGAGCCTTCTTTGATTATCCCAGAAAATACTGTTCTCTGTCTCTTTTTGCACAATGTCTGTGTATTGAGAAATACTGCAGTTGTATCCTCTGCTAATTAATCCACTTAAATATTTACTGAGTACATGCTATGAGTTAGGCACTATTGTTGAAACTGGGAGTACAACAGTGAAATCTCTTTGAGATTTTAACTCCCTGATTCTGAACTGTCATATAATTCTTATTATTTACAGTGCCCTAACAACATTAGGATAGTATTAATTACCATCTATTAATAACTAATTATTGGTTGAATTAACCTATGTAAGAAAAATTCATCTTCTTTCTGTATATGCTATTGTGTTTTTCAGTAAAACAAACTGATTAACAGTAAATTTAACCTGAAATGTAATAAATGTAAAAAGTCATAGCTAATTCCATCACCTGTCCATTTTTGGCTTCCTTTTTTTCTCTGTTACCTCCAGCCCCAACCATTCAACATACATTCACACATATCTCGCTGCAACTTATAGCCCTAATGCTTTGATGAAATCGCATTTGTTCTTGAAGACTGAATGACTAGCTAATGTTCTCTCTTTTTGCCCAACAAGAATAAGAGGGAAAGTAAAGGGGACCAAGGAGTTCTGCAGTCACATTCAACAATGAGTTATACGCACAACAATTTGGTCCCAAAGTACTTGGCATTGTTTAAACAACTGTATACGTTAATCAGTTTATTCCCCCGTAGTTAAGATATTCTCATTTCTTCCCAGTAAAATCCCATTTAATGCAAATTGTAACAAAAGGCACAATTTACCAACTATTTGGTTTACCATTTTCCATAAAAGGCCAAGAACTTAACCTCCTGTACAGGTCTCCTTTTCATGGATTTAGAAAGGTAAAACTGTCTAAGAAGGAATTTGCAGGTCAAACAGTACAAGCTGATAGTGGTCTTGAGGTTCATTCGAACTCCTCAGGAGTATCCTGCCATGTTTTTAACCTTTCGGTCTTAACAAGAAGTTAATTTAAGGGGGTGTGATGCAGAGAAGTTTATTTGTTTTTTGGGGTTTTTTAAAGAAATTTCTTTTGTGATGTGAATCAGCATTTCACTGCCTCAAAAGTTCTTGATCAATCCCATTACTTGAAGATACAGGATAAGTTATTTTTACAGGGCTTTTAATTAGTTACTGATGTAATTTGTTATATGTGGTTTACCAGATGATGCCTAAACTACTCTTATGTTTGAAGTTTTCTTTAATAAAGGAAGACACTTTAACCTGATGCTTGGAATTCTTTTTTTTTTTCAAAAAGGAAAAATGACAAATGTGAATGACTGTGTTATTTTTCTTTTTCTTTTTTTTTTCCTTGTAACATAGTTGATTGTACATATCTTGTGGGGTACAGAGTTCAATATCATTACATGCATGCAATATGTGATGCTCAAATCAACATTATGCAATGTTATTTTTGTACTTAGCCTCCTACTTTGAAATTATATTTGCTACAGTTTAAAAGGAATTAAAAGCAAAATGTGTAAGGCTTTCTGAAATAGAATTGTGTTTTTGGTATCCTTATTCTTGAAAATGTATTTACAAATGAATTTAAAATCTTAGTACAGCTTTCAAAATATTAAAGCCAGAATCTTCAAAGCTTTATGAAGTACACAGATTTTTGTTCCTAGAATCCTCACCATTCCTGGAAAGACTTTTTTGTATTTTTGCAAATGAGTTGAAGCCTTTTAGCTGAAAATCTAGAAGGAATGAATTAACGGTTTTGAGGATGGTCACAGGTGACATGAGAATGAACGAGTCTTGTCTCTTTAGATACCATCAGGCGTGAACTGCTACTGTATCTTTCACTTTGCATCCTGAGTGCCTTAGTAAAGTAATACTGACAATAGACTGTTTCTCATTTCAGCCACACAACCTAAGGGGCAAGTTGGTTACTATTCAAGGGTAGGAGGGGAGCAGTTGAATGTTAGTTCTTCTCAAGGAGACTTTTTCTTTTTCTCTTAACAGTCACAAAGTTCACGTGGCATGAGAATTTTGGGAAGTCGTAATTCCAGTCATGGCATTCATTTTCTGCTCTGACTGGTTTACGTGTTATTGTGCTCTTTTTGTACTGCATAGAGACTGTCCCTGATGTGTTGTTAAATTTTAGAGCTAAAAGAAATTCTAAAAGGAAAGAACTTACATAGGAATGTGCCTTGGTGACTGATGATTAGGTGTCTGCTGTAACACTGTTAAAAGTCAGCTCTTGATAACTTTGGAAATAGGCAAGTTTAAAATAATTTCCCAAGTAAGAGTGGGTGTAGTTAGTTTGATGGAGACACTGCATAATAGTACGTTTAATAAAGATGATAATGGGAGGGTGATATTGATGCTCTTATTAATGATATATCCTGTCTCTGTAATGCTGCAGTTATGCTAACTGCTTTCATATACATTAGTCAATATAAACAACTCATGGGAAAAATGTATTTTAATTTTTTATTTAGCAATAAAAAATTGTAGCTTAGAGATAATTGTTATGTGCCTTATCCATACACGACTGTTTTTGTCTGTCTTCATAAAGCTTCTGTATACTTTTAGGGTTTATTATTCATTGTAAATTTAACACTAGTCTGTAGAAAACTACTGTAATTTGTTTAGGTAAGGACTTCCTCCTCACTTTTTTTTTTTTCCTCCCTTTACTATAAAAGCTTCTAAGTTAATTCAATAAACTGTCCCAGTCTGGATTTTATAACACTACAGAGTTTCAAAGTCCTTTTTATAAACTCCACAAAATGACATAGAAAAGCTTTCTATTTTTTCCATCCAACACTCCTAATGTTATGAATGATTTTTGAGTGGGCTGATGCCTTCATAAGAAGCCCTAAACATCTGTATTAGTCTGGGTGCAACAGAGAAACAGGAGATGTGTATATGTGTGTACACACACACACACACATGTGTATATATGTCAGTATTCCTCAGAGATGTTATCTGGTACTTTCACAATCGAGTTTTCAAAATCTGCCCAGTAATCATTAAAAAATTGGCAAAACCCTGAATGATAAGAGAATTACTTTTATCAATGGACAAACACATCTGGGTCAATTTCCAGCTTTCACTTGACAAGGTTAAGTATGTAAGTTTAATTTTTATGAATACCATTGTTAATACTCAATATATGTAGGCATTTTTTCTTTTACATTCAGAAAATTCTAATCATGATCCCTTCAATCCAGTATGATACACCACATGGTAACATTTCTGGTGGATTATGAGTGTTGTATTTTGTCAGTATGGCACTTCTCTGTGCAGACTGTGAATCTGCTATTGTCGACTTTTAGTCCTGCACTTTGGTACAAATCTTTGCCTTCTGGGATAAGTTGATTACTTCAGACATGACCTGTAGCTATTCTTGTTGACAATCAGTAAGAGTTCCCTTCCTTTTCTTAATAGATAGAATGCTAATTTCTGTGACCCATTTCCATTCTACCACATTGATGAATAATTTCCCATGAGTCATTGTAAACATTACATTTGGATCACTCAACAGCAATCAATAAAGGTCTTTACATAGATTGTCATTCTCTACACACAAGGCAAGTTGTCCGAAAAAAATTTTAGAAACCAAAATGTTAAAACAGTTATTTGTTCCTTTTTTTTACAAGCAATTAATTTTTCTTTATAAAACTTATAACTCTGAATAGTAATTATAGAGATAGATCTTGCTAGCTCATCAAATATCCCCTTTATCTTAGTAAAAAATAGGGTGGTGAATAATATTTCAGCAAATGCCTAAGCTCCATCTATATTCAGGGGTTCAGCATTCTTCTGTTCAAAGCTATGTATTTGGTTTACCTTAGCATGGAAGAATTCAATTCTTTGAAAATGTAAATTTCCAGAAACTAGGCTAATGGAAATTTATTCTTTGCTTTGCCTCAAACCAACAGTTTTGAGCATTAGGCTTGTTCAAACTTTAAAATTGAGTCTGTCCAACAGGCACATGAAAAAATGCTCAACATCACTCAATGTTTGGGAAAGGAAAATCAAAACCACTTTGAGATACCATCTCACTCCACTTAGGATGGCAAATATCCAAAAGACTGAGAATGATAAATGCTGGTGAGGTTGCAGAGAAAAAGGAACTCTCATACGTTGTTGGTGGGCCTGAAAAATGGTGCAGCCTCTATGGAAAATGGTATGGAGGTTCCTCAAACAATTGCAGATAGATCTACCATATGACCCAGCTATCCCACTGTTGGGAATATACCCAGAGGAATGGAAATCATCAAGTCGAAGGTATACCTGTTCCCCAATGTTCATCGCAGCACTCTTTACAATAGACAAGAGTTGGAACCAGCCCAAATGTCCATGAGTGGATAAGGAAAATGTGGTACATCTACACAATGGAATACTACTCTGCTATAAAAAAGAATGAAATACTGCCATTTGCAACAACATGGATGGACTTAGAGAAAATTATATTAAGTGAAATAAGCCAGGCATAGAAAGAGAAGTACATGTTCTCACTTATTTGTGGGAGCTAAAAATAAATAAATAAATATACAAACAAACAGGGAGAGGAGGGAAGAAGACACAATGATCACAACAATTTCTTGAACTTATTAAGACAAGTGAACAGATATGATATCGATGCCAGGGAGGGAAGTGGGAAAGAGGAATTGGTAAAGGGACACAAAAGTCAACTACATTGCATATTGATAAATTAAAATAAAAAATACATTGCAATAAAAAAAGACTGACTCTGTCTATTGATGTTACTTAATAATTTTAACTGCCTAATAGTGTTCAGATTTCTTTCAAAACATCACACTGAAATTCCATGATAGAAGAGAATATATCTATTTTCTCTTGCTATTGTATCCCCAACCACTAGCATGTGAACACTGGAATTATGTACTTATAAATACACAGGCTTACGAGATGTACAAATTAGCCTGTGCAAACAATCTACCCCTGTCCACTCTCTGGCCATAATTATTTACATCCCTTCTACATGAAAATACTCTCACTCTTTCCCCAAGAGTCTTACTCCATTATGACTTTAAGGTCAAATCATCAGTATCACATCATGTAAATCAGGACCAGATCTGAAGTAAGCTTGTTGGATGCAGCTACTCAGATATGGCTCCTCTTGATCCAGGGACCAGAGAAATAAGAGGAATAGTTATCTGCATTCTCCCAACCCCCGCCCCCCGCAACACACACACCTGACGGGATAACCGTAATAGACACTGCCTTCAAAAAGTTAGGAAAAAGGGCCGAGCCCGTGGCGCACTCGGGAGAGTGCAGCGCTGGGAGTGCAGCGACGCTCCTGCCGCGGAATGGCCGGTGCATTCACTGGCTGAGTACCGGTCACGAAAAAGACAAAAAAAAAGTGAGGAAAAAAAAAGCTCATGTCAGTTACCATTCTATAGCAATCCCGAAATCCAGCTGGGCACATGCTGTTGTCAGGTCCCTACGCCAGGGGACAGAAAAACTTCTTGGTTAAGTTTCAGTTACATTCCCTGAAGGTAGTTCCCTGGGCCACACTGTAGTCTACCAACCTTAGATACCCTCTAGGCTCTTGGCTCTACCTTCTGAGATGTCTTCCCTGTTGGATAAAAAAACAAAACAAACTGTCCATGTTTGCAGCTCAGTTGTTTTCTTACTGTGCTTCCTGCCCATAGAAATTTGGGAACCCAGAAGCCATGTTTCTTTTGAAGTGTCTTTCTTGCTTGCTTATACGATGCTGGTAAAAGTCCCTTAAAAAATTCATGTGTTTGATTAAATATATCTACTCCACCAGACTCTTATATAAATGCTACATTCACCATTCTTTTTGAAATAGTCCTGTTCTACAGGTCAGGATGCAGTGAGACAACAACCTTGAGGTTTTTATAGGCACTTTGTCTTGCTAAGGGGAACTATTAGACACTGTCTTAAATCACTGTCAGGTCTTATCAAAGGGCCTTATAGCCCCACCCTTTAATATTTATTCTGGGGCTATTTTTTATTGGGAGATCTTTTGCTGGCTAAAGAGGCAGATTAGAGAGACTTTCATTTATCAACCTGGGAAGTCTTGGCTCTCTGTATGATTCTTCCCAAACCGTTAGTTCTGTCTTTAGCTCATCTGTCTTGCAGTATTTTGTCACACACAGCTACAAGCACCAAACCAGTATGTTCACATCCTATCTAAAGCTCTCCTTAGCCAGATCTACATGTTCTTTTTGCATACTTTCTACTTTCTGAGTTAATACAGGTGATGGTTTTTCAAATTGTTTCACCCCTGTGCATTACAGGGGACCAGTATCCTCTAGGAGTTTTCTTGTGCTTTTTCCTCTACTAAGTTTTCTTGCCACTTTGGTATGCTTGGCCCATTAACCCATCTCCTACCAAAGCCAATGCCACAGATTCTAGATTTTTTTACTACAGCAAATTTTTGGTACCATTTTTAAAAATCAGTTATCTATATCTGCCTTTTTAAAAACAACCAGTTTATTTGCTCATAATTCTGAGGAGCAGCAGTTTGAGTTAGGCTCGTTGGGCAGTTCTGTTAGTCTCGCCTGAGGTCTCTCATGGCAGCAATCCTCTGGCAGAGCAGCTGGGAGTGGATGTTCTAGGAGGGCTTCACTCATGGGTCTGCCAGTTGGTGCCAGCTGCCTGCCTCTCTTCCACATGTGCTGTCTCATCCTCAAGAAAGCTGACCTGGGCTTCTTCACATCACGGTCTCAGCATTCCAAGAGAGCAAGAACAGAATCTGCAAGGCCTTTTGAGACCTACACTTGCAGGTTTCACAGCATCTCTTCTGCCATAGTCTGTGGCTAAAGCAAGCCACGCTGCCACTCCAGATTCAAGAGAATGGAAATCCGCTCTGCACTTAGATGGGAACAGTAAGTCACACTGCAAACGCATATGTGTATAGGGATGGGAGGGATTATTTTAGCCTAGCCATCTAGGGTTTAGTTAGGAAAGCAGAGTCACTGGGAATGCTATGGGATGTGGGGTTTCTGATACAAATTAGACTATGCACACATGTGTAGGAGCGAGAGGAGCCATCGTCCGAAATGGACAGCTAACGTATCAGAGGAGAAGTCTCTAACCAGTCACCCTGAAACATGAGCTCAGTGGACAAGTCGAGTTAACAGGAGAATCTAAGAGATGAAGCACATCCAACAACCAAAATGAAACTGCAAAGAAGAGCTTTTGGAAGCATCTGGAAAATGGGGCCTTGTGGATCCAACACCAAATGTCTCATAGTGGGTGTGGGGCCATTGCTGGCCAACAGCCTCAGTGCTGAGAAGGATCATACTGCTGAGTACCTCTGTGTCTCACTCTCACTGTGACAGACCACGGAAAGACCTTCAGAAGATAATGACTGTTGCTCGGACCTGCCTGACCTCCTCCCATCTCATTCGTATTTGGTGACCACTGCTGCCATCCAGCCCAAGCAGGGTCCTGGGCACAGGGACCTGGGCAGCATCTCAGGGTGGACATACTTTGCTGTCCCCAGCAGGGGCATAGTGCATTGGTCCAACAGCTGGCAGGATGGAGAACCTGGCAGCTGGTGGGCACATGTACTTGCAAGCTGAGTCATGGGGGAGAGCTCCCAGGAGTCAAGATGGGTCTGCATGGGGAAGTTTCCCCATGTCCAAAGAAGAGCAAAATTAAATGACACATTTAAAAAATCAGGACAAGTGGAGAGAGAATGACTACGGAGAAAGGGAAACATTTTATAGTTTAGTACCTTTCACAGCATTTCATTTCTGCTGTTTGAACAAGGAACCCCACATTTTCATTTGGCACTGGTCCCTCCAAATTATGTGTGGCTCTGACTTTTCTAATGGATAAGTTGGCCCTGCTTTTGGATGATTCTAACCCAAAACTCTACAGGGAAGGAGATTCTAAACAATGTAGCTTATCCAAGTTGATGGTCGGCATAGGAGAGCATCAGGCAAGTATGTGCTCTTGCCAACCATGGCAACAGTATTTCTGGAATGCTGACTGCATACTTAATACTTCCCTGGATGCAGGACACAGGGGCATGTATAGAAATAGACATGTGGACCCTGGTCCTGCTGAAATGAATTTCCATTTACCTGTACCTTTTCAAGGTGTAGAATTTGGCAGACAACCTGAACATTTTCAGAAGTGTCTTTAATTGAAATTGCAGTTTGACATTTACAATTTGAGTCTCACTGAAAAAGTAGACAAGCATTTCCTCGTTCTAAAACCATGAACCTTTTGAGCTTATATAGGGTCTAACACATAAGCTGCTTGTCGCCAAGGAATATCAAGCAGCCCATGACATTCCAGCTACAGACACATGTTAATTTCCTCTTTTATTCTATTGTTAACCTTTGCTTCAGTGCCCTCTCAACAAGATTGTATGCTCCATAGTTGTTTTTTTAACAGTTTTTAAATTTCGGTTGTTGCTGGAAGCACTGTATTGGAAATTAGGCACTTTTAGTACTTCATTTATTGTTGATTTATTCGTCCCTCTTGTATATAGGTACAGTGTCACTACAGTATGGTTTCCTAGTGCTGGATGCAAATGTCACTGTTCAGAGCACACTTCTTGGCAACTTGCTGCCTAGAGCTGGCCATGCCAGCATTAGTGTCTGGTGGCATTTGGATCCCTGTTCTTCATTAAGGGGAGAAGACAAAAGAGAAGATTAATACTGGGACTTCTTGACTGAAATGGTTTCTTAATACTTCAATATAATATAGCTGATTCAAAGAAACCTCAAGCCTCAAATTCCCATAGGAATGACATTGCTTTGATATTTATTTGAGTGACACTCTTGCAGTTTTCCAGCAAATGCTTAAGACTTATTCTAAGTTGTGCAATTTCTAGGAAAAAAAAAAAAAAAAAGCATTTGGTTTCTTGAGATACTTAAAGATTTTTGAAGCATTAAAAAATTTATTATTTAAAACACTCTGGTTTTAAAAATCTAATTTTCACTGATTTTTAACCTGGTACCTAGGACAGATAAATCACGTAAATGGTTTTTATAATTTTTTAAATGGTATGTATTGAATGGAATGAAACCATTATTCCAGGGCATGCTGATTCCCCAAATAATTGGCCCTACTTTTTCATTACACAGAACTATTTAAAAGGAATTTGACCCTAAGATCTAAATAAGCACATTAATAATTTTTTCTTCTAATGTTAATATTTACAAGAGTTTTAATAAAAACAATCTTGGTTTATGTTGAATTCACCCTATTTTTTCTATTACATAATTAAAATAGCATATTTATTTGTACACGGCTCTGGAAGAGAAGTCCAAGGGATGTTTTAGACTTGTCAGATGATTAACATTGTTTCAACAACATTTTATGTATTCCCCTTTTTCTCATTAGTTGGGCCATTATCTTAGGAAGTTCTTCCTATGTTAGAAATTAGCTGAAAAACAGAGTGAAAGGGCCAGTGAGAGGCTCACAGCAGAGTGCTTGTCTGTCTTCTCTCCTTCCCACGGGCCGCTGGAGGATGCTTTAAGGGCCTTTCCTCTCTAGATCTATGATGTCGCCTTGTAAACACGCTCACCTCCTCTGTTGACCATACATAGTGGACTCTCTGTCAGTGTCTGTGGAGCGGTGACTCAGTTATCCTACTGCTGTGCTGAAGTAGCTTTGAGTCCACAAATCAATTTGTCTCCCAGATTATTCCTCACAAGAAACTCTTTCAGGAGTGTGTTATTCCTGTTTTAAAAGGGGATAATGTTGCTGTTCGGACAAAGTAACCTGCCTCCCACCACATGGCTGATGAACTGTCAGCTGTTTTGAAACCTAGTTCTCACTGACACTGAAATCCATGATCTTTCCACTATGGAGGCAGAAAAGTTGAAAAGCCTTTGGAAAGACAATCCCACTTGTTTTCATTGTTTTTGCTATTTCAAAATCTAGCACCAGTAAGTTGTGGGCACATGAAGTGACACCCATGCTGCTGGTGGTGGGTCATATGTTTACACTTTGCCACAATTTGAGAGTCACTGTGTCAGGTTGGCTGACTGTTATGCCCCGCGGTGCAGCGAGTCTCCTGTTCATTTAAGTGTGCCCCGAATTGTGATCGTATGTACGTAATGCCTCGTGGGGCCGGCATTGACTGTAACTGCCTGATTTCTGTTTGTTTGCTCAATCAAACTTTTCAAAGAAAGTCTTATCTTGAAAGGAAGATAGATTTTGCTTCAAGCTGTGAGTTTGGAAGCTCTTCCCAGTGGCTTTCCTGGGTGTATAAATTTTGTGAGAGAACTATCACAATAGTCTGGCCCAATATAAAACATGTTTTGTTTGTTTGTTTGTTTTGTTTTAAGCAGAAGGAATCGATTTTCTTTTTAAGAAGTATATGGATGCAGAGAAAGGGGAAACCTTATGTACTATTAGTGGGACTGTAAATTAGTGCAGCCACTATGGAAAACAGGATGGAGGTTCCTCAAACAACTACAGATAGAACAGCCAGGTGATCCAGCAATCCCACTACTAGGTATATATGCAAGGGAACGGAAAGCATCATGGTGAAGAGATACCTGCACTCCTGTGTTTATAGTAGCTCTATTTACAGTAGCCAAGATATGGAAGCAACCTAAATGTCCATCAACAGATGACTGGACAAGGAAAATGTGGTATATATATACAATGGAATACTACTCAGCCATGAAAAATAGTGAAATTCTGCTATTTGCTGCAACATGGATGAGCTTGGAGAAAATTAGGTAAAGTGAAATAAGCCAGACGCAGAAAGATTGTATGTCCTTACTCATAAATGGGAGCTAAGGAAGGAAGGAAAAAATGAAGGAGAGAAGGAAACAGTCATATGTTGAACTTCTAGAAGGAGAGAACAGAGTTGCAGTCGCTATAGATAGGAGAGGGGAGGAAGGTTAGTGAGAAATTGGTTAATGGACACAGGGAATGATTATGTTTTGTAGCAATGAACATGCTAACTATCCTGATTTGATCATCATGCATTGTACACAGGTATTGATATTCAACTCTGTACCCTACTAACATGTGTAATCAACTATGTTTCAATCAAAAAACGTATATAATTCAGGATATTAATAATAAAAGAAAAATCAGTCTTTTTAAAAATTTACTCAATACAGAAGGCGTTTTTAGGGGGGAAATATTTTCTCTCTCTGTGGAAAAAGGTGGAGGGCAGCTAGGTTTACCCTGCCACTCTGTTCCTCTCTTTTCTTGGATTCTTTTTTTTTTTTATCTTCATTGTTACAATCCTCAAACTCTTACTGTTTTGCTAGTCCGTATCTTACCAGTCCTTCAAAGTCCAGCTCAAGAACCATTTTTTCAGCAGGTGGTCCCTAAACATTCCCAGCTACCAAGTCCTCTTTTCCATGCTGAACTTCCAGAACTTTCCAACTAGACAATTCACAATTGGTTTGTGGTATGTCTTCTCTCCCCAGGGAAGGGGAGAGGAGGAACAGAGACCGTTATGTATTTTTGTTCCATTGCTCTCAGTGCCTAACCTAGAGCTGGTTGACTCACAGGTAGTGAATAAAAAAATATCCTACATAACTAAATTGCAAAAGGGAGAACTGGGAATTCAAGAGGAAGTAAGAACCTATAGTGGGTATTAGGAGAGATGTTCCTGACAGGGGAGTATAAGCAAATGACACTTGTTATTGGTTAATCCTGCACAATTAACACTCATGCAGGGAAAATATGGTTTGCAGGACTACAGTGTGATCATAACATATCCCAGGAAATCATGTCGGATTTATTTGCAGGTGTGAAATTAAACTGTGCTATTTTCATAAATGGTATAATTAACCTAGATTTCCAGTAAGAGGTCTTTAAGGTTCTATAGCATTCTCTGTATTCATCCCTCCCCACCTTATATATTTACTTCTGAAATGGTAGGAGTGCCCTCCAACAGGTTTTCTTCATAAGTTTTTGACCTGCTCCTAATTCTAAGTGAAGTGGTAAAAATATCAGAATCATGTTTGTTCATCTACAGCCATTTCATTTTGTTCTCTGTGTCTTAAAAATGTGTGTTGTAGGTTTTTGTCAATGTTTAATTTTGCTTCCAGTAAAAACACTCTCTATATTTGGCTTTGTTGTATTTGCCACTTAAGAATGCAGAATTTATTATTATGTGCTTAAAGCAATCATTTAACACTGACATTTTAAGTATGACAATAATCCAAGTAATTGTTACCCATTCAGTTAACTGAAAACATCTTTACTTCCTGAGACAACTAATTATAATGCAGTGTTACTATCTTTTAATTGTAGACATGTTTGTTTTTGTGTTTATTCTGGTTTAGGCTGTCTTCAAGGACATCCCTAGTCTCCAACTTGGCAATCTGCCGTTATTCTCTCTCTGCTGCTTTCTGAAAATAAATTAAAACACTGTGGCAGCAATCTCAAAGGAAAACAAGAGGATTTTTATTTTTCACAAGCTTTGCTCATGACTTCAGGATGCTAGATTATGAGCTATATTTAAAACAATCTGATCAATTGCTATATAAATAGGGATTAATTTCTATGTGACTCTTCACCACTGGAGAAAGTGGGGTTGCCCTTTTGCCTTCGTAAGACTTGAGTTCAAATTCCCACTATGGCTTTTACCTCTGAGGGGAGGTCTGTTATGATTCTCTTTACACAGATATTAGTGCACTGTTCTTTCATTTTGAAAATCCCATAAATTCAGAAATTTTTAATTTCCTAATTTAGTATTAGATGTTTCCATTCAGAGCTAATTTAGAAGGCAGTCAAGTATTTTATTCACATTTTCACATCATACTACATCCTTTTTTTTTAGTACACTTTACTTCTAAATTACCTATTGAGGGTTTTTTAGTTCAGTTTTTTTTAAATCAGGTTGAACCTATTAATTAATGTCACAGTTATGAGGAATAGTACAGGAAATGTAATATTTCACATAATAACAGATTTTTACAATGTTTTTAAATGCATTTGTGTGTGCACATTGTCTGTGATGGCCTCCAGGCTGATGCAATCCCAGTGCTTCAAATCGCTTCTGAGCACACACATGCACACACATGCACACACATGCACACATGTACACTTGCACACATGCACACAGAGCAGCTTTTCTGGGAAAATTTGCTAGGAAATTGCATGGCAACCTGTCTAAATCACGCCTGCTACTCATGATGTGTGCAGTGTGTATTTAGTAATCATCTTGTCACCCGCAAAATACACACACACGTTTCACCAATCACAACCTCTCAATCAATCAATAATTCAATTATTCTTTCATCTCTGCCATTCAACTGAAGGATTGTCCTGAAAATTTAAAACAAGACTAGCAAAGATGGAGGTTCTTTGGTTTTCTGACTTTTAGTGACTTTAGTGACATCATCAGGGCAGAGGTGACTTTAGCAACATCTTCAAGGCGAATGGTTGTGTTCCACCTTTTTATGATGGTTTTCAACTCACTTTAATTTTGTTTACTCAGTACATTTTTTAGGTAATGTCCCTATTCTAGGTTTTTCTAGATTTTAGCGATGAGATGTACCATATGGTCAGCACCAGTAAAAATTGCAAAATAAAGGAAAACCCAATGCCAGTGGCCTAAAGGATGAGGAGTTATTTTTCTCACCTAAGGAGGAGTTGGCAAGAATGCAGTTGCTGGTATTGTCTCTGCAGCTCAGCTCTGTCAGGATTCTGACTCAGCCTCTCTGTGATTCTCTCCTTCAGCCCCTCATGATTTCAAGGGCTCTAAATAGCAAAATCACTTTAAAGGCGGGAAGAAGGGCAAGTGGGGAGTGAACTTTCTTATGTTTTTCTCTTACCCTAGAGAGAGGATTAGCTTTCTGAGTCTCCTCGGCAACCTTCCCTTTGCATCTCATTGTCCAGAAACAGGTCATTTATACACTCTTTGTCACAAGAGGAAGTTGGAAAAGGGAAAATTTAGATCTTTTTAGCTTCTATAGTTCGAGGCAGTCAAGGTAGCCAGCTAGTCATTGCTACATGGTCCATGCAAATCTTAAAATTGTTATGATTAACCATTTTTTGTTGAGTCACAGAAAATAGTTTTCTTAGCTGGACCCCTGCTCCACACAGCATAAATTGAATTTATATTAGGATCTGTCTTAGTACAGACTGCTATAACAAAAATACTATAGTCTAGGTGGCTTAAACAACAAATGTTTTTTTCTCCTGGTTCTGGAGGCTGGGAAATCCAAGATCAAGGTGCTGGTTGATCAGGTACCTAGTGAGGGCTCTGTCCCTGGTTTATAGGTGGTCATCTTCTCCCTATATTCTCACATGGCTGAGAGAGAAGCTCTAGTCTCTTTCTTTCTTTATAAGGAAGCTAATCCTGTCATGGGAGCTCTACCCTCATGACCTCATCTAAACCTAATTACCTCCCAATATGCCCCACCTTCTAATACCATCCCATTAGAACTGGCCTACTGGCCTCAGATACAATTTGACCCAGGGGCTCAATTGTTGTATCTAGAATGTTTTTCCCTATTGTCATAATCTGACATAGAACTATAGCTGGTTCTATCTCATTCTGGTCTCATGAAATGCCACCTCGACAGAGCAGCCTTCCATATTCACCCAATGGGCAATCTCTATTCCATTATCCTGATTCATATCTTACATACTTTCATAGCACTTCTTAGTTTCTGACATGGTCTTAATTTCTAAAAGCTTTGTTAAGGTATGGCTGATATACAAAACAAAAAATTGCACATGTGTAAGATATACAATTTGATCAGTTTAGACATATGAATAGATCCATGATACCATACCTGTGAAACCATACCATCTTTTGGAGATGACCTTAATTTTTGAAGTAAGCTAAATGAACACATGATTTGGGCCTCCATGATATTTAATAAGTCCCTTTCTGAACTGACAACTTGTGTTAGTCCATTTCTATTGCTTATAACAAAATACCTGGAACTGGGTAATTTATAAGAAAATGAAATTTATTGCTTATAGCTTCAGAGGCTGGGAAGTCCATAATCCAGGGAAAACACCTGGTGAAGGCCTTGCTAGTGGTGATAGTGACCCAGGGGTCTTACATGGCAGAAATGGAGAAGCAGAGAGAGAAGAGAGAAAGATAGCTCCTCATGCACTCTCCTTTTAAAGCCCTCAGAACCATAACTATGACCACCATTAAATCATCCACTATGGCAGGGTCCTCACAATCTAATCACCTCTTCAAGGCCCCACCTTTCAATTTTCATAATAAGATTACCCACCCTCAAATGCTACAGTGGGGATTAAGCTTCAGTGAATCTGGGGGGCCATTCAATCCACTACATTCTGCCTCTGGCCCACCAAAACTCATGCCCTTTTTACATACAAATACATTCATTTCATCCTCAGAGCTACAATGTCTTAACTTGTCCCAGCTCAAAAGTCCAAATTCCCATCTGTAAAATTGAAACAAGTTATCGACTTCCAAGATACAGTGATGGGACAAAGGTAGGGTATGTATTCCCCTCAAAAAAGGAGAAATAGGCCAGTAGAAAGGGGCAAGAAGTCCTAAGCAAGTTCCAAACCCAGCAGGGCAGACATCAAATCTTAAAGCTGAAGAACCCAGTACCTTGACTCCATGATCAATGTTCTCTGAACGCTGGTGTAGCGGTTGGGTCCCCAAGTCCTCAGGTAGCTCCACTCCTGTGGCTTTATTGGTCTCTGGCAGTGCTTCAGCTATTGCAGGCTGGTGTTGCATGCTGGTAGCTCCACAAGTCTGGAGTCTCCATGACAATCATGGTGTCCTTTCTCATGGCTCATGTAGGCATGGGGTTTCTCTGCTGCAACACCGACCCCGGCCGTCTGAAGTGACTCCACCCCTGTGACAGATCTCTTCCTGGGTCCTCAGGCTTTTCCATATATCTGTTGAAACTGCGGTGGAGGCTCCCAAGCCTTCACAGCTCTGGCATTCCGTGAGTCTGCAGACCTAACACCATGTGGACACTGCTAAGGCTTCCAGCTTGTATCTTCCAACTTGTTGCAGGTCCATCCACACCTGGGGCAAATTTAGCCACAGCTGGAGCAGCTAAAGCATCCAGGGTGCTGGTGTGGGGAGCAGCTTCCTGAGATGGGCCTGGGCAGTGAGCCTGTGCATGGTGTCTCAGGCCTGTTCCCCAAGACCATTCTGGCTCCCTAGGCTTTGTGGGCCTGTGATGCAAGGGCTGGCCCCAGATACTTCTGCAATGCCTCAAGGCCTTTTTTTCCTCCTCTTGCTAATCCTTTTCTTTTGTACTAATCTCTTTAGCAAATGGTTGCTGGGCTGCACCACTACATTTTTTCTCCTGAAAATGCTCTCTGCTTCCCTGCCACATGGCCAGGCTATACATCTTCTAATTCTTTACATTTTGCTTCCCTTTTAAATTATACATTCTGGCTTTATGTCATGCCTTTTCTTCCATAACTCAGCATAGGCTGTTGCAAGTAGCCATGCAGCTTCCTGAATGTTTTGCTTCTTAGAAATTTCGTCCACCAAATACCCTGGGTGAGCACCTTGGAATTCCACATTCCATAAAAGTTTTAGGCATGAACAGAATGTAGCCAAGTTCTATGTAAGTTTATAGCAAGGGTGATCTTTGCTCCAGTTTTAATAAGCTCCTTCTTATTTCTGTCTGAGACCTCCTTAGAATGGTCTTTACTGTCCATATTTCTTTCAGCATTCTGGTTGCCATGATCCAACCAGTCTCTAGGACATCGCAAACTTTCTCTTGTCTTCTAAACTTTCACCAGTATCTAGGTTTTTCCGAGCCTGCTCCTTCAAATTTTTCCAGCTGCTGCTCAATACCCAGCTCCAAAGCCACTTCTACATTTTAAAATGTTTGTTATAAGCAATGCCCTGCTCCTGGTACCAATTTTCTGTATTAGTCAGTTTCTGTGGCTTATAGCAAAATACCTGGAACTGGGTAATTTATAAGATTATAAAACTTATTCCTTACAGTTTTTGAGGCTGGGAAGTCCAGAGTCCAGGGAACACATTTGGTAAAGGCCTTGGTGGTGACAGTGACCCAGGGGTCTCACATGGCAGAATGGCGAAGCAGAGAGAGAGAGATAGCTCCTCATGCACTCTCCTTTTAAGGTCCTCAGAACCACATCTACAACCACCATTAAGCCATTCACTATAGCAGGGTCCTCACAATCTAATCACCTCTCCAAGGCTCCACCTTTCAATGATCATAATAGGACTTTCCACCCTCAACAGTTACAGTGGGGATTAGGCTTCAGTGACTTTAGAGGGCTGTTCAATCCACCACACACCTACATCAGCATAGGGGATGGCGGTTCCCTTATGACCAGCTGACATAAGAAGAAAAAGGACAGGCAAAGTTCACAGATGGTTGGTACAAATGAAAAACAGATTGCTGTAGCACTGCAGCTCACTCAGGGGTGCACCCACAAGACAGCATAGCATGCAGGGGAAATTCTCCAGTGGGTAACACTCTTCCAGGTGCCACTAGTCATCACCTTTGTGTTGAAAGTGAAATAGCCCAAGGTAAACATCACTAAGGGCTCACAGTAAAGACAGATGGCCTAGCTGGTTGGACAGGAGCCTGAGAGGGAAAAGTTGAAAAAATATAGAATAAGGAATTTTGGGAAAGAAACATGTGAATTTACTTTTGCATGGATACAAAGCATGAAGATCTTTGTATTGCATGTTAACACCCTCAAGTAAGTGTCCACCCCAGAAGAGGCACTACACAAACAGGTAGACAAAACAACTCAGCTGTTAAGATCACTCAGTCTATTATCGACCACCACGGTACTGGCACAATGGATTCATGAACCGAATAGATATGTGGGCAGAGATGGCAGCTATGCACTGGCCTAACAGTATGGTCTCCCATTCACCACAGCTCATATTAGCTATTGGTGCCAAATGTCCAACCCATCACCAATTGAAATAAATGCTATCCTCTGATACACCATCATCCCTCAAGGAGACCAACCAGCCATCTGGTGGCAAGTTGACTATATTGGATGCCTTCATCCTTGGAAGAGGCAGTAATTCAGCTTGACTGGGATCAACACATATTTCATATACAGATTTGCATTTATTGCCCACTGGGCCATGGCCAGTCTCACTATCTGAAAATTTATAGTGTTCGATCCATTAACCCAGAATGCTATGCAACACTGCGTCAGAACAAAGGGCTCACTGTATGCAAAGGAGATGCAGCTGTCAACATATGATCCATTCATCCTAACACATTTTCCACCATCCCGATACTTCCAACCTGACAGACTGATGAAATAGCCTCTTAGATGTGCATAGCTGAGGCAACAGCTTGAAAATGTTACCTTGGAAGGATGGGGAGTCATTCTTTCAGGGAGTGGGATCCACAGTGAATCAGTAACTACAATATGGGATGTCCCACTACATAGAGTAATTGGGAGCCAAGGGCTGGAAGTGGAAATTGCCTCACTTACAATTACTCCTAGTGACCTGCTTGGGGAATTTGTGTTTCCTCATCCAACAACTTGAGGCTATCCCATTCTAGAGGTCCTGCCTTCCAGAATATAATCGTTTTCATCTCAGCACACAGAACTTTAGGCCACAGTCACCACTAGGTTGCATCAGGCTCCTTATGCAAAGAGACCAGCAGGTGGGGAAGGGAACCACCATTACTGTCAAGGTTAATTGTCCCTCATCATCAGCAGGAGGTGAGCTGCTCCTACACAGCGGGGCAGGGGAGAATAAGTTTAGCTCTCAGGTGACCCATTTGGGGCATCTCCTGGTCTTCCCATGCCCAGGTTTAACTGTCAATGGGCAGGTAGAGCAGCCCAAGCCTGAGAGGAGCATACCATCTAGGAGCTTGGACACTCAGGTATGATGACGGCAACACCCCACCAGGCGAGCCATCCAGGCCAGCAGAGGTGCTGTTCAGGGGTAAGGGGCACTGGAATGTGGTGGAAGAGGGTGAGGATGAGCTGCAGTTACAACCTCGAGATCAGCTGTAGCAGTTGCACTGCAGCGATACCGCTCATGTTGCAGTCATCACCACTCACCTTCCTTCATTATGTTTCTCAGGAAACAAGGCTGACCAGAATCCAGAAGGAATGGTTTCTAGACACTGTGAATTTACAATATGAAACAAGTGGATCTGAGTGGCAGAAGGGGTGGACTGTGATGGGTACTGTGGCATTTCACTTCAATAACTCAGCAGGCTAAGTCCCCATCCTTTAGTTGCTGGGAATATTAGCTGCTGCTTGGTCAGACCTGAGTACCTCTTTGGGAACTCCCCTTGGCCATAGGAAATTTTCTCATCCAGTTTGTGGCCCTCCCATAGGATAGTTCACAGCTGATGACTAACATAAAGGCTGGTCCTCTTGCCTCATTTTGGGACAACATGAATGGCTACCCTTACTTCAGATCGTTGGCAAAGGCCTTGGTTACAACCTCTTGTGGGTCAGGTTCTCCTTCTGCTCAGTCTTTAATACAGATAAAGCTCTCAAGACTTTTGCTCAACAGACCTCTTGCATGCAGCTTTGCCTCAGAGTGGAAGGCAGTTACTTAGGAGGAGAGTACTAAAAGTTTTTGTGACTTATGTTTACCTTGCTATTATAATCAGCCTCATGTTGTATGAGTTTTGCAACCTTCGAAAAAATGTGCTTCAGTAAATGCATATACAATTTACCAAATAGAAATGTATGAATTTATTGGCTTTTATATGTGGTCAATTTTATATTCACTACTTTACATGTTTTAAATTTAAAAATTTAAAATTTAAATTTAAGTTTAGATCTAGATTTTAAGATTTATTGAAATGTGTTTCAGTAAATACATACATAAAAAAACATAAAAGATTAAGAAACTAATCAGTTATATTAGAAAATAACAAGATACTTGCTATCATTTTTATATGTCAGAGCTGCAGTTGACTAACAAAGCACATTCTTTGAAATATAGGAGTACGTACACAGCATTAACTTAGCAAAATATTTTGCAAATTGCAATTGCATTTTTGTTTCAAAGTGATATCCTATAACTATTACATCAGGCATGACTTTCTTGTAATGTTTTTATATGTTTAAAAACTCCTTTCTTGAAATACAAAAGGACATCAAAAAATTTGTGAAAAATGTAATTAAAAGATTAAAATAAAAAATATAAGCTATATTTCTCAACACAATCTCCATCAAGGACAAGACACTTTTGTAAGTGATTATACCAGCCATTTAGTTGATCTCTAAAGAATAGGGGGTCCTAGAAATTTAACCATGTCAACGCAGTCTTTTTTTACATTATTAACTGAAGAAAAACGGATGATCTTTAAAGATTTTTTATGATTAGGAAACAAAAAGAAGCCAGAAAGAGCCAAATAAAGACTGCAAGGTGGATGCCCAATGATTTCCATCATAACTCTTGCAAAACTGCCCTCATTTGATGAGCAGGAGCATTGTTATGGTGGAGATGGACTCTCTGATAAAGCTTTCCCGGGTATTTTTCTGCTAAAGCTTTGGCTAACTTTCTCCAAATGCTCTCATTATAAGCAGATGTTATTGTTCTTTGACCTTCCAGAAAGTACACAAGTAAAATGCCTTGAGCATCCCAAAAAACTGTTGCTATAACCTTCATTCTTGACCAGTCCACTTTTTCGTTGACTGGAGCACTTCTGCCTCTTGGTAGCCAAGGCTATGTCTTCATAATCGTACTGGTAAAATCATGTTTCATCTCCTGTTACAATTCTTTGAAGAAATGCTTCAGGATCTTGATACTACCTGTTTAAAATTTCCTTAGAAGGCTCTGCTCTTGTCTGCAGCTGATCTGAGCACAACAGTTTTGGCACCCGTAAAGCAGAAAGTTTGCTCAACTTTAATTTTTCAGTCAGAATTGGGTAAGCTGAACCAATTGTGATGTCCCTGGTGTTGGCTACTGTTTCTGCTGTTAGTGGTAAGTCCTCTTCAATTAGAACATGAGCAAGATTTATTTTTCCTTGGAAATTGATGTGGATGATAGGCTGCCAAAGCCTTCATCTTCAACTCTGTCTTGGCCCTTCTTAAAATGACTTATCCATTTGTAAACTGCTGATTTCTTTGGGGGCATTGTCCCCATAAACTTTTAGAAAGCCCAAACTTTTGTAAAGCATTATTCTTCCATCCAAGCTTCACTGTAAATTTGACTTTTGTTCTTGCTTCAATTTTAGTGGAATTCTTGTTGCTCTGATAGGGGCTCTTTTCAAACTGATCCTTCTAAGTGCCTCAAATTAGATCCTGTTCAGACAGGTTATAAAAAGTTAGTATGAGTTTATTCGGGTGCTAAAAATTTTGCAATCCATGCATAGTTTTTTTGCAATACACATTTTCCATGAAGACCCCTCATATGCAGGTAGATCATTTATTAAAATATCATTAAAATATAACTTTAGGGCCAACCCCGTGGCGCTCTCAGGAGAGTGCGGTGCTGGGAGCGCAGCGACACTCCCACTGGGGGTTTGGATCCTATATTGGGATGGCCGGTGCGCTCACTGGCTGAGCGCGGTGCAGATGACACCAAGCCAAGGGTTGCGATCCCCTTACCGCTCACGAAAAAGACAAAAAAAAAAAAAAAAAAAAAAATATATATATATATATATATATATATATATATATATAACTTCAAAGATGCCAAACTATTTGTACAAATGGGGTCACCATTTAAATGTTTTATCTGGGTATTTATTATTATTATTTTTTACTCAAGAAAGTAAAAGTTTCCTTAAGATTCTCCCTCAATAATAAGTTCACAACAAAATAGGTCAGCTTCTCATTACCTGTTTTGATCATAATTTCTGACATTCTAGTTCAGTTCTACCAGGTGCATGATCTATGATTCTTTTTAAAATGTGGCTTAAAGGTTAGGTTTGTTTGCCCAGGGGAAAGGGTTAAAGTAGACATCATGGAAGGTCAATTTCAGAAACATCCTGCAGTACTTGGCTATTTGTAGATGTTGGGATGTGTGTGCACATATGTATTGATACAGAGACTCAAAAATTACTCTGAAGAAATTTAATTAGCTCTTTAATTTCTAGATTTCCTCAGAGCTATCAACACAAATTACTTTTTATAATAGGTGACTAAATAAAACAACTCAAGATTAAATTGGAAAGAAAAAGAATTAATGTATTATGTATTTTTTGCACTAAATTATGAAGATATATTTTATTCTATTTAAAGTTTTTATCTAGAAGTTTTAAGAGAAGATATGGATTAATAATTGTATTAATTTCTCTTGAAATAATTGAAAGGACTTAAATTTTATTTCTATAGGACAATTCTCTGTAAGCAACTGGGAGAAGAGAATGAAATTCAGTTTATTTCCATTATTATTTGTTTAGAAAATACTACCATTATTGTTGTTATTATTAATGATGGTGATAAAAATAAGGATAATTATATTAGCTAATATTAATTGAGCACTCACTATGAGATAAATGCTATGCAAATAGCTTTATATGTATTCTTCTTTTTAATTCTCCATTCTTCCTTTTAATTTTGGAATAGGTATTACCTTACAGGTATTATTTTAGAAAGGTTAAGTACTTTCCTCAGGTTTACATAGCTACTTTGTGATGGAGTTGATACTCAAACCCAGTTCCATCTGATTTTAAAAACTCATACTTTTAAAACCATGCTATACATGTTTCTTTTGATACTCTATTTATCCTTTAAATACATTATACATAATTTGTATACATTATATATAATATACATTATAGTATACATTATATATAGTATATATATATATAGTATACATTATATATAATAAATACTGCTAAATAAAGCTTATTCTTTATGCTATATGCATTTTCATTCAAATCAATTCAATTCAGTTGAACAGCGGCTCCCTGAGCAGTACTGAGTTACCCATTGTTCCACACACTGACAAGTGGTGAATATGACCCCTTTATACTTCATGTCAACATGCAGTTATTACCATTTTCTAATTTGTCTTTATCTTCATTTACCTTGAATTGTATTTGAATTAGACTGTGGGGGTGAGGTAATGTGAGACCCACATGTATTTGACATGTGCCCACATGGCGCTAGGAAAGGCAAACTAAACTTAATCCCAGAACAAAATCTGAAAGTTACAGTGCACTCTACATACGATAATAGTTTATCAACCTCCTATTTAAATTTATAGATATTTTTCTCTCTCCCCTGTTCTCAACATATCTGGTGTTGTCAATGGTTTGGCCTGCATTTCCATTGCTGGACTCCTAATTGCAAAACACCTAATTACCTAATACACACAGTCTAAACTATGGTTTTAGGAAAGAAGCAAAGAAGAGAATCCAAAGCTGTCTTTTCTTTCTCGATTTAAATGTCTGAGCTACTTATAAATACGACTAGAAGAATCACAATGTGATTCCTTCCACTGGGAATGTGTTTTCCATTCCCTGAAATAGTGGATACAAAATGAGAAGCCAATTTTGTGATTTGAAATGACTTTTTGTCTAGGTAATGACCTCCCAGCTTTGTATCATAAACGACCTTCTTTAAAAGTGACATGCACCTTCCTAGGAATCTATGTTCTCTTGTTTGATCCTCATAATAACTTGAAGAGGTAGACAGTACATTCTCCTGTATTTAGACGAAGTGTCTGAGGCTCAGAGAATAGATAATTTACAAAATATCACAACATTTGTAAATAGAAGAGCAAGGATTCAAACTAGGACCTCTGCTCTCAGCCAGTATGGAGCTCTGCCTCCCCTCATCCTTTAGTTTAGAGAGCCTTACAAATCCTGGAAGGGTCCTGATGACATTCTTAAGGCTAAGCTGTGAAGGTTTTTTTTGTTTCTTATACTGCATGGTTTATGCATTATCACACAGCTCATCAATGTAATTGTTTGCAAAGCTAGTGCTTTCACATTATTGTTCCAATTATTAATAAAAGTTCCATTATGAAAACTACTTAGCTATTTTCACTTATGAAATGCTTTGTAAACATTTTAACTAATTAGATCAGGCAAATGCCAGCAAGGTAAATATTCTAACAGGTTAGCTGCTAAGCTAAGGGACTTCCTAAGGCAAGTTACAATAATAACTGTGAAAAAACTCCTGTGTTTCCACTCCTACTCCAGGGTCATTGTTTAGTCAGAAACAATAGTTGTCCTCAGCTATTATGGTAATACATGTTAATTGCCACAAAGCACCAGCTCTCTCTCTATAAAGCTCTAAATACAAAACATACAGCTCTATATGTACTCATCCCTGAGTCTAAGAGAATTTCTTTCAGAAAAATAGGCACATTTGACTGTTGTTCCCAGTATTTATTACCACAACGTTAAAGAAAATGTTATTTGCAAATGGCAAAATTAACGGTCTAAAACAGAAACACACCACACATGCTGAATAAAAGATGTATTATTTGCAAAAAGGCAAACAGACTCTGGTCACTTTTGCTTCAGGTGGTGACTTTGTTTTTGAAGTTTGCTTTCAATTTTCTTTTTATTCTCTGGGATAAGTTCCATCTGTCTCTGCCTCCCTCCAAAGCTTCCACTCCCATTTGGAGACTGTCATTGGAAATAACAGCCTAAAGAGTTCGGGAGTCTCTTTGGACTCCTTCGGCATACTTCCATCGCTGTGTTCTCATTAGAACATTCATACGTTTCTGCCTCAGTGGGAATGGTCAATTATTTCAATGTCAGTAGTGGTAATATTACCCCTAAGATTTAGCAATTTTCAAAGATTTTTTAACTTAATTAGAGGCATTTGTTGTAAATTGAATTAAACCTGTTAAAAGTGCAATGTGTTATATTAAATGTCTCATACCTATGTTGGCCAAGGAGACACAATCTTAGGAGAAAAAGTCCAGTTAAAAAATGCTATCATCGAGATAAACTTACAGTTTTTTTTTTTTTATCAAGTTTTCTAAAAGTTGGAAGAATGCATAATAATTTTATTCAGAACATTTTGGCAAATGTATAGGTACAGATATCTTTGTAAAAAAATATGCATTTTACATAAATACTTGTAATAATGAAGAGAGAGCTATAGCATATTTGAGCATTTTAATAACTTTATTAAAAATAAAACTGATGCCATTGATAATTAGCATATTAATATCAATCCAATAACCAGCTCATCATTACCGTATTATGTAGTGATGTATAGCATTACAATAACTCATTTTTGATTAATGTTCTTTCTTTCCAAATAAGTGCCTCTTTATCTTGACTTATTTTACCTTGTTCTCTTTTTAACATGGTAGCCCAGTGAAGTTGCCCAAAGAATTCCTATCAGCTAAGTCATTTAATGATATACTGCCATTTGTTAAACTTTTCTCAGCTGCCATTTAAAAAATCCTACTGGTGAGTTTCAAATTTCTTAGGCACCAAGCAAGTAAGTTGGTGTGGGTTGTATGAATATTGAATTGGGTAAGTTAAAGGTATAGGCCAGCTAGCTGACCGAAGCAGATCATAGTGTTACCCCAAACCACTTAGAAAACCACTTATTTAAAAAATTATTCATTTAACACGTATTCATTTTTAAGCAGCTACTATGCCCAAGGCAAGATGCCAGCACCTGCAGACACAGCAATGAGTGAGACAATTACTGCCTTCAGGGAGTGAGACTCCCCAACTTGTTGACATCAGTTTGCATTTTATCTCAGTTTCAGTATAACTTCCGGGTATATGGGTGTATGTGTGTACGTGAGTGGGTTGTAAATCCCTTCCTCCCATCCCCATCAACCCCCAGGTAGTTAGAGCAGCATGAATTGTGGAAATGCACAGGCTCTGGCATCTAGATTCTGATCCTGATTTGGTCTCTTAATAGCTGTATGATCTAAAGCAAGTAATTCAAACTTTCCTACTTCTCCTTCCCTCATGTGTATAATGGGTACAGTAACACATGTCCTCCAACGTAGCCCTGAAAATTAAATAGGATATATGAAAAGCTACCAATACATAGTGTATTCAATACACAATAGCTGCTATTATTACATCAATATTATTGCCTATGCCAAAAATTCTCACCTGAAGATCTGTTCCCCATAAACGATTTTTCAGGAATGAACAAAAGAGGAGGGTTTCATCCTGATTAAGTGAGTTTGCGGCCATCAGCCAGCATCAGGGAAAAGGATCGCTTTAACAAGTGCTTGCTTGCATGTCAGTTGCTCAGTGTCAATATAGCAGATTGCACTGAAGGAGAAAATTTTCGATCAAACCGAGTCACCAGCATTTTTCTAATTTTTTAGGTTTCTTGTCACTTCCACACCATCGTGATGGCTTCTTATCACCATGTTTGTGACTTCAAACTTGTATTTCCAGTTCTGATATCTCTTGAACTCCACTACCATAAGTACAAGTGACTACTGTGCAAATGCCCTTGGATATACCACAAGCATTTTTTCATAAGCAGGTCACTATGAGCTCCTCTCCTTCCTCATTTTTCTCTTTCCCCCACGAAATGCTTTTTTTCTGATATGTTCTCTACACAGTCACCTTTGGATGAGCTACCTGAGTCAGAAACATTGGAAACGTTTTTGAATCTTTGTTTTCTTCCAGCCCCCATGTTCACACGGTCTCCAAGTCCTGTGAATTTCAGTCAAACATCTCTCAAATCTACCCTTTTATCTCTGTTCCAACACTACTTAATTCCCCTTTCCTCAGAAGGGCTGCTGTTGGGATTCTGAGGCACTGAAGGTTGAATCACATCCTCCCCCGCAAAAAGATATGTTGAAGTCCTAATGCCTAGAACCTCAGAATGTGAGCTTATTTGGAAACAGAGATATTGTCATCCTGGGGTAGAGTGAGCCCTTATGCAACATGGCTGGTGTCCTCATGTGTGAAGAGACAGACACACAGAGGGAAGATGGGCATGTGAAAATGGAAGCAGAGATTAGAATCATGCTGCTACAAACCAGGGAAAACATGGATCTCCCAGAAGCTGGAAGAGGCAAGAAAATATCTCCCCCTGGAAGCTTTGAGGGAGCACAGCCCTGCCGACACCTTGATTTAAGACACTTGACATGCAGAACTGTGAGAGAGTCCATTTCTGTTGTTCGAAGTGACCCATTTTGTGGTTACAGCAGCCCCAGGGAACTAACACAAGGGGAAAGAGTGTTCTTCCCCATGTGGGACATTTATGCACATTTCAGGACCCTTAGTGCCTTTGCCACACTTCATATCATTGTGAAAACAAAGAACACCCACGCCCAGATTTCTGAAAGCTCCAGAGTTCTACTCCTGGTGGATAGTACTGGTAAGCCATTATCTAGGTCATCAACCTTTCCACACTTTAGTCTGGACCTTCGTGAACCTTTATTTATCCTGTAGCCAGAGCAGTGTTTCCAACATACAAACATGATATCCCTTCCAGTTCCCCGCACCCCCAACACCTCAGTGCTCAATAGCTATTGATGATATCAGTATAAAGTCCCAACTCCTTAATATGGCATAGACTGATCAGGCCTCTTTACAACTAGTCCCTCTACCGCTCCAGCATCACAGTCTGTCACTGTCTTTTCATACTTGGACTTTCTCCACCCAGTTCAACTGATTTTCAGTTTTAGAAACAGGACTCTATTCTCTCAAGAACTGCATTTATTTAGTTCTTCTTTACCTCATAGATCTCAGAAGAGAATCTTCTCTGGCCCAGTTTGAGGTGGGTTTTCTCAGCGTTTTGTACATTACCAAAGCATTTAGCACACTGGACTTTAAACCTGTGTTTTGTCTTTTCACTCTTCAGTCTCTAGCAATAGACTAAAATTCCTGCGGGTAAGTGACAATGATGCTCATTGGCGGAAATCCAGAACCCATCTACGTTTGTATGCTATCGCTGCTGTAACAAATTACTACAAACTCCTGACTTAACGCAACACACATTTATTATTTCACAGTTCTGGAGTCTACAGTGTGTCTCACTGGGCCCAAATCAAGGAGTCAGCCAGACAGCGTTCTTTCTGGAGGCCCTGGGGGAGGATCTGTTCCCTTTCCTTTTCCAGCTTCTAGAGGCTGTCCTCGTTCTTGGACTCTTCTTCACCTTCAAAGACGACAAATTTGGGCCAACTTTTTCTCATACCACCCTTTTTCTGGCCTTCCCTCTGGTTCTCTTTTTCTGTCTCTTCTGATTTCCTCATCCAGTTTTTCAGGACCCATGCAATTACATTGAGCTCACCCAAATAATCTAGAGCAATCTCATTATTTTTAGCTCTGCTATTTAGCACCCTTAATCATCTGCTACTTAATTCCTCTTTGCCATATAATTTCACATAATCACAGGTTCTAGTGATTAAGGCATGGAATATTGGGGGGGAGGATTATTCTGCCAAGTATATATCATAGGGCCTGACGTACTACATTCACTTAATGGTGATCTGTTGGATGAGTGGGTTGTATCCAATTTAATTAGCTATAAAGAAAGAAACACTTCCTTTTTTCAGATTTCAGGTAAAGGTGCTCACTTTCAAATAGTCTAGAGTTTCTTGGTCTTGCGGTTTCTTGCTAAAGTGATCCAGTAAAGGACAGATGAAGAGTCCTAATGAAAAAGCAAGAGATTACTAGTTAGAAAACTCCTTGTTACCGCTTGTGTTAGCTTCGGCACATCACTTAACTTGTTTGTTCAGCTTCTGCAAAAGTTTAAGGAAGTATGATGAGGACTCTCTCAATAGTAAGATTAACTTACACATGTTTCTTCAATACCTTCATTGTAATGGCTGAAAGCCTCAAAATCACTGAGGGTATCCATATTCAAAAACTTGCTAATAAGCGAAATATGGTGGAAAATAGGTTACAAGTACCCAAATAAAAAAAATTACTTAGAAGTAGTGATAATAATAAAAAACCATTAATTTTTTTAAAATGTTCCATCTAGAGGATGTTTGGTTGTGTCAGAAGAAGGGACTATGGGCATTTTAGTGCCAAGTGTTGGCTGTGATTTTTAAATAAGGACAATTATGCACAGCTGATGAGTAACGGGTCTTCATTGGATACAAATTCCTAGATTCCTGTTTACTATAGAAGAGAGTTTAAAAATGCATTCCATGCTTTTCTTTTCCCCCTGAAGCAATTTTGGTCTTTTTAATTATTATAATTACACTGATGGATCATAGAAACCTTGTTTGATTTCAGGTCTCTATAAGGACCGGGATTGGAAGGCGGATATATATGTCCTATGAAATGTCGCTGAAGTTCAGAGAAATAGGTTTTATTTAAGAGCTGAATACTGGATGACCTCCCTATCCTTCTCACCCTCTGGCAGCTCACCCTGTGAGTGGTAGGGGAGCCGTCTGCATGAACTAGGAGTAGCTTCTGGCCTCAATGTGATTTTGCAGTGATCTGTGTGCTCTATAGCTTCCTTCATAACCAACAAATCAATTCCCACTACACGTATTATACACCCCAGTGGCAGAGGCCATTTATTATCCTTTTGATGGTCATACTCTTTGTACATAACCAAGAAAGATTACTGAGGGAGGAAAGAACAATTGAAATGTGGATGAAGATATTCCACAATGGCACTGTATTTTAAATTGTGCCTTGCATGTTTACAAGAACAAAAAATAGATGCTCTCTTTCAAGACAATTTTGAAATATAAAAACAGAATTCTTTTGAATGAAATGTATTTCAAGAATAATATATAGAAAGATAGTTGGGGATGTAATTCTATATAAGTACACAGTTAGATTTCAGGTGCAAATTCAAAATGATTACAAGAAAAAGACTGTCATGTTTTGTTGTCAATGGTCATTGTTTATGAGGCTGTACATGACTATCTTTGTTCAATTAATGAGCTTTTGGATATATTATTTTATTTGGCATCATCTACCATCAACGGACTTTTTTGTTAATTGCTAAGTTTGCAGCATATGTATTTTTAAACTCTAAATTATTGATTTAAGTTTTTTCTAATTCTTTGAATTCATATGCTATAATTACCATTGCTCAACAAACAAATGAAAACAAATATTGAATTGTGTTGAATAGGTATAAGATAATTGCATATTTTGTATCAGATATAAATGGTACATGGTAAAATTTTACTGTTATTTGTCCTAAATCAAAATTTGATAAGCGAATATGTGTATCTAAATGCAGGTGAGAAACATTTTGTTAGTGAAATTAATGGTAAAAGTATAACTTTCTAGTGGGTTTGTGCATAAGTGCCTGAACTGCTTAGTCATTTATGCCCATGGATATGAAAAGAACTGTGGAAATTTCCAAAGGTCAAAGAAGCTACCGTCTTTTCTGTCTTGCATCATTTGTGATTTTCCAGTCTTCTACAAACAATCCCATGTCAAATCTGCATCTGACTTCCCCTTCCTTTTGCAGAGGCAAACAGTGACAGAATATTTAACTGAAGAGGAGATCATGTACAGGATATTTTGCTTTAGCGGTGTAGACAGCTCTGGGTTTCATTTCATGTGATGGTAAATGTAGAAGGTAATCTGGAATCCTTCTATAGGAGGGTTAGCCCCTGACTATGTCACTGCTTGTAAACCAGAGGCTCATGGGGGACTGTTTCCTGTCTAACTGCTCCTCATTTGTGTAATTGAGAAGCCTGCTCAATGCAAAGACTGCACGGGGTTTTCAATTAGATAATGCTCTACACCTTCATGGCAAAATATTCACAAGAACAACGAAGAAACTATCAGTGTCATCATGGTCAGTGCCTCATTAGTCCTGTGTGGGCCAAAGGGTTATGGTCACGGTTTGGGATGCTAGGGGAGCCTCAGTTTTCTCTTACTTGTGAATGTTGCTATTATTAGTTTTGTTTGTTTTTTTCTTTTTTTTCCTTCCAAAAACTCTAGTTTCTGTTATTTATTTTCTTTCCCCGAGGTATAATTGTCATCATATTTGATAATCTTCAGAGATGAACTCTTCAGAGATGAATTTTTATATGGAAAATCTTTTGAAGATGTCCATAAATTGCATTTCCATTCTGTTCCCAGCAATGCTCTGACTTTCTACGGTCAGTCGCTAAGTCACTGAACTACTTACGCTGGTACTAGTTTCTCCTTTGGTCACATGTTTATTTTTAGGACTATTTTTGATTGAGGAATTTACTGAATCATTCTAGAAGATCTTTCTACACTAGAATTAGGCAAGCTAATTCAGAAATTTGGAATCTTATTATTATACAGATTGACTATATGTAGATTGGTTTAATAAAACACATGGTAGGTACCAATGATATTTACTGCTTTGATTAAATGACAGATATGTGCATTTCCAAGTTTATATCTCTTTAAATAATAAAATGAATTCTATCATCATTTAGACAGATTTTCTACATTTTGGGGGCTTGATGGAAGCCCAGTCCATTTCAAAGTAGCACTTACTGGTACATATTGGAAGAAGAGAAAGAAGGAAAGGCAGCAGATAGTATTTATTGTTTTGTGCATGTACCACAGTGAGAACATTGCTCAGTATTTCTTTCTTCTGTTAACCTGGTCATCACGCTGATCCTGCAATGTGGCTACTATTAATATCTTTTTCCTTATGTGGAAACTAAGGCATAGAGAGGGATTATAAGGTATAACGTAGTTGTTAGGTATAAAGAGGCATTCAGATTGCAAAACTTTTAGTCACAATCACTACACTGTGCTAACTCTACTGTATGTTACGGCCACATATTTTGGGGACTGAGTGAAGAATGACTTCTGATATTTCAGTTATTTTCAGACGGCCTCTTACTCTTCTCTCTCTCAAAAACTTTAATTTTAGAAACTTTGAAAACATCTCCTGCTCTTAATGCTAAATTTAGAGAGGAAACCAGAACTAAATCAGAATACTTTGTATGTGATTCTTTTAGATTTAGTTTCAACAGAAAATGTCAAGAGTGGGTTAAGGAATAAAAGAATTCTTAAGTTTTGAATTCTTATTCATATTTTAAGTGGTATATTAATAACTCATTACAACTTTAAAAATGAAATAGTTGATATTTAACAAGTTACATGCAAATATTTACATCTAATCTTAATGAGGAGAGATCATCATGAGGAAGTGAGGTAAACAGGGATATATTCTAGATTTTAAAAGATTGTTTTCAAAAAATTAAGTTTGCTGTTTATAATAAACATTTTCATGTTTCTTTTTAAAACTTTTTAGTTGTGGTAAAATATGCATAACATAAAATTTACCATCTTAATAATTTTTAAGTGCAGAGAACAGTGTAAGTATATTCGTTTTCTTGCACAACCAATCTCCAGAACTCTTCATCTTACAAAACTGAAACTCTGTACTATTAAACAGCATCCCCATTCCCCTCACCTCAGACCCTGGCAACCACCATTCTACTTTCTGTACTTATGATTTTGAGTACTTTAGATATCTCATGTGAGTGTAAGAGGAATCATACAATATTTGTCCTTTTCTGACCAGCTTATTTCATTTAGGCAGATGTCCTCAAGATTCATTCATGTTGTATCATGTGTCAGAATTTCCTTCTTTTATAAAGCTGAATAATATTCCACCACGTATATATGACCCGTTTTCTTTCTCCATTCATCCTTCAATAGACATTTTTATTGTTTTCACATCTTGGCTATTGTGAATAATGCTGCTAGGAACATGGCTGTACAAATTTCCATTCTAGACCCTGCTTTCAGTTATTTTTGGATATATATTCAGAAGTGGAATTGCTGGACTATTAGGTAACTCTACTTTTATTTTTTGTGGACATGCCATACTGTTTTCCATAGTGGTTGCACCATTTTATTTTCCCACCAACAGCACACAAGGTTCCAATTTCTCCATATCCTTGCCAACACTTGTTACTTTCTGTTTGTTGTTTTGTAAAGCAGCCATTTTAATGGATGTAAGGTGATGTCTCAATTGTGGTTTTGGTTTACATTTTCCAGATCCACATTTCTTTATATTCCCCTTTAGTCATTTATCATAGAAAAAAGGAACATAAATAGTTTTGAGTCCTAAGTATTTAGAAATAATTTCATTAAATTTTACTTTCACAATGTCTGTATATTCATTCTCAAAATATTTCACTTTTTGTTGTGCTTTAAGCCCAAAGTTCATCTAGTATTTCTTTGTTTGTAGCTGTTCTTCAGTTGCTGATGGTAGTGAATCTGGAGAATTCTTCAAGCACCTCTGTTTTGTGCTGGTGCCAGTATTTTCAGAACTCCAGTTAGCTCAATGGCAAAGCCAGGGCTTCTGGTACAATGTCCTGCTGATGGTTTTTCTCTGGTTCCTGAGACTCTACCTGCATTATCTTGCCCAGTGGCTTTTCCTCCATGCCATTTCAACTCCAGTTACCAAGTGAGTGCTTTCCCCTGGAAGTCTAAGGAATGCATTTTCATCTTCATAGGACAAATGAAAGTACAGAACACCTCCCCTGTCTATTTACCATAAGACCTAAAATTCAAGTATGATTTGAAAAGACAAAAATGTCTTCATCCAAGAGCAAGAACTCCTATTACAGTTATAGTCTCATCTTATGGGCTTGTACATACAAATGCATAAATGGTACATCAATATTTATTTAAAATTCAGCAGATCCAAATATGTTCTAATATCTGAGCAAGATCCACAAGGAATTTAGCAACAATGTATCATTCTATTTTGATTTTATCAGAGTGACTTAGGCTGAAGGTATTTTAGAAGTAACATAAGTCTGATTTATCACCTGTACTCAGAAGCAAAGATGGCCGCTTCTGCAAAATGACTGAATTCAAACAATTACCAAACTCAAGCGTAGGCAGCTTTCTGGGCCATTATCCTCTGGAAAAAGATGACATTTTAAAGGTTATCTCTCCATAAACATGACTCCATAGACACAGTAGATAGACAAACAGATAGATATCAATACAAGTGAAATTCATTTTCTCAGATGTAGATGGTACAGATTAAAAGTCAAGATGTGTGTCTATTTTCAAGAAAGAAGATTGCAAAGAACTTTATGACTTCATGAAAGGGAAAATATGTGTATGTTTATATATATATATATATATATATGCACACACATAGTTTTTGATAGTCTTATGAAATTAAATCACAATAGTTGAATATGTCAATGAATATGCAAACTTATAAATTCCAAATGACTGCATTTTAAAGGGAATATTTACACGGATATTTCCTCCTTTTTTTCTTTTTTATTTTTTTCTCAAGATTTCCAAAGCAGAAAGGACAAATATTACATGCTTGGGCCAGTTGCTTTTTGCTATGCACTTTTTTATTGTTCGATAGAAAAGGAATCCTATCTTTATTAGTTGTTCTTAAAATGAAACTGCAAAATATATCTTGACAGCCCAGTTCTGACAATTTCTTAAACAACGAAGGATCTAAGATATAATAGGAGATTTCGTTGGCTGTTGTCTCGGTTGAAAGCTTAAATCATACGTTAGCTCTGTGTCACATCTTAGGTATGAGGCACAGCAATAAACACACCAAAAATGAACATTTCTTCTTCTCTCACTCTGTGTCAGCTGCTGTGCTAACAAATGTACATGTGTTATGTCATTTGATATTCACAACAGCATAAGAATAAAGCATAACACTTCCTTTGAAGCAAAGGTCAAGGAGTGTATAAAATGAAAAACTCCTTTAGTAGAGAGCTGATAAGTAGAATGTCCCAGCAGAATTAACTACAAAACAGCTTTACATATTCTGAAATTTAGGGAAGGGAACACTTAGAGTGAAATGAAGTCTCATTTTGCACAGAAAGGCTGCTCAAATTACTGGGTTCAGATTGAATTGAATTTAATGCTTAGATTCTTAGGTTGTGTCAAATTGATCCTTTTAGATCAACCAAGAAGTATGATATTTTGGTTGTTAGTGGTGGTGTTCTTGCTGTTGTATTTGGGAGTCTAGCTAGAAGGAGCACAAGCAAAATTAATCAGCTATGCTAAAATTGTGCAGAATTATTAGGTATGTATCTAAGGTATATATCTATTTCTCATTTCTGTTAGAGGTGGACCCATTAAAAACTCTGCTGGTATATTTTGCATTTCAAAAAGTCTACTAGTAAGTACTGTGTAAATTGCAGGGAAGCTCTGCTCAGTGGCTTAAATTGACATATTTTCTATGATTGCCCGTGACACAAGAACAATGAACAGGGTAGTATTTGCCTTTTCCTTGAAAGTCAGTTGTTGAGGTGGTACTAAGGGGTCAGAAAAAGATGAACACTTAATTTGGGGGGTACTATTAAATGTCAAGTGGTCTATATTAAAAATAGAAAGCAAAGCACATCGTTCTTCACATTCTTGTGTGCACGTGGCATTTTGTGTAATTCCTCTTGTTTGCACATATGTGATTGCCATTTTCCCCCCACAGGTTCCATTTTTTCCCTCACACTGTTGAGCTTTGCTACCCAACTTCTGCACTTTGCATGGTAGAAGAGCTGCCTGTGGTCGTGGTGGGGGCTTTGATGCTGAATGCAGTCCTCCTTCTTTTGGTTCTGATCCGATGGGGCTGTCAGCTAGTGTTTGCCTCCTGCCCTGATGTCTTGTCAAAGTTAATCATTGCCATGAGACTATGGACAGTTCTAGACCCATTGGCAGTGTTTGTGGTGGATACTTTCCTGGGGGTAAGTCAAATAAAATAACCAGGATATGAGTCCTTGATGTTGAATTTAGCTTTAGTGCATGAATCAGTTGACATGGGAAGTTTCAATAATGATGAACACTCAATATTCATCTTAAATTGGAGTTAAGGTTTTCCTCATAAAAATTCATAAATGTCTACTACAATCAGTTTAAGTGTAATTTTAACTATCTTAAACATTTGAGAAATAAGCCAGAAATCATGTTGAAGATCAAATCCAAGCTAGCTGTCACATTTTCAAAATTATTACAATGAAGCTTTATTTGGTAACTTTTTGGGGGGTAACTTCTTTTAATATTAAGGATTTTCACTGGCAAAATTGCAAAAAAGTAGCTGTACAGTATTTCCTTTCATTGGTTTGGTTATTTATCTGCTTTGTGATATAATACTCTTCTGTAATAAAGACTCTCAAGAAGAATAAAAGCTTTTCAAAAATTTCAAAGTAATAAATAAATTTTAAAAAAATCAACACATAGGCATTTATTTTGACTTTTGTAATGAATAGGAGTGACAAATATAGTGTATTTCACCCTCAAATATGTAGTTTTCGGATTTCAGGATTATGGATATTGTACTAAAGTACATGAGGATGTAGAAATAATGGTGATAATGATTCTAATATTTGAAGAGGGCTGTGTATTTTTCTAGCATCTTCACACAATTTTTTTGATTACATATTTACGACAAGACTGGAAGTTGGTGGGGTAACAACTGGGAGAAACCAGAATCACAGAATTATATGATTTGTCCAAGGCCATAGTGCCTCACCCTGCAACTAGGACTGGGATCCAGAGCACTAAATTCTAAGGCCGGTGTTTCTTCCATTATGTCTAACTATCTACTTCAGACTGAGTTTATGTATTATTTTGCAAAATCAAATGTCTCCCATCCCTAATGACATTTATTTGATAACACCAAAGTATTTGATTTAACTAATGAATATTGGGACTATAATTTGAAGCATAATTGATGCAGATATTAGGCTGAATTTATTGCTACATCCAAATCTCTAGAGGCTTTGAATTTGCAAAGCCTGAGATTTCCTTGTGAGTGTTACTGGAATGTGCTGATTCTCAAACCTTATTCTGCTTCAGAGTCTACTGCAAGGCCTTGCTAAAACACAGATTGCTGGGCTCCACCCCCGCAGTTTCTCTTTTCATAGGTCTGGAGTAGGGCCCAAGAATTTGCATTTCTAACAAGTTCCCAGGTGATGTTGTTGGTCTAGGGACCACAGTTGGAGAACCACTGATACCATAGCTGCACAGGAAAGCTCTGATGAGCAGAGGAAGATGCAGGAGCAGCAACATAGCTTGGAAGATCCAAGATCTGGCATATGGAAGACTCAATGGAGCATCCTTTCCCATCCCGCCTGTTACGCACAATCCCCAACCTGCAACTTAGCAACTTTATCTAAGCCTCATTTAAGTTGCCGAGTGCTTTAGATTAGATTATGAAAGCAAAATAAATTAAAGATATGGACAAATAATGGAATAATTCAAGCCAAAAAGCACTTAAACTTTGAGTCATCAAAATTTTAAGTACATTCAGTAGGCAAAAGAAGGGAAATCTACATTTTAACTCAATTTGTGCCCTGTAGACCTGGCCAGAAAATATAACTCCAAGCAGGAGAGCAAACGGATACTATAAATTAATCAATATGATCAAATATTAATTTATAAAATTATCTTAATTTATGCAATAATATTCCATCTGGTATATTTCTTCCATTAAGAAGAAAAAGAAAAATTTTACTTATATATGTTTATACTGTATTCACTGTGACAAGCAGATCACAGAGACAAGGTGTTTTGATGGACTCTACTTTTTAACTATGTTTGAAGTTGACTACCATTAATAACGTGCTTTTAGAACTAAAGACCAAAGTGCTCTCCAAACTGCATCCATGAAGATATTCCACATCCTGGGTACTGAAATAAGTAGCTAAGTTCAGCAGAGCCTCTTGCCATCTCTCTCTCTTTCTCTCAGGCTATAGTGTACTAGAGCAGTGCTTCTCAAACTCTAACGTGTTTTCAAGTTTTCTGGGGATCTTATTAAAAGGCACATTCTGACTTTGCAGGTAGGGCCTGAGATTCTGCCTTTCTAACAGACTCCCAAGTGATACCAGTGATATTGGTTCTATAGGGACCACACAGTGGGAAACAAAGTGCTAGATGCTTTACCCAGAAGGCCTCTCCATACATTTTGCTGCTTCCTAGGCTGGGCTTTTACTCATTGGGGATTCCTCAGCTGCTCTCAACCAAATCGGGGTCCTGGGAACTCTGAATCAGCTAAAGCCTTTTTAGATTTCGTGTAAGAATTCCGATTCCTTCTTTCTGAGTGGAAGTGACCTCTGCTAGGAATGCTCAGAAGTACAATTGTTGAATTTAACCACGTAGGTCATCTAACATTATTAAAATGAACTAAAGACAGTGCACATTGAACCTACCAATGTATCTAGTTTCTAGTCCCACTGCTAGGGATTGGAGGTAGAATCATACACCAAGGAAAACTCATCAGTATATGAAAGGCAGACTTGTTTTTATGCTCTAGCATGTGACCCACTCTCTGAAACCTCAGCATCATTGAACACCTTGATGGTGTGGCAGAGAGGAAAGAGGGAGCCTTTGAGTCAGACGTAGTTGAAGTTGTATTTTCTATCACATCTTTAAGATTTTTTTCAATCCTGCTGATGAATCTCATTCTGATTCTGTGCATATTGATCTGCAGCCAGATGGATTTCATCCACATTCTGCCTCTCTCAGACTCCAATCTAGCAAGGATACTGTGCTGTCAAGGTTTGCTGATCAGGAGATGTAAGAGGAATGTCGTTTGCATTCCGGGAGGATCATATCCCATGGCATTTCCCAATTCCTCCCGGAGGCCTGTTGTGCATATTGAGCCAGTGGGTGCTGGGACAGCATCTACTTCAATGCTACATGTGAAACCATTTGGGGAGGATGAGCAGGTGTCCCTTATGATCTTTTGAGATTGTCAGAAGAAATGTCTGCAGCCCTCCTGGAATAGCTTTCCTTATTCCAAACAGGTCCTTTAGGCAGATTAATAGCCAACCAGTGCACTGTATCCAGGGCACTGATAAATGAGCAGACTTAATTTACTCTGGGGCCTCTGATGTAATCTATAGGAAAGTAGCCTTCAGCGTCACCATCTCAGAACCAGTTCAGAGGTCTGTTATTTGATGGGGGTGGACTTGGGTTCTAACAGATGAGTGCAGCACCCATATCTTTCTCTACTTGGAAAGAAAAGCTAAAGGTTTGTTTCATATCTGCACAAATTATTGACTCTCCACTTAGAATCCATCATTTTTCATTGCAGAGGGCATCCACTTTTGCTATCTTTCAAAAATCTCTAAGGCTGTGTATAATTCACAGATCAGCATCATTGAAATCCCCTGGGAATCTTAAAAATGCACATGGACATATCCACCAGTTGAATCAAAATGTGCATTTTAACATGTTTTCCAGGTGATTTGATAGCACATTGAAGTCTGAGAGGTACTAAGCTAAAGCAATGGTTCTCATAGTGTGGTCCCTGAACTAACAGCATTAACATCACCTGGGAACTTAATAGAAATGCAAAATCTCAGGTCCTTTACCAAATCTTCCAAGTCACAAACTCTGGAAAGGGGTCCAACAACATGTGCTTTCACAAGGCTTCCAGATGATTCTGATACTCGTTAAAATTTGAGAACTACTGTTTCACATGGGATCACAGTTGTCATAGATTAAATGTCACTTGTGAGACTTGGGTCACCTGAGTTCATACCTGCAGGTCATTCAGCACTTCTTTTGCAGATAAAGCTGAGGATCGTCTGTTTGATCCAGGTTCGCCAGCCCAGAGAGATGCTCCCTAATTCTGCTGATATTTTCTGTTCTGGAATCATTTTGTTCACAGCTATCTGAAAGGAGATGTGGCAGGTGGAATGGGATGCGGCTGAAGTGCTGAGTCTGTTGATGTTGCTAGTCACACTTTGCCAGTCTCTTGGTTCGCCGGCTCAGAGGCTGTCAATGCATTTCCTCAGTGGTGACATTATGCTCAGCAACTCCACAAGTTCATACATTCTTCCTCTACCTGAGCCCTAATCTGGTTAAAAAGTAGAAGAAACATTTGTTATTGAATGTTTTAATCAATCAGCACATATTTCTTGACTATATACTCTTTGCAAAAGATTTTAAAAGATACAGAATACATATGATATTGCTCCTGCCCTCGATATAGATAGTGAGATAAGAATAACACACGAGAGCAAAGATCAAACGAAGGTCAGAACGCAAGCACTGCCATTCAGCCAATACCTCTCAAGGCTTCATGTCTTAGTTATTTTGTGCTGCTATATCAATATACCTTTCAACTGGGCAATTTATAATGAACAGAAATATACCAGCTCATGGTTCTGGAGGCTGGGAAGTCCAAGATCAAGAGGCTCGCATCTGATGAGGGCTTTCTTACTGTGTCATCCCATGACAAAAGGGCAGAGAGGGCAAGAGGGGGCAAGAGATCAAACTGGCAGCCTCAAGCCCTATTATTATCAGCATTAATCCATTCATGAGGGTGGAGCCCTCATGATCTAAACACCCGCCATTAGGCTCCAGCTCCCAACACTGTTGCTTTGGGGATTAAGCTTCCAACACGTGCATTCTGGGGGATACATCCAAACCATAGCACTCCATTAGCAGTGACTGTGGAGTAGGAGAAAGATCACTGAGTTGGAGTCAGGGGCAGCTGGATTCTGCTCTCAGCTCTGCCATTTGTCAACTGTGTGATATTGAATAAGTCAGTTTACCTCTCCAGCCTTCAATTTCCTCGTATGCTTCCTAAAAAGTAGTAATGTTTCATCAACATTGTTTCATCAACGAATCCTGTATCTCTCTATTTCTTGACCTTTAAGAAATAGCAGAAGAGTAAGATCTGGAATAGGAGAAATGCATGAAAAGTCTTACAATCCACTGCATAAAGTCTAAGCAGCAGATCCACATTTTGCAAGATAGACTGATTGACAAGTACGTGTATAAATAATAAAAGTTTGGGGTGGTGGTCAAAGAAGCAGTAGTTGAGAGTTGGAACATCCAAATTCTAGTCACTGCCCAATCAGTAAAGTATATTTTGGTGCGGGGAAAATACAAAATTAATCTGTCTAGGCTTCTGTTTTCATCCATAAATAAGTATATATAAATAAAATATATTTATATAAACTATATTTTTATATAAACTATATAAACTAAAGAAACTAAGGAAATTCTCTTTCTTGCATTGGGGACAAGATACCTTATTTTATGTTTATATTGCATATTACTTCTATTTGATACCATAGTCATAATTTATTTTTATTTTTTTAAAAGATGATTGGTAAGGGGATCTTAGCCCTTGACTTGGTGTTGTCAGCACCACGCTCTCCCAAGTGAGCTAACTGGCCATCCCTATATAGGGATCTGAACCTGTGGCCTTGGTGTTATCAGCACCACACTCTCCCAAGTGAGCCATGGGCTGGCCTCATAGTCATAATGTTAAAAATTCATATTTTATAAAATTCAAAGGTCAAAGGCCTCATTATGATGATACTGTAGGTCCTTAGCAATTTATATTTGTTTTTAAAGACCTCATTGCCTTGTATTTATTTCTAATCTGATATAAAATTAATCTTTCCTTGTCTAAAATAAGGGCTTATTGTTAAATTAACTTAATGTAAACTTTGGTTTTCAGCCTCACATTAAATAGCCTGATAACTTTTTTATAAGTTTCTAAAATAAGCCATCACTTTTATGCATAGCACAAATTAAATTCCTATCCAATCTGCTTCAGAAAGAAAGGAATCTTTCCACCATCGTATTTAATTTCTTCATATCTTGTGTTCATTAAATTCAGAAGTTAATAGTACATAAATAAAACATGGCTTTTACTGTATAAATTGCATGTCAAGTGCATGCATTTAATGGCTTAGAGAGGAAAAGAGAAAAACCTGGTAAACCAAGCATGCAGAACTTAGCCTTTTTTCTTTTCCTTTTTGTAGCTGAAAATCTAGCAATCTTCAGTACCTAGATTTAATTTGAAGACAAATTATAGTGTCATATGGTCTTTCTGTATTTAAATTAATCAAACCTAATGAACAGTTTTTCCATCCTCATTTAAAAAAATCTGTATCTTGATTTGTCAGTGGCTTACACGTAACGCGGAGTCTCCTGTAGCTGATGCGGCGAAGTTCTAGTGAATGTTTGTAAGTACCACACAATCAGGAATTCTTGGTGCGGTGATCATGGTGCTGCTTTACATCTTCCTGTTCATCATTTCTTCTTTGATTTTATATGTGTACTGTCTCAGGTAAGCTGCCTCAATTAGTTTGTTCTTCAGAGTGTTCAGACTCCACTCTTGTTGTTAAATTGTTAAGTTGTGAAAATGTGGTTAAAAAAGAGAAGTTAGAACCATCTCCACATCACTAGGGTAGCAATGTCCTTGGTTACACATAACAGTTGTCATGAAGATCAGCCAAGAAATTATTTGACTTTTAGGGAAATATTTTCCCCATAGTAGCCAGAGCTAATTTTGCTGTGGGTCATGATACTTGTTTCTTCAAACCAGGGACCAACAGGAAACAAAGAGTATTCCCTTGATATCTAAAGAAATCCTGGAAAATTTCCTGGGAAGCTTGTCTGCAATTCTCTTTTTCTCCTATTTTCAACCCGATTTCTTCCCACACTCCCCACCTCTGCCAAAATCAACAATAGTAGAATCATCCTTCAGCTTTGATCTTGAATAACATAAGGTTTGGCTTGCCAGGTCATCAGGTTAGCAAGCAGTGCGTGGGGGTGAAGAAAAGCAAGAAAAGCAACAAATACGAGATTGCGAAAAGTGCTAGGGAGACGTTTTACTCTGCTGAATGTTTCCTTTGCTTTGCAGAAGCTTTCTAGTCTGATGTAATCCCACTTGTCTATTTTTGCTTTTGTTGTGCTTTTGGTGTCATATCCATGAAATCATTGCCAATATCAATGGCATGAAGCTTTCTTCCCACATGTTCTTCTAGGAGATTTACAGTTTCATGTCTTATTATGTTTAAATCTTTAATCCATTTTGAGTTGATTTTTTTTATATGATGTAAGATAAGGATCCAATTCTATTCTTTTGCATGTGGATGGATATTCACTTTTTCCAACATTGTTTGTTGAAGAGACTATTCTTTCTCAATTGTGTATTCTTGGCACCCTTTTTGAAGATCAGTTGACTGCATATGTGTGGATTTATTTCTGGGCTCTCTATTCCATTGGTCTATTTCTGTCTTTATGCCAGTACTACACTATTTTAATTATTGCAGCTTTGTAATATAATCCAGCAATCCCACTTCTGGGTATTTATCTAAAAGAATTGAAATCGGGATTTCAAAGGTATTAGCATTCCCATGATCATGGTAGCACTATTAACAATAGCCATCTACAGATGAATGGATAATGCGGTACATACATACAATGAAATATAACTCATCTATAAAAAAAGAAAGAAATCCTTCAAGGTGGGATAATTTGAATGAACCTTGAGGACACTATGCTAAGTGAAATAAGCCAGTCACATAAGGATAAATACTGCATAATTCCACTTACATGAGTGTACTAGTCAGTTCCTCTTGCTTATAACAAAATACTTGGAACTGGGTAATTTATAAAGAAAATGAAAATTATTGCATACGGTTTCTGAGGCTAAGAAGTCCAAAGTCCATCTGGTGGTGGTAACAGTGACCCAGGGGTCTCACATTGCAAGATGGTGGAAGCAGAAAAAGACAGACTCTCCTCTTCTTTTAAAGTCCTCAGAACCACACCCCTGACCACCATTTTTAATCCATTCACTACTGCTTGGTACTACAATCCAATCACCTCTTCAAGGTTCCACCTTTCAATTACCATAGTAGGATTTCCCACCCTCATAACAGTCATAGTGGGGGCTAAGTTTCTAATACATAAAACATGGGGGATACAATTCAAGCTTCAATGAGTTTTGGGGGGACATAATTCAATCCACTACAGTGAGGTTATCTAAAATAGCCAGACTCACAGAAGCGGAGAACAGAATAAGAGATTTCCAAGGGCTGAGGGGAGGGGGTAAGAGGGAGTTACCATCCAAAGGTTATGAAGTTTTGGTTATACAAGTTGATTACATTCGAGAAATCTGCTTTACAACATTGTGTGTATAGTTAACAATACCGCATTGTGTGCTTAAAAATTTCTCGTGAAGGTAGATCTCATGTTAAGTGCTCTCACCAGAACTTTAAAATAAAAGTGCTAGAAAGAGATCAACACAGGGACCTCTACAAGCATAGAGAAAAGGAACCAGCACAGGGCTGGAGGAGAGTGGTAGTAGCCAAAGACTTCAGTGGAAATAGAACATTTGGGCAATCTTTGAAGCTTTATCATAATTCAGCTAGAAGAAAAATGGAGTCAAACATGTTTTCAAGCAAAGGGAAGATGTATAAAACCAAATGGTCTTGAGAAAGTGTGATATATTTGGCAAATCAAAGGTATGTTGACATAGATAGCATACAGGATACGGGGAAATGGCAATTGGCTGAAATGAGGTTGGAAGTGTAGTCAAGAACCAGATGATAAAAGACTTGGATATCATGCTGTGGAGCTTGAATTTGTTCTAATGGTAAAGTAAAAACTCCGAGGGATTTAAAATAACTCTCAGAAGATCATTCTGCTAGTAGATGGAAGACGGATTTAACAGCAGCCAGGATGGAAGCAGAAAGATCTAGTAGGAAAGCCATTTTGATAGTCGAGGCAAGGGGTGTCCAGAACCTTAACTAAAGAGAAAGACACTGGAAGTGGGCAGCTGGGATAAAGTTAAGCAATAGGAAAGCAGCAGAATGTAACTTGCGGGCTGGTTGAAAGCCAAAGGTGTAGAAGAGGATGACATTTAGCATAACCTCAAATTTTGGAGTTGAGCAGATTGGGAGATGGCTGAAGCATTCTCAGAGGCAGGGATTACCTACAGAGTAAACCTTTACAGGAGATAATGCATTAAATCTCCGTTCAGTTTGACCTTGAGATATCTTTGATATTGCCAAGGGATAGTATTTCATCAGCAGTTGGGTAGATGAGCAAAGAGCTCAGGGAAATCAATACAGACTATGAATTTGTGTGGCAGAAACATTGAGTGTCATCAGGCAGAGGCTAAATTGCAGTGGGCTGAGTGAAGGGTGAGGACTTAGAATCATTACTTACCAACAATTATTTTTTTGACATTTATTTGTACATATTTGCGGGGTACAATGTGTAGTTACAATATGTGCATATGCTATACATTGATTCATTTAGGGTAGATAGCGTAGCTTTGTACCTGTTAATCTGCCACTTCTCCTGCCAGAACTATGCATAAATGGAAAGTAGTTAGAAAAAGATATTTCCAAAAGGGTGGCTTTTAAATAGAGGTGTGGCTTGAATATATATCTATGCAAAGATGAAAATTGTGACAGGAAATATTTTAAACACCATAATATAAGGGAAGGTAATTGAGTGAGTGAAGTCTCTGAAGACACGAGGTACAGCACAGATCGGAACAAACCTTGGACTTGGGAAAAAGATCTTGTCCCTTGATGTGATAGAGAAAGATGTGTGGATGAATGCAGATTCCTGGAGTAGTAAAATTGCCTAAGCCTCCAGGGGATGTGTGTTGTTTAGTCATAGGCTTGGTTTATATTTTGACATGTCATAAGAACTGTATGCCATCTTTCCAGAGCATTTATTTTCCTGGGGAAGAGTAGAAAGTCTTCCCTGATTTCTCAGCTTTCATTTGACCACTAACTAGTTGTGTGGCTGTAAAGCAAGAATGTCCATTTGCAAGATTTTAGGCATTTTCTTGTTTAACATGATAAACATAACACATATGTATAGATTTTGTAAGATGCTCTACATAAATCATCACTTTATTATTTAAAATGACTAGGGATTCCCAGAAAAGTTAAAGAAATAAATTTTATGTTATGTAGTTTAGATTTTTGCAGAACTGAAAAAAATATCATAGAATGTTTTACATCATTTATTCCCACATCGATACAACCCTTCTCAATTAAAATACAGTGAATGTTTACAACCATGCTATTTACAGTCTAAGGTCTACATTTTTATTATCTATATTACTTGTAAAGTGTGAAAAAGTAAACACAGAATTTATACATGAAGTAACTAGGATTTAATCTTTTGCTACCTAACAGATGGGAGTTTGCTTTAAAATAGAATAGAAAGATTACCCCAAGGGCAGGTGTGGGTAGGAGGGGTGGGAAGCTCTGTAATGTGTGAAAAAACAATTAAGGAAAAAGCAAAGACAGATGGAATGCCTGGACATCATAGAGCATGAACCTGGAAAAATTCAGAAGAAATAACCAAGTTTTGTTCACTCTCTCAAGTCTTCCATGCTTACCCTGTCCTGTCAGAACAAGGCATGCTCAGTTACCTTGAGCAGGGTTTGCTTGTATTTCATAAGCAGATGCTCTTAAGATTCCTTCAGGTATTGATAGTTACATTAATCTCTCACAGAGAAAATATCTGTATTTTCCATATGAATAAAGTCACTCCAATATGTCAGCTGAAAAATCTCTCTTCGCTGCTGTTTCCAAAGTCTCTTTCTCTGCCCTGAGCTGCCAGTTCTTCCATGAAGCAAACCCTGTCCACAGCAGACACTTGTGGTCAATGAAGTGGGGTTTCTGGATATCAATAGCCAAAGAGACACAGAAATAATAACTCAGTGAAAAATGCTGATGTGGATTTGTACAGGCTGACTGATGTAGGTTGGCATTCTTGATCAGAATATTAAAGCAACAACCCTATGTCTTTCTGGGCTTTGGTATCAGTGATGTAAACACAATAGTCCTAACATGGCAAGCACTGTGAGATCAGGTCTGCGGTGCTGGCTGTTAATAAAGAAGTGTGTCTAGCTCTGGGCACTGGAAGCTCCACATTATGGGGACTGGCTGTGCGAGCTCAACACTTGACCCTGTTGAGTTTAGCTGATTGGCTCTGGTTCCTCCAAGAGCCTGAGACATTTCTTGCTGAAGGGTTTCTACTAGAAAAATTCTCTCTCCTCGTAGTCCTGATAAGAGAGTTAACTGGGACACCACCAGTTCTTTGCCTCTGTGCAAGGAAGTTCTTGAGCTGGCTATGAGTATTTGGACTTGATTCTGTAGTTTTAAGAGGGTATTAATATTTTTAATGATTTTTCTTATTCTGGAAAGAATATCTGTTATTTAGGGAAAAATTGAAACTACAGAAAAGAATCAAAAAGTAAATTAAAAAATGCCAATAATCTCACTCTCTAGGCAATATATTGTTAATCTTTTGATAAATTTGTTTCAACCTTTTTCCCACGTATATTTATTTTTACAAAGTTGAAATTATATACTGTAAGTACAACTTCATATGTTGATTTTAAACTTAAAATTATAAAATATTTTTAGATTCTTTATTAACTTTGTAAGCATTTAATGCCTACACAATATTTTATACCGTAGAAACAGTATGAAAACATTTAAATATTTCTTTATTGCTGGGCAATAGGTTGTTTCATCTTTTTGTACATCTTATAAATAATTCTGATGAACATCTTGAGGCACACAATCTTGCTCACACTTTAAATTATTCTTTGAAGAGTCCTAGAGACCCAGAGATATTGGTTCAGAGGGTCTGATTTTTTCTAAGACACTTGATAACTATTACAAAATTGTTTTCTATGGAATTTGTATTGATTTTTGCTTCTACACAGGGCATGAGGGAACTTAACAAACCGTGTTCACATAATTTGTTAACCTTTTCTTAATCTAATAGAAAAAATGAAATGTGCATGCCTTTGAATTTACTAGTTACTAAACATCCTTAATGTGCTTATGACTCATTCATATTCCCTTTTTGTAAATTGACATTTAAGTGTCCTTTGGCTTTCCTTTCTATAGAGCAAATGTTTTTCTTAGTTATATGAATTTTATATGTAATAACATTATTAACCCTTTTGTCATATTTTAACAGATATTTTCTCCATTTGTTAATCCCCTTTTAAAATTTATTTTTGATTTTTTAAAAAATAGATATTTAAAATTCATATAAAGTTTTAAAAATCATTTTTATGACATTAAATAACTCAGATTTTTAAAAATCCCTTCTCCTTCAGAAATTTTACAACGATTTACTTCTACTTTTATAAAGTTTAAAGGCTTTCCATTGAACTCCTTGTCATAAGCCACGTAGGATAGTTTTGAGATCTACAAGGGACATCATTTTTATCTTTTATTATACTGGTCTCCTGTTTAAGTTGGTTTTATTTTTAAATGTTCACTGTTTTGCCATTTTATCTTCCTGGGTTTTGTTTTAAGCAATTTTAATTCATCATTTTATGTTTCCAGTGTGATGGACAGAATAGGCTGCTTTTTTCCGGAGCTGCTTCTACAAAATTTACCTTTCTTCCCAAACTTACATAAGTGGCCAGATTTCTGCAAGATCTACAGCCCACCCATGACTGTCAGTGTGTTTGGCTTTGCAGAGTTTCTCATAACGCTTCCAAATAAAACCTCCACTGATATCATATGTATTCCTTAATTCTAAATCCTTTATCTGAATAGTACAAAACATCTACAGGCTGCTCAGACATTTCTTTATAATATGCAGAGAATAAGAAATCACAATTTAAATGTCAGTTAGATTTGTTTAAGCTTTTATATTCCTGGAAGCTGTACACAAATCTCAAAGACTGGTCGTCAAGTTAATTAGTTTGGGGGGGGGTGCTTATGTCTTCTTAATCATTGACTTAATAGTTCCAAATAGCCTTGTAAGTTTTAGCGGCTGTCATTTATTACTTAGGAAAATTAATTTAGATTAAAATAATTTAAAGACAGATTTTGATGAGAATATTATGAGCACATTCATTGTCTAGGGAATATGTATGAGATAATCAAAGATTTTTCACATTCTGAATCTTTCCACTGTGGAACATGAAAAAATATTCCACTTTCTCCAGTCTTCTTTATAATGTTCCTCAGTAAAGGCAACAGATTGTTTACCATGTAGAGGCCAAACTTCTAAAATTTATGTAATTAATTTATAGCTAAACAATTTTCATTCCCTGAAATTATCACCTAGTTCATGGGCACATTGTGCCTTGAAAGGCAGAAATGAACTACGTGCACAAGAGACTCACTTGTATAGGAATAGACCTATTTAAAAAATTTAGGTACTACATGTGTCAGCTCCAGTAAACTGAATGATTGTAACCAAAATGGCTCATTGCTGGGGGTCCAGATAACTTCAGTGAACACCAACTTGCTGAAAGCCTATTGGTGTTTTTCCCCCTTTACTCTTCAGACCCTAAGCTCTCTGTCTTGGGCATTTGAGGCCGGGCTGTGTTCTGATTCCTCTTCCACATCTTTCTCAGCAGATTGAGTGCTCTGTTTCCACCCCAGCTCTCCCTATCTGTAGCTGCAAGAGGCCAGGTCAGAAATAAATTAAACATTCTTTGACATGATGTTTGTTGTCTTATAAAGACAAAATAAAAGTTGGTCATTAGGACTAAAGAGTTCATTGGTAATTTTGTGAATTGACTTTGTTAACTAGTCTGTATCCGATACGTTTAGGATGAGAGAAACTAAAATAATCTACCGGAACCTCTATTTCCATCCCAAGCCTATGGGAAATGGAGCATGTGAGTTTTGACCAATGACAAGCAGGTGACAAGAAGATATGTGTACCTGGATGAAGTGACAAGGTGCAGATTGTCTGGTTGGCTCAATCCAAATCACTGGCTTGAGCTTACTTTAGGTCATTGTGATGAGAAATTTCCTTTTCCACTTTCATGTAAGTACTTGCATCTGATAGCACGGTTAATCTGTATGGGCCAGTGCCATTCCCCATGTATCTCTGTCAGCAACGTTTATAATCTCTAAAACTACTCCCGAAAAATTTTCACCATCCTTATCACTAAAACAATTGAACAAATAGCCATACAAAAAGAAAAACTATTTTGGATTGCTGCCACAAACTAAGGAGGTTTACATGTGCATAAAAGTGATGTGTTGAACTCTCTGCACCATGTATTTTAATGTTACGTAAGTAGTCAAGCCACAATGAAATAGAAATACTGTGACAAAACAACATGAAGGTCTTGGACCATGAACTTACTGCAAGGCTATTGACTCTGTAACTTGCCCTTCTCTCCTCTGTACCAAGAAAAAATGACTGGAATGCAAAAAAATACAACAAATATTTGTTGAATTAAAAACATGAATAAATAAATGAATATATTTTCTTATATGGTAAAGACACACTTTCCCTTTGAAATAACACGTAACTTTTGGAAGTATTCTTGTACACCAAAGGATATTTATATCATAACTAGAAACCTAAGATAGGATTGTGTTTGGAACTGGGCAGGGGGAGGGGAGATTCTTGATTACTTCTCACTGTGTGCTCATTTTTATTTTCTAAATTTCTTTTTTCTTCTTCTAAAATTCTGTTTCCCTTCTCTATTATCCTCTTGCTCTTTGTTCTCCCTTGTATTTCTGTTTTTCCCTGTTTAGTATGATTTTAAAACAAAGCTGTTTGAATTTCGATTACTACTAAACAGAATGGTAAGTACTCAAGTGTTTCTAGAAAACAAAAACTGTCTTCATACATATCAATACTTTGATGTCATACACCTCATTTAAAGTGTTCAATGATTCTGCTATAGATATGTGGATTTTAACATGTAAAAAAAAAAAGAATGAATTTCAGCAAGTATATGCTGGTTGCACTAAAACAAGTTTGACTATTTCTGTACTGTCTGTTCAGAACTATACCTGCATCATTCTAATGTAATTAAACCAGTAAATAAGTAGTTTTCCATCTTACATCATAAGCCCGTTGACTATGATAAAGTGTAAAGTCACATCACCAAACTCACCTGGAATTTCTGGAGTTAGAAACAAGCAATTGTATTTTTTTTCTCTTCATAGATATTTGCATTTAGAGCTAGTTGAAGTTATAGATTCAATCCTTTTCACGACCCTTAAAATACTATATTAGCTAAATGTTCACACTTGTCCTTTTTAGCTTTAAAAGAAATGTCACATACTAGGTTTTTGTAAATGACCCGCATTCAGATGTGAGCCAAACATAATAGCTTCTGCCACTCACCAGGCAATGAATTGCTGCAAATGTAGGACACAGGGCAGAGGACTTTGTAAATTACTTTGTTTCGTTGGCCATCATCAGAACCTGTGGCATAATATGTGACCCATTTCTATGAACAATAATGCCTAAGGCTTACAGACAGGTGGAATGTAGTTTCACTTTTAATTACATTTTGAAAAAATAATTTAAGAATATTAAAATTTCAAACATAGTGAATAGTTGTATCATTAAAATAGATCTAAATTTGCAACCATCACTATAGTGATGTGTATTTCAATAGAAAATTATAAGATTTTAGCTTTTTATTAAAAAGCAACTCAAACGTATAAAAATTCAAGAATAGTATAACAGCTTGTATAGTCTCCTCCTAGATATACCAATTGTTTAAATTTTTTCATGTTTACTTTTCTTTCACCCAATATGATCAAATATCTTTAATTTTGTATAATTCAATTTGGTATTCACACAAACACACACACTTCCAAAATGGCAGAAGGTGGATGAAAATACATGTGCATGTGTTACTTATGACCCATTTGAATGAATAATAAACTTTCATAACTAAATACGTTCATGAAAAATTTAAACTTAATATTTTATTAAATGTTGTATATACAGAGAGAATAGTCTGTTGCTCTCTTTCAACGTTACCAAAACCCTATTTATTTATATAATTGAAACCATTTTTATATTGTTTATCTTTACAAAACTTCTCCTAACATTTAGTCAGACTTTAAACTTCTAAGGAGAACCAGAAAAGCAGAAGTTCAACAGATGTACAAAAAGATAAAATATCTTTTTCTTCAAAAGAATAATTCACTTTTCGATAGATATTGCTCGAATGATTATATCATCAAAAGAATTACATAAATATCAATGTTCAATTTATTTATTTTATTATTTTGCTTATATAACTATATACTGTTTTCTCCTTGTTTATAGAAGCTGGCTTTATGGAGCTGGAAAATATGCTATAAACTAATAAAGGTTGGTAAATTGGCTCATTAACAACCCTTCATGGAACTTTTCACTGGAAAATGCCACCCAAAATGGCAAGAAAAAAAATTTTTTAAGTAAAACTATAATGCAATTAATCTTTGTACAGCTTTCCATATTCCAGTGTGCCATTTTTTTTCTCTTTCAAAACACTTGTTTACCATCCTGTAGATCCAGGCTTGGATGTTTACATAATTATTCCTTCAAACAGAATGAAGACAAAATAAAGAGAAGATGACGTTTTCTGGGCAAAAGAAACAGAAGCCAGCAGAAACAGGATTGTGATTCCTAATTAATTCAAAGTTAATTGCATTGTTGATAATCCTGCACTTAAAATCTTCATATAGGAAATGTTTATGGCAGCAGATCGACAGTAATTTAACTACATTAAATCTTACCACCATGAAAAGAAAAAGATAAATGTTACATGAAATGAACTTAAGAGAACGGCAAAGACTAGTTCTTGTTTAACAAGGCCACTAGTAAATCATTCAAATGGGTGACCTAGAATCTCAAAGCACAGTAAGAGCAGTAGCTGTGTGTTTGGATGGCACAAGCCATATGGCTTTTCTTTGCTTTTATTTTCACTCTGTGATAAATGCAAAATAGTTGAGAAAAAAAAAAAAAAAAAGAGGACGTATAGAAGATCTTATGTGGCAGCTAAAAGTCAAAAAAGTCTATTTTATTATTTTGGAAAGAATCAAGGTAGAGGGAGTTAAATGAAGATCAGCATCGTATCAGTTATTTTAACTGATGAGCCAGCATGCTAGAGTACAATGAACTTGGAAGCTAACTCTGAGTTTAAATTCTGTCTTTGTTTCTTACTGTATTAGTACATTTCTGTTTCTTCTAACAAAATACCTGGAACTGGGTCATTTGTAAAGAAACAATATTTATTGCTTACAGTTTCTGAGTCTGGGAAGTCCAAAGTCCAGGGAACATACCAGACGAGAGAGCCTTGTTGGCGGGTAGTGACTCTTCAGAGCAAAGCAGGGTGTCACATGGTGGATGGCTGAGCAGAGAGAGAGACTAAAATCCTCACTGCCTCTTCTTTTAAAGCCCTCAGTACCATGACAATGACCACCATTAAATCATCAAGTGGATTAATCCATTCACTATGTCATGGTCCTCATAGTCTAATCACCTCTTCAAGGCCCCACCTCTCAATTACTATAATAGGATTTCCCACCCTCTAAACAGTTACAGTGGGAATTAAGCTTCAATGAGTTTGGGGGGACATTCAATCCATAGCTCTTATAAACACGAAGGCTAACTTTTTTTTTATTTTAGTGTGTTAATATGTAAAAGGCAGGATTAAGGTGAGGCTTAAGCCACCATGGATGTGAAATTGACTGTCATTATAAAGGAAAATCAATAAACTCCAGTATTCATTATCTAGACTATTTAAAACAAAATATAATTATTGTGATCATTGAAATAAAATACTTCCAGTTCTCTACTTTGAATGGGTAGATTGATAGTCCAATTTATATCTTGGGCCTTTTAAGAAAATGTATTTCTCCCCAAGGTAGTTTACGGACACTGATACATAAGGAATCTTGGTCTGGCCTAGGGGCTGTTAGTGGCACAATTCGGTGATTCTTCAATTAGTTTCAGATGTACATGGTGAGCCAAACATACGCTAAATCAAAAGATAAATATGATATTTCCCCAGATTTTCAATTTTACTTGAAGTTTTGAAAAATAAAACATATATTAAAATAAATACTAGTAGATTAGAGGTAGTATACACATTTTTTCTACCTTTAGGGGTATTTAATGGAACCATTTTATAAGTATTGGCCTAATTAATGTCTATAGTACTCATCTCAATGTTACTTAATATCAAAGAATTAATATTTTTGTTAAAGTATTAATTTTTTGGTAAGGTACTATTACTTTATTAGTATCCCAAGAAAAACAGTGATTTTCTGAGTTAATATTTGGAGTTGTTTTGAAAAGTGGTAAAAGATGAAATGAGTGTTTATCAGGTTAAGTGCTTCAGCTAATTGGTCCATTTATCATTCAAGTTGGAAAACAACCAACTAAGCGGTATCTCTGTGCTGACTGAATGACCTGGATCCAATGGAGTTTCTACTACACAGGCAGGAAGAGTGAACCCGATTTTAAATTTCCTTTAGATAAATTCCTCACATTGGAATTAATTTGGATATTCATAATCCAAATTCATGGCTAAACACTTATCAGTTTTCTACAGTCTATTACTTATACATGAAAAATCAGAAGTAGTAAGCTCACAGGAAATAACTACAAAAAAAATCCCCCAGATTGCTGTGGTTGGGTTATGATATTTAGCTGAGGAAATTATCAAATAATTTCTGGAATCTTAATCATCAAATAACTTCTGAAGAAAAGAATGGGAACAATGAGCTAAATAAATGAGTTAATAAAATAAAAATAAATTATTTAACATGGGAGAAAAAGTAAATGAGATTTGAGAAACATAAAAACAAATAACAGATGATTTTGTTCTTAGGTTGCACAGTGATTCTTGGACACAAGATGCATTTCAGCATATCCGAAGTGAAGAAACCAAGTTTTTTATACCATATGACTTGGAGATTTCTAATCAGGAGCTAAGTTATATAGTGAAAAGATCTGCGCTATGGAGAGGAGTCCATGGTGAAAGAAGAAAGGCGAGCTGGATTGAAGTAGATTTGTTTTCTGACTGTGCAAAAGAAACTCACTCTACTAGCATGTCACCAATTTGTTACATTTTCTCATGTTGCTCTTGAAATTATTTACTGTTGTATATGACTGCCACCCTTGTACAAATCTTCCAACTTGATATTATATTGTTTATTTAATTCATTGTAATGGGATACTAGACTAGGTGGTTCTTATAGTTTAGCACTGTTATTTTCTAAGAGAAATATCTACTAATATCTGCTCTATGTGTATTGGGCAAAACTGCACAAGGAGTGTGAAGAATACAGAAGAAGCTGATGTAGTCTCCACATGTGAAAAGATTGTTGGCTTTAATGTAGCCTTGAGTGAACAGGAAGAAGAGACTGCTCTTTCAGTCTTTCTCCTTCAATGCCTTTGTCAGTTCGTACCCTGGATTCTCTTTCCTCTTTTGGTAATCTCCTTTACAGACTTCTTTGGCTCTAATTTCTCATTCAGCTTCTTCTATGTTAATGTCTTCCAGGGTTTTGTACCTGTTTTTTTTTTTTTTTAACTCTTCTTACTATACACATTGTCTTCCTGTTAACCTCCTTTCAAACTGTCTTCCATCCTGCTGAAGATTCTCAAGTGTCTATCTGGAGGAAACACCTCCCTTCTGAGTCCCATGCTATATAATCCAATACCTTACTTGAGGTCTCCAGGTGGATGTCTCAAAGATACCTAAAACCCAGTATGGTCCAAACAAAATCTACTTCACACCTATTGCCTAATTAATTAATTAATTAATTAACACGTTACATTTCACCCATATCACGAAAGCACAGCATTCATACTTTTTATTTTTATTTATTTTTATTTATTTATTTTTAAATTTTATTTTGTCGATATACATTGTGGCTGATTATTGCTCCCCATCACCAAAACCTCCCTCCCTTCTCCCTCCCCCCCTCCCCCCCAACAATGTCCTTTCTGTTTGCTTGTCGTATCAACTTCAAATAATTGTGGTTGTTATATCTTCTTCCCCCCCCCCCAGTTTGTGTGTGTGTGTGTGTGTGTGTGTGAATTTATTTATTTATTTTTAGCTCCCACCAATAAGTGAGAACATGTGGTATTTCTCTTTCTGTGCCTGACTTGTTTCACTTAATATAATTCTCTCAAGGTCCATCCATGTTGTTGCAAAATACTTTTAATAGTCTCTATACATAGTGTTTTCATCTACTCTGAATCACAGAGGTCCAAAACTTAGAGTTTTCCTAGACTTCTCCCTGACTTCTAGACTTTTCTTTTATTGGATCTATTGATTCTACTTTCTTAATATCTTCTCTATGGCATTTGCTACTACCGTACATAGACCCAGACCTTTAATACCCAGCTGCTGTAGCCCAGGCAAGACTTTGCTAACTCCGTTCTCTAACTTCAGTCTCACACTGCAGTTGCCCTGTCTTCACACCGTCCATGAATTCACTTTGTTCAAGTGACATTTCTAAAAGGCAGATATGACCTTACGTTTTCTTGTTATAATTCCCATTACCTGAAGAATAAAAGCCCAAATTCTTAATATTATGTAATTGCTGTTTAATCTGATTGTTTCTTATCTTCTCAGCCACATCTCCTGTAACCACATTCTTCTTACCAAAGATGCTTCTTACCAAAATATGATTAAGCCATATAAAAAATATGAATCATTTGTTAAATATGTCATCTTGTTTCACATTCCCGTACAGTTCTCTCTGCTTGGAGGGGAACCCTCCCGACTCCTCATACACTACGTAGCAAACCAGTCATTCTGCCAGGGCTCAGCTCAAATGGTTCCTCTGTGGAGCCAACCCAGAGAGGACCATTTCCTTCTTGCCAAAACTGCCTGTTTTACCTGACACTTCTAGCATCCAGCACACAATTTGGGAATTACCTGTTTATGTGTCCCTCTTTCTTTTGAGACTAAGATCTCATTGTGGAATAAAAGAGTGAATTCTCTGTCTTTATGTCCTCAAACTCTAACATGGTCTATAGAATATAGTACCTCTTTACTGACTATTTGTTCAATACATAAAAGAATGCATGCATGAATAGTTGACTGATTGAACATATTTAGTTTGCCCATAGAATGAACCTATAATGTACCTCATTGCATTCCCTAACTTAAAACATTAACTTCTTAAAAAATTTCACATGAATTCTGTTAATATATTCAACATGCCTAAATTTCTGTTTATTTCACAGTTAATGTAACATTACAGCAGACATTTCTAAGATCACTGTTCCTGACCTGAAGCAAAAACAAATTTCACTTTACCATATATTCATTCTGGTTTCATTTTTTTCATCCTTGACTCACAGCATGAATAAAAGTTAAAAACTGTGGAAATTATCTTAAAATTAAACAAAGAGCACATCCTCTCTAGGATAATTTCAGACTGCCCGTGGTGGGTAGAGTGTGTTTTATTTTATTACTAGGTTTCACAATATGGAAGTTTAGGAATTTGGAAGCAATCCAAAGTTGAGTATGAGAGTGGTTTGAGCTGAATGACAGTACCTAAAAAGAGAAAACAGAGAAAAATAATTATCTGAGTATTTATCATTTATATTTTAGCAAGGGAGGAGACAAAGGAGAGAAAGAGCCCATGCACACTAATCCTTAGGTACTAGAAGGAAACTTAAAGGAGGTTGTGAAATTATTTAATTCTTTAAATTTAACATTTATACTCTTCTTTGTAAAATGACTTAGCCGACTCATGATGTGCAGGAGCAGAATTAAGGAGAAGATCTCAAACCTCCAATGCTCATAATTCTGTGTGTGCACATGTAAATTAATCAAAGAAAAGACAATTTGATTAAATGTAATTAAAATATCAAAGGCATTTGGGTCTTAAGTAAAATATTTTGTGTTAGATTCAGTTGGACCATTAAAAGAAATTCATATATATATATATATATAGATAGATAGATAGATAGATAGATAATTGATTGCTGTTTCTTTTACAACATGTATAGACACAACCTCCACCGGTGGTAGGAGTCATAGAGATGTTTATGCAAATCATTTGAAAATTTGTAAAGCACCTGTTATTTTTTGTTATTGGGGTTATGCTTGTTAAGCATATAAAAGCATTCCCAAACTTGAATGAATAGACATATATATTTTATTTGTTATGCCTCTTCATGCCCTGGGTATTTATACCATGAAGACTTCCTCTTCCTTATGATTAATTTGTATATATTATTCTTCTTACGCTGTCCTATGTTTGCTTGTTCAGTTTATTTCAATAGGGAAGCAAGGTAACCCTATTGAATAATTGATGTACTAATCTCAAGATATAATACCAGTTTAATTGAGAACCATCATCTATAATCTAAAATGCAAAATTATGAGTAGAATAGACATTTTAATATAAAAGTATTTCAAGTAAGTAGTCTAGAATTCTCGTGCTTTAAAAATTTGATCTAGATGTTTGCCATAGTGCTAGCTATTAAGCATGTGCTTCTCATTTTTATGATCTATAATAAAAATTGCCCCATAAATGGACACTTTATAATATGCTTAATTTCCTTTTGTTAAATTGACAAATGCAAAAGCACAGAACACATTTACAGTATGATGAAAATTTGGGATTATTGCATTTTATAATTTTTATATTGTTCATACATATGATTTGTCATTTGTGGAAAGACAGCCAGAAGATAATTTCAAAATATTTCAGCCATTTTTATGATAAGGAAAAGGTCACTTTCAGTAGTCAGAAAAGACATCATTCTATTAAACTAATTTGCCTACATGCAAATTTTGTCATTTTTATCTCATTAACTATTTATCATGGAGTAAAAAAATATATATTCATGAAGGGGCAGCTCACAGCCTGATGGAGCTGGAACTAATATTTTGCAACTCTAATGATTTTTTGCATCCTTAATTAGATAGCATAAGGTTGATATGATTAGGTCAGGATGTAGTGTTTTTCATTAAAATACATTTTAGAAGCTGTATTCATAATCTGCCCTTGCAATTAAATAATGAGCCTATGAATTTAATATTATCGACCCAATTATTATCCCATGCAAACGTATATCTTTAATAAATTTGTGCCGTAGGACCTTCATTAGCAACAGAAAGAATAGTATTTCTATGTACACAGATTGAATGGTTATGGTTAAACTTATACAATGGTTTTAAACATATCAGGAAGCAAAGCTTCAATACCTAAGCATTTAATTCCAAAATGTACCTTACTATTTGTTGAAGACTAATTTACACTGTAATTATTTTCTTAAAGAAACTACCACTTTAAAACAGGCTATTGAAGCTCATAAAAGTAGCAGGATATTAGGCAGAGATGGAGGGTTTGAGAAAGTTGTGCATCATGGGACAAGGGAGTATAAATTTAGAGATCCATTCAAGAGCAGAATTGGAACACATAAAAACTGCAACGTCTATTTCTCAAGTATCTGTACTATCCAAGAACAACCATATACAATTAAAGAGATTATTATTTTTGTAGTTGTATGTTAGAATAGTTTTTGTTAATGGAAGTATGTAAGGTACTCTGAGAAGGAAGTGCCTGCCTCTTATTGTGAATGTACACAGGAAAACACAGACATACATAGAAACAAACCCTGTTTCCTCGTCTTTTGTAAGAGCTGCTACTGCTCTAGTACTTTTGTGCAGTAGCACACTAACAATGGTTGTTTGAGATCTTTAGTGCATTCTTGGTGAAATTCTATTACAAAGGTTAATTTATAATTTTTTAGTAAAAGAAGGTAATTAAGGAAAACTGAACCCTCATTTAGTAATGAATTATATAGAGTGGTAAAACTAAGCTTGTGGACAATGTGTCAGTAGGACTACAGTGTTTTTCTAGAACTAGGGCTTATTTCTACTTGGGGAACACAGTCAGGGTGGGGAAAAGGTAAAGCTTTGATTGAGGTCATGAAAAGCAAGCAGGTAGCCAAGCAGATAAAATGGAAGCATGTTGATGGAGATTTGGGGGAAACACTTAGACTTTTCCATGTAAAAGGAGACAGCGGATGGACGTAAAATGACAGGAAATACCAAGGCGAGTCTGAAAACTGAAAGCAATTTGTTCCGGCTAGAACAAAGGGCAGAAGGGTGCAGACTGAATAAAATAATAAACAAAAGTAACTCATTCAGGTAAGATTCTGGGTAGTGTTTGCATTGAACTCTATAAATTGCCTATTTTAAAGTTCTAACTAATACTCTTATCTCTTGGGAAGTAAATTGTTTAATGTACTCTGTTTAATAATAGTTCAGTCTTCCATCATTAAGAGTTGTTCATTCATTGGAATGTCTAAATCATCTGTAGTGTTTCCTATCCAATTCAGTGCAATCCCACAATCACTTATGAATTACGTATCACATGTCATCAAGTGTGCATCATTGACCTGCAGTGAAGGGATGGGCCCAAGGCTTTAAGTGTTTTGCATGCTTCATGGGGGACCTGAAAGTAGGTGAGTGTAAATAGAAAGCTGAATTGGACCTAGCCAAATCTAAAATTAGAAATGGAATGTGGGAGCATGTGGAAATGGAAACCAGGAGTCAGACTGAATGCAAAATGGTGTATGAGAGAGTGTTGACTACAAAACAGAAACCCTTGACACTTGTTGGTTCAAGCACAAACAGGTTGTCTTGATTATAGGAGGTGGGAAGAGGGACCTAGCTCAGTTAGAACTAAGGAGCCCCTGAGATAGCAAGGAACAAAAGAAGGGCACTCAGCAACCTAGATGTAACACTTCTGATCTCCTGATGGCGGTTTTGGTGGAACTTTACACCCATAGGCTTTACCTTTGCAGGCTACCATCTCTAAATTGACTGAAAGCCTTTTGACACAAAGTGTTAGGCACTGAGTTAAGTACCCACAAATAGGAAATAAGCATGTTGCACTGCCAGACAGAATTGTCACGAAGGAGACATGAGCTGAAAGGAAGGAAGGTCAATGAACTATTGTTTCTCGCAGTCAACAGACTAGGTGATAAAATATATGTATATATTTCGCATTGAAAAATAATGTTTTTTTCAGTGAAGAACGTATCCTATGTGTCAGAGTAAACACAACCTAATAATATGCCTAAATGATCTTAAACAAAGAGGTTTCTGTTTAATAATCAAATGTATATTCTGAAGTCAACATCTGGTGTTTTTTCCTTCCTGCATTGACAAAATTCTCAGTTCTACATAAGCATGAATACAGTTATCTTTTAAAGGTTTTTATATAAATGTGGACTGGAATTAGGACTACTAACATTGTGTAAGTTCCAGTTCTCATGCAGTGAAGGATTTTTATTGACCCAACTAATCTGAAGATACAAATCTTCAGTACAATTAAAAATATACATATAAGAAGGATGATTTTAAAAAGGTATATAGCAATGAACATTTTTCTTTTGCTTTGTTCTTTAAATCATAACAAGCAAGAAACAGAGGAAAATGTTCTGTCTTGGTAGGTAGAGTGGTTTCAGTTAATTGATACACGTCTCCCTTGATCTTTTTTTTATCTCAGAACTTCTGGGATGTTTGTTTATAACTTACCTAATATATTATTAGACTTTTGAAAGGTCATTTAGCCATAGAGATTGATCTTTTCTATAAAATGAAAATGATAGATAACAGCTAAAGAAAGGAATAAGTAGAATCTTGCTGAAGATACCTCAAATGTTTGTTTTTTAAGATTGACAAAGACCTGTTACATTTTGCTAAGTACTTTCCACCTTAATTCTGACATCATTTCTATTTGAAGTAAAGTGTAATCCATATGTTTTTGATTTATTAACACTTAATTTGTTAGCATCTCTTTACTGTGCTAATAGTAGCCTTTTCATCTTTTTTATAAGCTTATTTTCCTCAGACACAGGAAATCAATTTTTCTAAGAGTAAACAAACTTTAATTCAAAGAGACATGAGAGAGTTTGTTTCTAACACTGCACCCATTAGCTTTGAACTACTTCTGTACTCAGTATGCAGATTTCTTCTTTAGTGTTCCCTGAGAATCAGATACATTTGTAATTAACTGAGACACAATACACAGCTTTCTGTTTCATTATTTACTGAATTTTCCTACTATCTTACATTAATTTCTCTTTATGATAAAACAGCCAACTACTAACGTATTAATAAACAAGTCATTAATGATAGCTATTTAATTGCCATCTTATTATTTATTCTTATTAATAAGGCAGGAGCTTTTTATCTTTTAATAATTGTATGGTGGGAAATGAAATTTAATATAAAGCATTAAACAATGCTCTTTTCTTTTTTACTGTTAAAACATTTTTTACAATGTTCTTTACTAGCAAGAATGAAAGTCATTTTTTCATGTCTTACTGTGATTTGAGAAATACAAGTTCTTCAACATTACTTGCATCTATATAGGCTTTAATAAGACTGAAATACAACTTCGTCTAGATACTGTAGATTCTATTGCCCTTAGTTCATTTTAGGTTATCTGATCACTGCTATAAGCTGTTCTTCAGGCTTTTAACAGTCACAAAGCTTGGAGAATTCAGTATTGCAGAAATGTCATCATATTATCACCACCTGCTCAGATCATTTGTTTGACACTTCACATTCATATTTTTAGTAGATAGGTCAAAGAGAAGAAAAAAGAGCTTAGAATTTAAGTCTTTTGTTTAGGAACAAAGGAAGGGGAAGAATAAAGGGCTATTACTGTGGGTCATGCACTATACAAGTGCTTAATATGTTGCTTCATTTAATTCTCAAAGCAAATGTGCATGGTTGGTATTATTCCCATTTTACAGAGGAGAAAACTGAGTCTCACAGAGATAAATTAACTTCACTCGTTTATCTACCATTTATTTATTTATCTATTTTTTAAAATTTATTTATTTATTTTGAATATTCATGAGATACAAAGCTGATTGTTCCCCCTCCTGCCCATGACATGGGGGCCAGCGTCCACTGATTTATTCCCCACCTTTTTTATTGACTCAGTAATTTAACTTTAATGAATCTATCTGAAGAAAAGAAAATAAAAAATGAAGGCAAAAATTGATTCAGAAGATGCTCATCTCAGCAATATTTAATGCAAAAAAGAAAAAAAAGACCGTAATATGTGATTGAAAACTTGTTAAATTGTAATGTACAAGTATTTCTACATTAGAGTATTTTACATCTTTAAAAATTGTTTTTGAAGATTTTTAAATTTTGTGGATTCAAACTTGCTCTTATTTGAATGTTAAATAAAAATATCATGATGTATCTCTCTAAATATACTACACTTCATGTCATTACAAAGTCATATATAAAATTGTAATAGTGGTTATGTGGTTATCTTCCTTTGATGGAGCAGTACGGAAAATTTATGTTATCTTCTTTGTGCTTTTCTAAATGTCTACTTTGTTCATGATGAGCACTTCTTATTTTCATAATAATAATAATAAAAGACCTACAAAATTGCTCTTTGAGAGGAAAAAGCATCAGGCACAATTTAAAATTCTTTACAAGCCACCATCTTGTACCTCTCAGGAACATCCATTGTGCAGAAAGAATGTGAGGCAGAACTAGCAATTGATAATGTTATGCTCACAAATACATGTTTGAGCCAGGACAATTTTTCCGCTACCCATTGGCTTCTATCTTCAGACAGGGAGGAAAGAAAATCACAGTGAGCATCGACGTTGTGAGAATGTACTGGCACGTCTCCTTGTTCACGCTGATGGTTTTCTTTCAAGACCTGATGAAACATGTGCCTTAATTAGCTTGGTGACAGAACCTAGTCACACTCTGTTTCTCCAGAGGAGATTTGGTTGGTTATTCTCTGTGCCCACATTTCCCCCTTTCCAATTACAAATGCAGTTTGGTTTCCTTTGTTAACCGCCCAACAGTGGTTGTGGCTTATGCCTCGATTAGTTCCTAAAACACAGCTAAGCTGCTGTGACTGTTCCTGCTGTACATTTGGCAGAAGCAGAGTCACCATGCGGTGATCCAAGTGACATGCACCACCATCTACCTTTAGTTCCTGGTTCTTGGGCTGGTCCCTGGGCTCTTTCTCAGGCAAGTGTTGGAAAAGCTCTTGTTCTCCCTCCACAGCTTGTTAGCAGGTCAGTCTGCAACTCACCCGTTCCTTTCTTTAGACACTTGCTTATTTTTCATTTCTTGATATAAAAGTAAGTTTCTGGTTTTGTTTTGTTTTGGTTTTTGGTACAGAATACATAAGTTCTGTCCCACTCACAGGGCTGGTCTTTCCGGATTGTCTTCAAGCCCTTGGTTTTTCACATTTTCCTGATACCCTCTTTCTCAAACTCTTCAGATTGTCTCATTCACATATAGAACTTAAAAGCTGTGGCCAGCAAATTTACTTTTGTCATTACAATGAAATGAATAGTATCAATAAATTGTTTTTTCGCATGAAAAATGCAGTTCCTTAACTAAACCCTCAATTTTCTTTTAAAATTTTTAAGAAGATTTTAGATATTGCAAAATCTGAAGTAAAGGTCAAGAGAATCTAAGTACAGGTAATTAACTAACCTTGATCAAGAGGTACTTGACTTTCAACTCTGGGCAGTCTACATGGGAAAACAGTCACAATCTAATCAGAGATAGAGATGCCGAGATGTGCCACATGTACATTATTCAAATCATACCATTTAAAAAATATCATGTATTACCAAAGGAGTTTTTAAATTGCGAACCAAATTGTTCCTATTGCCATAGGGACAAGTTAAAAGACAATTTCTTTTAATGTCTATATTCTGCATTTGATATCTGTGGTTTTGGTTTCTTAATCTCCATCTTATGCCCATAACATCCTAGGAACATTTCCCTTTTAAAGGAAACCTTGGACATCCCTTAAAATATAGCTAAGAACCTCACAGTGGTTAGCAGACCATAGTATGACAGACATTGAATTAAATAGTAAAGATCTTATTTCATTATTTAGAGATATATTTGCCTCTTTAAAATGGGTAAAAAACAAAAAAAACCTTAAACAGCTTTATTAAGATATAATATACCTACCATAATGTTCCCCCATTTAAAGTGGCCAATTTGGTTGGTTTTTTTGGGTCATGTTTAAGGAGTTCTACAACCATCACTGTAATCTAATTTTAGGACATTTTCATCACCCCAAATATTATCATGAAAATAGGAACTTTGGCTTAAAAATAAAACTCATAGAAGTTGAAATTGCTGAGAATACATTTTCAGGCTCCAGTTTAAAAAGCAGTGTTCTGGGTAAATTACAGGGATACAGGAAAGTCCTGGGTTGATTCTATAGAGCTTAACACAATATAACCCTCTCACAAATGCAAATACGAAGGTACTTCAGAAAGTTCGTGGAAAAAGTGGAAGATAATACGCATCTTTCCAGAACTTTTTGAAGTACCTCCTATTTGCTTTTCCTCAAAAATATGCTGAACAATTCTCTCTCTATGACTCTTCAGTCACGTTTGTTTTAAGTCCCTTTTCCTACAACCTTGTCCCATCAAAATCCCCTGCATTCAGGTGTCAGGCTGATTGTCAATTCCACTATAAAGTTTTCTTGTGTCTGCCTCATCAACCCAACAGAAACCAACTTCTCCATCTTTCTGTATTTAGAGCAATTAAGAGCTTTCTATTAATCATATTCTGATTGCATTTTATGGTTTTCAGTGGACTTCATTTCTTGCCTTACTCATTGAAACCTTCTTAAGTTTTCTTGTTTCTCCCGTTTCTTCGGGATATCTGATTTTCTCCCAGTGAGAGGGTAGGAACTCTCATACATTAAACGTTCAAGTAATGTTGAACTGAATACCTCGGAGTAAAGGTCTGCTTCCTCATGAGAAAGTCATTTCTGGCTCTTCTCTGGTTTAGCTGGGGCACCAAGGCTTCATAAGCAGAAAGGAATCGCCTGCAAGTTCCCACGATGCTTCAAGTAGATTCCATAGATACAAAAATGCACTCTGCTGACCCCTAACATCTTTCAAGAAATCAAACTACATCCCCCCCTCCCTCTTGGGTCATGAAAATCAACTACAATGTATACTGAGAAGTTAAAAAAAAAAAAATCAGACTCTACATAGGCTATTTGGGTTACTCGGAATTTATGAATAACTCTATATGTACACATCATCTGCATTCTTTTTTTAAGCCTGAAGAATCCAAGCAGGATAATTTTTAAAGGGATTTTAAAGCAAGATAGCCTAGAGGATTTTAACCCCAAGTTTCAATAATAAATGCCAAAAGAGGAAAAAGTTGCTAATAGTGTAAGATTTTTTTTCCCTCAAGCCTCACAATAGCACTTCTGATGTTTTATTGTTATAGACTGCCCAATCACGAGAGATTAAATGACATTGAAGATCATCAGGATTGAAAGAGAATAGATTCTGTTATGATCATTGCACTTTTCTGGTCTGTCATTTTGTTTGCCGCAGCTTCAGGTTTATAGGAAACACCTACTAGAGTTTTTACGTAACATATCAAAATTTTATGTCAGTACTTTATCTCTTTCTAAAAGGATATAGAACAATCTCAATCTTGTAGCAAACATATTAATTATTTATCAGCAATAGTGCGGATTGACCTAATTAACAGTTTGCTATCATCCTCTTAATTACCATATCTGGAAGGAATTTGTTATTTTCTGCAATACTTAGACAGGCAGGCTGTTAACACCAGAGTCCGTGGACAGTCATGAAGGAATAGTACACTTTATTGCAGGTTTTGCTACAGCTCATCGAGAGCTTCATTGTCACAAACTAATGACATTTGATTGCCCTAAGATGATTTTACAACAGTCCTCAGCAAATGTGTCATCTTTATTTGCCTTTCATTTTTCTCAACTCCTTCAAAATTACTTGTGTCCGTGAGGTAAACTGCTCATCGAAGGAGGGTCTATCACCAAGGGACGGGCACAGGCATAGGAGCGAGCACTTAGGTTCTCATCCTGTTTGCACGGCCAAGTATTTTTAGTTCTTGTAGACAGGACATGCTGCATGTGTGATTTTGTGTAACTTGATCTATTTTACAGTTTAGTGCATTTGCCCACTATATACCAAGAATAATTAATATCATGTCTAAGCTCTACAAATAAAATATGACATTCAGTTTTCCCAAGGAATACCATTTCAACACATGTATTTCTTGTGTGTGTTTCACTTTGTTTTGTTTTGGTATGGGGATCCATATCCATCCAGGATAGGGTCTGCTTGGTGTATCGGATTCTTTGAGAAGGCAGCCACCTTCTCTCTGCATGAATTTATGTTAGAGAAAAGTTTAGAACACTATATTGCAACTATATTGTGGCTAAACTAAGTCACCTCATAACTTAGGTAGTGGTAATCCAGCCACCCTTTCCTCTTTCATTCCTTCCTCTCTCCCTCCCTTCCTCTGCTGCTCCTTTCTTCACTCTTTGAGCAACCACTTGCTTACTGTTGTGCAGAAATCAAAGATATTGTGCATGACACTCAGGCTCAAGGACTTTGTCATAAGCCACTCTGCTATCATGCTGTTGCTAAGGGCTACACAGTCATTGAAATGATCCTGTCAGCTGATGGTATTTCCCATTTTCAGTATGCAGGAAAACTACCCTTAGTAAAATTTTCTAAAGGAATATAAGGAGGTAACATGAAAGCAGTAGTTAAAACTGAACTTAAGCACTTTTTAGTAATTGTGTGTTCTAATCTCTAGACTTAGCCAGTCCTGACATTTCTGAATGTTCAATGTAATGGAGGAAGAGGCTTCTGTGTTTAGCTTTATTTTTTGTTTTTGGTCCCCTGAGACTAATTGTTATGAATTTATTGGCTTAACAAATGATGGTCTGTGCACTGAAAATAGACAAATTGGTTTCCATTAAAAAAAAAAAAGACTCATCAAATATTTCTTTATATAATTCTCTTTTGTTTCTGATAAAAGTTTCCCCAGTACCAACTAAATTAATAATTGTTTTCCAAAGAGTGATTAAGCACAGGAAGTTATGCTGCTAGGTAATTACACTAGAAGAAAATCTTTATACCTGCCTTGATTCTTGGTGAAGAATCACCTTATATTATAGAGATGTTATACAAATGTATAGATGAGACCCTTGCCTACCATGTCAAAGTGCTGAAAGATGATCAAAAGTAAATGAAACCTCTCTGGAGAAGGGTATGTCTTTGCTCTGGCTCTTTTCAAATTTGGAATCTGAAAGACTTTACTTCTGTCATCTGTAACAAATGCTTATTTGAATATACTACGGAAATTAATCAATTTCTAGATTTTAACGTAAGACACGGAGAGGAATATAGCACCTTATGTTAATATCACACTTTACGGTCTTCAACATGTTGTCATATTATTTTACTTTTTCCTTAAAGAAACCTCAAGGGAAGCAGGTCAGAAAATTTCACAGGGGAGGAAAATTAGTCTCAGGGAGGCAACTTGCCCATCTTAGCAAGTTTCACCACCAGGACTAAAATCTAGGACGTTTTGCCAGTCGTGATCTTTACACATATCAGAATATTTCAGGAAAGTGATGAAAAGCTCCTGAATAAGAACGTTTTTGACTCTACCTTTATGGTTTTTAACAAATAATATTTAAATAGGTTGCATGACATTTTCCTCTCAAAAGGAAATTTTGAGATTTGTAAATCTAGAAATGATGATCAGTAAAATGTCCTGTTTTAGATGTTCACCCAGAAATATCAGTTCATTTACCCTAACAGCAAGTGTTTTAGTTTTTAAATTCTACATCAACTTGGAACTGCAATATTGCTCCCAAAACACTGCGCACGAGTAGGGCCTGCTCCTGTGTTAAGATCTACCAAAGAAATAATCAGAAGACCTTGATGAAGTCTAGTGGGTAGGGAGACTCTTCCAGATCAGAGAAGACCATTTAAAGAAGCAGAGTCACATATTTTACCAAATACTGTAATCTGAATGGAGAAAGTTTTCAAAGTCATATTAATGCTATGTATGTCTCAACATATTTAGAAAAATAAATTTTAAAAAGTTATCTTCCTAAAACGGGAAGTCCATAGAAAGTAGACTAAAAACACGCTACTTTGTTCACAAAGAACCAAAATTGTAAGATTGAGACTGAATACTTAAAAAGTGGCCAATTTGTTGCAAAGGAAGAAAATTCATCAGAATAGTTATTTGGTTTTGCCTGTTGTCACTCAGACAAAGCCCATGTTTATTTAGAAATTAAGACATCTCACAAAACGAATCTGGGTAGTAGAGCTTTAAAATACTCTCTCTTTGCCTCTACTTTCAGCACACTCGTACCCTCGCATGGATGAAGAAAACATGTAAAAAGCTAGTTGAGTTGGCTCCAATGCCTCCTCCCTAAATTACTATTAAAAATCCGCGAAGTCACCCAGTATATCTGTTTTTAGCTCACTTACCTTTAAGTATAGAAGAAGATCCTTTAATGAAGTGGTAGTGTCAAAGGATAGTTGAGGGATTTTGTACCTCCCCAGTAATCCCAATTAGCCTCTCACCTCTAGACACCCCAAATAAACAGTAACCTAAAGAAAAACTGCTTGCAGATTTACAACAGGTATCTTAGCCCTCTCCCGAGCAGAATGACACCCCTAATTTCTTCCTATGTACATAAAAAATCTGGAGTTGCAATTCAGTAAGTGGTTCCGTCCACTCCATGTGACTCTAGGGTTTCAGCATATTTGCAAATACCTCATATTTGTTTTGCTTCAGCAAGTGGTTTCCTAGCCAAAGTTCTTTGAGCTTCTTTTTCCTGAATCTTCTAATTTTGCCCACTCTTTTTCCCATGACACATAACAAATACGTACATATATGTACACATATGCTTATACACACACGTAGATGTACATGATTGATAGAAATATAGAGATTGTTCCCTCCTTTTCTCCTCCTCTTTTTCTGCTGTTTACTTAATTCCCCTAGATATAAATCACCGCATAAGTTACAGGTTTGAAGACCTGGGAGCTTAAAACCCCTGCCGGTAAGCACAGGTTTATAGACTTGTTATTTTCATTATTGCTTTATAAACGGCAATGTTTGAAGCAGTGTGTAGATTAAGTAAAAGAACACAGAGGATTTCAGTTGCTTCAGTGTTTGAAAGCCGTGGTCATGAAAAACACACTTGACTTTGTGTGTGAGGCACAACCAGATTTGAAACAGATTGGCACTGCTTTTCAGATTTAGTTTTAGTTGAAGGAAGGAAGCTTTCTTGGAAGCATAGGTGATGCTTTTTAAGGATTGCACGTTATTGGATTTTGAGCAACAGGTCAGAACCCTGACACAGGCTGTTAAATAGAATTGAAAGGTTGAAGGAGAAAGAATGTGACCAGTCTTAGTTTAGTGGTTTTATTTTATCTTTATCCTTAGCTTTCTTGCTTATTTATCATCAAATAAGTGACTGATACATTTTCTTTTACTGAATAGCAATGCTGTCTTGAAGGAAGAAGGAAAATGATTTGATTTCAGATTTTGTGATCAACTGTTCCGTTTTCTCTATTCCTGTCTTGTCCCTTCCATTTTAAACAAAACTTGGGGACCCTCATCCGGATACCTTCCTTAAGCCATTTGATGTAAATAAATGTAAATGAAGATTGCAGTTAACATTATAAAATACATCTAAGGCATATTATATTGCTTTCTTTTATAAAATTTAATATTTAACTTGAAGTGCTTCTATATCCTCTTAAGAAAGAACATCTTCTCCAGCTAAACCTATAAAAACGCTTTTCTGGATCGTGATGTAATTATTAACACAATGCTGCTGCTACTGCTAATAAGGCAGTTTTACATATACGGTTTCAATGAATTGCCATAACTCTAAGAACAAGATTTTATTTTCCTATTTAACAATTAAACAAAGGCTTAAGAGAGGCTCCAGGACTTGGACAAAGTTACTAGTACTAGAACTTAGGTCTTTTGACTCCAGTACCCTGTTCTAGCTCTTTTCTTCACAGCTATTTGCATTTCATAATAATATATAATAGGACATAAAGGTATATTTCACAAAAGCTTTGAGGACAGAGGTCAGTAGTTTATTCCGTATAATACAGTTTAAGCTATTAAATCTAAGCTCTTAAGTTAAAAATAACTTTAAAAAAATCTGTTACAATCAATCTACTTTTTAAAAATGTTGAATAAGTATATCACATACCATAGTATATGATAATCTCCGTGAGAATACAGCAAATGTTAAGTCACAGCCCTAACTTTAAAGAACATACAGTCATATTGGAACAGATAGAAACTATAAACATTAAAAAAATAGAGAACAATTTGAGGAAATTGTTAATGTAATAATGAATCAGTTCTGTAGGATTTGTAGCACCAGAAACCACATTAAGGAGGGGTGGTAAGAGATAAATTGTTTCTTTCTTAAAAAAACACACCAAAAACTTTGAAGTCTTTACCATTGAAAAGGATCCTCCAGATGTAGAGTAGCCGAGCCATGGGATGCTAGAAGGTTCCTTCTCAATGTTGTCTTTCTTTCTGGGGCTCTCAACTGAATTAATGCTGCTACTGCCGGCTAAAATGCAGACTTGCTTTCTACTTTCAAACTCTAACAGGAGTGTGGAGAAATTCTTTTCTTGGATATTTCAACATAGCTCAAGTAGGCCTGAATTTACAAAAGAATTCGTTAAATACTTACAACAACAGGGAAACAAGATGAAAATGTAAAACATTCTGAGCTTAGAAACCACAGTAATAGCTAATTTACTCAGTGGCAACCCCCTGCCCTTTTAATAATCACTTTGGAGACACAGCTACCACAGCTTTACTTCTAAGAGCCTGTATAATTTTTAGAAACTTCCTACTTCCTTGCTTTTTAACTCCCAGTTTGCGTCTAAACAAAGGAAACTCTTTACAACCCATAAGACTGAAAATGATCTCCTAGGGTCCTTGATGGTGGCAAACTAGACTCTTTATTAGTTCATTTTCTGGTCTGAGAGAGGTATTTTTTTCCCCATGTGATTCACAAAGCTCTGTTGACTGGCAGGGTAAATAATCTGAATTCAGGGGCAATTAAAGTTTTCTCTTTATGGGAACATGACAAGCTCAGTGATGTAGTGATGCTATGTAAGTAGTTAGGACATCCCTGCAATAGCAATTCTTTCCCATGAAATAAGGAAATGTGGAGGTATTGTACCATTGGATCATAGGAAGTGAACTATTGGAAGAAATGATAAGGGTTTAATATGCTTCCTAATGGATGAAACATTAGAGGGAGAAGACACTCCTATTTAACATGAGCTTGTTAGATTTCTTTAGATATAGCCTTATTTTGCCAAGAAGAAGAAATGTGCTTGCTAATGAACCTTTAATCAGCAGGCTTCTTAATTAAAAGAATGTGAAAAAAGAGTGAAGGGGGGAGGTGTCTTTAGCCCAGGTCATCCTTCATCCCAAGAGGTATCATGTGGCTTACAACACCAATAAACTTTCTTCTTTAAAAGAGTTTGGTCTGCAGGCAGCAAATAAAATTTTATTTTCCCCTCACACATAAAATTTATCCCAGACAGACCACCAGCCTGTAGTTAAAAAAACCCAAAAGCCAAAAAACAAAAACCTCCAGATTTATTTGATGTTATAGGTCAGAATATTAAAAGTCACATGTGGGAATAAAATTATGTGTATCAACTTCCGTTTAGAAAAGTCACTATAGAAATGGGAAGCCTATATATTCTCATTGTTTGTATCTATTATTTGGAAAATTTTTTAAAAATTAAGGTAATGTTGATCAAGAAATTTTTGTAGGTGTCAAGTGTTTGACAAAACCTCTCAAAGGAACCAATTAGAGTTGTCCCCAAACATGGGCCATATGACTAACAAAAAAAAAAAAAAAAAATCTGTACCACTGTTACATGGAAGTAATACATCAGAAATTTTGTATATTGTGCAGATTATTTGGGAGAAAAAGTCTCCAACCTGTTGGTCAATCAGTGAATTCTTATTGAATGCTTACTAGGTTTTCAGATTGAGTGTTCGTGGTAGCTAACAAAGAGCATCTACTCTAGGTCAAGCCATGCATAAGTGCCTCATATGGCTTGCTATGTAGTTCTCAGAGTCACACTGCTAAGCAAGTACCATTATAGAGGAGGAATCTGAAGAACCGAGAGGTTAGATAACTTGCTGAAGATCACACAGCTTTTAAGAATGGAGTTGGGATTTGAAATCAGGATAGATAAGTTCAGGAACTATACTCTTTGCTAAGATTTACTTCTCTTTAAATTTATCATAGAACTCAGAAGTTCTACTCCTGGATGTCTACCCAAGAAAAATAAAAATGTGTACATGAATGTTTATAGCTGTGTTGTTTATAATAGGCAAAAAGAAGAAATAATTCACATTTCCATCAACTGATGAATGGGTAAACAAAATACGCCATATTTATATGATGGAATACTATTCACCAATAAAAAGAAATGAAGTACTGATTCCTAAGAGAGCACAGATGAGCCTCACAAATATCATGCTAAGTGAAAGAAGTCATATGCAGAATATCACTGCGGTAGGCAGAGCTCTAAGATGACCCTTAAGATTTCATCCACTGGTGCACGCACGCTGGGTAACCCCCTACTTTTGAGTTTGGGAAAAACCCATGAATATGGCAGAACAGTCACTCCTGTTACGTAACAAGTGTTATTAGATTGATCAAAAGGGGTATTATCTTGGGTGGGCCTGACCTAACCAGGTGAGCACTTTTAAAGAGAGCTCAGGTCTCTCCCTGGAAAGAGAGATGCAAAATGATAGATTCTTTTATTGGCCTTAAAGAAACATGCTGTGAACAGCCTATGGAGAAGGCCATGTGACGAGGACCTGAGGAGCTAAAAGCAGTCTCTAGCTGACAGCCAGCAAGAAAGTGGACTTTAGTCTTTTAAGCACAAGGAACTAAATTCTGCCAAAAACCTGAATAAGTGTGAAAATGATTCCTCCCTAGTCAAGCACCAGATGAGAACACAGTCTGGCTGACACCTTGATTGTAGCCCAGTGAGTCACTGAGCAGAGGACTTAATTAGCCTGGATTTCTGTCCTATGGAAACTATAAGATCAAAATGGGTATTGTTTTAAGCTACAAAGTTTATGGCAATTTGTTACACAGCAATAAACAATTAATATGCCACATATTGTATCACTATATTTACTGTATATGAAATATCCAGAAGAGGTATCTAAAACCCTGAGAGAAAATCTGTAGCTTTGGATACAGAAACCAGAATAAAGTGGCCATTGCTGTATGAAGAGCATGTGTATATATGTATGTTGGGGGGAAGGTAGTTCTTGTGTGTGAATTGACACAATTCTAAGCCCACCACCAAGTTGTGCATGTGTGCAACAAATCCCAACAATTATAGCAAAGTCTTAGAGAAGTGAAATACAGTGCAAACCCAAATCTTAGACAAATCCTAAGTGCACATACATGTAGCAAGTCAAAACAGCACAGCAAAGTCTTAGAGAATCGAACTGCTATTGGACACACCACCAAAAGATAAAACAGAATTATGTGGGTTGACTGCTTGCTAAAACAAAAACAAAAGCAAAAATTCACATTCTCCAGAGATATTTAAAAAGTCAAGAGTACAATTCATAATGACTCAATATAGAAGGAACCAGAAAAATCTGACCAATTCTCAAGGGAAAACATAATCAACAGATGCTAATCTTGAGATGACTTGGACGCTGGAAAGACTTTAAATCAGCTGTGTTGATCATCCTTTGTAAAGTAAAGGTGAACTCTGAAACAAATGGAAAGAGAGATGTTTTCAGCAGAGAAGTGGAAACCATAAAAAAAAGCTAACTGGAACCAAATGAAAAATATAATATGTGAAATAAAAATGCATTGCACGGACTCAATAATAGAATCAGGATGACAGAGGAAAGAGTAGGTAAATTTGAAAATAGTTCAACAGAACAGCAAGGCCAGGGATTGGATGAAGGTGATGGCAGAAACTTAGAAGGGTCCCAGCAGCATCAGTTAGAGCAGAGGGTCCGCTGTGTCATCCATCCGTGGACCACCACTGGGTCCTGACCAAGCTAAGAACCGTGTTGTGATCAGCTGGACCTCAGCAATGCAAGCAGTGACCAGTGAGCAAGGAAGATTGCCTCAAAGACCAGAGGACAGTGAAAGGGTGCCTCTGTGACCCAAGGGCCCTTTGTCCTCACCCTACCGTGTCACCCCAAAGCACAGTATATTTCCACAACTCTCTGAAATATCTCTCGTGACTCTTTGGAGAGGAGCAGAGGAATAACAGAGAACATTTTAAAAAATAGTCAATGAATGAGCTATTCTGAAAGGTCTCTGTGAACCAGCTTTGATGAATGGGATAGATTTAGAATAAGGCGTGGAAAATGCACCCACACAACTGGTGGATGGCGTAGTGCCATTTACTGCAGTGATGGTGAAGGCCTGAGGAACTTCCCTTCACAGGAGCAGGTGGGTGGAAATCAGTATGTCTACCCCAGCCTTGTTAAAGTGGAGATGCCTAATAGGTGTCCGTGTGCAGATGTCCAATAGGCAGTTGAACACAAGGTCAGTAGCTCAGGGCAGGTCTGGAAAAGAGATACAGATCTGAGAGTCATCATCACGTAGATGGTGTTTAGAGTCCAAAAAGAAAATGTCAACAGAGTTGACAGGGAGAGGCCCACAGTCCTGTGGACAATGTTTAGGGGCATTATAAAGAAAAAGAAAAAAAAAAAGACTGTTAGTGGCGGAACTAACATCCTTGTATCTTCCCCAGGAAAGAACTTAAAATATTTGAGTTATTTACCACGGTCTGTGGCAAGACACAGACTCAGTTGAGATAAAATTCCATAGAATTGAGAAAATTGAAAATGTTTGTGATTTAGGCAATATTTTTGGCATTTAAGAGAGGAGAAACGGAGAAAGCATGCTCAGACAAACTGTGAGAATCAGATATGCACATTCTGTTTATTTCCACCAGAACTTGATGAATCTGGGACAAAAGCCTCCCAGTTGAGCAGCTGGAATACACTATCCATCACACACACTGTGGAAGCTAGAACTCCTGGAGGTTTTTAGCCTGTGTATTAATAAGTCTTAGGGATGTAAAAGGAGAAAATTTAGTTAGGGTAATGTTGTGTTCTTCTATGCGGGATTATGAATCCTTAATGTTATTGTCTGTACTGATGTTTGTTGGACTAGGAACAGGCAGCTGGCTCTCTGTGGTTTTCACAAGAAGATATCCACCTCACCAGGCTATCACAGTGAGAAAAATTTTAAATGCATAAATGAAGATGGATCATTTTTCCATACCCGTTGCTTCTCTTTGTGGTGTTTTTTGCCCCGAGATTACACAAATGGATGGTTTTATGGCCACCGAATGTAGCACAGCTGTAGATACAATATATAAGACAACAAAAAATTGTTCAGAAATGGGGGGCGGATTATGCAAACATTGTCTGTGGACTGCCATCAAGTTCAAAAGCTGCTTGTGTCACCCTGCCCCATATAGCACAGACTGGGTGTATAAGTTCTAAATACCCTAGAGCTACTTTTACATCATAGGTATAACTTCTGAGAATATTCTTCACATTGTACTTTTCTTTTTTTCTTTATTCTTTTTTTCTTTTTTCTTTTCTTCAAATTTAGTTAGTGCCAGATACAAAAAGGAAAAAAAAGTTTTCTTTTATCCTTCATCATTTTCTACAGATCTTTTCCCTGAAACAGGGGCCAACTTAGTGTGCCCTGCTGTGAGGCCAACTTACCAATATACCAGCTCGTTGTACCGGAGCCATCAAAGATGCAATTTTCTTTGCAAACCACTAATTTTCAGAATGATAGAGTTTTACAGTCATTCATAAGGAAGCCCCAGGAGGATGAAACAATATTGAAATTAAGCTTAGTGTGTGAAAACATTATGTGCTTTCCTTCCAACCCCTTTGCATTTATGTCTCTGTTCTCTGAGTGCTAACACTGCTATAAAACCTCGTAGCTACACTGGCGTGTGTCACTTTGCTTATACCTAGGGGTGTGAGGCCCTTCTAAATCTTGGCTCTTCCACTGCGAGGAGCTGATTGAAGTGTGCTGGCTTGCTCTGGTGCCTGCTTCCTTCCTGTTTTTCCACTCTCACTGCCAAGTACCAGCAGTCACTGACAGGGCTCCCTGGTCTGCCTCTGCCAAGTGAAATGTTTCGAAATTAAAAATCTGAAGAAATGGTGTAAAGAGTGCTTGGTCAGGTGGTTTCTCCTTAGGAAACTGCTTAATGGGGGAAATTCAGCACAACCTCCCAGTGGCGGTTCCAACACAGAACTTGAATTTAAAGAAACAGGATTTCTTTCTTAAATTAGACAAATATGCTCCAGTGCCTCAATGTGAGGACCTTTGTTTTTTGAGATACATATTTGTGTTTGAACGATGTTTATTGAATTTCTGATTCTAAGTGTAATACATGTTTATTCTAGGAAAAATTGGACAGCATACAAAAACTATAAAGGAGAAAATAAAAATAATCCATAATCTCATCAAAATTTAGGTCATACTTTATGTATTTCTTGATATACTTAGGACATTTTCCAGGGTTCTTAAGGAGTCTATGAAACTATATTAATATTTTTATAATAGTCCATTGTTTGGCAATGCCAACACTGATATAACTTATTTCCTATTAATGAATATTTAAATACTTTCCCATTAATTCCACACCATTGTGAATAGTAAGCAGTGAACATTTTTGTACATAAATCTTGGTCCACATTTGTGATAATTTTCTTAGTTTCATTTTCTAGAAGTATGATCATCAAGTCAAAAGATATACAATTTTAAAAGACGTGATAACAAACTACCTGGTAGAATTGTAATACTCGCAGTATCACCGGAGGTGGAGAGAAGTGTGCATTCCAACTCATCATTGCCAGCACCGAGTATCATTCTTTTTTAAAACAACTTTGCAGATCTGAAATAGGAGTTCATTATTTTAATCTACATTTCTTTGCTAATGAAGCTGAAGTTTTCTATGTATTTAATGTCTGTTTGCTCTTCTTCTGTGAATTATTCACTTAGACCATTTGCCTATTTTTCCATTTGAGTGTTAGTGATTTCTTAAAACATTTCTTTCTCTTTTAGTTTGTCAGAGCTCATCATAGATTGCAGCTGTACTATTTTTCTTTTGCTATAATTTTCTTTTGTTGTAAACATGTTTTCAGTTTGTCATTAACCTTTCAATGACTATAATTTTTTTTTTAAAGATGACCGTAAGGGGATCTTAACCCTTGACTTGGTGTTGTCAGCCCCATGCTTACCCAGTGAGCTAACCAGCCATCCCTATATGGGATCCGAACCTGTGGCCTTGGTGTTGTCAGCACCACACTCTCCCGAGTGAGCCACGGGCCGGCCCCGACTATAATTTTTTTAAATGAGCTTTAATTCTTAGTGACCTAAGTTTTTCTTTGAGTTCTTTCATTGCTTTTATGATTTTTAAGTCTTTCTGCATCTCCAAAATTAGTTAAATAATCTAAGATCATGCTAGTTTTCTTAAAACATGGTTTTACTTCAAATATTTAAAATGTTGATATATCTGGAAATTTATTTTGGTGTGTAGCACCACAAGAATCCAAGGAAGAATCTCTTTATCACTTTTCTATTAGCCAAGTTTCTCTTAGGTATTAAGGATATACGAGGGGACTTCAAAAAGCTTGTGGAAGGATAAAATGAAAAGATAGTACAAATCTTTCTGTGAACTTTTTGAAGTTCGCCATATATACAGTATAGGTTCTATATGGGAGCTCAATATTCTGTTACATTCATTATCAATTCTTGTGCAACATAATATTTTAATTATTTCTTGTGAATTCTCATGTCTAATCCCACAATCCTATCCCTACTGTTCTGCTATTTGGAAACTTATTGCACACACTTGCATATTTTTTTCTTTTAGATGAAGTTTGGAAACATATTGTCAAGGTTAGGAAGAAAATGTCATCAGGATTTTAACTGGAATTGCTGTAAAACTGCAGCAGTCCTCACTTATCACAGTTAACTGAAGTTCATAGCACAGGACTTGCAAACAAGGACACTATTTTAATATACATAAATTTTAGTTAACAGAGCACTGTGTAAAGTGAGAACTGCCAGCATAAATTAGTGTGTGAGTATATATTTTTTTGTGTGTGTGTGTATGTGTGAGTATATTTTAACACTAATTTTCTAATCCATGAGCAGCATTAATCTCCCCAATGTTTATAACTTGCATTCTGTATTCTGAGCTTATTAATTAATTAGTATTTTCTTTTTTAAAATCTCTCAAGGACGTATTACAGTGTTCTTTATATAGTTTGGATACATTTTAAGATATGTCCTAGTTATTTTAAATTTACTTAGATCTGTATTTATTATTAAATCTGTTTTTACTTTAAAACTTTTAACTTTTTGTACTCTTAAATAGGAAAATTACTGATTTAGTAGTACAGTCTTGTGTCTGATTTCTTTTCTGAACTCTGCTACTAATCGAAAAATAGACTTTTTCTTTTCTATTTATTCCCTCTAGTTGTCGGGAAGAGTAAGGCACCTCTTGCCCACCCCTTATTCTCCAGTTATTATATTCCTTCTTTTCAGTTCATGTTTTATTGAATGCATTTGTCCATAATTTTATAAAAAATTTAAATAGGTCTAGTAATAACAAACATCACTTAACGTTTTTTTAAAATTTAAATTGGAGTGTGTCTTATGTTTCATTGCTGGGAATTATGTTGGCTCTTGGTTTGAGGTAAATAATCACTTTTGTGTTAAATACAGATCCTTCTCTTTCTGGTCTTCTTAACATTTAATCAGGAATGTATTCTGAGTATCATTAAATGCCTTGTCAACTTTTATTGAGGTTTTAGAACACATTTCCCTTTCAACTTATTGATTTGGAATACTATGGTAATATATTTAATAATACTGAAATAATTTTATGTTTTGAAGAGAAATCCTAGTCGGTTGAAGGAGAAATTCTATTGTTGCACTTCTTAATATTTTCCCTAATAATGATTGAGGTATTTTTTAGAAAATCACATAGTTATAAGTGAGTTTGAACATTATTTCTTTGCTTTGCAATTTTCTCTATGTTTGGTTTGGATTTTATGATTATGCTACTTTTATAAAAATCATGCTTTTGGCTTGAAATCATTTAAATAGCATGAGAATAATTTCATTTTTGAAAAAACAAATTATAATATTCACCAGAAAAGTGCTCTGGTTTAGAGCACTTTATTTTCTTTCTTGGTTATTGAGGTTTTCTTTTTGTTGTTTCCTTGGCTTATTTGGGGAGAATTTATATTTTCTCAGAAAATTTTCATCTACACTGAGACTTACAAATTTAATTACAGAGTTATCTGTCATTATATTAATATATTAAAGTGTCAATTAATTAATTCATCTCCATTTTCGGAACCAGCATTATCTGGTGTGCAGATCCTCTTGCATAATAGTCCCCTTCCTCCCAAAGCTATCAGTGATTTCTGTGTAACCTCGAGGAGCCCTGGGTGCTTAGGAACAGGACAAGCCCTGGGACCTGCTGTTATTCCTCTGCCTGCCTTGGCCCTCTGGGGCTGTCTGGTGTGCAGCCTGCTATGCCTTCCCATTGAATAACACTCTTACAAAGCCCACTGCCTCCCCTTATGTATTGCTGCTTCCACTAACCAGCACCATTTCTCCTGGGAACTGCTGCTAATTCCATCTGGTCAATGATGCAGATATGTAAGTTCCAATATCCTCAAGACACAAAGCTATTAATGAAACTAGAATTTAAGAGGAAACTTTCTACCCTCTCTAGTATTATGCTCATTGCAAAGATACCCAGGAACCAGCAGAGCAGAGCCTCATTCAAGAAGTCTGGGATGAGACCCTGAGCATTCCTCTTGGTTAACACACCCTCAGAATAAACCTGAGGCACTGCATGGAACTTCAATTTGAATTGACAGGAGGCTGGAACTGAAGACAAGTCAGGGCCAGAAAGACGATGCTAGACTCAGAACCAGTTCTCTGTATTGACCAAGGCTTTGTTTAAGGGCAGGGCTTGTCTCCCTTAACATGGGTATTTCCTGAAGAAACTCATCAGCTCCTCCTATAAATATATTTCTGCAATCTGAGCACACCGTTGGCTAAACAGGATCTATTGTCAACCCAGAGAAAAACAGGCACAATTTATCACACAACTTGGTTCTTCAACTATATGTAACAGATTCCCTTTCTTATTTATAAATTAAATTACATTTATTTTTATCTTTTTTTCTCCCTTGTCTAGATTAGACAAGGATTATCTGTTTAGCTTTGTTCTGTTCAAATATATATTTAATGGTTTTATATATCAATTTAATTTCTTTGATTTTTCTTTTATATTTATTTACATTTGAAAAAATGTATTCTTTTTCTTACTTCTCTGTTTGGTATTTTATTAGGCATTTAAAACACTTGTATTCATGAATCTGTCTATACATGTTTACAGATTTGATTGCATTATCTTATATTTCATTGTATGTTATTCTACCATTATTTTTTAAAGTGTACTTAATTGTAGTTTTGATTTATTTTCTGACCAAATATGTATTTAGAAGGTGCTATTTGTTGTTGTATTGTTATGTCTTAAGTTTCCACTTAGTTTGATGCTTCCCATTTAAAGTTATTTCCTAGCTTATTGTAGTCTGAGCATGTGTATGGCATGTATATTTTTTCACTGAAAATTTAATTGAGGTTTTTCTCATGGTCTAACACATGATTATTTATATGAATGTTTAATGTACACTTGAAAAAATGATTATTCTTTGTGAGATTTACAGTTTGATATGTCTTTTTCTAGATTATCCATTTATTCATATCTTATTTGTTAGTGTATTAAAATACCTATGTCTTTGTTTTGAACACAGTATAAATCACTTGATAAATCAAGTGTTTTGATACATCAAATGTTGATGTATCAGAAACTCAAATGAGTCCTTAGAAGCTCTACTGTAATGATATTACAGTTCTATTTTTGACAATTTTCAAAGTATATTTCTAGAGCTAACCATCAGGGTCATGATTTTATCATTTCCTTGAATACTATTTTGCATGCAGTTGGTATTTCCGCAAATACTGTTGTGAATCTTTTTCAGTATAGCATGCTAGTTATAAAAACAAATTTGGAGAAAAACTAGCAGAGTTTAAGTACTGATTGTGCCTACTTAACTCTCTGTCTGCTTTTCCTCCTCACAAAATGAGTATGTCAGGAGCATCTAGCTGACTCTCACTCCAGCGAGGGTGGCTGCATCCTGCTTCAATTCTGTGAAATGCCCTCTTCTGTGCCTTCTCTGTATGTTGGTTTCTTACTCACCCTGGCCTGATGCACAGTTGCAAGAGGATGATTGCAGTTTAAGGCTTCACATCATAGATAAAACGTCTAGGAGCAAAGACACTTTTTTTGGTTAACTTCTCTCTATATAAAACATCAGTCTCATAAAAGTGCCAGATTGGGTAGGGTTTTCATGAGGGCACTCCTAGAAACTGGAGCGGTGGTCAGTTTTTTCTGAGCAAGGCTACAAGAGGAAGACTGAGAACTTAAAAACTGAGTCTATTAGGATGGAAAGAACAGAAATCAACAATGAATCATAATAATAGCTCTTACCTCATAATGGACGAGGGCGTATCACTGAAGTGATTAGAAGGGTGTCTGGTACACTGCAAGTGCTCAATAAATAAAAATGCTATTATTATTAACCTTTGCATATTGCTTTTTATTTCCTTGTGAACAGCTTGTATTTGAATTTAAAAAATCTAGTCTGAATCTTGATCTTTCCTTAAGAGAATTGATATTTTCTACTATTCCCAGAATTTCCATTTACTAATTGGTTCTGTCATTATTTTATGAATTGCTGGGCACTCATTGTGTTGTCCTTTAAATTTCCTTGGTTCTGTCATTTGATATCTGAACTGTGTACATTTCCTGATTCCTCAGTGATTTGTAAAATATAACGGCTCTATTTTTTTTAATTGTATAAGTGGCTAAATTTAAGATAAAGAATTACTTGAGCCTATATATTTCTTCTAATCTCTTTAAAGATCAATGTAAGAATAATATAGAGATTTTTATCTATCCCTGTGTGACATGCAGACAAAGCACGTTTTTATTTCCTCTCTCCAATTCCCTGGTATTTTCTCATATGATCCTGGGTAATAGAAACAAATTATTAGATTTTTTTAAAAAAATGCAGTTTAGCTTCTTTTTCAAGAATTCAGAAGACCATGACCTGCCCATGTGTCCCTTTGGCCATATCTTCTCAATGCCCCCTCCGCATGAGTTTCCCTTCCCATTAGAAAGCATCCAGTGCATATCTCCTCACCTCCACATACGGTTGAGTATCTCACTGCCATGAAACTCAAGAAAAGAAAATACAGAAATAGTTTTCAAAACAAACAAACAAACGAACAAACAAAAACAGTCTAGGAAATGCAGCTCTACAACATTTTATATTATTGTGCTCAGCAATTTTTTCACATTTTTTCAAAGGCCTCCGGTCCAAACAGAATCATATTTTCCCTTTCAATATGAAAATGGTCCAATAAAATTATTTCCCAAGACTAAAGAATAGTCAAATTTCCAATATGAATTTAAATATGTACATCAAGAGAAACACAAAAGTGATATTTGGGCTTTAAACTGCAGCATTTCTTTCCATTGTGTCCACTTAAAAGTTTGGGTGTACAGAGTCTCAAACATAGTACTCTGTTAAAGAGGAGAGGGGCTGAGTTTAAAGAAATCATCGAAGATGGCTTTATCATTCAACGTTTCATTCTATTATTTGCTAAAGTCCCGAAACCTAGAAGACACAATGAGAATATGGTGTCCTTGGTAATATAGGACATTCATGCCATGGCCTCAGTTTCTAAATTCATTTGGAATGGCACGACCGTGGGAAGAAAAATGGTACATAGAAAAGATCAGATATTTTAGAGGCAACCAAGTGGGTGAGCATATGGTAGGATCAAAAACAATGATTTAAAACTGAGTTGGCATGTAGCTGGTCAACTTTCTGGAAGAAGCTGGAGGTAGGCCAGTGGCATAAAGCAAACAGCAGCACCACAAGCCTCCACGTTCTTCCACACCACAAAAGCAAGCGTGACTGAGAGTAGAAGGCCCTTTGTGTTGGAGGAGTCCATTGGCCATCCATCGATGCACAAATGTAGGCTCTGAGACAAGTAGCCTCCAATGGAAAGGAAGAAGAGTTCAGCATGTATCTAAAAAATATAAAACTAAACTCATAAAAAACATTTAATCTTGAGATATATGAGTATCTTTAGGGGAAATGTGCATAGAAGTGGCAGTTGCTTTAAGGGAAGGAAGCCCAAGATTTAATATAAAGAGATCACATGTTAATACCAGTGGAATAATAATTCTGATTATTTTGATGGCACTCTACTTAAAAAACAATCAGATTACAAATATCACTTTGCTACATTTACTTTAAATTATTCTGAAAACAAAATTCCAACTTAAAAGTCATGCATGAATGTTTATATTTTTGGAAGCCTGCAATTATTAATAACATATTCACTTGCTAAATTAAGTATAATTATCTAGTTTCTAACAAAATAATTATTGTTTTAAGGTAACAATAAAAAAATACAGACTTAATTTTACTTGTTTTGTCATATTTCATATTTGTAAAACCATGTAAAGTAAGCCATAATTCTCATTTCTCTAGTGGGAAAATTCAGGCTCAGACAGCTTAATGCAAGTGACAAAAATGCCATTCAAACCTTGGTCTTCCCGGTCAGAGTCCAGTAAGTGTTCATTTTTACTATATTATGCTTAATGTTGTCAGAATAGTTCAATGAAAATGATTTGTTTTTCTTAGAAAGACATGCTTTCCAATAACCGTTTAAATAAAACACAGCAGCTACCTACAAATAATCACGTCACCCGAGTCCAGGCAATATTGATCACTCACGTGACAGAAAAGGCAGGGACTAAAATTGTTCAGAAAATCCAGAGTAAGATGTCTCATGATATAGCAATGTTTGAGCAGTGCTGATTAGTAATTATTATTGCAAAATGGATGCAAAACGAGATACGACCTTTTGCGAATCAGGAAAGCTTTTATTCCTATACTTCCTCACCTGCCCTTTCCTGACGTCGGTGCAGATACCCTGAATTCTTCAAGGTTACATTGATCACACTGTTGATATTGCTGGAAGCTGTGTTTTGAATGTGCAATTTTGGCTCATTAATGAAAGAGTTTCTGCAGGTCATTCCAAGGGGGCAATGAAACTAAAATGCTACCAATAAGACATCACAGAACTATGAACCTGCTTGACTCTTTAAAAATCACTGAAAGTGCCAAATACTCTTGACAGTGAATCTGGCCTTAATAGAGCCACTGTTCCATCCAGCTCTGCAGTAAATAACTTGGAGGGCATAAAGACATATAAAGTATGTAGTAAAGGAGCTCACCAGCCAGGAGTGTAAGACAAGAATTAAACACATAAAACAATCATAGAGCAAACAGTTAACAGTTATAATTAATTGCTCAATTGTTTCATATGGTTTAGAAGTGTATACATAACCCTGGAGGAAATATGTGTGCCCATATGATATGAGACATTTCTACATATCAAAAAGTTTCAGAGTAACATCGCTTCTCAAAGAGTTTGTTTATATCAGATAATTGATTTGCTTTTATATGAAACAGTTTTATTATCACCTGTTTTAGTCCGTTTTGCGTTGCTATAACAGAATTACCTGAGACTGGGTCATTTATAAAGAACAGAGTTTTATTTGGCTTATGATTCTGGGACAGCTGCATCTGGCATGGGCCTTAGGCTGCTTCTACTCATGGCGGAAAGTGGCAGGGAGCCAGCAGATACAAGCAGATCACATGGTGAGAGGAAGCAAGAGAGAGAGAGAAGGTGCCAGGGTCTTTTTAAGCAACAAGCTCTCGTGGGAACTAATAGAGCAAGAACTCACTCATTAATCCCCCCTCCCCCAGGGAGAGCATTAATCCATTCATGAGGGATCCGCCCCCATGACTCAATCAGTTTCCAACACTGCCACATTGGAGATCAAGTTTCCACATGAGTTTTGGAGGGGACAACACATCCAAACTCCATCATCACCCGAGGAACTGTTGGGAGCAAATAGGTTTTAGAATTGAGCCAAATAAAAAAAGTGCCCTGATATATATTTTCTTGGCCCTTTGGCACAGGTGTTCTGTCTATGTCATATGTGGTCAACAGGTCTCATATGACCATGCTCCAAATCACTCCTCTCCACATCAACACAGGAAGACCCTGTATATGTGAGGTGGCTTGTTTTGCCCTAATATCAAACATCATGAAAATAACAATATATATTTTGGAGAAAATTTTCTTTTCCTGAATGCTGTCTTTATTCACACAACATGCTTTGTGAATGTGAGTGGAATACAATCGAGCACTCAGTAAACATACTTTAACTGAGACAATGCATAATAGTAAATAGCATCTACTTATTTCTGATAGTGCTTAAGGCACATAGATACCTTATTATGACTCAAAGAAAGACACTGAGAAAATATGCTAACTTGGTTTTAACCTCTAAGTCAAAATAACACAAAAAGCTATGATTTCAAAATGAGAATAACAGTTTGTCACTTAACTGGCAAAAAATTGGGGGCAGTCCTTGGATTTCTTATTGGTCAAGGTTATGAGTTGCAGAGAACAGAAAATTTCTGAATAGTTCAAGAAAACAAAGAATCTATAAAGGAGACTCATGGCTGAGAGGGGATCTGGGAAATGTAGTCTTAGGTTTTTCTCTACCTCTGTTCCTGAATGGTACATGGTGAGGGTCTGGAGTGTATGTTGATGCATATACTCAATTGATCTAAATTTTGGTTAATTAAAACCTTGATGTCTAGGAATTATTTATGGGTTGTTTTCTAAAAGCGTTTTTCTATAATAATTAACTTTTGCTAATATCCAATAGCAAAAATTAACGTATGAATTTTTGCTCTGTTAAACACTCATTGATCTAATAAATCCTACGCAAATACGTAATATTGGTGATTTGAAAGGAAAGAGAGGAATCAAATACATTTTCTGCCTTAAAGATGCTTTCATAGGGGAAGAGTTGAATTTTGAAACTTTTGATAGTCAGTCACGGGTGGCTACAGTTGACAGTTATGAACTCTCATCCTATTAATACATGTTTACTTTAGGATGCAGTAGAATTTTTTCCCATTGAACATATGATTTTGGACATGAAACCTGATGAAGCTGTTTTGGAAAAGAAACAAATTAGGACCATTTTCCTGGGAAATAGGTAGTCAGACTACGTCTTTGATGACCTGGTTGAATAGTGAAGTAGTATTTATTCATGTGTGGTTTGATTGAATTATTATTTACTAAATTCACCAGTTAGTATTCACTACTTGAAGGTTAAAAAGCAGATAAATATTAAATCTGTCACATTTGGAAGTCAACTAACTCCTGTTTTTGGCTCTAAAACTAACTCCAGATGAATTGACTTCAAAGTAATCAGGTTTAGGGTCTCTGGCCAACATATATTAGATTCTGAAACATATGAGACTCTAGTATATAGGCCAACACGGTCAATCTGGGTGGCAGAATGTGGTAGAATAAAACCATAAGCAGTGGGCTCTGCCACACAGAGTGCTGAACTGTCAGGTTTTTTTTTTTTTTTAGAGTCTGTGACTCAGGCACCTGCCAAGCAGGAGATTTGCGATGAATAGAGCCCATATTGATTTTTCCATAATGGAGTGTAAAAGAAAAATGGACAGGTTTTGTTGCAGGTATTTTCATGGGGTACTAAATTGGAGGATTAGTTGCAAACAGCAGTACTGATAAAGTCTGCTGTCCATCTTGATGGTTGGGTCTTTCTATTAAAATGACACATAAATAACCTATTATATCCCCCACCCATGGAAATTCAAATGCACCTGTCAACTTGATAAAGCACTTGCCTGGAGGGAAGCATTGTTTACATTTTCACTCCATTCTTCAGAAAAAGTGAGATTCTAATTATTTCTCCTACTGTAAATTAATGCTGACTATGATGGTTAGCATATCTCTGTATTGTTACATCTTTTGGAAAGTTAAATAATAGAACTGATCCATCATATATTATGCAATGTGTTTTTTATGACAGCCTTCCCCGAGCTCTTTCATCTCCTCTACAAATGCTCATTTCTTCCCTCACTTGGGTGCTTTCTGCATCTCACTTTCTCTTTTCTAGCCCTTGAGAAATCTTTGTTGATACCCAGTTGGTTCTGAAACTTTGAACTTACACCCTCTTTAGCCTGCCTTGTTTCTTTCCTTTTAGGAAAAAAACATTTGTGCTTTTCAACTGACAACTCCCTGTTTTTAATGATCATACTCTAATGTAGTTTTTAATGTCTTCCTGGGATATTTCTCACATGAGATAGATCATGTCTGAAAACATATCATTTGGCTATATTCAGAATTTCTACCTTTTAAGTAGTTGGGTTTTCTTCAGAATAATGCACGTTTTTCTTATCGTTCTTGTTACCTCTTGGTTAATATCTTCTTGTTATTTCTTAACACGTGTGATGATAATTACATTAAATTATGCACCTTCTAATGAGCTCGTACCACTTTCCTCAACTTATTGCATATATTTCTCCTTCACGTGCTCCTTCTTTCTGATCCTCCCACACGCACCCTAATCTCTACCAAAAGAATAAATATCTTCATTGGCAGAAAATACACAGGAACACGTAGTCTCTAGGAATTCCTATAGCAACCTGATAGCAGTTACCTAAGGTAACCTTGAGTATAACGTTACCTTCTAATTTTGAATCCAGAATTTTCTACTGTTTCCCATACATAGACACTCATTAACATGTTTATCGATTGAGTACTTTGTTCACTAAACTCTGTGTGTTCATGAGGTGACCTTGGAATTAAAAGTACCTGAAAGATAAAGATATAGGAGGTTAAAATTGCAGCTGCCCACGTGAAGATCCCCGCTCAGCCATTTCAAGAGTCATGGCTAAGGCAGAACACCCCGTTTCATGCCCTCTGTGCATGGTTTTCCCACCAATTTTCTTAAGTATCCCCAGGGGGTCAGTAGACTCCCCCGTTGCTCTTCTTCCCCAGTTTGTAAATCTCAGGGCAGTTTCTAGCTTAATCTTCTTTAATGTTTGTTTCTTCCCACAAATGAATTCCTGCCTGAGTTCAAGATATTACACCACAAAATCACTGGCAAACTTAAACTGGGCGTTTGCAAGACAAACAACTTTTTTTTTTTTTTTTTTTTTTTAGCATTTTCCCCATATCTTTTATTTATTTTTATTTTTATTTTTATTTTTTTATTTATTTTTAACATTTTATTATTTTTTTATTTTTTTTAAATTTTATTTTGTCGATATACATTGTAGCTGATTAATGCTCCCCATCACCAAAACCTCCCTCCCTTCTCCCTCCCCCCTCCCCCCCAACAATGTCCTTTCTGTTTGTTTGTTGTATCAACTTCAAATAATTGTGGTTGTTATATCTTCTTCCCCCCCCCCCCGGTTTGTGTGTGTATGTGTGTATGTGTGTGTGTGTATTTATATATTAATTTTTAGCTCCCTCCAATAAGTGAGAACATGTGGTATTTCTCTTTCTGTGCCTGACTTGTTTCACTTAATATAATTCTCTGGAGGTCCATCCATGTTGTTGCAAATGGCAGTATTTCATTCGTTTTTATAGCTGAGTAGTATTCCATTGTGTAGATGTACCACATTTTCCGTATCCACTCATCTGATGATGGGCATTTGGGCTGGTTCCAACTCTTGGCTATTGTAAAGAGTGCTGCGATGAACATTGGGGAACAGGTATACCTTCGACTTGATGATTTCCATTCCTCTGGGTATATTCCCAGCAGTGGGATAGCTGGGTCATATGGTAGATCTATCTGCAATTGTTTGAGGAACCTCCATACCATTTTCCATAGAGGCTGCACCATTTTGCAGTCCCACCAACAATGTATGAGAGTTCCTTTTTCTCCGCAGCCTCGCCAGCATTTATCGTTCATAGTCTTTTGGATTTTAGCCATCCTAACTGGGGTTAGATGGTATCTCAATGTGGTTTTGATTTGCATTTCCCGGATGCTGAGTGATGTTGAGCATTTTTTCATATGTCTGTTGGCCATTTGGATATCTTCCTTAGAGAAATGCCTACTTAGCTCTTTTGCCCATTTTTTAATTGGGTTGCTTATTTTCTTCTTGTAAAGTTGTTTGAGTTCCTTATATATTCTGGATATTAATCCTTTGTCAGATGTATATTTTGCAAATATTTTCTCCCACTCTGTTGGTTGTCTTTTAACTCTTTTAATTGTTTCTTTTGCTGTGCAGAAGCTTTTTAGTTTGATATAATCCCATTTGTTTATTTTTCCTTTGGTTGCCCGTGCTTTTGGGGTCGTATTCATGAAGTCTGTGCCCAGTCCTATTTCCTGAAGTGTTTCCCCTATGTTTTCTTTAAGAAGTTTTATTGTCTCAGGGTGTATATTTAAATCCTTAATCCATTTTGAGTTGATTTTAGTATACAGTGAGAGGTATGGATCTAGTTTCATTCTCCTGCATATCGATATCCAGTTATCCCAGCACCACTTGCTGAAGAGGCAGTCCCTTCCCCAGTGAATAGGCTTGGTGCCTTTGTCAAAGATCAGATGGCAGTAAGTGTGTGGGTTGATTTCTGGATTCTCTATTCTATTCCATTGGTCAGTGTGTCTGTTTTTATGCCAGTACCATACTGTTTTGGTTATTATAGCTTTGTAGTATAGCTTAAAGTCAGGTAGTGTTATGCCTCCAGCTTTATTTTTTTGGCTCAGCATTGCTTTGGCTATTCATGGTCTTTTATTGTTCCATATAAATGTCTGAATAGTTTTTTCCATTTCTGAGAAAAATGTCTTTGGAATTTTGATGGGGATAAACAACTTTAAAATCTGTAAATATCCTTCTACTGAGCTAATTTAGCAAAAGCTAAATTAATGACAATACCTTTTAGCTAAAAATAGTAAAGCAATTTAGTAACTTCATTATTTTTAACTTGTTAGTTTTAAAATCAATTTTTTAAAAAAATTTTATTTTGTCGATATACAATGTGGTTGATTATTGTGGCCCTTTACCGAAACCTCCCTCCCTCCTCCCTCTCCTCCCTCTCACCCAACAATGTCCTTTCTGTTTGCTTGTTGTATCAACTTCAAGGAATTGTAGTTGTTATGTCTTCTTCCCCCCTCCCCCCGGTTTTTTTTTTTGTGTGTGTGTGTTTGTGTGTGTGTGTGTGTGTGTGTGTGTGGAGGTTCCTCAAACAATTGCAGATAGATCTACCATACGACCCAGCTATCCCACTGTTGGGAATATACCCAGAGGAATGGAAATCATCAAGTCGAAGGTATACCTGTTCCCCAGTGTTCATCACAGCACTCTTTACAATAGCCAAGAGTTGGAACCATCCCAAATGTCCATCATCGGATGAGTGGATATGGAAAATGTGGTATATCTACACAATGGAATACTACTCAGCTATAAAAACGAATGAAATACTGCCATTTGCAATAACATGGATGGACCTTGAGAGAATTATATTAAGTGAAAAAAGTCAGGCACAGAAAGAGAAATACCACTTGTTCTCACTTATTGGTGGGAGCTAAAAATAAATAAACTCAATTTTTAATAATCAATTTATATGTCTTTGCAACCTATATCCAATTTTTCCATCCATCAATCAAGGGATATTGATGTATTTTCATAGTTTTTAAGGAAAATACTAAATGATTTGAAAAACTACTTTGGTATATATTATCTGTCAATTATTATTTTATAACAATTCTTTTGTACTTTCTTGAAAATCATATTTGGTGTAGTGAAAACTGGGACATCAGTTTTAACTCTTCTTTGTCTCTATTCTTACAAGGGAAATGAGTGGATTGAGTGTCTTGGTTGACATTTTTGGTTCTCTTAGCAGACTTAAGAGCAAAATAATAAGCCTGAAGGGATTGACAGGTAATCTGAACTCTGAATTATGAATTTGTGCCTAGCTGCTAATCAGGCTGTCAATAAAAAATGAAACTGTAGTTTTGACAATGGTAGTAAAAGGTTTTAGCTATTTTCCAGATTTTTTTCAATCTGACATTGCTTGAAACCTAGGTTAGAGTATTCTTTAGTTACCCAGAAAAGAGAGGTGCTCTGTTTCTGTTTTTTGGGTTTTTTGTTTGTTTGTTTGTTTGTGTGTGTGTGTGTGTGTGTGTGTGTCTGTGTGTATGAGAGAGAGAGAGAGAGAGAGAGAGAGAGAAAGAGAGAGAGAGAGAGAGAGAGAGAACGCACTGACATTCTACCCTTATCTAACCACCCCATGTATCACTTAGTCACATGTAGGTGATCAAAGGAATGAAAGAAGGTAAGCAGTGCTGCCTACCATCATAAGTCACCTGAAATAATTCACAAATTCAACCGGTCCATTCTTTTTGTATAAAGATTTACTAAACAGATGCCCTCTAGTAAGTGTGCTTCTAGTAGAACTATAGAACCAAACAGCAGATGAGTCTCATGCTAATAAATACTATTTTAACCAAAGTTTTGAAAATACTTCTATTTCCTCTAGATATTAAGTGAGAAGTTTTTTTAACCATAGTTCTGTCATTTAAGTCTTAATTCCTCACTCCTAAGAGGGACACATTGATGGGTCATGTTTATTCTGGCATTACATTCTCAGATTAAAACAAAGTTGAAGGAAAAAAGCTCTGTTAAAAATAGGTTTATCATGGTTTTCTTAACTCAGAAGCTAAAATATTGACTTTAGAATATTACAACCCTCAATCTTGGATTTCTTAAGCATTCCCATTCTATTACATGTTCATTACCTTAAAACACTGTATTGTATTTCAGAGATTGAAATTGTCTCAGAAATCATTGAATCTAATATTTTATTTTATCACTGAGGAAAGTGAAAAATCAAGAATCTTGTGCAAGTGATAAGAATCTAGCTGTAGAATTTTGTTTTCATAACTATTGCAGAAGACTACATTCCAGAGATAAGAAAGAATGATAAGCTGGAAACATAAGCAAATGTGTGATCAATGGTTTATTAATATTAATACTAAAACCAATGTTATTATTTATGTTTACAGACTTTTTGGTCACACCATGTTTAATCAAACAAACTCAGAATTCAAGGTTGATAGATGTTGTTCCATTATCATCTGGCCTCATTTCTCTGTATTTGCTTTTGATGAGAGTCAGAGGTCATTTATATCCATTTCCCCTATGCATAATGTGTCCTTTTTTCCCTTGGCTGCTGTAAACCTTTTTTTATTAATCTTTGGTTTTCAGCAGCTTGATTATGACTCGTTTAGGTAAAGTTATTTGTAAGTTTATTCTGATTGGGCTTTGTAGGAGGTGATTTTCAACTTATTTGAAATGTTTTTTTGTCATCATTTATTACAGTATTTTTTTCCTGCACTAATCTTAATCTCTTTTCTATCTGCAACTCCACTTACATATATGTTGGACCATTTAATATTTGGCATGACTCTGGTTTGCTTCCTTTTTCTTTAGTATTTTTTCCTCTGTTCTTCAGATTGGATAATTTCTTTTGGATCTGTATTCAGTCACTGAATCCTTTTTTGACATCTGCAATCTAGGGTTAAGCATCGCCAATGAATTTTTTATTTCACTTATTGTAATTTTCAATTCTAGAATTTCCATTTAGTTCTTTTGTGATAGTTTTCATTTCTCTGCTGAAATTCTTTATCAGTCCACTGATAAGGGCCATTTTTTTTTTTTAATTCTTTGAACATATTTTTCTTAGCTCTTTAAAAATTGTTGCAATAGATACTTTAAAGTCTTTGAACTATATGGATGATCTCAGGATTGATTTTTATTGGCTACTTTTTTTCTTGATGCCACATTTTCCTGTTCTGTTTGTATGTTTGTTTTTTGCCTGTATTATATTTCAGATATTGTGCGTTTTAAGGCATAGAAACTCTGTATTTCATTACTATCCTATGAAGAGTATTTCTTCTTGTTTTAGCAGGTAGTTAAATTACTAGATGATCACCTTGAACTTGTTTCATTTTGATTTTAAGTTTTGCTAGCATAAAAACTAATGAAAGCCCAAGATATGTCCTAAGCCTCTCTAACCTGAAGAATCTCAAGCTCCAAATTTGGTCTTCACTATAAATCTTGCCCAGATCTGGTTTAGCTTTTGTTTAGTGTTGGTCTAGACTAGGTCTTACTCTGTGGTGTGTGTTTCTTATTCTTAAGGTTTTGCCTTCCTCCTTCCTTAACTGGATGCTGGGGTTGTCATCAAGTGTTAATGGAATATCTCAACTCTGGTAGGGTTGGAGCTCCAACATCTCAAGACACTGCTCTTCTCACAGTATTGCTCAATTTCTACTATAGCTCTGCTCTTGACCTCATAGCAGCCGCTATTTGATGAGCCTTGGGTGATGTCACACTGCACATGGACAATTCAGCTCTCAGATGCAGACTCACAGAGCACCCCCACATGTACTTCCAAGACTGCCAATTTCTCACCCTGTAAATTCCAGCCACTCAAGCTGCTGCAAACTCAGCCGAAACTCATCAGGACCTTAATGGTCTTCTTGAATTCCAGCTTTTGTTGCAATACGGTTGGGAAATTGTTCCCACAAAGAAAGCTGAGCCATCATAAAGCTTATTCTGGGTGTTTCACTTCTCCTGACTTTTGTAAAACGCCTGGAAAAATCTACCTCATATATTTTCCTCAGTTTTATATTTTTTAATGGGGGGAGGGATATTTTGATACTAGTTACTCCATCATCATTGGAACTAATTAGTTATAAATAAGAGGAAGGACAAAATGAAAAACATCCTTTTCTATTTTAAAAATATAAAGTTGATAAATGGGGTGACTTTGTCCCTTCCTGCTTGGGAATCTGTTAACGCAATTCTTTTTATGGTATGTATTAGTTCGTTTCTGTTGCTGATAACAAAATACACAGAACTGGATAATTTATAAAAAAAACAAAATTTATTGCTTACAGTTTCTGAGGCTGGGAAGTCCAAAGTCCAGGGAACACAGCTGGTGAGGGTCTTGGTGGTGGTGACAGTGCAAGATGGTGGAAGCAGAGAGAGCAGAGAGAGTGAGAGAAAAAGACAGACTCTCTTTTCTCTTTTTTTAAAGCCCTCAGATGCTCCTGACCACCATCTTTAATCCATTCACTAAGGCATGGTCCTCCAATCTGATCACCTCTTCAAGGCTCCACCTTTCAATTATCATAATAGGATTTCCCACCCTCTTAACAGTCACAGTGGGGGCCAAGTTTCTAATACATAGAACTTGGAGGACACAATTCAAGCTTCAGTTACTTTTGGGGGGACATAATTCAATCCACTACAGTGTGAAAGTGAGATTTTACACTGACTTTATTTAATTACTCATTCCTTGTGTCAATGTACATTTTTAAGTACTCACCATGTGCCAGCAACTGCTAATTTCTTAGCACTTTGAAAAGATAGAGAGGTGACCTCAAGTTAGAAATAAAGACATACAAAACCACATGATAGGAATGCTAATGAGCATGTGTCTAGGGGACAGGACAGAAAGAGCAACTGGTCCCCTTGGAAGGGGTTCCAGGAATATTTCATAGAAGAGGCAATGCCTGAGCTGATATGAGAAGAAACTAATGAAATATCTCAAGTGATAAAGAAAGGGACAATTTTTCATGTAGAAAGAAAAGCATATGTGTAAAGAAAATACGGCATGTTCATGGGGAGTGTATGTAGTTTATTTTGTTTGAAGAAAAGATGGTAAAGGGTGGAATTCGACAGGAAAGCAACAGGCTTTGAAAATCAGATGGAAGAGATGAAAGAGTTGTCTGCTCTTCTTGCCTGAAAGCATATAACTCTTTCTGGTTATGAAGAGAGGAGTAGGTACTATCTTCAACATAATGTGTTTTGTACCCTAAAATAGAATGGATAAAGAATTCACAAAAACACAGTTGTCTGTGTGGTTGGTTCTGTTTTCTATGTACAGTCTGAAGAAACATAGCTATAAAAACAAATGTGATGTTTTTTATTATTATGTTTCCCAAAATGTAAACATGATATTAAATTATATCAGACATACAATGACATGAGCGAAACTTTAAGACATTATGTGAGTTAAAAAGCAGAAACAAAACAGAAGTTAAAGCACAGAGATGTTCTCTGTTATAACTATAAGATATTTTATACAAAGAAAAAGACATCAAAGCACCCCACTCCAAAAAAATAAATCACAAGGAAGACAAAAAAAGAGCAAGAATGGACTGAAGGAACTATGGGTTAAGTATTCCTTATCTAAAATGCTTAGGACCAGAAGTGCTTTGGATTTTGGATTTTCTTTTTTTCTTTTTTTTGGAATATTTACATTATACTTGCTGGTTAAGCATCTCTGACCTGAAAATCCAAAATCTTCAATGCTCCAATGAACATTTCCTTTGAGCACCATGTTGTCACTCAAGTTTAGAATTTTGGAGCATTTCAGATTTCAGATTTCCAGATTAGGGATGCTCAACCTGAACAAAATAGTCAGAAAACAATGGACAAAAGAGCATTAAGTCATTATCTATCAATGATTACTTTAAATGTAAATTTTTTAAATTCTTCAATCAAAAGACATAGAATAGCTGAATGGATTGAAAAAAAGATCCAGCTATATGATGCTTACAGACATGCACTCTAACCGAAAGGGAAGGGAAGAAAAAGGATATTACATGCAAATGATAGCCAAATGAGATCAGGGGTGGCTATACTTGTATAAAAAAAGTAACCCTTATGTCAAATACTGTTATAAGAGAAAAAGAAGATCATTACATAATGCTAAGGGATCAGTTAATTAAGAGGCTATAATGATCATAAACATATTTGCAACAAACGTCAGAGCACCAAAATGTATAAAGCAAATATTAACAGAACAGAAGGGAGAAATAGACATCAATACACTAATATAGCACAATATTCCACTTTCAACAATGAATAAATCATCCAAACAGAATGTCAGTAAGATGATAGACTTGAACAACACTATACACCAGATGGACCTCACAGATATATACAGAACATGTTATTCAATAGCAGAAGAATATGCATTGTTTTCAAGAGCAGATAAAACATTTTCCAGGATAGATCATCTTTCAGGCCACAAAACAAGTCTTAACAAGTTTAAGAAGGTTAAATCATATTAAGTATCTATTCTGACCACGGTGATATAAAACTAGAAGTCAATAATAACCAGAGGGAAACTGGAAAATTCACAAATACGTGGAGATGAACACACTTCTGAACAACTAATGATTCAAAAAGAAATCAAAGGGGAAATTTAAAAAATCTTGAGAGAAATGAAAATTAAAACATGACATGCCCAATCCTATGTATGGGATGCAGCAAAAGCAGCTCTAAAAGGGAAGTTTATATTGATAAACACCTACATTGACAAAAGAAAGATATCAAATATACAATCTAATTTTACACTTCAAGGAAGTAGAAGGAGAACAAATTAAGCCCAAAGTCAGTAGAAAGAAAAAAAAAAAATAAAGACCAGAGGAAAAATAAATGAAATAGAATAGAAAAACAACAAAAAATAACAATGAAACTGAGACTTGGATTTTTGAAAGCTAAACAAAATCATCAAACCTTTAGCTAGACTAAGAAAAAAAGAGAGAAGACAAATAAAATTGTAAATGAAAGAGGAGACATTACAACTGATACTAAAGAAATATAAAAAATCCTAAGAGACTGCCAATGAATAATTATGTAGCAACAAATGAGGTAACATAGAAAAAAATACATAAACAGATACATGCAACCTAGTAAGACTAAATCATGAAGAAATAGAAAACCTGAATAGAACAATAATGCCTAAGGAGATTGAATCAGCTATCAACCTCCCACCCCCCAACAAATAAAAGCCCAGGATTTGATAGCTTCACTGGTGAATTCTACCAAACATTTAAGAAGAATGAATACCAATACTTTTCAAAATCTTCCAAAAAATTGAAGAAGAGGGAACACTTCTAAGTTCATTTTACCAAGCTAGCATTGCCCTGCTATCAAAGCCTGAAAAGGACTCGGCAGGAAAAAATAATAATAGGTCAAGGCCAATATCCCTAATGAACATAAATGCAAATATTTTCAACAAAATACTAGCAAACCAAATACAACATTAAAAGGATTAGAACCCATGATCAAGTAGGACTTTTCTCCAGAATGCAAAGATGGTTCAATATATGCAAATCAAGAAATGTGATATGTCACATTGACAGAATGAAGGATAAAAATCATATATATCAATAGATGCAAAGAAAGCACTTGACAAAATTCAACACTTTTATGATAAAAACTCTAAACAAATTAAGGATAGAAGGAATCTACCTCATCACAATAATCGTTGTATATGACAAGCCCATAACTAATGTCATAGTCAACTGTGAAAAGCTAAGATCTTTTCCTAAGATTAGGAAAAAGACAAAGATGCCAGTCACATCATTTCTATTCAGTACACTACTGGAATTCCTAGCCAGAGCAATTAGGCAAAAATAGAAATAAGGTATCCAAATCAGAAAGTATGAAGTAAAATTATCTCTGTTTGCAGATGACATGATCTCATATAGAGAAAACTCTGAAGACTCTGCCCACAAACTGTTAGAACCAATAAACTATTTCAGTAATGTTGCCAGATACAAAATCAACATGAAAAAATTAGTAGCATTTCTAGACGTTAACAATGAGCTATCTGAAAAAGAAAAAAAAATATCCCATTTAAATAGGATCAAAAAAAAATCCTTAGTAATAAATTTAACCAAGGAGGTGAAAGATCAATATACTGAAATCTACAAAATATTGAAAATTAAAGAAGGCACATATAAATGAAAAGATATCCCATTCGTGTTCATGGATTGGAAGAATTAATATTGGTGAAATGTCTGTACTACCCAAAGTGACCTGCAGATTCTATGCAATTCCTATCAAAATTCCAATGGCATTTTCTTTACAGAAATTTTAAAATCTTAAAATTCGTATGGGATCATAGCATGCTAAAACATTCTTGATCTAAAAGAAAAAAGCTGGAGGACTCACACTACCTGATTTCAAAATATACTACAAGGTTGTGGTAATAGAAACCGAATGGTACTGGCATAAAAACATACATCTGATAAGGAGTTAATATCCAAAATATAGATGAGAAACTCAGACAACTCAACAGCAAGAAAACAAATAACCCGCTTTGAAAATGGGCAATAGACCTAAATTGATGTAACTCAAAAGAAGATATACAAATGGCCAACAGGTATATGAAAAAATACTCAACATCTCTAAAAATCAGGGAAATGCAAATTAAAACTTGATTAAAAAATGATAACAGGTGTTGGCAAGGATGTAGAGAAAAGGGAACCCTTGTACACCGTTGATGGGCATGTGAATTAGTGTAGCGATCATGGAAAACAGTGTGGTGGTTCCTTAAAAGATAAGAATAGAACTACTGTCCAACCGGATTCAAAGGAAATGAAATTAGTACACAGAAGAAATACCTACACTCCCATGTTGATTGCAGCATTATTGCATAGCCAATGTATGAGATCAACCTAAGTATCCATCAGTAGATGAATGAATTAAAAAAATAAAATGTGGTAAATATGAATCATGGAATATTATTCAGCCTTAAAAAAGAAGGAAATCCTGTCCTTTGCAACAACATGGATAAACCTCAAGGACATTATGCTAAGTGAAATAAGCCAGGCACAGAAAGACAAATGCTACATGATCTCATTTATATGTGGAATCTACAAAACTCTAACTCAGAAGCAGAAAGTAGAAAGGTAGTTGCCAGTGGCAGGAGTGAATAGGGGTGAGGGGATGGGAAACAGAGAGATGTTACTCAAAGCGTATAGATTTCAGACAAGATGAACACATTTTGGAGATCTTTTGTAGAGCATGGTGAGTATAGTTAATAGTCGTCAGCATTATGTATTTGAGAATGCCGAGACTGCATTTTATATGTTCTTATCACACACAGACACAACAATAACTGTGTGAGGTGATAAATACATTAATTAGCATGATTGTGATAATTATTTCACAATGTCTATATCTGAGCATACTTCAAAAGGTTGGTGGAGAAAAAAAATTGAACGATAACACAAATCTCTCCATGAACTTTAAAAAATACCCTCACATATCAAAAGACTGTGTTGTACACTGTAAATATATACAATTTTTATTTGTCAATTGTACCTCAATAAAGCTGAAAAAGTTTTAAAATACATACATACATAAATAGAATAGAATAATGAAAAACAAAACAAAAACATGTGGTTTTATTTATCTGAAGCTTTATGGTAGGAGAAGCACTGATGTTGGGAAATTGAGATCATTGCTAGTTTAGGCAGGAGCTGCGAGGAGTGATGGAGATTGGCGGTAGGTATTGACTGGGATGGGGCACAAGGAAAATCTGGGGGAGCTGGAAATGTTCTGTATCTTAATCTGCATGATGTTTTTGATATATCTAATTTTTACTTTCAAAGTAAGAAATATAAAATATATGACTATTAGATCTGGAATATGCCTTAGAAATTATTTAGTGTAATTTCCTCGTATGATTGATGAAGAAACTAAGATCCAGAGTTAAATTAGTGACCAAAGCAGCAAGTAATATATATGTTCTCTTTCCCAAGCCATTATTTTTCATAATGGAAAACGAAGAGTCCAGGGATAATTCTTTAGAGCCAAGTCCATTCCCCACACTTGTTCTTCATAGCGCAGTCTCGACAATAAAAAGCACAGATAAAGCTGTTTACTATATATTTATGATTTAAAGTGAATATAATTCCTTAGTTCCATTGGAATGGGTACTTTGGGAATATTTTCCTCTCACCTAAATTCAAAATGTGTCTTTTAGAGAGGCAGTAGAGACAGAGCTTAAAAGCCTAGATTCTGGGGGTCAGATGGTTTTTGCAGTCATGTTTTGACTCTGCTGTTTATTAACTCCCACCTCCAGTAAGTTACTTGACCCATCTACATTTCAGTTTCTTTATCTGAAACTTGGGATAATAATAGCTAAAAGGTTTATGAGAATTAAATGCAATAATACATGTAAGTGGCTCATTGCCTGTGTCAGTTTCTGCAACTGTCATACAAAGTTTCACAAAACGATTGGCTTCAACAGCAGAAGCTTGCTGTCTCGGTTCTGGACTCCGGAATTCCGATATCATGGTGTGGGCAGGGTTGGTTCCTTCTGATGTCCACAAGGGAGAATCTGTTCCATGCGTCCTCCTAGCTCCCTGGCAACCTATGGCATTTCTTGGCTTGTAGACGCAACAACCCAATCTCTGCCTTCATGTTCATTCAGAGTAAAAGCCATAGTCCCTCGGTAGTCTGGTGGTCTACACATCCCCAATTGCTAGTCTCCTTCCCTCAGCACCCATGGTTCTAATCTCATCTCCTGTCCCTCCTTTTCTCACTGTGTCTCAGTTCTTGTGGCCTCTTTGCTTTTTCTTGAACACGAGGCAATTTTATCCCCTCACAGCACGTACTGTAAGACTGGCCTGAAAGCGCGAATCTTACTTGTTGGGAAGGCTCATCTCGCAAAGACCAGGAGACAGAGATCACTGCAATCAAGCAAGAGGTTTTTTTATTCCAGCATGCTGGGGTCGCTCCATCTTCAGGACAGAAAAGGGCCCTGAGCTCTTAACACCAGCACTTTTTATTCAGTTTGGCAGGCAGACTTTGGCAACAGGATGAGTTGTACACAGCTTATTGGTCATCTGAGGTGACTTTTAATTTCATTGGTGGCCTTCAGTGGGGTGGTACACATATGAGGAACTGGGGAATTGACCAATAGCCCACCCCTTTTTCGGTTAGGCCCTTCCTGGAACTGGGTGAACTTTGGGCTCCTTGGAAAGTCCCTTCCCCCTGGCAATGGAAAGTCCTCATTTTCTGATAACGGAAAGTCTCAATCACCTGGTAGCGGAAAGTCCTAAGTACCTGGTATTGTTTACCCAAAAAGGTTGGGGGTTATCTCTACCTCTACAGTACTTGCTGTTCACTTTTCTACTTAGGCTGTTGCCCAGTTCCACCCTCACCCTGGCTGTACTCAAGTCTCTGATCAAATGTCTCCTTCTCAGAGAAGCTGTCCCTGAACACAATAGCAGCACTGAATTAAACAGCAATGCAAATCACTGTCTCCTCCTTCCCCCACAGCCTGGTCCCTCTGCCCTGTTTCCTTTTCCTCCACAGCACTTAGGATAGATTTAGTCATTTATTCTCAGTCTTCCTCCCCTAGAACGCAAGCTGCAGGAGATCAAGGATTTTATTTCTGTGACTGAATTCTTTGTCTCCACATTTTTCTGGTACAAAATAGATTTTCAATATATTTGTTTTGAGTGGATGGTTGAACGAATGAGTGAATGTGCTGTGAACAAAGCCTTTTACATAATGAGTCCTAAATAAGTATTATTTATGATTCTTATTCTTAATTAATCTTTCCTGAAATAGTCACCACTGTGATCAATTTTCTGTATGCTTTTTTCTTCTCTTTTATTCTGCTCTGGAAATGTCATGCTCAAAGAGAGAACTACATTCAAACAAAGGGCAAGATTCAGTGTTCAAGTGTGACTAAATGGTGAACCAGACAAAATCCCTTCAAATATCAGAAAGCATAAACATTCTGGAAACCTAGACGAAAGTCACTGAACAGGAAGTTTGGTTAGAAGCTGGATACCAAATGACTTTACTCTTTTATTTTTTCAAAGAAAACTATTCGTCTTCATACGTGTGGCCTTACTTTCTCTCCCTTTTTCTGAAGTCCAGCCTGGGGGAGGTCTCCAACACAGCCATCTAGTATCATTACTTCTCAAGTGATTTATCCCTTTTCGAATGCCTGGAATTTTTAATATCTCATAGGACATTTATAACTTGCTAGTTTTTAATTATAATTATTTACATCTGTGTCTCACTACTCCTACTATATTGTAAGTTTCATGGAGGCCAAGAAAATATATTTTATCCTGTATTTTCCATGGCATCTATCTTGAATGAATGACTCAAAAATATTTTTGAATAGTGAAAGAGGACTTAGTTAAAATGAAACACAAAGGAAAGATACTGATTTCTTTTTATAATTCTGATGAACAGCTGTGTCATAGTCCTTGCTCCTCTGAGGCGAAGGTATTAAATTAAGTACACTCATTTTTTGCCATTAAACCATTAACATTCTTATCAACTCGTTGCATGAAGATGAACTTAGTCCATCTCTTCTAGTCCCTTTGGTATTCTTATAAAAGGTAGAGATGTGATTTTTATTTCCTTGATATGAGATTTCCATCTATGAAATCAAAATAATACCTTTTTACTTGTAAGGCTATTTAATGAGGCAATTAATTATCACATAATGCACTGTAACTCCTGGAGCAAAGGTTTTCAGTGCGTGCAAAGGGATATTATTCTAGAGAGTTATGGCATGAGCAATCTTTGACTTGTGGGTGGCGTGGGCGGAGGGAGTGATAAGCCAGCAACTGAACAAACGTCACAGAATTAAGAAATAGGCAGTTAAGACTCTGATTGTGGGACGTGGGTAGAAAGTTCGCTTCACTGATACTTCTGAAGAAAAGGCCTTCGCATTATTAGAAACACTGACATAGAGAGCAGTGGAGTCTCACTTATCAACTTGCAATTGGCAAAAATGAATCCGTTTCAGTAGCTTCAAAGGTAGGTGTGATAAAAGCAAAACAAAACAAAAACCAGATTGTCTTAATTCATTTAAATCTCTTAATGCACTTATTTATTCCTTCGACAAATACATACTTAGGGTTTCTTATGAGCCCGGCCCTATTTCCTTTCCTCATGATGCTTACATTTTTGTGCAGAAAGAGATAATACAAAACAAAAACAAAAACAAAAACAACCCCCCCCCCCAAAACAAGTAAACTATACAATTGACAGTAAAATTTATAGTAAAATAAGACAGAAGGCATGGCTGAGGGTGGAGATGCTATTTCCTCTAGGATGACCAGGAAAGACCCCACTGATGAGGTGACATTTGAGTAGAGACTTGAGGGGAGGGAGAGAGCAGAGCAGGTGTTTGGGGAAGACTCATGCAAGTGCCATTGCAAAACGCATGTAGGAGCTTGCTCAAGGTTTGATAAGTTCACACTTGGCTACTGCCAATTCTCCCTCCTAGATTTTTAGCCAGCTTACCACTTAACTTGGTTTTTGGAATCATTTTGGTTAGACTGTAAAAAATATATATATGTACAAAGTCATATAGTTTTGCTCATTTCAGTTGACACAAAAATATTTGGACAACTAAGTTCTGGGGTAATTTATCCTGAAAATAAGGTAAAGTAGGCATACACACACACAGAGAGAGACAAACCCCCACCCTCCAATCTTTTGCTTGTCTTACACTTTGATATGTTTCTATCATTAGAGAAAATTAAACCAAAGGATGGATTAAGAACCAAGTATTAGTCACCGGCATGAACAGCAGGGCACCCTTTTAGATTAATAATTCTTGGACAGAGAAAAAGCATTTTCTGCTACAAATGCCTTACACATATACGCGGAGGTAAAGGTGCTGGCTGAACAATATTTTAAGAAGAAAAGGGCAAGTAATCTTCATATTAGTACATATCTGCAGCTCCTTCCACTAAATGATTTAGTGGCTTAGTGGCTTTAATGAGCTTGAGTAACCTTTCGCCAAGTCTAGACACCACACTGCAGATTTGGTATCTGGAAAGGAAACAATTATACTCACATTTGTTTCCTTTGGATAATCGAACTAACATAATTCGTGTATTAACTAAGTCAATCCAATTATTTCTCTTCAATTCTGCCAGACCAGGAGCTAAAATATTAGATCAAATAGATAAATAACCTTCAAATTTCTTTTCCTTTTTCTTTTTGTATGGAATTCAGGGGAAGAAAGAGTCTGTTTCTAAATTTGAAGATCTGATTATAGTGTACAATTCCCTAGTCATGATTTGTGTTTTACGCAATCTGACTTTAAAATTTAAAAATTTCCTTCCTATATCTATAGAGAGTAAAATATATGAGTGGAAAACACTCTAGCCCACACATCATTATGACTAATTTGCGTTTAAATAATGCATTCACCACCTGTAGGACTTATCTCAAAGAGCAGTGGGTGGCTAGAGCAGGAAGTTGTGTTTATTTATTTTTTCCTTACCTTTTTTCTTCTGTCCTCATTTCCACATCCCTGATCTCCACTGCACTGCACTGCTAATCTCAGATCTGGGCTAGTGTTTTCACCCTCGTAATCCACTGTTCACCTTGGGAGCCAGAGCTTCACATGCAGTGAAAAGTGGCAGATGCTTCTACTTGCTCTGAAACTGATCTATAGCATGTTCACAGAGAGTTGCATTGGTACTATTAACATTTCCACACCATTCACAAGCAAAAACCTGGGAAATACTGCTGATGCCGGAGGAGAGGGTCTGGGAAGGCCCAATCGCTGGCCTCAACCCACCCCGTCCTCTTACCAGGTTCTTGACTCCGCCACAGGAAAGAACTCAAGGGCAGAGTCATAGTAGAAAATGAGAAGAGGTTTAATGCAACAAACAAGAGATACAGATTTCACAGAGTGTGGCATGCTCCAGAGACCCAGCAGGGCCCGCACTAGGTCCAATACAAAGGTAAGAAACATCCCCTTAAAGTCTAGTGCAGAGAGCAGGCTGGCTCCAGAGAGTGAGCAAGCCTCCTGCTGAAAGTAACGACACAAAGGAAAGATACACACCTCAGCCGGAGAAGCGTGGGGTGGCCCCGGAACTTCTGCTGGGATTCGGCTTTTATAGTCTCACTATCTAATATATAGATATGCTCTTATGAATGTAAATTCCACTTTACTGAGCATGCTGAGCTCCTGGATTTGCATAAGTCAGCCTCCTGAGGTCTTGTATCAGTCTGAAAATAGGTTCAACTTGAGAACAGTAACTCTTCTCTAGGGGAGGGCCCTGAGACCTCCTGGAGTGGCATGAAACCCAGAGGTGTGTCCTGAAACCTGAGCCCCGGGACACTGAGCCCCTCCTGCGTCACTGCTAAGACCTGTGACTTTCTACTTTCATGAAATACCCTGCATCTTCTTTCTGCATTTATTTCTTTTCCGGGAGTTTTGAAAATGCAATAATCAGAAGTCAAGTTCTTTGTGGTTTCCTAGTGTGTTTCTTAAGAATTTTGCAGTAGTGGTATGAAAAGCGTATGTTTCCACTAATAGATACAAGATGTAAAATTGTTGTTTACCAGAATTAGAGATGTTCATGATAACAAAACTTAGTATATAATGTGTGTACAAACATATATGGATATACATTAACTTTTTTCAAATTGCATAATTTCTATCTAAATTAAGCACGGGTAATTTTGTTTAGAAGTATGGCTTTCTGGCAATGCAATATAGTTTATTACCTTTCTCTAAATTGGTTCAAATTTACTAAAGTGCTTGTTCTATACTCCTAATGGCTATGTTAAAGAAAGAACATCAAGGCATAATCATTTCACTTACCTAATTTATTTGTAGGTAATCTTCTATTAATTTTTTGCTCTTTTATTCCAAAGCAACACACAAAATGGAGAAATATGCAAAATTGCTGATATACATCGACTTCATGGAAATCAACATATCAAGATGAAAACTGAAAACATCAAATATGTATATGCTTCCAAAACGTCTCATGTTCTCCAGGATTTTAGAGTTTAAGTCGCGATCCTAGGCTAGATTCTAATATGAGCCAGTTATGTCTTTCACCAAAAAGTGAAAACTCTGGATGGATCGAGGAAGTCCATCTATTTTTACCATTTAGAAAACCAGCTTCTGTTTTGTCTTTTGCATTCTGTGAACAAGAGTTAGCATTTTTTTTACTAGACTCCAATCTTCTAATTTTTGACATTTTTTTGTTTATATTGGAATATATGACATTACGGAATTGAAAGACACAACCTAAATCTTGCATTTTCATTCATTAATTCTAGAGGAATGTATCTCTAAGACAAAAAAGCATTTAAGGGTAAGATGTCCATTTTAGTGAGACTCAGTTTGTTGATGAATTGTTCACCCCTAGAGAAATGGTGAATAAAATCACCATCATTAAGGCACAACTTATTTGGAGTTCAAAGCTTCAAATACACCAGAGGCCAACTGGATCATCCAGTATGAACTAGTTTCCTTCCACCGGATCCTTCTTGTTGACTTTCTGTACTTGGAAATTGAGTGCAAATTCGAGTGAGAAAAGAAATCTACCCAAGAGCTGTTAAAAATGTATCTATGCAGTAAATCTATGTACCACTGTGTAATTGTAATAACATAAACAACTCCACTATAAGGACATTCACATCAGACCTAATTTCATGCTGAACTATTATAATGCAATTAACAGCCTCATAGTCCTGTTTTAATTAAGCTCTGTTGTGAAATATGCAGCATTTGAACCTGTTCCGGCCTGTTTCGTCTACCATTGAATTACCGTCCTTAACTTGTTTTTCTGCTGAACGATGAATTTCATTTAAGGATTACTGTTTGTGGGTCTGGCATCCTGTGGGTTCTTCTAAGTTTTCCTGCCTCCAGATTGAGGCCAGCATTAGCCCCTCAGATGTGTCCTACATGTGTAGTCTCTCGACTTACTTGTCTCAATAGATTCCTTAACTCACGCTGGGCTCTCCTAGAAAGGAAGGGATGAGTTTGATTGGTTTAATGACAGAGATTTTAGGTGACAGGAGAGAGACTTGTGGAGCTAATTTGAGATTATATAGGGCACAGCAGCTGTCTTCTGACCTATCACTTTGCAAAAATACTAAGTGGACTTTAATTTTCCATGGATATTACTTAGTCTGCCAAATAGTTTACCCATTAGTTACTGGAAAATGGAAAACAAAGGCATCTATAGAAAATGCAGTTTATAAAAAAATTGTATCCTACTTCTTTTTCCCTCACCTACCCTAAGCAGAAATGTCTAAGTCGTCTGCTGTTTGCCTTAACAGATCTTTCCTTTCCTTTATTTAGATTGCCTTCATGGTCTGGAATAAAATTAAATGGTTATATTAAATTAAAACTAAATGTGAACATTTAGCTTGTGACCAAATATCACACGTCAGTTTGCTCAGCAGCCTGTTCCCCAACAGCTAATTTTAAGGACATATATTTTAAAGACAAGAGACAAGTAGCAGAGAATCATGTTCAACCACACAGATTGGAATGAGCGAGCCACATGACTTAAGAAAAAACAAATGGTGATTTCTATTTGTTCCGCACTCCCCACCTGTGAGTCTGTCCTTTGATCAGCCTCTTTTTCAGGTTTGGTTCCTGTTATAAAACATCCATCTACTTTCATCTTCTTTTTAAAAAAATTTTGCCCTACTTTCTTAATCCTAGGGAGGATTTTAAGAAGTTTTCAAAGATAAGCATTCCCCATTGCTTGAGGCCGTCTTTGGTTGTAAATCAGAATATAAAGCAATTACCCTGGGGTAGGGTGTTTTCACGGCCAATGTGAGAATGCTCAATACATCAGCAGGTAGCTAAAAATACTCTCTTCTGGGTGAACATTGGGTTCAGGTCCTTATTTTCTAGTGAGGTTTTATGGGTCACTCATCCTTCCCTGTTGTCTCTCTCTCCATCCTTACTGTCCTAAAGGAGATGTGTATTCACACAGCAATCTAGTAGGATTTAACTTAGTCCACATGCCTTGCTGTTCATACGTGTTTTGAGTACCTTATCTATCTTAAGATCTGCTAGCTGGAAATTCTGGAAATGACCACAGTTGCATTAGTATTAGACCTTACGGTCCAAAGAAAGGAGACAAGAAAAAAATTTTCAGAATCTTTCCTAGTTAATCTTCAATTCAAAGAACCTTGAAAATCTTCTGTGGGAACTTAGTAGAGCTGAATATCTGCAGTAATTTGGATGTTGCCTTTATTTCTGCAAAATTTCCATCCACACCAAGGATAGAAAAACCTCTCAGAGTCTTCCCTATGAGCCCTCAACTGAAGGGAAAATTCATCGTCCAGGATCACGTTCAGACAGGTCCTCATGCTGTAGCAGCACGTCAAGGCACAAAGATAATAGTGTACTATTTGATCGAACATTTTAACCACGTGGTGTACTCAAAAGTGCGTGGGCTTTAGAGTCAGCCCATGAGTTCGGATATCAGAGCTGCCTGAGTTTTGTTGGGATCTCAGGGGGCTGATTTGTTATTCCCCATCTGAGCTATCTGAGAAAAGTGAGGGAGAAACAAAACCAGACCAAAGAAAAATACAAGCTGTTGGAAGACGTGGCTCTGTCTCAGCAGCCAAATGAGCTTGCTGCCTTATCACTCCATGAGGAAGGAGACCCAACACTGACAACTGGGACAAAAGACCATGCTTGCAAGTTGCCTGCTCTTGTTAAAACTAGATTATGAATGGGCAGAGATACGGGTACTTCCTAGGGGCAACCTGGATCCGAAAACAGGAGAGAAAGGGCAAGGGTTGATCCTCTGCTTTCTTGTTTCAGATTCACCAGGGAGGAAAGTAAGTACAGCTTGCGGAGAGAGACCGGTAGTACAAGGAAATCTGAGGTGGAGGAATAAAGACTATCCCCTTAGTAACCACAATAACATAATTGTGTCTTTGAGTAACTTATCACTTCTGAGCCTCAGTTTCCTTGTCTATAAAATGGTAATAGTGCTATGCTGATAGAGTTGCACTTATTAAATTAACTATACAAGGGGTCTTCAAAAAGTTCATAGACGTTCTCGTATTATCCTTTAATTCTATTTTTCCATGAACTTTTTAAATATCCTTGTATATCCAGTCATCCCTCAGTATCTGTGGGGGATTGGTTCCAGCATTTCCCATGGATACCAAAATCTGCAGATGCTCAAGTCCTTGATATAAAATGGTTTATATTTGCATGTAAGCTACACACATCCTCCTCATACTTTAAATCATCTCCAGATTGCTTATACTACCTAATGCAGTGTAAATGCTATGCAAATAATTGTCATACTGTATTTTTATATGTATTATTTTTTATCATATTGTTACATTTTTTCCAAATATTTTCTATCTGAGGTTGGTTGAACCCATGGATATAGAGGGCCAACTGTACATACAGGCTTGCACGTGCATGTGCGTGTGTGTGTGTGTGTGTGGCAAATGGCACTTTGAGGCCTGCCACTAAGTAATACTGACTTACTTTCCAATCTATCCCCCACCCCTACTTTTCCTCCTAGACACTAGGTCCATCAAAGATGTCTCTGGACAGAAGGCACTTCATTCCTCTCTTTCTTAGGATTGAGGATGGTTAAAAAGGAGAAAGGAATGCATATCAAAGTGAGTAAGAATTATTTTTCAAAATCTACTCCACACAGTTTACTGCCCAAGTTTTCAAGGTCATTCACCTTTTGAAAGGACTCAACTTCCCAACAAGAGTTACTGCTTTACAGACAAATTTTCTATTCCTTTAAACATGTAAATGACCTCCAAGGGAGCAGTATGGTTTCTTTTACGGTGCATTTTCAAGACAGAGAGGCTTCTGTCTATCCAGGTCATAGAGAGTTGCCCCTAACTCCTGTCCATCAGTGTTTTGTGAGATGAGCAGAGGCCCTGTGGTTCTCCAGGACCTGGCACACTGATTCTCATCTCAATTTTTCTTTCTGCTTGGCCTGAAGTTGAACCTTTTACATCCATAGGCTAGGAGCCGTCAGTGAATGGGCCGACCCTAGAGAGAAGGAGAGATGTAAGTCGTCTCTGACCTGGAGCTGTGTGCCCTGGGCAGGGAGCTGGAAGGACTAGGTTCTGATCCTGCATCCTTGCACAGACTCCTTAAGTGGCCTAAAGAGCAGCCCACCATTGTCCATGTCCGATTCAACCTGGGGAGCTGTAGTGTTGCTTAATGTCCTTATCAGGTTATTATGCAGATTAAGGACAGATTATAGAATTTGATTTATGTGACCATAGTTGCTACCACAGTTTTGACATAGTTTGATGAATTTCTCCTCTAGACATAGCCAACGCTGTTTTGATCATTGCCTTCCCCAAACTGCCATGCCTGCTTGCTAGAGCCCATTTCAGTGGCCATTGACTTCTCAGGCTTGTTGCCATCTTTGTGAAACTTTTTCACTCACATCTCATATCGAGCTAGCAACCCAACTCTGCTGATTCAACTTCAGAAAAAGAATTCTTGGACTGGGGTCTCCAGTTCAGTTGCCTCTGCCCAAATGCATGGTCATGTCATCCACTTTTGGTGAGATGGTCTCCATTCTCTTGTCCTTCTGGTCTACCCTTCCTACTGCCTTCAGCTCTATTCCTCTGAAACAAAGGTCACCTCAGACCTCTCTTCTGCTCCAAAATCTCCAGCAGCTTCCATCAAAATGTCTCAGCACAGTATCCAGAGTCTTCATGGCACCAAATGACTTTCCAGTCTCTTGTCCTTGGCCTCACACATGTCCTGCAATCCAGCCCACTGAACAGGTCTTTGGCCCTTGAACCTGCTGTGCACGTGTGCATCTCAGTGACTTTCCTAGCACTGCCCCTCTGCAGCAGCCCCTGTGGCACTTCTCATATCCACTGAAATCCCAGTAAGGTTCTCAGACCCACCTCAAACCTCACCTCCTCAGTAGAATTTCTTCTGCTCATTTGTCACAATGAGACTTATTTTAAGTTCTCTTACTGTGAATTCCTACTATACTGTTGGTTCCTGAAGCGTGTTTGTACCTCCCATAGAATGAATCATCAGTAAACCTGTTTTTAATCACATTACACCTTGATATGTTCTCTTCTCCAAGTCCTTTCACAACATGTATAACTTTTTCCCTGTTCTGTCCAGATTTTAACTACACCTGTTGGTTTTCAAAGAAAAAATCACTAGCTAGAATCGTGGGAGTTTATTGTTGATTATAGACTTGAATTTAGTAGTAATGAGCCAGAATTGTCTTTCATATTATTAAATCTTTCCATATTTATGAGGATTTAAAGTATTTGCAAATTATCTTAGGGGCAGTTAACTATGGAACACATGTTTGATATAGACTTTCCACAATAACAAATGAATGTTTTCTGACTCAGAAAGAGCAGTAAGGAAAGAAATATATTGAAAACTTTACTCTGTCTACTTCTGAAACGACCGGCATATTTGAATATGGAAACTGGAAATTTTCGAAAGCATCTATGTAGCTCAGCAGTTGTAAGAAAAGATAACAAAGATATCTGGAAACCAGAAGATTTATTAGCCTCAAACAAATTTTAGAATGGTATAGTCTAATCTTCATGGCCAATATTTTAAACAAGCAATGGAACAGTGTCTTTTCAACTCATTCATAATTCAATTAACATTAATGAAGGCCCCATAGGGTGCATTGTACTAGACAATGAAATAGTTACCTGAGAACTCCTATCACAAAATAAAGTCCAATAAAGTACAAAAATTGGGATTTCCAAAAAGGAAAAACAGTAGGTAAATACATAAAGTAGGCAAAAATTCTGCCTTACACATATCAGTAAAAAATGTATCTTTAATGTATCTTGTCCCCTGTTCTAGTGATGCCAGAGACGTAGCATTTAGCACAGTGCGAGTACGTACAAAAGAACAAAGATTTCTTTTGGATGAGAAATCACAAACACCCACTCATAAAACCATTTGCAAGCATTGTTTTTTTTTAATCAACACTGTCATTGTCACAGCCTGCTTGATCTCCCTACTTTGGGTTAATATGGGAGCCAATTACAGCTTCATCTGTGTAGAATTAACTTTATGGAGCACACACCGGGGATTTGTCTATCTTCACTATTTAGATATATGCCATAAAAATATGCATGGAATGGAGCGCAGGCACTGCAGATGGCAGAGACTTTCAGATTTATTGTAAAATCGTTTAAAATCGGTTATGCTCTTGCCAGAAGTTAATTAATTTTTTTCTTTTTTTTTTTTTTCCTGAGCCTGGGGGGCTGGCGTGATGGTGGTGGGGGGGGGGCTCTGTGTCTCACTAGGTGGCAGTGTATGATTACATCTGGAAAAGCCATGACATCAAGTCCGGTGTCTCCAGCTGTGACCTCCAACATCAAAATGAAATTTCTGCATCTGCACTTGGTCCAGAAGATATTACTTCTCATGTATCTGCATACCCTGTTTATCCCAGTGGGTTCCAAGAGCTGTACCGCCATTTTCTCAGACTCCCCGGTGGTGCCATTGTGGAGGTATGTATATATGGATATATTTCCATGCCAATGCAGTGTATATTGTACTGCATGAATGTCTGTATATATATATGTATATGCATGTACATACATATATACACACATGCACATATATATGGATGTATATCAGAGAGTGTGTTTGTGTGTTTATTCCTGATTTCAAAAGCTTTAATGTTAATTTGCAAACATATTATAACTGATGCTTCTAATACCACAGTGGGCTTGAAGATGTATTTTATTTTTAGCTGAAACTAACAAAGGTACCACATAGGCAAAAACATGTTTTTTTTGTTTGTTTTTTCCTTGCATAACTATGTCAAAGAGAGGCAAGAAACAAATCAAATGAAATAATTCAGGATTCTGCCTGTGATAACATTTTTTCAGTTAACATTCGTAAACATCAGCAGGTTGCTGAAAAAGAGTCCTCTGAGTCCATGGACACTTGCATGCCTCTGGAAGTGCATAGTTTGCTTTGCTTACATGATCTCACAAAAAATGAATGAGAATCGTGATATTTCCATTTTTTTTCCCTATGAGAAAAATTTAAAAAATAAAGTGTCCTATATTTAAATCTTTAAAAACATTTTTTGAGTACCATTTGGCAAAGATTTTGAAGCCATGTTTTCTCCTAAAATATCAAAATTTTTAGGTGGGCTGACTTTGAGTTTAAAAAATTTCTCACACTGCATCGTATTTTTAGAACCCAAACTCATGGCATGTTGAAATCTGAGGTTCTGTCCCATTAGCATCAGTGTTGGTGAATCATGAAGTCTGAAGGAGTGTTATTATTTGGTGAAATGAAGGGTAGAGGCGAAAGAAAATTAAGATATATATTTCATTTGGTTCCCTGGTTTGCTGGCATGCAGACCACTCAACAGTGGTACAATACCGGTTGGTTCAAATTTGGAGAATATTTCTGTTCCCACCACACTTTCCCTAGGAACTTTAACCATTATTGTTTTTGTTATGAAGTGTGCCCTCATAAAAATCCCCTTCAATATAACTTTGAAAAAATTTCAAATTGTTTATAACCCAGTCTTGCAAATAGGGAGCTTCGCCTTTCTGCTCTGCCAGCCCACAACATAGCTTGGGCACTGGAGTGAGTCACATAGACTTTCTACTCAGAGAAGTGTAGATGTGCCAGAAAAGATTCCCCATCAGTTCTCCCTCCTCTGTTTCTTACGGAGGTGTAATAGGAATGTAAGAGGGGATTGTGTATATTGGAGCCACGTAGCAAGTAGGCAGATGTAATTCTTTGTGAGTTTGGGTCACATTTGCTTTGGAAACCTCTTTGCAGAACAAAACTGCCAGAACTTAATTTTGTTTTAAACTTGCCTAGGCAAGTGCTTAAATATGCGTGCACAGCGTGTGCTGAACTAAGAGGAAAAGCGCAGATGCAGGGTTGTCTTCCCTCCTGCTATCAAACGTCTTGCAGCTCCCAGACCTCGGGGCCTGAGTGCAAAGCCCAGGTGTAAGGCGGGGTGGTCTCCTGAGCAGAGTGACCACGGGGGCATCGATCTGCTCACTTCTTCCTTTGCTCCATTACCCTGGCTTAGTCACTTCTCACTGCTCTGCCTATTTCCTTGTCTGGAAAACTGGGTTATGAATATCTCTACCACCGGGCTCATAGGGATTTGGAGAAGATTAGTGAGATAACATCTGCAAAGAACTTTTAGCTCTTTTCTTAAAAAGGTGCAATAAAGATTACAAAGTAATATGGACCATGCACAATTAAATTCCCTCAACTTGTAAACACTTTTTCAAGTATTAATAGTAACCTTATGGTAAAAATAGAATAAACTCACTTCTGAAAGAACGGGGGCGGGGGGGGCAATAGGTATTATTGACCCATTTCACTCTTTTACTGCCTGTGATTTCCACACCATTGCCTTATGTGATGGTGATGGTAGGAGTGCACCTGCACTTTGGCTGGAGCCTGTGCCCGACTGAAATTCCAGCAAACACTACAATGACTTTCTCCCTTTGACAGGTCCCAGCAAATGCACAGGGTCTTGCCTACTCTCGGGTGTACAGTCTATACTTCTCATTTATCTCTTCATGGTTCCTGCTCTATCAAACCTATGAAATCTATTTTGAACTGACTTATCCCCTTTGTACCTTCTCTAACACTTCAGTACTAGATTTTATTCTTTAGCCTTTCTAAACTTGTTTCCATCATTAAATTGTTTCTCCTAGAGGACAGGAACCGTAAAACAATACCAGGCCCAAAGAGAATCAAGGGTAATACAAATTTTTTCCCAGGCACCTGTCTGACTCTTTGACAACCTTCCTGCTTTCCTTTATATCCCTCCTGACCCCTAACAGGTACTTCCAGGTCTATTATTGGCCTGTCAAGCTACAAAATGTAAAATCAGAAGGGATTTGAGACTGGTCTTTTGCAACCTCAGTGAGAAACAAAATCTATCTATTATCTTTCCTGAGATGTATACATCATATAGAAATTTCAAATGTCAGCATATAGGGAGATTATACTTTCTGGGTGAAAAAAAATCCTTAAACTTTTCAAATGATGGTTTATAAGCAGTCACCTACTTCAACCCTTGAAATACCTATCTCTGTACTGAGTGCATAGTCGATGCTCAAAGAAATTTATTGATTGCATTGAATTTCTGAATTCCAAATTAGGCCACACGTTGGTAATTAGGCATCATGAGATTCTTACTACCAATGCCCACATTATGTGAATTAAGGAAAACTGCACTTGGGAAATGACTTAGACCCACTTAGAGATACCTGTGAGATCTGTGTCGAATTTTGGTTGTGTATTCCGATATGGGAAAAAAAACCAGGTAGCTGTGTCTGGGCCTAATTTATTTACAAATTAGATATAACAATAAATATGAAACAAAAACATGGCTGAAGTTATGCTTCACCTTTATAACCTGAACTCTATTCTCCAAGGTTTCATGGTGTTTTTTAAATAGCATATCTAGTTGTCTAAGTTCCTTTTGCATTTCCCACATCTCTAGCTTGTAACTAGAGTGATTTCTAAGCCTCTCCTAATTCTGATAGGAAATGTAGGTCATATATTAACCTTTTATCTTTTTTATTTCAGTAAGACCCTAGCCATTTGAATTTGAAGCAAATTATCTTCAAGTTTTTATTTGCATAAAAAGCTATGCCTTTGGAAAAAAAAAAAAAATAATAATTTTTTTTTTTAAAGATGACTGGTAAGGGGATCTTAACCCTTGACTTGGTGCTGTCAGCACCACGCTCACCGAGTGAGCTAACCAGCCATCCCTATATAGGGATCCGAACCCGTGGCCTTGGTGTTATCAGCACCACACTCTCCCAAGTGAGCCATGTTTCTAAAGGGGTCAGATTTCATGAGTCTGAAATGGAAGTTACGTTAAAAACATTATTTCCTATAGAGATGTGTTCATAATGTCTTTCATCCCGGCTTGTGACCCAAGATGACACAGCTGTTAAGGTGTTCTAAATATTTTGCTCAGAAAAAAAACAAAAAACAAACAAAAAACCCCCCCCAAGTTCCCCTCCTCTGCTTGTCAGAAATAGCCATTGGTCTGCCGGCCGAGTGCCTCTCCTTATCTCTACATTTATCGGCCCTCTGGGCTCCATGGATTCCATGTACTCTCCGCAGAGCAACACTTTATCTCTTTGTTTGATAGGTAGGTTTATCTTCAGGTATTTTGTAAGAACAAAGTTACTGTAAAGTCTTTAGTGCTACAAAACCCAGAAACCCAGGCGAGATTGGTGCAGATTCATCAAGTCACAAATAAGCTTCCGGATCCCAAGGTATCAGTTGCAATTAAGAAAGTCCTTGGAGCATTCGTTGGGGTGGAATGGGAAAACGATTTTCTGTCATTAGAGGCAGTGTCGCCTGGTGGTCTGAGCGGAGAAGTGGGAGTCAGGAACTCAGCGATCTAACAGAGGCTCTGTGAAGCCCCCCTGTGTGGCCCCAGGCGGTGGCTGGTCTCAGGAGGCCCACCAAACCTACTTTGAATCTCCCATCTGAAGAGCTCCTTACCCAGGGCCAGGGGATGCACAGCAGGGAGCCTGATTCCTTGTCTGCAAAATTAGAATATTAATACTTGCCTAAATAACAGATTAACCAATTAGTGATTGTTAAGTGCCATGCTTATAGAAAGCAGCAGGAGAAGAAAGGAGAAAATGAAAAACCCAAACAATTTTATTATCGGATGGGCTTTACTCGGCTCTCGATTTCCTAGTGACCACACCATGCAAAGAGCAGGTGTAGAGAGACTGGACCTACCTTTATTCCTCTCAGTAAGAAGATAGATGAGGCTGTTTGTATCCTGCAAGTCTGCATAAAGCTTTGAATAAATGGAGGGGCAGAAACCATGTTTTGTCCTTCAGTCAATGAATTGCAGGGCAAAGCCTCATACATGTAATTGAGAGTTGTTCATCCTAAACTCCTGTACTTTAATTTCTTTAGGAAAGAATTATTTTGTGTATTTGGAAATTCCCATATTCTACAATGACCAGTTTGCAGTGTATTCATGTGTGTGTGTGTGTGAAAGAGAGAAAAAGAGGCAGAAAGAGAAAAAGAAATATGCACAATAATGTGGAAGAGAAATAAATAGGAAAATACAGAAAAATTGGAGCCTACAGTTAACATTCATCAAACTGATGTAAATTGTTGATGATATCTTATATTTTCAGGGAGAAAATTACTTCATCAATTTTTCCTTTTGTTGAAAGTCATTGCACATGGAAAAGAGCAAATCCTTGTGTTCCCCATTGTGCATAGTTTTAGGCTGCTCTGAAGATAATATTAAAATTAATTCATTCATGCAAAATGGAAGAAAGTCACATTTTAATTCTCCAAATTTAGAACACTTGACATTTTTAAGCATGAGACCTGCATAAGGAAATGCAGTATATCCTTTGGGCACATTTGCTTACATGACAATATTGAAAATATGCATTTAAAGAAAATAGTAATAGCAATGGCTACGGCTTTACATAAAATATTGCTAAAAATGTCAAATACACTAATATGCTTTATTTGTGGTTCTCAAATTCAAACTTAATAGTTGCCACTTCTGTTGATTTTTGTGAATAAGATCCTGATAGTATTTTATCTTTTCCTTTTACTAAGAATAATTGGTTATTTTAGCTAACTGTAAAAGGTCATCATTTCGTTATATCTAAAACTTAACCCCTACTATAAGCAGCACTATTCAGAAAAAACAGAACACACGAGCAAAGCGGAATTCAATGATCGGACTAGATTGGAATACAGTGTCACTTACAGGAAATTTTTTTTTGTCTCACTATCATGCAAAGTCTTAGATATAATTTACTAATCATTTAAATATATATAGGAATTTACCTCTCTTTAAAAATTACTTGACAAAATTATTCTTCCCATATGAATGTGTTAAAATAAGTGATTTTATTTGTCGGTAATAAGTAGGTCGGTGTGACTTGCTGTGAAATGGTTAGCGTTTCACAAAAACGGAGCAAGAAGACTCTTACCCCAAGCTTCATTTATCACTTTATATGTATTACTGGTAACCCGAAGAGGAAATATTGCACAATTTTGTTTTTTCTAAACATATAGCATGCTGCATATTTAAAATAAATACAAAAGATTTCAGATACATTTTGAAGAAGGGCTGGTATTTACTTTTAAAAACGATTTCAATTAGAAGGTATAAGAAATTAAGTTATAGTGACTAAATTAATTTTACTAAACATATGTTTGGTTTTCTTAGAAAATCATGAAAAACTGTTTTGGATACATTTATTATATACTGAGATGTGATTGTTAGAAAAATTTTGAAGATTCTACAGGTTTTTTTTAAAAAATAACTACTATTGTCCAATATTATAAAATATTACATTTCTCCAACTTCATTTGTATTTATATTTTGAGGTAATCAATCATTCGTAATTCCTGCTTTATATGGGCCTCATAGTTTTAATTTTTGTATATAGGAAAGGAATGATTAAATACATATTTTTAAAAAATATTCTTACACATGAAATAATTTTCAGCATTTAAAATTTTTTTTGAATTTTCAAATAATTGGAAATTATGAAAGCTATAGAAAAGGATTGTTCTGTTATTATATCGGGATATCTATCAGAAATAATAGATATATGGATGATACATTGCATAAGAAAACTTTCTTGGATTCTAAGTAACAGGAATGTTTTAAAATGAAATGTTTTAGAAAGTATATTAAGTGCAAAGAAGCAGTTCAAAAAATAAGTCTTAACATATGAACTAAAATATATGATTAAATGTTTAATATAAACATTATAGAATGAAGAATTAAATCTTTCCTGTAAAATTGGTAAAGAATGAATGTTTTAACGTGAAGAAAAATAGATTCACTTTTAATCCTGTATGTTGTTCTCTATTATTGAATTAGATTTTGGAAAAGATATCTTGAGGGTGAACTTCTAAATGAGAAAAAGTATTTTATGCTTCTTTTAATTTATTAATCTTAATTTATTGTTACATTTGGAATTTTTTTGAATATTTGCATTATAAATATGTTTAAAATCCATTTATCCAAAAGTCAATGTTTGAGATGAGCATTTTTATATGTGATTTTTATCTTTTACTCCATCTGACAAAGCTGCCTAATAATGATTTCTAACAAAGTCAAAGATAATCACTGATGAAAAGAAGCAAAATAAGACAAATAATGCTAAACATATTTTTATTTTCTTATATTTATATACAGAAATATTATGAAAATATTTTGGTGCATTTTATAATTGTGTCAATGTTAATTGAGAACTAAGTATGATTATACTGATTTCTTCTCTTTAAGAATTCATAGACAGTATTAGTTTCTTCATTTTAGCTTATGGAACAAATTTTTCCGTAATTACCTGAAAGAACTCTTTAATTATAATATTATAAAACAATGTAAAGAATCAGTTGCTTAGCATGAATAATTTTTACATATTTGTATCCTGTGAATTATTTTTGATCTCACATTTTCTGAAACACATAAAATCATGCAAGTTTATGTTATGTGCAAAATCACATATTATATGCTGAATGACACTTAAAAGGAATGAAACAGTAACAGTACCTTATTTTCTGAAGCAATCTTGACACTAATGCTAAATTACAACTTGGAAACATCTAGCAATTTTACCTTTATGAGAAAAGGCTTTTTACATATTTAACATAATTCCAGGGAAAATAAACTGGAATTATGTATAAAGATATGTACGCGGTAACCAAAGGGCATTTATAGTCCCCTGTAGAATACTTACAATGATTTTATTGCCATTTTGTGTCATTTTCTAAAGGATATAAAATATAGCCAGAAAACAAACTAGACTTTAGATTTAAGGTGACAGCTGCACTTTCAGAAGCAATATTTAGATATTTAATCTTAAGAACATTGTATAGTTTACAACCAAGTAAAGTACACTTTTGCAAAAATGAAAGGACTGTGGGTTTTGGCTTATAATTTTTGCAGCTGTGATGATCAACGCAGGCACTAGTACCAAAACCCATCATCACTAAATCCCAGAGAATAAATCCAAATGTTGGCTCATAGGTTATTTAACCACTTGAGGAAATTAACAGAAGAGCTCTACTTTTCCAAAATGCAAAACATCCTTTCTCTGAAAAGATGTTGACTCAAACTATAACTTATAGTGCCTTATTATTTATAGTTCTATTTTTGAAATTTGCAGTTTTAATCTAATTTTAATAGGCTCTTTACTCCTAGTTCAGATTGCTGTGCTTCAGGTGTAGCAAATGGAATTCCGCGGAGGAAAACTTCCACTTCATTTCAGAATCATAATGTGTTTTACTAGGCCTCCAAATGGTGCTGTCAGTTAATAAGTTCTACAAATACATAATCCTGTGTTAACTGGGCAAATGAAATCAAAATTTAGTTCCAGAATTTTTTTTTCTTTTATTTTTCCTTCTCATCCCCCTAATCATATTGACAATGGTTTCTTACTGAAGCTTTCTCAATATTGTATATGTTTGTCAGTGGGGTATGACACATCCCACCACCCTTGATTGTAAATAAAGTCAATTTTATTTTTCCAGTTAGACATTCAAGGGTATACCTACCCTTATTAGCAAGCAATTAACTATCTCGTTCTTAAGACCTGTTTAGCTGGAAAAATTCTAAGAAATGCAGATACTTCTTTATACCAAAGAGGGCTGGTCCTGCTTCAAACACAGGCCAGAAGGAGCTTTTGTTGGCTCTTGCCTCCACTGCCATGGATGTCACCACTGAACACCAGCTCTGCATAGCCTGAAAGATCCTTGTCTGTTTCTGCAGAATCATCTTCTCATCACACTGTCTGGCACTGATGCAGTGCTATTTCATGCTTGCATTCTATTAGTTCATAATCATCAGATACTAACACTGCGGTGGCAGGGGCCTGGGTGGCTAGTCAAGTTCTCAGTGGCTTCAGCCTCAGCTATGCAGTGTGCCAGAACTAGTTTTCCTCCAAAAAAAAATTTTGATTCTGACAGTTTTTGCCTATTTTTGTTGTTACTATTGCTTTTATGTAGAGGTAGAATTAGGAGTTTCTTACTCTGCCTTTTTTACTGATACCCCATGTTATTTCTTAAAGATAGATTCAAACTAGGTCAAATAGAATTTAAAAGGATAGATGTTTATGTGTATGTATGTCTGTAATGTGTGTGTACATCTGTGTGTGTGTGTGCATGTATCCAAATTGCCCTCCAGAAATATGAACAAATGTATAACTGCTACTGCAATGAAAGAAAAGGTTACTCAGCATTTTGATAGCATTTTTGGCTATAGCCACACTAATTGCATTTTGTGTAACTTAGTCATGTAATGCTATGTATGAAATATGAAACCACATGGACATCATAGTTCACTGTCCCTCTCTGCCTTCGAAAGATGTTACATGATTAAGTTGGGGTTTTTTTGCTTATTTTCAAAACATGGCACATTTAAGTTTATCATAAGATCTAAATTGTCTGTAATATTTGTTTTCTAGCAACATTTCTTCCCATTAATCAATAAAATCCATAAAATAGAATAAGTATGACTGTAATATTATCAGCTTTTTTTTAGTACATGTCATTTGAGATAAATGACTACACAGATCAATTAAAGTGAAAAGTTTTCATATCTCTTTATAAACACAGTGTAGTAGTTGGACAGTGAACTGTCTTGCAGAGTTAACTTAGAAGTGACAACAAATAAGTTTCTTTAGCAACTAAAATTGTGGCTAGTTCTATTTTTATTCCCTCTTCCCCAAACCTAACTATATTTGTTAATTTGATGTATATCACATGTACATACAAGTCATTTTATATAAGTGCATTTTTGATACATTATGGTGGCAGCTTTGATGAAGAGAAGGGAAATAGCTCTAATTGTGGGTGCAAATTAGGAGAACCAGGGTATCTCAGAAGGCCACGTGCTGCTGGACCCTGCTGGTGTGCAGCCAGGTAGAGAAATGCCTTCAGGTAATTAGTTCAGATTACTGGGAAGTTCTCAAGTCGCCACTGAACAAAACCACTTCTACTTCCACTTCCTGTCCTACCCAAGCACTTTAAGAACCTACCCAAGGTTCTTTAAGGAATTTGTATTAATAAGAAGATACTATTGAATAAGGAGACATCCCAACAATTTATTTCCTAGAAGATAAAGTGATGAGTGAGGTTATTACTCTGCATCTGATTCTCAACAACAAAGGAAATTTGTAAGTGATAAGAAGCTTAGGGGAAAGTGACCTGATTTTGGAACTCATGATTCTGGTGAAGGTTGAGTGCCATCCAATTTGATATTCAAAATGTATATTTCAAAAGTTCAGAGAAGAATTGGGATAAGGGACCCGAAAGGGCAGATATCTCAAGAGGCATGGGAAGAGATCTAGGATTGTAATTCTGACTTGCATTTTTAGGCAGTCTTGATAAGAAAAGAGAGAAGACATCTAACCAAATGTGGTACTGGGCGGGTTGTTTCCCGAGAGACTTAGGATTTAAAAGATCATATGCAAAGAAGTAGAAAGAAAGGTATATAAAGAGAATAAATGTAAGAGATAGAAAAGAATAACAGGGATGCAAATATTGGAAAAGGACTACATAATTTAAGGCATCAGTTGGAGAAGTGGGCTCTGGCAAGAGAGATCAACAGGGCAGGAAAAATCAGTGTCCAAGGATATCTGCTTTCCTGTTTTTCTCACCTGTATTTAGTTGTATATGTCAAACACCTAGACTGTTTCTTCTTAATCACAAAGGATATTTATTAACTCATATAAACGGGAATTACGATAGCTATTCTGATGGAATGGCTAAATTCGGAAGCTCAAGGATATTATCAAATCTTGTGTTTCTTTTTTTTTTTTTTTTTCATCTATGTTTGCTTCATTCTTGAGAATGTTTCTTTCACACTATAGCATTGCTCCAGGCTTTTCTTATCCTTACTATTCACTGTCTTGGAAGGATACTTTCTTTTCCTTACATTTCAATTAATGCCTTTTTTCTACATTTGCCCACCCTGGAGAGAGGCTGGCTGCAAGATTTATGACGGGGGAGTAGTTATAGAAAGAAAAAATGGCTTTGTAACCAAAGAAGATCTTGTCAGATAAGCAGATGTCCTCTTTGGTATGCAGAGAAATACACTCAATTTGCCAATTTATACTTAGATGTGGCTCTCTGCCTTTCTCATCTGGATGGCCTTTAGTTCAAGAGGTCGTAAGTTCTGGGGAAAAACAATCCTTCAGCAGAATGCTTGGAAATGTTAGATACCTCCAAGAAGTAGAAGAGACATATGAAGTCAGTGAAATTCGTGATTATTATAAACAGTCCAGGGTTAAACCCAAACTGTGTGTGACAAGTGAAACAGGATGTTGGCATGGCTGCTCGTCGTGTTCAAGGATAATTAGTCTTGTATATACAGAAAGCTTCTCTAGGGACAATGAGTTCCTACTAAAAGGAATGTTGTCCTGTGTTTTCTCCCTTTGTTTCCTATCAATTGCATCAAACAAAAGTTATTAAAGGCGATAGAGAAAATCCCAGTCTTGTTATGGATTTTGGCATTTTGGGTTTCGATAGAATTAGAAAAATTCACTTCTTGAACATTTTCATTGTTATGATCCTGTACTCTATTATTACTAAAGATATTTATACAAATATTACTTTATATTTTTGGTAGGGTTGTTATAAAATTATCATAAAGGTCAGAAGTGGAACTGAAGCATGAAACCTAAATTATAAGCTTTCATTAAACCGTGGAATTTGCATAATAATATGGCATTTCAGGGGATTTCCAAGTTACAATTTTTCCAGGGGAAAAGTATGAAAAAAATAACAGCTTTTGTTCATTTCACCTAATATTTCTTTGAAACATGGTAAATTCATATGTGCCCATTTTATCACTGCTTTTCCGGTGTTTGGTGATGTCAGTGGCTTAAAGTTTGTCCACAGTGAAGTGATCACAGCTATTCCGGAGCACACACGTGAGATGGACACGATATTGGGAGATTCCTTTGATCATTAAAATGAAAAGGTGTTTTTTTTCTGTTGATTTAATATTTAATTCATTTTTATATATGAGTGCTTCAACCAGGGAGTCCCGAGAGCTATTTCCTTCTTCTTGTATTCCTAAGTCTCCACTACAGTGCACAAGTCGTGGTGAGATGACCAAATTCAACTTCCTTTCCAAGCCCACTGCCTTATAGTAGGTAGTCGACTCAAAATTGATAGCAGGTATTGGAAACAGCAGCTAGAAGTCATGATCATTGCAAATAAGTTTTCAGAGAGAAGAGAGATCCCCTTCATCTTTGTTAGCTTAGAGAGAGAGACTTGGCTACTCTGGAATTTGAAGAGAGAGCGGATGCCTTCTTAGCATTCTTTGACACTAGTATTCTCACATGTCGAAAAAATAAGGGGAATGACTGGAAGATGGTAAGACCAAGTCTAAATAAATTCTTGAAAAACTTCAAGAAAAAAATGAAAACAAAAATTAAATAACAACAACAAAAACATCAGTCATTTAAATGACTGGTTTCATTGGTTTGCAGAGTATATGTTTTAAATTCTAAAATAACAACCAAGCCCAAACTGAATGGCTCAGATTGGGGATCTCTGTATTCACTTAAACTCTTTCTAAAGGGATCAAAGTAGCGCACCCCCTTTCCAGTCCTTACACAGTCCCTTTTCTTCTTTATTCCCTTACTTTCCTCTCTTTCAGCTGAAGGTTTAAAGGAAAAGGATTGGATCATGAATGGACAATGAACCATCAGAGGGTTGATGGGTCATAGTAAATCCTGCATCATTAAGAATCCTTTGTCCTCACTATACAGGAATAAATACAGTGGATGTCTAGGCCCTCTGGTCTCCCTCTGCACATTAAAGGAAGTGTGAGCAAATATTGTTTTAGCCACATCTCTCAAACAGCAGACTGTGTTTATTAGAGGAGTCAAATTGATACCTATAATTACAAAACATATGAAATGTATCCAATCCTGGTGATTTTCCAATTCCCACTTTAATCTCTGTTTAACTTTTATGATGCCACCAGTCTGAAATAAGAAGTTTTCATTAGGATGACATGAGGCGTTCCCTGTCTTGGCAGAAATTAGCATCTAAATATACATAGAAATATAGACAGAATTATACTGTCTGTATTTTTTATCTTCTATGGATATTATTGAAGGCTAATCAACATATAGTCGTATCTCTGTCAACAGATCTCAACTTTACACAAACTAATAAACATTCTAAACGTATTAAAATGGCATCCTCTCTCTCTTCAAATTCCGGAGTAGCCCAGGCTCTCTCTAAGCTAACAAAGATGAAGGTGATTTCTAGTCTGTCTGAAAACATATTTGCAATGATCATGACTTCTAGGTGTTGTTTCCAATACCCGTTATCAACTTTTAGTTGAAATGACAACACCTGCTCACCCCAGGCAACTAGAATCTTCCTTCAGATATTTAAATGTCATTATCACTGACTTCCTTTCTTCCTCACCTCCACTCTTGCAAATGTAATTACCCATAGCTCTGATCACCTAATATTTACCTCCACTTTTACTTAACAGCTTTGTATGCTAATTACATACTTTTGCTTTTCCCATTAGCACACGTGTTACCTGTGGACAGAGAATTTTTAAATGAATCCACCTAGTATCAGAACTTGGAATAGTGCTTGGTAATCTGCAGGGGATTCAGTAAACATTTGCCGTGGGAAATAGAGGTGGAAATAGGGTCAGGTCTATATTGTGCTCTCATTTACAGAATGAAGAGGGCCAAGCAAACAGATTTTAAAAAGTAGGGACATATATATTAAAATAAATTTTATAATAGATCTGTAACCAGCAGAAAAGTTTCTGAGATGAAATAAATGTATACATGTAAGTAGATTTCTGCATCTTAAGCTGTATTTCACTAAAATATTAGCTCAATTTGATAAATCACAGTTAAGTTGAAAAAGTGCTATGGTACTTAGCCTCCACTTACTCAACCGAATTAATATAAATACCTGGCAGTTTTGTAGGTCTGTCACTTCTATTTATACTTCCCTCTCTAACTTCTAAGCTCTGTGAGGGCAGGGATCACTGCTTTATTCACATATCTCCCCAGTTTCCTGATACTGTACTTTGAACTAATAAGTGCTCAGTCCATTTTTGTTGGATGAAAGAATAAAAAGATAGCCAGATTTCACTTAAATTTATAAGTAATGTGCTATATGACCATGAACTGAATGAATAACACAGAGATCATCAATCAATCAATCGATACTTTTTCTTTTTTGTGTTTCCTTTAGGAAATTGGTGGCCCCAATGGAAAGATGAGTATAATTAAGAAAAGCAATATTTTCTGCCCCCTCAAGGATGCCCCTGGCCACAGTATATTTCCTAATCCAAGGCATCTTCTACTACATGATTGCAAAGCATGAGTTGTTCAATATTTTAAAATACAAGTCTGAAGAGTGTTTTGCTGCTGCTATTGTTTTATATTTGCTTTCCCTGACATTGAACCTACCTTACTGAAAGCATTAAGTATTAAGTAATAGATTCAACATTTGAATGTGTCTAAAGCTTTAATGACGTTATATGTATACATAGGTGTGTGGTGGGTAGACATTTACCAGCATGTTTTTTCATGAATTCTCCCTTCTTGTTGAAAAGAACCTTTCTAATATTCACGCGCTCAGTGCTGTAACACAGTCCAAGGTTGAAATAAGATTTGGATACTGTCTACATCTGAAGTAAACACTACACTTGAGTTGGCATTGAAAGAACCTATTTATTTTGATGGTTTTTGGATGTACATGTATGGTTAGGTTCTCAAGGACAATAAAGAAAAAATGAACTTTTTATGCTTATAATCAATTTATCTCATTTCCTGTGGCCCTTTGTGAAATAAAAATAATGATATTGTGGATAAGGAGAGATGGTGGAAGTCTCTGTCAACAGATGCTCTGCAGGTGCTGAGTTCTACTGTGAGAGGCATCAGTGTGACGTCCTGTTAGGAGAGTACAGCTATTTATTCACAGTGCAAAGTATTATTTCAAAATTCAAGATAGGTTTCTGGGGGACTGTATATCTGTTAATTCAGTCATCAGTCTTTTTCAGTTTATTCAGGATCATTTATAATGCTAACATTATTTTTAAAGGATCTATTAGTAAAACAATAGCCATAAATGCAAGCATATATTCTCAGTGACTCCATTGATAATGTCATCCCTAGTATTACAGTAAGTTACTGATCGACTTGTCATTCAGCTGATACTTTTTCTCATAAAAAGATAATGCACCATGTAAAATATGCTTATAGTTGAAAACTGTAAACAAAAAATAATTTTCTAATAGACCATTTTTGCTAGTCCCTACCATGCTCTTATTGCTTAAATATATTATCCATTTGGTATTCAATTGTATTAAGGAATGAAAATATACATAAGATGGAATTAAAAATTTAAATGCTTGCTGTAAATTTAAAAGTGAACTCTATTAAATGTTGCTTGTATTATATTCAGTGACAACAGATGGATTACACTAAGTGTCAGTTCAGCAAGTGGATGACAAATGAGTGATCTTCATCCCTCAGTTAAATATGGTGCTAAGTGGTATGTGCTAGCATTAAAAGCAAATTGCTTATTACTTCAATAATCACAGCATGAGAGTATTGTGTTGGAAGGTGTATTTCCAGTCTTCTTTGGTCCTCAGTTTTGTTAAATAAAGCAACTGATAACGCTTGGAAAAGCAGAAGAAAAGGCCTTGATGGCATCACGGCATTTCCATTCCACAAGTGCTTATTCAGATGTTTCCAAAATGGTCTTTTCTTTATATTTCAGTTATGAAGAATTTACAAATACACAGGCACACTATTTATGTGTACATATACATGCATATGAACATATACATATGCACAAGTGCATCTGGTCCAGCCAGCCTGTATGTGAGGCACAAATCCCTTCATTACAGCTGGCCGTAGAGCTTAATCTTAAACACCTCTAGAGATGGGAAAAGTCACCATTCCAAGTGAGAAACCATAAGACTAGGAGATCCTCCCAATAGTTTGAAAACAGCGGCTGCTGGGTTTAATATCCATGTGAGAACCTGCTATGTTAATATAGCAGCAAAGAGCCTTGGCAAATGGTAGGTTCCAACTAAATAGTTGGTGATTGAGCGAAATAAAGTAAGCCTGGTCTTTTTAAAAATCCATATCCTTGTCTTTTGAATACAGTGCATTTTACACAGATTTTCCTATTTGTAATGGGTGAAGAGTTGAGGAGGTGGGGAGAGCAGATATAGTCAGGGGTGAGGAAGGTAGCCCTGGGTCCTCCCTCCAGGCATCCAGGAAATTTCCATTGCCCACAAAAGAAAAAGAAAAAAAAATATTCTTTTTACATACTCTACCAATGTCTTCAGTGCTTTAAATATGGCCATATATATATATAATATATTACATATTATACATATTATATATATATATATATATATAATACAGTGAAACATTGGTTTTGTGACATAAACACAGGGATCTGTTGGATGGAGGATCTGTTTGATTTTGGACATTTGCAGCTACCAGGATAGTTTGGAATTTAGAGTCCCTTCTCTTATTGATTTTCTTAATCTCTTGAGACCCCAGAAGGAACAGGAATTCTTTCCCCAAATTGTATAAATTCCTTAAGTTTAACCTCCTCAGTATCTGGGTCAAAATAGGAACTCAGTAATTACATAAATGGGTGAACGGATGAATGAATGGAGAAATGAATGAGATAGCACAGCACAGTGGTTAAGAGCTGGGGCTCTGGAGTTGGAGCCAGGATGACATCCTGCAGTATGGCTCACTAGCCATGTGACTTGGACAGGTTATTCAGCCTCACCGAGAGATGTCGAGCAGTATTTGCTTGTCCACGGATGTAATTAAGTATGTATATGTCATTTCAGGATTACAGGATTGGTGAGAACATTGGCAATATCTAAATATCTCATGCACTCTGTCCACTCTACCCCAGAAAAAAGGTTGTCTCACATTGGGGCTCCTGGGTCCTTAGCTGACCATGAGGGATGTGAGAGCTACATGGCCAGAAGGGGAGCTTAAAAGGGTATCAGCTGTGCTCCAAGGGACAGATTACTATGAGCTAAGGCACCAAAGATTCTTTTTCTTCTGAAAGTGATTTTATACTTTCAGTTCACCTTCTCCTTGGATGGTCTTTGTTGCCCTGGTTTTGTTCTTCAACTACTTTTATACTCAGTGTGAGGAGGTAGCATGATTTTCTTAACAGTTCCCTCTGTGAAGGCACCTGAGTGGTTTCAACCAACCTCTCAAATGGCATTTTATCGGTATCTGCATCATGGAGCTGTTGTGAGGATTAACAGAGATGGTGAAGGGAATGTGTTGCCTAGTGTGATTGGCCAGGCAAGCTAATGAGTGCAAGGAGGAAAGAAAGACAAGGAAAGAAAAAAGAAGAAAGGGGTCAGGAGGAAAGAAGTGATGGAAGGACGGGAAAAAAAGAATGAAAGGACAAAAAGAATGTATTTCTAGAAGTAAGATTATTAAATCAATGGAGAGCACATTTAAAATTTTAATATGTACCAATTTTACTTAAATATTGTACCAGTTTCTATTTCAATTAGAAAAGGTGATTGAGATAAGCCCTTTTTCCAGAATATTGCCAGTAATTGAGATTAATAGTAAAAATATTTTCTCATTGAAAAGGGGAAAGATATTTAATTGGAAATGCTGTTTATTTTACATGATTCATGAAAATTTGTAGTTTTATTATTGGAACTCACCTTTTTATTGATTTATCATAGCTCTTTATATATTAAGTGCAGTAAAAACTTTATATATAGTATGTCACCAAATTAGGCCAAGATTGTCAATTGTATATATTTTGGCATAAAAAAGTTCTAAACTTTCATGTAGTTTAATTTGTAAATTTTTCTTTATTGCCTTAAGATGGTGTATTAAATAGTTGACCATTTCTCTGATGTTTTGAAAAGTCACTTTTATTATATATAATAAGCACATTTAGGTTTTTTAAAAAATTTTTCCTGGAATGTGTTGCTGTTCCACTGATTTACTGTATATTCCCATGCTAGTATTAGGCTTCTTTAGTTAGTGTAGCTCATAGATGAATCGGGGCATCCTAGACTAAACTGCATACTGTTAAGAAAGATTTGCTGGGAACACAGGCAGAATGAGTGAAGAGAAAGAAACACAACATGAAGAGGAATATTGGACCTAGGTAATGGATACACGAGAATTCATTAGATTTTTTTTTTTTTTTTTTTTACTTTTGAGTATGTTTAACATTTTTTATAATAAGTTAATATGGTCATATGACAATATATATGGAACAGGTATGATGTAATATTATATATCTATTAAAGTTACATTTTCAAATAATAAGTGATGACATGAGGAACATTAAAAATATGATATAGGTGAAAAGGGTGGGATACATATACTGTGATCCCAATGATTTTTTGTTGTTGTTTTCAGGAACTGATATTTGTTATCAAGTCATATTTGATGTCAACAAGATGCCACAACTAAAAATAAAAACTGTGCACATTGCAATCTCAATGCAAACAGTCAAATGGAACCCCAGTCATTAAAAAAGCAATTCAAATCACCCCAAAAAGCAACTGAAATTTTTACACATCTTCATCCATCCAGCCAATGAATTAAAATGGTTAACAAGAAAATATACAAATTCAGAAGTCTGGTATCGATCCTGTTTTAAAAAGGCAACTGCTTAAGCATTTCTATCGATTAACATTAAACTCTCAGCCACTCGGCTTCATGGCGTTGATCAGCCGGCAGGCTCTCTCAGCCACTGCTGGCAACTCAGACGTAACCGCACTGCACCCCTTGGACCGCCCGTTCTCCATCTTGATGTTGGTGTACAGCACATGGCCGCATTCGCTGAATTTGACCTTTAGCATCTTCCATGTAAAATTGAATGGGAGGTTTCTCACAAATATCTGGCAGGCCTTCCTGGCCACCCCCAGGAGCACGGCCTTCAGCTCTACCAAAGGAATCTGCGAAGCTTCCCCCAAAGTTGCCACGCTCCATCTCAATGGCGTGGCCAAAGCTGGCACTGCCACTGCCACTCATGCCGAGGCCCGTGGCAGGGCCCATGTGCTCCAGGCTGTTGCTGCCCATTTGTTCCCGGCCCATGCACTGGAGACTGCTGGCACCCATGTGCTCCAGGCCAGCTCCCATGCCTGTGGCCACCACGCGCTCCATGCTGAGGCCCATGTGCTGGACACCAGAGTCCATGCACTCAATGGTCTGGCCCACATGGTTGATGGGCCTGGCCATGTGCTTGAGGATGAAGCACATGCAGGCACTTATGCACTCCATGCCAAAGCCAGTGCACCCCATGGTCTGGCCCATGTACTCAATGCTGGATGCCACGTGGTCAAGTCCCAGGAGGCCCACACACTTGATGCTGGAGCCCACACGATCTATGCCATGGCCCAGGCCTCTGCCCACGTGCTCCATGCCAGCACCTCCAATGTGGTCAATGCTGGGGCCCATCCTCTCAATCCCGGGGATGCTGCCTCCACCTCCACTGTTTATTCAGCCTATATTCATTCCAGATCCACATCGACCCATCTTTCCATACACCTCCAAAGGGTCCCTCCATGCCTCCCATTTTATTTATTCCAAATCCTGTGCCTTCCCTTCCCATTCCTGCAGGCCCTATGTTTCCCATTTCAATGCCTTTATTCAGATGATTGGCATCGATAGGCTGCCTTCCTGGTCCTAACCCCATGCCAATACCACCAGGCCGATGGGGGAAGTCGTTGTGGATGCTCTGGAGGGAAAAAAAATGACCTGTTGGCAATGCCCTCTCATCCATTTTGACATGCATTTGTCTATCAAATAGCAGTTGGCCATTAAACATAGATACAGCTTGCACAGCCTCTGTGGACTGTTCAAAAGTAACAATGCCTATTCCATGACTTTTTCCATCTTTATCCTCAAGAATGTCTCCTCGGACCACCACACCAGCCATGCTAAATACTTCCCTCAGTTTCTTCCAGCCAACTTTCCAATCCAGATTTGCTACGAATCTTGTACTTCCAAGTCTTCCAGCCTGAAATACAAGGAAAATCTCATTTGGGATGTTAGGATTATTTAGGTCACTGGTGGGATATTAATCATTCCTGGGCCACCTGGTCCCATCCCCATCCCACCAGCCACAGCCATCACCTTCTGCATCACTTTCCTGGCACGTTCACTGTCAGGGTCTTCTTGACTTCCAGTGGTCTTCCACTCAGGCTATGCTTGCTTAGAACTTCTGGAGCTTTATTCATGCTCTCTTCCATCTTGAATTCAACAACAGCACATCCCCTTGTCTGTCCTTCAGCGTCCATCAAGAGCTCCACATATGTCTCCTCACCAACTTTTTCTTTAACCAGGTCTTTAAGTGACTACCGTTTCACATCAAAAGGTATGTTTGTAATGAAGGCTCCATATCTTATAGTAGGATTGGCATATGGCTCAAAGTGATTGCCTCCTCTTTTTATGTTTTTCTCCCTTTTCTCATTTTGAGTAGGTCATTCTCTTTCACTCTTTGGGCCAGAGACCTGTTGCCACTCTGCAGGCCGGGCATGCCCCTCTTGTCCTCCGTTTTGATCTTCATCGTGGCCACCTTGGCCACTGCTTCGACCCCTGCCACCATTTTCTCTGCATCTGGGATTTGTGTCTGATCCCAATGATTAAAAATATATATTGTATAGAAAGAATTTGGAAGAACAAGTATAGATATGTTGATTGTAGCTATTTGTTGGTGGTGTGACTATACATTTCATAGTTTTATTTTCTTTCTAATATTCTATATTTTACATATTTTCTACTATGAGCTCATGAGTTTCCTGTAATCAGTGCTGAAACAAATGTAATTATAAGATCTAAAACCACTGAAGAAATAACAAAAGTATACATGATATCATCTCTAAAACTAAAATTTGTATTATATTTATCAATATTATCTACCAAAGAGGTGGCATTATCCACCAAAAGTGGCATTCTAGGAATATTTTAGAAGATGAAGGTTGTATGAAATAGGGACAGAAAGCTTTAAATAGCAGAGAAGATGAGATGAAAACACAACAGGATGAATATAAAGGAAGATGAATGGAGTAAGGAAAGATTACCTAAAAATGCAACTGCAAAGTTAAAAGGCATCTTTGGGCTTGAAAGGGCAGAGTTGATGCTGCAGAAAATCAAATCGTGTTGATTCTGTGCATTCCTCTTTGCTGTCTCCCACCTCCTGTCTTTCTAACTCACTCTAGAACCTGACTGTGCAGTCCATCTCCAACTCCCCATCATGGACTCTCCATGGATCACCTTTTCCTCAGTTCATTCCTTTTCGTGCTCATCCTCCTTATCCCGCTCAGTTTCCACAGTCAACCACCATCCACACTCCCTTGCTTACACCTTCTGCTTGCCTCTCTCTCATCTCTCATTTCCTCTTATTACTTGGTGAAACCACAGCCCTAGTTGAATCCACCTGTTTTGTGCCTACACCTATGCAATTAAATGCAGCTGGAGAAAAAGAGATACTGGCACTAGCTACTCTTACTTTAAATTAATGACAATAGACCTCAATAGGTCTTTAACCCCTCCTGGTAATCGTATTACATTTTCCTATGTCATTCACCCTTCCACTGTCCTAAATGATGATATCACATTTTATTGTCTCCTCCAAAACTTGCAACACATCTTTCCTTAGTGCTGTGAATTGAATGTCTTCCCAAAACTCATTGAAGCTTGACCTCCATTGTAACAGTGGGAAGTGCCATTATAGTATTTGAAAGGTGGGTCCTTTAAGAGGTGATTAGATTGTGTGGATGGTGCCCTAGCAAATGGATTGATTCATTCATGGAGTAATGGCCGGGGGGGTTCTGCTTTCTAAAGCAAGCTAGTGAGAATGTTAGCCCTCTCTTGCTCAGCCCATTTCTCCTGCTGTATGACACCCTGCATCTCCACGGGACTCTGTACTGAGAAGAAAGCCCTCACTAGACATGTTCCCTGGACTTTGGACTTCCCAGCCTCTGAATCTGTATGAAATAAATTTCATTCCTTTATAATTACCTAGTTTCAGGTATTCTGTTATAAGCAACAGAAATGGACTAATACACCTAGCCTCACTCTCAAATGATAAACTGGCTTTCTACTTCACTGAGAAAATTGAAGCAATTAGAGGGAAACCTTCACCAATTCCTGCTGACCTATCTACTCACTGACCAGCTCCTGCTCCCCCATGTGCTGCCTTTCAGCTACGTGCCTTTACTAGAGGGGGAGGCACCATGAACTTTCCTAAAGCTGATCCTTCCACTATGCACTAGATCATATCCTTGACTCTGTTGGTTCTTTCCTCTCTTTTCCACGTTATCATTTTCATTATTTTACTCTCCATTTGATAATACAAATTTGCTATTATTTCTCCATCTTGGGAAAAAATTACTTCTCTTGACTCCATTCTCTATCATCTACAACTTCATTTCTCTGATCCCCTTTATAAAAAGACTCCTTGGAAGAGCTTTCTATTTTTGCTGCTTCTAATTCCTCTCCTCCCATGCTTGCTGCAACCCACTGTAGTCAAGATTTTACACCTGTACCCCAAAGAGATCACTCTGACCAAGGTCAGCAAAAGTCCTGCCTACCCCATGTTGCTGGATCCAGTGGTCAATTCTCAATCCTCAGCTTACTTGATTGAGTAGAAATGTTTGACATAATTTAGCACTCTCTTGTTCATGATACATCTTCTTTACTTGTCTACCAGGATACTACTACTTTCTCCTATATGGTTGCAGTTTTCAGTTCCCTTTGCTGTGTTCTTCTCTTTTCTCCTCTGTTGAAGTGTTCCTCCTTCATTCTCTTTTTTCTCTCTTCATTCATCAGTGATATCATTGAGTAGATGAAATAATACTGTAGTTTGAGTGTGTCCCCCTCCAAAATTCAGGTGTTGACAATGTGGTAGTATTAGGGGGTGAGGTCTTTAAAAGGTGATTAGGCCATAAAGACTGCTCCCTCATGAATGGGAGTCAGGCCCTTATAGAAGAGGCTTCATGCATGCTCAGCTAGCTTTCTCTTCTACTCTTCTGCCCTAGGAGGACACATCGTTCATTCATTTTTCCCTTCTGCCACATATTGATGCAGCAAAAGGCCCTCATCAGATGCTGACGCCCCTTGATCTTAGACTTCCCAGCCTCCAGAACTGAGAGAAATAAATTTCTGTTCTTTATAAATTACCCAGTCTGTGGTATTGTTATAGAAGCACAAACAAACTAAGACAAGTGAGATTCAAATTTTCATCTCCAGCCCAAATCTCTCTTGAAAACATCAGATACATATCTCCAAATGTTTATTGGATATCTCCACTTGACTAAACATTTCAAAGTCAGTATCTTCCAACCCCAACCCATGATTTTTCCCTCAAAAACTGCTTCACATTCTCATGCATCTCACTTGATGGCAAAATCAGTCTTTCAATTGCTCAAGCCAAAAATGTTGGAGTTACCCTGAACTCCTGTATCAGTTAAGATAGTCTAGCTCATAGTGCAGTAACAAACACTACCCAAATCTCACTGGCTTAACAGCAAAGGTTTCATGTCATGCCACCTGTCCATAGGGACCAGGTGTGGAGAGGGTGGGGTTTCTGCTTTGCATCACTGTCAGCCTCCTCTGGACCCAGAAGAAAGAGATTATTATATGAAGAAGTGCTCAGTTATTATAGCAGAAGGGAAAAAGAACAGGAGGAAAGATAAATTGGCTCTTAAAGCTCTGCCTGTATAGTATATCTGCCAAAGCAGGTCACCTGATTACTCCTAACTTCAACTAGGTGAACAAATACAATCCTGTAAACCAAAGAGAAAACCAGAGGAGTTCTGAACATCTCAAATGACTACAACAATTGGCCATTTTGGTCAGTAAATATTTGGCTCACTCACTTTTCTGTATGCAAAAAATATGCCAATCCCCTCTTTAAAACATGCCACCTGCAGTCTGAGACCTGTGGATGATGCACAGTGGTCCCTATAATAGGGAAAGATCACACCAGGGAGTCTGAATATTAGGTGTGAACACAGCTCTACTTGATCCAGAAATCTATAAACACAAAAGAAAAGTTATTTACTATCCTATGTCCCCCATGTATGATGGTAGAACAGAGACAGAACCACAGTAGACTCTGCCATTTGAGAAGAGACATGGCAGTCACTGGCCCAGGGCCGTTATGAAATTCCACAGTTAGTGGGGAAGGCCTTTGGTTACAGGGAATAATTATTGCTTAGGCCTCAATTCTGCTTCATGGGGTTAAGTTCTCCCAGTTAATTGTTCTCCATGATTCTTAGCTGCACCCTCTGGGAGCGCCTTCCTTAATGTCATCTTCAGTCACATCTGAAGTGAGCTTTAGAGAGTATGTCCTCCTGGAACTCTAAGCTGCTTCATCAACCTACTTCCTAATCCTGGGGCCTCTGGGTCATTTTAAGTCTCAAACAATCATAGTTTCTTTTAGTTTACGTTAGTAGCTCTTTCGGGCAATGGAACTATCTCAAAAACTCAGGTAACTTTTTATTTATCCAGATCCAGCCAGTTGCATGTGCCAATAGTGATACTTAACCATTCTTTTTAGACATGACTTAATTGCAGGTGCCTGAGCTTGTTGAACATCGGTAGGAAAGCTACGTCTTTTTCCTGAGCCTTTTTCTGTTAAATTAACTGAATACTACCATGATCCACTCAGAGGTAGTAACAACAGGAGTGAGGGGCTTACCATTGCTTTAGTACTAACTAGAAGGCTTTCTTTACTCAAAGGCATTCTCAAGTTTATCCATACTATTGGTAGGTGGCGAAAAGCAGTTACCTCTTCCAACTTTACCAATCTTAAAAATTTCCCTTCTCTCCATCTCCTTTCATTTCTGCTTGCTAATCGGCAAACTCCTTTTAAGCTCGTCTGGTTTTGTAGTACACTGTCAAATGCAGCCAAAAGTACTCAATATATGCTATTAGTATTCTATTATTTCTGTCTTTTCAGATCCTAGAATACAAGCTCATTGAATATTTATACACCTTCCACGTCATTGTTGGCAAACACTGCTTGCTTAAAAAGGTTACCTCTTGTGCCTGCTAAACATCCATCAGAAGTTTCCCAGGACTCTGCACAGGACTGTACTCATTCTCACTCTGTGTCCAGGTTGATAAAGTAACCACTCTCTAGAGTACAGACAGTTGTCATAGCAGAGGAAGAAAGGAATGTGGGGCAGTGTGACTGGCTCTCACATCTTCCAGGCAGAAGTGAAACATGGCCCTTCTACTCACAGGATCAAATGGTCACATAAAGGTGGGAGTGCAGTCAAGAGGGCTGATCCAGCCATCAACACCTGTTCTGACTCCACCAGCTCCTGTCTGCCTCTCTCATCAACCATTCAGAAACGCTGTTGGATATGCTTAAAAAAAATCCTAAATCTGATGACTTCTCACCCAGTTCTCTGCCGCAGCCCCAACCTGAGCCACTATCATTGCTTTCTTGGACATCTGCAAGTCTCCCTACTGGTTTCCCCACCTTTGTTTTCACCCACATCAATCTATTCTCAACGCATTAGCTAATGTGATCCTTTTAAAATAAGTTGGATCATAGGACTCTGTTGCTCAAACTCTCCATTAGCTTACCATAAAAGGCAAATTTCTCTCAATGACCTCAAGGTACACTTCTTCTGCCCAGCCCTTACCTTATCACATTCACAGATGGTTTTGCTTTTATTCACTGTGCTCTACCATCCTGGCCTTTTCCTTTTTTCCCAAGCATACCTGCCCCTTCTGCCTGAAAGGCCACTGCAGGCTTTTTGTTACAGCTACATTACCCTGGAGGTCCACTTGGTTATCTCTTTCACCCCTTTTGTGTATTTGTACACATGGCCCCTTCTCATTGGAAGCCAGCACTGACCCTTCAATTTAAAAACTGCATCTCCTTCCACCCCCGTCCCCCATACAGATCCCTGTAAATCTGATGGACTTTTTGTCCATAGTCTCATAGTCCCTAAATTGTGTATCATTTATTCTGCAGGTCAATTTAACTCTTTTTACTTATCACAATTTTAGCCTTTCACATACACACAGCTGCTGGAGGATCAAGCACTGAACAGGCTATTAAAAGCATGTCCTCACCAAAAACTCTCCCTAAGGGAAATTCTTATATCAGCTGTTAGGAAAAATATGTATAGGCAAAGGAGAAGCAAAACAGCAACTGCAACAAACCCAGCCAAATTCATTGAGTTATAAAACAAGCTCTTAATAAATAATCTTGAAACCAATCCTTAGATAGTTTGAGTTAGGAGATCATAAGTGGTTCCTGAAAAGCTGTATTTTTAAAAAGCATCTAAAGTAATTCTGACAAAGTTCTAGATATCCATTCATACAGATAACATGAATAATAAAATGAATCAGGATAATTTATGTAGAAGGATGTTGATGTATAATGTCAAAAAAAATCTTATTTTCTGGTACTACTGGTGCATTTATGAGAATATATCATACATTGGGGTTCCCCACCAAAAAAAAAAAAAAAAATCACTAAATCACACACAATGGAAGTTATACAATACCTATTCAGAAAATAATGTATGAAAACAATAAAGAAATTATGAAAGTTTATATTAAAAAAACACTTGTGAGAAACTTTTAAAATTACTTGTGGACCAAAGAGGAAATAAATATTGCAATCACAAGCAATTAAGAAATTAATGATAATGAAGCAATTAAAACCCTATTTATGAAAATTTATGAGATGTGACTAAAGCTCTATTTAGATAGAAATAGTTTTATTATTTAAAAATATAAAAGTCAAGAAGCTGGAGAAAATAGAAAAAATAATAAACCTTAAACTGAAAGTCATTCAGAAAATAGAATATAAGTTAATTAATATGAATGATTTTTTTTTTAAGTGATAGAGCTCAATATTGCTTTCCTCTTCTGGTAAGATTGACAAAGAAGAGAAAAAAATTGCAAACATGCACCATTAGGAATCAGAAGGATGATATAACTGATAGATAAAGAAGAGGTTTAATATAAGAGTGTAATATACGTAACTCTGTAATGATGAATAAAAATATTTCAATGGAGCAAATAAGTTTCCAAAAAAGCACCAAATTTATTTTACATATTTTACATTTCTTTATTTCTTTCTTTCTTTCTTTATTTATTTATTATTTTTTATTTTTTATTTTATTTATTTATTTATTTATTTTTAAATTTTATTTTGTCGATATACATTGTGGCTGATTATTGCTCCCCATCACCAAAACCTCCCTCCCTTCTCCCTTCCCCCTCCCCCCCAACAATGTCCTTTCTGTTTGCTTGTTGTATCAACTTCAAATAATTGTAGTTGTTATCTCTTCTTCCCCCGCCCCCCCGGTTTGTGTGTGTGTGTGAATTTATATATTAATTTTTAGCTCCCTCCAATAAGTGAGAACATGTGGTATTTCTCTTTCTGTGCCTGACTTGTTTCACTTAATATAATTCTCTCAAGGTCCATCCATGTTGTTGCAAATGGCAGTATTTCATTCGTTTTTATAGCTGAGTAGTATTCCATTGTGTAGATGTACCACATTTTCCGTATCCACTCATCTGATGATGGGCATTTGGGCTGGTTCCAACTCTTGGCTATTGTAAAGAGTGCTGCGATAAACATTGGGAAACAGGTATACCTTCGACTTGATGATTTCCATTCCTCTGGGTATATTCCCAACAGTGGGATAGCTGGGTCGTATGGTAGATCTATCTGCAATTGTTTGAGGAACCTCCATACCATTTTCCATAGAGGCTGCACCATTTTGCAGTCCCACCAACAATGTATGAGAGTTCCTTTTTCTCCGCAGCCTTGCCAGCATTTATCGTTCATAGTCTTTTGGATTTTAGCCATCCTAACTGGGGTTAGATGGTATCTCAATGTGGTTTTGATTTGCATTTCCTGGATGCTGAGTGATGTTGAGCACTTTTTCATATGTCTGTTAGCCATTTGTATCTCTTCCTTAGAGAAATGCCTACTTAGCTCTTTTGCCCATTTTTTAATTGGGTTGCTTGTTTTCTTCTTGTACAGTTGTTTGAGTTCCTTATATATTCTGGATATTAATCCTTTGTCAGATATATATTTTGCAAATATTTTCTCCCACTCTGTTGGTTGTCTTTTAACTCTTTTAATTGTTTCTTTTGCTGTGCAGAAGCTTTTTAGTTTGATATAATCCCATTTGTTTATTTTTCCTTTGGTTGCCCGTGCTTTTGGGGTCGTATTCATGAAGTCTGTGCCCAGTCCTATTTCCTGAAGTGTTTCTCCTATGTTTTCTTTAAGAAGTTTTATTGTTTCAGGGTGTATATTTAAATCCTTAATCCATTTTGAGTTGATTTTAGTATACGGCGAGAGGTATGGATCTAGTTTCATTCTCCTGCATATGGATATCCAGTTATCCCAGCACCATTTGCTGAAGAGGCAGTCCCTTCGCCACTGAATAGGCTTGGTGCCTTTGTCAAAGATCAGCTGACAGTAAGTGTGTGGGTTGATTTCTGGATTCTCTATTCTATTCCATTGGTCAGTGTGTCTGTTTTTATGCCAGTACCATACTGTTTTGGTTATTATAGCTTTGTAGTATAGCTTAAAGTCAGGTAGTGTTATGCCTCCAGCTTTAATTTTTTTGCTGAGCATTGCTTTGGCTATGCGTGGTCTTTTATTGTTCCATATAAATGTCTGGATAGTTTTTTCCATTTCTGAGAAAAATGTCTTTGGAATTTTGATGGGGATTGCATTGAATTTGTATATCACTTTGGGTACTGTGGACATTTTCACTATGTTGATTCTTCCAATCCAAGAGCATGGGATATCTTTCCATCTTCTTGTATCCTCTCTAATTTCTCTCAGCAGTGGTTTGTAGTTCTCATTATAGAGATTTTTCACCTCCTTGGTTAACTCAATTCCTAAGTATTTTATTTTTTTGGTGGCTATTGTAAATGGGCAGGCTTTCTTGATTTCTCTTTCTGCATGTTCACTATTGGAGAAAAGAAATGCTACTGATTTTTGTGTGTTGATTTTGTATCCTGCTACTGTGCTGAAATCATTTATCAATTTCAGCAGTTTTTTTGTAGAGGTTTTAGGCTGTTCGATATAGGATCATGTCATCTGCAAACAGGGACAGTTTGACTTCATCATTTCCAATCTGAATGCCCTTTATTTCCTTCTCTTCTCTGATTGCTCTGGCTAGTACTTCCAACACTATGTTGAATAGGAGTGGTGAGAGTGGGCATCCTTGTCTAGTTCCTGTTCTTAAAGGAAAAGCTTTCAGCTTTTCCCCATTCAGGATGATATTGGCTGTGGGTTTGGCATATATGGCTTTAATTATGTTGAGATACTTTCCCTCTATACCTAACTTATAGAGGGTCTTTGTCATGAATGAGTGCTGAACTTTATCAAATGCTTTTTCAGCATCTATAGAGATGATCATATGGTCCTTGTGTTTGAGTTTATTAATATGGTGTATCACATTTATTGATTTGCGTATGTTGAACCAACCTTGCATCCCTGGGATGAATCCCACTTGATCATGATGAATAATTTTACGTATGTGTTGCTGTATTCTGTTTGCTAGTAATTTAGTGAGGATTTTTGCATCTATATTCATCAAGGATATCGGCCTGTAGTTTTCTTTTTTGGTTATATCTTTACCTGGTTTTGGTATCAGGATGATATTTGCTTCATAGAATGAGTTTGGGAGATTTGCGTCCGTTTCAATCTTTTGGAATAGTTTGTAAAGAATCGGTGTCAATTCCTGTTTGAATGTTTGGTAAAATTCTGCTGTGAATCCATCTGGTCCTGGGCTTTTCTTTGTTGGGAGCCTTCTTATAACAGCTTCAATCTCCTTTATTGTTATTGGTCTGTTCAAATTTTCTACGTCTTCACGGTTCAGTTTTGGGAGCTTGTGTGTGTCCAGAATTTATCCATTTCCTCCAGATTTTCAAATTTGTTGGCGTATAGTTGTTTATAGTAGTCTCGAATGATTCCTTGTATTTCAGATGAATCAGTTGTAATATCGCCTTTTTCATTTCTAATTTTTGTTATTTGAGTCTTCTCTCTTCTTTTTTTTTGTTAGCCATGCTAATGGTTTGTCAATTTTATTTATCTTTTCAAAAAACCAACTTTTTGATTCGTTGATCTTTTGAATTGTTTTTTGGTTTTCAATTTCATTCAGTTCTGCTCTGATCTTAATGATTTCTTTCCGTCTGCTAACTTTAGGTTTGGATTGTTCTTGTTTTTCTAGTTCTTTAAGGTGAAGTGTTAGGTTGTTCACTTGCCATCTTTCTATTCTTCTGAAGTGAGCGTTTAATGCAATAAATTTTCCCCTCAATACTGCTTTTGCAGTATCCCACAGGTTTTGGTATGATGTATCATTGTTTTCATTAGTTTCAAGAAATTTTTTGATTTCCTGCTTGATTTCTTCTTGGACCCATATGTCATTAAGTAGAATGCTGTTTAATTTCCATGTGTTTGTATAGTTTCCAGAGTTTCATTTGTTATTAATTTCTAGTTTTAATCCATTGTGGTCTGAGAAGATACATGGGATAATTCCAATTTTTTTGAATTTATTGAGACTTGATTTGTGACCTAATATGTGATCTATCCTGGAGAATGATCTATGTGCTGCTGAGAAGAATGAATATTCTGAGGTTGTTGGGTGGAATGTTCTGTAGATATCTGCCAATTCCAATTTGTCTAGAGTATTGTTTAGATCTTGTGTTTCTCTACTGATTCTTTGCCCAGATGATCTGTCTAATATTGACAGTGGGGTGTTCAGGTCCCCTGCTATTATGGTATTAGTGTCTATTTCCTTCTTTAGGTCTAATAGAGTTTGTTTTATAAATCTGGCTGCTCCAACATTGGGTGCATACATGTTTATGATTGTTATGTCTTCTTGATGGATCAGTCCTTTTATCATTAAGTAGTGTCCCTCATTGTCTCTTTTTATGGTTTTTAGTTGAAAGTCTATTTTGTCCGATATAAGAATAGCTACTCCAGCTCGTTTTTCTTTTCTGTTTGCTTGGTAAATCTTTTTCCATCCTTTCACTCTTAGTCTATGTGAATCTTTATGGGTGAGGTGGGTCTCTTGTAGGCAGCATATAGTTGGGTCCTGCTTTTTGATCCAGTCGGCCAGTCTGTGTCTTTTAATTGGGGAATTTAAGCCTTTTACATTAAGAGTTGTTATTGAAAGGTGTTGATTTATTCCTAGCATTTTATTGGTTGTTTGGTTGTCTTAGGTGTCTTTTGTTCCTTGCTTTCTGATTTACTGTTTGTTTTCTGTGTTTGTTGGTTCCTTAGGTTGCAGATAGTGTTTTTGTTAGCTTGTTTTCTCTTCATGAATGCCATTTTTATTATACTAGTGGGTTTAGATTTTTCTTCGGTTTTTATGGCAGTGGTAGTTATTTTTCAGGAACCAAACCCAGTACTCCCTTGAGGATTTCTTGTAAGGGTGGTCTTGTGGTAGTGAACTCCCGCAGTTTTTGTTTGTCTGAGAAATATACTATTTGCCCCTCATTTCGGAAGGATAGCCTTGCAGGGTAGAGTATTCTTGGCTGGCAATCTTTGTCTTTTAGTATTTTGAAAATATCATCCCATTCCTTTCTAGCTTTTAGGGTTTGTGATGAAAAGTCTGATGTTAACCTGATTGGGGCTCCCTTATAGGTGATTTGACGCTTCTCTCTTGCAGCTTTTAAGATTCTCTCTTTATCTCTGAGTTTTGCCAATTTGACTATGACATGTCTTGGAGAAGGTCTTTTTGGGTTGAATACATTTGGAGATCGTTGAGCTTCCTGGATCTGAAGATCTGTGATTTTTCCTATACCTGGGAAGTTTTCTGCCGCTATTTTGTTGAATATGTTTTCAATGGAATCTCCATTTTCCTCCCCTTCTGGAATACCCATGACTCGGATATTTGATCGCTTATGGTTGTCTGATATCTCTCTCAGATTTTCTTCAATGTCCTTGATTCTTTTTTCTTTCTTTTTGTCTGCTTGTGTTATTTCAAACAGCCCATCTTCAAGTTCAGAGGTTCTCTCTTCAACTTCGACAAGCCTGCTGGTTAAACTCTCCGTTGTGTTTTTTATTTCGCTGAATAACTTCTTCAGTTCAGCAAGTTCTGCTACATTTTTTTTCAGGACATTGATTTCCTTGTATATTTCCTCTTTCAGATCCTGTATACTTTTCCTCATTTCATCATGATGTCTAGCTGAGTTTTCTTGTATCTCATTCAGTTTCCTTAGAATTATCACTCGAAATTCCTTGTCAGTTATTTCAAGGGCTTCTTGTTCTATAGGATCTAGAGTTTGAGATTTATTAACTTTTGGTGGTGTACTTTCTTGATTTTTTGTATTTCTGGTATCTATTTTTTTGGTGTTTATTCATTGTGGCAGGGGGTTTCACAGTCCACCGGTTTGAGACTAATGACTAACTAGGATGTTGCTGTGGTTGCCAATTTGGTATGGCTCCCGCCGTGACTGCTCAGTTGGCCTCTAGTGTCTTGTGTGTGTGGTTGCCTCGGGTCTTGGGCTTCTCCGGGGATCCACCTTTCTGGTCAGCTTGTACTCTGCTGGGCTGGTGGATCACGTACCACAGGGTGTGTGATCTCTGTTGAGCTTTCACTTTCTGTACAGGACTTCTCCCCGTTCCGTGTGCTCTGGCCCAGGCTGTTAGATCGTGCAGTGGCGATCCCACGGGTGTGTGGTTTCTGTCGAGTCTCCGCCTCCCTGGCCGCACGTCTCCTCCCTCTGTGCACACTGTGCTGGGCTGGGGCGTGTCTTCTGCACCCCTCGTCTATCAGCTGGGCCTTCAAGACCCTGCTCAGCACCACCTCGCCCAGGAAGTCTACCAGGTTTCTGCTAGGCACAGACGACCGGTCTCTCTGGGTGCCTTTGTAGCACTGTGTAGATCTTTCTCGGGTCTTGTTCACCTTTGTATCCCCCCAGTATAAACTGAGTCTAGCACCCACCTGCAGCCTGGTCTCCGGCAGGTTCAAGCGGACCTGGGAACTCTCCTACCACACTGTTCCCAACCAGACATTCATTAGGCTTTTTTCCAAACTGGTGGCCGCAGAGATGGTATCTGCCTCCCAGTAACAGGGAGTTTACCTGGGGCCGGAGTCCAGGGTATGGTGGAGTGACAGTCGGCCCGCCCATACTTCCTTGCCTTCCCGACACTGGCCCGGGACACCCCCTCCACCAGCCCCGCCAGAGAACCGCGGAGGGAGTGGGAGTGGAGGCCCCCGTGCCAGGCCAAGCAAGTGGGAGGGCTCAGTGATGGCCGAGCAGGGCGGAGCTGCCCGCACCTGGGAAAATGGAGGCAGCACCGGGCGGTGAGTGGCCTGGTGGTGCAGGCGGGAGCCGCTTGGGCATCCACCCCCCGAACAGAGCTGTGCCAGGGATCACTCACAGTGCTGTGCCAGGTCGGGTGCTCGCTCTCTGTCTCTGGTTTGCCGCCTTTCCCAGTTCTCGGCCGCTGCCGCCTCGGGCTGTTCAGTCGCGGCGCGGCTCGGGCGCTCCCAGGAATCTTCTTTAATGCCGGTCTGAAACCTGGAATCCTGAAGAGGGCAGCTGGCCGCCTTCAGCGCGGCCCCGGCCTCCGGGATCCTGGCTGCATCCACAGCAGCCCTGGCGCCGTGTTCCCTGTTTCGAGACTCGCTTTTGCAGCTAAGAAACAGTTCTTTTCCTGCTCCACACTTCAAAGCTGTTGTCTGTAAATGAGGCAGCCTTTCCTGCCGGGGGCAAAGTGGCGGTCACCCCCCACAACCGGTCAGCAGCAGCAGTCTTCCCTTCCATATTTTACATTTCTAAATATAAAAAATATTGTTAATGGATATTAGAAAATCCCCTTTAAAAAATCAGATAGGCTAGATGATATTTGTGGTTCCCTTAAGTAAAACCATTAAGAAACTGATAAATTATATGCTATTTGAATTATCCTATATTTAAAAATGTAAATTACTAGCCTTTTAAAATCTATACAAGCTGTACATATCTGTATAATCTGCTGGTATGCCCAGCTATGATAATGTATACATACACACAAGAATTACAGGAAAATACTAGCAAGTTTTATATAGCATTAAATTGAGAAAAATAGCCTGTTTCCAACTAAGGTTTGTTTAATCACTGAACAATGATTTGCCATTAAAAAGTGTATTAGCACAGTACATAAAAATAGTAAAGGAAAAGAGAAATAACATTATTATCTTATTGGTAGAATTTATCCATTCAAATTTTTTGGTAAGAGAAGGTGATTTGATAAGTAATGTTGGGAGAATTGGCCAGTCATTTGTTATAAAAAATGTTAAAAATCCTCAACAGATTACTATCTGATAAACTGATGTTTAAGACCTTTAACTTAGCAATTTCATTTTTCTAAGAAAGAATTGAATAAGTACGAAAATAAAAACATAACACTTTTCACATTGCCTTACTTATAAATAAAACAGTAAAAATAATGTATTCAACCAACAATAAAGGATCGGTGAAGAAACTTAGAGTATATTTTTGTAATGGAGTTTCTTACAGACTTAAAAGATGCAGATGAATCCTGAAATCTGAACAGCAGCACAAAAAGGACATTTGTCATTCACTCAAAGCCCTCTCTTTCCTACCTATCCTATCTGAAATGACTGAAATGAAAGAAGGGCAAACGAGTGGGTGGTAAAGGCATTCTTTTGCCTAGATCTGGAAGTGGCTGTGTCAATTCTATTCATGTCTCACAGGCCACAGTTCAGTCTCATGGTCCCAAACATGCTGCATGGCAGGGATGTTGTAGTCTTCTGAAGAAGCAATGATTTAGTGTAGGGTCTATATTTGTTTCTGTAAAGGACCAGATGATAAATATTTTAGGTTTTGCAGACTCTATAGGCTCTATCACAACTTCTCAACTCTCTGGTTATAGCACAGAATCAGCCACAGACAAAATGTAAAAGAACGGGTGAAGCTGTGTTCTGATAAAACTTCACTGATTTTACGTGGAGAGCTGGATTTAAATAGTTTGTTGAACGTTTGCTAGTATATAGCGTTGTTTTCGCCACAGTGTAATAACTGACTTGCAAATATATCTGTAATGTATTATAAAAAAATTGATAGATTATTATTCAATATCTAAATATATTTTCATAAAAATCTATATCCCTCCACATGCAGATATATGTATATATTTGAATTAAAATAATGGAAGCATATATTGTTGGTGTTTCAGGTGATTTTCTTTTCTGTGTATCTACGTTTTCTAATATTTCCACAGTAACCATGCAGTAAATAAATAATTCATAAATGGAGGAGAAACAAGAGTAAAGGAGATCTGAACAAATAAAATTTAAAGTGTATTTAAAAACTGCACTGATTATCAAAATATTTTACAGGCACAGATGTAAGTAGACAAATCAGTTGGACAGAAAGCCTAAAAATAGGCACAAAGTATAAGAATTTGATGTTAGAAAGAATTTTGTCTGGAAAAATAGATAGAATACATATGTTAAAGTCAAATGCCTGGAACAAAATGATTATTGAATAAATACTTAGTAAGTTAAGTTAATGGTTAACTCATATATTTTTTACTCAGGACGTATGTCTTCTAATTTGTTGAAGGTATGGTGATTGCATTTTATGTAGACTTTTTATTGTCTATATAGTCAATTATATTGCATTTTTCTCCTGTCTTGTCCTGTTCTCTATACTGAAAATACTCTCAGTCATGGAATCATGTTCTTCCATCCCTCTTCTATGGTTCTGTTTTTTAGTATTAACACTTTAATTCCTGGAGAATTGACCTTGTGGAGGAAAGATTCAGCCTCATTTCCTTTCACTTAACCAATTCTCCCTAGACCGCTAATTTCATAACACTTCCTTTTCCAACTAAACTGAAATGAAAGGGAATTTAATCTTGCCCCCAACTACCCACACCAACTACCAGGGCTGCCCTCCATGGGTTTATGACAATAAAAACTGTAACCCCTCAGGTCAGATAATCAGATGTATGATAATTAACTGTATGAGTAATTATTGTGCTATGCAAATAAACAATGCAGATGAGTCATTTCATTAAACAAGCACCATGGGGTCATTAGGTTTTGATCTCTGTCCTGGTCTTTTGGGGAAAAGTACTTTCTATGAACTGCTCTTCTGAACTGGCAATAAAACATCACTAGTAGGTTCCCATTAAGCTGGATAATATGCAGACTGCTTGATTTGTATTGAATATGTGTCTGGTGGTTGGGGCCCACTGTAATGAACTAGCCCACAAATCACAGCTTAATGGGAATCTACTTTTACATATTGCTTAATTAAAAGTTGTGAGCTTATTAACATGTGTCTTTGGCACTGAGCTTTGGGGAGGTAATCTCTGTGCAAATAAGACTAGGTTGTAAAAGTTTTATAATTGACGATGGTATTATAGTCCATACCTTAATAACCCATCATTTCCCCAAAGAATTTTTCATATCTTACATTTTTCTATCCAGCTGTAACAGATTCTTTGCTTTTTGTTTTTCAGTGTATAGGGCCTACTGTAATATGTACGGTACTGGTATCAAAAAAGGGTTATATCTTAAATATTTCATCTGAACATCCTTTTATCATTTAATCTTATTAGTAAAGCTATCTGGAAGAAAGTGTCAGAGCCCCTTTCATTAGAGGGGCTCCAGGTAGTATAGATCTATTAGATATGGTTTTCCAGAATTTCCATTATAAATCTCTATTTCAGAGATTTATAATTCAGCTATAAAAATTTTGCCCTAGGCTTCAACTTGGAATATAAGGTCTTAGCCTGAGAGAGTACATTGTTAACACATGGGAAAAAATAATCATGTTGCTGTTTTCATCTTACCTAAGTCAAAAAGTAATGGCATGTAACTATTTTCAAATACTTTCCGATATGCCACTGTAATATAGTATTTGGAGATTTTTGGTCTGTTTCATTTTGACATGACGGTTTACAGTATGTTTGTTTGTAATTTTAACTAAGACATTTGGTGGCTTTTTCTTAAATATCCAAACGAAAGATGTCTTCCGTGTGCTTTATACTACCGTGCTTGGACTTAGACCCCTCGTTCCTCTTTGGTGGAACTTTTGATGGAGAGCACTTCTGGAATTCTTGCATTGAATCATCTCAGTTTACCAAGTCCCATCAATATTTGGAGAGAGAGAGAAATTTTATTGTTCTAAAGAATTGAACCCTATTATTTTGGGCAATGGGTAGGCTCATTTTCATTAAAAATTTTAATTGCCATCCAAGATAAAAGCATTAGTGACTACTGTCTAATAAAAAAGAGCTATGGGAAAGGACCCAGGCCCAAGCTGTTGTTAAATGGCTGTTGACCTTGGAATATTTACCTGAATGACCTGAACCTGTTTCTACATCCATCAAAAGAGTATGCAGACAAAACAATCTGCAACATTTCTTTAGGATTTGAAAATTTCTTGTAGCTGCTAATTACACATAGGTTTGCTAAATTCACCAATAACTTCCCTGTCACTAAATCCAATGGACGTGTTTTAGTCTCCAACTTAATCTCTCCACAACCTTCTAAACAAATGAAGACCCACCACTTATGGACACGTTTGCTTCTAAATAACCTCAACATCAGGTGATTGTGATTTCTTGTCCCCGCCTCCCCCATCCCTGTCTGCTGTTTTCTTCCTATGTCAAATCAGCATCAAATGTTGACGTTCCCAAGTCTGGGTTTGATGGACTCTTCTCTTGCTGTCCTATACTCACTCCCTAAGGGACCTGTCCTTTCCAATGGCTTCAAATGCCATTCACGTACCTTCTGCCAGATATGTGTTTGGGACTCAGATCACTCTCCTAAACCCCAGCTGTCTCAAAGCCAAATGTCCACACTGCACTCCCTTGAATGGACCTTATTGCCATTTCTCAGTTTCCCAGACTCCTGATCCAAAGCTGCCCCATCTTTCCACTGTTATATGTGTACCTTGGCTTCATCCTGACATCATTTCTTCCTCTCCGCCCCATAAACTGTCAGTCAGTTTTTCAATTGTTCATCTGAGTTAGTTTTATTTTATTTCTAATGTCACTTCCTTAGTTAGGCAGCTAATATCCTTTTTGGCAACCAATCCAATCTCTTCTCCCTCCCACCACCTCTCATCTTGCCCTATTCAATTCAGTTTCCAACTTGCTTTCAAAGTGACCCTTAAAAAAAAGAAAGTAACTCTAATCTTGTCAACAGCCCGTTAAACACCATTCAATAGCTGTATTATTACCCAAGATCTTAAATCCCTGTTGCACAAGGCACCCTGTAATCTGGGTCTCCATCTTCATCCCTTGTGACATTCCCGCTTATTCTCTTTGCGCTAGTCTTCCTGGATATTTTCCATTTCCTCAAGAACATCTTTGCCTTTTCTGCCTCAGGCCCTACCATACCTTTCTCTCCACCTGTAGTACTCGTTTGGCTCTCCTGTCCCTTGCCTAGGTAACCCTCCACATTCTCGATGGTGGTGTTGAGGGGAAGGTGGCCCTTGGGATGGGCTCCCTATGACTTACTGAATGTCCCTCTTCTTCTCTAGGCTCTAAGCTTCGTGAGAGCAGAGCCTTTTCCTGTCTTTCAGGAATCTGACCCATCTTCACTTTGTGCCTGGCCCATGGCAGGTGCTTAATGAAAACTGGCCATCTGACAGACTACAGAGACTGAAGTCCAGCAAAGACAGAAGTTGGGTCTAGGTCATAGCAATGTCTGAAACTCTGTAATCAGTGGGAATTACACATCCCACTTACCATTGTCTGAAGCTATTAGGTCATATTGTTCCACAGGATGGTAAAAAACAATTAAGCAATTAAGAAACAGCTGCTGACAACATGATCTGGGCCCTTGGTTTATAATAAATAACCAGAGTGTGGGAGCAGGACTGGCTCAAGGCTATCAAGCTGCTCATCATAAATGGTGGAGACCAGGCTAGCCCTGCGGTGCTGAAGTTTTCATTCACCAGTCACTGTATTTCAGATAGATGCCTTCCGTCTTTTCCCCTTCTTTTCAGTCTTTTCCCCTTCTTTTCAGTATTTGTTCTGATTGTTTACATATTGCTGAAGTTAGTTATTTCTGTAAGGTAGAAATTCTTTTAAAAAAAAATAGTAAACTTCAGCAACTTTACCTAATACACCTTTTTATAGTTATTCTATTTTATTAAGAAAAAAAAGAAAGGCTACATTTTGACAAAATGAAAGGTTCTCTAATGGTAGAATTTTGAGTTTTGCAGTTTGAATAGGACAAAGATTCCAAGGTGCTGGTACTTTTCTCCAAACTGCTCACGTCACACTGAGTAGATAAGACAGAATTTGCCTGTGTCTTAGCTTAGAGCTTCTACACCTTTAGGAAACCTGCCATGCTCAGGGCCTTGCAGAGAGCAAAGCTCCCCACCTTTTTGGCTCCATAGCTCTTATTTCCAAGATTTCAGGGCTGAATTTAAATCAAGGTGTATTTCATTGAGTATGGCATGGAAAATGTCAGAGACCATGAGAGCTGAAAAAATACTTCTATTCCCTACACAGGAACATAAATGTTATCATTAAAAGTTTTCTAGCCCATACCTCACAAGGACTTGGCAAATATTGTGGAGAGCTGGGGGTGGAAGGGAGCTCCACAGCTGAAATGTGAACTAAGGTAAATGACCCTTGAGTTCCTTTCCAATGCTCAGATTCCATTAATCTAACATTCCCTTCCATAGCACACAGATAATATTTCTCCTTCAAGAGGGGATTCATTTAGTGCCAACACCATTGCAAGGAGTTAATATGACTGATTTTATTGACCTGAACAAAGGAAAATGCTGTAGAATGACCTGGAAGGCCATGACCAATGATGCATGGTGACTTAGCAACATGAAAGAGATTATAAAGGAAGTATGACTGGACCCTAGACCAGGTGACTGGCTACCTAGAAACCCATTCACATCTGAAAATCATTTGAGCCCATTTTTTTTCAACAGGTCCCCCTTAAATGAGGCAAGGGAATGCTGGTTTATGGAAAATGAACAGAAAAGACTTTATTCTAACATCTCAGACTAGGTTTCTCCCCACCCCCCATTGTAGGCATAGAGCTTAATAGGAAAACTATAATTTTCATGGTGGTAGAAGAAAGAACGTTTTATTTTAGTAAAAAGGCTAAGCAGAATGACACCCAGTCACTTTGTTTCCCATTGTGGGCTGCTAACATGTCACAGTTTCCATTTATGTTAATCCTGATTTCTTTGAAAGAAAAATATTTTAGAATAGAAGAATGGTTTCAAAGCCACTCATGGTATAAAATGACTAGAGCTATTGAACTGACTTAACCTTCACAATATTAACTTCATATAAAAGTCTGGTCTAAAACTATTTGGACTCCATAGTGGGACATAAACTGACTGTGATTATTTAGGTCAACCATTTAAATTCACAATATTTATGAATCACTTACTATACTCTAAGAATTGAGCTGTGAAATTAAAAATATGTATAAGAAAAGATTTCTACTTTTAAGTAGTTATAATTACTTGAGGAGTCAAGATATATTAAAGATGCAATGTATATCTGTTTGAATAGCATTTATAAATTACAGCAACTAAATTCTAGTGATTGTCAATTGGTCAGTGAAGCGTAGATAGAAAAAATGTTTTCTTTGGGGCTGATCCCATGGATATAACAAAATGGAAAACAACCTAGTGCAGTACCTGGTAAATCTGGCTTTGGATAAGATGTCAGGATCAATTAAATAATGCAAACTTTTCTTCCCTTGTTTTTTTTTTTTTTTTTTTTGCTTTCTGTCTTTAACCCACACCATGGCCATCTCTAGACTGTTTTTGAGTAGGCTCAAATTTGCTGAATAGCTGTTCCAGTGCTGACCATAGGCCAGCCATAGTTCCAAATAAGCAGATTTTAAGTTAAATATGGCTTGATCTTGGAGAGTTATTCTGCTAACCTTGTAAGTAAAAGTAGAGAGGACTCTACTAGCTGTAGATAGCAGAGGAGATAATATGTTACCAGTGGTGGGGCAGAGGACCACTGCAGATTCATGACCACTATCACTGGAGCACTTGGCTTAGGGACCTAGAGAGGGAAGAGCCATCAAATACTTGTATTACACAAATCCTTCTCACTATTTGCTTACATATATCTCATCGCCATGCGGGGAAGAATGTATAATGAAAATTAGGTCTGAAATGTATGTGAAAACCTCCCTGAAGATCCGTCCCCTAAAGGTTACTATTGCTGAAACACATATGCCATCGTGTGCTTAGAATACTTATTAAGAAGGCATTTCTCCAGCCTATCGACATGCACACCTGGAAGTGTGTCCTCTAGTTACTACCACTTTATACATACCACCTTTCTTTCTTGCCCTTTTTCCTTGCCATTTCTTGCTTCTTAGCCAAAGCTCCCTTTAAAAATACGATGAGGCTTAACAACTTCCCAATGTCATAGACTATATGTATCCAATTATAATATAAAATATATTTTTATAACTAACAAGAGAAGGGAATTTTTTAAAAAAGGGCATATATTATATGATGAGCCTATTTAACTTGGGTTTGCCAATTGTGGTTTTGAGGTATAACATCAGTATCAATTCACCTGATTTTTAACATATGAAATTGTATATGCTTTTTCTTCTATTCAGGGACATCATAAATGCATTTTTGATTAACTGATATTCATATGTAAAGTTTCTATTTTAATAGAGTCTGTAGTTGTTCTTCAGGGAGAAATCAGCATTTATTTTTATGTGAAATTAGGTGTATATTGCTTAAGCAAGCCTTTTTCGATTTAATTTACTCACAGTAAGTATTCATGTAGCTTCACTTTCCAGAGACCTTTTGTTTCATTATAGCTAATAATTTTTGATGCAGTTATAGCTAATTATCAAAGAAAAACTAATGAGGCTTCTCATGACATAGTAAGATAACTACTTCTGTTAAGTAACTACGCTCTTGTTGGTGTGGTATTTTCAGAAAATATCACAAAATATTTAACATATTTTAAAATGTAGAAATTATATACCTGTTTGACAAGATAAACTCAAAACTCTATCTGATCTCATTTTTAAAAATGCACTTGGATAGCAGTCTTTCCTTCTTAAAAGTTTTTATGCCTTTTCCCATATAGATCAGAAGTTAAGGTTAAATGAAATTTGCAACCTTGTAAAATTAAATTCTAAACAAGATATACTACAGCTCTACCATTAGTAATGACTAAAATGTACTTAGTTACCTTGTGTGAGTATGGCCTAGTTAAATGCTGACGTCCTCCAATGAGATGGGTGCTATTAGTTTTACTATATTTACCAACAAGGAAACTAAGAGTTATGTAAACTGCTCAAATTCACAGAATTAGAGAGTAGGACGTATTATGTGTTGAATTGTTTCCCACCAAAATTTGTACATTGACATTCTAACCCTTCGTACCTGAGGATGTGACTTTATTTGGAAATAGGGTCATTGCAGATGTAATTAGTTAAGATGAGCTTTTATTGCAGTAGGGTGGACCCCTAATCCAATAGGACTGGTGTCCTTATGAAATGAGAGAGATATGGAGACATGCACACAGGGAGAGTGCCACTTGAACATGAAGGCAGAGATCCATAAGCCAAGGAATTCCAAGCATTGCCAGCAAACCAACAAAAGCTAGAGGGAAGAGATGAAACCCATTTTCTCTCATGGCTCTCAGAAGCAAGCAACCCTGCCAACACCTTGATTTTGGACTTCTGGCCTCTAAAACTGTGAGGCAATTTCTGCTGTTCAAGCCACTCAGTTTGTGGCACTTGATTATGGCAGCCCCACAGCCAAAACCATCCAAGCTTTGTTGGCACTAGCACCCTTACTACTATTCTCACAAGCCACCGTCTGCTGACACCCGATCACTCCCCTTCATCCAATCTCCACTCCAAAAGAAGTCTAGCTCAATACCTCTGAGGGTCTAAACCATTGGTTAAGAGGCCTCTGTTGGATTAATAATGGCATTCTTGCAGGGGAAATATATAAATTTTATACATATGAGGAACAAATATAATTTTTAATGCAAGATTTTATTTAGAACATATATTTTAATTTTAAATGTTTTATTTTAACATTTAAAGTAGCATTTTCCTTTGATACATTAAACCCAAAATTATATCCCAAGCAGGATAATGAAGGAAACCTTCTCTGAAACAGTGAATAAAATCAGTTGATTACAAAATAAAATGCATATCTTACTTAAACAGATAATGATCATTTAGGGTAAATAAGGGTAGCGATCTTCCATTTCATGTATAATTAACTACTGCTAAAATGCAAAAAATGACATTACTTTAGTTGGTATGCCAAAATGAAAATGAATTATTATACTGAAATTTAAAACTTATTAAAAATATCTAAAGATTCTCAGAGTTTAACTGTTAGAAATGTTAATGGTGGAAGATTAGGGTAATAGTTTTTCATGGTATGGCTATAGTAAGGAAGTTTTTAGAAGCAGGTTCCAGGTGAAGGTTAAGTCTAATTCTCTCAGATTTATAGCACCCCAACCACTAACGTAACTATTACAGACTGTAATACTCTACTAGCAGTTAGGAACTTAATAACTCCTCCTCAAATAAGCCACCTGACTCATTTGCCCTCAAATCCATTTGGAGCCTGTTATGGTTAATGGGCCACATTTCTTGCCAACTGTTGATTTCAGGCAATTTCTCAATATAATTCTTTCTGGATGAATTGAAAACATAATTTACCAATCACAATATGCAATAATATCTTCAACATTTTAGAAAATAGTTTGAGATGACTATTAAAAGTTTATGTTTGCTAACTGCTTAAATAACTTACACGTTTTATGTCATCTTAATGATTTCATTATTAATCATTAAAATTCCCTTTAGGTCTTTATAGAGATCTCTTCCAAAACCAAGTTAAGCCTCTCTGAAACACTCATTATCTTTTCATTGACTTTTGGCCCTGTGGATAGAAACAATAGACCAAGCTATTTGGGCTCAAGAAATGAATCCCACATTGACAGCCAGACACTTTGTGTTTTAGACTTCTTTATTCACCAGGATGAATAGGAATGTTTTCAACTAGTTTAAAACAGGAAGGCTATCTCAACTAGTTTAAAATTGTGACATAAATCTCTCTTCCTTTAAACTTACCTGCTAACTACTTGAACCCACCTTAGATAAACTGAATACTTGCCATGAAATCATTTAATTTAGGTTCCCTTTAGAAACAGACGTCAAGGATACTTTAAGTCCATATGTGTAATAATCTTCACAGCTCTCTATGAAAATAATAATTTGGATTTATATTTTTTTTTTTTTTTTTTTTTTTAATTTTATTTTGTCGATATACATTGTAGCTGATTAATGCTCCCCATCACCAAAACCTCCCTCCCTTCTCCCTCCCCCCCCTCCCCCCCAACAATGTCCTTTCTGTTTGCTTGTTGTATCAACTTCAAGTAATTGTGGTTGTTATATCTTCTTCCCTCCCCCCCCCGATTTGTGTGTGTGTGTGTGTATGTGTGTGTGTGAATTTATATATTAATGTTTAGCTCCCTCCAATAAGTGAGAACATGTGGTATTTCTCTTTCTGTGCCTGACTTGTTTCACTTAATATAATTCTCTCAAGGTCCATCCATGTTGTTGCAAATGGCAGTATTTCATTCGTTTTTATAGCTGAGTAGTATTCCATTGTGTAGATGTACCACATTTTCCGTATCCACTCATCTGATGATGGGCATTTGGGCTGGTTCCAACTCTTGGCTATTGTAAAGAGTGCTGCGATGAACATTGGGGAACAGGTATACCTTCGACTTGATGATTTCCATTCCTCTGGGTATATTCCCAACAGTGGGATGGCTGGGTCGTATGGTAGATCTATTTGCAATTGTTTAAGGAACCTCCATACCATTTTCCATAGAGGCTGCACCATTTTGCAGTCCCACCAACAATGTATGAGAGTTCCTTTTTCTCCGCAGCCTCGCCAGCATTTATCGTTCATAGTCTTTTGGATTTTAGCCATCCTAACTGGGGTTAGATGGTATCTCAATGTGGTTTTGATTTGCATTTCCCGGATGCTGAGTGATGTTGAGCATTTTTTCATATGTCTGTTGGCCATTTGGATATCTTCCTTAGAGAAATGCCTACTTAGCTCTTTTGCCCATTTTTTAATTGGGTTGCTTGTTTTCTTCTTGTAAAGTTGTTTGAGTTCCTTATATATTCTGGATATTAATCCTTTGTCAGATGTATATTTTGCAAATATTTTCTCCCACTCTGTTGGTTGTCTTTTAACTCTTTTAATTGTTTCTTTTGCTGTGCAGAAGCTTTTTAGTTTGATATAATCCCATTTGTTTATTTTTCCTTTGGTTGCCCGTGCTTTTGGGGTCGTATTCATGAAGTCTGTGCCCAGTCCTATTTCCTGAAGTGTTTCCCCTATGTTTTCTTTAAGAAGTCTTATTGTCTCAGGGTGTATATTTAAATCCTTAATCCATTTTGAGTTGATTTTAGTATACGGTGAGAGGTATGGATCTAGTTTCATTCTCCTGCATATCGATATCCAGTTATCCCAACACCACTTGCTGAAGAGGCAGTCCCTTCCCCAGTGAATAGGCTTGGTGCCTTTGTCAAAGATCAGATGGCAGTAAGTGTGTGGGTTGATTTCTGGATTCTCTATTCTATTCCATTGGTCAGTGTGTCTGTTTTTATGCCAGTACCATACTGTTTTGGTTATTATAGCTTTATAGTATAGCTTAAAGTCAGGTAGTGTTATGCCTCCAGCTTTATTTTTTTTGCTGAGCATTGCTTTGGCTATTCGTGGTCTTTTATTGTTCCATATAAATGTCTGAATAGTTTTTTCCATTTCTGAGAAAAATGTCTTTGGAATTTTGATGGGGATTGCATTGAATTTGTATATCACTTTGGGTAGTATGGACATTTGCACTATGTTGATTCTTCCAATCCAAGAGCATGGAATATCTTTCCATCTTCTTGTATCCTCTCTAATTTCTCTCAGCAGTGGTTTGTAGTTCTCATTATAGAGATTTTTCACCTCCTTGGTTAACTCAATTCCTAAGTATTTTATTTTTTTGGTGGCTATTGTAAATGGGCAGGCTTTCTTGATTTCTCCTTCTGCATGTTCACTATTGGAGAAAAGAAATGCTACTGATTTTTGTGTGTTGATTTTGTATCCTGCTACTGTGCTGAAATCATTTATCAATTCCAACAGTTTTTTTGTAGAGGTTTTAGGCTGTTCGATATATAGGATCATGTCATCTGCAAACAGGGACAGTTTGTCTTCATCTTTTCCAATCTGGATGCCCTTTATTTCCTTCTCTTCTCTGATTGCTCTGGCTAGTACTTCCAACACTATGTTGAATAGGAGTGGTGAGAGTGGGCATCCTTGTCTAGTGCCTGTTCTTAAAGGAAAAGCTTTCAGCTTTTCCCCATTCAGGATGATATTGGCAGTGGGTTTGTCATATATGGCTTTAATTATGTTGAGATACTTTCCCTCTATACCTAACTTATAGAGGGTCTTTGTCATGAATGAGTGCTGAACTTTATCAAATGCTTTTTCAGCATCTATAGAGATGATCATATGGTCCTGGTGTTTGAGTTTATTAATATGGTGTATCACATTTATTGATTTGCGTATGTTGAACCAACCTTGCATCCCTGGGATGAATCCCACTTGATCATGATGAATAATTTTTCGTATGTGTTGCTGTATTCTGTTTGCTAGTATTTTAGTGAGGATTTTTGCATCTATATTCATCAAGGATATCGGCCTGTAGTTTTCTTTTTTGGTTATATCTTTACCTGGTTTTGGTATCAGGATGATGTTTGCTTCATAGAATGAGTTTGGGAGATTTGCGTCCGTTTCAATCTTGTGGAATAGTTTGTAAAGAATCGGTGTCAATTCCTCTTTGAATGTTTGGTAAAATTCTGCTGTGAATCCATCTGGTCCTGGGCTTTCCTTTGTTGGGAGCCTTCTGATAACAGCTTCAATCTCCTTTATTGTTATTGGTCTGTTCAAATTTTCTACGTCTTCACGGTTCAGTTTTGGGAGCTTGTGTGTGTCCAGAAATTTATCCATTTCCTCCAGATTTTCAAATTTGTTGGCGTATAGTTGTTTATAGTAGTCTCGAATGATTCCTTGTATTTCAGATGAATCAGTTGTAATATCGCCTTTTTCATTTCTAATTTTTGTTATTTGAGTCTTCTCTCTTCTTTTTTTTGTTAGCCATGCTAATGGTTTGTCAATTTTATTTATCTTTTCAAAAAACCAACTTTTTGATTCGTTGATCTTTTGAATTGTTTTTTGGTTTTCAATTTCATTCAGTTCTGCTCTGATCTTAATGATTTCTTTCCGTCTGCTAACTTTAGGATTGGATTGTTCTTGTTTTTCTAGTTCTTTAAGGTGAAGTGTTAGGTTGTTCACTTGCCATCTTTCCATTCTTCTGAAGTGAGCATTTAATGCAATAAATTTTCCCCTCAATACTGCTTTTGCAGTATCCCACAGGTTTTGGTATGATGTATCATTGTTTTCATTAGTTTCAATAAACTTTTTGATTTCCTGCTTGATTTCTTCTTGGACCCATATGTCATTAAGTAGAATGCTGTTTAATTTCCATGTGTTTGCATAGTTTCCAGAGTTTTGTTTGTTATTAATTTCTAGTTTTAATCCATTGTGGTCTGAGAAGATACATGGGATAATTCCAATTTTTTTGAATTTATTGAGACTTGATTTGTGACCTAATATGTGATCTATCCTGGAGAATGATCCATGTGCTGATGAGAAGAATGAATATTCTGAGGTTGTTGGGTGGAATGTTCTGTAGATATCTGCCAATTCCAATTGGTCTAGAGTCTTGTTTAGATCTTGTGTTTCTCTACTGATTCTTTGCCTAGATGATCTGTCTAATATTGACAGTGGAGTGTTCAGGTCCCCTGCTATTATGGTATTAGTGTCTATTTCCTTCTTTAGGTCTAATAGAGTTTGTTTTATAAATCTGGCTGCTCCAACATTGGGTGCGTACATATTTATGATTGTTATGTCTTCTTGATGGATCAGTCCTTTTATCATTAAGTAGTGTCCCTCATTGTCTCTTTTTATGGTTTTTAGGTTAAAGTCTATTTTGTCAGATATAAGAATAGCCACTCCTGCTCGTTTTTCTTTTCTGTTTGCATGGTAAATCTTTTTCCATCCTTTCACTCTTAGTCTGTGTGAATCTTTATGGGTGAGGTGGGTCTCTTGTAGGCAGCATATAGTTGGGTCCTGCTTTTTGATCCAGTCAGCCAGTCTGTGTCTTTTAATTGGGGAATTTAAGCCTTTAACATTAAGAGTTGTTATTGAAAGGTGTTGATTTATTCCTAGCATTTTATTGGTTGTTTGGTTGTCTTAGGTGTCTTTTGTTCCTTGCTTTCTGATTTACTGTTTGGTTTCTTTGTTTGTTGGTTCCTTAGGTTGTAGATAGTGTTTTTGTTAGCTTGTTTTCTCTTCATGAATGCCATTTTTATTGTACTAGCGGGTTTAGATTTTTCTTAGGTTTTTATGGCAGTGGTAGTTATTTTTCGGGAACCAAACCCAGTACTCCCTTGAGGATTTCTTGTAAGGGTGGTCTTGTGGTAGTGAACTCCCGCAGTTTTTGTTTGTCTGAGAAATATACTATTTGCCCCTCATTTCGGAAGGATAGCCTTGCAGGGTAGAGTATTCTTGGCTGGCAATCTTTGTCTTTTAGTATTTTGAAAATATCATCCCATTCCTTTCTAGCTTTTAGGGTTTGTGATGAGAAGTCTGATGTTAACCTGATTGGGGCTCCCTTATAGGTGATTTGATGCTTCTCTCTTGCAGCTTTTAAGATTCTCTCTTTGTCTCTGAGTTTTGCCAATTTGACTATGACATGTCTTGGAGAAGGCCTTTTTGGGTTGAATACGTTTGGAGATCGTTGAGCTTCCTGGATCTGAAGATTTGTGATTTTTCCTATACCTGGGAAGTTTTCTGCCACTATTTTGTTGAATATGTTTTCAATGGAATCTCCATTTTCCTCCCCTTCTGGAATACCCATGACTCGGATATTTGAGCGCTTGAGGTTGTCTGATATCTCTCTCAGATTTTCTTCCATGTCCTTGATTGTTTTTTCTTTCTTTTTGTCTGCTTGTGTTATTTCAAACAGCCCATCTTCAAGTTCAGAGGTTCTCTCTTCAACTTCGACAAGCCTGCTGGTTAAACTCTCCGTTGTGTTTTTTATTTCGCTGAATAATTTCTTCAGTTCAGCAAATTCTGCTACATTTTTTTTCAGGACATTGATTTCCTTGTATATTTCCTCTTTCAGATCCTGTATACTTTTCCTCATTTCATCATGATGTCTAGCTGAGTTTTCTTGTATCTCATTCAGTTTCCTTAGAATTATCACTCGAAATTCCTTGTCAGTTATTTCAAGGGCTTCTTGTTCTATAGGATCTAGAGTATGAGATTTATTAACTTTTGGTGGTGTACTTTCTTGATTTTTTGTATTTCTGGTGTCTTTTTTTTGGTGTTTATTCATTGTGGCAGGGGGTTTCACAGTCCACCGGTTTGAGACTAATGACTAACTAGGATGTTGCTGTGGTTGCTAATTTGGTATGGCTCCCGCCGTGACTGCTCAGTTGGCCTCTAGTGTCTTGTGTGTGTGGTTGCCTCGGGTCTTGGGCTTCTCCGGGGATCCACCTTTCTGGTCAGCTTGTACTCTGCTGGGCTGGTGGATCACGTACCACAGGGTGTGTGATCTCTGTTGAGCTTTCACTTTCTGTACAGGACTTCTCCCCGTTCCGTGTGCTCTGGCCCAGGCTGTTAGATCGTGCAGTGGCGACCCCACCGGGTGTGTGGTTTCTGTCGAGTCTCCCCCCTCTGTGCACACTGTGCTGGGCTGGGGCGTGTCTTCTGCACCCCTCGTCTATCAGCTGGGCCTTCAAGACCCTGCTCAGCACCGCCTCGCCCAGGAAGTCTATCAGGTTTCTGCTAGGCACAGACAACCGGTCTCTCTGGGTGCCTTTGTAGCACTGTGTAGATCTTTCTCGGGTCTTGTTCACCTTTGTATCCCCCCGGTATAAACCGAGTCTAGTGCCTGCCTGCAGCCTGCTCTCCGGCAGGTTCAAGCGGACCTGGGAACTCTCCTACCACACTATTCCCATCCAGAAATTCGTTAGGCTTTTTTCCAAACTGGTGGTCGCAGAGATGTTATCTGCCTCCCAGTAACAGGAAGTTTACCGGGGCCGGAGTCCAGGGTGTGGTGGAGTGACAGTCGGCCCGCCCGTACTTTCTAGCCCTCCCAACACTGGTCGGGACGCCCCACACCCCCAGCCCCGCCAGAGAACCGCGGAGGGAGTGGGAGAGGAGGCCGGCCCGCAGGGTCCGGAAAGCCCCGCGCCAGGCCAAGCAAATAGGCTCAGTGATGGCCGAGCAGGGCGGAGCTGCCCGCACCAGGGAAAATGGAGGCAGCACCGGGGCAGTGAGTGGCCTGGTGGTGCAGGCGGGAGCCGCGTGGGCCAGGGATCACTCACAGTGCTGTGCCAGGTCGGGCGCTCGCTCTGTCTCTGGTTTGTTGCCTTCCGTGTTCTCGGCGCTGCCGCCTCGGGCTGTTCAGTCGCGGCGCCGCTCGGGCGCTCCCAGGAATCTTCTTTAATGCCGGCCTGAAACCTCGAATCCTGAATAGGGCAGCTGGCCGCCTTCAGTGCGGCCCCAGCCTCCGGGATCCTGGCTGCATCCACAGCAGCCCTGGCGCCGTGTTCCCTGTTTCAAGACTCGCTTTTGCAGCTAAGAATCAGTTCTTTTCCTGCTCCACACTTCAAAGCTGTTGCCTGTAAATGAGGCAGCCTCTCCTGCCGGGGGCAAAGTGGCGTTGAGCCCCCACGACCGGCCAGCAGCAGCAGTCCTCCCTTAAGAGATGGCCAGAGGAAGGTCCCCAAGTTTCCCGGCTGCCTGAGGCCCAGTGGCCACCTTTTCCACCTCAGCTACTCCGCGCCAGCCGCCGCAGCCGCCGCCATCTTGCAAGGTCCTAATAATTTGGATTTAAAAGGACGGTAAAAGGCCTGTGTCATCACTGACAATTGCTAAGGTCACAGCACATGCTGACAGCTTAGAGGAATTTCTGTAAAAATACAGTGGGGGTAAGGCAGGAAGGAAAGGACTTCCTACAAAAGCCCTGGCTCACAGTGTTGAAAGTAAAATCAGGACTCGGTCATGTTTGATTTCTTTCTCTACTTTGTAGAATTGCCCAAAGCAACAGCAGCCATACCACACAGGGATCTCACAGTGTCACTCTGGGGACGAGCTATGCTAACAAGAAGTGGAGCCATCACTACAGCTGTAGTCTTATAAAAGGGGACACTTGAGTCAGGCGAAGAACATGGGTTCTATCCTGGGTAACCTCTAGCTGCCATATCACATATGATAAGAATACTTCTCCTATATGTATAGCACCTCGTGGGTTGCATGAGACTGTGGTTCCTGCAACTTCCAGCAGTTCCCTGAATTTGTAACTAGGCCAAGGTCAACCACAGGAAAACATTGGTTTAGCATAGTTTAAATTTTCTCTGGAGGGTTAGAACAGAGACCCACTTTTTGAGATAACCCATTTCATCTCCCATGAAGTACATTGCCCAGGTCTTCCTACATATGGGTGGTAATTTGAGAAATGGTGTCGAGCACTTGGAAAGTTCCTATGGTCCCAACGAAGAGGAATTTATCTAATGAATAAGAGGAAATGGTTTCTAAGAAATAAAGTTACTGCCAGGAATAAGTTAAAGAAAGAAAGAAAATCAATACAATAACTGCTTCTATAAAACAAAAACAGGCAGCTGTAAAGATAGAAAACATTTAGATGTAACATTATTTCCAATGTAAATATTTATCATCGATAAATTGAACAAGACTTTTACACAGCTGAAATCTGGATTGGTGAAGTAAAAAGACAAAGTGAAATAATTCTCCCGGAAATTACAGAAAAAAGATTTCAAAAGGAGAATTATAGAAAAGTTAACAATAACATGGGGGAGAGTCTGACACAACAGAGAGGTGAAAAGAAGCCCAATGAAAATTGTATCACAGGCTTGGAGAGCCACCCACGTGGGAACGAGCTGGAGAGTGGAGATTCTGAAAAGAGACCCACAATTTAAGAAGAAAAATGTGAGACATTGAAATAGTCTCTGATCTTTAAATGTACCAAGAGGAGGTTCATTCACTCACAGCAAGTTTGGGGATGGATTAGTGGTAGATACATAGAAAACTAAATAAATTTGATAAAAAGAACCGACAGTTGTGACAATTCTTATCTCCTGTAAGATAAAAAGTTTTACCCAAAGAGGTAATTACAGTACACTGCCTGGGTCACCTGTGCATAATATGTACAAAGTCAAAATAATATATGTGATAAATACTGACCTAACCAAAATGTATACTTCAGCTGCTTAAAGAGAGTTGGAGGGAGGGGAGAAAGGGGAATTGTGTTTGTGTATGTGTAGGGATGTTTTAAAAAGCCATTTTTTTGGATGTGAAGATAAAACTTAAGATAATAGCTAAAACTGAAAAATCAGGTTGTGGGATAATAACATACTAACTGAAAGAGCTAAATAAAAGTGATTGCCTCTGAGGAGTTGAAATTCAGGGTGGTGACAAGGGTCCTTTTTATGTGCCTTATTTACAACTTGAAGATATGTGTGCATATACATGTAAAATTTATATGTATATATGCACACATGTATGTGAATGTATATGTAGGAGTATATATTTAAAGAAGATGACCAAATTGTGACAGTATACTTGTATTGGTGTATCATAAACATATTTCCAAGACAATAAATATAGCCCTCCATCATCGTTTTTAGAAAGATAAAAAAGTTGCATGTATCATGGAAGAAAAGTAGTAAAAGAATTCTGGGCATTATGTCTTAAACATAAATATTGTTTATTCTGGTAAAAATTAAAATTTGCATAAATGTTTTAATTTCCTAGAGAAAATTTAAGCTCTTAGAAAGTACAGTTTTTATAGCAAAATACACAAATAAGTGGAAAAAATCAGATAGTATTTTTTTAAAAGGCAAAATATCAGACGATAGGCATAAGACCAAGAATACTAGTTACCAATGATCCATTAAATTCAGCTTCTAAAATTAGACTTAAGAAAGTCAGAAATATTGGTAATTATTTTCAAATTTCTCTTCATCAATTTTTTGAATTGAACTGATCATGTTATGATATGAAACTAAAGGTATTCAATGATACTTTCTACAATATCTAGTAGAATACATGCAAAATTTAATTCTATAACCACAACCTATTAGTGATACAAATATAAAATTTTGTTGTTAAAAAGAACCCCTATTTTTGGTAATAATATTAATGCAGTTTGGTTTGATGACCTTAGAGATTTTTCCACTTAATAAGTCATTCTTTTATACTTCATTAAGTTCAAATAGTTGGAGAGATGAGGTTAGATGTGAAGATTCAACCCAGTCTTAAACTTCTGAATTTTCCAGATTTTAGCAGTAGACAGAAGGCCTTGGATTTTTTTTTTTTAAATTCAATTTTTAATGGAAGTATAATTGTGCATTAAAAATTGTATGAAAAGTAACTACAAATAGTAGTAATTATCTTTAAATGGCCTATAGAAGACCTTATTTTACTTTATACACCCCTTATTCTAGAATTTTGTAATTCATATATAGTTTTGTAGTGAACACATATATAGAGAGAGTAGTCAATATAAATAACTTTCATATGCAGAGAAGAAATAATTGATATTTCAGTTAAAAAATAATGAAATGAGATGAAAAAGAACTTGGTTAGCTCTTAGTGGTCCACGCTGGTCTGCAATATATATAAAGATAAAGACAAAAAAACAAATGTTTTGCTTATATTTTAAAAATATAAAATATAAATTTTAAAATGTCTTCACTTTAAAATGTCTCTTTGTACATTTCTGTACTCTTTTCTTTTTCTTTTTCTTTTTTTTAAATTTTATTTTGTCGATATACATTGTGGCTGATTATTGCTCCCCATCACCAAAATCTCCCTCCCTTCTCCCTCCCCCCCTCCCCCCCAAACAATGTCCTTTCTGTTTGCTTGTCGTATCAAATTCAAATAATTGTGGTTGTTATATCTTCTCCCCCCCCCCCCGGTTTTTTTTTTTTTTTTTGTGTGTGTGTGTGTGTGTGTGAATTTATATATTGATTTTTAGCTCCCACCAATAAGTGAGAACATGTGGTATTTCTCTTTCTGTGCCTGACTTGTTTCACTTAATATAATTCTCTCAAGGTCCATCCATGTTGTTGCAAATGGCAGTATTTCATTCGTTTTTATAGCTGAGTAGTATTCCATTGTGTAGATGTACCACATTTTCCGTATCCACTCATCTGATGATGGGCATTTGGGCTGGTTCCAACTCTTGGCTATTGTAAAGAGTGCTGCAATAAACATTGGGGAACAGGTATACCTTCGACTTGATGATTTCCATTCCTCTGGGTATATTCCCAACAGTGGGATAGCTGGGTCGTATGGTAGATCTATCTGCAATTGTTTGAGGAACCTCCATACCATTTTCCATAGAGGCTGCACCATTTTGCAGTCCCACCAACAATGTATGAGAGTTCCTTTTTCTCCGCAGCCTCGCCAGCATTTATCGTTCATAGTCTTTTGGATTTTAGCCATCCTAACTGGGGTTAGATGGTATCTCAATGTGGTTTTGATTTGCATTTCCCGGATGAGAAGGCCTTGGATTTAATGCAGCTTATTTCACACAATACTCTTTTTCATCTTCTGACATGTGTCTTCAGCATGGGAAAACTTACAACAAGTTTGTGCCTTGTCGACTATAATGAACACTTGTCTAATCTCCATTTTGGTGGAAAATTTGTCATGTGTTTTAGTATCTTTATATAGAAGGACAGGATTCTGAAATGGTGAAAGCCTTACCTTTTCTTTCTTTTTTTCTTTTTCTTTTTAAACATTTTTTGCTTATAGGAAAGAAAATACTTTGCAAAAGTTGGCCTTTAAACTTTTTAATTGACGTTTTCTCACATAGAGACTAGAAAAAGATTATAATCAAACTCCTCACCTTCTCAATTTTTTTTGTTTTCTTTTACATCTAAGGTGAACATACATTCTGGTTTGCCTCAAACAGTCTCAGTTTATGCCTGTGGTGATGATGGGATTTTTAATAGAGCCCCTTTACTCTCAATGATTTTGCAGTATGGACAATAAATTACTTGATCACCCTACTTTAAAAATAGACATTCTTTTTAATGTTGTACGTAAACGAATGACATCATTACTTTGCTTACAGTATGAAATGCCAGCTCTTAAAGTTGTAACAAAAGATTTTACCCAAAAGCAAAGAATAGGCATAAACCAAGTATAAGCTAAGAATGGAGAATTGATTTTTAATGTGTGGCTTGTATTCCTATTAAAGATGGAAGGCATGTGAATGAAGTGGAGGAGTGACTAATAGCTGTGGTCAGTTAGTGAAAACGCAAGTGTTGTCAACTGAACATGCAGGTGAACTAGTGACAATAGGAATTGTTGCTATAAAATGTTTCAGCAGCAATTTGCAATGGACGTTACTATGGATGACAAGATGGTGGAGGGTAAACGATGGCTGACAAGGGGTGGGGGAGAGAGTGCGGGGATCTAGCTACTTTTCATGTTTTCTTTCAATTAATTCTCCTGCATGGTTCTTTGTGAGATTCTTGCTGTTAATTGATCTATGTGTATTTAGGTGTGTTTTATGACTCAATATCACCAGTAATGCATGCTTGAAAATATAAGCCAGTGATCAATCTGGGGGAAAATTTTTAAAAGCTCCAAAGTTATTTTGTACCTACTACACATGAAAGAGGTTAGTGTATTCCTAGATTAGAAGGAACAAATAACCTAGAAATACAATAATTCTGTAAGAAAACGAAAAAATAAAAATTGATGTCAAGAGATTGGTGAACATGTGTGATATAGCTTGGCGCCACTGGTATTATTTTTATAGAGAATGTTACTAAAAATGTGGACAGTTTGAAAGTAAACTTTATCAGAAGCATGAGGTACTTATCAGAAATGCAAACCTAATGAACCAAAATCTCTCAGAATGAACTCTGGAACTTCTAACAAATGTCCCCAAATAATTATCTATGCGCAAGTTGGAGAGACATGTTTCTTGAGCATGCAGCAAATCACTTTACTGGAACACCAGGTACAAGCCAAAGAGACTCACAGAAAGATATGAATCATGGCAGGGTTTTACTCTGTACAGAGACACACGGGAAAGGCTACCCAAATGCGTCAAAACTTGTTTTAAATAATTGGTAGCAGGTGGACTGTATCTCTAGTGATTTTTGAAAGCTTGTAAGGAATTTTATAATTGTGGAAAAAATTATGGAAAATAATAATCACTGGCTAAAAATGATAAAAATTTATATTTGGTATTCAAGACTAAATCTTACAATATCCAAATAATAAGGACTAGGCATGTGGTATAGTAATCTTGTGACATCTAGAGAAAGAGCATTTGAAATATTGATCAAAGAATTAAACTCAAATTTTGTAGCAAAGAAAATCTGCATCCTGATAAAATTTTAAACTTGAATATAATGGAGAACAGTGATTCTATGGCAAAATCCATTTACTAAGAATAATATTGGAGGGTATTCATAAAACAAAACAAAACCCAAAAAGTCAGAAATAATAGTTTGGGTTATAAATACAAAACATTTGCAGGCAAATCACATAATAAATATAATAACAAACTGTACTGGTAGGGCTTGAATCTGAATTTCAGGACTTGTGTAATCTTGGGCATGTTACTTCATATTTCTGAATTTAAAAGACTCTTCTTCTATAAAAGGTGCACAACAACAGTCATACCAATTGGAGTTAATTCATGTAAAGATTGCAGTATTTCAATATTATAACTCCTAAAGGAAAGTTTAAATCTTGATACAAAGCTTTAAATACCATTCCAAAGATATCAACAAATCTCAAAAGAGCCTGGACTAGTAAATAGAATATGGTGGTGGAGGGATATACTTATTAAAAATAAAACAAATTATTTAAAGGGAGACATTAGCAACAACATATTGTAAGAAGCCAGGCACTGTGTGAACATCTGTGCAGCTAAAGATGGGTGCATAATGGAGAACAGCAAGACATCTCTCGTGCACCAGCTCACAATCCCCTGCACACCACTTCTTCCTGCACGAACTGCTGTCGCAACTGGTTTTATGCAAGATATGAGGAGCTTCATGTAGTACCAGCAGTGACTTGCTTTAGGGCCGTGACACAAAATTTTGATTCCAACCCTGGACTCCTTAAATTCTACTACTATAGATGCCACAGGAAATTCTTTTATGGTAACCAAGGATTAACCCAGAAGCAGGGGAAAGTCAATGCCCTTGAAGTCACTCATGACCAAGGAGGTAATAAAAGTCTGTAAGTAAATGCTTCCTACGAGTATTTGAACCCATATATAGTTTTGCAACACACTTTTAAGTCCCTTCAGAAGGTTCTAGTGGATAAAGCATAATTGCCATTAATGGTGGCCAGCTTGATAATGTATTCTTGTGTTGGTTTTCATTCATTCCTGCCGTGCACTGCAGCTCCCTGGAATCCTGTCGTCTCCAAAACTATCTGCACCTTCATTTTCAGACTCAATGTTTGGGTGAAACTCAGGGTGAAAAAGTAGAAATATGAATCAAATTAGAAAACAGACTTCTAGGATAGAAATTTGGAGCGGAGTGACTCCCCAGTCAATGTGGATAATTCCTTTGCTGGTGATAAGTGAGTGCGGACAACTTCTGGCATATATACCATCCCAAATACTAAGATTTTATGTGATGACAAACACTCATATGTGTCAGCTGGGAAGACGTACAGGTGCAAGTTGAAACACTGGGTTATGCTGTGGCTATGACACTTGAAACATATGAGGGCAGTTAATTAAAATGATGGCGGCATTGTGTAGTTTTAAAAAAAAAACTTTTGAAATTATTTTTATTTTAAAAAGTTTTTAATTTAATGTTTAGATGGAAAATTATTTTCTCAACATAGAAATGAAGGAAAACATCATGAAGTAAATTTAAAGTCAATTGATAAGGAACACATCTCACACCCAAAGATTAACATCCTTAGTACATAAAGAACTCTTAACAGTGAATTAGAAAAATCAAGCAGAAATTTGGAGAAGGACATGAGCAGGTAAGTCACACACCACACAATGGAACACACGCGGCTAATAAGTTCATTCTAACATGTTGTTGCCGGGGGGTGAAGGGTGCAGCTGGGCTGGCCCTCAGCTCCTGTCTCAGGACTCTGGGCAACTGGCTCTGTTGCTTGCCTGGAAATTCTGGAAGGAAAAAAGATAAGCCAGCAGTAACCAAGGTGCAGAAGGCCCTGTCATCCTCACATTCAGTGACTCCCTCGTAGAATCTGTGCTTTCTATCTCCACAACCTTATACTTTGTTAGGTAAGAGGATGTGGATTTCAGTAATGGAGTGAAGTTATTAGAGCATAGATCCTTACTAATGGAGTCTGAGTCCCCCCAATAGGAAGAAACTTAGTGTAGCACAGTTCTCCAAGTGGCCTTGGACTAACCTAGTTCTTCCCCATTTCTTCTTCATAGTTGTCAAGAATAACCATAGAATGTGCTAGAAACTTAAATCTTGAGATAAGGAGGGACTGGCCAGAACAGCCCTGGCTCCGTTCCGGTCCCTCCCTAGAAACAGGATATCCTTCAGTGCGTTAGCCCAGCAAATCATATCACTCTGGGGTATAAAACCCAGGGTAGGCTGCGTTCTGGGATCCCTCAGATCCTGTGTAGACGAGACTTCATCCTGCCCAGGAAACTTCCCTGAGTCTTGGGTGACCAGCTTGCTGCCTGTCTGTAAGTAATAAGTCTGCTTCATAAAACTTGTGTGTGGAGGCGTTCTGCCTCACCCGACTCAGACAAGTTGGTAACCAGTACACAAGGACTGGCTTCACACTTAGACCAGTTCAAATGCTGACCCATGGTGAGGGAAAATTAGAAGGAGTCGTGCAAGTGGGAGATGGTAAATATTATGGTGTCAGGACCAGCAGCAAGAGCCAGGACTGTAGATACTTCCACGACCTCTCTTTGTACTGGGACTTTGAAGAGGTTATAGCAGACCTCCCCTTGAAAGAGAGTCTGAGATTAATTGGAGTTCATGGCTGGTAGGAGCTGGTCTCGGTCTGGTAGCTTTCAATGATGATTTCAATGTCTCTCCATGCTTAGCTCTGACCCCAGCCACAGTGCAGGTGACCTGTTCCATACAGGCTTCAACTCTATTCAGGGACGACAGGACAGGGCCTCACTATCAACCAGCGCCACATCTTTAGTATTTGCTTCCTCTTGTCTTCTTTGTGCCGTGGGGAGGGACCTCCACAGCAACCTCGTAGACACTCAGGCAAGTGAAACCTAGAGGTGTTGGGACTGAGTATCTGGGAGTCACCCTTGAATAGTAGCAAGGGGACATAAAACATAAATGCTTCCTTCTTTCATCTCCCAAGCAGGCAGTTCTGAGACCCATTTGAAGGCTCTTCAGTAGGTCTTGTCAGGAATAAAATGGTAATAGTCAACTTTTTAATGCTTCCTTCTAGTTGTTTTTCCCGACTTTCCTCTTTCATGCCCTTGTTTTGCGTGTTTGCTCATGGGGATTACATTCCGGATTTGTCAAAGGTTCAGCATTCTGTCAGGCACAGCTTAAGATGATCGGAATGGCACTAAATGGGAGAAAAAAATCGAACTGATAGCACTGTGTGGACCAGGATCGATCATGCAGGCAGAAAGAGAATCTAGGAGAATCTGGTATCTTCTTTCTATTTCAACCCAAGTTGAAGAATTCTGAGTCTGTGAGCATCTAATACATACTTGATTATCTTTACTATATACTGATTGTCTATCAGTTTATAAAAAAATGTAGAAAGTGTGACTTGTTTTAATTTATTCCTTGAGGAAGAACTGGTGAGTGACACAGAGGAAATGGGAATCATGGGTAAAATGTGATTATTCATTTCTGGAATTAGAAATAATAAAAGGGTTTAATGGTGGGTTGAGTTAAACATGTTCCCATGCTTTTTGAAAGAAGATTTCAAAATGCTCAGATTAAAAATAAGTATGATTCTATTTGCAGAAATGTTGAAAGGAATAAAACAAAAAACGATGGAAATCTTCAAAGAATACAATACTTCCAAAATCTGAAGTACATCTAGTGACATAGAATAGGAGACACTATTCATATTACTCCATGTACATGTCAAAAGTTCTTTGACAAGTTCAAATGTCAAAGACATTTATAGAAAATACAAAGACACAACACCAAGAGTGACAAAAGAACAGTATCATGCTAAGAATTACGTCGACATTGCTAAAGCCCAGAGCAAGCAAACATTTGTAAACAATGTTACAAACACAAAAACTAAATTACTTGAAATCTATTCTTGGAGAAAGAAAATAAAGAAGGAAAGGGTGAGGCTTCTCTCTGGACAATGTAAGCAAAACAAACACATGGTACCAAGCTAGGAATGAAATAGTATATATTCAAAGACTAAAGACAGCCAAACTTAACCAATATGGCAGGGAAGACAGACTTGAAAAACCACTTTTGGATATACTTTATTTCCAAAGACTGCTTGTATTATTAGCTTCCTCCGGGTGATCGAAACTGTTTCTTTGTAAAAAAATACCTGATTGTGTTTGTGAAATGTAAGATTTAGAAAATTCAAGCACGTTTGTGAAATAAAGATGTATTTCATTTTCCAAGATTCTGTAATCGAGGAACAACATTTTCTTGAAGTCACGGAGGTAAACAGAGTTCTTAGAGTTAATTAGAGTTAGCTAACCTAGGAATATAGGTATCATATGTGTAGGTATACAGAAAACACACCCAAGTATATTTTAAGTATGGTTTATATGTAGGAGGCTTGGAGAAGCAATGTATTGGGGGCAGACAGAAAGAGAGCCGTGGGATTTTCAAGCCCAGACGAAGGGGTGTGGGAAAAGGTGTCAGGCTCCCCTGAACCATCCAGGAAGTCTTTGTGAGGCAGACAACGTAAGGGATGTTAAAATGTCTACAGATGTGTAACCCTAGTCATTTCAAGCATGTATTTATCCCTGAAATTGAACCCATGTGTGTCAAGTCACTGACTATAGATTTCAAAGGGAAACAGGACTGAACATTTCAGTTCCAAGCAGGTTTTTTTTGTAGTAGCAGCTGCATTGGTTTTAAGATAAGGGCTTCTTTATCCAGGCAGATGCAGCAGTCATCAGAAGCTAATTTGCTGGGATATTCACATATGCAAATCATGTCACCATGCTGAAACACAACCACGTAATGACTGGAAAATGTTATACTCATAAATCATACCACCACGATCATCAAAATTTCCACTCAGCCAGGACAAATTCAATAGCATTTATGTCTTTCCAGCTTTTAGCCCATAAAACCTCTGTGTTTTTGGAGAGTGTGTTACACTGGTGATCTTAAAACTCCCAAGTCTGGTATAATGAGTCCTCAAGTGCGTTATAACTTACCAGTAATTACATTTCAACATATCTGCTTTCAGCAGTTAGTGTTTTATTCATAAACATTCAAACACTGAATTAGGCATAAAATAAGAATGTGGGAAACAACCCGGCTTAATTTCATTAACTATTAGGTAAACTTAGTATTTCTTCTTCAAATAATCCTTGGTTTTGAATGCTAAAGATGTAATGAACTTCATGGTTCATAGCATCTGACATTGCTTAATTAATGGGTGCATTTATAGTACATAGGCCTTGGTAATTGATTTATATGCATGATTTGCACATACAGCTGTTAGTTCCTGTAGGAAAGTCATAATTCAAATGTGTGCATACTTTGCAGATATGGAAGAAAGAAAAAAAAAATTTGAACTTGACAAGTTCCCTTAAAACGTGATAGCAAATTAATAGCTTCGAAACAAACCTACAGGATGAAGCATGAAACTTGCAGTCTTGAATACTAAGAACATGTGCCTCTCCAAAAATATTGAGAAAACGCTTTTGTTTCTTTTTAAATATTTACCTTCATACGAAATTAGAATCAGTTTGCATATCCTTCCATTCTAATCTATTCCTTGAAAGGAAAAATTGGTTGGGTTATCTATTGACAGATTCAATTTCATTAACATGTAGCAAACATTTGAGACATTCGCCTGTGTAATAACTGGTTATTTCATTGGTATGTTGGTCAAATGATTTATATAAGCATTTGTATGTATTATTCTCTAGAAAGGAAAGGCCTACAACATTCTCAACATTTGAGGTTTGAGTAACATCCCCCCTAGAAGTAGTGATAGATTGCCTCTTACATTTTCTCAGTTAATTCCCTGAGTGAACAATAATACTAATTTATAAGTGATCTCCCTTAAATGAGGGCACAGTTTGAGATGGTGAGCAGGGAGAAAAGAAGAGATCTGCGCAGAAGTGGCTGCTCCCTTCTGTGGGGAATGGTGCGTGAGACATTGTGAGCACTGTATCCTCATTTCCTCCATTGCACCCAGGGACCTGTACTGTTAGGAAGAAATTACCATTTCTCTCTATTCAGGGTCTTGGGTTAAGTCTTCTTTGAAGGTGAGGCAATCATTTTATGCGCAGGCGTGGGAATTCTGGTTTTCTATCTTGTACAACAGATTGCAAATTGAGAGGTCAGAGCTGAAAAACAACTGAGCTCCGACAGCAAAAGACTCCTGCTGCAATTAAGAAGGTTGAGGTAGAGAAGTGGTTATTTCCGGATCGTCTGCCACCTGAAGGCAAGAGCAGCGTCCTCGAGATTCAGTCCTGTTCTTGGCTGTGGTCCCATGTGGGACCTAATGCCTCTCACTTACTGCGCTCTTCGCCAGGGTCCTTAAGTGCCTCTCCCCACACCACTGATAATGACTGACCCTTTCTCCTTTGTTAGCTTTCAGGAAACACTTGCAAACATTCCCAGTTTTTGTTTGTTTGTTTGTTTGTTTGTTTTTCTTAAGGCAGCTATCAAAGTGCTTTATTGTACATTAAAACATTCACAGCCCAGGCACCTTGATGGCTTTCACCAGGCTGGCCCCATTTCCTGGTGCTCCAAGGCACAGCTTAGCTTTTCACTTTCTAACCCCGTACTCTACATCTGCTGTTCTAATGCAGTCATTCATCAGAAGACTGGCAGCTGTAAATTCTTCCACCACCTTTCCCACACACGCGCATGCACGTGCACATGTGCGTGCAAAAGGTTGTAATTCCTCCAGCACCTATTTGCAATGGGTGGGGAAGAGAGGCAGGGAACAGCAAATATATCTGATGTGCCCATTCGTTGATGCCCCTTTAAATCTGTGGTTATTTGATTCTCAAACTATTCTTTGAAGATCTAGAAAGTGTAATAAATACACCATCTTCCTTGGTGGAATATTAATCAGTTTAATCTAGCAAGGCACCCCATTTGAGGGACTGCATACTCAAGTATGAGGGCTATAACAATTTATAGCCTATAAGATTCAGTTCCCATCACGAAGTTAACATGATGAAAGGTGGAAGCTGGACTAAGATGCGGTGGCTTCTTCTGAAAGTCTTGTGATCCCTAGTAGTAGCGATCCCTATCCACACAACCCATACTGGTTTTCATGTCCACAATTCGGCATTGTCAGGACTAGAGATGAGGAAACAGTAACAGATGAAATACACCTGTGCTCTCTTTGAAGGAAACCCTAGGTTTGCAACTCCCTGCTCTCACATGTTGGAATTTTGCTTTAGGTCCATGTTTTCAAGTTTTAGAATTAATTCTAAACTCCTTCCTCTTGCCATCATTAATAATTTACATTATATAGTTAATCAAGAGACCAGAAAGGTGACTTGGGTGAGATGTTAAGTCCCTATTAGAAAACAGTACAAATCATTAGCATTAGGTCAGTGTCCCAGCGTCTAGTGAATGACAATTATTCATGTAATTCTGCCAGGTACAAGGTTAATCTTTATACGTAGCCCGGGGTCATTATCTGGTACCTGGGGAAATTATGGATAGCAAAAACAACTACTCTTCCTTTGTGTGACATGCCCCACTTTGAGGGCTTTCCCAAGCATTACCTCATTTGAGCCTCAAAATGATCCTATGTCACAGGTAGTGAACCTATTAGTATTATCCCTTTTCTACAGTGACAGAACTGGGGTGAAAGGGTCAAATAAATGGAACCAGTACATACATTTAAATATTTTAAATCCCAAGTTATATGGCCTTTCTCTTATACCAGATTGCCCTCCATTATCATCCCTATGTCATACATCTTAATTATAAAAGAAGAGTTTTGTTACATATATTTATGTTTGAACCTTTAACTTCTTGAACCTCAAAAATAAAATATAATTATCTTTCTTATAAAGCAATGTGAGAAGAAAAGTTGTTAGCTCCTGTGATTACAAACACTTAGATGAAAGATGACAAATTTATAGTAGAGTGGACCTATGATCTTAAACAAAAAATTGGTACAGGTAATCCGTTCATTCATTCATTTATCCTTCCTTCCTTCCTTCCCTCCTTTCTTTCTTCTTTCCTTCCTTCTTTCCATCTTTTCTTCCTTTCTTTCTTCCACTTAAGAATGTTAATTGGACACCTACAATATATGTGCCAGGCACCTGCATTTAAAGGGGTAGCTAAAATCGCGACATTTTGAGTTAGCAATGGTGAATGAAAGTTTACTCAAGATACCAGCAGAGAAAGTGGCAGAAAGAGAAGTTCTGAGAATCAAGAAAGTTTGTGTGCTAGTTGAACAAGTGTCACCTCTTTGAGTTTTGGGTTGGTTGATTGTTTTTAACTTGAGAAATGAAGAGATTCAGTTGGATAATGTCTAAGAGTTCTATAACTCCAACATTTTATTAAATGGAATTTCTCTGAACCGGTTGGGCCTTCAGAAGAGCTGAATATTGTGCCTGGGTCTTAATGTCTTTATAAGTGTTCAATACAGTACTGAATGAGCCACTACAGGAACCTAAGAAACTCTATAAACCAGTATGCAGCATAACAGCATATGCCAGTTAGGAAGACTCTAATGGTAAAGATTTTTAGGGAAAAAGATTGTTATTTCTCTTTTCTAGAATTTATAAGTATCTATAATGAAACACTTCTTGCAATTAACCTGAGAGGCTTGAGCTATCCGGCTTTAAGATGTAAACATGCAAACATGAAGAAGGAAGGCGTAACATTTCTTTAGTCCCTGCTATGTTCTCAGGCCTAAATTAGGCACTTTGATTTAAATTAGCTCATTACAGAGAATGCTTATAGTTTGCCTACTCAGATTGGCTCCCAGCTCCTGGCTGTAAAGATTAATTCTCTTATGGGTGTTGTTAGTATTAACTACTCCATATATATTCTTACCTTCTCCTGGCACAAATGCCTTGCTCTGTACAGACTGTTCTCTTCAGTTTTCTCAGCCCACACATTCTCTACCCCCTCCCTTTGTCTTACCTTCCTTCCTTCACTCCATCTCTCCCTACCTTATTTCTTCCTGCTCTTTCAACAAATGTTTATCAAGTATCCATTGTGTATCACTCACTATTCACTTGTGTTGTGGATACATCAGTGAGTGAAGCAAAGTCCCTGATCTTATATTTAAAATTGGAGACATGTTATCATTGGATAAATACAAACATGCCAGGCAGTTTTAAGTACTATGATGAAAAATACTGCAGGGTGAGGGCAAGAGTGTAGCTGTTCCTTTCAGCCTCTGCTCTTTCTCTTTGTCTTGCTCCAAGGGCTGTTTCTTCTCTGTCTCTGGAATTCTAGCCATACCTCAGTTCCAGCCCAAGCTTCACCTCTCCATGCAAGCTTACCCAGCATCTGGGATCCATACGCAAGCCTTTTTATTTTTCTGAGCTCTTCTTTTGCACTTATTGTTAGCACCTGAGCATTTAGAACAGGATTACTCTCCAGTTGTTTTGTAAGTCATAGCCTGGTCAATTCAGCTTGATTGCAATGTCTTTGTGAGCAGGGACCAGGAGTTATGCTACTTTTGTATTTCTTAGCATCTCACGTAGGAGCAAGCATATATTAGGTACTCAACAAGTTCTCATAAGATGATGTTTACAGAAACAATTTACAGAAACATGCAAGTATCTTATGGGAAAATATGAATATAATAACAAGCTTTAATTAAGCCCTTATGTGCTAGAAGCTATGCAGAATAGAAAGTGAAAATATTTTTTCCATTTTGAGACTATGACTTTGTAGTGGAAATTTTTATATGATCTGAGGTGGGTTTTGAAAAATTCTTCTTGAGCCACAGGTTTTTTGTAGGCAATCTGCCGAAGTCTATGGATCCACTCTCTGAATAACATTATTAAATGTATAAAATAAAATACTTAAGAGTACAAAGGAAACTATTAAATTAAGGTTATAAAAACATAAAGAATCTTGATATAGTGATCCACATACTTCCTTATCAATTTATTAAATAATGAGATCAAGCAGTGGATCTAATAACTACCATCATGTCTGAAGAGTGATGGACATAAATCATATTCCAGGATATTTGTCACAATGTGGTATGAAAACACCTGTGACTTCCACTGGTGACAAAATTGTAAGTGCTGCTAGGACTCTCATTGTTTATTGACTGTGCTAAAAATGAAAAGAAATGCTAAAAATTTTGCTCAGTTACTAGTGACAATAAATGAATGGTTTTTCCCACCCAGGCTCACAGATGCCCTGAATTCTCTTGAGGGATTTTGGGTATGTACGTGTGTGTGATTGTGAATCTCAGGTAAAGAGCCAGGCTCTACAGTCTTCTGTGATAGAGAATCATTGTAATTCAAATTTGAATACAGCTCCACAGCCACAGCACAAGATGCAAATACAAATGACTTCAAACATTTGATACACAGAAGAAAGACAAAATTAATCACAGAAATGTGTACTGAAATTAAGCACAGCAGGTGGACAAAGACCCTGTGTGGATTTCAGACGACACCACCCATCAGTGCACTTGCACTTGTTGTCTTTCTATTTCTGCTGCAAAGAGGTCTTACTGGAAACAATTAAATATGTAAATGAGAACTGGGAAAAGAGCTGAGGATTTGTAGAATATTTAGTTATTTGTTATTATATAAATTCTGTCTAAGGTCTGGCTTCTTAACAGCAGGACTTAACCTGGGTTTAGATCCCTGGGTTTTCAGTGAATAAGAGGGGATTGTATTTACTTAACGTGATCAAGTATCTTCATTTTGAAAGGTAAAAGTTATCTGTTTTGGAAATTTCTCTAGTTCTGCTTCAAGTCATAGACCCACTTGAATCTGGCTGAATGGGTGCTTTACTATTTATACATAATATGAGGACCTGAGTTCAGTTCGGAAAACTACAGGTTGCAAAGGTGTTGAAAGCAAAGGAACCAACACAGGGAACAAAAGGAGCACATTTTTATAATCTACAATAATTTGCCAGACTCCTTACCTCATGGATTTTGGAAACAGCAGTGGGTGAATTTAAAGCCATGAAATTTCATTTTTAATACACGAGGTAAATCAGCTTTCTAAAGGTGATGATAAATTTTTGGTGAGAAAAACAATTTTCCTTCATGCATTTCAATAACGTTGGTCACTCTACAACAAGCACATCCCTTCAAGCCATATTTCCTGGAAAAGGGAAGGGACAACTGAAAAGTCAGGAAGAAGGATCAGTCATGCACCGTAGATTTTGCCCTGGGTGGGGCCGCGGGGATCGGGGGCAGCTGTGACTCCAAGGACATTTGAGAAGCCTTGTCTTCATGTGAATATATACACAAAATATAAGAAATGGAATCTGCAGAAAGTATGGAAATTTCCAGATAAGGTAAAATATGTTTTTAGACAGAGGTAAGATACATTTCCCTCTTAGTACTACTTTAATTAACTAAACGAATCATGCAGTTACTCAGGTAGTGCCATAAAAGGTAAGTCAAATTGTGAAAATTCATGTAATTTAATATCATATGAACACGGAGACTGTAAAGTTGAATTAACACGGTATAGGCAGTGGTCCCTGTATTTATTATGATGGCCCTGAATAAAGTATTCTTTACCATGGCTGGTTAGCTCAGTTGGTGTTATAACACCAAGGTCAAGGATTCAGATCCTCATACCTTCCACCCCCCCCCCAAAAAAAAGACAATATGAAGATTTCCATGAACTTTTGAAGTACCCTCGTATATGAAAGATCTAGAAAAGCATATTCCCATAGCTTAAATAATACTACTTTAAAATATTTTAAATTACCGTAATGGTAAGACACTGAAAAATATTTTAATTTTGTTTAGTGCACTATTGATGCAAAATTAGGTTCGGTGTCTTTTTTCCCCTTAAATTTTACATCTGTGGTAATATTTTCCCCCTAAATAAAAAATGACACTATTATATCAAGATAGAAGGAATGCCTTCTTATTACAAATTTGCTATAGGAAATTGGATAGGACTGGTTTCAGTCTAGGTTCTATTCAAAATTTGAGTTTTTAAAATCGTGACCAACTCATTTCATCTCTCTGAGCTTTGGTTTTCTTATTTTGAAGGCTATCATGAAGACAGTTGTTGCAAAGATTAATCGTGTCAGCACATGTAAAACACAGTGCCTATCGCTTAGTGACTCCTCACTATAATACAGCTCTTATTACATAATTGTCTAAACTGGGTGCTTCTGAAAGCATTTGGTCACAGTGGCTAAAATTCTAATGTAAAAGTCTCTGGCACATGTATTCACAAAGCAAATTTCTGCATTCAGCTTCAGGGAGTTCTCTGGGTTCCTAAAATGTATTATAAAAATAAAATAAAATGTGTTGTTATAAATCGTTTCTCAAATTTTAATTCATATAACTGACAAAAAGTAAATGTTACCAGAGCTTTCGGTCTGTGGCTGTAAATAAGATATTGCTAACACCATTTAGCTAAATATTGCTGGTTGTATGCCTCCATTTCTTGATGAAGATAGACATCCAGCACCCCTGCAAAGTCCCGATGCTTATGTCTGGAAGTCTATGAGGACTGGCTCATCTATGGTTAGAGTCAAGTCTGCACCCAATGGGCTCTTTCCCTCTCTTACTAAGTGCCTACTGGACATGCGCTCTATAGTCTAAATATGCTGTGCTTCTTTCTCAGTGTCGCCTGATGTTCCTCCAGCGTCACGTAGTCCATTTAGGCAGATTCTCTAGGTTTTCCCAAATTGCAAAGCTGAGCAGAAAAGAGGAGCTTAGCCCAATCTCAGTAGAGGTCAGACCTCGTTCCTAGGCCCTAGTGGGACAAACAGGTATCCCATTCCTCTCACCTACTTATGGCCTTAGCTCTTCCTTCCCTTTCTTGTCTGCCTGCTAAAGGAAGGAAGGAAGGAAGGAAGGAAGGAAGGAAGGAAGGAAGGAAGGAAGGAAGGAAGGAAGGAAGGAAGGAAGGAAGGAAGGAAGGAAGGAAGGAAGGAAGGAAGAGCAAAAGTCAATCTGCACACTCTTTTCAGTAGCCTCCTTTCTTCACAGGTTCCCATGTTCCACGATCCATTCTCAAATGAAACTAGGTGGCGTCCTTGGCTTCCTCTCTACAGGGAACCCATAGAAAAATGTAGATCCTCTGTAGGATCTCCTCATAACTTTCCCCTAACCCCTGGCTAAGTTCTGATGGTGGGGACAGTAACTGTTAGGTGACAAGGCACATTTGTTTAGGATTTTCCTAATCTGGCTATATAGAGTGGGCAGTGCCTGCTGTTTTATGGAAGCCAGATGTCTCATTTTCTAATCCTCGAAAATTATTGTCACTTCATTCAGAATAAGAATGAGTTGAAGTTAAGTCTGTGATTAAAAATAAGTTTCAAGTAAACAGGTTTCTTGGGGAAGAATCCCATGGCTATGCAAGGGGATATAGTTAATTCTAAACATAGCGTACTTTAAAACTATTATGAGACAATAATTTTAACAGTTGTACGGATGATTAAAAAGCCATTTTCTAAAATATTCTCACTGGAGTTTTTTTTTTTTTTTTTTTTAAGGAAAACATTTAATTGTTCCAATCAAGCATAACTACTTTCTGCTTATGGTGTAATTTGTATAGTCTGATCACACGGTGTGTGGCTATTTGTCATAATTTTGTAAGTGTATATTCCCCACTGTAGTGATCGGCTATCATTAATTGTGAATAATTCCCTGCTCATTAAAGTGTTGCAAAAACAAGGAAAAGCAAAGCCCAGCAAACAAGAGGACGGGAAACCTAGATCAAGAGTCCTCTCTGTAAGCGGACATTGTTTCCTAAGAGTTTATAAACTACATCCATTTGGAAGGCATTTAACAACAATACAAACATATGACAAAAGGCAGCTTTTTAAGATTTTTCAGGTAAAAGACTGAACACGATTGATGCTTTCTCTGCTGCAGGTGGCAATTACTTTATGCAACTCAAACAAGCCTTATTTTTAAATATGTAAACCTGCTGCAACCCTTCTTGTCACCATGCAGGTTAAACCATACTGACAGGAAACAGGAAACTGCATAAGGATTGTCCCAAAGGGACCATTTCAAAATATAGTAATTCCATTACCTACTTAGGGAACATCAAATTCTCACAGTGTGCAAATGACTCAGAAGACATAAGATCTAGAAGTAACATCTATCTAAGTAGCTTAATAACCTTCTCCATATGAATAAGTTGTGTATGCTAGTGAGAACTAAAACAATCCAGGTTTATTTGGGATAGAGCAGAATCCAGGACGATGAGAGCAGAGTGCTGTGCTAATCATAAACATGTGCAGTCAGCTGTGCGCAATACTTTATTTTCTTGTGCAATGAAAGCATCTATGGCGTTTACACTTTATATGGAATAGCCTGCTCCCCTGGCCATCGTATTCATTCCTTTCAGGTGAGGTCTTTTGTTCGTCCCTCCCACTCTTGCCTCTGTTCCTGCACTTCTAGGTGTGGGATGCTCCCTTGTTCTGCAAACTCTCCCACCCATCCATTACTCAAACAGTTCCTGAATTCCCACCACCTTTTCCATAAAACCTTTAATAAATCAACCCAGAAGAACTCACAGCCCGCTGTTCAGCCTTCCTGACAAGATGACAGAGACGGTGACAGCAACCTGCCACTGATGTGGCTGCCTCTTCATGCCTCAGACCAGTAAATACACTGCCTCTGAGTGCTCCTCTGGAAATAGTTCACCTACTCATAGAATGTATGTATTTGTTGACATTTCCTTATCTATATATTTGTTAATGCTTTCTTATTTTTCACATCAAATTAGTAACTATATATTAATCCCTTGTTACCTACAAGGCACTGATATCTAAATCATTGTTGAATATTACTAGGTTTATACTTAATTCTTAAGGCATCTTGGGCAAACAGGCTTCTATCACGGTCACTGCCATTATCACCAACATCATCATTAATCAAGCTGGAGGTGTCCCAGATATGGATCAGACAAAAAATAGCATCGAAGACCCCATATATTGTGCCAGTCAGTCTTATGTATTTTAACATAAGCAGGAAAGCAAAGCTTCCTCTGTCCCAACATTTCCCGTGTGTGTGTGTGTTTGTGTATGACATCTGGGGGACACATGATTCTTGTGTCCCCCAGATGTCATAACATACATAAGTAGTGCCCTGCACATCAACTCCCAAGTGCCCCGACACTATAGATGTTCTCATTTCTTCACTCTCTGCCTTCATCTGCTTTCTGCATCGCACCATTTATTTTATTGTTGTATTCACCTGATTTTTGGCTCTTGTTTTGGCTCCTGTTCTTGGCTCCACACTTGACCTTTGCAGTGGGCAAACAAATATAGTTTCTCTCTAGATTTAACTTTCATTTCTCCTTGAACATGGTTGACCCTTGTGCACCGGCTCAATTTCTCTCTGGCTGTTTCTGGTCATTCCATAGCCTCCTCTAATTTTAGCTCTCAGGGTTCAACATTGGCTGCTCCTGAATTAGAATCCCAAGGACGTGGAGAGGTAGTGGTTAGACATTATCCATTTAATTAGTTGATGAATAGACAAATATGAATAAAACGCAACCCTTGTTCCTGACCAGTTACATAAGCATATAAAATGAAACTGACAACTTCTATTACATAATAATTTTCATAAGTTGTGCAGGTTTTTCCTCGTCAATTTATTTGTAAAACATCTTCAGACGTGACTGGGATAGTGTCTTTGTTCTGGCAAAAATGATAGAAATTTAAAGTCAGTTTAGAGGAAGAGATCTGCTGACAAATTCATGGCGGTTGGAAAGGGAGCAGAGCACTGTAAGATGTGAGGATTCACTTGGGTGTTTCAATCTCATATTGGCTGGAGTCTGCCCTTGGAAACACACATATTTTCTTCTGATGAGAACTGACTTCCACAAATGTATGTGAAATAAAGTATATGCCCTTGTGTGAAGTTATCTAATTATACAAATAATTAAAAGTTTACAATTATTTAAAAAGAAATCCTATCAAACTGCTGGATTCCTCTGGCCAGCTTTTTTTTTTCTTTTTAAAGAGAATTACATACAAATATGAAGGAGGGAAAAAAGGTCATACAAAATCATAGGCCCCTGTATCAATATATAGAGAAAATCATTACATCAATCTAATAGTAAAACCTGCAAGGATTTAGTAAAAACCAAACAGGGGATGAAATTTATTGGTTGGTAATGAGTTTGTGTACGTGTGAATTGATGGGGCTGTTTGTAAATTAAAAGCTATTATGAAAATAAATTCATGTATTACTTGCATAATTAAAAGTATTATTAAAAAGACATAATGAAGGAGTCCTTGTCTAACTGCCCAACCTGGTTAAAGTGGCAATGTTAGAAGACAGGATGTATTCTACTGTGTCCACAAGTCACAAAGAGAATAGAGTCAGTTGGCTCCACCAAGTTCAGATGAGTCTTCTGAACAATAATGGATCAAGTTCTTTATCTCAGTCTATATAAACCAAGGAGTTCAGATGAACCAAACCAGCATTGCCCAGATCATGACAGAAAATGAAATAACTAGAGCAAGTATATAAAATATGTCAATTGTGATGCATGGGTGCTGTGTAGTGAGATTTGCTCCCCATTAGGTTTTTCATTAGAGCCTTTATCTAAACTGAGTGTCACGGTTTGGAATTTTATAGAAGTCCAGGATCCATTCTCTCCATCCTACAAGAGTACTTCAAAAAGTTCATGCAAAGATTTGTATTATCCTTCAATTCTACTTTTCCGTGGACTTTTTGAAGTACCCTTGTACACGTTCCTACATAGAGGCTTTTATTCTTGATTTTCATAAAGCTTGTATTTTTGTGCCTATTTTGGAGAAAATTCTCAAATTTGTGATTACATGATCAGGATTCTGTACTTACAGCACAGATGCTTTTAGCCACTGCATTAGATATTTCTGGTTAACTTCTTTACTCTTATGACTGTACATGTTTTTATGTGTGAACTGCTCACGTTGGTTGTTAAGTAATCATGGAAGGAGTCTGTTTGTGAAGCGTCACCTCTATGGAAGTAAAAGGAGCAAAGCCCAGGGACTTGATATGGGAGATAAAAAACTTTTAGATTAAAGAAAAAAATAGAACTTATCTTTAGGGTTCTTTTTTAATATCTTACTTAAAAAAATAAGATTTAAAAAAATCTGAAACTGAAGACTATAGCTAAGAACTTAGGTAAGTGATAAAACTAAGCTCTCTATTTAGTACTAGATAATGGTCAAAGAAAAAATAAGTATTTTGTCAACACCTACACACCAATACACATATAAATATGCCTGTAATGAGCAGGTAATCTGAATTAACAATATAGAGTGCAGGAACTGGAAAAGGTCAGGTATTCCTTCCCTTCAAGGCCAATGTCACCTTCTGTACTCTCAGTCACATATCTCTTTATTATTGTCAACCTTCCTTTTCTGCTAGATCTTACTCTCTAGGATATATAGATAGGCTGAAATACTTCCCATTCTAAAACAAAAAAACAAAAGCAATACAAATACCACTGTTCCTTTGACCTCGTATTGCCCTTTCTAGTTATGCCCTTTCTCCGTTCTTTTTTTCATCCAAACTTCTCAAGCATGGACCGAGGAGGAGAAATTCTTCTACAATGAAAGTCCTTAATCCTTTGCTTCTTATCCCATAGTCAACACAGCAAGGTTTCTTTTGGCCACTACTCCATACAAACCACTCTGCTTAAGGCGACCACTGCATTCTCAAATTTAATAGGCACTTTCAGCAGTTCTCTCCTCCCGGGAACTATCCCCTTGACTTTATGTCAGACTTCTGCCAACTTTCTTTCCATAACTCCTTTGTGAGTTTCTTCTCCTTTGCTCATCATTTTAAACAAGGTATTCTGTTTTTTTTTCCTCATCCTTCTCCTTTTTTCCATTTTTTCCCTCTCTGAACAAACTAATGGTTTTAGCTATTATTTATATGTAGATAAAACTTGATTTATACTTTCAAACAGAATCATTCTTCTGAGATATAAATCTTCATATCCAGCTGCCTTCCTGACATAACTACTTCAAGGGCTACAAAGCACTTTAAAGTTAGTAGGTCCAAAATCGAATAAATCAAGCCCCTTCCCCAAAACGTGTTCTTCGTCGTGTGCTATCCATTTCAGTTGCTGGTTCTAACAGGGTCACCCAAGTTAGAAATCGAGAGCCATTGTCGACTTCTACATCTCTATAATGCTTACTATTATCAATCAATATTAGTAATCAATGATTTTACATTAATTTAAAAAATTGTTTTGCTTTCTCTCCATACAGATTATCACTGCCCATCTTAGGCTTTCAAAATTTTTCTGAGCTATGACAGTGGCCTTCTAACCGCTCTCTTTGCCTTTATTCTTGGTCCATTTAAAGGTGTATTTCACGATTCTTACACAATAACAACTATTAAATTAAAGTCCAATCTCTCCTGCTCATGTCAATAGCTTCCCACTGCATCTGGTACAGAATTCAAGATTCTTAGAATAGCATAAAGCCTTCCTCTGTCTAATTGTGCCTACCGCTGGCATCACCGTCTCTCATGCCTCACCTTGCACGTGAATTTTAGCTCTGCTAACCTATTTGTAGATATTTGACAACTCTCTACAGCTTCCCTTTCCCGTGGTCTTCTTCCTTCCTGGCACAACTGTCTCTACTCCTTCACCATTTTTCACTGGCTTGTTCTTACTTGTGCTTTTAAGGCCCAATTCTGGAACAATTCCACTATAAACTTTCCCTCCCTCTTCTGGGCTCCATTCGATTTCCTTCTATAGGCTTCCAAAGCAGCCCTTGCAGGTTCTTTTTACATTTTAAATGCATTACGTGTATCAGTGATTCAAGGTTAGACCCATTTTCGATGCTATATCCTGACACTTAGAACCTATGCAATATCTTCAGACTAAAACAACAGGTGACTTAAAAAAAAATTATAGTTGTCATAGGTGTTTTTATGACCGATCAAAGTAAAAATTTTTTATTCTGTTTATTTTTACATATTTATGGGGTACAGAGTTAATTATCAGTATTTGTATACAATATGTGATGATCAAATTAATATTATGACAGTCATCATTACAAAACGTGATTACTTTACCCAGTTACTCCCTATCCCCGCTCCTCTCCTTGTTTCCCATGTCTAATAACTATAGGTCTGTTCTCTCCTTTTGAAAGTTCAACGTTTTATTATGGTCTTTCTATCGATCAAAGTAAAATTTTTGATGACAAAAAAAACTAAAATGGCTTGAAAATACAAATTTTCTTAAAGCAATTTTGGCCACCTAAGTACAAGTTTGTATTTACTTTTTCTGCTTGATCTAGATAAAGATTTGCATAAAATTGTAGTATCATGAGGTTGGCAAAGACCTTAAGGATTATCTATATTTGAATCTCCATGACAAAATCCCTGCCAACTGTTCACCAACATATACTTAGATACTTCCTATGCTGAAGGATTCATTTCCCCAAAGATGAACCGATCACGAATTCAAGCACTTCCACTGCTTAGTAAGATTTTTGTGAACAGATCAGAATCTGTCTTCCTGAAAAGGCTGCTCATTGTTCCCATATCTCTCCTCCTTAAGGTCTAGCAGGGCTAGTCTGCACCTCTTCTACTGGACATGCCTTCAGACAGAATCACTTCTTAGGTACTGTAGGCTCATATCTTCTCCAAGCCTTCTTTTGACCTTTTTGTGGGTGATTCAATTTTAGGCTACCTTCACTGAGCTGATTATCCTCCACGGTGCACTCCGTCCAGTGTCTATTTTCCTCTTAAAATGTCTGACTCTAAACCTGAATCCAATGCTCCAGGAATTTCTGATTGACACACGGAAGAGCAGGTCCCATTCTAGATGCTACACTTCTACCAATGTCTTAAAGGTGCATATGACCTATATTAGTAGCTACATCATGTCGTCAAACCCTAAGTAAAATAATTAACATAAAAGTAGTCTCTTTTGTCTCAGTGAGTGGCTTCACAGGCCAGGAATGATCAGTCCTGATGCTTGGACTGTGTTGCCTGTGACGCAGAACATGCTGTGCTGCAGAGAGTCCAAATTCATCCCCACAGTGCTGCTTTTCTGACACCCAACTCCTCCACTCCATTCTCATGAGTTTCACCCTATTTCTGCTACCTCTGCCCACTCCTGTGGTATTTTCCTCATATCTACATCACTCCATTTTTCTTCCTTCTTCATGATCTATGATTCAAACTCTCCCCTCTCTCTCCGTGTACTGCTTTCTACCTTCTCTGCCTGCCTCCAACCATTCAGTCATCTATGTATTCAGTAAATGTGTTTTGAGTTCTCATAATGTGCTAGGATACTGTGAGCCTGTTCTTGCAGGAGACTCATGGGATGCCTTTATTTTTCCAAATCAGAATGAGGTAAATAGTGAGAGTCAGGCTAGGATGAGGGGGACAGTGATTACAGAGAAACCTGTAATGCCAAACAGGGAGGTGAGTGAAGGAATAGAGTGACAGTGTGAGAAGAAGGTAATGGGATCAGAGAGCTGACGCCACTGTCCACGGTACAGGCTGTCACCAATCAAGCAATAGGTCACATGGACAAGATTATTTGGGGGATTTTATGAGCGCATACTAATCAGTTAAATATATTAAGGTGCATCCATAACTTAGAAGAGTATGCAGCCATTACAAATCAATTATCCAATAATAGTTCATTTTCATAAGAGTACATTCCCAGTTAATATAAAAGGGGAAAGGAATCATTAAAAACCATCGTAAGAAAAAAAAAACCGGTAATAAGATGATCCTAATTTTATAACACATAGTAAATACATATGATAAGATTGTATATTATTTTTATCAATAAAAACAGAAAAGAATAAAAATTAACCAGACTATTGGAATTTGGGGTAATTGTTATCTTCTCTATGCAGTTCTATATTTTTCATTTTTTTCATAATGTAATACAAAATGCCTTACATTTATGACCACAGAAAATAAATTCTATTAAATATAAGATGGCCCGGTGAAAAACTCAATTAATGCCTACAAATCCATGTTTCATAAGTTAGATATCAGATGGATAACATGTAAAAATCTCATTCATAATTTAAATTTATGGCTTATGTTCTAGTATATAAAATATTACAGAATGTTAAACATAAATAAATAAAGATGATGTAAGAATTTAACATCTAACTGTCTTTATGAAAGAAGTATGATTTTCCTTTTATAGCCCAACCTAATCATTCAGGCATACTTTTAAATAGCATTTCTTATATTTGAAAAGTTATTGAGTAATCAAACAATGACCTTTAGTGCTCTACCAAGAAATGCAATCCAGCTTTGTATGGCATCCAAACTAATCAATATCCTATTATGATCACAGATGAGATTTTATAACCGAGACACAGCAGCTAGGATGTCAGACACACCTTTATTTCCTCTACTGCCAGACATTTGGTGGCATTGCATAGGAAACCATTTTAATGAGGACATAGAATTATTTCTCTTTCTGAACAGGACAATGAAGTTTTAGTTTTTAATTATATCATAATGCTATGAGAATAAGGGTGCATTAATCATCATTATATCAGACAGACTTATTCATTACAAAGAGTGAAAATACACATATGAATCTCCTTTCATCTTGCCTATACATTCTGAATTGATCTGTAAAGACTGGCACGTGTCAGACCATCCATGGATCAGACCACAGGAATGTCAAGAAATACTCACAGGTAGAGCTGATTTGATTACTGGGTTGCACTGATTATCTAACCTGTTATTAAGATAGTTGATTAGTTCATTAATAATGATCAAACCAGTTCTGTACCACAAACTCAAATATGTTTTAAATGGTTACAAGGCATTTGAAAATATGGCAGTTTTAGAAATGCAATCCAAGCAAAGAGGTGGCTGTTGATTTTAGCCTGAACGGGCTTCCAGGGCAAAGCCAGATTTATTAGAGGTTATGGCGTAGACTATCAGTTGTCTCATTAATGAATTCCTATCAGTGTTGAGAGGATCAGGGACAACTAATTTTAAATATTTATCCGAATGTTTATATAACCAAAGATTTATGGGGTTTCTTACATTCTTCTCGGATACAACATGTTTTATAAATTCACCATCAGATGGTATCCTAAAGTGGTCTTGATTTGCATTTCCCAGATGCTGAGTGATGTTGAACGTTTTTTCATGTGTCCATTGGCCATTCGTATATCTTCCTTTGAGAGATGCCTATTCAGCTTCTTTGCCCATTTTTAAATTGAGTTATTTGTTTTTTTGCTATAAAGTTGTTTGAGTTCCTTGTATATTCTGGATATTAATCCTTTGTCTGATGTATATTTTGCAAATATTTTCTCCCACTCTGTAGGTTGTCTTTTCGTTCTGTTGATTGTTTCTTTTACTGTGTAGAAGCTTTTTAGTTTGGTATAATCCCATTTGTTTATTTTACCTTTACTTGCCTGTGCTTTGGGAATTCTACTCTGCTATAAAAAAGAATGAAATGCTACCATTTGCAACACCATGGATGGACCTTGAGAGAATTATATTAAGTGAAACAAGTCAGGCACAGAAAGAGAAATACCACATGTTCTCACTTATTGGTGGGAGCTAAAAATAAATAAATAAATAAACACAAACAAAGGGGAGGGGAAGAAGACACAGTAATGATGACAATTCCTTGAACTTTTTAAGACAAGTGAACAGATATGATGTAAGGGGGAGGGGGGAAGAGGAATGGGTAAAGGGTCATGAAAGTTGACTACCATGTATATTGAGAAGTTTAAAATAAAATTTAAAAAAATAATGAAAACATAAAAAATAAAATAAAAAAATTCACCATCAGAGTACATATTTCAGAATATTACTAAAGCAGTTCTTTTTAAACATTAGAAAAATTTCTTTTGGTACATTTATGTTTATCTCAACAAGTAGATATAAATACTAGGAGGAGAAAGAAGATAGAACACTACACCACCACCACCAACAGGATAGATATTTTGGGAAAACTCCCATGCTATACTAGCTTGAGGACAAAGAAAACGAACTTACGAAGACCTAAGCATCATCACTAGACACAAAGGTTGAACTTCAAATGCACTTTTGGCCCTTGTAGCCTCAGGTAAGTTCTAGGGGTAAAATACCTAACTATATATGGCATTAAGAAATCAGACAAAATAAACAAAAACCTTTCTATATACTGAAGAAAGGCCATATTTCTATTCTGTATATTAATTTCTTTTACATACGAGTGTTCCTACAATCTTTCTTTATAATTAACTCTAAATATTTTGGTTCGAGGCTTATTAAGCCTAAAAGTGACCATGAAACTAAAACTACAAAGTTATGTCACTGTGACTTTGAAGAAGTTTACTTTCTATTCTGACATCTATTACATGGATGGCATCAGCTTTTTAAAAAGTGTTTTGAGCCAATATCTATTCTTGTAAGGGAGTTGCCGATCTCTCTCAGAGAGTCCTAACAAAACCTGTCCATTTGAGTCATCAGATTAAGGAAGAAATCCTAGGGGCAGGAGTACAGAATCTTTATACTCCATAAAAGTGATGGAAATAATAGTAATAACTAATATTCATTGAGTGCTTGCTGTAGGCAGTCTTTGTTCTAACTTCTTTATATATCATTATTATTATTTTTTTAATCCTCACAACCACATTATGTACTAGGTATTATTATCCTCATATTACAGATGAGAAAACTGGGGCACAGAAACATGAAATAATTTGCCCAACATGATATTACGTCCAGGAAGTGCCTGAGCCAGGTTTGAACTTGGGAAGTCAGCCTCCAAAGCCTCCATAGCCCCTGAGCACATTGCTTTCGCTCTGTCCGGAAACGATGTAGCCAGGAGTGAACTGCCTGCTCCTCACAGTCATTGGCTCCTTTAGACAGAAGTAATTTTCTCTCCAGAGGTAATGACTCAAGGGGAAAATTTCAGGTGCAGCAAGTAGGGTTTAGCTTTGACTCATTTTATCTGCAGGAGTGTGATCTAGTGCCCTCTAGAGGGCGAAAGAGGACAGCATGGGCAACAGATTTTTTTAATGAACATAAGTAGAAAAAAATTGCATTAAGAAACTATGGACGCGGGTGTTTGAAAAACCTACACTCCTATAATGAAACTCTTCTTTTTAAAAATTTTTGTAAAGTTAAAATCTTTCCTGAAATGTGGAAAAGATAAAATTCTGGATGTTGTATAACTGAACCGTAGCCAAGATGATAATGTAAAAATATGGAGCCTTAGGTAATACATGGTAAAATATTAAAATGTCAAAAATAATCATTTAAGTAGTCCACCTTTAACAGCTGTATGATTTCAATACACCAAAAATGACTTTAAGCATGCTCAAATAAAAGAGAAGATAATTAGTGAAAAACCCGTTGTTCTTTTACAGGGAGACTTGGTACCAGTCCAATCAACATGAAATTAGGTCATCTGCATAGTGCATAAAGGTACTCACCACGCACCAAAAACCCGGCCTGGTTTTGAAGAAATCCGTGTTTTGAAGAAACCAGTGTTTTGTGGATGCTGAAAATAAAGACTATTTTTTTTTTCCAAAAGCAGAAAAAATATATCACTAATATTTTAGATAATTGGTACTCATTAGATACTTGATAAATTAGTGAATAAATTCTGGTTCTAGTTATACTATAAAGGTCAAATACTCTTTAGTTCTCTTTTTATGTATTGTCTAACTTCTCACCCATCTTTGTTGAACTAATGAAATGAAGATATCCATCATGATGTAACTGAGCTGGGGGATCTAAATTACCTTCATCTGGCACCATTCCAATATACTATAAATGAGGTAATTGTCCTTGACTATAAAATTTGCATTTTCAAGACTTAATTGCTATCATTACATCTTTTTGTAATTCTATTAATTTAACTGAATGGAGCGTTTGGTTTTATGGTTAAAAATTTGCATTAAAACATTGTACATTTAAATAGAATTTTAATATTTTTATCAAAAGTTCTGTACAGTTATCCCAGAGGAGCTGAAAAATTTCTCAAGAAAAAGTTGGGAGCTGTCAACAAGCAGGTTTTACCTTTGGTGATCATTAAAAGACCTTCACGTCACTTGGCAAACGCTTCATTCTGGAGGTTGAAAAATCACTGAGGCCAAGCACTTTGTGGATTCCTCCTACTTAATCATTAACAGGAAATCTATTACCCATAGCCAAGGCATGGCTGGGAGCCCTTTCCTTTGATCGTCTTGGTGTTTGAGGTGTCCCCCTCTTATCCTCAGTGAGTGGGGCATTCTGTGTTCGCGTGTGTTTGGGTTTGGTTGGAACATACCGTCCTCAGTGCTGTCCCCTCCTGAGCAAGGTGTTTCCATTTACGTGGCTGATCTTTCAGCCATGGTTCCTTGCAGAGACGAGGTAGTAGAATGTAATTCTTTACTCCTGTTGGGGGACCCAGTTGGGGAAACTTTCCACCTTAGCCTTTGGAATCTTTGTGGTCACTTTACAGCTATGCAGCTGTTTTCTTAATAGATTTGAATGTGAATGTAGAACCTTACCATCAGATTAACACAGGCACTTTCTTAAGTAACGTTACATGTAATTGCAGTTAGTGAAATTGGCTTTGTACTTAACAATTTTCCAACCCTTTAGACCTTTGAAAACAACAAGCATCTTGCCTTTCAGGACAACTAAGGTTGGTTAAAAATCAGAAAAGGACTGGGGCAAGGTTTCACACAGTAAAGTTTTGGAAGAAGGAGTAAAAACACAGAAGCAGCTTTTGTTTTAGAAGGTGTTCGGGAGACGATGGATTCTCCACATTTCCCTAGCTGTGACGGTTCTCACGCACCCTCACAGCATGTGAGGGTCCCATTTACAACAGGGAAAGATGGCAAATATTTGCCGAAAGTGGACCAGGAAATGTTATTAGGGACACAAAGATCCTTAGGCATACTTTAGGCCATGTACTAATTTTGAAGATAAGGAACAGAAGCACAGAAAAGATCTGTGACTTGACCAAGGACTTATATTTAAGTCAGTGGGACAGAAAGACCTAGAAGTCAGCATCCTTGATTCCAGTACATACTTTCAGTCACTACCTCATATTTTCCCTCTGATGCCAAAAGCTCTTCTCTTGAGGAGAATCACTGCAGGCTACAGAGGCAGTAGCGGGCCCAGGAGGGTTGAGTGAGAGGTTGTTGACACTAGCCTTGGACACCAGAGTTAGTTCCTCATTGACAAGTCTTTCTACATCATGGGTCTTCCTCTATATATTACCAGACCCAATCCCTGAAGTCCGATAAATCGAAGGGCTTGTGTCTAGTCTACCAGGAAGCCACTGTGTGTTACCTAAATTTCTTTATCCACCAAACTGACACACCCATAGATTCTACACTTGATATCTCTTTCAGTTTGCTCATGGGCATTTTATTTAATATGACAACTCCCACCTCAAAATAAATTCAAGGTGTACTCAGCAGAAATACAGGACAGTATTATATTACTGAATACACCATAATGTATCTACTCAGGGATGCCATCCAGGAGTGAGTAATATATGAAAGGAAAAACATTCCATTAATTAGCATGTCTGAGACGTTATAGCTGGGCTTGTCCAAGGATACAGAATGGGACCTTTTGGTTGAATGGAACCCATCATTTCAATCATAGGACCTATTTAACCAATATTAATGAAATCAGCAAATTATTTTTAGGATAATATTTACAAGGCTATTTCTTGCTCAAACAGGAGATAAATTTCCTTATCTCTTTGTTTTTTTGGCCCCAAATTATCCCCCACAATGAGGTTAATTATAGCTTAGTATGCACTGTGATTGCATCCTTAATGCACAATGACATTTCAAGTTTGGCCATTTAGAGAAGATCACGTAAGTAATCACAAACTTATTGCCACCATGGGCCAAGGGAAAAGACACTGTGTGAACCTTGAATACATCTTTCCCTCCTTCATTTCCAGTGAACACTTCAAAGAAATCCATTTCAAGTTAATAATAAGCATTAATTGTGCTTCTACAGTATTTTAGATACTGTACCAAGTGCTGGGATCTTAGAAATGTATGGCAAGTATCCCTCTGCCTAAGGAATGTATTTTCCTTGTTTGAATAGTTATACTGTTATCACTTACATGTCTCTGTTATGCTGTGTTGATATTATTTTTATTATTATTATAGTTTAACTCCCAAGCTATTTTTTAAGGAAACTAGAGTTTGAAAGCATGACTTATTCTTTATATTCTGACCAGTGTAAACCTAAATCCTGCTTGGCCTGATTTACTCCTCTTGTCACAGAATAATTAAAAATAGCACCCTCTTTCCCCACCAATATGTTCTGTTTTGGATGATAAATCGTATCTGCACAACACATTGCCTGGCCTGTCATTGGCTTAGAGACCCAATAGAGAAAGGTGGGAAGGGTAGAGCTTCATAGTCTCAATTCTGGGTTTGATCCCTGCCTCAGCATTGGCCAAATGATTGCAGGTAAATCCCTTCACCTTCCCACGCTTCAACCTCCTAATATGCAAAATGAACAAGATGACACCAATGCCGTAGAGTTGCTGTAAGACCAAAGGATTTCGAATGCTGGAAAGCAGTTTGCAAAAACAAAGCATTATATACACAGTGTATTAATATACCCAAATATCATATTGTACTCTGCAAATATATACAATCATCATGGGTCTATTAAGAAAAATAAATTAAAAAGATTTACAAAAAAAAAAAAGAGAAATAGTAGAATAGTGGTTATCAGATGCAGGGAAAAGGCAGATGGTAGGGAAAGCTTGGTAGACTGGTACAAATTTACAAAGTCACAGTTAGAAAGAATAAGTTCTGGTGCTCAAGATAACAATAGCTAATAATAGCGTATCATATGTTTCACTATAGCCAGAAAAGAAGATCTTGAATGTTATAACCACGAAGAAATGATAAATGTTTAGTCAATCGATGATCACTATGCTAACTATTCTGATTGGATCATTATGCAATATATGCATGTATTGAAACAACAGACTGTACCCCATAAACATGTACACTAATAAAATATTTTAAATAAAAGTAAGAAATTAAGTATTTAGAAAACAAACCAAAAGAAGCATTGTATAACCATTCCAGTAAAGAATTGCATTTGGTAACAATGCTACAGGCAGTGTGGAGAGTGACAGTTCTCAGGAATGGACGTGCCTACACTAAACCAAATCCAGTCTGAGCCCTAATACTCAGGTCTTCTCTCCCCAAGTCTTACTGAGCAATTTTGAAATATAACTGATAATATTCATAGCTATAATTTATTGTCTGTATGATATGCTATGCATTACATCAGGTGCTTATATGTACTATTACTAAGCCCCATCTTTTCCCATTTTAGACATGGAAAAACTGAGGTTCAGAGAGGTTGTATAATTTGTAATGGCACAGGTTAATGAGTGGCTGGATTAAGTTTCAAATAAACACTTTCTACTGCTTCCAGCTGCCTTTTGCTTTGTACCTGCACTGGTGGGAAATTCCCAGCACAGACTCAGTAAAATAAACACATGCTCTCACGCACATACATGTGCACACATGCACACACATGCTCACATACACACAGATACACACGATACACACATACAAACACCAAGGAGTTAGACATTACAGCAGAGAGTGGTATGCACACGCTATACACACAATTCTCTGTCCAAACCAAAACTTTTTAAAGTTTTTATTTTCTTAAAGACAGCTTTAAAAACAAACTTTTTTGGTGGGGGGAAGGGAAAAGATATTTTCTTCTTATACATATACAAAACATAACAAAATGTTTTCTGTAAGAAAGAGTGCTCTTTTTTAATATTTAAATCTCATACATTTTAAATAACTGTTATTTTTTAGTTATTTTAGTTTACTTTTTTTTACATAACTACCAAATAAACATTATAGTTAATTTCCAATTTAAAAGTGTGTATTGACTAATTCATTAAACTAAAAGAGTAACTATTATTTGTTAGTGCAATAGTGTATGTCTCCACTATTGTGTTAAGCTCTTGGTCTATATTATTTCCTCCTTTTAAAAAAAAATGACCCATTCATTGCTTTTTATTCACAATATCCTTTATTATGCAACAACGATATGCTTTCTCCCCATTTCATTTTATTTATTATGTATTTTAGTTACTTTATTTAAATGTTAAAGGTGCAAGCTTTTTGTGAAAAAGTACAGAGACATCATGGTAATAGTTTAAACCCTTCTCGGCATGAAGTAATTTTTTTTCTGAATCTTTATAAAAAATTGCAAATGATTAGCAATATATCATGCAACATTGCACTTTACGCACTGTTTGAAGAAGACTGTTTTAAGCAGCTAGTACTAAAAGCATCTGTTCTCCATCTCTCAACAATCCAGCTGTTACTCAGGTACCGAGACCAATCTTGCCAAAGTTACTCAAGAGCATTCTGTCGGGGACTGCCCCACCTTGCATACCGCTGCCAGTGACAGTGTCTGGAGGGATGACAGCTGTTCATCATGATATGCTGAACCTCAAATACAACAATACTATAAGAATCATTTTCACACTGAAAATTACTGATTTCTTCCACCAAATATTTAGTGAGCAACTTCTCTATGCCAGGAACTCTACTATGCAGTGGGGATAAAAATAACAATTAAAAGTAAATCATTATTGTCATCATCTGTGTCCTTAAGAAATCTTAATTGAGGATGAAGACACATAAAAAAGAACAATTAGTTAAAGTGCTGTGATAAATGCTACGATGGTGGGAGGCGTGAGATTCTATGGGGCCGTGCACACAGGAGAGGCTTCTAATCTAGACTGTTAGGGACGCTGTGGGATCACTTTATTGGGTATGTTGTTCAAAGCTCAGTCTTGAAGGTAACAGGTAGAAGATAGGGCCTGAGAGCAGAAAGACAAACTAAGGTCCAGATGTATGAAGGGAACTATTCCTGTGTGGATTCTATGCTGTTGTTTTCCTTTAAGGATGGATTGATCAGAAAGGCTATCTAGAGAGCTGGGCTACAGGGTTACACTCTTAGCCTTGCTTTCACTCAGTGACAGGGTCTGGGATAAGCTTCATAACATCTCTGAAGCCCACTGTGCTCCTCAGAATAATGAACATCATTTTACCATTCAAAACTATGAGGATAAGATGCAGTGATACAAATGAGATAAATGACCCTTGAAAAATTATACACCAGCCCCTGCAAGAACTGGGAGCAGAAACAAGACCCCAGTCCAAAAAGAACAGGCACAGCAAGCAAAAAACTAAGACATGGGACAGAAATATTGAAACTCAGTACTTTGCAATATGCCAGAACCCCACTGTCCATGCCTGGTTCAAGGCTACATGCTTCCACAATGCAAATGCCCAACTGCCTAAACCTCACCCAGTTCCCTTCGTTGAAATGTCTTGACTCTGCTCGCCCCATGTTTTGAAACTTCTACAGCTTAGTTACAACTTAGTTATTATCAAGACTCTGATAAATACCGCATGTGCTCATTCACATGTGGGAGCTAAGAGAGACAGGAGGAAGGAAAGAAAGACCACAGTGGTGCATTGGATTTGCAGAGGGAGAGAACATTCCTCGGGCTACAAAGTGGAGTTGGGGGGACAGGGGGAGGGAGAGAGAGGCTGGGGGTAATTGGGTGGGGGACACGGGGTACAAACACAATTTGTGGTAATGGGTATTCTGCCAGTATTAATCTGGCCCTCACATCATGGGCACGAGGGGTGACAATCAGCTTTGTATCTCATGACTATTCATAATGAATAAAAAAATAATTTAAAAAAAAAAGAGAGAATGAAGCTTGATACATGGCAACCCAGATAAGTTTCCAGCGGCCACAGTGGAGGACATTCTATTTAAAAAAAAAAAAAGACTCCAAAGTCTAACATTTAAGTGTAAATCTCCAGTACCATTTTTTTCCCACACTAAACTCAAGAGAGATTAAAGAGAAGCAATAGGTTAAATGGCATTGCTAAACTGTAACTATGAAAATGGTACACTTGTTAAAATTATTACATACTGTTGTGCAAGGTTAAAAATCTACCATGCCTACTTTTGTTTTTTGGTATTGGTGGCATGAAATATTATTGCCTTTTAGAAGAGGCAGAATAACATAGTATCTAAAAATATATTCTCTCTAGCCAAACTGTCTAGGGTTAAATCTTGGATCTATCACTTGCTAGCTGAGTGACCTGGAACAAATGATTTAATCTCCCTTTGCAACTGTTTCCTCACCCGTAAAATGGGATAATAGCGTGTACCTCACAGAATTCTTGGAAAGAATAAATGAGGTAATTCACATAAAACTGTCAGAATAATGCCTGGCACATAATAAATGTTCAATAAATGTTGGCTATTATTATACCCAGTATTGGGGTCACAATGGGTCACCTTATTGGCACTCAGTAAAATTTGTGATAGAAAGGAATGATTGACTTAAATGAGTGGCAAATATTGGCATAGCACTTCATATAAGTTCATTTCAATAAAATTACCCCCAGAAAGGCACACCTAAAACAAACTCAGACGTTCCTGGAAATGAAATGGACATAGATGAGAAATGCAATATTCAACAGCAAACGTTTTTAACAGGGGGTAGTTTCTGCCTGAGGGCTGTTGCAACAAGAGCTTAGCAAATAAATACCTTGCCTGTTGCAGAGTAAGAAATTGTCACAAAGGGAAAACTTCAAGGTGTCCAAGAGCATTTCAAATATTGAGTCATGAGAGCTACTTCTAAACAATACCCTCTGCTGTTTACCCTTGTACGTAAAAATTCAAAACAAAATAGCAATGATGAAATTTATTATTTAATCAGGCTTCCACATTAAACTCCCACCTCTCATCACTCTGGCCAAATGTCACCAAGGGAGTGGTTTTGATATTCTGCCACTACGTATGTTGAAATGGTCTGGTGTAAAACTTCACTCTGGCAAACAAAGTCTGTATATTTGGAAACAACCAACTGGTGCTGTCATTGGCTTCATCTGGTATCTGATGTCCATCTACCTGATGTGTAGATCTGGTGACGGGGCCATTGGTTTAGAGCATCTGTACTGCCAGGAGCAGATGGTGCAAAAGGGTGTAGGAAACAGCAAGCATCTGACACTGGCTCCAAAGTCAACCTAGATAGCCAGCATTTCATGTCTGAAGAGAGTATTCTCATTCTACAGTGTCTGGGACATTCTGCTGTCAACCATGACTTGCCTCCTTCTGTACAGGTGTACCGCGAATTGTTCCCAGTGTGCTTGTACCTATTGATTCTTTCACCAACAGTGCATGAGACTCGCATTTGTTCAACAGCCTTTGCCTTCTCTTTTTAACTATGTAAATTTTATGACTTGGATAAAAGCAAAAGATTTCTCACTTTAATTTTTAATTTATTTCTGATTAGTCAGATTGATCATCTTTTCATACACTTTCATTCCATTTTCCTGTCATGTGACTTGCCTGTTCATCTGCTTTGCTTATTTTTATGTCGTATTGTTTCTTTCTCTTAGTGATTTACTAGATTTCCTTATATAGTCTAGATAGTAATTGTTTCTTGGTTCCCTAGATTGTTTTTCTTCTCCAGTCTGTAGCTACTCTTTTCAATCCCCTTATATTGTCTTTAAAATACTTCTATTTAGAAATGACCTCAAATACACAGAAATGTTTTAAGAATAGAATGGTACAAAGAATACCTCTGCACATTTTACTGATTCATTTGTTGTTAATATTTTATCCTATTTATATGTATAAATGTGCATATACACATACATATGTATGAGAGTACTTCAAAAGTTCATGGGAAGATTTATATTATCTTTTAATTTGATTTCTGCATGAACTTTCTGAAGAACCCTTTATATGTGATATTTTTATATACAAAAGTTTTTCTTAATTTTAATGTAGTAGGATTTCATGGCCTTTGCTTTTTGAGCCTTAAGAAATTGTTCCTTTAGTCCTAATTTATTAGGGTTTTTTTCTGTATTTCCTTCTGGAAATTCAAATCTTTGTTTTTACATTTAAGTGATAAATCCACACTTTCTTGTGTATGACATGACATCAACATTTAATTCTATTTTTTCTCTACAGAATAAAAAATGTTTGCATTGCTATTCAGTGCATTTCCATATTGGTTTATAGTTATACTTCTGTCATGGAGATATATATTTATACGAAGGTGCTTCAAACAGTTCATGGAAAAATAGAATTGAAAGATACTACAAATCTTTCTATGAACTTTTTGAAAAGTACCCCCCCACCCACACCGCAGAAACAGACATACGTACCCAATTCTCTCTATATGTATATACTATATATTATACTGTGTGTATATATACAGTATGCATATATGTATGTGCATATATACTGTGTGTATGTGTATGTACTGTGTATGTATATGTATACATGCATATGTGTGTATATAGAGTATAGGTATATACATTATACACATATATTGTGTATGCGTGTGTGTGTGTGTGTGTGTGTGCAAATTCTTATACTGGTGTCTTTTCTGCAGCTTCTGTTTTACTTCACTGGCCTCTATGTTTAATAATTGAGCTAATAGCATACTATACCTTCAAAGTATGTCTTACATACTGAAATTTCTTCATAAATTTCTCCCATCTTGCTATTTTTCAGTGGTGTCTTGATTCTTTTTTTTTTTTTTTTTTGGTCATTTTCTTCTCCTGTCACCACCTTATTTTAAATAGCAGATTGTTAAATTCCATAATGACTTTCTTGGTACTTTACTGGATTCAGTTTTATTTAGAGATTGATTTGGATGTTATGATATATTTTCTGATATTCAGTCTTACTATCCTTTAATATATTTCTCCATTTATAAAGATAGTTTTCTTGTCCGTCTGTAACACTCCATAACTTTCTCCAGAGAAGCCTGTGTGTATTTTGTTTGGTTTATTTTTGTGTGCCTTATACAGTTGTTTTGTTTTTGTTTTCCTACTAAGAGTGAACTATGTTTTGTTTTCTTTTTCTTTTTTTCTTAGTGTGTTTTACAATAATTCATTAGGCTGCTTTGAAGTGCTCTTATTTTTAGGTTAATTGTTTTCAGTAACCTGTGCAACTTTCTTATTAGTTCTAAATATCTGCATATATACTGTCTTGGATTTACACAGCAAAATACACCATTTTCAAATAAGGAGTTTTGTCTCCGCTTTTTCAATACTTAGTCCCCCTTTTTGCCCTGCATTGCATTGATTAGCACTTCCAAAGCAAGGGTAAAAAGAAATATCCTCTGATTCCTACCTTTGGTGGGTGTGCCTTCAATGTGTCTTCAGTAAGCATTTTGTTTGCTGTAGTTTATTTGTAGATGATTTTTTATTATTTAAGAAATTCCTTTTTCTTAATAAATTTAATGCATTTTTTTCATGAATTAATGTGTTTCTGCATCTTTAACATGACTGTATTTTCCTCAATTCTGTTAACAGGCATGTGTGTAGTAGACTCTCTGGTGTTGAGTTATTTTATCGTATTGGGATAAACTTCATTTAATTGAAATATTTCTATTCTCAAGAACTGAAGACTTTGACTTGCTAAGATTTTATTTAGAATTTCTGTATCTGTCTTCACATAGGAAAGTGTTCTATATGTTTTTCTTCAGCTGTCCTTATCTAATTTAGTATTAAAGTTATAGTATTTGTTGGCATACTTTTAAAAATTATCCACTGAATCTATAGTTACCATTTTTCTGTTTTATTGTACTAATATCATATATTTGTAACTTTCTGTTTTATTCTTTGGTCTTATTTGAAATTTGTCTGTTTTATTACATTTTTAAAAACAAACATCTATGAATCCTGTTGTTTTATATATTTGTAATTTTAGCACTTACCTTTTGTTATTTGATTCTTCTCTCTTGAGGTTCTTTTTTTTTTCTTTTTTCTTTCATAGCTTTTTGAACACATCACTCCTTTATTTTCAATCTCTCTGTGTAAAAATAAAGATGTTCAAGACATAAAATAAAACTTAAATTGTACTTTCACTGTATCCCTGAGCTTTGCTATATTTTACTTTTAGTGTTCATCTCAAAATATACTGTATTCACTGAGGTTACTACCTTAACCTGTAAGTTAATTAGAAGTACTTTGGAAATTTTTCATATATCATCAACTTTCAAATTATTTTTAAATGTTTGTTTTTAAAATTAATCACATTATCCTTCTATCATAGTTATTTGAAATGTTTTAAGACTCCATTGTGGCCTTATGTTTAATTAATTTTATACATTTTTCATATGTACTTGATAAAAATAAATGTTTTGTATTGGTTTGATGCAGACATATACATATAATCATATATGCAGTTAAATGTATTGTGTTATTCAAAGTTTTTGTTTTTCTACCAAATTTTTAATCTACTTGAATTATAATTTCTGAGAGATGAATGTTCAAATTTCCTAATATGATTGAGAATTAGTCATTTTGTCAGTTTTGCTTTATATTTTGAAGCCATGTTTCTCTGTTATTAAATTATGACTATTACTAGATTATGACTATTATAACCTCTGTCTAGATTGGTCTTACCTAGTTACCCACCTTTTCCATAACTATCAAAACTCTTTCTTTGAATCCATTGTCCTGTAATAATTTTACTATACCACTTACTTTTGTTTGGAATTTATCTGGATTTACTTTCATCATCCTTTATTGTCAAAGTTTATGTAGGGTTTATTTTAGGTATATCTCTTGTAAAAGGCATAGAGAGATAGATTTTTAAATCTACTCTAAAGTCTTTGTATTTAAGTAAATGAGTTTAATCTACTTATTTTTATTATATGATAAATATATTTGGACATATTTCTATCATTTTTTATTAGTTTCCCCTTTTCTTCTTTCTCACTTTCTGTCCTTTAGATTTATTGTAGTTTTGGCTGTTTGCCATTTCCAAAGCTGTATATAGTATTTTATTTTTTTATTTTAAAGGTTTACTTATTTTAATATTCATGCTTAAGCATTAATTTTTCTGCAAGACCTTTGGGTTTCCAGTATTTTTATTACCTTCTTGAAATCAGAAGGACCTCAGTACTCTTTAATCATACATTTAAAAGCCTTCAAATCTCAAACAGTCTTGTTATTTAGAGTTTTAATTTAATTTTTTTCTTCACACTACATAGTTAAATCCATCCTTTTCTGTGTTTATTATAGCTTCCTTCATCTCACACTTATACTTACATTTTCCCCCTCACCAAAATACATTTTTTAATTGAGGATATGATTGTGGTAATCCATCTCACTTATTTTATATAGAAAATATCAGTATCGAGTAATGGTTAAAAGCTCAAGCTCTGATGACAAATGAGTTTAGATTTGTCTCTATAATCACTAACTGTATGATACCGAAAATCTTCTTAACATTCTTCTATCTTGTAAAAATGTAATAACAATCATGTCTTGGTCGTATGGGTTGTGAAAATTAAATAAGATAATATATATAAGGGACTTAGAACAGTGTTTGGTATATAAAAAACATGCAATAAATGTCTGATGTTTGCTATTTTTTTACTACTCTGCTTTTATCCCTTGTATTAATTTATTTAATTTAGAAATAATTTTAAACTTAACAATAAGTAGAAAAGATCGAGTACCCAGAATTTTTTTCCTGAACCATAGGAGAGTCTATTGTCAACCTGATGCTTCAGCACTTTAGTGTCTGCTTTTATAGATATTTTCCTACATGATCACAACACAATGATCCAAATCAGAAAACTAACAGATATATTACCACTCTAAGCCTCAGACCCTATTTAAGTTTTTCAAACTATTACAAAAATCTCTTTTATAGCAAAATATTCAGTTCAGAAACACGAGATGCATTCAGTTGTCATATCTTTTAAGTCTCCTTTAATTTGGAATAGTTCCTCTTTCCTTATTTTTATGTCCTTCACACTTTCTAATCTTATACACCAGCTGTTTTGAAGAATGTCCCTTAATTTGGGTTTGTCTGATGTTTCCTCATGAGTGGATTCAGGTTACAAATCTTTGACAGGAATATTGCAGAAGAAATCCTGAGTTCTCATTGCATCTTATCCGAGGCACACAACCTCAATTTATCCCACTACTGATCATGTTCACAGTAGAAAGTGACTCTTCCCTTTTGTGATTGTGGAGCTTTTGTACAGTTTCACCTTAGCTAAGCTGGAACGTCTGTTCCCAGATTCCTTTTCCCCGGTTCTGAGCTAGGATTGGCCACCAGAGAAATCTGAGAGATCTGGAAGGCAGAAGTGAAATAGGAGCCATGTTTATGATTGAAAGGTTGGTGTTATGTCAGACGCCCTTGCAGCTCATGAACATTCTTGCAAATCTGCTTTCTCCTCGGGTTGACGCAAGACAGCAGCAGGAGCCAGAGCTTCTCCAGCTCCTGCTGGAACTGTGCCAGGCTCGTGTTGGGTTTTGAGATGAAGGGCATCAGCTTCTCCTGTAGCCCACCTCCTCCTCGTCATCGCTGGAGGCAGTAAGAGACTGACATAGGTTCAACCTCGTGGGTTCCAATTTTTGTTACCATCCCCACTTCACAAACACGTTCCTTTCTTGACTGCCTGCTCTGCTGACGTCTGGCCCAGCATCAGAGGCAGAAGTAAAGGCCGTATGTTAATGGCATAACCAGAACTCGTGTTTGCATGATCTCTACAATACTCTTTTTATTCTGCAAAACACTATTTCTCATTCTCTGATCCAACTCTGATAGGAATATAAAAAATATTTATGTCTATCAATCTATATAGCAAATCATAAATATAACTCCCATTCCAAGCCCAAACCATGAGGTCCATCCCTACCTACTTGTTTCCATATTTATGACTTTCTTTTCTAATAGTGAGAAAGTTTCCATTAGAATTAATAGGTTTACTTACTTGGTCAATCCCCCTGAATAAAACCAATCTCGCATGGGTGTCACTGTCCCCTCCCCAATGTAGATGTCCTCCTGCACCCACTTAGCACAGACCCTCTGCAAGCCAATGTGCCTCTCCATGTGGACATACGCCTTCCTTACTCTGCTGGCCTCCATCAGTCCATGTCAGGTGAGTCACCTCGCCCCACCAGGGTGCTGGTACCTTACCCCTGGGTGGCTTCCTGTCCCGTGTCCACTCTCCTCAGTCTGCTCAGACTCTTGACACCCTGTGCCACCCACATTCATTTCCCCCCCTACCCCACACCTGGTATAGATACCTGTGTTGTTCTACATCATCTAATAACTTTAGGGCTGGATTTTTCCAAGAAAGTAAAGGAAGAAAGAGGAGAGTTGCTCATTTTACATGATAGTTCCTCTGGAATAGCCTTCCTTTTTTAAACACAATGTTTGATTTATTCAAGTTGTAAATTACAAAACCTGGTTTTTTTAATGCCTTTCAGTTCAATTTACATACTTGCTATTTTATTTTAAAGTCAAGTATTTTTCATATAAAAGCAACATTTTCTTTTACTTGTTTTTGGATTAAAATTCAGTTGACGTAGTTTGAACAAATTAAATTTCTCTAAACAATTTATTTCATTAATAAGCAGGTTGTTAAATTACCTTAAACATGAAAAATTCATTCCTTGTGTATTTGATGCTTTAGCCCTTCAAATATCCAAGATGGCAGATTTATAACTTGAATGAACAAAACTTTCTGAGCATTTTGGCAATTCTTATAATCCTAATAAACAAAACATAAATATACGGAAATATTATCATAAGCATTCTCATACTATTTATAAACTTGCAAAATTGTCCTAGGCCTGAGACCTTAAAGTCACAATACTTAATATGCCAGATTTTCCTAAACCTTTAAAATAATAAACACAGATTATCATAAAGTGAGTATAAAAATATTAATAATAAGAGTACTCTGTGACTTCTGTACTTAATTCTTAAGATTCTCAGAGTTGTAAAGTTACTTAGCCAAGTTAAAAAGATCACCAAGTCAGAAAGATAAAAATCAGGATACCAAATAAATATTAATACTCTCATGTTCATTGCAGCCTAGATGTCTATTGATAGATGAATGGATTAAAAAAACGTGGTATACACATACAAGAAAATAATACTTAGCTTTAGATAAGAAGGAATTTCGTGATATGTGGAACATGAATAAACCTTCAGGACAATATGCTACATGAAATAAGCCAGTAACACAAAGACAAACACTGTTGCATAATTCTACTTATATGAAGTATCTGAAATACTCAAACTTATACATTAAAAAAAAAATGGAATGGTGGTTGCCAGAAGCTGCAGGTGGGGGGGAAATGGAGAGATAATAATGAACGGGGATCAAGTTTCAATTAAGCAAGATGAATAAGCTCTAAGACCTGCTGTACAACATTGTACTATAGTCAACAATAATGTAACACACACAAATCTGAGAGGGGAGATCTCATGTTAAGTACTCTTACTATGGAAAAAAAAGATTATCAAGGGGACAACTAGCAACCTTCCAGAAAAATGGTTTCTTAGTATAACCAAAATGACCCTACATATAAAGTAACCAACATTGAAAACAAAAGAGAGAAAGAAAGAAAGAAAGAAAGAAAGAAAGAAAAAGAAGAAAGAAAGAAAGAAAGAAAGAAAGAAAGAAAGAGAGAAAGAAAGAGAGAAAGAAACAAAGAAAGAGAAAAGAAAAGAAATTTATAAATAATGAAACAATGCAAGCTCTAACCAGGGTTTAAAAATATAAGTTGAACCCAATCAAGTGATGAAGAAAATTAGCTGCAACCCAGGTGAGGTTAGATTTCCTTCTACCCAAATCACAAGATCGAACATGAAAAAGGCTACTAAAGAACTGTGTTAGGGGTTGCAAGACTAAGCCCCAGATGAGTGTGTAGACTTCTGGGCCCCCAGTGATGATAAGAGTGATATACCAGGGTGTCTAACCATTTATAATTGGGGTAGAATCTCAGTGAAACTTTACAGTCTTCAGGTCGTCAGGCCCAGCTTGGAAAGCCTGACCTCCAAGTAAACATTTTGAAATTTCAAGCTTTTCAACCTAGTAATTTCAATCTGTCTGATTTTAAAATAGTTTTCTAAGAGTTGTTTTTTTGTCCTACAAATTTAAAAGAGATTATTGCTTAATTCGTAGCTTCTCTGGTTGCTGCTAAGAATAATATTGCTTCTAATTGTCCTCCCACAATAAGTAAGAGATTTCTCTTTGATTGCTTCAGAATATTAATTTGTTTTTCTTTCCCTTATTATCTGCAGTTTTGCAAAAATGTGTCTATATGTATTATATATTTATTTGTTTACATTCTGTTGTGTACTTACAATGACTCCTTGTTCTGAAGACCTTATGTATTTCTTAAATACTGAAAAAAAGTCAATAGTTATTTTTTAAAAAATTGCTTCTCCACCGTTCCATACAATCTCTTCGTCTAATTCTTTTATAAGACAAAGGTTGTAAGTTCTTAATTGATTATGCATTTTCTCTTTTTACTGTTTTTTGTTTTGTTTTGTTTAATTTTGTCGCCTTAGGTCTATCTTGAGTTCTCGTTGGATTCCTTAACACTACTTTGCAATTTAATAATTCTCATTTCTCCCATGTATAAACTAGGATCTATCACATAGATGTTATTGAATGCTTCAAAAAACAAAACAAAACAAAAAAAACCCCCAAAATTCTGTGATTCCGTAGACTGACTTGTCTTCCGTATACTAGCTTCTGTGATCTTGGATAAGTACCTCAGTTTTCTAATTTTCAAATGGAGATAATAATAGTACATACCTGGTTGGGTTGGAGTAATAAGCATGCAAAGCTCTTAGAACAGTCCCTGGCATAAACTGTGCTCTCCCTGTTAGCCCTCATCATACTTTGTAATTTAAAATTTTTACTTTTATATATTTTAAACTACGTCAGTATTATATATCCACTTGTTCTTGATTCATTTATGCCTATTTTTGTTTCATAATTTTAAAAAATAAATAGAATCCATGTTTTCTTTTGGAACAGCTAATACATATATCAAAAGTCTTGTCAGACTCATATGTACAATGAATTTAATCTGTATTGAATTTTTATTCCAACTGATTTTAACTTTCTGTCTTCACTTTCTGAGGTTGTCACATGCCTTAGAAGTTTGGAGTGTATGCTAGTGTTGAGTGGAACTATCCCACAGCTTTTACTCTCCCTCTCTGTGCTAACCCCTCCCTGTCCAGCCACTTTCTATTTGTGTCTATGGTCCTAATCCAGAACTAGGTCAAATCATGGAACCAGGTGTCCTGACTCTGAGTGATGCTGGAGAAACTGCACGTGCAATTACTGAGCTGAGAGGACAGCTTGACTTAGCTCCTTGGTCCTTCAACTTATGATTTTCTGAAAGTCATAGCTGCAGACACATGTTGGCACTGACTTTTTGTCTAGTTTTCGGGTTTCAAAGTATGAGGAGGCTTTTTTTTTTTTTTTTTTCCTTCAGTTATATTTGGAGCACATTTAGTTTCATTTTCCTTCGGGAGCCAAACACTCAGTGGCCACTACCTGCAATAGGATTTTCATCTGCCACCCACCCCATCATGTCATGTTTCTGCTCTCTTTTTTGCTATGGAGATGTTTATTTAACTTTTGATCCTGGATAGGTCCTCTTAGTTTTTCTCCTTTTATATTTGAAGCAGGGAAGGTAAATGCTTGATCTGCCCACTTAATTTCTAAATAATTATATTTCTCTTGTCTATACTTTGATTCTGTTCTCCATCTGAAAGTTGACACAAATTGCCAGTTTATGTGTTGTCTTTTTTATATAACAAATAGATGTGCACACCCAACACACACAGGCGCGCATGTGCACACACACACACACCCCAAAACACAGGTCACTCACGCAGGCTCAGAATATTGAATATCTCATGCAATGTAAATACAATATTAACAAACCAGTGGCTATATTTTTCTAAGATGATAGAAACCAGTTACAGTTTTGTCATTTTTTTTTTTCAGTTGTGTTCTAGGAATATACTACTGTGTTCCAAGTTTTGCAAAAGGATTTGCAAGGAAAAAAAAAAATCAAATTTGGGATTCCCATCCTTGAGGAAACAGAAGCTAATGGTACATGTTAACCTCCAGTAGGTGATGTTTCTTCATGCTATAAACGCCAGTGCCTACTACTGTCTAGTCCAGTTTGTTCTTGATATGAAATAGCACGTTTCTAATGCTTCAAAGATGTAACATGTTACAAGGTTTTGGGGGTTTTTTTGTTTGTTTTTTTTGAAAGGGGAAAACAATAGTGGTGTGGAATGATTTTCAAGGAGAGAATAATTTCAAAACCACAGTTCTGTTTTGTCAGACATAAACTAGAAAATATACAGTCGCTTCTAAAACTGCTTAGTCATTAATTTTTTCATGATGTTTTAAACAATAAAATGTTAAAAGGAAAAATGTTAGTGGTGGTTCCAGTCAATCAATGGCACACACCAAAGCAAAAAATATGAGGAAAACCAGTTTTTTCAGCACCTTCCTGACCAATGGTCTGTCATAAAAAAGAGGTAGAAAGATAATTTTTGGATTACATTTTGGGTCTTGTGAGTCTTACTGATTCTCCCAGATGTGGCAGTTTACATGGAACACCTGTCCTGGGATTATTTTAGATTCTGTCAGAGAGAGAGCCTCCTCAAGGAGCAAATAGCAATAAATTAAAATGCTGTTTGGTTAATGTAAATAAGCATGAAATTCTATGGGGCTGTATATACACAGAGGCTTCTAATCTAGACCATGATAGATACTGTAGGGTCACCTTATTGAATATGGTAAGTCAAGTTTAATCTTAAGGGTAATGGGTAGAAGACAGAGTCTAAGGCAGGGGGACAGACTGAGGTCCAGCATGAGAGGGGGAGCTGTTGCCATATGCTGGGGAAGTAGCCCTGTGACCTGCAGGAAGAGATCCATTTGCCTAAATTAATGTAATTGCTGAAGAGGAATCCCCAACGGTGGGGGAGGAGGAACTCAAAATAACCCACAACAGAGACCCATGAAATATCTGCTCAATTCAATGGGAATCAACACAGTCTCACAGCAGAGCTCATCTTTATAAGACCTTCTTGCTATTCTACCCTCTGCCCAGTCTGCTCCCTCTAGAAGAACTGAACAGATCAGTAACAAGGAGGAATAGATTATGAAAAAGAGACCAAAATGGGAAAATCCCACTAATCTGTTGATTGTATACTTTACACAGGGAAGGTCCAAAAGAGGAGCAGAGGCTGAGAGTGGCTGTGGGGGTGGAAGAAGGAAGTCAGCCCTGTCCAGAGGCAGCAAGAGGTCTTCCCATCAGGCCTCCAAGACTGGAAGATCAGAGGCCACCATGCTGTGCCTGAGAAGTTCATTCGTCTACACTGTCTTCTGCTTACTTGTTCAGCTAAACATCTTTGATATTTTCTATGCAAGTTTCTGCGAGGGTATCACAAAAGACAAAATAGGAGAGACAAATCCTCCTGTTAGAGAAAATTACTCAATGTCGAGTTAAAAAATTTCCCCCAGTAGTCCATTAAATGACTCACTTTCTGAAGATTCTTTCATGCATATGTAGTATTTAAGGATATGACTCATATTCTTGGCAATGTTGTGGATTTGTCACATGCAAATAAGAGGGTGAGACATGTGCAGAACAATAATGTGCCACTGCCCCAGAGAAGGTCTGAGGATGGCGATGGGACTTCTGTTTATATGGCACTGTGCCCATGACTTTGATGCAGACAGAATGTTACATAACCCAATCACAATGTTCCAATCTATATTTCTGCAAAACATCCAATCAATTCCTTTCACATTTCAATTTTTTCTCTCACATTCATAAAATGTCTAGTTAGCTAATTCTGTATTGAATTGATAAGGTGCTTTCACACCATTCGGATACACGAACCATCCATCATGTCCACTAGATTTTTAGGTTAATTACCCAAAAGGACATTTTCCTCTTTAGCATAAACTTGGATATATGAGATCCTTAAAAAGTAGCTTCATCTTGCTGATTTTCATTGAATAATTCATTTATAGCATTCAGTTTACCTTTCTCCCAGAAAGCAATGTACTATTACAAAAGAAAGTTATTTTCAGTATCTCTCTCTGTATATATGATAGCTGTTACATTTATAGCAAACATCTACAAATAAGGTTTCAGTATTTATGTTTGCTGTTCTTCTATATTGTTTTCTATTGATTTGTTTTTACTGAGACTGATGGTAATGGCTGTGGGATATAGAGATTATTTTGAACTTCTGTTCGGATAAAATATATCATTACATTTAGTCATGGTTTGAAATATATGTTCAAGTGGGTTTAGTCAATGTTTAGAGGTTCAAATTCTCATGCAGGAGAAACAAATCATCTCTGTAAGACTTAGAGTAAGCATGGGCTGGCTGGTTAGCTCAGCTGGTGAGAGCACAAAGTCAAGGGTTCAGTTCCCGGTATAGTCCAGCTGCCAAAAAAAAAACGCAACAAAACAAAACAAAACACAACACATCAGAACTCAGAGTGAGTAAAGTCAGCATCACCTGAATGATGATATTTAAAAGGAGTGGAGTGGGGTAAGAGTTGATACTGAAAGATCAATGAATATCATCAAAAATGTAGATAACTGGATAATTGTAAAATAAAGTTCCTTATCCTTGTGATTGTGCATATAACCAGTTGGACCATTTGCATCATATATGTATCTATCATTTTGCTTCACTGGATCTCCAAGGAAATTGCAGTTCAGCAATTCCCTTAGGGTACCTAATGGTATGGATGCTAATTTTATGTATGCCCCATCTGCACAAAGAAGATGCATAACGGTTTAGAACCAGTCCAAATAAATGCTATTACTTATAAAGTAGAAGAGGTGATACTTAGAACATGATTAACTGTTTTACTTAAGTAGTTATTAAATGTTGTTACAACCAGGAAGTATCTTAACAGACTATTGCACTGTGATTCATACATTCTGCTTTATTTAGGATTTCCTATGTCTATATAATGTCAAAATATTTGCTTTGAAAATAAACTACTTCTTTAGTCACGGGGCTAAATGATTTATATGAAAATAGTCAGCCTAATGCCCCAAAGGTACAAGCTGTGTATGTGCTTCTCAACTGAATATTTGGGAATTGTTTTAACTCTGTTTTATGTATATATATTTGAAACTATTGCATGTATATAACAGTCATATGTGTCCTGAAAAACTGAATTAACTCCATGAACAGGGTATCCTAGAGAAGATACTAATAGTAAATGAATCTCTCAGTGTTTCTTTACCCCACACTCTAAAATGTTATTTCTTTGTCTCCTCATTCCTCAGCTCTTTTTTCTTAATTTAAATTTTTGTTCTTTTAATTGGCAAATAAAAATTGTATATATTTATGGTCTACAACATGCTGTTTTGATATATATACACATTGTGGAATGACTAAAATCAATCTAAATTAACATTCATAACTTTACATATTTGTAAGCTTTTTGTGGTAAGAACATTTAAAACCTAGTCTCTTAGCAATTTTGAAGTAGACAATACATTGTTATTAACTATAATCACCATGTCGTATAACAGATCTCCTGAATTTATTCCTCCTGTCTAATTGAGATTTTTGTAGTCTTTGACCAACCTCTCCCCAACCCCCTCCCCCCGTCAATCCCTGGGAACCACTGTTCTACTCTCTGTTTTTCTGAGTTCTCCTTTTTTAGATTCCACCTATAAGTGAGGTCATTCTTAGCTCTTTACTGCTATTATAAGCCGCATTTTAAACAGGAACCTCAATCTGTACCAGTTTTAGGCCGACTGAAGCCCAAATGGAATCTCACGATTTCACTTTGTTAAACTATGCAAGATAGCCGGCAGGAAAACCCACCTATTCCAGAGGGATATTCTATAAACAGTGTCTTCTAGATCTGGCCATATCCTCTAGTACTGAAGTGTGGCCACCCTGTCAGTTCTGACAGTTTGAACGACTGCAATTAGACCCACTCTGATCAGAAGGGATCGTCTAGAATGCATTTATAAAACACGGTTGGAGCTTAAACCTGTGTTATTCATCTAATTACTGCAGGGCATCTCTTTGGTGATCAGCTCATTCTTCCTTTGGGCAAGTTGAGGCATTAGAGAGCTTTGTGTTTGAACACACCCAAGGTTTAATATATTGTCCACTGAGTCATACATCAGAGAGTGGTATGTGTTATTCCATTGTGCTATTCAGATTAAATAGAAACTTCAGGCAAATGTAAATTATATGGAAATACCTACAGAAATTATTATTCTGAACACTTACTTGGATTTCATCTTCAACAATTTCATCCTTGGACTAGAGATCTGACTCTTTCTGGTACAGGAGATCTTTTTTTCTTAATTCTACTCAATACCTGATCTCGGGAATCATATTTTTACTTGACCTTTCATCTTGGGAACCTGGAGGAAGTGCAAAAGGTAGTAGCATAGAACAACCTAGCTTCTATAAACTAATACTTTCCTTATGTTTTTATATAATATTTAAAATACTGAAGTTCAAATTTAAAACTCATGAGATCGTCAGAAAGTCTGACATTGAGTTGACAGTAATGTGAGCTCACTCACTCATTCAATCGGTCCTTCACTGAGCACTAACTCTGCCAGGCACTGTGATGGTAGCCAGACCATTTTACACACCCCTGACGTAGGGACAGTGATGTCTGATGACATAAAAGTCACCACAGGGTGATCAGAGTATGAAAATGGAGAAAGTAAGACAAGAATGGTGGCGTCATTCTGTTCACCTCCCGGCTTTACCTAGGGCTTGTGACATGTGTCTGAGGTCTTCTCTGGAAGGTCCTAAAAGGAAGCGAAATGTGCAAAAGAGGTTGCCACTTCCTTTTCATTGATGAAGCTGCCTTCACATTTTTAGCTCCGTTTCAAGGGATTAAGGCCATTTAATTATTGCTCATAATCAGAACAAGGAAAGGTTAGCGTAGAAAATCTGAGAAGTGACTGACTTTAATTATTGATGGGGGAACAAGTAGGGGAGGAGAAAACAAGAAGCAAATAATTCAATTTTAATTCCATCAGAGAGAGAGAGAGAGGATGGAGCCAAATCTTTGAGTTTACACACCCAAATTCCTTGGCTCAGGGGCCCATCACGGCAGATTAGACGTTGCTGGGTGGAGTGGAGCTCGTGCTCCTCCTGTTGGGATTGTTGGCTGTGTACCCCCAAGAATGCTGACTCACATGAGAAAGAGCAAGAGGAGGTTCCCATGCCCAACTGCAATCTCAGCCCCCATGCACAGCATGACTGGCTTACTCTGGCCCATGGCCTGTCATTCAACAGAAGCCCTAGTTGTGGCCCAAGCTCCATATTGGCAGCAAAGCAAGATACTCGCCTCTCAAATAAAACTTGATATTTGTGCTGCATCGGCCTCTATTTAAAGCTGATCAATCCTGGTAGCACCCCTGTCACTATAAACTGCACTTCCCAGAGATGTATTTTTAAATAGGGAACTGCTTACAATAGCCATTTACAACTGTATGCTGTTTAATTAGCTAGCCTGGGCAGTGCTGCAGGCATAGATCACTTTGCTTTAAAGATTTGAGAATGTTAATAGTACAGTATATCATTTTAATTATTACTGGATTAATGTTGTGTCTCAAAGAACACTAATGCAAATCATGAGAAATGGCCTGAAGTGACCCATGGGTTGTACGGTATTAGGAAAGTAATAGTTCTGATGCTTACATATAAGGACATTTTCTTTGTTCAAATGTCAGTCATCATTCAGCAGTGGAGTTTGTGGAAGGAAAGCTTTTGTTTCATTTATTGGTAGCAGAATTCTCCAATTCAGGCTAAGGAAGGCCAAAGAGTTGGGTTAGAGCTGCCTGTCCAACATGGTAGCCACCGGCCAGCCACACGTGCTCATTAGCATGTAAATGTGACTAGTCCCCACCAAGATGTGCTGAAAGTGTAAAACATGCACAGGACTTCAAATGCTTAGTATGAAGAAAAAAAAAGTGTAAAATATGTCATTAATATTTTTCTCATATTGGTTATGTCTTGTATTTTAGATATACTTGTTTAAATAAAAGACATTAAAATTAATTTCATCTGGTCTCTTTGCATTTTTTATTTTTTAGGTTTTTTTACTTTTTTAGTGTAACTACCAGAAATTTCAAATTGCCTAGGTGGCTCACATTTGTGACTCAAATTTCATTTCTTATGAGCAAGGCTGGGCTAGGCTAGACTTCTAGGGGAGAAAAAATCAAAAAACAAAAAAAACTCTGGCTCACAATAAGAGTGCAGTTAAATTTCTTTTTTATTACCACTAGCTAGATGATAAGAAACTGTTAGTCTTTTACATATTCATATGAGACTGAGACAGGAGGTGCTCATTTTCCCTGGGTTTGGGTTTCCTGACACACCTCTGGGTTTCAAGCCACTCCCCAAGGTCTCAATTCCCACCTCTAGGCCCTCCCCTAGAGGAGAGTTATTGTTGCTTATTACACCTATTTTCAATACCAACACAGGAGACTGAGACCACAGGGTCACACTTATACAAATCCACTGGCAGAGCATGCTCAGTAGACAAGGGTTATATAACTCTAGTAGCTGAGCATGCTCAGTAAAAGGAATTTACACAGGCTTATACAACCCCAGAGACTGAGCATGCTCAGAGGAAGGGAATTTACCCTTTGAATGACCTTCCAGTAGAGGTGCTAAAGAGCCCAGAATATTCTTGAATATGTTCAGGTCATGTGATAGAATTTGATCAATGAACATGCCCTGAAAGGAGACCAACTGAGCATGTGTAAGACTAGGTAACATAACTGGGAACCACCCCCTTAGTTGAATATTCATTAGATACCATGAATATGTATTAGACAGCAAAACTATAAAAGTGGAATCCCAGCAGAAGTCAGGGTTGTTGCTCCCTTTCCTGGGGCCAAACTGCACTTCACCTGCTGAGGTGCATATGCTTTCTTTTGCATCAAACTTAATTTCAGCAAGCTGCTGCTCACTCTCCTGAGCCAGCCTGCACTCTGTACTAAATTTTAACTGTGTATTTCTTACTTTTGTCTTAAACTTGGTGTGGGCCCTGCTCAGTCTCTGGAACTAAGTGCACTTTCTCTATGAACTCTGTATGTCTTATCTCTTACATTAAACCGGGTCTCACTTTCTAATGCAGGTCTGCTCTTGAATTCTTTCCTGTGGGAGAGTCAAGAACCTGGTAAGAGGACAGGGTGGGTTGAGGCCGACTACCAGGCATCCCCAGACCATCTCCTCCAGCATCAAGACTATATATAAGACCTATATCATATATACAAGGGGTCTTTGAAAAGTTCATGTAAAGATTCATTTTACCTTTTAATTCCATTTTCCATGAACTTTTTGAAGTACCTTTGTATATGAGACTATTAGTGTCATATATAGTGTACGGAAGAGGCTGTTAGTGAGAAAACTAAATAAAAAAGGGGAGAGAAAGCATCATGGCAAGAAATGATAATTTTATGTTGTAAAACCTGGAAATGGAACAAACAAACCCAAATTTTCTCTGAGTATTACATCCCTCTAATCAAAATACAGCCCCATTCTAGGTAACAGCCTACAAGTACTGTTCATCAGATTCCCTTGTATCACCAGCCGCCTGCCCCCTCGGACAGGAATCTATGCCATGCACCTTGTGGTCTATCCTCTCCCTGAACATGGAAGTGTTTGGAGCTTTAGGCTATTCAAGACTGACTTGAAATGAACTTACTCACAGAATGCAAGGGGTTAGAAGGAGACCAGAGAGACGGCTGATCCATAGGGAACCCATGGAAGCTTCTAAATTCCATTAATATAGAGAACTGAAAGTAAATGAAAGCCAAAAAAAAAAGTTCTGCAGTCTTGATACACATTTGAAATTTGTGGAAAGTCAGGGAAGCAGCAAATAAGCTCATCAGAAAGCTACGGCCCTAATAAATTCCACAGAAGAACTCCTAAAACCTCCTCTCTGGGCCTCACCTTGGCCACCGTCGTGTTGCTACTTGTTGAAAAAAGGCTTTATTCTATCAGCTGCGCTTTACAACACGTTATAAATGTGCTGCACCAAACCACGATTAAGCCCGTGAAGCACATACCTGTGTAGGAAACACAGGAAAAAATAGCATTGACTCAACAACACCGAATTTATGATTTTAAACAGATTTTAACACTCCACTATGCCCTTGCCCCACCCCTACCCCTGCACGCTTGTTTGTTAAGTGCCAACTTTCCTAGTAATATGAGAGCCAAAAGTTTAAGGGGGAAGGGAAAGACAGGTTCGTGCCAAAAGAGATGAAAAAAGTAATAAAGGACTCTAATTTGAACAAACAGTATTTTAAAGACATTTTTTATAAGTCCTTAGCATTTGAAATTCACTATTAACATTTCCTAGAAATCCTCACCCAGTCATCTGCTTTTGAAAGCTAAATTTCTCAATTCAGTCAAGACGCTGTCTACTTGCTACATGAGGTCCTGGTGAAGAGGCAGAAAGTACACTCTTTGTCCCTCCATTAGGAATCCGAAGAGTATGCAGCTGCTTCTATACTAAAAATGTATGTGGTAACTAAAATGAAAACAGGGCATATGTGTTTTAAATGACATGCTCCTAAGTTTTTGTGCGAAGCTTCTCTGGGTTACCAAAGCATGTGGAGTGAAGGCAGAGGACTTTTTATTCATTAACTTCAAACAGATGTTTGTTTGTGATGGTCCTGCTCAATGAAGTCCTGAAAAGGATCCCCTAAAAAAATATTGGCTAGTCTATGTGTAGAAAGGAAAACATCATCAGCGTGAAAAAAAACCCAAAACCTTTTAAGTGACAGTCTGCACACAGTGCTTTGGGAATTTTCCACATAGAGTTTACCCAATTTGCCATGGTTCATCCTTCCAGCTAGGATGCAGAAAAACTAGCTTTAAAATTCACATTATGAACACATTATGATTCACATTATGAACACGTATGTTATGAACACCTACATTGCAGAAATTAGGTAACATTTCAGGGTTCGTTAAATAATCATAAAAGCAACGATTAAAAAATAGCAATAGTTAACATTTATTATAGCCAAATATATGCCAGATACTGTATAAAGCACATTGTATCTCTCTTAATTCTCACGACATGCACAAGAGCTGTATTTTGTTACCTTGTTTTATAAATTAGGAACTTGGAGCTCAGAAATATATAGAAAATAGCCCAACAGGCTATTGAGTTAGCCCTAGACTTGTCTGACTCCAAATTACGTTCATTTTTTCTTATACCATATTTTCTTCCATGTGCATCTTTTACTCAAATAATGTAAATGAGTGACAGCATGTGCGTGACATTCTCATCCACAACTTGTAGAAGAGTCACCTATGATACAATCAAAATAGAGCCTTTTCCAAGCATGATTTTATTACTTTTCAGTTATTTTTATTTGCTCTAATTAAGAAAAAATCTGAGGCTTTAACTATACGACATATAGAAATTCAACTGAAAAGTGAAAACAGTTGCTTGTCAGCTCATCTGGAATACACACATCTAAACAGGCTTAACTGATTAGCTTCAGTGAAATTTACCAGGGTATAGTCCAATACTGTAGCCACAGCCACATGTGTATACTGAGCAATTCATTTTGGCTACACCTAATTGAGATGTGCTTGTAAACATAAAATACACACCGATTTTGAAGACTTCACACATAAAAGTAAATTATCTCATTCATAATTTTTCATATTGAGTATGTGTTAAAGGATATTAATTTGGATATATTGGGTTAAATAAATTTTTACTAAAATTAATTTTTACCCATTTCTTTTACATTTTTAAAGCCTGAGCACCGAAAAATTTAAAATTGCATTTGTGGCTTGCGTTATTTTTTGTTGGACAGTGCTGGTATAGACCAATACAAAAATGTCTGTGATAGACAGCAGTACTGGAATAATATCTTGAACTTAAGAATTAACTGTTTCTTTTTTTGCATGATGCTGTATTCTGCAAGGCACTGGGCACAGAAAGATGAAAAAAAAACAAGAAATTTTCAATTTAGGGAAGGAAACAGAAGTGTTTATAATTAGTACAGGGGAGGGTGTGGTGAAACAGGGAAGGGTTAGACTGCCTTAAAGTTGCAAATTGATGTCACTATTAAATCCTGCTTTAGCCTTGGTCACTATCGGAGAAGTTCACCCAGTCATCGCCACGGGAGAACTGGCCAGACACAGAATAACTATAACTAGCAATTCCTAAATATTCCTAAAAGTGATGTCACTTGAACCAAAGTTTTTAGGGTATCAATAAAATAAACTGATTTATTTGCTTCAGTAGAGAGGAGTGTATGGACAATTCTTCACAGTTCGGGGCTCATTAGTACTTAGGAACTTTCCAATCTAAATGACAAAGAGTTTCACTGTCAGGAAGAAAAATTGCTGCTGACCTTAGACCTTTAAAAAATTTTTTTTTTGAAAGTGGAATAATGGAATACAGGAGCAGAGTTTGGTATTTGACCGAATCCTTCACAATTATCGTGCATGTGTATATAATAAAATTAATTCTGTGTCTCTGCATTATAGCCTGCGGCAAGAAGCGTACAATCAGTTTTGTATGTATAATAGATCACAGAGTTGTTCATGAATAATACAAATGCATTGAGCAGAGACTAGTGAGAGGGATGTTTGTCTTTGCATGGAATCGAAGTGAACGTGTAATATTGTGATAATATATATTTGATGAATTTGGGTCTGACTTGCCTTTACCATACTTTGCTAATTCCCTGACAAGGGTTGCCACAATAATTGAGTTTCCAATAACATCATGATTATTTCCACATGATAATTTAATTGTGGGTATTTTTTAATATTGTAATATTGTAGATTTGTGATGATTATGCATTTGCATGCAGATTTTCATGGTGACTTGGAGCACATCCCTACATTTATAACTTAATTTTATATATTATTGCATATATATTTGGGGATGAACTCATTAATGCAAATAAAAAAATGTAGGTCTGTTTAGCCATTCAGCTTTTATTATAAATGGCTGAAAGTCTTGCTCATTTTTTATAACAGTCCTTACAATACTGTGAATAAACCAAAGAGAACCTTAATTCAAGAATGGATTCATTAAAAATAATTATAATAGCTATAATAATTACAAATTGTAGCATATTTGTTCCAACTAATTGGAATACAAGATACTATATATTATGCTTTTCAGGATACAAAAGTTCTATGTGTGACTTTGTTGTATGAGCTCCTTACTATTAAGGATGTAGAAAATGTTGAATCAGACCTTCGTCAATGTAAAATAGGTGAAAACTTAAGAAAAATAAAATCCCAGTTAACACTTATATTATAAATGTTAAAAACAAGAAATAAACCCACAGTCAAGACAATTGAGTTTCTTCAAAAACTCAAATTAGAGTTTTAGGTTAAAAAATCAGAGGTAGATTAAAACACAAAATGTATGAGAGAAGTGCACTTTAAACTAGTTCTTTAGATAAACAATTTGAACATTTAAAAAAAACCTAAATTTGGTTTGCAAAGGTATATATGCTAAAGCAGCTAATATGAGAAAATTATTTATCTACTGCTACTTAAAAACAATGGAAATGGTTACTAGTTTAGAAGAGTTTTAAATAAAAAGCAAGACAGAAGACTGAGATAATCATTAGTATAGCAAGCAGTCCAAGAAATACTTTCAATACATACATCCCCAAACTTATGGACAATAACTTTTACATTTACCTTTAAATATTAATCTTGAATGTCAAGAATGGGAAAGATCGCTGTTGCTGCAATTAATTTCCTTTTCATTTCACTTTAGTTGGCCATGCACTTAAATTGAGGAGGGAGACTGTAAACCATTATTGACACAGTTGCTGAATTGGAATTGTCTGAATTCCACTAGATGTGTCGGAGTTAAATGATTTAGCAGAATTCAGCCTTTTATCACAATGTAAATTTCATCTCAGGGTATCAGAAATCAAAATGGTAAATGGAGATTTTACGTAAAGCTTACTTTTAACTTATACTTTTGTTATAATTCGGTTCTCAAATTCATCAAACATTTGAGAAATGACACTGAGCAGAGACCTGATTTAGTCACAGTGGGAACTAGAAGGTTTTCCAAGGACAGTGGCCACCAGGAGGTTTCTTATATACTTGTTTGGCTACCCAGGACACCAAGGGAGAAATAGGCAGTGCTCTAGCTCAAGTGCCACAAAGGACTGTCCAAGGAATGCTGAATTGAGGAATTCTACTTGATTGGTCTTATATGTAAAGAATTGTAAGTGGGGAAACGACATGATCAAAGATATTAGGTGGGCAACATGATGAAAAGTCACATCTTTAGAAACAGGTAAATCAGATACAATTTTAACTTCTATGAGCTTCCCCTCATAAAATGAGGACAACAGTAGCCACGTTATGGAATTATGGTAAGAATTAGAACTAAGACATCTGTGGGAGAATGGCCTAAGGCTTGGCATCTAAAATAGTGACATCTAATAAAATAATAAGGAGCTGAGTGCTCATCCTCTTTTTAGGTAGGTACATACCATTATCTCTTTTGTATAGTTGAGAAAAGTCATATGCAAAATGTTGACTGAGCTGCTCAAGTTCACGCTGCTCTTAGGGTCTAGAGGCAGGGTTCAAACCCAGACGTCTGACTCTGGAGCTACCTACACAGGACATGTATAGTATGAAATCGTATGACATATCACACAAATGGAAAATACCCTGCTAGGTTCAATTATTCTGATTATAAATTGACTTAGTGAAGGGTGAAGCTTGAAATGGAAATGAGGGCTAGGGATTAGGATGTATTTTTCTAGGAGAATGGTTCTACAGGTGCAGTCTTGTACCAGTACCAAGTATCACCTGGGAACTTGTTAGAAATGTAGGTTCTTAGGCCCTCACTCAGACCTATTAAATAAAAACTCAGTACCTTGATCTTGAACTTCCCAACTTCCAGAACTGTGAGCAATAAATTTCTGTTGTTTATGAGCCAGTCAGTCTTATTTTGTTATAAAAGCCCAAATCTAGTAAGGCACAAGGCAACCTACTGTGGAGAACAGCAGTGGAAGGGGAGAAAATCATTGAATATATAAATATTTCTATCCTGGGAGTCAGGTGGATGTTGATGTGATTGATTAATAGAAGGAGAAAACAATGAAGAAACAGAGGAAACACCCATTCCAGCTCCCTTAATCATAGTTATCATTTTAGAGCAGTTATTAAGTTCTTTTCAACTTGTAGGTCAATTTTGAGTCTGTTATTTTTGTCTCACAGAACCCTTCCAATTACCTTTGAAAATGTATAAAAAGTTGAACAACTTTTCTCTTCCTTAAACTTTTGTGAACCTGTCCCTTTTCTACCTCCATCATAGGAATTAGAATCTGAAGAAAGTTTTTAGAAGCTTGCGTCCTGCCCTATTGTTTTCCTGAAGTCAAGAGAAGGAGCTTGATGTAGTGAGATGATGGCAGGGGAAGATCTCAGCTGATTTATACTCTATACCTCACCAATCATCTCTCACTTTTATAGATGTTGGAGAGTCCTTTAGTTTTTCCTAGTTGTAGTTTCCTTATCAGAAAAACGGGGATGATGATATTGGAAATATTTGAAAAAGTCTTTGAAAATCATATAATGTCATGCAAGCTTAAGTTAGTGCTATCAACCTTTTTTTTTTTTTTTTTTCAACTTAAGAGCTGGTAACTACAATCAAGAGAGAACCCACAAGTAGGAAATAGTTGTGGGCTAGGAAATTTGCTTTCACAGAAGATGTACATTCTTCTTTGCCTTACTGCCCCTGAGGTAATGAGAGAATTTTTAATTTTTCTTGCCTGTAGTAGGCACACCCTGAACAATGAAGAAGGTATCAGGTAGAACCCTTTCAAAGCTGTCATTTCTAGTAAAAAGTAATCATTTTACATCTTCACATTTTGCATCCATTCTCATTATGAGTGTTTGACGGCTTGTATGGACTTGTATCTGGACACTTTAGTCCAAGAGGAAAATGTCCCATGAGAGAAAGGTTAGTGGGGTTTGGAGACGAAAATCACAGGTGCCCAAGTGAGTTCCTCTATATTACCCCTTCATTTTATAGTTTGATACTCCCAACAACTAAATCATTTATTCCAACAATGTCACAGAAAAACAGTACAAAGGCAAATTTATTAATCTTTAATAAATATCTCAAGAATTATCAAAAATATCTTAATAATTTTACTAGTGTAGATATATCTAACTAGGAGTAAAATAATCAATGCAATTACTGTATGGAAACATCAACATTTAATCCCCATGTCCAATGTCATGTTCAATGACTATTGAATATCCTCATTAAAATTGATATTTAGCTATTACCTGAAATTATCACTGTTCTTCGACCACACCTGTATTCTGATGAATAGATACTCACACATGTCCACGCCTGTGAGAATAGTTGTGAGGTGAAGGTTGAGGTCTGGCAGTGGCTACAAATTGGCAAGGAGCCATGCAATGCTGTTTGCTTTTGATCCTCTGGGAATTACTCAACCTACTACTTAAGCAAAAGGTGCCCAGGCAGGTTGGCAGGGCAAATCTACTCTTCACAAGATACTGGAAGTGCAGCTGCTCAGGAGCATGGTAAGGCTCATAATATAAAATTTAGTTAGTAAATTCTATTTAAATTCTGACTCTAAGAAATGACCTAGGAGATTAGGAGTTCCTTTCCTGTTTTGTTTAATTTTTGCCTTCTTTTGTTTTTTAATTCTGTGACCAGGCTGATGTCTTTGTAGAATGTTTTCTGAGTCCAAGGGTAAATAACAATGCACACTTTGGTCCAAGCATCCGTGACTGAAAGGCAGAGAGTTTCTTTGGGATTAATGACTGGCTGAACTTTGTTCATATAAAAGTAGCAAACACCCCAGCTACTGATTAATCCCAAGAAAATGCCCTGATACTTATTATTGATTTTAAAAGCTGAGAAAAAAAATACATGCCTCCCATGATTTGTTTATAGATGCAAAGGTTCCATTTATTCTTATTGGTAGTAATAACGATACGGTCCTGTGGTGCTTTTGTGACACATGTTCCTTGCCCTTCAGGTTTCTTTATGCAGAATAAGAACAGAGGAAGTACACTGATTTGCATTCACTTCCCATGGGGGTTCTACAGGCAAGGGGATTTTTTACATCTCTGTGGGTAGTACAAGATCTCTGTGAGAACGGAATGTCTAAGGAATTACTGCTCTGTATGTTGGCCAATCAGATTTCCTGAATCATTGCTGAACATTCCATTTGCCTTATTACATTGTGTGTTATTTTAATTTCCTCCAGGTAATCATATGATGGATCTCTTATGCACATAAAGCACTCGTTCTTTCCTGTGCAACAGCTGTAAACAAAGAACACGTAGTTTAAGAGGAGAAAACCAAAATGGAAGAGTCAAAGCATATTAAACAAGTTTAATTTGTTTGAACATATTTTATGCTCCTCATCATTCCCAGTGGTTTCCTGTTGTGAAACGATGCATTTTGTTTTCAAAATTACAAACTGGAGATAAAAAGAAGGCATTTTTACTGTGAGGTCACATTCCAAGGATATTATCATATGTCTATTTCTTATGTGTGGCTTTTAGCAGAAGAAAGACCCACTTTGTGTGCGTTTGTATTTTAAGGATCATGTGATGGCTTAGCCATCTTGAAATTCTTTTCAGAGGATTTGCTACTTGCCAAAAATTCTGTGAAATTCTGCCAATCAGCCAGTCATTTTCTCTATAGAATACAAATTAAATTTTTTGACGTATACTTTTCCCATGAGTTTGTCTCGAGCTTAAAAGTGTCTGACTATTTAGGATTTGTTAAAGAACCATTGTTTTCTTGAGGACACAGAGGGTTTCTTTAAATTGGAAGAAATAGGCAACAACTGTTCAACTACAGGAAAGTCATCCTTCAAAATAAGAAGAAGCACAGATTGGAGTCTCATTATATAATTACAATAACAGTCATAGCTAACAGTTATGAGTATTTATGATATGCCAGGCACTATTGTAAATATCTTGCATTTATTAATTAGCACCTGTAAAACAAATTTGGTTTTCTTATTAACCCACCTATAAACTTGAAAAAAATTCCACTTTTTATCAAGAATTAAGGAGACCAAATTTTCTCCATAAAACGAATTCAATGGATAAGTATGTACCCTTCTATTTTGCATTTCATGTAGAAACGAAGTAGTCAATTGTTATAGTATACAGAATTTCTTTTTATTTTATATAAAATAATTAGTTATAAGTCATTTTTGATTAGAAATATGGTATAACTCCCGTAAAAAGTAAGACAGTCAGTAGTAAAGAGAGATACCATTACCTACAATTCAACTTATTTCGAGCATAAATTTTGGGAGAACAGAGTTGGATTCATACCCTAGTTTTGTCACATTATGTAACATTGGACAAATAATTAGCCTCATTAAGCCCCAATTCTGGATCTGCAAAATGAGTAAAGTAACACCAACTTCTGAGCATTCCTCTGAGGTATAATTCAGTTTTAAAATATGAACAGAGGCTGAAATATAGTAGATGCTCAAAAAAGATACTCTCCCAATTGTTGCAATATAAACCCTGGCCCTTTGGGTTTTACTTTTTCCCACTTTTTTCTATGCACGCGTATTTTCTGTTTTTTTTTTGTTTGTTTGTTTTTGTTTTTTGTCATCAGGGGTCCATCTAATTTAGAATCCTAATGTTTTCTTCATTTTCCATTAATCTTTTTTTCTGTATCTCTAAAGTTTTTACAGCCACAGCTTTCAGTTCTAAAAAGTAAAGATCTTAAGGTTTTTACTTCCAAAAATAAGACCATTCATCTTAGAGTCTCTTGTGGACTCTAGAATACTGGTTTGAAAATCATTTTTCTTGGAACACCCTCGTTCTTTAGAACTTTACAGGTAGTTGGAGGTGGTGATTGGACATTATCAAAGCAGGTTTACTTTTATGAGTTTTGGAGTTCACTGTAAATATTCTATTTATTTCATTTTACCTTTGTTGAGATGAACTAGTGTTCCAAGTCCAACTGAGCATTATTGAATTTATTTGCGGCAACCTGATCTAATAGAAATGCCACAGACTATGAAGTCAGCCATATTTGGCTTGCAACTGTGGTTTTTTTGCTTCTGGGTTGATGGAATTGGGGGAGCTACCCACCTTCTCTGAGTATCAGTTTCCTCATTTGCAGAATGAAGTTACTAACACCCACATTTCAGGGCTGTCGTAAAGATCAAATGAAGTAATTATATAGTCTTGGCATTTATGAGTTCTTGACATTTCTTCACTGTACACTAACATCACAATTATTTACAAAGGCTTTTTGTTATACACGCAAATAGATTTATACATACATACATAAAGATATGCATGTTTATAAATATGAAACAGAAACTATAGACAGCATTACTTTTCAAAGCAATCAATAGATGGCTTTTCATGCTAGGTAATATAAAGACATGACCTGGGAAAGAATGACTACTACATGGAATTTTTTGTGGACCAAACCAAAGGATATTGGTTCAGTCCAGTAGTTATTAACCTTTCAAAGTTACACATTTGTTCAACCATTATATCTAATAGGCAACATAAAATATTTAAAAGGTTTCAAGTGATTTGCTCATCTTCATTAGCTATGTATTTCTGTCGATTATTAGACTTCATCAATTCTCTTCCAAAGAAACTTCTTAGACCCCCAAATAAAATGGTGGTACCTGAACAAAAGGTGCATTTTCTTTGTAAATATCAATTCCTAGTTAAACTGGAATCCCTTGTTAGTTCCATTTGTACAATAGATGCTTATTATTTTAAGTAATACAATATTGCATTTGTGTGATTAATGAGCCTACGATTCTGAGTTGAAAGAAAGAAATTTGGTTGTTGTTTGTCAAGAGGGACATATGCTCCCGGAGTTTACACCAGAGGAACTATGGAGCAGCACTGCCCTTCGGGACATTTAGGATATTTGCGGGGGACTTGCTGGTTGTCACAATGATTGAAGGGTCGCTGATAGCACTTAGTGGGCAGAAGCCAGAGGACTTAGTTATCACAGCACTGTGTGGTTCAGTCTTGCCAACAAGGACCTGCCTGTGTGTCAGGTGACCTCTGTTTATTTTGCTGGGGATTATGCAGATGAAAATCTGTCTATCTGAACCTATATTCTAACTTGGGTAACATATGAACAAACAGTTGCTGCTGCTGCTGCTGCTGTTGCTTTCACTCCGTTTTAATCCACATTGAATTTTCCAGGAACATACCTGCCACGTAAATTGAGAAAAGAAGTTACTATGCTGTGTTTGGAAAATTACCAAGATTTGCTCACATTTTAGAAAAGCACATCACTGGCAGTGACACTACTCCTCGTCATCCGGTCACCAATACAGCCCATCTGTATTACTCTACATTTACAGCTGCTACATTCAAGGCGTTTCAGCTGCATACATCTGCCTTATTTTTTGTCTTGTATTATCATTGCACCTGAACATTTACATAATAAAATCCACATTATTTTGTTGTAAAATATTTTCTTTTTATTGTTTCTTTATATTACACTTAGAGCATTATATTGATTTCTTATTACATTTTTTTTCCAGCAGCTTATATTATACATAAATTTCATTACTGGATGGTAAAGCAGGAATTACACAATATTCATTATTAAATAGAGTGTTGTGCCAGGTGGGGCTGAGAGCCACTTGGTCTAGCAGACTCTCGAATGAGTGGTATTATTGAGTTCTAATTCAGTTCTTCCACCTTCTAGTTATGCCACCTTAGACAAGTCCCTAAGTCAGAGCTACAATGGCCTCACCTGTAAAATAAGATTAAGAACCTGCCTTAGATGGTTGCTGGGGAAGATTGCATGAATTAATTTAAGGAAAGAGTGACATGTCACCAGCGTTCAATAAACATTAACCATAATTGTCCTCAATCATGGAAATGTTTAGTTTCCTCATGAGATGCTAAGATGAATAGCACTGTTTGCTTTTACTTTATCTTTTTGTCTTTTGCTTCAAAATGACCTCTGTAATAATGAAGCCTTCTTGGTGAAGACCTTCATGCAAGCTGTTGGATATTTTCCCAACTCCAAACTTTCATCACCTTGTTAGACAAGGGCTATGTGGTCATATTTGCAATTGGGGAAAAAGACAACTTTGGTGGCAGTTTTGAGAACTGATTGGAGAGGGGTGAAGATGTGTATGAAAGGAACACGTGTCAAGAAGCTATGCGGCCGAGACCCTGTGGCAGCCTGGACTAGGCTGGGGCTGGGGGAGGTGTTGGGAGGGACGAGATGTTCTTGAAAGACACTGGAAACAGGGAATAAAAGTGACAGGATTTTGCAATGCATTAACTTAGGGTAGGGCATGAGGTAGTGGGGGTATAAATTTCAACTCCAACATTCTAACTTGGAAATCTGGCTGGCTAGAGAATACTTAAAAAAGGATCAAGTATGGGTAAACTGATTCAAATGCAGCTTGCAAGAATAAACGTGCCTCCTGAGAAATGGAAGTACTAACAGAACCCTTCTCATAGTGATGTTGGAGTTAGGGATCCGGCCTGATAGTCGGCCTCAATCCACCCAGTCCTCTTACCAGTTTCTTGACTCCGCCAGAGGAGAGAACTCTGGGGCAGTCACAGTAGACTGTGAGAACAAGTTTAATGAAACAGATAAGAAATACAGGTTTCACCGACAGACCGTAGCATGCTCCAGAGACTGAGCAGGGCACACAGCAAATTTAACACAAAAGTAAGTTCAGTACAGACATCAAGTCTAACACAAAAGCAAGAAAAACATACTTAAAGTTCAGTCCAAAATGCACACTGGCTCAAAAAAATGAGAAGCCGCTTGCTGAAAGTAAGTCTGATGCACAGTAAAACACACGCACCTCAGCCAGTGAAGTGCGGATTGCCTCCAGGAAAGTGAGCAACAACCCCGCCTCCAGCTGGGGTTAGGCCCTTATAGTTTCTCTATCTAATGAATATTCAATTAAGGGGGTGGTTCCCAGTTTTGTAACATTGAGTCTTGCACATGCTCAGTCAGTCTCTTCCTGGAGCATGTTTATTGGTCAGATCCTATCACGTGCCTGGTGCACAGAATATTCTTGAATATCCTTGAAATCCAGTGGCATGCCCAGCCACTGGATTTGCATAAGCCAGCCCCTTGTGGTCTCATCTTCCCTGTGTTTGTGCTGCAAATAGGTCAAACTAGCAATGGTAACTTTCTTCCAAGGGAGCGCATATAGGAGGGGGCCGGAGACCTCCATGAGTGGCTGGAAACCCAGAGGCATGTCCTGAAACCCCAGCCCAGGGAAACTGAGCACCTCTTGTATCAATAGGATTATGTGAGGGATAAATAAGCTTAAAAATGTGAAGTGGTTATTGCAGTATTTGGCACAAACAAGCATTCAGTAACTAGTGGCTATCATTATAATAAAAAATTGCAATAACAGGTAACAGGTAGTATTTTATAAATAATTCAAAATAATTTCAAGATCTGGGAATGTATCTTGTTCATTAAGTTCCTGTGAATGTTACACTTTCCCACCAAAAAGAACATGATAGATGCTTGTCTACTTTTTTGAGTCATAGGACTCATTTCTGTGAGCCTCTCAGACTCGCAGGAGGGTGATTTCCCCTTACAATTGATTCATTTACTAAATTGTTTATACATCTATCTGCTTGGCTCTTTGCTGTAAGAAAATAAGTTGCTTTTTAGCTCAGACTCTTTCATAAGTCTTTGTCTCTTTTGAATAATTTTAAGCAGCATATTTATTTCAACATGTCACTAAGGGACCAATACGTTTTCCAAGTTTTTGTTTTTAAATTTTCTCAAGAACGCTATGTGCATGCAGGACATTGAAGGCAAAGTCCTGGTTTGATAGAAGATACAGAAATAAATGCTTCCTGATCTCAAATTGCTTTCAGTCTTCTTGCCAAAGGAATCATTTATTCTCCTGAATTACTGGTTATCCTTTTCAATTTTTTTAATGCTTATAAGTATCAAGCTATCCGTTAATTATTACTCTAAAGAATCAAGAGAAGGAAGAAATCATTATGGGCAGCAGGAGAGAGAAAGCTTTTATGGTGTGGTTCAACTTTGGTTTGTGCCTTGAAAGATGCCTTAGATTTAAGTGTGCAGAGAAAACTGGAAAGGAGCTTCGCATGCAGGAGAAACAAACATCACAGCACGTAGGGGACTCTTTCTGTGGTAAAGGCTGCTGGGCTGCTATTTGCATATTTCAAGGAGAACAGTGCATGAGGAAGGGAGCTGGAGATAAAAGTGTTTATAATCTCTATTACTCTATCAGCGATCTCTGTTACTTAGCCACCTGGGTGATTCAAAGCAAGAAACCTTCCTAAAAAACACGGAAAGATTTCTTCTTAATGACTTGCCAGTACCCGATGCAATCCTGGAAACTCCCCAATCTACCCTATGTCCTACTACCAGAGTTTATTTACTCACAGCTGCTGGGGCTGAGGTCAATGCCACCCACTTTTTTTTTTCTGTGCACTGACATCTTTCAGCACCTGGCAAATATTTAATCTTACCATTAATAACGCTAAGCCCCTTCCCCGCAAAAAGCTCATTATCTAATACAGGAGGCAGATGTGTAAAGTTTTGATGACGTGACATAAAGCTATAAATAATGCAGGATGTCAAGAACAGACCCATCCAAGCTACTCAAAAAGGAAGACTAGGAAGACTTCACATAGTGTCTACTGATTTGAATCTTTACATATGGAAGTTTTCTAGACAGAAATCATGTGGAGGCACATGGAAAGTTCAAGGAGGCATATAACACAGTAGGACAGTAATCTGGTGTTTTTGTATTGCTGGAACATAAAGTATAGTTAGAGCAAAAGAAGAAGTTGATTTGATTGGTATAGGAAGAAGCACGGGCATTGTGATTTAACAGTTTTATTACTGAGATATTTCAATTATTGAGATAGAATTGATATACAATACATACAAGGCACTGTACATATTTAAAATGTACAATAGATCTACATGTGGGCACCAGTAGAACCATCCTTGCAATCAAGTTAGTGAACGTATCTATCACCCCCAAATTTTCCTCAGGTCCCTCTGCAAGCTTTCCCAGCCCTTCTTATCTCCCATCACCAAGCAACTGCTGATCTATTGATATTACAACAGATTAGTTTTTGTTTTCTAGAGTTTTACATCAATGGTGTCACATGGCATACTCTTTTTTAATTGGTTTATTTCATTCAGCATAGTTATTCTGAGGTGTGTTTATGTTGTTGAATGCACCAATTGTCTGTTCTTTTTCAGTGCTCAGTAGTGTTCCATGTATACCACAACTTGTTTGTTCTTTTATCTGATTGACATTTTGTTTTGTTTTGTTTTTTGAGTTTGGGGCTCTTACAAATAAAACTACTATGATCCTCCATGCATAAGTATTTGTATGCACATGTTTCCCTTTCTTATAAGTAAATACCTAGAAGTGGAATGGCTGGGTCTCATGGTAGGTATATGCTTTACATGTTAAGAAACTGCTGAACTTGTCACAGTGGCGATAGCATTGTACGAAAGTCCTAGCTCTCTCACGTCCTTGCCAAGAGTTGGTAAAGTTAGTCTTTTATTTTTGACCATTCTGATGCTGTTGTAGTGGTATCTTACTGTGGTTTTAACTTGCATTGCTCTAATGATTAACTATCTTGATCATCTTTTTATGGGCTTATTGGCTATTCATACAGCAACTGTGGAAGTGTCTGCTCAAATCTTCTGCCCATTTCTAGAAATTAGGCTGTCTTCTTGTTTTTGAGTTTCAAACCTTCTTTTCATGTTATGGGCTCAAGTTCTATATCAGATATATAAACTAAAACATTTTCTCCTAATCTGTTGCTTATATTCATTATCATAATATTGTCTTTCAAAGAGCAAATATTTATAATTTTGATGGTCCAATTTTATCAGTTTAAAAAAATTTTTCTTGATAATCATCCTTGTGGTGTCGTATCTAAGAAATCTCTAAATTAGAATCTCTGGGAGTAGGATCCTGACATTGTAATTTTTTAAAACTTCCCAGGTGGTTCCAATGTGTAGCCAAGTTTGAGAACAAGTGTGCTAGACTGGTGCTTCTCAGACCCGAGATGTAAATTTAAATCACCCTGGGATCTTCTCAAAATTCACATTTGGATGCAGAAGGATTTGGTGGGGCCTGACATTCTGCATGTCTAACAACAGAACCAAAAAAAGATCAAGTAGTCAAGGCAGGCAATCAGAAGCCAGATAAAAGAGAACTGTGTCTGCCATTTTAAGGAATTTAGGAAGTTGAGCTTGGTTATTTTGGCAATGGAGAGGCACTGAAGGGCTTACAGTAAAGGAATAACATGGTCGGACTTGGGTTTTAGAAAGATTGTTCTGGTAGCAGAAGGATTAAAAGTAAGACTTCGAAATCAAAGGTAATGGAGTAAACATCTAAAGAAAAGGGGACGGATATGAAGTGTATTTAAGAAAATTCTGTCACAAAGTGAACAGGTGGGTGAGGCAGGATGACGCCTGGAATGGCTTTGGACACTGGATGAGTCGTGATACCTTCACGTTTTCTGGTACAGGAGGAGAGAGCTGGTGTGGAGCTGCACGCTGACACAGAAGCTTAATTGTAGATGTGGGAAGATCAGGAAGATTTGGGCCATTCAGGAGTAGATGTTCAGTAGACCATTGGTTAAATGTATCTTGAGTTCAGGAGGAATATCTGAACTGAAAGGGTGCATTTTGGAATTGGCAGGTATAAAAACAGTTGAAGCCACGTGTGTGAATGGAATTGCCCGTTGAAGACAGAGAACACGAAACTCCAAAAAGGCCTAGAAGTGACTGCTTTGGAGGTCACCAGTGTTACATTTCGGTGGCGTTAAGGGGCAAAAATGCTTGAGTACAGTGGATTGAGGGATGAAGAAGACTCTGTGCCTTCAGGGTTCTTACTGATCACCTTGTAGAGTTATTATCAAGTCTCAAGTGCTGATTGCCTACTGTATTGTCCTGAGCATCTGGGGCTGTCTTCCCAGAATGCTGCTTTGAGGAATGATTGTCCCCTGCCCCCCATCCCAATGGCTACTGGAAGAATAGTGAGGTGTAAAATAAGGTGGTTGACACTGGCCACACATCCCAAATCAAAGGCGAAAGAAAGGGAAAGGGCTTCCATGAAGCCATTTTTCTGAGGCACAGTACATGAATGCTCTTTCTGGGGTTGATTGTTAAAACTTTTTTACTCTTTCTCTGTGGCCCTTCAGTTCCATGCCATAACAACACTCTTGCAGGAAAAGAGTTGACCCAAATTTTAGAAGTGCCTCCCTTGACAGGTTTATTTTCGTAGCCACATTTTATGTTTTCTTTCCAGTAGCATGCCTTACTCTGGTGTGGACATGTGAGCTGGGTTTGAAGGATCAAGGGCAAAGCTCTCATGCCCTGCTGAACGTAATCAGAAGCATTTTCATTTTTGTTCTGATTGTGTGAGACAAATCCTAAAATTACCATGTGGGTTTAAATGCTCAGTACTATGTGAGAAATATGTCTCCAAGTTGGTAATTATATTAGACACACTGTGGTTTCTGGATTCTCTCTTTTTATTTTCACCTCCTGGTGTAAATTCCATTTGTACTTTTGAGGACAATGTCTGTGAGCACATGTGCCATTTCATTTAGCTTTGGCAAGGTAAGGGCAAAGTTTCTGTGGATTTCTTCACTAAATTCAAGCCTGTCAAACAGTGGGGGAGTCAGCACCCAACCATTGTGAATGGGGGTTGTGCATTGTGAATGTGCATCTTTAAAGAAAACTGCAAGGGAAACCCTAACCTCTCCTAATTTACATATGGTGACATTTTGCAGAAATATTGAAACATTAGCAGTGACATAATGAAATTCTGCCTATCAGCCATGGAAGGAATAATGTTACTGTTAAGGTAACCTGTCCAGAGTTTGTTATCAGGAAAATATTCTTGCCAAGAAATATATATTTCGTAAGGCATGATAAGGAGGGATTTTTTTCCCCTTCATATTTTCTCTTCTGGGCTATCCATCTTCCCCTACAGATTTACTGCACGATCACTCCCTTTACATGCTAATTATGCGCAGGTCTGGTGAATTTGTTAGTGGTGACACTTCTGGGACCCAGTGGGACTACAGCTCATTATGTGGCAATGTCCAGATATATCAGATATTATTAGCTGTCATTAAACTGCTGAGTGCTAAGCCAAGGAGAGAGGAGAAAAAGTGTGCAGATGAAGTCTGGAAACAGCCTGAACCCCAAGAGGTCAAAAGAGACATTGGCTGAGAAGAGGAAAACAGCCAGCAACGGACAACACTTTGCTACTGGTTTTTACCCCCTTAGCTAACAAGGTGCACCAGGAAGAGGAAGCAAAGAAGCATCACTTAGTTTTTTTTACTTTAATACCCCTTGTGGCCATCGCACCAACACTAACCTTTGACTGTAATTATGTACAATTGTACACATTATTTGTTATCTTAGACTCAAGAGACACCAGAGGTAGGCATTTGATCATGGGACGTATTTCATCTACAGTTTTGTGCAGTAATTCCTGGAAAAAGTAAATCCTGAAATAAAAATCTTCTTGTTCTTATTATTTCTTTACATGGTATATTCTTTGAGTTTATTGCATAAATTATGTTCTCCCCATGAACTGTCTAGTCCATGTATTGGATCCCCGTTCTCTGCCGTCCTTGCATGCCCAAATTCTAACTGTTGTTTAAGGCTCAGCTTAAATGCACTCTTCATAAAGATTTATGTGATCCTCGAAAATCCAGTTTCTCTCACTATCTTCTGAACTGCCGTGGACCTTTTTATATCTTAATAATATATAACTATATTATACATTCTATGTATCTATCTATCTATTCATCCATCCATCTAATTTCCTTTTGTAGATCATAAATATTCAGGAGGAAAAGTAGAGATCATCACGTCTTGCCTTTGAGCCTTAAACCAGATGTTTTGGGTCTAATAAGAAGCATACAAAATTAATTTTTGTAAAAATACACAGAAATGCACCTATATAAATGGTTTTGTAATGCAGGTGCACATCATGCATGCATGTATATATTTTATATGTATGCCATGCACACACACAAATACACATGCATACAGTAGAGTTGTTTACATTGAAGAGAGAGCAGGAGTTTATAAACAGTATACCAAAATGCTTCATTTTCTCTACTTTCCTTCATTCCTCATTGCTGTAAAAAAGCTTACCTATGCCTTGTCTTCTTTCACTTCATTCATTTCTTGGTGATTCTATAGTCTCTAAGCAAGGGTTCATCCTCTCGTACTGAGAGTGCTTCAGAATTCCAATTCAGATGTCTTTTTCATATTCTTCCTTTCCCAAAGAACAAACTTGCAGGGATTCCTAGGGTCTTGTTGTGTATCTTTAGTTCATTTGCTAAGCAACTTTTACGTTGTCAAATATTATGGAGTACCCCAGAGTGCTTGTGAATATGAGTTGACTGAGACTGTAATTTTTCTTTATTGAAGACATTCCCTAGCTATAGCAGACGTGATTAGTAGTCCACCCATGCCTGTTTAGTTCACTGCCAAAAAAAACTTGCAGACAGTCCTATTCTAGGCCTATGGCTTCCTGAATTCTTCTGCCCCAGAGCATCTTCTGGCTGTGGAGGCGGCCACAAGTGCCAGGGAGCTGATGTCCCAGGATTGGTCCTCAGCAAATGAGAGATGGGAGATGGTAGATAAATATACCAGCTTCCTTGCGCTTCAGTGGGATGAATCTGAGATACGTTCAACTTAATCCTTGAGACAGTCTTTGGTGGGACTGACCTTAGTCCCCCATGGTGGTAACCCTCTTACTGTCACATCATTCTCTTCTCTCTTTCACTCCATCACCATGCTTCCTGTGAGTGCCTGCTCAATAAACTAAATGGACTGAAATCCTGTCTTAGCATCTGTGATTGGGGAAACCTAAACTAAGACAATTAGTATCCTGGAAAGCAGACCATCATGATGGCATTCTGGAGTTGGATCCCCCACTGATAGGATGGCAGCAAGGTTCTCACGCTGGTGATCGGTAAGGAAATGGTAATCCTCGTATCACAGGTACTAACTCTCTCATCTGTGCCAGAATACAATAGGACAGAGGTGAAGGTAAGGCATCGGCTCTTGAACAGTACAGTGACAAATGATCATTATGAAAATTATGAAGTTGGTTGAGTTTTGCTAGTTGCTATAAAAATCTTGACAAAAGATAATGATATATTCAAATGTTCATCCAAGTACTGCTTCAGAGCACACTGTGAAAGTGAAGATCTCTACGGCAGGGTTAAAGAGACCCTCATCTCCTGTGCTTTGCCTCAATAAATAAAATCACACCTAAGATTAAATTATTGTGATGGTAGAGTTAACAAGGCTATTCAATTTACAGTTCCTGCAAGTTTTCCATGTTAAAGTAAGGGAAGGAAAGCAGCCTTGAGACCAAAGATAAAGATTTGGGTGGTTCAAGTGAGAATCTTGTATTCCAGAGTGACCTGAATCCTCTGAGCTGATAAAAATGGCCCATTCCACCTGCTAAGAAAGAGCAGTCTCCCTTTGCCCAGAGGGTATACAAAGAGCTCACCTAAAGCAGATGCCTTGCAAAACACTGCTCTTTTTCTTCAAGTCCTGCCCCTTCTCCATTTATTTCTAGTCCATTTCTAGTGCAATAACTAGAATCAGTTTTCAGCATGGCTTAAGTGGGACTGAAGATATATGACATAATCCTAGGAATCCCTATAAGGTCATTCTTTGTGAAACAAGCAATATTAAGAAGACATTTGAATTGGATCTCAAAATCACTCTCAGGATGCAAGAATGGACTCTGGTTTGGAGACTATAGGATCACGGAGAAATGGATGAGCTTATAACCTCATGGGAAGAAAGGGAGTATTCACCAAATTAATCACAGGTAATGTAAGCTAGCAGGGACAGGGAAAATATGTTTGAGAATAAATGAAGATATTGATATAGGCGGTCCAGAATATAAGTCTGGATAAGAAGTGATTATTATTATTATAGTTGAGTATCTTTTAATGAAATATCTTTTTTAATATGCCAGCAAGGATATCTGAGTCTATCATAATTCATTGATGGGATAGCTGCTTGGAGGCTTGGAGATGACACTGGCCTGTAGTAAATGAGGTCAAGAAGCTGAAATTACCTGGCAGTTATAGAAAGGGACTAAAAGGCTCAGATACGTGGGCATGGTAGATTGGATCCACTAGAGAAGATCAGTGAACCCACCAGCCAGCTGTATTCACAGGGAAGAGCCCTGTGAGCACTTCCTCCACTAAGTGGTAGTGAATGCACAGTGAGAAGAGTAAAACATCACCCTGGTCATGTCCTCCTCTGGAGGCTGCGGTTGATGGTGTAGGTACTGCTTTGGAATTGGGATCTCTAAGTTCAATGGGAAGATAAGATCATGGAGCAATTTTCCCCTAGAAAATTTTCTTTGGTCCATTTTTATGTAGTTATTTTATCTATTTAATTTTGCATTTGCTTTTTTATGTGATATTGCAATATACACCAATTTATGTATCTACAATGTCTGTTAAAGATGATTTTGGTATGTGAATAACACTCCTTTAAGCTTATTCTATTAGCCTAATTATTTAAATTGTATAATTTTCTACTACTAAAATAATGTGATGGGTACTTTTGCCATATGGTGTTCCATATAGATGCCTAGGGGGACCTTCTCTCCTGATGCATGGGGTAAAATCACTCAGTTTTGTAAGCTTTCACTAGACTGCTGGGTGTGCATGATTCTGTTGAAATAAAAGTGATAGCCTTCCTCCCCCATACGTCCCTTTCCTCTTCTTATTTCTCACAGCCTTTCCTAGTGTTCCTCTCCTGTCAATATCCCCTTACCTCTTGTTTTGCCCACCCTCACTCTAACTAGTTCTGTAATACCAGACCTGCATGTTGCCTCTTTAGATTTATCGCTGTAGCAGACCAGAATGTAGATGTTTAGGGTTCAACCCCGAGAATTACTTTTTCTACTTGTAATATCAAGACTGTTCCACTTCTTGAGGCAGTCTTTTTATTTTTTCTTTATAGGAGACAAATTAAATGTGGCTTTTTTTTAAAAAAAATGTTTTTTATTGAGGTACAGAGTTGAATGTCAGTCTTATTATTTTCAGGTACTGTATCACTCCCTTCTCTACAGTTAAGTCATGCCTGTAGATATGGGATCTAAAGTCTAGCCATTACAGACTGGTTTTTGTTAGTTGTAATTCTTCCTGCCAGCGATGATCTAGGACCTGGGATATTTTTTTAAGCTCTTCAATTATAGAATCCTCTTTACCCTATTGCAAAGCTATTATTCATCCAGCCAATGGAATAATGCATTAGTTTAATTTTTCTTTATTTTTTTTCTTGCTACTCATGTGTTGCCCTGATACAACTTCCAGTATTTGACTGTTTGTTTGGGCCTGCAACCAACTTCCATCAGCCCTCTCCCCTGAAGCCTTCTCCTCTCAACTGAAAGCTTGGGTTATGCCGCTTATAAACAGATATTCCCAAACAATGGCCAAAGCCATTCTAACTCCTCTAACAGAGGTAGAAATGGATGCCAGGGCCAGTTGTGCCAACCAACATTATCCAGCTCAAGAACTTCAGATATGGCCTCCTCCTGTCTTCACGTGTCTCCCCTCCACTGCCCAAGTGACCTGTGGATAAAATTGCCCTCCCCTGAGCAATACTCTGCTGAAAGGACAACCTCCCCCCGACACCAATCCCAAGCATCCCTCTTTGCTGTTCATTCACTGTTTCCTAGTGGCTCAAATTGTCTCATACTCAAGTCAAGTCAAATGCATTCCATGATCATTTAAGTAGGACAAGCTTTGGGTCAGGAATTTGGAGTTCCTAGCCAGTAAAAAAGGCTTTTTTTCTCCCTCAGACAGAACTCACTTATTTCTCTTTTAGTAAACCAACAACCAAGAAAAATAGAAACTTGAAATGTTCCTCTTCCCTCACACCATGATCCCCAATTTAATTCCAAATGTTTGATGCACAGTTTAAAGGCATCCAAAAAGACACTAAAGAGTGTACTGCATGGTGAATGAATTAATAAAGGCTGCCACGTTATTATTTTCTCAGTTGTATATGTGTGTACCCCCTGGTGTTGTCCAGATGCCTTTACCAAATAATTCCTTTTGCAATGTCCTTCACATCGCTCATGTGAACGTCTAAGTGTGACAGTTTCTCCTGTCTGCTTCAAAAAATCCCTCAGTGAACTGGCTTGCCTAGACAGGCTGAAAGAATCGTTCACAAGACACGAATATGTAAAGCTCAAGAGTGTCTTAAACTCTTCTTCAAATCTTATTTTCTTTATAGTTCATGCATATCCCTTTACCTAAAAAAAGGCACTTTGTATATTTGAGTGTGTGTGTCTTATTTAAGAAAATTATGTGCAGCTTAATTGAGGATAATAACAAAATTACATGTAAATATGTGGGCAAGGTATGAACAAGAAAAAAAAAAAGAACTGCTAAATAAATATCCAGGGTGACGGTTCCTATATATTAATGTGAATTAGACATCTACGGGCTACATCTACACACACCCTGCAGTAGAGAAAAATCAGTTTAACCAAACACCCCAAAGACTATGGAATATCAGGTATTTCTTTTGCTTAAAACCTGGAGTGGCTTTAAGCCTAGATCACAAGCTGAAGTACCTATAGATGCCAGGAAATTGATTTAAATGAGCAAAGTTGATCAAGTGAAAAGTAAAATATTATACTCATTCATACTTAGAATTGGTAAACAGTGACAGGGGCTGTCGGGTACTGGAGACTCCAATTTGGTCGAAGTGGTTAACTGCTACTCAGAAAGGCAAGCACACTATTGCCAGACCTTCCAGTAATTCAAGGGAAGACAAAACTGTGAACGTCCACGTGAAATGTCCTAATTTGCAGATGTCGTTGCTTAATGAGTCATTAACAACAGCATCAACACTGTAGGCTAACGTTCCAAGAGCAAGATGGGATCTAGCCTGGGGAATCCCAGATTTCGACTGCTTTCTTAAGTTATCACTGGGACCTGGGAAACTCTGGGATGAGGAAGTACCATATCTAGGAAGAGAAATTAATTATGGCGCTTCATCTAGGGGCTGTTCTGTTCCAGTAACATTTTCTGGTTAACTTCTTCAAGTCTTTCTCTAATGTCATTACCTCCAGGAAGCTTCTTCGAACCAACCTCCCCATACACAGTCACCCCAGACTAGGTGAGATGCTCCTCTGTGCTCCAACATGACCTTAATTTTCATTATCAAAATGCTTATTAAAGTTATTGTTACTATTTTCTTAGCTATCTATCTTTCTGGCCTGACTCAAATTTCAGTACGCAGGGCTTTTGTTTATACTACCCTCCTTTTTAACCTCAATCCTTAGAATAGACTAGCATATAGTTGAAAGGCTAGCCTATAGTGGATGCTTAATAAGCACTTGAATGAATAAATCCTACATAAATTATGAAATATGGATATAAATAGCTGTCTTGTCCTATTGATAAATGGGCCTACACAGCACAAATTACAAAATAGAATGATTACTGTGTATGAGGAAAGTAAATTAGTATTTAAAAAAATAAATGTCAGGAATGAGTGATCAAAATTCATGTATGTATTTGGATATATAATCCAGTGATAAAGTTATCTTTTAAATATTCACTGTCATTTAGCTTTGACTTGTATGTTTGTGGGACAATGAGATCAATTATTTTACTTGACCTCATCAGTCAGTTTATTTCTAAATTTGAGTAATTTTTCTTGCCTGAGTGCCCAATTTACTTCATTGTCCAAATGTGTTTCAGAAGTATTTTGGAGACAGTTCTAGATCTTTCCTCTTCCTTGAAAAAATAAAGTGAAGCTGCCCTTTGCTCATATCCATAAGTAGTAAGTGAAATGAATTAGTACTCTGGGAACTCTCGGGTTCATTCCATAGGACTCATTTATGTGGCAATCACTACAGTAAGTCCTTGAAAATATTCATGCACAGCAATTTATTGTCACCGTTGGACCATTCAGCTGACCTAATTTTTTATTCCTGTACTTATTTTACAATGCGTCTAATTGGCCTAGTTGTATCAAAGATTAGACATATTGTTTTAGAGAAAACAGTTTTGTAATCACTGTGACAGCTTCCTGCAAGCTTCAAAATCAAATTAATTGAAAAAATGTTTCAGTCTCAGTTACTTCTCTTCTGGGTTAGGATCTAAAGCACTAAATCAAATCAAAGCAAGCTACTTCAGTTGTTCTCTGGTGATTTTATGCCTTAAGTGAAACGAAAAAGTGATAACAGGTTACCAACACTATTGTGAATTTCGAAAAAAAAAAACACATGCAATTTAATTGTATGCTTTCTGATCCCAGATCATGCTAATATCATTTAAAAGTAAATACCCTTAACACAGAGAACACTTAAAGTACAAATGTATTTGGTTGTTTAGGGTTGATTAAACCAACATAACTAGTTCCAAGACAGTGTTGCATGTAGGCCTCAAACTGAATTGTTAGAAAGGAAAGAGAAAATGTTCACAGTGTTGCTTCAAATGGTTTATTAACTCCTGATATTAGCAGTAGTGTTGATTACAATAACTATTTAGGGCTTCAGTTTCTGTCCCCTGCAGCATCCCCAAAAATGTGTCTCCAGCTTCACTTAAGATGAACTTTTTATCTAGTTAAACAATCAGTGCAGATTGTTTTGTAATCAACTTTGCTGCCACAATTGGTAATAAATAAGAAGTTATATCATGGTCACATCTGGCAACCATGAATAAGCCTGGCTTTGAATTCCTTGTCCAAAGAAGCCATCTCGAGCAAAATGCATGCATATATCTGGCACAAAAAAAAATTAAGAAAAATAATTGTTTTTAACTCACAATATTAACTAATACTACAGCTTTACTCTTGGATTGAAGTTGCCAGTATTCAGAACACTTGTAATATGCCATGAATGCCCTACATTAATTAGATAATTGATGTATTTAGCACTCAATAGATCTCATTATTCAGTGCCTTAATCTGCCAACTGGAACATGGGACAGTTCATGTGATAATTTTGGTTATCTCCCTTCAACCTTGTGAACGTTAGGGGTCAGAGCAAGTGAAACAATTTGGCCCATTTCCAGTTTACCATTTTAATTCCATAAGTTTCACTTCTAAGAATCCTTTCCCAGCAACTCTAGATAGCTTATAAAAATTGCTAGAAAAGTACTAAAAAACAGGATTAAAATAGTTTCATGATTTTTCTTATTAATGATCCTTTATGCAATTAAGCACATTCATTGCTGTGTCTTGACATCATCCAGTAGAATGTGTTGCATTCCTTTGTTTAAATAATATGGTTAATACAGATGCTTTATGCAGAACATGCGGTACACCAGAGAAATCAAGGATGCTCGGAATAAATCAGCTTTCTAATAATTTTGAGTCATGTCCAATGGACTAAAGCAAGGAAGGCAAAATAATTCATTGTCCAAACTGGTTCAGATTTACAGTGAAATTAATCATTACAGGAAAATGCATAAGCTAGGATGAGTAAAAAAAAAATGGAGACAGTCTTGGGAAAACTGGAACTTTCTTCCAAAGAATTTATAGTTTTCTCCTTTTCCCCATGGTCACATCTTTTGATGATGCATACTGTATTTTTGATGTGACAGCTCTACTCTTATTACAGCCGTCACATAGAATTGTTTCTCAAGTTATGTTGATGATTCTGTGCTATTTCATTTGGCCCCTGTGATAAAAATCAAGCATTTATAGGTGGCTGGTAGGGATTTGGGTTATAGACTGTGACGTTGTGAACGCCAGCATCCCACTCAGCAATCACACTGTCAGCCTCATGTCAGTTGCAGCAGACTCTAATCAACTGAGTTAACTGTTCCCTCTAACAGCAGTTCACAACTTTACGTGATATTTTATGATTAAGCTTCTTTAAACATTGCTTCTTATAGTAACCTCAACATTTGCAGGAAGACAGAGGGAGAAGCTGATTACGTACTGAATAAGAGCCAAATGGTCTACAAGCTTTGTTTTTCTTATCTGGAAGATTTGTTGCCACAGAACAGATCTTTGGGAAAAGACTTCCACTGGGTCCTGAACACCAAATGTCAATGAGTCATTATGAGTAATACTAGGTGGTGTTTATGCTTTGGCCTCTTTGCTGTATTCTGTAGGCTGGCAGAAATCAGGCCAACTGAGTAATTGCTATAATGCACTCCCTTTTCATAATATCTGTACTGAATCTTTGTTGCTTGGCACTTCAGTGCACATTCCAGCATCTTTTCATGCCAAGCCTGGTGATTACTTTAGGTCCCAGAGCTACAAGCATAATTATCTCCCAAGAAGTCATTGGGGACTCTTGAGAGGAAGACTGAAGATGGAGAGAAGAAAACTAGATGGAGGATTAAGGTATTTCTTTGGTGGTGTAACTAGGGGGTAGGGAGCCGAGGTAGAGGATGCTCATTTACAAGTGTGCAGAGAGCCAGGGGCCTGATATTTAAGTTCTAATGTTGGCCAGAGGTATGTCCAAACATGAGAAAGTTAAAGAGCTAAAAACAACTCTGTTCATGGCATAGAGAAGCTTTGTTGTTTAAATTTATGTATCACTTTGTTTTAGTTCGATCATAATCATGTTTGTCAATCAGTTAACATAGGATTTGTCATATTTTGAAGGAAGATCTGATTTCCAGATATCCTCAAAGATCACTGTCATTTACAACACTAAACAATAATACTATCTTTAAAATATCCATAGGAGTGCCGCTTGGCCTGTGAGACCACATCTTTAACTAAATGAAAAGATAGAGCTCCTATAAATGAGGATAACAAAGTGAAGGTAATTTAATAACAAATAACAGAGATAGAGAAAAAATACATCACATAAAAAATAAATAAATGATGAGATGTTAGGTCAGTATGATTTCATGATTATTGCAGAAAAATAAATAGAAATCCTTTGATTATTTACATTTCTGGCTTGCTTCAGTAGTATGTCATCTATTACCAGTTCTGTTTATAGAAAACATTGCTTTTGTAAAAACATGCTTGTAATGAAAAGTAAAATTCATGAAACAGAATTTCACTGCAAAATAAACTTTTAGGTTCATTATCTTCGGAAGCATTCTCTACAATGGCTGCATTTTTCTCAGGGATAAAATTATGGTGGGTCTTTTCTTTTAATTTTATTTTTCTTTTAACAAGCCACTTAATGTATTTATCTTCCAAGGCGTTGGGGGAAAATAAATCTGGGACCAATAATTTTCTATTTTACTACAAGCTAATGTGTTACTATACTAAGTATTACCTGTTTTTCCCCTCCCAGTAAAACAACTAAAAATAGGACTGCCTTTCAAACATAGACATATATAATCAGGCTAATACAGTAATGTGTGCATTCTTTATTCTAAAATAAGTTACTGCAATTGAAAATACAGTCTTTGTACAGCAAACGGATAGAACCATATGATTGTGGGGTGCCAGGGTAGGGTTTTGGATTAGAATATACATTGCCTCCATAAAGCCTTCTTTTCAGAAATGTAATTAGCTCTTTTACGAACTGGTATATATAGTGCATGGAACACTCAGGGGATTTCCATATAAGCCACATTTATTCTCATGTCCCTGGGAATCATAAATGGTTGTCTTCCTCTGAAATGGATTAGGACAAATTACATTAGGACATGATTGTGAATCTGATTAAGATGGAACACAGTTGAGTTTTTTCACTCCTTTGGGATGACCAACCATGTTTTCATATAACAACCAGAAGACGAAGAAGCCTTTGGCAAGATGTTTCAAAGGCATATTTTTGTAGGCACTTAAAGAAAATAATTTTACTGTTAATTCAAACATTGGCCCCTACCTTTCATTTCTGTATCTAGCCAAGACAAAACTCGAATAGAACACATTTTGAGATATTGATTTGGGGTTTCAATGAATACATGTAAAAAAGGAGTTTTCATGCATGATTTCTAACAGGAGAGAAGAGACAGGTTGAAAAGATTTTTTGTTGACTAAAAATCTTTAAGAAGGAAAGAAAAATGACTTCATAAATGGTGGCAATACTTTACGGCGATTAAACCTCTTCACACATTTTGTGAAATAAGGGGTCACCCATAAGGCAATGCCTATATTCTCTTTCACAGAACAAAGACACGTGATAGACATTTGACATTTACTAGAACTTGGAAGATGAAGGTGATGAGGGGAGTTTGATAATAAGAGAATATGAAATCATAGTAATGATCCATTTTCCTGGAAATTTGAAGGCAAGCAATTGAACCTGGAGTAAGCTATTTTCGAGTTATTGATAGCAAAGTTTTCATATGCAAATGACTGTGGCGGGTGGACTCTTATTCCTGGTCAGTGCTTGATCAGTGATTTTCACACCTTGCTTTATGCTAGCATCAGCTGGGGAGCTTTTAAAATCCCCATACCTAGACCACCCCTCAAGACTTTTTAATCAGAATCTCTGAGAATGCGATCCAGCATGAGCATCCAAAAAAAAAAATGCCATTGGGCCACTTGTTCTTTAAGAACATGAGTTTTATCATGAATTCTGGCCAATTTGGCTAGAACCCTGAAAAAACTATCTTTTTTTAATAAGCTCCAATTTTCTTTGAGAATTGGATCCCACCTCTTAAAGTAGCCATTAGTTATGGCCCTACTCTTTAGCAGTGTGTCAACTAGAGACAGAGCATTGTTGTCTATCTTAATGCTTGACATTCCCAAGCATCTACACTTTTGCTATTATGTTCAAACTTTTGAAAGTCCTTAGGCATTTATACTGACCTGAAGAGCTGCAGGGCCACTGTATAGAATTGTATATGTTATGCTCTGCACAACCATGGGGGTACCATTCATATCTGTAGTCACTGTAGATTTTCTCTGTTCAACAATCTTCTGCATGTCATTTTGTATACAGTACATTGAACTGAATGTTCCTTCCTGGGTGGTGGACCCTAGAGATTGACCAGCTGCCCAAGTCCTATCTTGTGTTGGCTGCTTTTCCTTACTCCATGGTCTTACTGCTGAGGTTTTAGCTGGCTTTATGATCAAGGCCACCTGAGTTATATATAACACTGGAAAAATAAAGCATGCATTTTAGATAAGAACCTGCAACATTTTCCTTCAGAGTTTTCATGGAATACAGAGAATGAATAAAACAAATTTATAACAAGTAATTATAACAATTAGTGAGAAAAAAAATCTCCCTTTTGCATATATTTGCTTAGTGATCTGCAGCCAGTAACCTTGCTAACAAACTTTTGAAGATAGAAAATTCTGCATTAAGTTTTGCTTGTAATATTAAAGTTTAGTTCTTTGGTCCATTGACACCATATCAATGCTACTTAAAATATCAGGTCAGTAAGCAGCTTGATACTCATCTATGATGAGCTAAGATTGTAAATTATTGCATTGCTTCCATCATTGAGAAAACTTTGCTAAAAAAAATTAGTTGAACAAAACTGTGCCTATGACATAGTTGATTTACATTGTAGCATAGACCCTTATCTCATTGAAGACTACTAGCAAAGAGTTTATGAAAAAGGACTGGTTGAGGGACCATGCCTAATATACCGAATGACCTTGACAGACACCTGTTGCTTCACTTAGAAAAAAGATATAGCACTCCCTTGTTATTCATTCATTCTATGACTATGTGAAGTCATTTTACACACTAGGCATTGACAAGCATACACAGATGAATAAAATGTAATCCATGCCCTGGAGAAGTTTCAGTTAAGTTATAACCTGGTCACATCATGGCAATAAATCACCCTATTAAAATAAAGAAAAATCAATATTTTTGAAGATAAATATCTTAATAGATATTATTAAAGGGTATGGCACAAGTGAGTTAAAAATAGACATTTTATTTTAAGATTAAGAATTTTCTTCGTTTAAGAACAGAGAGCTCAGAAATAAATTCACACATTTATAGCCAACTGATTTTCAACAAAGGTGCCAAGATTATATATTGGGAAAAGAATAGTCTTTTCGATAAATGGTTCTGATATCCACATGCAGAAGATTGAAACCAGGCCCTATCTCTGCCATACACAAAAATCAACTCAAAATGGATTAAACACTTAAATTTAAGACCCCAAACTATGAAACTTCTAGAAGAAAGCACAAGAGAAACACTACATGAAATTTGACTGGGTAATGCTTTTTTGAACCAGACTACAAAGGCACAGGCAATAAAAGCAAAAATAGACAAATGGGACTACATCAGACTAAACAGCTTCTTCACGGCAAAGGAAACAATCAACAAAATGAAGAGACAACTTACAGAATGCGAAAAAGTATTTGCAAACTATGCATCTGACAAGGAGCTAATATCCAGAATATATAAGAAACACAAACAACTCAACAGCAAAAAAAAAAAAAAAAAAACCATTAAAAATTGGCCAAAGGACCTGAACAGACATATCTCAAAAGAAGATATACAAGTGGCAAATAGGCACATGGAAAAAACGCTCAGCATCACTAATCATCAAGGAATTCACATTAAAACCACAGTGAGATATCATCTCACTCCAGTTAGAATGGCCATTATCAAAAAGCCAGAAATGTAGAATCTAAAAAAAACGAGAAGTGGTTCTACAGAAGTTGCACCAAGAAGACCAATGGGTAATGGTTACCAGAGACGAGGAGGGGAGCAGCATAGGTGAGGAAGAGATGAATTAATAGATACTAAGTTACAAGTAGTTAGGAAAAATAAATTCTGGTGTTCTAGTCTGACTGCAGTTAATAGTATTGTATATTTCTAAATACTCTTAGCTCAAAAAGAGATCTTGAACTTAATTGCCACGAAGAAAAGATAAATGTTTAGGTGATGGATATTCTATCTACCCTAAGTGAATCATTACACAATATATGCATGTATGGAAATGACACATGATATAATACATACAATTGAAAATAAATTTATGAAATAAAATTTAATCTTATGAAAGAAAATGTTGACACTCTGAAGGAACTAAACTAAGAACAGATATTTACCAATAGCTAAAATTACTTGTAGCAGGCATGTAGCTTCCTATTGTGATGACATATTTTGATATTTTTGTTGTTGTTCAGAAAGTTGGCATACAAAATCTAATAATGGTTTATATTAAATAAATATATATAGATTGTAGAAATTCCTCAAACTGTTTAAAAAATTGTCCCCTCTTTTCTTTATCTTGGCCTGTCTCACACATACATACATTATATACATACAAGAGTACTTCAAAAAGTTCTTGAAAAAATGAAATTAAAAGATAATACAAACCTTTCTATGAACTTTTTGAAGACCCCTTATAAATGTGTGTGTGTATGTATATATGTTTATAACCATCTTATTTATTAATATACAATAATACAATGAAACATTATAGCTATAGGCACTAGAATATTCAAAGTCTATTTGTCCAAAGTGACTATAAAATATAGTGTGTATAATTAACACACATTAATTATCCCTTCCACCAGACTGGAATCTCCTTAAGCTTTGAATTTATGTTCGTAAGTTCCATAGTGTCTAGCATGCTATTTAGTCCATGACAGCTGTTTGATTAATAGATTACTGTTAGTATTACTACTACTACCACTAATAATAATAATTTATATTAATGATCATTTACAAAATGTCAGGAATTGTGCTAAGAGATTAACATACATTTGTTTTTCAAGTTTAAAAATGTTTCTACTTATAGGTACCGTTTTTATCCCCATTTTTCAGATGAAGAACTTGACGAAGATTCTAAAAATGTAGAGCCAGGATGGTAAAACTGATTTGAAAACAATTACAGAAATATAATTCCTTTAAAAGGCTATCTTCAGATAATTCAGTTCTAATAGCCCTTCGTGTCAATACCTCTGCTTAGTTTGTAAATTCAGGAGGTATGAGCTGGGTAGCCAACCTTGGCTCAGGCACTCCCCCTTTAGTCCAATGACTATGTCAAGGAGAGTAAAATATTACTCGTTTTGCCTGCCCAGCATCCCTTCTGTCTTCTTTTGGTAACAGCATTTCAATTTTTCAATGAGAAACCAGCTTTCACAGCTTTGAGTTTATGTCCCTGTATTCCTAGGGTGGACATTGCTGCATCAATGTCAATCCCAGGAAATTTGCTGGAAATCACATGATAGCAGTGTTGTCTGTCAGCTGTGGCTGTTGGCAGCCACATTTGCCAGTAGGAGGGAAGATCCTATCCAAGAACAATACCAACACAGAAGTGAAGAGGAAAAATAGATTCCTACCAGTGTCAGCGAGCGTGTGGATTAGCCAAGTCTGGACCTACAATAGAATTTTAGCCAATCTGATTTTGGTTTCCATCACAGGCAATCAAGAGATGGATGAGTGTGGTGGACATGGGGATGGACTGCCCACCGTTAGGGAGTGTGGTCAGAGGGCAGCCTCCAGATGACAGCTCGTTCACGGTCTGCTTCAGCTTCAAAGAGCTGCTTTTCCCAAGGTCATCTTCTGCCCAGAGCAGCCCAGCTCGGATGACTAAGCAGAGCGCAAGAAGAAGGGCCCAGCTGTTTGGGCCCAGCAGGGGCCGTTCTGACAGTCGGAGCTCATCCAGAGCTCCCTGTGTAGTTCCAAATGTACTGTGGGACCTCCTTCCCCATTCAGCTTTCCCTGCCTGCTGTCCTGCTCCTGTTATCTTTGCTTTGTAGATGTTAATCCCTAAGGAGCTGCATGCACTCCAAACGCTGCGTCTGCTTCCAGAGAACCCACCCTGCAACAGTGAGTACATGCCCACTGAATACAAAGTCTATGCAGTAACAGGAAAATCAGGATAAACTTAGGTTAGAAATCTGCGTACGGATTTGTAATTATGAATGAGGTGAGGATGGGAACGAGAAGGCAACATGGACAAATAAAAATAGCTGTGTCAGGCTGGTGAATGATTTTCTCAAGTTATATTATTGTTTATGCACTAAATGACACTTTAACATTATTTTAATTTTTATTTTTTAATTACTTTTAAATTTATTATTAGCATATTCATTCTTACAAATCGTGATATTTCTTTATGCCCTTTACCTGACCTATCACTTCCCCAACCCCCTCCCTCCCTCGCCCCATCTCTAGTATCCTTAGGTTTGTTCTCTCCTTGTGAAAGTTCAACTTATTGTTATAGTCTTTTCTTTCTTTCTTTCCTTCAGTCCTTCCTTCTTCCCTCCTTCCCTCCCCCCGACCTCCCTTCCTTCCTAGCAATCAGTTATGAGTGAGAACATGTGATATTTCTTCTACATTGCTGGTGGGATTTTAAATTAGCACAGCCATTGTGAAAAACAGTATGGAGGTTTCTCAACCCAAAACAGACAGATCTACCATATGATCCAGCAATCCCACTACTAGGTATACACCCAAAGGAATGGAAATCATCATGTTGAAGGGGTACCTGCACTCCCATGTTCATTGCAGCTCTATTTACAATAGCAAAGATATGGAACCAACCTAAGTGTCCATCAATGGATGACTGGATAAAGAAAATGTGGTATATATACACCATGGAATACTGCTCAGCCAAAAAAAAAAAAAAAAGAATGAAATTCTGCCATTTGCACAAATATGAATGAGTCTGGAGAAAATTATATTAAGTGAAATAAGCCAGATAAATGACACTTAAAAAAAATGCTCTTTTGAAGATTTTCATAATAGTCTAAGCAATCAAGAAACTTTTAGAAGTAGAGAGTAGAATTGTGATTACTAGAGGCTGGAAAGGAAAGTGGGAGGGAAGGTAATAAGATGTTGATTAATGGACACATCTTGATAGGAAAAATAAGTTCTAGTGGTGTACAGTAGTGCTAGGCATCTATAATTAATAATAATTCGTTGTATGTTCCAAATGGCTAGAAGAGAGGTGCTCAAAGAAATAAGTTTTTGTGTTGATGAATTTGCTAACTGCCCTGATTTGACCATCACGCATTGTCTACGTGCATTTAAATATAACTGTGTATTCCATAAGCAGTACAATCAAAATGTTCCAATTAAAAAGATTTGATGGGCTGAGCCCGTGGCGCACTCGGGAGAGTGCGGTGCTGGGAGCGCAGCGACGCTCCCGCCGTGGGTTTGGATCCTATATGGGAATGGCCGGTGCATTCACTGGCTGAGTGCCGGTCACGAAAAAGACAAAAAAAAAAAAAAAAAAAAAGATTTGAGATCCTTTTTTCTATTTCTCAAAATTTTATTTTGTATCATTATCTTGATACCTCTTCAATAAAAATAGTCTTCTAAATGATAACCAAATTTCTCTAAGCCTTATTTTACCCAGATTCTAATTTATTGTTTGACTTTTCCAATGTAGTTATTTGACTTCCTATTATTCCATAGTATGTCATTCCGGACATATGTTTTTCACTCTTTTCCTATGTTTTCCCCTAATTTTTACAAAAACACAATAAAGTGGAAAGATACACCCATCAGGGCCTTTAAATTTTGTTCAAAATATGAGGGATCTTCTACAAGTTTATGTAGAGATTGGTATTATCTTTTAATTCCATTTTTCCACAAACTTGTTGAAGTACCCTTGTATAAATGTCCTCCTGTATGTGTAGGGTGTGGACAGTGTTTTTGAATAACGTGGGAAGAGACAAAGAGATGAGGCTGAATTGCACATAGAATAAATAGTAGAAAATATTAGCTTCAGTTTAGAAAATGATGGAACCAAATAATGCTCATAGTTAAAAGAACAAATATGGTTAAAGAAAGTCTACTGTGAAATAGCATTGCATAATATGCAGAAGGCTGAACACAATCTCTACTTTAAAAAAGAAAAATTATTTGAGAAGATTTACCCAAAGTAGAGCTCTGTGTAACAAATAAACTTCTGTAATAACAGAATTACTGTATATTTTAAATATGCTGCTTTTTTGATAGAATTAGAATCATTTGCAAAATTTAGAAAATGCTAAGGAATAAACTTATGTTTTCTCTATTTCCAAAATTAATAGAATCACATCTGAAATTTAGACATTGGAAATGCAATAGAATGATTTTCTTTATAAGCCAGTAATTTACTTTCTGAACTTTGGTGTTTGAATTCAAATGGGTATAGAATAAATCTAGTGACTGAAAGGAAAGACTTTAAACACGTTTTAAACACGAGGTGCAGTGATGAGGACTCCACTGAAAGATGAAACAAGTGACAAGGAAAATTAGGACAAGGTACTGACCCAAGGAATTCTACAACACTTTAATGGGTTTCATTAAGATTTTAAAATAGGCTTTATGGTAAACTAGTCTAGATTGTATGGTTATATTCCCTTCAATGCATTAGGAATTTCCTCCATGCACTTTCTTTAAGTCTAGTCCCACAGTTTGAGAATCATGATAAAGTAAAAATAAACCAAAAGCAGCCTTAAAGAGGGCGTGTAAGGCTACTTTATTTTTTATATGTGCTTCCAATAGTCCTGCTTTCCTGTGTTCCCCCAGGAGAAAAACAGCAACATGTTCTCTTAGCAGGTACTGAGCTCAGCTGTTGCTTAGCTAAATTTTTCATCCAAAGATCAACCAAGATTTTCCTGTCCTATTTCACAGGTGTTTTTAGAGAGGAAAGGTCCCCTTTTCTCTCCCCTTTTCTTTAACTAGTGGTCTTTGTACAAATGCTTTACAGCTTTCTCAAATATATTTCTAAAATATATGTTAGAGATTCTTTTTTATCGGAGTGGAAATATTGGACACAATAGCAGTTTGTGAGGAGATAATCAACAGAAAGTTGTACAGGAAGTGAATAGTATTCAGACTAAAGAATATCTGTGTTGAAATATTGGTTTACTCTCTATTCCATGAGCTCAACCCATCATTATCAATATAGTCACTGGGTCTTAACAACATTTAAAAGGGTTTTCTACTATTTGCAGTGCTGGGTTTGATGTGTCTTTAATCATTTAAACAAGGATCCATCTTTGATGGTTGTCACGATGAAAGTTAATGATCCCAGGGCACTTCAACATGTGAACAAGCCCCTTGTTATGTCTTCGTGTCAATAAAATAAGTACTTATGGGCTATGGGGGAAAAATTATTAAGGTGCTAAGGTTATGTCTTTGTTTCATTGTTAAAAAATGGATAAACAAAGAAAACCCACATTTGATAGTTAAGATGTCCATTAAGTACAAAACTACTTTAGACCCATAGAATTTCTAGGACAAATAGATAGTTGCTGTCTCGATGTGTCATAGTTTCTCATCATTTAGTAATTTTATTCCATTGTTTATCCTGGTTGAGAAAGAATAAAAGTTAATCCCTTTATATATTTTCTTATTTCAATTTTTTTGCAAGTTTATTGATTCTGGTATTAATTTGTGTCTAATGACTTTCATAAAAGAAGGCCTTTATGCATATAATTATTGGTCTCATTGAAGATGCAATTGTCAATGCCAACGAGGTTGACAGTAAAGAAATGTGAAATCTTCACCCAAGGTCTCTGGAGTACAACAGTTTAATGGTTGACACCTTTACTCTCTTCTGAATAATGAAGGCTTAAGGGAAAATATTTAATTCTAGTGGTTTTGGCTCTCATTTTTCCTTGGAAAGTAGTGCCTCTTAAATAATTAAAGGACAAAGGCAAACAGCAAGGGGAAAAAGATCATCTGAGGTAAGTAGAATGTGGATATAAAAAAGCTAATGCTCCTTTCTTTTTAAAAATTTCAGCAATCGTCGGTGGATTTTTTTCCTAAAGGTGGGAGCATGATTAAATAACCGCATTTCATTTACTGTGGGGAAAATACAACCTAAGTTTACATTTGAGACCTCCCATGAATAAAATATAAGTGGAGGCTTTCCCAGGCTACAATGTTCAGTGGAATGTTGGGTACCATGAGTGATGGAAAATCAGTAACGCTATGGAAAGTACTTTGTTTCTCATATAAAGTGAATCTGTTTGCTTTGCATGTGGTTATTTATTTAATTAATTGTTTCAATTTCTGTATTTAATTGTATATTTATATTACATATACAACTTAATGTGTCTTTAACGCACACATCTACTCGCTAGGACTTGCTAGAGACAGAGGATTGGAACATGCTCGTCTCCCTTGCTTTTGCTGATCGAGTTTTCTTTTAGTTCTTGTATTTGTAGCCACTCACATATGAGTTTTCACCATCACCTTAAAAATATACGTTCCACAGAATTCTAAACTCAGCTTCTTTACTTTTAGCCACACATTTTACCTGGAAATATATTTTCTATAACTAAAAACAGTCACTCTCAATTCCAAGTCTCTCAATTTTTCTCCTGAGCCCCAAAGACATAAATTCATCTTTCTGAATATCTCCATGTGAAAGTCCTCAATATTTTAAACTCAACATGCAGGAGGTAAACGTACCCCTCGTCACCCCAGCCCCACGCCTACCCCACGTGCTCCACATCAAATCCTTTTCAGCCATCTCATGTAATGGCATAAGCATCCATGAAGATGTCCAGGGAAGAAACCTGGTAGGCGTAATTCTTGACTTTTCCTCCCTTAAGGACCAAATTAAATCTGTTATGAATTAATGTGATGTCAATCTTCCTGACATCCGTCAGATCTGTCCCTATTCATCATTGCCACCAACACTGCATTCCTCAACACTCAACAAACTCCTAATCGTTCTTCTATTCAGTCCCCATCTTTCTCTGGTCCATTCTCGACACTGCCAGGATGTTTGGTCTAAAATGAATTTACTTTTTAATTTTATTGCTTAGAACCTTTCAATGGCTGCCCTTTCCTTTTCTTTTGTCTTTCTTTCTTTTTTTTTTTTAGGAATCCCTAAAACCTTAGCTTGACATGTGAGATCCTTTATGACCTGAGTCCCTGCCTACCTATTCAGCATCAAATTCTGTCACTTTCTCTATCTTCTTCCCCTTTCAGGGACACAGATCTGCTCTTAGCTCCCGGGGTATGCCATATGGTGCTGCAGTTCTGAAATATTGTTCTTTCTTTCTTTTATGTGAAACTCCCTTTTCCTCAATGACCATTGCCCAATACCCCACTTCCTATTCATTTTTCAAAATCAGCTCATATCTGATCTTTTTCAGAGATCTTTTACTAGTCTCCAGACAAAGTCAGCAACTTGGCTATGGGCCCCTACACCACACCATGCCTACCTCTCCAGAGCCTGCTCTCTCTCAGGATGGCTTAGCTGCATGATTCCTCTTGAGGCTGTGAGCTCTATAGAAAAACAATTGCTTAACTTTTCTTCTCTGAATACCCAGCACCTAATATAGTGACTAGTACATATTGATCACTTAATAGATATTCCAATAAAAGTGTGCTCTTTTCCATAGAATAGAGCATATCTTAAGGAGGTTTTAAGGTATTTATTTAGGGGAACAAGAAAGGAGCTTTTTTGTTTTTAAATAAAAGTGCTTTAGGACAATATGTTTTCTTACTATTCATAAAGTGAATGAATAATTTAGGTATAGAGAGAACGCAGAGAATGGTCTGGAATGAGGAGCTGCTGCATATATTGAAGGAAGTGGCAGAGAGGTTACAATTCATAATACACAGGTGAATCCAAGAGAAAACCACTAGGTGAATATATTTTACCCATTTACTTTAATCTTGTTCCCTTAAAGCTATGTTAAATATACAATCAATCTTTTCAGGTATAGTTCCAATTTCAAGTATGTTTTTCAAATCAATATGTTTAGGTTTGGAAAATGTGATCATTTATTTTAGATTCTTTAAGTAATATGTGTACATATACATATGTATACATACACACACACATATATACATAACACACAAACATATATGTATATATACACATTCTATAACATTTATATTCTTCATTGTCTTTGATGAAGAAAATCACATTATATTTGCAATTTTATTGACTTAATTGTAGCTATGACTTCATAGAAGAAGAAATATGAAATAAAGCATTTATAAGTACAAGAATCTCCATGGATAACCCAGTCAAATATAAATGATTTTGCTTTAAAAATATTCTCTAGTTGGGCTGGCCCCGTGGCTCACTTGGGAGAGTGCGGTGCTGGTAGCGCTGAGGCTGCAGGTTCGGATCCTATATAGGGATGGCTGGTGCGCTCACTGGCTGAGCGCGGTGCAGACCACACCGTGCCGAGGGTTATGACCCTCTTACTGGTCAGAAAAAAAAAATTTTTTTTCTAGTCTATCATTATTATTGGAGACTCAGTATCATTATTGGAAACTCAACTTCATGACATTTGAAAAGCATATTTTGTGCTTTCAAGTACATATAAATTTTTTAGGAAACAATTTCAACGTTTTCTATTCTACAATTTGAGAATCATTTTACTAGATTTAATAAACACATTGAACTTAAGTATGAAGCGATCTTGAAATTGCTGGAATTTATAAATATAACTATGAAGCTGATATGTTGCTACATTTCAGAATGAATACTCTAAAGATTTTATTTACATGAAACATTCCATTAGACTATTAAAATTATCTTTTGTAAGCATTCAAATAGGTAGTAGTTCATACCTACCTACTTTTTGCCCTGTTTCAAAAAGAACCAAAGATGCGCACATATTCAGTAAGAAGGAAGAAAGCCATTTCAAATGTTATGTTTTCTTAAAGACCCCAGTGGATGGAGCTGGCAAATCAAATTTTGCTCTTACATCTATAAAAAGGGACCTATCGTTAGTATTCGTGGGTTGCTTCACTAGTTTGTATGTTGCTGTGACACCAAGTGTGTTATGACTCTGAGTCTCAATTCATTGGCCATAATGTGGGAAAATATAGAAATGAATGGAAAGTGATTTCTCAACCTGTTCTGTCATGGCAGTTCCTTTTGGTATGATTTAGGAAACCACAGGCAGTAGAAAAGCCTCCCTTTTAAATGTCAAATACAGGATTCATTTCTGTACTGCTTTAATCCAAATGTCAGAGTTCTGAGCTGAACCATCAATCTCACCAGAAGTTTCCAAGCTTTATGCATCAAACCTATTGTCTTTTAGGAGAGAAATCCTGATTTGGGGGAATACCCATATTGAATTTGCATGATGCTGAAAAATGCATTCATCAAAGAGTGGATATCTGCACATTTGACCACTCAGGAGTGGAGTTAGAGAATACTCTAATCTTATCATGAGAGTGGATAATTTAAGTGAGATAATTTCCTTCTAGAACTGAAAGACAATCCTTTTTTCAGAAACTTTCCTCCTTTCTTTCTTACTTATTTTCCTTTCTCCTGTTTCCTCCATATAGGACTATTGCTCTTTGTTTCTTCTCTTAAAGCCATTTACATTTGTCAAAGTAAGGCGAACAAGGGCTGCTTTTCACTCTTTAAACGTCCCCCTGGAGCTCACTGTGCAATCCAAAGGGCATGAAGGACTCAGGTCCACAAATGCATGTTGAAGCAAAGCTCTTCATGTCTAAACCACAGGGACTAGAAAATAAATGAATGATAGATCTGAATAAACAAAGAAAGACAACAAACAAAGAGATATCTGAATAATGTGCCAAAATAGGCAGGTAAATTTTACTTTTTATGTGTTCTGGAAATTCAAGTTAACAATGGAAACAGACTCCATCCCCTGGGATGAACAGAGACCTTTGAGGTAACCCTTAGATTACACACTAAATCATTTAGTCCCAGAGCAGAATATGAAGCTTGGATATATCTGCCCAGCTGAGAAGATGTATTAGGTGACTGCAGAGAACAGGAAAAATAACTAAAGGTTTAGAACTCAACAGACAAGTGCCATTGGAAAATGGACCCCTCGGATATTCTTCCTCGGTAAGGGATTCTTTTTCTTTTTAAAATATTAATTAATTAATTAATTAATTATTATTTTACATTCAAAGATATTGTTGCAGAGCAGTGGGAGGGGCAGGTGGAAGGGGATAGGGAAACAGAGGTGGGGAGAAGGGCTGGCCCATGCCCGGCTCCTTCACTGGCCTCATTGCACAGGGTGGAGGGCATGGCTGAGGCCCTTGGCATCCCCCACCCTGACTTGGGAGCCTAGGGGACTTCTAGTGGCAGCATGATTGTCTTCAGGCTGGATGCTGACATCAGGTGGTGTGGCTGAGGCCCTTGGCCCCCTCACCCCAGTTCAGGGACATGGGAGACTTCCAGTGGTGGTGTGGCCATCACTGGGCTGGATGCGGACATGAGGGGATGTGGCTGAGATCCTCAGCCCTCAACCCCAGCTCAGGAGCTTGGGGGGTTTCTGTGGAAGCTGGGTTGTCACTGGACTGGATGAGGTCATTGGTTGGGTGTAGCTGAGGTACTCAGCTCCCCCTCCCTGGTTCAGGATCCTGGCGAGCTTCTGGTAGCAGCTTGGTAGTCACTGGGCTGGATGCAGAAGGCAGGGGGCACGGTTGAGGTTCTCAGCCCCCTCCACCCTGGCTTGGGAGCCTGTGGGGCTGCTGTGGAGGCTCGGTCATCACTGGGCTGGATGTGGACATGGAGGGATGTGGCTGTGGTCCTCAGCCCCCCTCCCCAGCTCAAGAACCCAGGGGCCTTCTGTGGAGGCTTGGCTGTCGCTGGGCTGGATGCGGATGTTGGGAGGGCATGGCTGAAGCCCTCATACCCCCCCATCCTGCTTGGAAACCTGGGGACTTCTGGTGGTGTCTCAGTCACTGCTGGGCTTGATGTGGACATTAAGGGGGTGTGGCTGGGGCCCTTGAGCTCTCCTCAACCTGGCTCAGGAGCCTGGGGGCTTCCAGCTTTTGTAGGTTTTATAGGTGTTCTTTGGTGGTATTAGACCCTATATTAGAACTTTTTCTCTGATGTGTGGGTAACTTGTTTTTTTCTTTCACTTCTGTGTTGGATTATTAGCTAATCCTACCATTTAAACGCTGCACTGGAATGAATTTGTTGTCCTTTGCTTTCTTCTAAAATGGGAGAACTTCCTGTTGGGACCAGCACTTGAACCCTGTGGTTGAGCTAAATTGCTGCTTTGCTGCTGATTCCCTAGGAAAGCTTTTTGTGCAGCTCAGGTTTTAATTGTTAACTTTGTAATCACTTCCGGGTGTCATGAGGTGAGGTCCAGTACACCTGGGTTGTGTGGAGACTCCAGTCTGGGCCTGAGTCTTTTCAACAAACTGTACCCCCTGCAGATCTATATTCCTGACCAGTCTATACTGAGTGGGTCTGTCTATGTTGTGCCCCAGTGTTCCCTGGTGGGCTTGTCTCCCCCACCCCCTGCACTCCAAACACTTCCCATGGGGCAGGCTGTGTGCCAGTCCCTTGCGATGACTCACTGGCCTTTGAGTGGCTCCTGTTTTCAGTTGTCTGTGGCCCCTCACTCTTATGTGGGTCATCAGGAACCCCATCAGTGGTCTTGCTGGCCTGGGGTCCACCAAAGCCCTCTTCTCCCCTGCAGTCTCCAAGCAACTTCACACAAAGGGCACAGCTGGGGCTTTTGCCAGCTCTTACTCCGTGTGCTCACCAGGGCCAGGTTTGAAATGGCTGGGGCTTGAAATGGTCAGAGCGGTCCTTTCGTTCTCTCATTGTGGCTTCTCCCACCTTCATGCACTCCGTAGGTCTCTCCTCCTCTTCCCCTGAGCTCTGGTGGCCCCAGCTTAGCAGTCATTGATTTATTAATAGTTGTAAATTGGTCGATTGTTGGAGAGGGTGGCACCAGGGACCAACTACTCTGCCATCTTGATTCTCTGCCCACTGGATGAGGGATTCTTACAAAGAATTTTTTTTTTATTGTTTATACTGAGAAACTTTTCCTTGGCATATATATCTATAGTAAAAACAAACAAAAAACCCCAAAAAACAAAAACGAGTTCTGTGAGCATGGGTGTATGGAAAAGCTATTTAAATAGGAATTATTAAATTTGAAAAAAGTAAGCTTTAATCTTCAGGTATGCTATATGAAGGAATTGTTTGCAGTATAATGATTATGTCTCCATTTTCACAAAACTCAGGAAAGATGTTAAAGAGTTGTAACTGAGTATTGCAAAAGAGAAAATTTAATAAATATTCTGAAATCTGCTTTCTCTGGAGATTTTGAGCTACTCAGCGAAGGGACAATTTTGTTTTTAGTGGGTGTGTGGGAGTGTGTATAACATGCATCAGGCATGTAACTAAGCATCCCCCCTTCAGTTCCTTTCTTTATTTTCCTCTTGGTACCATATGGATCTCAGCTCTGTGGGAACTAAGTTGGTATAGTCCTGGTGGTGGAGAACTGAGAGAGTTATTTTGCAGCTGCTAAGAGGATGCTTGGCACCAAAGTGGCTTTGGATAGGTCCAGGGGAGAGGACTTGCTAAAGATGACACAGTAGAAATTCATGGACATCCAAATTGGAGACCCTGAGAATTCAGAAGCTTCAGCCAACATGATTGGCTCCACCTATTAGACTCTAAGCTTTGTGACACCAAAGGTCTTATCTGTCCTATTTGCCATGGCGTCTGGACCACCTGAGATATTACCTCACAAAGAGCAGACATGCAACCTATGTCTGTTGAATTAAGTGATGATGTCATCAACAGTGACTTCCAAATCTACTGATGAGAAAATATTTTGCCTATTTTTATATCTTAGAGAAAGAATTATGTAACAGCGGTTTTCTCTTCATTTTTAATGGAAGTTATGCTGACCAGAGACATAGCTGTAATAGTTAGTGAAATCTGATGAGAATGAAGAAACATTATCAAGACAATTTTAAAGAGGATGCAAATTGTGACACATCACTTCTGGTGTGAGAGACAGGCAGAGGTAAATACCCTTGAATACTGAAATTAGGAGCCCAAGAGCAAAGAGCATCGGATAGCAACAAAAACTTGGTAATGGACCCCATGATCTAGCTGAAGCTGCCTCAACACTCCTGGTGTGGGGAAAGATCTGATTGTCCATTTCAGTGAGTAATATGAGGACATTGTCAATGGAAGGACCCTCATGGGAACTGATGTAGTTTTTGAAGTCAAGGCCTGCCTTGATCAAGGGTCCTTATAATCCAGCTTTAGGATGGGGACATTTATTATTATATTCAGTTTATTTTAAAAATTGCTTTAACGGGCATTCATTTATGTGTATGTTTTTATTGTGTATATTCCATGAGGAGTTTTCAATTTTTTGTTTGTTTGGTGTTGTGGCATACTTTTGAATATTAGGATTTTTGTTGACAAATCGGAGGAAATTAATTTAAAATAACACTATAGGGGTTAATAATAAAGTTCAATCATTACTGTAGTATAAAAATGTCTTATGGTGACTTTAAGGCATCTATGTTCAATAAACAATTTACTTGTTTTTTCATGAACACTGTGTTACTGTTTAAGTAGAACCACTGGCTGTGTTCACTTCACTTTGTAATGTTTTCAAGTGGTAAAATTTCTGCATAAAAACTTGCAATCTTTTTTTTCTATTATTATTACTGTTGATGTTTAGTCTCTACCATACGATGTCCATAATGATAACAATTTGCTCAAAACTTAGAGGCGTGCATCTGAGTTTGGCAATTCTGGTTCTGTGTATGTCAGGAGACCCAAGGAAAAACTACTGACCATCATTTTCAGGGTCCCCAAATTTGTTCAAGATTTTGTAGGCAGGATTATTATGCCTGATGTTTTCCAGTCTTTATTAATACAACTGGCAAGATTGCACTGTGAACAACATTGGCAAAGGAAACCTATTATTGGCTCTACTGCTGAGTATATTAGTTTGTATTTACGTTCTTAGATTGCAAACACTTGTAGGGGAGATGTGCTGAACTCGCTTTTTTTAACCCTATCCAAGAAATATGGGCAATAAAGAACTGAGAAATATCTATAGTGTATCTTAGATTATAAACATCACTTTCTGTGTCTTATTCTCCTTATGAGATTGACTAGCTTTGTAGGATGTTGAATGTGCAGTGTTTTATTTCCCTTTCTAACTGGTCTACACTGAGTATGATTCTGACCAATAACAGGTGCTGAATGAACATTTGTTGAATGCAGTTGAATCTCTTTGCTGTCTTCAATGAGAAGTAAAGCAGGGACAATAAGAAAAGAGTGTGGAAGTGCAAACCCCTTCCCAATCTCCATTATTCAGGGACTAATTATCATGTTCCTCGATGTCTTGTCCTTCCTATGTCCAGCTCATTTCACTGCTCATTAGCACCTCCACCACACCAGAGGGTAGACAGGAATTAATAAAGTTATTATAAGGGACGATATGCAAATTAGCCATACTGGTTGGGTGGGCAGGTAAATTGCAATTCTTGATTAACAGGACACTTTGGGATTATCTTTGAATTTTGTCTATTACACAACCCCCCATCAGTGAACACATATAATCAAGAATATAGACTTGGTCTACAACTCTTCAGAATAAAAATCAGTGTCCACTGGCTGTTCAGCCACCTGAGCTGTGATAGGTGCTGGCACATCAGAGAAAATAGATTCTGAAGAGCTTGACAGGCTTCAAAGGCTGTGAAGCAAAATTCACAATCTGATTTGCAAGCAGTTTAATAACGCAAAAGTGGAGTTATGTGTGTGTTCTATATGATACTACAGCGGGATCCCCATGTCCGCACTTTGTACAGCTACAATCTGTTAATTGTGAAAGCAGGACAAACTGAAGGGTAGTGTATTAGTCCATTTGTGTTGCTTATAACAAAATAACTGAAACTGGCTGATTTGTAAAAAAACCCGAAATTTATTGTTTGCAGTTTCTGAGGCTGGGAAGTTCAAAATCCAGCTGGTGATGGCAACAGAGACCCAGAGGTCTCACACTGAAAAATGGTGGAAGCAGAGAGAACAGAGAGACAGACTCTCCTCTTCTTTGAAAGCCCTCAGAACCATGCCCTTGACCACCATTTTTAATCATTGACTACTGCATGGTCCTACAATCCAATCATCTCTTCAAGGCTCCATCTTTCAATTACCATAATAGGATTTCCCACCCTCTTAACAGGGACCAAGTTTCTAATACATTAAACTTCGGGAACACAGTTCAAGCTACAGGGAGTTTTGGGGGGACATAAATCAATCCACTACAGGTCATTACTGTAATTTAAATGGGGAGAAAAGCTTAGATAAGGACCCCTACATCAGCAAAAGAGGAAGGAGTGAGATTTAGAATGTGAGGGTCACCTAATGATTTGTTTTATATGCCATACCGATGCTGGGAATCTGGGGGAAACAGGTTGATAAAAGGAAGAGTCAATGAGAAGCCAAATTTTTTAGGAGTCCAATCTAAAAAACAGTTGCCATTGGAAACAAAACAAAACAAAACAAAACAATGAAACAAAAAGACAGAATTTAAGAACTGAAGGGATCTAGGAAATCATGAAGTTCTTGGATTCTCAGACATGACTGAGCATAAGAAGCAATTGGGGAGATCTTTCAAAGACAGATGCTTGGGCCCTATTCTCAGAGTTTTTATTTAGTGTGCTTGGGTAGTGGTGAGAGATATCTATGTGTCTGTGTCTATGTCTGTGTATCTATGAATATCATCTGCATAGATCTGTATATTCCTATACATGTACATATTGATATATTCATCTAAATTTATTTTTATCTCTATCTATCTATCTATCTATCTATCTATCTATCTATCTATCTATCTATCTATCTATCTATCTATCTACCTACCTACCTACCTACCTACCTACCTACCTACCTACCTACCTGTGTATGTACTTACCTGTGTTGTAAAGCTCTCCTGGAAAACTTGATGTACCACTAGATTTGGAAATCACTGACTAATCTGATTTCTCGTATTAGTTACAAAATAACTAAGATCCATAAAGATTGTGTTACAGTCGAGTCATTTTCTGATCCAAGACAAGGAGATCGAAGTCTCCTAATTCTCAGTTCAGCATGCCTTTCTCTATTCTGAATCAAAAGGAGATAAATGCAAGAAAAAATAACAAAGAAGATACTCAAATAAGAATAAAGTGGAATTTGGGAAACAAAAACAATCAAAAGATTTTTTTTGTTTGTTTTTGGCAAAAGAATCATCTGAAGATGATGGGATGACAATTTTTTTAATTGTTCTAATTCCAAAGACATCCAGTGCACAGAGTGCCCAGTAACATGTGAGGGAAACTGAATTTTCCCTCCGACCTCACATAGTGGCACGTACTTTTCTATATTCATCACAGTCCAGGACCTAAATCGCAGCTTTCCGAAACCTGAGAGTTTTTTTCCCCCCAATATCTCAGGCATAGTGATCAGATTTACACTAACTGAAAGTCGTAAAGGCCATGAATATAATTCAAGATCCTGTTTATTACTTTAAAATGAAAAACAGATCAGACTAAACGACTAGTAGATGATCACATAAGCAATACGTTGTCTTCATGTAATCAACCACTTGAGTTGTCATAAGCAGTAGGTCATTTGATGGGTGTCACATGGCTGAAGTTCCCAGAAGTTTCCTTCGCCTTGATTCAGTGTTGTAGACTAAGTGTACGGATCAGTTTCCATAGGTTTCTCACAACACTCCTGGGCAGAATGGCAGAAAAGGTACTAAGTTCCCTATTAGTTTTCTCCCCCTTTAAACTTTAAATCTTGGCTTCTTTCGCCTAGCACAACGTTTTCAAGGCTCAGCCAATGCTGTAGCATGCTTTAGTACTTTGCTGTTCTTCGTATTGCTAAATAGTATTCCTTTGCATGGATGTACTACATTTGTTTACCCATTCATCAGTTGGTAGATATTTGGATTGTTTCCACTTTTCGGATATTACAAACATAAATGTTCACATACAAGTCTTTTGCACATATTTTTTTTTATTATTTTGGGGTAGATAGCTAAGAGTAGAATCACTGAGTCATGTTGGCAACTCTATTTTGACCTTTGAGACATGCTAAACTGTTTTCTAAAGCAGCTGCACTATGGGCCGGCCCTTGGCTCACTGGGGAGAGTGCGGTGCTGATAACACCAAGGCCACGGGTTCGGATCCTATCTAGGGATGGCCTGTTGGCTCACTGGCTGAGCGTGGTGCTGACCACACCAAGTCAAGGGTTAAGATCCCCTTAGCGGTCATCTTTTAAGAAATAAATAAATAAAGCAGCTGCACTATTTCCCATTCTCATCAGCAATGCAGGAAGGTTCTAATCTCTCCACATCTTTGCTTATACTTCTTACTGTCTTCGGTTTTGGTTTGCATTCCCCCAGTGACTAATGACGTTAGCATCTTTTCATGTACTGATTGGGCATTTGTAGGCCTTCTTTAGATAAATGTCTATTCCAATCATTTTTCCATTTTTAAAATGGATCACCTGCCTTCCTGCTAGTTGAAGGAATTCTCTATATATTCTGGATACAGGTCCCTTATTATGTAAATGTTTTGCAATTATTTTCTCCCAATTTGTAGTTTGTGTTTTAATTTTCTTAATTTTGACCTTTGTAGCACAAAAGGTTTGAATTTTAATAAAGTCTAAGTAATTTTTTTTAATGCTCATATTTTGGTGTTATATACAACAACGCTTGGCCTAACCCAAGATAATAAACATTTTTTGTGTTGTCTTATAGAAGTTTTATGGTTTAAGCTCTGATCTGTAATTCATTTTGACCTACCTTTTTTTATGGTGTGAGTTATGAATCAAAGCTTATTTCTTTGCATATGAATGTTCACTGGTCCCAGTACTATTTGTTGAAAAGACTATCCTTTTCCCATTGAGTAGCCTTGGCACCTTGTTGAAAATGAATTGACCATAAATGTAAATATTTATTTCTGGACTCTCAAGTTCACAAATAATTTCCATCATTATACAAGTACCACATTATCCTGATTACTGTAGCTTTGTAGTAAGTTTTGAAATTAGGATGTGTAAGGTCTCCAACTTTGTTATTCTTTTCCAAGATTGTTTTGGCTATCTTAAGTCCTTTGCATTTCTGTATGAATTTCAGAATCAGCTTTTTAATTTATGCAAAATAGGCAACTATGGGTGGTAGGAATTTTGTCGAATCTGTAGAGTAATTTGGAGAAGAGTGCCATGTTAATGATATTGTATTCCAATCCATAAACACAGAATGTCTTTTTGTTCTTTTTTAGATTTTATTTAGTTTCTCTTCACAATGTTTTGTGGTTTTTAGTCTTTCACTTTGTTTGTTAAATTGATTCATTGGTTTTTTATTACTTCAATGATATTGGGAAAGAGATTATTTTCTTAATTTCATTTTTGAATTATCTATTGCCAGCATATAAAAATGAATTACATGTTTAGATACTTATCTTGTTTTCTACAAACTTGCTAAACTCATTTATTAGTTATAGCATTTTTAAAACAAATTCTTTAGGGTCTTTTACATAGGAAATGATGGGTTTTGCAAATAATGATAGTTTTACATCTTCCTTTCTAATGTAGAAGCCTTTTATTTTTTTTTCTTCACTAATTGTCTGGCCAGAATCTCCATTACAGTGTTGAATAGAAGTGGTTAGAGAGGACATCTCTGTCCTGTTACTGACCTTAGAAGGAAAGCTCTCATTTCTTTACCATTAAGTATATCAGTTGAAGGTTCTTAAGACACTCATCTAAATGCCTTATACAGGGCCGAGCCTGTGGCGCACTCGGGAGAGTGCGGCGCTGGGAGCGCGGTGATGCTCCTGCCGCGGGTTTGGATCCTATGTAGGAATGGCTGGTGCACTCACTGGCTGAGTACCGGTCACGAAAAAGACAAAAAATAAATAAATAAATAAATAAAAATAAATGCCTTATACATATTATTTCTTTTAACTTTCACATTAGCAATATGAGTAAGTTGCTACTAGTATTTCTATTTTACAGGTCAGGAAATTGTCACATAAATTAGTGATATAGTTTGTATATGTTTGTTCCCCCAAAGCCCATGTTGAAATCTGATCCCCAACAGCAGTGTAATCTCATGAATAGATTAATACCCTCCCTGGGAGGGAGAGTGTATGTGAGTGAGGTCTCACTCTATTAGTTCCCATGAGAGCTGGTTGTATAAAAGACACTGGCACCTCCACTCTCTCTCTCTTGCTTCCTCTCGCCATGTGATCTGCTTGTACCCACTGGCTGCATGCTTTTTCCTGCCATGAGTAGAAGCAGCCTGAGGCCTGCACCAGATGCAGCTGTCCTTAATCATAAGCCAAATAAACTTCTTTTCTTTATAAATTACCCAGTCTCTGGTATTCTGTTATAGCAACATAAAAACAGACTAATACATTTAGTAACTGGTCAAGCCAGAATTTAAATGAGACAATCTGGCACAATAATCCACTGTATACTGTTTCAATAATTATTAGTTAAATTACATTTACTGGAACTGTAGTTAGCTTAATATTTTAAAAAGTTATTCATAAAATCTAGTAAATTGTGTACACATTTTATAATTTAATGATTTTTTGGTTGTAAACTGTAAACAGCTACTTTCCTGTTTTTCAAAAACTTTAAAGTGTTATGATAATGAATGAAATAATAATAAAGAAAACATAGTTTAAAGATCAAAATCACTTGTCTGGGACTAACACTGGTGCTCTGTATGCCTTTATATACATTTCCTTATTTTTCTAGGCTCCTCTCCTTCTGAGGGATTAGTCTAATCCCAATGCCTCTTCTAGCTTTAACATCTGATGATTCCATAAACTTTGTTGTAAAAAATCATTATAGTTAACAAAAAATTATCATGTCTTTTTTTCATATTTCAGTTGTTGAGATATATTAGCTCCCACTGACCATTTTGATACATGCAGAAAAAATATTTTATCAAAAGAGATTCTACTATTGCAAGGGTCTATAGTAGTGTTCAGGATCACCAGGCTGGTTTCCTCCTTGGTCTTGGTCATGAGGCAGCATTCTCCACTCTCTGTTAGGCCATGATCCTTCTTTTACATTTCTTTGATTTGAGCTTAAAACAAGAGTAAATGAATACAAAGGGAGGAGAAGTCTAGACATTTCTTGCATACTGCGGCTTGATTCTAAAACAAAGAAAAAACATGTCACCTAAAGTATTTGAGTTCCCACTCATATGTCTTCTATACTTTTATATATGTTTAAAATACATACATTTTGGAAATTAGGATTGTTGATATTCACTATATGTGAAAATCAAGACATTTAGTTCTCAACAACAGAAAATAATTTTAGCTATACTAAGCCTGAATCTTGCCAAAATAGTGCTCTGTTTTATTCCAAGTAACTATTCCAGTTGGTCATTAAAAACTCTAGTTTCAGTTTGTTGAATGCTGAAAGAATAGTTTGTTTGTATGTTTGTCTTGGCAGCTCACCCATACAGCGATCAAATTCTGGACCTTGGTGTTATAAGCAGGAATAGTTTCTTTTAGGACCTTATTGATATAAGGGTGGCCAAAACTACAGTTTGAGAAAAACCTTAAAAATCAGCAAGTTCAGTGACAGACTAAAATCATTCAATTAGGATAGATTTTGTTGTGTAAGCAAAAACTTTCAGTATTTTAAAATCATCCTAGTGCAGATTGAAGATTCAAGGGATGGATTAAGAAGCTCATGTGTCCCATGCTAACTTTAGGTATAATTGAAAGAATAAATTGAAATTATTTCATACATAAGCTATTTGTCCTTAAAGTGTTTCTGAAAGAATGAAAGAAATATGGAAACTGCAATTTTCTCCCTCTTGTAGTGGTAGACAACTGAACTACAGATAATATGACTGCCTTTTCCAAAATTTTACCTGCTCCCTTTGAACTAAGACTGAGAAAGATAAATATGCAAATAAATCCAAATTAATACCTAAATTGGGGGCATGTAAAAAGTTTCACAGTTAATATTATATTTTCTTGAAAGAAACTCTAATAAAAGATTTTATATTGGAAAATCTAAAAATAGATTTTCTTGAAATAAATTTTAATAACATTTTTTATTTTGGAAAATAAGGATCCTTATTGTGGTCTTTGAGAAATGACTGGACTCTTGATAAAGAAAAAAAAAAAAAATAAGGGTCACTTTGAAAAGAAAATCAAAGCAATAAGGAAATGTGGTAGATGCCAAGGACAAAAGTAGTTAATTCTTCTGTTTCCACCTCTAACAGGCAGGCTAATCAGTTGTAATTAAGAGGCAAGTAGCATTCTAATAAACAGCACTTGTCACCAGTTGTCATCTTAGTAATCAATTCACACCTCCATCACAATGACAGCGACCCTTCAAGTGCTCTAATAACCTGACTCCGTGGAGCAGCGGAGGATTAGGAAAGGATAATGGATTGTTAAGACTCTAATGAAGTGGACGGGAAGGAGATGAAACCGCTCAGCTGGGGAGGTCCTGGGTAATGGGCATGGACAGAGTAAACTTTAATTAAGGTTTTGGCTCATTTTGGTTTCTTTTTTTTTTTTTTCGAGTAAATAAAGTTAATTTAAGATTTGAAGACGTTTCTTCCAAAAGCGTTTTCTCCTTTTTCATTTTCCCTTTTCTGACATTCATAGAAAGCTATTTTGGGCCTTTGATAAATTATATTGAGAAACACACTTTCTCCATTTAAACTTTTTTCATTTGCTTTTTAAGTATTAGTTTTTCCCCAATTACTTAAATAAAAATTACAAGGAAATATACAGTAAACATCAAGCTTTCCTTTTCGCCGCTTAGCCTGGTTTTGCATTGGAACATTAAATTAAAATAAAAGCTGTTGTATTTTGTACATTACATTATTTGCTGACTCTAAGAGGCAACGGGGCCTAATATAAGTTGGAGAAAATACAAGCAATTTCCACATGTGGTTTATAGACTCAGCCAAAGCAACTGTTAAATTCTTTTGCAGCATTTGCTAGTTAGTAAAGGTTATTCTTTTAATGGACGATATAAATGCACTCTTGAATGTTTTAAGCAATTTGATTCCCAACACGGGCAAGTTAAAAAATGAATTAATGTGACAGGAGCTAAGTGTCTCCTGCCCAGGTGCGCATAAAACTGTGTAGATGGCTTCTCTCATTGTTTCTGTGAACATGAAGGATGTACTATTACTGAATCAGGCTGCAAGGAACGGGACCAGTAAGCCAGTCTAATCTTTTGCTTTGGGCTATATCACATCAACATGGTCCTTGACCAGGGAAGCTCTCTACTGTTTTAAAAATACATGTCATTGTCTTTATTACATAGTACAGAAGTTGGTAATTCTCTACTTTTTAATCTGAGAGTAGGGCTCATTCATATGTACGTAGTTATTTTTATTCCTTCATGTATCATCATTTCAGAAGAATATGCTATTTGTTTGATTGGAACTAAACCGCTGCAGCTGCAAATGTAAGCTCATTAAGTCAGGGATTTTTATTATTATTATTAGTTTTTCTAAACAGAAACACTCTTCATCACGACCCTACTTTTGAAAACTTTGCTATGCAAAATCTTGTAGCCAGAGGTCCTGAGAAACATAACAGTCTGTGAAAGATTTTAGAACTCTAAGACTTCGATATTCTCACAATATTTGGAAACAACGATGTTAAACCTGTGTTTTTCCTTTGAAAGTCCATCCTTATTATCCAAACAGAGATGAAACTATCCTACTGGATAAATAGGAGTAATGCCTTATTTTTCTGACTCAGCTTCTCACTGAGGTGACTGGAGAGTAGTCATCTGTTTGAAATGGATTGAAGGCAGAAAATGATATAGTATTTCAGCTGTTTTAAAATTTGAGCCAAATTAAAAACATAGAAAGAATTAAGAACATTACAATGTGTGCTTCCAAAATCAGAAGTCATTAATTTACATTATTCTCAAAAATGTCAGTTTATCTAATGGGTGTGACAGAATCTGTGTATCTATTGTCTATTCTATTACGGCTCATGAGACCTTGTTTTTTTTTTTTTTTTTTCTTCCCCCTCTAAAATCAAATCCAAGGGCCAAGTGGTCATGTTTTGATGAGATTCTCTTTGCAATTGCGTTGTTTTAATATTCTGTATGGAATCAGAATATTCCCCACCACCCAAGCACCTCCTCTATTCTTTTCTCCAAAGCACCATCCATGGGTAACATTAAAAGAACGAGGGCACCATTTCACCTGCTTTTCTTTCTTTATTTTTCTTTTGTGTTCAACAGATTGTTGCCATCACAATGGCACACTTGAGGAACACGAGTCCTGCTTCCTCTGAAGATGTCTTGTTGTGAAATATTACAATAGCAAAGGCTAATATATGCATCGTGGGCAGGGGGACATTTCAGCCCACATGTCACACTGCAGTCATCGATTCATTGGCTTAAAAAAGAGGAAGAGAAAGACGCCTGCTCTTTCTCTGTCCAGCTGTAGCAGGCAGGAGCACAACACATGCCGGCCTGAAAGCGGACGACGGGCAAAGGCTTCTCAGAAGGCACACAAAGAAAGCCAATCTTCTCCACAAAGCGTGGAATGACTTAAACACTCTATTGTATTAAATATGAATGAGTCCTCATTGTGGGGCACAGTGTGTGGGGACCCGTGGTGTCCTTCCATTAGCCACATGATTAACCAGATTACACGGGAAGCAGCTAAGGTAAATACGGCCAGCCTTCTGTCACCTCCTCCCCCAGGCCCGACTGACAAGGGGCCCAAGGGCTGGCCCCTTTGTAGTCAACTGGGTGGAAAGAAGAAATAACCATGAATGTCATGCTTGGTAATTAAAAGGAGAGAGAGACAGAGAGAGACACACACACAGAGAAAGAGAGTTGTCTCCAGGGACCATCGATGAGAAACAGTGTGAAAACATCTTTCTGATCAACTAACATGTCAGTATTGTTCCCTTTGACCAGATAGGGCTAATCTAACCCTCCCCTAAACAGGGTTCTGTATTCCCTTTTGTGGCCAAGGAGACAAAAAAAAAAAAAAAAAAAAAAAAACCAACAAACCATGCAACACATGAATTAAAGCTGCCTGATTCTGCTCATTAGGGGTGAGACGGGATCATTCTCTGCCTACAAATCCGGCTGCCTGTTAACCCACCTTCCATCTTTCTCCACGTGTGAGTCTCTCTTCCCTCCACCTCTGCACTCCTGCTCATTCTTATGAACAGATACACGCCCATGGTTAATTGGTTTATGGAAATTGCACCAAAGTTACAATTCTCATAGCAGCTTGAGCTTTGAGAAAATGCAGAGAAATGGGAACCATTCCAATGGTACCAATGAGAAAGTATGGATTATCTGAATTTGGACCTGGGAATTCAAATGGCTGATGTGTAAAATGCCTCATGAAGTATGTTTTACCTTATTGACCTAATATAAACGTGGAAAGCTTTCCATGAGTGTTATATTTAAAGTATTATCTTTCTAGAGATTAGGAATTACTTAAAGACAAAAGCCTGGGTTTCTGATAGTTAAAAGTGTTTCAAAGTCAAAAAAAAAAAAAAAAATCTCATAGACACAGTGGCTGAAAAATAGAATATTTTGGTAAGTTAGAGCACAAATTTAATAAAAAATAAAGACTATTTTGGTTAAACTTTAGGAATTTAAAATTAAAAGGTATTTTAAATAAGTATACCCCTAACCAGCATAAATTCATTGGCAAAACCTGTCACATAGAGCATTGTGAGTAGTAAACATTTATTGTTATATAATTTTTGTCTGCCCAGAGTTGCTTTATCATTGAAGATAAGAAAATTATTCATTTTCCCCCCAAATTTGTTTATTTGTAACAACTACATTAAGATGTGAGTCCATGTAACATAAAACTTTTTCCAACTTCCCTTCAAGAGTAATACAACGCCTTTCCTCCTAATCGTAAAATTAGGGTGTAGAGAGAAAGATATCCCAAATAATGATAGCAAAATTCTACCTTGAGAAAAGCTTTCTAATATTCTAGCAATTCAGGCAAACATCAAAAAAGTAAGATATAAAAGAAATTTAACAATTCAACAAACGAGATAATGGAGTTTCTGTTATTAATTGAAGAACTCATTGATTTAAGAAGTTTTTCTTTCTTTCTTTGTTCTCTCTCCCCCTGGATTTCCTATTTACAAAGTTCTACGCCAGGAGCTGGGGAGCTCAAAGATTCAAGAAATACAGACTGTGTTTTTGAGGGGGGCCTCAGTAAAAGGACAAAGACCACATTACATATGAGATTTTCCTGGAATATTCAGGATTTAACTTCTTTCTATGAAAAAATCATCTTTTAATTATATTTGATGGAAACATTTGTAAATGATTCATTCATTCTTCCTTGTCAACATAAAACAATTGCAACTTAAATTGTTTGTGGTTCAAGACCACTCTGAATGTCAACTAATCCAGTCTTCTTGGTATAGGCAGTACCTGCCTGTGGTAGAGTGTGTGGTCCTAGACCCGAGGATTTTGATTCCTCTTGCCTCCCACCAGCTCACCCAGACTCCCCACCCGTACTGGTGAGCATCCCTTTAACATGACACAATGGCTTCATTGGAGGCAAGGGTGTAACCTGGTGATGGCTATGGTCATGAACTCCGAGAGGTTGTCTCTCCCACTCTGCAATGCACACTGCGGAGCTCTGTGTTTGCTGCTGTTCTCTTCTGTGCTCTTTCTCATCTGTTTCATCTCATGTAGCTTCCTTCTAATCTCCCCCCCAAAATTTTCAGGTTGACTATTATTTTTTGGACAGCGTCTTTTTTTCAGCTAGTTAGTAAATCAATTAATCCCAACGGTGACATTAGTGTTTTTGTATTTCTTGCTGATTTTTCCAGCATCTGAAGACTACCCAGTAGTATCTGTTTCTTCTACCAATTCTGACTTGAAAATAATCTGAAATTTGAAAAATTCTGAAATACAGGTTTCCAGAAAAGAATTACTTTTTCAGGATGAGGGAGAGAAAACAGAATATCAAATGGCTCAGTTGGTTGTCAGTGAGTTCCTTAAAATTTGAGATGCTCATAACCTCTCCTCTTGCTTTTGAGTTTTGTTGCTCCTGGAAAGCAACCTAAATGATAAACGGTTTCAGTTATCATTTCTCTATCCCTATATGAGAAAGAAGTAAAAATTTCTCTTTCTTGGTTTGTGCAGAGTTATTTTAAATAAGGTTTGAATAATGAATGAGATGTTTTCAATCTCAAATTTCATATGTTCGTTTGGATATGCAGAAACAAAAAAATTGAAATGATAAACTGTGATATTTCTATATGTTTTTCATATTTAATACACTTTTGATTTCCCGTTATATCACCAATGGCATAAAAATTCATGTGTTATTAAAACATTTGTCAGTCCTTATGGAAGCTTTCATTTTCTAAGATTCTGAACACTTGTTTTCTTTATTTATAGCTAGGATTCAAGTCATTTATCAAATAGGGAATTCTGCATTTAAATACCTTAATTTGTTCTTAGTAAGCAATGGCAAACAGATTTTTCTTAAGAAAATGATGTTAAAGACCGGAAGTTAAGCATAATGATTTTAGCTCTTTGGATTAGTTTGCCTCAACTCTGGAAGGCAATTCTGTGCAGACTGACGAACTGGATTTTCTCTGGAGTGAGAGCATGGCAGTTGTGTGCTTTGAATTTGGACTCTTCTCAGGTGGTTAATGCAGGAGGATCATGCTTGAACCTTGGTTTCTGAAGATTAGAATAATGGTAGTCCATAGGCTTTACATACCACTGCAAAAGATGAACAGAGCCGAACTATGTTCATGGGAAGCACGTGTAAAATTCATAGTAACCAAATTTCTAACAGAATAAGAGGCTGAAAATAATAATTCCTTTCTTGGTAGTAATACTTAAACTCAGCGTATATTTGTTTAGTTCTATGATAGATAAAATCTTCAGGTAGGGCAATAAAGGGATATAATAGAAAATTAAAAGGACTTACCTCTAATTCCAGTGGCCGAATAGCCAATTTTTCAGAAAGATGTTAATTCAATAATTTAAATTGTTTAATTTTTACTTAAACAACACTTAGACTTGTTTTATCCATTAAATTTTAATACTTGAATTGAGATAAAATCTTTAAGTATAAAAATTACTTTTATGGAAGACTTAACTCAATATTTCTTTTCTTTGAAAGAACTTGATACTAGCTAATATGTTGGTAGCAAAATGTAGCTGGCTATAACCTGAGTACAACTTTGCTAGAGTTAGCTTTTATTCCATCATCTACCCATCATCACTATTAGGACGATAATATTTTAAGTTATTAATCCACATTAATAGCATAATGATAGCAAATCAAAACAAAATAACAAATACCCAGATTGTACACTAAAAATTATTTTTATTTTTATGCTTAAAAAAAAAAAACTTCTGCAACCCCATGGCAAATTGAATAGACAATTTTGATTATGGAGTAGATATAATATTACATTTTGTTTCTGTTCACATAAATATAAATAAGCATTATATATGCAGTTACACAGACTTTTAATTAATGTTTTAGGTTTTATTTAATATTCAAGTATACATATGCTACCATTTGCTTAATATCCTATGGTTACGCATTGCGTTTATTTCCAATTTGCAGTTTTCAACATTCCAATAATCTCCTGGTAAATATCTTATAAATATTGCATTGTCTTTCAAAGAGATTATTTTTCCAGAAAATTCTCAGGGAAAGAATTTCAATGTATTTAGAAGAATCTGATTTCTTTTCTGGACACAATAAGAAAACCCTTAGTTTTTCATAGTAAACATTTTTTTATTAAAGACTAAATCTATGTGCCATGTTAGAATTTTTGCTATTTTACAAATCTCTAGTAAGTTTTTACACTCTCTTCCAACTTTCTGTAAATTCCAACTCTCAAGAGACCCTGTGAGATAAAACAATGCTACACGGGTCTCTGTATCTGCTGTGGTTACCTCTTCAAGGCCATTTTGAGCTCTATTTTTTTCAACATTTTAAAATTATCCCAGTCAAATAAAAATATGAAACAATGCCAGGCTTGGGACAGAGTCCTCCAGAACACATTTTTCAAGGGTCCTTTTCCCCTGAAGTTCTTCTGTAAGTGTAGTTTATAAATGACCTTTAAAAGACCTCTGTTGTGAGGATATCATAATATGAAATATCTGTAATTCTAAAGTTTTGAAATACTTGCAATGTAAAAACTTGTTTTTAAACTTGGTATTCAATGAGTGATTTCAAAAGTAAAATAGCATTCAATTTAAAATAAACCCAAATTAATTTTTCATGAATGGGTATTTTAAGAATATATATTTCTTTTGTGCACTCAGTGGTTCCAGACCTTAGAAGGACAAGCTAATCCTTCTCTGGATTGGGATCAACGTATGACAAAGGCAGAACGATGACAGCTATCATAATCTCTGGTACATTTCAATATTTATACTTTAGGAGCTATAAAAAGCAGTTTATATTTGATACTATATGCATTATTACAGGTATGTGTCACAATAATCCTATGAGAAAATCACTATGACTATCCCCACTTCAAGAATGAAAAAGAACAATCTTAGAAAAAGATTGGTCACACTGACTGTGACCCAGATGTGGACCCCGAAAGATCTGGCTCAGGGACACATATACTTAACACTATCATACACTAATAATGTAATAACTTAATATCTAATCAGTGGTAAAATAAGTTTTGTCTTCAAGATTCCTCAGGCTACTTTGGAAAAGTTTGTAACAGACCAATGCTGCTATCAAGAACAACCATGGAAGCCAGATGACATAGAAAAGTCATCTGTTAGAAGGTACTGAACAGCTGCCAAAGCAGTTAGGACTTAAGGGAACAAGATCCAAGTAAAAAGGGGAAGTCAACCAGATAGTTCACTATTCTGAATGACACTTATCACTTCAGGGAGAGGATAGACTGAGAAGTCAGACAAAGGATAACTCTTCAGAGACAGCAGATTTGGAGGACTCTCGAGGGCAGTAGTAAGAGTTTGGGGCTGCCAAGGTCATCAGGACATGAAGGGCCATGATCCCTGAGAGAAAGACATACGGAGAACAGTGGCACTTCCTGAATCTGTAAGTCGTGCAGGGCCAGAGGTTAAGAAGCTAAGCAGAAAACAGACAAAACAAACACAACTCAAAGTGAAGATTTTATTAGTTTTGTTATTTTCGCAATGTTGTCTATTTAGCAATAGAAATCTATCTACCGAAAGATGAAAAATTGTGAGTTCATACTGATGACTCTAATTTCAATCGATCAGATTTGCTTAATGCTAGAATACAATGAAAGTAATTTCATAATTGTTAAGCCATACCAACAACAACCAAAAACCTACTTACTAACTAGAGTTCGATATGTATTTGCTGTTCTTTTATTCTAGAACATATAATTAAAATACTGTGTTCAAAAGCTAATTAGAGTTTTTTACTCCTCTTTAAGTGTGGTTATGCTACTTTTCTAAAATACATCCATTTGCCTATGTTTGTATTTCATATTAGGGTTTTTCTCCACTTCATTTATTTTATTTTTTTTTTGAAAGTGTAAAATATAAAAGTTGCTCCAAAATTCAAAACTATACAAAAAGTATATCCATAAAGCTATCTTTTCCCAACCCACAACCTTTCTCCCTATTCCCACCATCTCCTTGAGATAACAAATTTGATTAGTTTATTTCCCCTGCTTTCTAACACAAAGCACAGACGATGGGTATGTATACTCATTGCATTTTGCCTTTTTAACTTTACAATGCATTTTAGATATTATTCCTTATTTATTCATATGCATCAAATTCCTCCTGTTTCCCCTCCCCTCTCTCCCCTCTTCCCCTCCACCAACTCATCCTCATCCTTCCCTCCACCTCCTCCTTTTCCTCTTCTAGTAATCCACTAGAAGTACCATAGTAATTCATTTTGTGTATGTTTTGTACCTTATTCAACCAAACTTCAATTTATGAAAATTTATACAGTTACCAGTATATTACACTAGTAAGCAATGCTGCATTTAGTAACTTTGTTCTTATGTCTTTTTGTATCATCGAAGGTGAAACTTTAGAGTAATTTCTTAGAATTGGATTTGCCAACATTTTCCCAGTCATATCATGGTTGGATGTTGCTTGTGGTTTAGTAAACTTGAAAAGAAAGTTTTCAGAGTAGAGCCTTCTCTAAATTACTGTGTCAAATAGGTCAAGTTTACTGTATTCTTAGAGGCTGCTTTCAATCAACAGATATTAATTCTCAGAACTTTTTTATTATGCATTGCATTATTTTGCATGATAATTTTAAACATTAGTTTTTGTCCCTTTGCTGCCTTTCCTCACTAACTCCCATCTACATTCATTAGATCTTCTTTGCCTGGCTTCCAGTTCAATTAATTTTTCTCCGATGCTTTTTATTTCTTTTATGATCTCATCTGCATCCACACAGTTGTTTTCCTTCTTTCTTTAGTGTTTCTTATTAAATTTTTATTTTAATTTATTCTATCTTGCAAACTCTGTAATTTTTTGTCATGATTTTATCTTTTTTCTATTTATCGAAAACCCCCTATTTATTATTTATTTATTGGAACCCCTATTGCCAGTTGAACAGAGAGTCAACTGGCAAAGAAAAAATGTAGACTGCAGACTCCTGGCCCCCTCATTACAAAGCAGAGCACAGAAAGGGGTAGGTTTGGAACTTAGAGAAAATAATTTAATCAAGCACTATGCACTTGTTCACTTTATTAAAATTCACTGAGCTACACACTTAAGAATTGTACACTTTTATGTACGTATGTTTTTTTCTCAGTAAAAAGTTTTCTTAAAAAGAAAAGATAATCTTACACACCACTTTCCCCTAAATCTTCCCAACCCGCACTCCGCAAAAATTATCCTGTGGATAGCGGTGGCTATTGTGTTTACAAGTTGTGATGCCACCTGAACTTCTGTATCTGTGATTCTCACTGGACCAGGTACCAGACCATAGGTTAAAAAAAATATATATATATATATAGTGGAATTCTCCTTTAATAGTAGGTATTGGCATAGTCATATAGAAAGGCATTCTAAATTAAATACTCTTTCCATATAATTATCAGGGATTGTCTCACCTAAACAGGTATATTTTAATTTCAAAATCACAAGAGAATGTAGGGAAGACTAAAGACAGTGGTTTTCTTACCTTCCAAATAAATGTTGTGCCCAACACTGATCTTTATGTTTAATATATCACTCTGTTATTATGTCTATGTTATTATGTATTATGTCTGCTATATTAATATTTCAAAGATAAATTCTTCTGAATTCTCACAAATTTATTTTCTACAAACAACTCTCTTTGAAGGAAACAATGTCTTATTATGTTTTCAAGAGCCCTAACCCACTACTCACAATAGGAAATAGGAATTTTTAAACGTGTATAGGAAAATATTACAATTTCCTTCTTTTTCAGAACCAAGGCACTTACGTTCCTTGTCATAAAACATGTCTTTTGAAAACTGAACTTAGAAGTTAAATTTGCAAAAAGTCTTTCTTTTTAGTGTTTTAAAGGCATAAAAGCATGGAAATGCTAATGGAAGTGTCTTTCTTAAAAGTAATAAACAAAGAAAGAAAAGCCTGTTTTTTTTCTACTAGGCTTGGTGTTTAAATGAAACAAATGAAGAAAAAATTATGTTGTGGATTTTTTTACAGCTGGAAATGATACTGAAATTTAAATGTTTAAAGTAATGGTTATAAAAAATAATCCTTAAACCACTTCAATACCACCAAAAGAAAAAGCAAATGATTTTTTTAAAGCTTCATACTGTACTGTGGTCTAGCAAATTTGTTGTGAGTTTGCAAAATCGAGCCCCGTCTGTGCTATTCCTATCTATGTGATTTTGGATAGTGTTGAAGCACTCCCTGCCTTTTATTCCTTAGGAGTAAACTAAGGAAAAGGATACCTCTTCTCCTGCCTCCATGTAATCATCACAAATACAACTTCCCCTTTAATGGAGAACAGGGTACACTGTTCAATGGCCTCTCTTACCAGTGTGGTCTTTTCTTTGTTTAGTCCTACGGATGACTAACATGTAATCCTTAGATTTGAACAGGGCCCCCCAAAACCCACAAATTGCTATTTTAGAAACTCTTCTCAACCAGAGCAGCATTTGCATATACAAACACGTGCCAACACTTTCTTTTCTGAATTCACTGCAGACGTTGCTAAACAAGCACAGGTGTTTTCAATACCTGAGCCCAGATGCAGGTCCCTGTATCATTTCCAGTTCATCATTCCTGTCAATATGAATGAGTTTCACCCTTCTCCAGCCCTACCCAGATTTTGCTGGAGCTTCTGTTCCACACCATATCTAATCCTTTTGGGGTGTTGGGGGAAGGTTGTTGGATTTAGGTAGGGAAGCTTAGAAATTTCCTAGGCCATTATGGTTATTTACACAAGGAAGTTCTAAAGGATCTTAGGAAGTATTAGGACGTGAGAAAATACCTGTCTGCTGGGACATCAGTAAAAGATATGCAGATGGTTATAGATATTTAGGTGGCTTCCAAATACAGGCAACGTAAGTGTCCTCAAATGGAGAGGGATGACCTTCAAGATTCCATAACTGTTGGCCAAAGAATCAATGGCTTGCTATCTCTATATTCCGGAATCTCCCAAGCTTCCCACATACTCTCCCAAGCTCAGGAATGCTTTTCTCTGGGATCCCAACCTTCTCCAAGTTGACCTCCAGTAGTTTGTGGGTGTAATATTCTCCTTAATTCCTGTTTTAATTATGGTGGTAAAAATCCTTTTTTTAAATTTTCATCTTATTTTGGAAGTGAAAAAAACCTGAACGTTGACTCTTTTTTTTTTTTTAAACTCATACTATAAAAACATTACTTTTCATATAGGCATGCTCAATGTTGTAACAGCATAAAGAAAAGGTTGATCTCGAGGAAGTATAAAACAGGAAACCATAAAATTAATATATATCATGATATTTCCCTTGAAATCAATACAAATAATCCATTAATTCTCAAAATGAAACATAGTTGCTATGCCTAGTCTAGAGATTAATATCAAATTCTTTAGTGTGGTTTCTTTAGCTTCAATATCTTTTCCTACAACATCCCAGAACTTGTCCCTTTGAATAATCTTCCCACTGCTTTGTATGTCTAGAGAATTCATGTTCATCTTTAACCATCTGACTCATGTGCAGGTTCGATTATCTTCCCGTTGATCTTTCTATTCATTTCCAGTAGTTTTTTATATTCAATATGTAATAGTAATATTTTCTAAGGAACTTATATGCAAATGTGGGATCTTAGGAAGGATCATATTTGTACTTATAGACTACTCAATACACTGTTGGACAGGTGAGAGCAGGTAGCCCATTTGTCTTTTCTCTTTTTCTTTTAATTGCTGCATATTGACTGTCTAGCACAGAATCCTAACTAAAATGTGTAGCAGGTTTCTTTACTGTTGGACTTCTTGGGAACTTTGATATGCTAAAGTGTATTGTAAACTTTTGTTAGGAATATAATGTGTTAAATTTATTTGTTTTACCTTCCCCATATAGGAGTGAGAACATATGGTATTTATCTTTCTGTGCCTGACTTATTTCATTTAACATAATATCTTGCAGGCTTATCCTTGTTACCACAAATGACAGGATTTCATTCTTTTTCATGGCTAAGTAGTATCCCATTGTGTTTATATACCACATTTTCTTTATCTAATCATCTTTCTGTGGATGCCTAGGTTAATCCCATATCTTGGCTATTGTGAATAGTGCTGCAATAAACATAAGGGTGCAGATATCTCTTTGGTATGCTAATTTCTTTTCGTTTGGAAAAAATACCTGGAAGTGGGATCACTGGATCATATGGTAGTTCTATTGACCATGGTAAGTTTTATTTCACATGAATAGTATTCCATGGACTACACTTTGGGAAAAGCTGCTTTAAAGCCTTAATAATGTCTACTCCTTTTATTCCTAGAAGCAACCAACTGGTCATAGGGTACAGACTGAGTGTAATTGTGATACTGGAAACACACCTAAGTGAACTTGACTATGCTTTCTGGAAGAGAATACAAGTGTAAATGGAACATTCCATTTAAGCAATTCGCCTTAAGCTCACATTTAGTATGATTGTCCTTAGAAAAATAAATTATTCATTTCTGGTAGATTTATGGTTAGCCTTTCAGGACACTAGCAAAATATTTGGCATAACATTAACTTAGCCAAATTTTGTAGAACGTATTACGGTTCATAAAGTCCATATATTATTATATCTTCACAAGCACTCTTGGGAGTTAGGATTACTGTTATCCTTATTTCCTAGATGAGAAATCTGAGGCTGAAAAACCCCTTCTTGACTTTTTGTGGTTTCACGTAAGCGGTGGATAATGAAGTGGTAACTCGAGTGTGATTCAGAACTTCGTAATTATCATAATGATTCTCTTCACTCAAACCACACAATTTCCACCTTTTGGACTGGCTGGAGAACATTCCCTGGGATTTTTCCTTCTTTCAACTTCAGGAGAAAATCAGAAGAACCTTCTCTTGAAATCTCATCTTTTCTCTTCGTCAGCTTTGCCCATCCCAACCCTGCCTTTTTATTTTCTTCTTTTTCCTATATAATTTTACATTTTTAAAAACCCTTAGATGTACCAAGATGGCTGTATTTTCCAATGTATCTGTTCACATGTCACCAACTTCTATTTTGTGAACACTGGGGGCTTCTAGCCCGTGGATTTTTCATGACATAGCTAAAGAAAGTTTCTTCCAGTGCTTAAGAGATGTTTGATTTTTCTTTCTCACAGGTCGACTGTTAAGTTTGTGCTGTACATATATCAGGGAGGCTCTAACTGGTACTAAAGCTGAGAAGGAACAAGCAGGGGCTGACAGCTTCTCTCTAGTTACAGCTGATTAAAGGCTGCTGAGGCCTGAGGGCCCAGTTTCTAAAAGAGGACCACTCAAACTCGACCAGAACAATTCCAGACTGCATCTTTTACACCAGCTACAGAGGAAATGCCTGCATCCTGCACTGGTGAAAAAGGCTGTGGAGAATGAAAACCAGCAGTTTAATAGCATTTAATACAAGAAAAATGCATAGTTTGATTGGAAAATAAAATAAATGTTCCTAAGTGTACAGGTGCACTATGTACACAAACACAAAGACTGCATAAAAACTTACAGACATGCCTATATTTCTAATGATGCTCCTTAATGATTATTACCAACTATTGTGGTGCCGAGTAATTGGTGCACCAGAATACATAATAATAATAATATGCCTTCCATTTGCATAGCACCTTTTAATTCCAAGATATTTTCACATCTGTTGTCTCATTTGATTTTCCACAACAATCGCAGAAGGTAAGAATAGGAATCAGTACCCCATTTTACAGGTGAAGAAATTAGAGTGCCTCAAGTTTTGGTGAACTTGACCAAGTTTCCAGAGCTATTGCATAGCAGAGTTGATATTTAATTATGTCAATTTCCCATCCATGCTTGTTCTGCAAATCTAGTGCCTATGTCTAGTAATTATAGATTTAAGACATCTTCTGCAAACATTAGCTACACTACAGAAACCACTTTACTTGTTATTGCTCATGTCAAACAAATTATCTGTTTATGAATTTATGACACTCTAAGATTCTAAGTTCCTTGAGGACAGGGACTATGTCCTTCTTTTAATCTTTGCATTCTCACCCTCTCATACAAACTCATTTAATACCTGCCTATTCAATTGAAGTGAACCGAAGGATGACTTAAGAAGAAGATAATTAAACGCTACTTTGCGAAATGAAGGGATTAAACAACTTGCATGAGTTGACAAATTATTTTTTATAAAATCAAGGAAATTATCAAAAAAGTGAAAAGCCAAACTACAGAATGGAAGAAAACATTTGCAAATCTATATTTAAGGAGTTTAACATCCAGAATCTCTGAAGGACTCCCAGAACTCATCAATGAAAACACAAAGAACCCAAGTAAAAAATGGGCAGAAATGGGTAAAGGGGCATGCAAATCAAGTATAATGTATTTTGAGAAGTAAAATTAAATTAAATTAAATTTTTAAAAAATGGGCAAAGGACTTGAATAGACACATTTCTTCAAAGAACATATAGGAGTACAAATGGCCAATAAGCACATGAAAAAGATGCTCAAGATCATTAGTTATCAGGAAAATGCAAATCAAACCCACAATAAGATACCACTTCACAGGTACTAGGATAATTAAAATAACAACCCCCCCCTCCAAAATAAACCCACAAAAATGGGAAAATAACAAGTGTTTGGGAGGATGTGGGGAAGTTAGATCCCTCCTACATTGCTGGTGGAAACATAAAATGGTGCAGCCACTGTGGAAAACAGTTTTAGTGGTTTCTTCAAATGCTAAACATACAAGCACTACATAACCCAGATATTTTACTCCTGGGTATATACTCCAAAGAATTGAAAGCAGGGACTCAAACAGGTAATCGTACTCCACTGTCCATCGAAGCATTATTCACAATAGCTAACAGGTAGAAACAATCCAAGTGTCCTTCCACAGATGAATAGATAAACAAAATACACTATACACATACAATGGAATATCATCCAGCCTTAAAAAGGAGTGAAATTCTGACACCTGCTACGCCATGAATGAACCTGGAAAACACACACTAAAGTGAAATAATCCAGACACAAAAGAACAAATATTGATGATTCCACTTAAATGAAATATTTAGAATAATAAGCAAACTCATAAAGATTGAAAGTACATCTGAAGTTCCCAGGGGCTGGGGGAGAGAGGAATGACAAATTATTGGTTCATGGACACAGAGTTTTCATTTGGAATGATGAAAATGTTCAGGAAATGGATAGTTCTAGACGGTTGCACAGCAATGTGAATGTAATTAATAACACTGAATTGTACACTTGAGATGGTGAAAGTGGAAAATTTTATGTTATATATATTTTATCACAATAAAAAAATGGAAAAATGAGTAAAATGTTATCACACTTGTGACCTCACTTTTATTCTCAAAATGTTCATTACAACGATCAAGTGAGAGAAAAAAATGAATTCCTATTTTAAAAATAGATTTGTCTTATTTAGCTCCACCAACCTATTCTTTTTTGATTTTTCCAAAAAAGGAGATAAAACTTGTTCACATGACAAAGAATTTAGGGGGAAACATGAAAGGTAATATAAGTGGTTTAGATTTAATAAGAGTATTTTATCGCACGTGAAGCTCTAAAAATATGTTCCAAATACGATTGTTGAGTATACTTCCATCTTTATTATAAAAATAATGCAAAATAATAAGAATTAGAATTTGCAGTAAGAAACAGATAATTTTTTTATTTTCCTAAGTAAGGTTAAAATTCACAAAATCCCACTTATACAAAAAGGAAATCTGAACAATTAACAAAAATTGTTTGTAAATTTTAGGCAGCTATTTACTAAAATTCTATATGGACCTCACATTTATCTTTATATAGAATTTCCAATTTTTCTACTATGGAAATAGTCTCAGGTAAAGCAAATATCTACATACTCAAATAATGGACCTTCATCACTATGTGAATGTCACTCTCTTTATAATTTCTCTTATTTGGAGTGATATATTTATCCTATTAAATCCACAAATTATCTCCCCAAATGCTTAAATTTAGTTACTCCAATGGAGTAACTCAAAATTATTATTATTTAGTTACTCCAATGGAGGTAAACAGGCAAAATAATTATTTCATAACATCAATTGTAAATATATTTTTCACCTTTTATTCAGTTGCTTTATGTGGTTTAAAAATTATTTTAATATAAAGCCTTTAATTTTAGATTTATATTTCAGTCAACATTTATATTATGGTAGTAATCATTTGTGTTTCTAGTTCCCTGTGTAATCTACCATCCCATAAGTTCTTCCATATGATGAGATTTTCAATAAATACAGAACATTTTGTCACTTTTCTTTTTGTTTTCCTCTCAGAGATTCTGGACAGATTTTACAGTGCCAGTTCACATGGGCCAAGAATTTAAATTTTGGGGCTGGCCCCGTAGCTCACCTGGGAGAGTCTGGCGCTGGTAGCACCGAGGCCGCGGGTTCGGATCCTATATAGGGATGGCTGGTGCGCTCACGGGCTGAGCGTGGTGCAGACCACACCGTGCCAAGGGTTGCGATCCCCTTACCGGTCAAAAAAAAAAGAATTTAAATTTTGTAATATATGCTTCTTCAACTGACGATTTTTCCCCCAAATACTAAGGTATATTGTAGTTGCATTCCTGCATTAAAAGGGCACTTAATAGTGGAAATGTAGTTCATTTATGTTCTCCCAGCTGATTTTATTTGGTATGGGTCACTTAAACATTATTTTCTGAAATGCACATAATTCCCAAATGTTCATACAAAAAATGCAATTATTTTAAAATGTTTTTATTAAATAGTTAGAATTTTGTTTTATTTTTTAACTATTTTAACCAGGAGCTTTACATTAAACTGACCTATGCATTTTCCCCTTTAAATCCCAGCCTTCATTTATTAGTACCTGAGGCCTGATTCTCAAAAATGCTGATAAAAAGTCCCCATATAGCCATTAGAAGAGCTTGGCTTAATACTGTACTTATAAAACACATTTGAAAAAAAGAAATCATTGCTGTGGTTTGAGAATAATGCCAAATGTAAGTATAATGTGTCAAAGAAAAATAAGATGTGATTTTCATTTATATTTAACTTTGGTTTATTATAAAGTTTATTGAAAGTGTTCTTTCTTTAATTTATTTTTAAAATAAACTTTAAGAAATTGTTATCAAAATATTTTAATGTATATACTTAAGAGTTATATTTCACAATATTAGGATGCAATCTTGAAAGAAAATTCTCTAAATAAGACAAAATCCATAGCTGCCATACTATGGAGTTGTAGTGTAAAAAAAACCAAAGTTTTTTTTAACCAAAAAAGTTCAAAATATTGAATTCTGTTTTACTCCTTTTTTATTTATTTATTCACTTATTTGATTTTATTTTTCAAGTGTCAAATGCTATACCAGATTCTATGCTAGGAGTTTATGTAAACAAAGAAGACAACACCTACAAACACTTCAAAATCTATTAGGGGAGAAGGCTAACTAAAATAATATAAAATGTGAACTTCAGTATTAACAACATGCCTTATGAGATCAGAAAATTAATTAATTGATTCTTCTTACTGAGTCAGGAAGAGCTTCCCTGTGGAGGTGGACTTCCAGATGGGCCTTACCCAGCTAAGTAGGCATCTGACTGTAGAGATGGAAGGGACGTGTGTTTCAGGTAGAAGCCCTGGCATGAAGTGGAAGCACAGGGAGCATTTTCTGACTATGAAGAATCTGTCATGGTAAGAGCCAGGAAGCTCTAGGAACAAAGGTTGGATATAAGGCTGGAAACTTACCATGAAGGTAGTTAGACAAGAGCATGTAAAGGTTTACAAATAGAGAGAAATCTTGAAAGTTTTCCTTCAGCTCTTCTCACCTATTATGTATGCTTGCACAAACTAGAAAGCCTAATTCACGAACACCAGGATTCACCCCGAAGTAAGCTGTTATCAATTCACAGAGGCAAGTTCTAGGGACCTCCAGCTCTTTACTTAAGAGACCAAGACTTTTCTCTTTCCCACTCTTGGATCCAGCACATCTGTGAAAAACTGAGTGCAAGCTTTCTGCAGAGCTGCAAAAGCGATGATGCAGGGAACAACAAACAAGAAGGAAGAACTGACTGAGATTAAGGCGAATCCCTATGGGAGCAGGATGTGGGCTGGGGAAGGGACACTGGAAAAAAAGACCCAGAACCTAGACCAGACTCTGCAAACACTTAGTCACGAGGTGTTCAGAACTTGTTTAACCTCTCATGGGTCACATTCCCTTTTCTGAACCAAAAGAGTTGGACTTGACAGTTTTGGATGTCCTTCTAGATACAATATCCTATGACTATAACATATATGATTATGAAAAGAACAAAGAAAATTGGGAAAGGTAAAATTCAATCATAGTTTTGCCTTTAATCAACTACTTTTGAGATCTTTGAGTGTCTTCATTGAATTTAGTTATCTACCAAAAAGGCTGCATCTACTCTGAGCATATGTATTTGACTATATTGGAGAGAATTTCACAGACTATACAAATGCTGGTTTCTTCCTTTAAAACTTCATTTAAGTACAGAATCAGCATGAAAGTGAACACTCTATTAGGTCTGGTCCCACCACAACACGAACAAAATAAGCATCCTCTGGGGAGCTGAAGACCAAGTGATCAACTTTAAGACAAGAGTAATTGGCCATCTTGTACCAAAAATATATGCTAAAGACTGTCCCCGCAGTGGCCAGGAAGAGGACTTTTTCACTCACCAAGTTCACCCCTTCACGGTGCATAGTGCATCTTCAGCACACTGCAGAAGTCAGCATAACCAGGCTTATGAGTGGTGACCACTAAGAAACATATTTCCACCACCAGAATCCCTTGCTTTTCAAATGGTTTTCTGTTATGTCCAAGTAGACCATTGTTCTGGGCCATCTGATGGCCTCATTAGGCTAGAGATCTTATCCAGGACAGAGTAAGAAGAACTGTGCTAAGCTCTGTAGCAGACACTGTGCAAGAACAAACTATGCATTATTTCTTCCCACCTTCTCAACAGCTCTAAAACGTAGGTGTTATTGTCCCTACTATACAGATGAGAAAAGACTGAGTCCTGATAGACGGAAGATTTTTCCAAAAGCATATAACTAGCAGTGCCACAAGGGGCTTTGGATTCAACTCCATGTAATGAGAAAGTTAGATAAAAATCCAAGTGGGTGCATGTTTGTGTGTGTGCGTTTGTGTATGTGTCTTATTGGATGATGAATACATAGTAACATCTCTCTTGGTCACATGAGGTTAATGTGGATTGAATAAGCAAAAAAGGTTACTTTTTTCTTATAAGTCAAAAAGATTGATTTGCCAGCTTGGAAAATCATTTCTCCCCTTTCTCCCCTGAATAGAATTTTATTGAAGATGGACTCTTATAAGATTATAAGAAATCTGCATATAAATATCGTTTACCATGATAATGTCCATTAACTGGGTGTGCACACCACAGTGGGAAACGTTATTTTAAAAGAGAAAACAATGCAAGTTCGTGTTGCAAGTTATTTTCAAAGGATACTTATTGAAGAATCCTCCTTTCTCTTAATAGTAATTTCCTACCCAGTTATGTGTTTCCGTTCAAATAGTAGAGTTAACAGTAGCTACATACAAGTCTCTGTGTCTGCTCACTGTCTACTCATCTTCCTTTCCAGTAATCTAGATTTATGGTGCATCTATCCTTCCCCTTCATCTACAAGGTCCTAGGACATTCAGGTAGCCAATCTGCCCTTAAATATGTCTCTAAGGAAATGGTGCTAATTAGTATTGGAATTTACAACCTTCCATTTTATTGACTTGTCCTACTTTCTTCGATAATTAACTAATGAGTAAAGTAATGAGCTATGTTAGTCAGTCATGCTGTTCAATTAAATGGCAAATCAATTATTGAAAATAGTTTCGGACAGCTCTAATGTTGGCATGATGTGTGTGTATGTGTGCGTGCATATTTAATGCACTTGTAATTATGTCCTAGATATTACAAAGTAAGGCTGTATGAGGATGGTATGACTGAAAGGCCCTTTCTGACTGCTGTGCCAATATGATCAGATACCAAAATGCAAAAAAGTCACTACCTATCTCTGGCCATTCTATAGTTTGTAATTTGTGCTTAGCTGAGACACCACAGCTTCCCCAGGCTCATGTGAAATGCCTTCCGTGGGCAATGTCTAGGTCTGGTGGATGAGTGATTAGAGAGACGGCAAAGAAATGCAAAGCAACTTTTTTCACTTAAAAAAGTGCCCAGGATGTCATGATTAAAGTGGAAAAGAGATCTACTTTAAAGTGATTTAACTTCTTCCTTTCAGTCTCAGGCCCTTCATCTTAGATATTTTCCTGCTTTTACCTTAATTGTATTAGTGACCTGCCCTTAAGTTTGGAAATTCTGTCTGAAATATAATATGTAAATATTTATTGGGCATGAAAGTGTAATAATTAAATCTCACTGAGAGTGAGAAAAGCACACGTATGCATGCATACATGCACACACACGCACGCGCACACACACACACACGCACACACACATCTAGTAGAGGAAAAGCCAGATTGTCAAAATGCAAAGAGCCTTTGTAAGTGGCTGGCCTTGGAGTGTCCCTAGAGGGCAGATAAAGTGACTGTCAGCTCCTTACCAGCCCTGCCCTCAACCGCACTGCTATTTCCAATCCTTTGCTACTTTAATTTTCTCACTGAGTTTCTTTAAGAAGTGCCTGTCACATGTATGTCTTCTCTGCATTATCATATACCAGTAGTTTACTATGGATTTTAGATAGAACACCCTCTAGTTTTTCCACCTACTCTTGACCTTGTAGCAATCTAATATTTTTGACATACGTAACTGGTTCAGCCTATTGCATTTTTTAACATAACATGGCTTAGATCATGAATCTCTAAAGATGTCAATTACTTTACTATAGACTACTCAAACTCAAAATAACCCATCACTAGTTTTTAAAAAGGAAGTTTAACTTGAGATCTGCTCCATTCTTGTTTCGTCTTCCTGCTGTCAGCAATATAGCAAAATAATTATTATATTTTCCTTTAATATAGTTTACAAAGACTGTGACTTTAGAGTTTGGATGATTCTTAAAATCTTCTTCCAGAGAAAACTTGAATAAAGGCTTAAATGGTAAAACTTTTGTTAGCACGTGAGAATACAATTTGCACCTTCAAAATGTCTCCAAATTCTTTAAAGGTGTAAAGATAGTTTTTAATCCCTTAAACTACAGTTTAGAATCTTAACCTTCAAAAGTGATTAAGCTCTGTTATAGAAACAACAAAGCAATGCTAATCAAAGCCAGGTCGAAGAAGGCAATGTTAAGTTTTCATTGCCAAACAGTTCTAATTCTGTGTTTGTGTTCCTGCCTGAGATGAGGCAAGGAACACAAGCATTCCCACATGAATTAAATTAGAATTTACATATGAATTACATTAGAAATGTGAGCTCCATCAAGGAATAATTAGCACTGTCCTGGGTTATGGGAAGGCAAACAAAATTAAATAAGTTCAAAGGCAAGTTTTGTTTTGCCTCTTCAGCTAAGCTAGTTTAATCAGTGATAACAACTGAAATAAATCCACTCCATCTAAAGTAAGGTACAGCCTACCATATTGTGTGAAATGCCATTACCGACTTAGTAAATCATAAAGTCAATGAGACAACATCACTCGCTGGTCTCTGGCATGGTTACTTTCTGCTTAATGCCAAATGTAAAAGTGGGAGAACTTGATCCAATCAGAAAGCACAGTGAGGGCGGATGTTACAAAAACATTCCAGGGAGACATCATGAAAGTCAATGAGACACTTAGGATCACATGATGCATGTTCTGTATTGCATTTGCTGATGTAGTTACTGCAGTTGTTATTTTATGCTCACCGAGAACAGAGATGGAAAGTTTCTCTCTACGAAAGGGCAGTCGCTGCTAAAGAAATAGAGAAATTAAAATATCAACTGGAATCAGACTTGTGACATAGACATGCTTCAGCACTAAACAGGGTTATGGTTTATGAGTGCTTCCCCTAATGAGCTAAACTCTAGTGACCATAAAACTGAAATATAATTATAGCATTAAAGATGCCTATATTTGAACTTAATTATTAATTAATTTAATGAGAGGAGAGGAGGTCATAAAATTGCTAATTAAATGACTTGGTAAAACTGCAGACGGTGGAGGATTTACCAAATGATGAATCCCACAACAGTATTTTGGCTATATCAATATCCTATTAATATACAGTATGCCAGCGGTACTGGCTAGAAGGTGGCTGGTAGGTTGAGGCACAATTGTGCCTCATGGTACAACCTAAAATTCCAAATGACAGCCCCCGTGAAGAAACTTCAGTCTCTCCGTTCAGAGCAGGTACTGGAATCTGTTAAATGAACTGAGGAGGTCCAAGCACAGCTTATCTGATGGCAATTACTTGGAAACAAAAAGAGGGTTTTTTTTGTTATCGTCTTGTGGTTAGGAGCATCAGGGTAAACTTGTTTTGTTCTAATCAGAGGTGTGGGTCTGCAAAAAATCTGAGTACCAATCCATCCTAAAAACAAGACAACACCTCATAATAACTGGCTTGTGGAAGTGCAATTCAGTTCGGATTGCAATGCTTGGCAATTACAGTAATGAAAGAAACAAAAATAGATTTTAGTATAAGACAGATTTCAGATTAAATTCTGACTCTACCCTGTACTGGCTAGGTAGCCTTGGGGGAACAGATACACTCCTTTTGGCCTCAGCTTCATCATCAGTAAAATGGCATAAATGTTCCTAAAATCATAGGATTATTGTGAGGATTATAATAATAAAATATGTAATGCACAGAGCACAGTGCACATTCATAAAAGGTATTTTAAAATGAGAAATAAAGAGAAACTCTATGTGTTGAATTAGAACTTAAAGGGAGCAATTCGTGAGGTGTCCACACCACACGTGGTGTCGAATGATACATTTTTTAAAGAAATCTATTTATTTTTAATTGAAACATATTGATTGCACATATTTATGGAGTACAGAGTTGTATTTCAGTCCATACGTACAATGTGTGATGGTCAAATCAGGGTAGTTAGCATATTCATCATTGTAAAAATTTATAATTTCTTTGTGATGAGACCATTTGAGCTCCTCCCTTCTAGCTGAAATGGTATTTTTACTTCAGCACATGGGAAGCAGTATGTAACTCATGGCAGGCTTTGAAAATGAGTTAATGGGAGTAAAATTTTCCTACTTTTTGTTCAATCTAATTCAGAGGAATTTTTATTGAGGCATTTTTAACCACAAGGGGGTCCATACAAAGAAAAACACATATTTCAGGACACATTTCAAAGAACAGCTAAATAAAATTCAAGGTAATTAGAAATGCTATATACTAATTGTTCATATTAGCTTAAAGTTGTCCTTATCAATATGCAAAGTACAGTAAACAGATTTTCTTATGATAAAAAGATAATTAAAAATGGATTCAGATTAATGCATGATGTTGTTTGCATTAGTTAAGTAAATCCAAAGTCCTTCCTCTTTTTTTCAGCATGGTTTGTAGTACAGCTTTTCCTAGTCATCATGAGCTGCAATTCTTTTAAAAGTTAGTGATAATTATAAAAATATTATACAATGAATTAAGAAAAATTAGTAAAAAATGAATTAAGAAAAATCAACCCAGGAGTCAAGGCAAATCTTTTTATTTAATAACAAAATTAATTTGATAATTGAAAGTGCTATTGATTATATTAATTTAGAGTGGCAAAATTCATAAACAATCTTGAATAATTTGGACTTGCCAAGATTTCACTTATGGATGAGGATTTAACTGTATACATTTCACAATGAGCATGTTTTAGAGGTCTGCTTATGATTGCATGATATCTTGATTCCTAGAGCAGAGTTCTGATTAGAATAAAAGTATGAAAAGATTAATTAACTAACCTTGGATTAGAAAATTTCAAACTAATTGAACAAGGGAAATAATTCAACTCATCAGCCAAGTCCCAGATTGGCAACATATAGCACAAGATGATACGGCATGCTGTAACATGACATAATTATAGTTGAACAATGTCACAGTAAAAACTTCAAAGGCAGAGAAAGATCTCTCTTCTTTTTAAGTTTGGAATAAGTGGAAGGATTTATGATGATGTAAATCAGTGAATTAGTACCATGACTATGATTACAGAAAAATATTCTGAAACACACACACACACACCCTGTATACACTAACACTGATTCATGAATACTGGCTAGTGGAAGACTGTGAATGTCAGAGAAGTGAACATTTTTTCTAAGTACAAGACAGAACAATTATTTTGTTTATTTATAAGAAATGGTTGTTTCTATTAATGGATGACCTTAATGAATTGATGTTATCACCACTTGGCCAGCAACCCCAAAACTATTATCCCTCTGCGTCACCTGTTCAGCCTGTATATTCCCAGAAGTAGGTGAATGAGTTCACTTCATGAACACTGTACATTTCTAAAAAAGGACAAAAAGAAAAAGTCTCCAGATGGTTTAAAATCCTCTCCTATTCCCTGGAGACAATGAAGGCATGGTCTCCTTCTAAATTTTGCTGGAGGGGCCTCAGGAGGCCCTCACCCAACCACTTCAAGAATAAAATATTAAAATCATTAAGAGATATAAATTTTCTTTCAAGAAGTTGACAGTGACCATCATTACATCTTTTTCTCTTAGAATTCCCCTGGAAATTTTATATGTTCATTTTTTAATATTTATTTTAGAATTAGCTGAAGTCATCCCCAAATAATCATTTTGTTATTTTTTAATGACTTTTTAATTACATGTGTGGATTAATTTAGGGAGAATCATTTGTGTTATAATCTAGTCTTACTTCCTAAGATAAAATAGTTTTCCTATTTATTCAACTTTTTAAAATGTTTTTCAGTAAAAGTATAACATTTCTTCATATAGAAATTGCACATTTTTGTTGAATTTATATCAAGGCACTTTATATTTTGTCTGCTACTATAAATTAATTATTTTCCTCTATAATATTTCTAACTGTTGGTTTTTTTATAGTAAGGCTGTTAATTTTTCAAATTAACTTTTTATTAACTTCCTCAGATTCTCTTTTTCTTCCTTTAGTTTTTCACATGTCTTTATTGAGTGTTCTAAGTAGATCAAATTATCTGAAAAATAATAATAATTATTTTGCTTCTACCTTCCCATTTTTATTTCCCTTGTCTAATTGCATTAGCTAGTACATACAGATATTAATATTTTATTAATTGTAGGATGATAACAGTGGACATTTTTCTTTTCTAAAAATTAAATATTAAACTGCAACTATATGCAAAGCACAGTGTTAGATACTTTGAGGAGAGTCAAAGGATGCTTTATGATATTGGGACTGTGTTCCTAGGAAATCAATTGCATTAAGTAGAGTTATAAGTTAGTCAGCTCTGATTTGAGATAAAATCTCTAGGTGAGATAAAGATGAAATAGCATGGAAGTTTGGATAAAATAGAGATATGTTCTCATTAGATTTGCTAAGTTTACATGGTACCAAGGGCAATGATACTGAGCCCGTAAGGTTGCATTTGAAGTCATAGGTCAAATTAATCAAAGGTTTTAGAAGTAGAAGTGCTCATATGCATATTAGGAACAGAAGTTTGTGATGACAAAAGGACTAGTTAACTCCAGCTTTGATATTTAGTGTAGGCACACATGAACTTAAAGATACATACTAGTACTATCATTCCTCTGAATGTGCAGGTGTCACTCCTGGACTTATAACAGGGGTGGTTCTTATCTAGGTTTTCATGATAAGAAATATTTATTTATTTGTTTATTTTTTTCTCATGAAGGAGCTATATTGGAAGTAGTATAAACGTCACTCCCTAAAGATGCATGTTACTCCCGGAGGAAGGAACTGTAATTTTGGAAGAGGGGACTCATCGAAACAGAAACAAAGCAATAAGTAAGCATGCTTAAAGTAATTGTACATTTAGATGTAAGAGACAGGTGAGAGTAAGAAATGGGATGTATAGTGAGTTGAGGCCTGTATTGCTTAGAGCAGACTGAAACGTATGTCATAGAAGACAGGAGATTTTGGAGTTCTAATCTCAATTTAGTCACCAACGAGTCGATCGATCAAAGTCAAGTTTTTCCATTTCCCCAAGTGCCCCATTTTTTAACGAAATTAAGAGAACAGCACTAATCCACTTTTTTTTAAGTTAAAGGGAAAATCAAGAACAGTGTCTATTAAATATTTTACAAATAAATTATAAAAACGTGACCACAGCAACAGAAGTTTGGAGTTACATGTGCTGGTCTTCGTCTATGGCCCGCTGCCATTTAAGAAGAAAGCTTTATTTTTAAAAGCTATGATTTTTTTAAAAAGTGCATATGGGAACTCAATGCACTCTTCAACAAATAAAAAGCCAAACCATCTGGTGTACCAAATGGAGAGGTAGAAGAAAATGGGCTATTTAGAGAAGCCATCTTTTCGCAGTGCAGGTGTATATTGATAATCATTTGGCTAGAAAAATGCTTTGCCAAGCCTGGCTCCAGATATCTGCTTTGAAGGAACTGTAGATAATTGAGAATAGGTTTATAAAAGCTTTGCTCTCCGTTCCTAATTATGACATCGAGTTTCTACATACTCGGCTGTTTTACATTTATGGTCTGGCATTTGTAATCTGAGAATTGTTAAATCTGCTTTGCTTTACAAGCACTTGATCCATCATAAGTTAAAGGTTACATGGGGGAGGTGATGACATACCACATAACATGGTTCCATAAAGAGAAGACTGAGTTCTCTCTATATAAATAGACTAGTCCAGAAAGAGCTGATCACACTGCTGAACCAAAGAACAAGTGAAAGTAAGTTGGAGCTGGGAGGTCATCCCATGGCTACTTCCATGCTTAGTCTTCGGTCAAGTAGAATATCCTGTAATAATGTGAGCAGAAAAAAAAAATGACATCTAGTTTATTGCTCACTCAACAAGTCATCAAATAACATACAATAGGGACTTTAAAAAATTCGGGGAAAAAATTGCATTATCTTTCCATTCTATTTTTCCATGAATTTGTTGAAGTACCCTCGTATTACCATTCTTATACAAATTTTGAATGTACCAAATAATTTGACAAGGTGTCACTTGTAAAACTATATGACAGGACATTTTTTTTCAGATTAAATATAAAATATGTTTATGTTAATATTTAATAAAATGTGTGCCAGAGAATTAAAGGACCTTAATAAGTATTATCACCCACATTAGTTCTGAGATAAAATAAATTAACAAAATGCTAAGAATTTTTGATAGTAGGAATTCTAAAGATCTTTGATATGTTAATGTGCACTGTGAATCTCCAAGAGAAGAGACATCTTACACTGTGTTTCTTAAAGGTATTTTATAATGGAACCCTTGTAAAATACCATAATGAGACATGGGCTCTGAGGTGCTTCTAGCTTTAAGCTTATATACTTCAATAAAATCTATTTAATACATTTATTTAAAAATAAAACTGTTGAAGGTCCCCTTGTATGAAACACCACATCGGAAGCTGTAGATGGATATGAAGAAGCATTAAATTTCATATTGTCTCCAGGAGCCAGCGACCTCTAGCGGAAGGAGGAGGGTTAGAAAGTAAATTCCTGAAAGGCATGGACTTTTGTCTTTTTTAAAAAAATTTCTGGTGTATTCTGTCTTTAGTGGCTGGCACATAATAGGCGCTTAGTAAATATTTACTGAATGAATGGTTGGTGACGAGATTGTAAAAGGATTAGATTAATGAATCAATGGACTTGGACTTCATCATTCATTCTGCAGTAAGTAGGGAGTAATTTAAGTTTCTTGAACAGGGAATATCGAGTGATTTCCCTTTTTTTAGACAGAATTATCCATAAACTGTCTTAGATTTTGGCAACAGAGGGTTCAAACTAGACTGCTATGCTGCTAATAGGGTGGTTTAAATTCACATCTGTAATTATAATTAATATAAGCAAAATTCTTCACATTTATTGTCACACAAAGGTAAGGGCTAAGAAAGATTAACTTAGTCTATTTTTCAAAGGTCTCTAAGTGGCAAAGATGTTTTATCTGTCTTATAAAATGTTACCATATGATGTGGATATATTCAGGACCTTTACAGTGAAGTAGAACTGGACTCAAATCCTAACTCTCCCACTTACTGTATAATTTCCCTGATGTTAATTTCATTGACTAAAATATTTCAATAAGCCAATCTACCAGGAATTCCACCTACTGCTTTTATGCTGGTCTATAAATTCCTCTCCCCTTATTGTGTCATCAACGAAGATCTATTCAAAGCATTCTCTGTTTTGAAGTATTTTAATACATGTATTGTCACTTTTGCAGTTCTGTTCATTTGTCTTTTTCAAGTGTATTTATAAGTTTGATCACCTCAGTGAATTCACGGGTTTAGGATACAGGTGTTGTATAGATCCAGGATTCACAAAAGGATCTAAACTGACAGACATAAAATGAGGGAAATTTTAACAACCACAGTCACACCACCAATGCCAAACAAATGAATAGAAAAAAATGGGATCCAAAGCAAAGGTAAATTAAGTAAATCATCTGTAACACCCCCAGCTGTAATAGAAACACTTTGAGCAGGTCTGATCCATTGGCACAGACTTACTCCGATAACAAATCATATCCTTAGCGAGATCTCCCCAAATTGGATTTGCATCTAACAGACAAAGTAAATATGAAAAGACTGCCAAGTCTCCCCAGCAATCTCATATATTTACATTCTCTGCATTTGGCAATAACAAGGGAGAAAACAGGAGGTATCAGTCTTTAAAAGGAAATACAGTCTATGCAGAAAGAAAAAGGGAAATGCTTTACTGATATTCAATATAAATAATACCTAAATTTTGCTGAGTGCTTATTTTATGCCACACGTTCTATCATATTCTTTGTGTTCATGATTTTATTTCAGGCTCACAGCAACCCAATAGGGTAGATATAATTAACCCCATTTTATTACTTCCAGGGCCTGGGTCTTCATTTGTTAAACAGCTTGCCTAAGATTATTAGGCTAGTGAGCAGGACTGTCTAACTCCAAATGACTACACTGATACATGCATTTTTTTACTACTATAAAAATAATTATTTTTCCTGGGATTTGAATAAGGAAGTTTAGGGAAATGTGTTGAAGAGGAGTGCTGTAAAAACATATACTCAGTTAGGCTTTTCTCAACATCTACTTGGGATATAAAAGTGAATTCTAGCCAAATCTGTAGAACAAGTAATGTATCACACATGGTCTTAAACTATTGCAGTTACTTGTTGACCATTTCTCTCTGGTGCTTTTTGATTCTTGTTTCTTGCTTGCGACTGTACCCACCCAAGGAGAAATATTTTCTGTTTTTATTGTTCACTTTATAAGAAGCGGCAGAAGTTATCATCCAAATGTGAATTTGTTATGAGAACTATCCAATAACTTACACTGGAATATCATCAGAAACTATTATTCAAAAATCACCTGGAGAGCTTGTTAAAATACAGCTTGCTGTACTCCTAACCCCAGAGTTTCTGACTCAGCAGTTCTGGGGTGGGGCCCAATACTTTGCATGTGGCTGCTGGTCCAGAGACCACAATATAAGAACAACTATAAAGTAAGTATAAAGCTGTTTTGGTGGGTCAGGCTCTTGCACTGTGGTATTTATGCAAATGGCAAGTGTGAAGGCAGTCACGCTGGAAGATTCTGGGAGGGGTGGCATGTGATAGAAAAAGTAGATTCCATGATTTTGTGCTTTGCTGAAAAGTGCGTCCTTTGGTCTGGTACTACATTATATGGGATCCATGTCAGTGGATCAAACACTTTATAAGCCCTAAAATAGCAGGGATAGCTGAATCCCTGCAGGCAAGAAAGGCAAACTTATATCTGTAATATGTGTCAATTCCAGTCAAGATAAATTGTTGTTCTTTCTGGGGTAGAAAGGGTCAAATTAATCAACTCACCACCAAGTGGCTAATTAACCTCTAGGAGCTGTGATGCCATACTGGGGCTTGAGTGGAAGGTTGGGCATTTGGCACTAGTAAGAGCAGTTTTGATGAATGGGAGATGATGCTGTTGGATTTATGCATAGTTTCCATGTCTGCCATCATGATTGCACTGTTCATGCACCCAAAGGGCCAGCACTGGGGTAGTCAGTGAGAGAGGATGACTGATGCCAACTGGCTGAGTCTTTCTGTCTACTAGTTGTTTAGTGCCTCTTTCCTGGTGACTGTCCGCTGGTGAACATTAACATGCAATATAAAAGTCATCATGCTTTGGCCCAGATCTACTTATCCTAAATCGTCCAAAATTTTTTCTTTCAGGTCACTGACCAATCTTGCAAATCATTTTTTAATGTCTGACGAGTCAACATAGAGCCTTAGAGTGGGCCAGTTCCCTTTCCATATGAGGGACATGCATACGTATTCTGTGTGAGCGCTTCTCCTGTCTCTTTCTGTCATGGCAGCCACTCACTGGAGCAATAATGCAGCAGCTGACTGTTTTTGGCTGCCTTCACCTGCTAACTCAACTTATTCTTGAACCAAGTTTAGACTTTTTTCTTAATATAGTGTTAATATCCAATTGAGAAAACGTTTTTACTAAGATTGAAAAAATATTTTGGCTTCTATATACTCATGCATTTGTATATAAATACAAATAAATCTATATATTCAAGTATTTGCATGTGTGTGCACATGCACACAAACACACAAACAGCATATTCCAGGAGGTAAAATTCAGAAATGTTTGATTTTCTGCAAAACATGAAAAACATCAACAGGTAGATTTAGCAATATCTTTGTTTGATCAACGAGTAATAGAAACTTCATATAATAATGCAGAAAAACAAAACAATTTATATTATTTTATTGTAGTTCTCAAACTAGAAACATTTTACTATATGAGTAAAAAAAGTTCACACTCAGGTATCATTATCAAAATAATAGATATGTGTAGAGACCTCATAAAATGCAATTGAACAGTGCATCATCTCTGGGTAATAATTTTACTTAAATAAAAATTACTTAGGGTTCTGATTTTTTAAAATTGCTTTCTTTGGTGGAAATAGAAAACCTATTTTTTCTATAATTTTAATAGTTTTTTCCCTTAAGATGGAAACACTGGGGTTTCATTTTTTCTCTTCCTATTTAACATACTTCAGCTACAGTTGCATTAAAATCAGAATATACCATTAGCAAAATTTATTGAATCAAGAAATGCAAGCATTGGTCCATATTAAGATAATTTTCTTTAGGTGATGCAGTATATTAGTTGCTTAATGGATGATATTAAAATCTTGATACCTCTTTGCTAGTTATTAATATTGTGAAATAATATTTGTCTTTTAATTTAATAATGGACTGTATTGTCTCAGTTCTTCCATTCTGTGTTGGAGGGTCTTGCCAATGGGTAATTAAAGAAAAAGAAAAGAAAAAACATGTTGTTGAGAATAATAACAGGTTTCATCAGTGTGACCACGTATATTATAAATGTGTAAAAACAATAGAATTAAAAAAATTTTAATAACCATAATGACATTAAAATGATTTAATTTTTAATAGCAACACAAACAATTCAGGAATAAAATAAACAATACATTTACAAAACCCACACAAATCTAAAATAACAGAGCACTGAGATCCAATACTTTGCTCACCATATTTTCAAACATACTCTGGTATATTTGAATTGCATTATATAATGTCCAGTTTTGAAAAGCAGTGCAACATAAATAGATGTAATATTTTTTCAGAGGATGATTTGGCAGTTTCTAAGGATATTTATCCAGCTGATCTTCCCCTAGGAACTGGTACTCTGCTACAGTCACATTTAAGTTTATAGGAAGCGAATTTGCACAGCAACATTGTTTGACAACACAAAATATTAGACACCAAACAGTTGACTATCAATTCAGTAGTGGTTTAGTAAACATTGGTTTATCCATTCTGCAAAGAATTATGAAAATATACACTGAAAGAATAAAGAATCTGTCAGAATTTCATTTTAAAAATAATATTAGAAAGAGATGACAGGAGCAAAAGTTTCTAAATTTAGGGGCTTATACGGATAATTCAAAGTATAAAATGATATAGGCAAGTTTGCTCTCTTTAAACTCTATTATCCCATTTGACACTTGATCAGTGTACACATTGCTTCTCTGCAGCTGGTCTTCCCTCAGCTTGTTTTCCTAAAATTGCCTCCAAGAGAAGAGTTCATATCAAAGAATGTTTACAATATATTATTAAGTACAAATAGTAAGTTGCAAAATATTGTGTGTAGTAATATTGCAAAATATTAATATTATCATAATAAATTGCCTTAAAATGTAACCCCATTTCTGTCTTTTTCTCCGTGTGTGTAGGTGTGTGTGTGTGTGTGTGGTTGTGTGTATTGCACTGGAAAAAGGAAACATGCATCAGTCTCTTAAGAATGGCTACTCTGGGCTAGGGAACCGAGGCAAGTTGAACAGAGAACTTTTCTGTTTCATTCTCTGCTTTTCTGAATGTCTTGCTTTTTTTAAACAATGCGCGTATACTATATTAGCATAAAAATGCTAAAAAAAGGTTTAACACATTTAAGAAACAGATGACACAAGGCTCAAAACAAAAGGGTAAATCTTGTTCTAGGTGCCTTTTGATTTACTGTACCCATGAAGTGACCTCCCTTCCCCAACCCACCCCTGAAGCGTCAGGCACCCCCTTCCCCTCCATTGCTTGAGCACTTTAGGTGGGGGCTGAGTTCCTGTCAGGCAGTTGAGCCACAATCCTGAGTCACAGTGCCAGGAAAAAGGCATTATTTTTAAAAAATATATAGAAATATTCAAAATATAATGTATGTAAGTACGTATTCTTTAAACATCCCTCAATGAAATACAATTTTGTCCAGAATGTTAATAGAGAGACATGAGTGTTATCATTCCTGCTTCCATACTGAGAAATTTGAGTTCCATAGAGTTTGCTGACTTGCCTTGAATCACACAATTTGTGTTTTGTGGCAAAGCTGGAACTTTGGACTTTCGGCTCAATCCCCTTCATAAAGAGGCCTTGGAATACTTCTCTCTCTCTCTCCTTTTTAAATTTTTTTTGCAGTTATTTCCCTTTAACAACTTTTACACTGATCGCTGAATTTTCAAATGCATTTTGGCATATGAAACATGACACTCTGTCAATGGAAGGAGCTACTAATACTGTTCTCCCACCAGCTGAAGTCAGAGATGCTATATGGTATTATTTCTACTTGAGAAACATGCTAAGGAAATTTGTGAATTCTCATTAAACTCCTTCTGGCATTTTTGTGGGAAGGAAAACAACTTCAAAATTATATTTTATAATTTGATACCTGCTTTGGAGGAGAAGAAAACTCTGATCATTCAGCAATGTAGCTATATTTTTGGAACAACCTAAATATAAAGACAATGCAAGGAAAGGACTGGTTGGTTGAGTTCTTAACCCATTCAAGTTCTGACAATGGAACACCAGGGGGCAGCTGAGTGGGCTGTGGGCATTGCAGTGGGCACCAGGAAGTCTAAGGACAGTGTATATCTAGGGGTGGTGGGAGGTGTGGAAAGAAGGAATGAAATATTTCAGAAAACAATGGAGAATTATGTTTTGTTTCTCTGCCAGTATTTATGAATTTTTTTCTACAAGGGTACTTCAAAAACTTTGTGGAAATATGGAGTTAAAGGATATTATGAATCTTTCCATAGACTTTTTGAAGACCTTTTTGCATATTCTTTTCTTTGCAGTTTCTTTTTTTTTTTTCTTCTTCTTTTTAATTCCCCCTGTAACTTCTAAGTGCCTCCATGAAGCAGGAACTCTTCTCTTGAAGGCAATTTTAGGAAAACAAGCTGAGGGAAGACCAGCTGCAGAGAAGCAACGTGTACTCTGATCAAGTGTCAAATGGGATAACAGAGTTTAAAAACAGCAAACTTACCTATAACATTTTATACTTTGAATTATCCTTATAAGCCTCTAAATTTAGAAACTTTTGCTCCCGTCGTCTCTTTCTAATATTATTTTTAAAATGAAATTCTGACAGATTCTTTATTCTTTCAGTGAGTGGTGACACTGACATCTAAATGATTAGTATTGTGGAGGATCTATTTGTAGCCATGGGCATGTGATAGGTGGATAAACTTCTCTAAATCCTTGACCAACGCAGTCACCTTGTTAGACAAACCTTTCAGAACATAAGATCCAAGAGACAAAATGCATTAATAAACAGGATCACTGAAGTAAATGAATGAAGTTTTCATAATAAGTCACAAGAGCTTTACCAATAATAGAGGAAATATCAGGGGCAATAATTGAATCAATTATTCTTTTTTTTTTTGCACCACGCTCAACCAGTGAGCACACTGGCCATCCCTATATAGGATCTGAACCCGTGGCCTCAGCACTCTCCCGAGTGAGCCACGGGCCTGGCCCCTTCTATGGCTTCTCATTCATCCATTAAGTACATAGTTCTTTGTTGTGTTACCTGGAGATAGATGTTGGTAAATAGACCAGACATGGTTTCTGTCCTTTTGGAGACTGTGGCCATTTAGAGATTGCAGTTTTTGAGGATGAAATTTCAGTCAATAAGGGGAGAAAGAAACAGAGATTAATGCCTTTCCTACTATTACAGAAAACACAACCATTCCTCTTCCCTACATGACAACTCTACATGAATACCTCAAATGTTTAAAATAATTTTTATATAAAAAGAGAAGTGTTGGAAATAATAAATATAAGAGAAGGCTAAAACTTCTTGTTTCCCTAGAAAGTAAGACATGTTAAAATAAAAACTTTAGACAAATCAAATTTAACAGAGTTTAATTTGAGCAAAGAGCGATTCATGAATCAGCAGCATCCAAAATCAGAACAGATTCAGAGCAGCTCCTCTTTGCCATGTGATCGGTTAAGATTTATAGATAGAAAAAGGGAAGTGACCTACAGAAGAGGCAAGTGAGGTCCAGAACAGCTGGCTGCCTGTGATTGGCTGAGACTTGCTACTTGCTACAAGAGTAGATTACAGTCTGCTTGTGTGTCAAGTTAGGTTGCACTTCACTATGTCTGAAGATATCTTTAGGCCAAACTTAATTTAGCAATTCCTCCCTTTTGGTTGACCAAAACTATAGGCACTGACATCACTCTGTGTCAGCATAAAATGATCCAAATTATGGGGGAAAAAATGGTGTGGTGATTGTTATGAAGTTGCTAAAATGGTGTATGGCCAATGTCCGGTTTGCCTAACCCATAATTCTGGGATGACAATCATAACTTCAGGTACATTTCTCCTACCTGATGGGTCATTTAAACATGTAGAGAGAGATTTCATTCAGGTGCTATTTTCAGTGCGTGTTTTCTGGGTATATGGGAGCTTTCTCGTGCAGGAAGGCCAATGCTATAACAGTACATAAAAGGTTATTTAAAAGTGTTTCTCTCATGTGATATTCCTGGAGGAAATCTCCAGTGACAGAGGTACTTGTTTCACTGGACAAGTTATGAAACTGTTAAGTAGGGAATTACAGATACAATAGCATTATGCAGTGTTAACTTATTCAACTCAATTGCCTTGGCCACAAGTATTGCTGATTTATGACAATCAGATCTACTTCCACTGGAAAACATAAGCTGATCCCTTATGAAATATTCACTGGAAGGCTTATGCCCCCAATAGTGGAAACTCATGTATCTCCTATTCTCCTAAACTCTGATATGACTAATATAATATGCTGCAAGGCATTCATGTATTATGCCAAAGTTCATTTTTACCAGGTAGAAGCAACTGTTTATGAACCACCAACTGAGTAAAATAAACCTTTCATGGTCTAAAACCCAGAGACTGGGACTTCTAGACAGGACATCAGAAAAATGTGGCCCTTGCCATCCATGCTACAGCAAGACCTTTTGGGACATTGAACTTTGGGTTAACAACTCAAGGGCCCCCCTTGACTCTCGAAACTTTATAGCCCTTGGAGACCTTAACGTAAAGCTAACCAGAGAACTTTCTCCTGGTTCATGGACAACTTCCCCAAGGTCACTGATCAAGACTTTTCTGCCATCATGAAACTCTTATTTCTCACAAATTTGCCTTATGTTTGCCTACCTCCTTCACTTGGCAGAGCAATGCTGTAATTGGAATTGCACCCAAAGCCCAAAAGGAGTTTCTTGCTAACTGATCTATGTGCCAGGACACTGTAGTACCCTTTTATCCTGTAATAACTTCACCCCAGACCCTTGGCTAGAAACTGCTAATTTCACCATTCCATATAATGTATTTATGAATAGTAGAACTAAACGAAAAAGGGAGGGGTGGGGCTTGTGTGCACCCATCGGGCATAGTTTTATTTGCGGAAGATTTTTGAAGCTAACCTGATAATGGGCAACCTTGATAGATAAAAAATGAAGGGCCAGTGTGCTAGAATTTTTAATAGCATCTTATTTGCCCCATAGTCAACAAGAAACAGAACATTAGTTCACTCCTCTTCACCTACATCATATGTTAAAGAGAACATTGCAAGAAGGCATCAACCCATCTGGATGGGCATCATTGTTAGGTTGCTTTCCCCCCATGGTTTGGTGTACATATTAATGAGGCAGCATTTTAAAAATTATCCCTCAAGATAGGCTGTATAACAGATTCTACTGCAAAGTCTATGGTTACACAACAGACATCTTTTGGTCTCTTGCTACAGTTGTGCTAGATAATGGAATTTCTCTGGATTGCCCACTAAATGAGCTGGCAAGAATCTGTGCAGCCACTGACACTTTTGTTGCATGTGAATGAACACATCGGGTATTATAAAGACTCCGTGCAGGTGATTAACAAATGGTTCAAGTGGATAGATTCTTCATCTGGCCTATTTTTTAATCTATTTGATTTTGGTATGCTTGCTTTATGGGGAAATCGCCTAAGGAGCATGCTCCAAACTCTTGGTATTATCCTTCTGATAGTCAAAATAATAGTCTCCCTGGTGTGCTGTTTTCTCTCAGAAATTTTAAATGCTTGCATGCAGCCATGTGTGGAATGTCAAATGGTCTCTCTTCAAATGGAATGACAAAAAGTCAAAGAAATGTGTTATATGTAAGGACACCATAACCTATCCATGACGTGTTGAGACTGAAAACCTAAAATGATGCTAACTGGGAGTGGTGCTTATGCCCTAGGTTTTAGAGGGGAATTATTAAACAAAAATTATGGGAGGCCATTGTGTTGGATGGAGCTCCTGCACTAGTCTGCAACAGATCAGACCAATCCAAAATGGAGTCACTCATGTTAAGTGCCACATAAACAAACTAAAACTTTTAAAAAGCAGATAGATTTCAAAACAGACCAAATTTTTTCTCCTGAAAATAAGAGATTTCAGCACAATAAGGAAGTCCTCTCTGCTCTAACCCTTATGAAAAAGTAACTTGATACTAATCAGTTTTTTTTTTCTATTGTTCTGTTCTCTGATCCCACCTTATGAAACCCACTATTCTGCTATTTCCCAGTGGAATTTGAGACCAAATAAGTCCATTTATAATGATGACACAGAGAGATGTCAGTGACCAAAAGGGGGGAATTGTTCAATTATGTTTAGCCTAAAGGTTTCTTCAGACATAGTGAACTGTAACCTAACTTGCTTTGTAAACAAACTAACCTACTCTTGTAACCTAACTTGATGGGCAAGCTGACTGTAACCTACTCTTGTAACAAGTAGTGAGTCTCAGCCAATCACAGGCAGCCAACTGTTCTGGACCTCACTTCCATTTCCTGTATGTCACTCCCCTTTTCCTGTATATAAATTTAACCCACCACTGGCATAGTGAAGTTGCTCTAAATCTGTTCTGGTGCTGGGGGCTGCCTGATTCACAATCATTGTTTGCTGAAATTAAACTCTGTTAAATTTAATTTGCCCAAAGTTTTTCTTTTAATGGACAATTCTCAAAGAACCATGCTAAGAAGTCTGTGAAAGGACAACTTGAAAGAGCCCTGACTTACTTTATTGCTGCTACTGTAGCAAAATACCAAAGTCTGGGTAATTTATAATGAAAAGAAATTTATTTTTCACAATTCTGGAAGCTGGAATGTTCAAGATCAATGCACTGGCACATTCTGTTGTCTTACGAGGGTATGATCTATGTTTCCAACATGAAACCCGTAGGAATATGGTTAAATAAATAAATAAATACATCAATAGAAAGAAGGAAAATCTCTTTTCTGTAGTAGAATGCCAATAAATTTATAACAATATGTGGTTAGAAAATCAAAAATAAAAAATAAAAGTCATGGTGAAAATTTGATAAGGAACAGGATGCTTACATAGTCTCATATTAATGCCCAATAACTTATTTATTAATCACCAAGGGAATATTAACTTCTCAATATAGAAATCTAGGGAACCCCACATTAATTCAGTCTCCAAATATTACATATTTGCATTAACTGAGAGCATGTACTTTCCAGTAAAATGAACTAGATGGAAACATCATTTTTGTGATATTCCTACTAAAATGCATAATCTGAATTGAATTATGAGGAGATATCAGACAAAGCCAAATTGAGAAACATTCTACAGAATAAACAAGAAACACCAAAGCCCATGAAGCATTCCAGCTTAACGCTGATTAAAGAGACATTGCTAGACTAGGGACACGAAAATCAACTACATTGTATATTGATTAAAAAAAAAAAAAAAAGACATTGCTAGACTAAATGCATAATTGTGACCTTGATCTTCAATTAGTAAACAAAAAAATATAGAGGATATTATTGGGATGATTGAGAAAATTTGAATATGAACTATAAATTAGACAATAGTATTTTATTACTGTGAAATTTACTGATATTGAAAACTATACTGTGGTTATGTCTTTGTTCTTAAGAAATGCAGACTGAAGTATTTAGGGATGAAGGGACATGCTGTCTTCAACTTACTTTCAATTGGTTGAAAAAAATAAGTGTCTGTCTATCCATCCATCTATCTACCTATCTATCTGTCTATGCTTTTATCAAAAGAGATTAGACACAGTGAGACGGAATGGTAAGGCAAATGGAAAGGCAAAATGTAAATAAATAGTGAATAGTAATAGTGCGTAGTGAAGGTACAAGAGAGGCCTTTTCTGATTCTTGCAACTTTTCTGTAGGTTTGAAATTATATCCAAAAAAAGTTTATAAAAGTAAATAAATATGAGAATTCCTTGAATAATAAACATGCACCACTAACTTGAAAGTTAGAGGAAGCTGACAATTTTCTAGTAAAATAAATAGCTAAAAATAACTACGAAAGTATATAACAGAATAGATGGGCCCAGATGTTTTCCAGGACAGTTTTTATCAAAGATTCAAGAAAAATATAATGCGTAACTTGTGCACACTGTTCCAGATAGTGGAAAAAGAAAAGCTTGGAAACCCTAATCCATGAGCCTAGCACAGCCTCAGTATCAAATCTAGCTAAGGACAGCACCAGAAATGAAGTCATTTAATTTACTTATAAACATAGATACATAGATAAAAATAAACACCAGCATAGATAAAAAAAATAATTATGACATGAATATGGGATACTAGAAATGATCTAGCTCTTGATCTCAATCTTGGTGGTAATTACATGGACGCATACATATGTAAAAATGCACTGAGTTGTACACTTAAAATTTGTGCAATTGCTGCACCTCCCTGCGTGCAATGTTATAACTCAATAAAAAAGTTTTTAAGTGTTCGTGTGGATGGGGGGAAGTGGTGTAACATCTTTGCTTGTATAACCACTTAATTTTAAAAACTCTTTTTCATGATGTTTTAATATATATGATTTCATTTTAGATGTTTCACAAGATTCCAAAAGCTTTTATCCTATCCCCTCACTTGTTCCTGTAAAAACCCATTTAATCTTTGCTCACCAGCATTAACTAATCTAAATATACAATCCTCATTGAAGATGTTGAAAGATTGTGAATAAAAAACTCAACAGCATGAAAGATGTTTCTTTAGCTTGCATAAATGGCATTTTTGGTTTCCCCAAACTTTATTTTCCCTTAGCAAATCCAGTCTTTTATAACTGGCTGTATGGCGTGGCAGTCTTCCAATGCACTTAGAAAGCTTGGAGGAGCCAGCCAATGTATATCAATCCACTGTGAAAACAAATAATGTGAGTGCTTGCTCTCTCGCAGTCACAGCCCTTAATGGGGGTGGTTGGTATTGATGGTACAGTCTGTGTGCTGCCAATGCAAAGGTGAAAAGTCCTGTAGACAGGAACTCCCCCGAAGCATTTTAGCTTTTCCTTTTTTTTTTTTTTTTTTTGGTCACCCAGTCTGGTGCGCAGGATACATTGGCTATGAGTTACCTTTTCCTTGGTGCAAATCTTATCTTTATTCCTCATTGATGGAGGAATATTATAAAATAACCAGCAGTATCTCTGCTTGATTTACGCAACAAAGACTCTGGGAAAGATCTGGTAACTCCAAAGAGAATCTTCTTAGCTGGAATGTAGCAAATAAAGTGTAGCCAAACAAACAAAGAAAAAAAGCCAAAAAGCCCTTTGCTTTCCAGCATTACATCTACTATGATGTATTTTCTGAAAGCCACCCAAGTATAACTATTTATTTTTACTAAAGTAATCAAGATTAATGTCAGCAGTTATGACACACACTGTTTGCTAAAGAAGGCATAGAACAATTGCTCAGGGCAAGCTTCATTAAGAAATCAGATAAAATTAGTAAAACTGATTATATTTCAAACGTCAGCAGCGGCTAAAATTGCCATTCAGGAGCTTCCAATTAACACAATTGGTCTTGTTCACAATCAGCTATTGTAATCTCATTAGCTTATTATATTTTAATCATTGTGATATCAGCACAACTAAATTTACTTTATTTTACATGGCTATAGAGTAGCCAAATTGGGTGTGTGGACTACCTTGTATTAGACACACACAGACCTTTGGAATTTGGCATCTAGCCCATTCTTTTTTGGAATTATCCTGATCAAGAGTCAAATGCACATAGATCCCCTTACTCTAGCAGTGAGAAAGCATTCTGGAAACAGACATATAATTTGGCATCCACTGATGGGGGGGATTAATTATATAGATACTGTGACTCAAATCAGTTTGTAATGGCATTTGGAGAATTGACAGTTTATGCAAGAAAGAGAGGGAGAGAAACCAAGGAGAAAAGGAGATAGACTTCTCTGAGTATCTGTGTATAACTACTGCACCTCTTTGTTTTACTACCTTGCTTCATAAATGTGTTCTGAAGATGCTAGTCATTGCAGAAACACAAAACCTTTTTGTTTTTTAGGTAGGAGAGGTCGACATGTATTTAGAAAACTGGTGTTTCATTGATACCAAGTGTTGCCTGCTGCAATGAGATTATGTTCTATTGATGGGAACTGGGGTGTAACAGCCATCTACAGAAAGCAATAGGTTTCCCTATTTTCTGGCTGAAAATGCTGTGTGTTTTATGAACTGCCTCTATCTCGCACACCAGGGATGTGTCTGTGGCTAAAGCCATAATAGGATTTTCCTAAATGATACAAAAATACAAATATTCTGACCAACCAGCTTGCAGAGTTTGCTTATTTTCCAGCAAGCCTTAATATTGCATTTTGCCTCCATCTTTTAAGGATATTTTTGATTTCATTTTTCCATTATGAGTGCTTTCTGTAAAAGCATCAATGATCACTAATTGTGTTCTGCAAAAAGGAAAACAACAGAGGCAGAACGCCAATATATGTGCAAATCCTTGTTTTTGGCAGGATCCTGCACAACTGGAAAGATATGAAGAGGTAAACATTCATAGATGTGCACACTGGGAAATTCAGAAATCCTTCTGTAGTCTCAGAACCCCACTATGCTTTTTGGAATAGTTCGGACTAATTCTGTCTTTAAAAAACAGCCCCTCAGCTCCTGATATTTTAATGTCCATAAATAAATAAATGAAGAAAGTGCCCTTATAAATCCCAGGAGGGAAAGTTAAACGAGAACGGAAGACGGAGTCCTTCTGTGACTATCATTATCACCATACCTAAGCGCAAAAAAGGTGAACGTTCATCATTATTAAAATCATTCAATTTGTGTCTTTAATTATAACTTTTGGGGGCATGAATGGCTCCAGAGAAATTAGTCTTCTATTTGCTCCATGAAAGAATTTAATAAGTAATACATTATGTTAACTGATTTTTAAAAATCCATTTAATTGTTCCCTGAATTCTATTTGAGGATGATGAGTTCTGATATCACAGAAATTCTTGTCCAGCATCTCCTGCTTAGTCAGACATCCATTTATGTTTCTTAAACCACAAGGTCCTGGACTTTGTCTAATTTATGATTTAACTCATAAATTGCTTGTCAGTCCTTCATAATTGGAGCTGCAGCCTACTTAGCCATTATCAGCCAGCTGCAGTCTCAGATCCCCTTTATGAAAATCCACTCAGATTGTTGGAATGATGGTCCCAGGTTGCTTTCAAGCCATCGTCTTCATTTCTCATGGTGACACATGCATATTTAGAGCTGCTCAGGTCGTATAATCAATAAATCTCTTCCCCCTTGTCTGTGACTGATTTGCAAAAGGATACCTATGTGATGTAGGATCAGCTTGGGCTTCAGGACAAAAGGAAATTCTTGTAATTCTTCACATTGAGTCTGGTGACAATGGATAATTATGCTGAATTCTCAGGTGAAACAACACTCACGAACCACTTTTCAGAATGTGGCTTTGGGGTACATCATGAAATTTCTGAAATAAATGCAAGTAGGGAAGGCAGGATTTAAAGATTTGGCATCTTACTTTTTACAATTTCAAATAATGAAGTTTATTGTAGGCGGAATATAAGCGTACATATCAGTATAAAAATATGTGTACCTATCTAAATATATCTAGATTTAGAGAATATTAAATATATGTAACTTTCTATACTTACACATATATGCATATATACATTCACAAGTGTTATTTAGTGAAAATTTGCCAAATATAAAAACACTGAGTTTTGAATATTTAGCATGGAAAATATTATTATTACCATTGCTTATCATTTGTTTATTGCTTATTGTGGCTGAAATCTCTTCAGTTAAACAGCTGTCTTTTGTTTCTAAGCATCACGTTTGGCGCATGGCATCAGACTGTAAAAGTGTCTCCGGCAGATAATTTCAATGTCAATGGACAATGGTTCTCGAATGTTCTTGTTGTTGATGTTGCTGCAGTGAACTTTCTTTAAATGAAATCTTACTTGAGTAATCAAATTTAAAACACATAAAAGCAAAGTCTTCATGTTTGATGTGAGGCTGGGCTCAGAATCTTACTCCCTATGAAACTTTAATAAAATGAACAGGAAAAGAAGGTATTTGGTCTGAACAAAGGTTTGTGTGGGTGTTACGTGGAGATGATATTTCCCTGGAGAATGAGTAAGAGTTGACCACAGGGGTAATCAGGAGATGGTTACTATCGAAGGACAATAGAACAGTAAGAGGAAAGGCACAGAGAAATGAAACAACACATGTGGGCAGGAGATTATCAGAGCACACAACAGGTGATGGGAAGTGGCAGAAAATGAGGAAGGAGAATGCTGGTAACTCTGGGATCAGGAGTGGTGTTGAACACAATACTGAATAATTGAATTTGAGCACATGGGAATGGGGCTGCGATGAATATTTTTAGGCAGAGTCATGGCATGATGAGATATGCATTGATACGTAGCTCTGGCTGCAGTGTGGAGAATTAATTTCATAGAGTTATGATAAGAAAAAGGTAAAATCATTTAATGATTTAATAAGGCAGTATAAGTAATCCAAGGTCATCCAGCTAAAAATCATGGTGGCAATGGAGGGGCAAGAGTAGACCTGAAAAGGTTTACAAGGGAATATAGACAAAATGGTCATACAGCTAACCAATGTTAGAAGTGTAGATAAAGAATAATGGACTGGTGATGCTTAGAAAGGAATGTAAGGGTAAAAATGTTAAGTTGTAAATATAATGAATTACAGGGAATGGGTCCTATCCATGTAGATATGTTGGCTATTCATATCTGTAGTTTAAAGGAAACATCAGATTAGAGAAAATAGATTCAAAAGTCAGCAATACACAGTATACACACAGAGATAAAGTCAATGATTGCAACATCAGCTGCTTCTATTAAAAACTGTAACAGGACAAGCAGATGATCAAGACAGTTTCTTGAGAAACACCGCCAAAGTTAAAGGAATAAGGTGTGTGAGTGAGAGAAATGGTCAGGGAGATTGGCGTAAAAACAGTGAGAACTGACACTGAAGCCAAAGAAAAAGAGTCTTGAGAGATGATTTGTACTTAACATTTACAGTTTTCTAAACGTTCCTTAGAAAGTCCATTCTAACCTGCTGGTGGCTTCCGCCCACCTCTTAGGAACCCAGGGTTTCTTGCCATGAAATAGGACCAGGCAATTAATTGTATTTTTCTCAAGTGGATTTCTCCCAGTAAAACTCAACACTGTACCTGAGGCTACAATTAATGTTATTTCTGTCCAAATCCTCTCACCCAATCACAAGACCAAAATCTTCTTAGATCTCAATGCCAGCGTGGAATTGGCCTCAACTAGCCACTACAGGCCTTAGTTCATGGCACTGTGCCCCTCTTTGGACTAGAATTTCTACTCCCTTCTCCAGATGGCTTTTCTCTTTCATCCACTATCCTGTCCCTGCATCTCCTCATTAGCTACATAACAGGGATGTGTACCTATGCATCAGCTGAGGGTGGCAGTGGATTAGCATGGTTACTGAACAGGAAAATTGTGCTATATAGTTTGTACAAAGGCCTAGTATATTTTTTACCTTATTCATCCCAAAATTCTTTTATTTCGTCTGAACCATATGAAATCGCCATTCTTATAGGTCAAGAGATTGAATAACACGAATTTCATATGGTTTGACCTATTTTATATTTCTATGTTATTCTTGTTTGTTAGTCTTGTAAAATAATGTGCAAAAAAGACAAAGCACAAAATATCAATGTATTTTTTGTTAGCAAATAATTTTGGATGTGCTATTGATCGCAAATCACAAAATGCTCAAGATTTTAAATTTATGCATCTGTATATAAACCATCAATTATCTATTGCATAGAAAGAGTTGTTCAGGGGTGCCAGCTGCATCTGTGTGTATCAGGAAATCTGAGGTCCGCATCATCCCTTAAAATCCCTAAAGGATTAGTCATTAAACTACCCCTGCTGGGCTTAGTGACTAAGGAAGAGTCCGTAAACCTCTCCAAGTGAGGACATCCAGAAATCGTTAGCTCATTTGTTTATTCATTCAATTAAAAGCCAATTATTCTTTTGTTCATTAAATGAACATTTATCTAGTAGCCACCACGTGCCATTTAGTAGTATCTGGTTCATGGACAATTGCAGGGTTTAATCTGAGCAGCTGAGTGCCTTGTTACCATACATCCTAATATTATCAGATGATTTTTAATAATTTCTGGCCACTGGTCACAGAAGATTATAAGCAAGGTAGACGAACCCTGTTCTGGATGTTTATTTAGGTTCAATCCTGTTGCTCTTATATGAACCACATGAGAGGACATGAATAGCAAATGCCGGTTTTCTCTGAACTAATAGCCCTAACCAATTCTGGTACCATCTTTGCCCTCCCATTCTTTCAGCATTTGACATCAGTACTCATTTTACCATTTTCATTTTTTACACCAGGGTTTCTCAGCTTTGCCACTATTGGCATTCAGGGCTGGCTAATTGTTTCGGGGCTGTCCTGTATTTTGCAGGGTGTTTAGTAGCATCCCTGACCTCTACCAACTAGATGGAAGAAATTCACTCCTCCCCCTGAATCCCCCACTTACGACAATCAAAAAAGACTTTAGACATTGCCAAATGTTCCCTGGAGGAGAGGGACAAATCATTTTCAGTTGAGGAAAGTGGTATCTACCTGCAAAACATGATTCAAGGTTTTTGTCCACTTACATGACCTAAATCCACTGCAGGTAAAACACCTCTTACCATTCATGTTAACTTTTATCTGTCTATCTCTCAGACAGAGCATATACTAGCCACAAGTTGGATTTGTGCATAATCCCTTTACAACACATATGAAAGTCTTTTTAAAAAATAGTTTTATTGGAAGCCAGGGAAGAGTGAGCTAGTCTCTTGAATAAAATCACATAATATGGTTATATATTACTACAACTAGTATGTTACTAGTGGCTGACCTTGAACCTTCCTCTTGGGTGAATCAATATGCTCCAGTTTGCCACGTGTCAAAGGGTAATGAGACTATTTCTCAGACTCTTTAGATTACAGGAGATCCTTTTTTTTCTTTTTCTTCTTTGTTAAAACCAAAGTTGTACAAATGCTAAGCTCTCAAAATACAGAGCAGCTTAATAATTTGCTTTGGCAGGCTGGGGCCATAGTTCCATTTCAAAAATTCACCCCTGCACAGGTTCCTGGGGGTGTCTGGACTCCTGGACTTGTGCCGAGATCTGCAGGAGGAAATAGAGATACAACTCAGGACCTGCCTTGATTTTCCTTCCCTTAATCTCACAACTAAAACTACACATGGTTGTTTGTGTGTGTGTGTGTGTGTGTGTGTGTGTGTGTGTGTTCCTCAGGAAAACAAAATTAATTTGGAGTCTTTCAAAAATATTGGCATGTAAAATAGTATAACAGAACCCCAATTTTGGGACTGCTGTGATTGCATTCCCTAGTTAAGCACCCTAGATATCAATACTTAATGGTATTCTCTAAGCTCAGCCAGTGAAGAAAATAGGGTTGTTATCTATCAAAGCACATTTTAGTTTCTGACAAGTAAAAAACAGCATGGGGAATGCAGGAAGGCTGAAATGAAAGCCTAAAAGAAAACTCATATAACATCTGGTGTCCTTTATCCCCTGATGGCCTTTCCTAGAGTGATATGATGAGCTTGTTCTGATTTAAGATCTGATGATTTGGTTTGAAAAAACAGGAGGAGGGGGCTAGATGCAGCCAGACTGGCAGCAAATTGGGGATACAAAAATCTGCTCAAATAATTGGAAACACGACAGATTTTTTGCAACTGTTGCCAGTGGCTTCTTAGTTTATCCATTTCTCTCAGTTGAATTTGTAAAGTACATTATCTTATTAGTTTTAAAGTTCCCATCTCACTTATTTGCTGGGAGAATTGTGAGCAAAACAGTCATGATGGATTGCCTAATTTTCTGGACTGAATAAACCAGTTTTTATGAGATTGTTGATTCCTAGGTTATTAGTTAACAGAAACATTGATCAATTTTTAACCTAAAAAAAAAAAGTTCACCAAATTATTGCTTTTAAAATAGTTCATTATTGTTACCATAATATTGGTAATTAATATGCTAATGGAAACAATTGAGAAAGGATTTCATAGATAGGTTTTTCTTTGCTTTTTCTATTTTCAATCCAAATGCTGAAACTGGTCTGAGCCACAGATATTAGATTAGTCATTACTCTACAAGAAGTCATCTTTGACAAAAAAAAAAAAAAAAAAAAAAGAGGAAGGGGCAGAGAACGATCGTTTCCTACCCAGAAAATATAGATCCAATTTAATCCACTGCAAATTTCTTACTGCTTCATTTTCAAAAGCCAGAAAATGAGGAGACTCAAATACTATTCAGCCATATTTTTGAAATTAAATGAATCATTTAAGGTTCATTAGCTGTGAAAGTACACTTGATAATTAATGAGGTAAAGAGTTTTTATTTGTTAATCTGAACCTTTTGACAAGGGGTTGACTTTATGGATGTCCCAAATTTTAATGCTCCAATAAAAGCAGTACGAATCCAATAAAAATCCTCCCCTTTATCACATTTTTCCCTCAAATTTGAGGTACAATCATAAAAATAAAATTCTTTTGCATTTGCTATCTAAAAACAAAGAGTTATAATAACTATGCTACAGTGGCTCAGACTGACTACCATAAATTCAGGCATCATTTTTGGACAGAAAAGATGTTTAAGTTTTTTTTCTTTCTGTGTTTCTTTCCTTTCTTTTTTTTCTGCCAAATCTCTTTCATGATTGGATGCTAGTGAATATAAACTCTTCCTAGTCAGAACTGGAAGCGAAGGAAGTAGTTGCTTTGTAAAAGGAAAGAAGGGAGTTAAAAACTTTTATGCAAGTAGACTTTACTGTGAAATGTTATCTTTTGTTAGTTCAAAGGTTCTCAAAGATATAAATTCTTCAGAACTGCCCTGAGGTGCTGGGGATGTAAATTGAATACTTTACAATTTGTAGACTGTTCCTGCAGTAATGTGTATCTCCTCAGTGAGTGAGTGTTTGGGGATTTTTCAATTAGTGGAGTCTGAAAACTCAGAGATTCTTTAGGGCAGAAAAAAGATTCTTCTCAAAGTTGAGTCGCTGATGTTCAAATTAGCTGCCAAAAGCGCTATAATGATCGGTGTTCTAGATTTTGCTAAACAGGGAAAAATGGCCCATTTTTGTCAGGGGGAAAATAACCTCCTCTAACTGCATCCATGAATAACTGCGGGATGGGTTATGTGATAGGTTAGAAGTGAAATATATTATTGGCAAGTGCCATATATAATAGACTGATGTTATTTCTAAAAGATCAAATAAGCTTCTTTATATTTTTTTAGGGTGATAGCTTAAGTGTGGCCTTTAGGCCTACTCTTAACAGTTTTTTATAAAATAATGAATGAAAAAAATGATAAAATGGTATATGTGCATACTTCACATTTACGTATAATATAGCCAGCTTGGAATAAGGTGACTGAAAAGTACAATTTTCAAATGTTCATCTAATTCTGCCAGCTTTCTTACAATATGTCTCTTCCTCTTTTCCCCAAATTAACAGCATTGATTGGATTAAATTTCAATTTTTTTTCCCTGCAGTAGAGCTGCTAAACACCAGTGAAATAATGCTAAAACGTCAGCATGAAGGAAAAGTCATGAAAAATGAACAAAAGAAAATAGCTTAACACTGATACCTTCAGAATGAACTGTGAGCAAAGACAGTCTGAATTAGAGCAACATCTATTGTGAGATTTTTAACCAGGCTAAAAAGTGTTACCAAGTAGTCATCCATTTTTGCTAAACGGATTACCTATTTCAATTAATATAGCTAAAAGGATTTACTGTCATGCAATTTTAAATTCAAATACATGGTTCCATATTGTTTAAAACAGCTTGTTCTCCTAAGTAGGTCAGCTATTCTCGTGTTGTCATTTCATGCAAGTTTTACGTCCTACATAAATGCAAACTGTTTTTGAAAGAAAAAAAAAAAGCCACAAATAAAGCATCCTTTAACTGATAGAACTAGACCTTTGTTCTTGTCAGAGGCTCAGGAAAATGATTGTACTGGGAAGATTGGGTTTTATTCTACCAGAAAGAGAGAGAAGAAATTTTTAAGGCTTTATGAACACACACGCAATCTCAGAACCTTAAATTTACTGAATATTTTCTGACCCTGCTTTTTTTTAGGAGAAAGGGATATAAGGTAAAAAACAAAAAAGCAAAGCTAAGATGCAATCAGGCTTAAGTTTGACCACTTATTAAGTCAGAGAGGTGGGTTAAAACCTTTCAATTCCCAAGTAATAAACATTTTATTGAGAAACTACTGTGCTCCAGGCAATAAACTACATAGGGCAGATACAAACCTAAAAGTTGACCTTTGGCTGTTTGACCCCAAGTATTTTACTACCAATAGAATACTCTGAATAGAATTAAGAAACAAATGAAGCAATTGACACTCGGAAAATGAACTAAAAAACAGTCTTCCATTTTTTACAATTTGGCAAGTCTTGTCAAAAAGGAACTTACAAAAGTCAGCTTGCCAAAGGGCTGTTTACTGAATAAATGATAAACCAAATGAACAGTTCACCAAAAGTGAATTCACTAATTTCTCTGAATGAGCCTTTTTACTGAACTTTCTTGTATATTCAAGAATATGAAGAAGATACCATCCATGCTTTTTACAAATTGAGCACTCTTTGAAATGAATATTCTAAGAAAAAATAGAGCTGAAAATAAATGTTTGAAAAATTACAGAAATTGGCTAAACTTGTCAAACTGTCTTTGGGCATATGAATATTATTAAGTCATAGATGCGTTTCTCATATGGATCAATAGTCTTGTAAATGTAGTGGATTGTTTTAACAACAGAATTTGGCATACTGTGGGTAAAGAGATATTTTAATTTACCAACTATGGCTAAAGAGATATTAATAATGCAAAGTTCGAAGAACAAAATACAAGAGAAATGGCAGTTGCTTTACTGCAAAAGTGGGAATATAATCTCAAAAATATTAATTTTTTGTGGGTTTTGAAATATGTAATAGAAAATAATTATGGGTGGGTTTTTGATTCAATAAAATCAGTTTCATATTGCCTACTCTGATCTTTTACGTCTGTACATCAACACTTGACTCATTTACTTAATAAAGTTATTATTTATAGAAATACATATAATTTGTAATATGATTATATATGCATTATATAACCACATTAGTGAACCGGTAGTTCATTTAATATGTGTTTTCTTAAAACACCTTAATGACACATTTCTTATGTGAAGGGAAAACTCGTTTTTTTTTCCCAATTATTTTTAAATGTTTAAAATAAGATCACACGACATTTTTCATTCTCTGAGGTCTGGCCTGCAACTGGTAGACCCTTCCGGGTTTGTCGCGAACACATCCTGCCCTGCAATGCCAGATTGCGTTAACTCTGGGGACAGCGATCACAGATGCGCTGGGCTGCGCCGTTGCCTGGAAATGCCAGCGTCTTTCGCGCTGCTAGTTACTTCACGGCAAAGATGACACAAACCGCGGTGGCACTCGGGTTTCCTGGCAAGTGTCCCATGTCTTGGCTTGAGCCTCTGCTCACATCCAGCCGGCCCCAGTCACACGGCACGGTTTTCAGTGTAATAGACAGGCCGAGGCTCACCCCGAGCTCATTAGCACGAGGAGGCGGCTTTCAAGCAGCGCTGCAAATGCAGACCTGGCATCCTCCCGGGGCGGAGGGTGCAGGGGTGGGGATGGGAGCCCGCAGATAAACATCAAGGCCACGGCCTTCAAGGCCAAGGCTCGAGCTCGGCTTGCTGCTCTCAGGGCCCTGCTATCTGCCAGTTCTCAGCCCCCCCCCCCCCCCCCAGCCCTCCAGGCCTCCCCCCAGCCTGCGCCCTGCATCCTGCCTCCCGGTGAAGTCAGCAATGGGCAATGACAGAGAAAGAGCTCATCTATCTGTGAGGAAAGAAGCCACGCTGATGGTTCCCCAGTGGATGTAATTGTGCTCATTACTGCCCATTTACATTTCATCACTCGATTATCACAAATGCCTCATTACTGCTGAGAAGGGTTTGCTGGTGAACTACTTGCGAACTATTCATTCCTCAGCTCCGATGTCACCAGACAGGCTGATTGGAAAAGGAGGGGGGCCAGGAGGGGCGAAGGTGAAAAAGGTCTTCTATCAGATTTGATTAAAGGCCGTGATTTAAATCGATATTTAATAAAGTGGCTGCTACCACATAACACGGGCAATTCCCCATGCAGTCAGAAGCATGATTAGGGAGCCCTTCACTGCCTGCTGCATAACTCAGTTGGGTTCTGTGCACTGGTCTGGCACCTGTGTCCCTCAGAACTGCGCCTCCAAGGTAATAGGTTTATGAGTCGATGAACAGGGGTGATGGGCTCTAAACGGATTAACTAGGTGTCTGCAGTCTGGTGATGAATACATCAGGCAAAAAAAAAAAAAAAAAGTCTGCATAAGCATGAGAGAGATAGGAAGTGTTGACAGACACTGTGTGTGTCACGAGCCCCACAGGGTAAACACTGGCTCAGTGCCTGTCATTCAAGTGCTCTCTCAGAGTAATGGGTGAGGATATCAGGCTGGGCTGCTTAACAAGCCTGCCGGTGCCAGGGAACAGAGGCCTGCTGCTGACAAGAGCTTCTGCAGGGCACGGCTCGCCCTCCAGCTACAGTCAGCCTCAAATAGGCCTCTGAAATGGTACTTTTTCTGTCCCAGGTATGATAAATAGATTGGAAGTCTTAGGCTAGCTCTGTTCCTAGTAAATGCCCAGAGCATGGTGTTAAGAAAGATTCTGAGGTTATTCCCAGGTTCAGTGGAAAACTGATTCAATAGCACTCTCCGCTGTGGACATGGCAGAGGGAGTGGGGTACATGATTTCCATGTAGTTCTCACCCCTTTGTTTTGTTCTCCATCCTCCTTACATGCCTGTACCAGCTAGATTTGTGTATCCTGTGGTTTCCACATGATAATGCAAATAACTGTGATATATAAAGTTGAAAGGGACTCAAGTTAAAATCCAATTTAATAATCCTTACAGGTGCTTATAAACAAGGCTGTGGTATAGTGGATTTTATTGTGAATTTTTTTTTTTTTTTTAGGATAAAGCTAGTATAAATATAGAAATCTATTACATGGCAACCCCCTGTTCCCATTCACCCAAATATAAGCAAGCTACAAATTTGGGCAACAGTGCCGTTCATGCATAAAAGAGAAAAGCTGACTTAAAGATATGTTTTCAACATTAAAAAGCAATTATGTGTGTTGAGAATAGATAATTAATGATTTAGTAGATCTAATCAGAACATCCATTGACATACAGACCAGTGAATGGTCATGATCTTTGTGAATTATTATGGAAACTATCCTGAAACAGAGATCAACTATCATTTGGTCAAACAGTTAAATGCATAATGTGTGATATTCTAAAAATACATTGCTAAGTAATCTATTCTAAATATGGTCCCAATGTGATCTGAAAATAAGAATTGGATTTTAAAATAAAAATAAAATTAAAAAATAGTTTCATGAATTTGGGGGAAACATTAGATCCAATGTGATCTTATGGTAAGACATTGCTAATGAACTTCTAGTATTTCTGAGTTCCTTCAATTGCTGTCTCAGTCACTTTTTATTTTGTGATTTTCATTTCCCACAAACATCAAAATATAAGCGGGTACTGATGAAACTACAGACATCTATAAAATCTACATTTTCAGTATCTATGCAAGAAAAGCTGAGGAAGATAACACAATGCCCTTAGGATCTAGAATTCAAAAATAAGGAAAAGATACTCATGCAAATTCTCTGTGAACCAGTCTGAGAACAGTAACTGACGTGGGGAGGGGTTCACTCTCCAATGGAGAAGATACAGTAGATCCAAAATGGCCTGAGTAGACTGGGCAGACTGGGCCCTGGGACCCCTCACAGCTAACCAGCCAAAGCTCCCTTCCAGGAAAACAGTCCCACACTGAGAAGAAATTGGTGGAAATAAAATTGAAACGTGGCAGGACAAGAACAGTAGAAATGAAAGAAAAAGAATATTTAAATAAAACTGTGTGTATATGAAAGGGTGAAAAGAGAAAAGGGGCTCAGGGGATCTCAGAAAGCAAGGTGTCACATCTTTTAACATTTCACAAGGACAATAGAAGAGAAGGTTTTAGAGCTATCCTGGAAGTTCACTAGAAGTTAGGAAAGCTATCCTAAACTAAACTTTCTCCTAAAAAATAAGAAAAAATAATTTCATACAAAAATCAGTAACATAAAAAAAAATTAAGATCAATCCTATACAATGTTATCATAAAGAAAAACAAATTAAATAGCAGAATAACATTCCTAAAAATAACAATTTTCCAAGAAACATATGCCCACAAAACAGAGAAAAGCTATTACCAAATATTTCCCCAAACAAAAAACAACAAAACAAAACAAAATAAAAATTCTTGAGAAAGTGATACAAGGTATGAAATAATACACGAGGTATGAAATAATATAAAATATTATGAAAATAATATAGCCCAAAGCAGAATATATTATAATATTAATATATTATTATATTAATATTATAATATAATTATTATAATATTATATATTAATATATTATTATATTATATTAAATAATATAAAATATTATGAAATAATATAGCCCAAAGCAGAACTAGAAAAAACTCAGAAAAGAGGTGACAGAACTCCAGAAAGTATTGGAAATACAAGAAAATGTCCTTTCAGAAATGAGCACTAAATCAGAAAGCACACAAGAGTGAACAGATTTAACAAATAACACCTTAAGTTATAGGAGATAAGAAAAATATTATTTAAAATTAAAAAGATGAGAATGATTAACAAGATTGGATAGAAAGTGACCCATGTAGAAACTGGTCAGTCATGATCCCAATATACATGTAATCAAAGTCCTAGGAGAAGAAATCAGGAAGCCGAACGACCATAAAATCACAATTCCAGGAACTTTCCTAAAAGGAAAAATTCCAAGCTACATATTAAAAAACATACTGTATACTTGGGAAAATACACACACAATTACCAAAACTGACATGCATTCTAGTAAAATTATTATGCTGGTAAAACCACTGGGCAGTAAAGAATTTGTGTTTCCAGTTACCTATAAGATAAGAAAGCCAGATTGTCATCAGACTTTCTGCATCAGTTTATGCCGGAAGTCAAAAGGATAATAATTCTGAAAGCCTTATAAGGAAAATGTGAATGAAAGACTTATAATATGCAGGCAAATTGACTTTGACATATAAAAACCCCAAATTGACGTCACATGGAAGAACTCAAAACAATATTGTTCCCACAGACTTTCTGTAGTGGATTCCTCCAATTCCATGTCGCCTGGGCACCCATTTTGGACGTAAGTTGGACTTTCTCACACCAGAAGCAGGGCTCGGTCTCCCTTGACACAGTTTCCAGATCTCCGCCTTGTCACAGTTTCTCGTGGTGGTCAATCCGGACACCTGCCTTGCACAACTGCCTCCTGGTGCTGCCTCCTACGGGACAGCTACATGCAACTGACTTGGCTCGCCCTCTGACCCCCATGCCCCACATGACTGCACAGATACGGCACGGTGACCCCTCAGGCACAGGTGCCTCCATGGAGTGTGCGCCTGCTTGCTCCAAACCCACCCACTAGAACTCCCTGCGGGAAACCTGCTCCGGTAACGCCCTGGACCCCCATAAAGGTTTTGCCCACAGATCCCTCCATCTCTCTCCTGCTCCCCATCTGCTGGTTGATTGTGTCCAGACGGCTCCCCATTTCCCACTGGCCCTGCGAGGAGTGTTACCCCCTTCTCTCCTGGATCTGCACAAAATAAAACTCCTCCTCTGTGTCTCACCTGACCAACACCTGACCCTCCTCCTCGTCAGGTCTCTCCCAGAGACTGGGTACCTCGGTAGGAACAAACTGGACACAGGCCAGGCAAGAGCCACAAGGACGTCTGCCAGTATTGAACAAGTTTCCTCTGAGAGGGACATTTGGTTACAGGTCGGACACTTAGGCATTAGGCCATCCTCCAGGATGATGAAATGTTCTGTGAAAGGCACACTGTAAACGTCCACAGCCACCTGTCCTGGAGTCCCATCAGGGCGGGGCCAGAGTTTATACCATTCTCCAGAGACACACGCAAGGCCAGTCAGAGGAAAACACAAACAAGCTTCAGACAACCAATATGACCGTAGAGACACCAACATACAAGTTGGTGGCAAGCATTAAATACATATTTACCTATAGAACTGAAACTAAATGAGACTTATAAGAGAGATTATAGTGCTAAGAACTACACGCACATGTAGTATAGCTATAAACCATATGGAGACAATGGGAGGGGTTTATGCAAAAAGTTTTATCTGTTATCAGTAATCATAGTGTTGCACGTGGTGTTGACATCTTATTTTGATAATGTTTTATGTAATATAATTCTATCACCTTTGGCATATTAAGAATCAATATGGTGAGGGAATAAGGAGCCACAGTTGTAAGATGAAAGAGGTTAAACAAACATGCCATAGTCCTGAACTCTAAGTGGAAGTATCAGTATGAGGACATGATATGTTTTCTCTTACAAGTAATGAAAGAGTCTTAATTCGGAATTCTAAGAGCAAACGTGTGGGCATATTTGCACAGACACGATTTCAAATTCAGATTTAAATTCAGCACTCTAAGGTGTTCACTCCACTGAAAAGAACTAGAAAAAAGGACAGAATAACCCAGCAGCAGTAAACATTGTATCCCCAGTGACTGTTTCATATGGACTTTTTGGAGAAATGAATGATTGCAAGTTTGGGGCAGGAAATGTACAGGGACATGTTCTTATACTACATAAGCAGCCTGGGACATGTTCTTATACTACATAAAGGAAAGTCATCAGAGATCATGAAAAGGACGTTGGAGACTACTTGATAAGGATCTTACTGGACAAAAGTTGGACAGATTAACGAAAAGGATACTAACAGCAATAGGTACAGATATCATATATGTTAAATACATGAATTCATAATCACACGCAAGCCCTGGGACACACATATATGCACACAACAAACAGACAAACAAAAAATAGTATTGGTCCATTTTTGGAGGATGCTAGGGAACCGATATTTTTAAAAAGAGTAAATAAAGAGATAGAATCAAGAATTTATTCTGCATGTCCTTAGCAAAGCATATCCATTGGAAAACCAAATAGGTGACATAGTTTTTCTTTATAAAAGGCTCCTAGCAAAGAAAGCGCATCAGTTAGCTATTCCCATAAAAGAGAAGCATAGTGAAATTCCCCAAATCTTCAAGTCTTGAAATATGCTCTTTTATTCTCCTGGATCTGTGGGTCAGCCGGGTGGCAGGGCTCCACTGAGTGCTCGACTTCCAGCTGCATGTCCAGTTGGCCACAGCAGATGTGACTCTGATTAAGGATGTTCCTTCTGGGGCCCAGGATGAAGTTGCAGGAGTTACCCAGGGGACGCTGTTCTCATGGTGGTGACAGAATCAAAAGATAGAATGGGAACACGTGGGCCCAGTTTTAACTGAGGCATGGAGCATACTGTCAATCTCACCCACACACCATTGACCAAAAGCAAGTACCACTGAGCAATACAACTATAATGAAAAGTAAGAAATTGAATTTAAAAAGTCAAGGAAGTTGTTTTTCTTGTGGGGATGGAGAGGGCTATGGTTGCAGGGGTTGCAGGGGGAACACATCAAGGGTTCTGGGTGCCTGACAATGTCATTTCTGGTGACTTTGTTGGTTGTTACAAGGGTATTGCAAAGGTAACATAATAACTTATTAAGCTGTATATTTGTGTTATGCAGTTTACTGTACTTGAGTTATATTTAACAATAACAATATTTTAAAAGAAAAATAATTAGGGTGAAATCAGCTAGATATAGCGATTAGTTGGATATAGAGAAGAAACCACAACAGAGTAAGTGGTGTGGCTATTTTATGAGTTAGAGAAATAGTTGGTTGAGTAGCAAGAACATCATTTCGGTTCTGGATAGAAGTAGTTACTTGGAGCCTGCATCATCTAGCAAAACTGGAACCCTTAATGTCTACCAGTTGTAGGTTTGAATTCTGAACTGGCCACATACTAACTGTATGACTAGGACAAATTATTTAATGTCTTCATTATAGTTTCCTCAACTATATAATAGAATTAATAATATTCTAATAGGTTTGCCAGGAAAATTAAACAATAGTGTATATAATATTCTTGCACAGTGCATAATTCTTTGCCAGTATTTAATAAGTATTAGGGACTGTTATTTGTAACTAACTAGTTATGTGCAGTTGGTTAGTCATGAATATGCAGCTTTGGTAAGTTGGGGGTATTGGTCATAGGGTTAACATGTCCATGGGTAACAATTAAAACTACTAGATTACATGAGATTATCTAGGAGAAGACAGAATATGACAGAAAAGTGAACCGAGTAGAGGACTCTGGAGAGCATGAATAGTTCAGAAGCAGAGAAGGAAGGGGAGCCCACAAAAAGGTCACCAAGAACAGGCGAAGAGTCAGGAGACATTCAGAGGGTAATAGTGTTATAAATATCAAGGGAAAGGAGCGGTAGCCTTTCTTCACCAGGCTCCTAACTTTCTTTCTGGAATCATCTTTTCAGAGCAGCACTGCCCCATATGGTGGAGCAGGTGTGTGCTGCACATCTCTAGGGAGGGCATCCTCTGTGAATGGAGCCCTCAGAGAGTTAAGGTACATATCCTGCATGGTCACCACCAGCGCCACCACACCCCATAGACAGTCAGGCTTCGGGGACCCCTTTCAGTTACAGTGCAGTTGGTTATGTGCACAGGTGTTCTCTCTGTCCTCAGTACTTTCTTTCATTCTTCCCACAAATCTCCTTGTCTTGGAGTCTGATAGCAAATCATGCTCCTCTGTGAAGATGTCACTGAAAGCTCTCAAGCACTCTGATCGAATATTCAAATACGTTTCCAAACGGTGTTTGTATGTTTTCTTAGGAAAATAATCTGTAGATTTTAGCATGCAATCTTTATATGTTTTGATGTTAATCTGAGAACTTCTTGAAAACAAGGCTTAATAGCAGTAACCCCACAGCTGGCACAGCAGGATTCAATAAGTGTTTGTTGGATAAGTGAATGAATAAACCACCCACCTCTAGATAATGACTCAGCTGCAGCATCTCAACATTAACAGAGATTAACAAATAAATAAAATCTCAACAAGCTGTTATTTTTGAGCAGTGCACTCCGTTATTTGTTTTGTAAAATCAGAAAAGTAGACCCTAAATGAACGGCTCTAACCAACCAATATGCTCATAAGATTGACACAAAGAGAAGATATATAAGTAGTAACAGCCCCACGACCTTCCTCCTGGAAAGGCTAAATCAAGGTCAGATTTCTTTGGTGAGTTTAGAGGCATAGCATGAATGAGCTCTTGAGAAGCCCCTCAGCTAAAATACCTTAAATGATTGTCTATTTCCAGGGCCTAGAACACTCCAGAGTGGAACAGGAACGCTGGGAATCAATTAGCACAGTAAGGAATATCCACTAAGGTGATTATATGTCTGCTCTCTGTTTTTCATGTGTTATTCTTTCTTCTGCTGACAATGCTTTTTCTCCCTTTAGATATGTTAATATCATTTTTTATTAGTAATATTATTTTTGATTGAAAAGTCATATTTGTATACCTTAATAGGGTACAATGTGATGTTTTATTACATGTATACAATATGCAAATGATTAAATGTAACTAACATCTCCATCACCTTGCTTACCTATCAATTTTTATGGTGAGACATTTAAAATTTATTCTCTGTTACTTTGCAATATAAATACATTATTATTGACTATAGTCACCCTGCTGTGCAGTAGATCTCAAAACCTACTCCTCTTGTCTATCTGGAACTTTGTAGCTTTAATCATTTCCCCATTCCCTCCCTCCTCCTCCCACCCCCAGCCTCTCGTGACCTCATTCTACTCTCCACTTCTATGAGTTCAACTTTTTTAGATTCCAAATGTAAATGAGATCATGCAGTATTTGTCTTTCTGTGTCTGGCTTATGTCTTCCACATTCAGCCATATGGCTGGAAATGGCAGGATTTTCCCATTTTTAAGGCAGAATGGTATTCCATTGTGCATATATACACATTTCCTTTGTCCATTCATTCACTACTAGAAATTTAGATTGATTTCTGTATGTTGGCTATTGTGAATAATGCTCCAGTAAACGTGGGAGTGCAGATATTCCTTTGACAGACTGATCTCAGTTCCTTTGGAGATAAACACAGAAGTGGGATTACTAGATCATATGGTAGTTCTATTTTTAGTATTTCGAGAAAACTTCATACCATTTTCCATAATGGCTGTACTAATTTACATTTCCGCCAATAATGTAAAAGAGTTCCCTTTTCTCTGCATCCTCACCAAAACTTATCTTTCATCTTTTTGATAAAATCCATTCTAACATGTGTGAGGTATATCTCACTGTGGTTTTAATATGCATTTCCCTAATGATTAGTGATACTGAACATTTTTTCATGTACCTGTTGGCCATGCGTATGTCTTTTTTGGGGGGAAACAACTGTTCAAGTTCTTTGCCCATTTTTTAATCAGGCCATTTGTTTTCTTGCTGTTGAGCTGTTTGAGTTCCTTATATATTTTGAATATTTACCACTTACCAGATGTACGGTTTGCAAATATTTGTTCCCATTGTAGTTGATGCCATCCCATTGTTGCCTGTGCTTTGGGGTCATATCCAAAAATTTGTTGCCTGAATCAATATTGTGGAGCTTTTCCCTTTTGTTCTCTTCCAGTAGTTTCACAGTTTCAGGTCTTATGTTTAAGTCTTTATTTCATTTTTAGTTTATTTTTGTATATGATGTGAGATAAGGATCAAGGATCCAATTTTATTCTTCTGCATGTGAATTTTTACCATCATTCTTGTTGCATAGTTTTGATGAATGAGTAGGGCAAATTTCAAAGGCTAGATCACCCATAAAGTAACAGCTTTAATTACCCATTTACTAGGAGTTGACGAGGTTGGTGATTTTAAAATTACCAACTCCTCTGAGATGGATTTTTGGTTTTTCATTTCCTCTATTTCCAAAGTCGTGGGGTATGCCTCTCTACAGACTCTGTAATAATAATAATCCTTACTTGACCAATTTGACGCATGGTAAATTTAGTGGATGGGTTAATGGTTTGCACATTGTGCTCTGAGGAACCATAGATGGCATACGTGTCAAGTAACTGTCATTGGTGGATGGGGGACCTAGAAAGTCCTAGAGGCCAGGCTGTGAGGAGGATGGGAAGAAGAGATTAGAACAGGGCTTTCAAAATGGAAGTAGAAGACATTGGAAAAGCAGTTCAACCTCTGGGGATACTCCAGGAAGTCTTCTGAAGACATTTTGTCCTTTAAGTATTGTTCAAGGAATTTCCAGCACAGTCTGAGCCTTCTGCAAATCTCCAGTTTGGTGACCCCTGAAAACACCTTATCCACAGCTGAGCTCATCAAGGTCCACCCTCATTTCACTCATCTGATATCTGCTATCTCAATGAACATCACCTGCACCCAGTCACTGAAACCAGAGTCTGGGTGTGGGGTGGAGTTACCCCTCTCTTTAACCTCCCTCATGAGGGTAACAGAGTCCTTATACTTTGTCTTCCTCCTGGTGCCACCTTCTCCCCAGGCTCACTGCCATTTTCTCTTTTCAACCCCTCCGCATTTCTGCCTGGATTACTTCAATAGGCTCCAGATGATCCCCCGCCTGCTCTTTCATCCCCTCTTGCCCATTTTCGACACTGCAGACAGCACCTTCTTTCTAAAATGCTCACATTACCAGGCTTTCCTTGTCTTCAGCATACAACAAAAACCTTCTTCTGGAATATGAGGCCTTTCGGGTCTTTGCCTTCTCTTGCCTCATGTTCTCCTTTATGTGTTTTCCTCTCCCAGAAGATATGCCTTGCCTCCTCCTCTTTACCTCCTGGCAGAATTAGGTGGCCCGGCTCACATTTTCCCACTATATATTCCATGTACTGTATTGCGTGGTATTTGTTAGTGACTTCTTACTTCTCCTGTTAAACCCACCTCCTTAACGCAATGAGGTTCTTCATCAGATATACCCACCTTTGTATGCCAGCAACCAATACAACATCAAACACATAATGCCCACTCAGTAAAAATGTGTAATGTTTAAGATTCAGTAAATACATTGTGGGTACTACTTTTAGTTTTCTGCTTTATTTCTAAGCGACACTGCTTTTTCCCTGAGAAAATTTCTTCTAAACTCTGGAACTGCTTTTTTTTCATATTCAGTTCCTAAGAGATACTTTTGAAAGCTGCCAAGAAGATGTTCAGTCTAAGTACCAAAAATATGTATATTTCAACAAAAAGTGGAAGTCTATTTTATTTTTAGTTTTCTACAGTCCAGTTAGGATCAATGATTATATGATAAGACTGTAAAAATGTATTTAAAATATTAATTACATATAACCATTTTTGTTAAATAGTAACCTTCCTCACTTTTTTATGCTTTATGCTGTTTAGGAAAAAAAAAACCACTCACCTGTTCAAACATGTGAGAATGATTAACATGGAAAAAGAGTACTAAATTGGAAATTGCTCAATCACATCACAACTGGAATGGGAAGTGGACTCAGAAGCCACTGTCCCTTTCTGGGACTCTTTTCATTTCTTCGTGCATGATGCACCTGCAGCTTTCTGGCAGTAGTCTTTTGGGAAGACACCAGCACTGTGTCTCAGTTTCTATTGGTGACTGTTCCCTTACTTGTAGCCAACATGTCTGAGCTGCTGGACCACAAATGCAGAGAAAAAGCAAAAGTCTGAGCTCTCACCAGCACTGTGCAACTGCTCTCCTGTGAGCAGAGTTAAAAGCAGTAGTCAAGATGTATAGGGAAATTACATGAGATTTATTTACAGAAACCACTTATGTTGAACTCGCAGTTTCCCACTGTGTCAGCAATTTTCTATTGCATTTATTTGTTACTAGAGTACTTGGCAGCAGCGCAATCCTATTAAACCTGTACAATACATTCCACAAAATGGTAATCATTTTCTATTTTATAAAATAAAAAGAATTGTGGAATTTGTACAATTGTGGAGTCCTAATAGATTTTCAAGACGAGAGCGCATAGTCTTGGGCAGGCTAGTTCCAAATGCACTTTTTAGCTCTCTTCTTATCTTATTTCCAATGTTTTCTCTTTAGTTGATATGAACAATAACTTACACATGAGCCTTGACTTCATGAATCAAGATGAAAAGAAAGAAAGCCCTGAAATCAAGCTTTTTACTTTTTTCTTCGGAACATTGGCTCAGTGTGTATTTTCCATAAACCAACAATCTGAAAGCTTATCATTTTAAAATAATGAACTACTGGTATTGTGTAGGGTTATATTTTGCAGTATGCTATTATCTTAAAAAATGAGAATTTAAGTTTAAATTTAAGTCATTTTATGCTACTAGTATGTATTCGTTCTACCGGTCAGTTTCTGCCTGTTCCCACCGTGTTCTGGAGCCAGTCCTGACCAGGTATGGCTTTGATCTACGAAAAGAGGACCATACTCTCGAGTGAGTGGGGTGTGAAATTGGTGTTGCTACCTCAAAATGTATCGAGAATACCTGCTGCGGCAAAGCCCAGGCGAAACTACCACATGTCAACAAAATTATAACACTTACTCCTAAAACCCAGTAATCTGGCCAATATATGCAGGACAGGGCTTCCAGACTGATTAACTGCTTGGTGCTTCATATTTGCCTCTGGAACTGGAGTCCTTCTCACACAGTCATTCATTCCTGACTTACTGATTAAAGGTTCTGAATCACAATCCTTGCTCTAAAACATGGTAACTAAGAGATTTGGGGCAAATTAACTAACTTCTTTGAGCTGTAATATTATCACTTTTAAAATGAAACAATAATACCTCCTTTGTTATGAGTATTAAATTTTATATAGATTAGATTAGACATATTTATTATATTTAGTGTGTATGCTGAGGATTAAGTAGGACATGAAATGCAATTAGTACAGTTTCTAATATGCAATGTGTAATCAGTTCATGACTATTGTTGAGGGGGATATTGTCGATATTGCTGATATCATTAGTATCATTACCAGTCTCCTCCCGTCTTCTTTCATGTCTTTTTATTTTTCTAGTCATTGACAGATGTCTCATTTTTAATAGAACTGACAGCTCACAAAAGTTGTATTTCCACTTTAAAAATCTTTATTTCCTAGAAATTCTTACTACTTTACCAATGTACCCTATCATATCAATAAGCTAAAGAAGTAAAATCATATTATCATATCAATATACATAAAGAAAGCATTTGGCAGAATCCAACACCCAGTCATGATAAAGATTCTTAGTGAATTAGAAATAATGAGACTATCTCAACTTGATAAAAAACATATTCAAAACAAAACAAAATAAAAACCCTACAGAGTTAACATCACACTTAATGGTGAAAAACTGAATGCTTTTTCCCTAACATCAGGAATAAGGCAAAGATGTCCAGGTTCACCTGTTTATTCAGCATAGCACTAAAAGTTACATTCACTACAATAAGGCAAGACAAAGAAACAAAATGCATACAGACTGGAAAGGAAGAATAAAGCACACACACAACTCCTAGAACTAATAAGTGAGTTCAGCAAGGTTGGAACATACAAGTTCCACGGGCAAAAATCAACTGCACTTATGTATAATAGCAATAAACATGCAGAGGCCCAAATAAAAATATAACACCATTTAAGATTGCTCCAAATAAAATATTTAGGTATAAATCCAACAAAACATGTACAATATTTTTACGATGAAAAATTTTTAAATGCTGATGAAATAAATCAAAGAAGACATAAATACATGGAGAGACCTACTATGTTCATGGATTGAACACTCAACATAGTAAAGATGTCAATTCTGCTTGAATTTATTTGTAGATGTAGGGCATTTCCAATCAAAATCCCAAGTAGGCTTTTTGTAGACAAAGGTAAGCTCATTCTAAAATTTATTTGTAAAGGCACAGGTGTTAAGAACAACCAAAACAATCTTGACAAATAAGAATAAAATGAGAAAAATTACTCTACCAGTATTAAGGTTTACTATCTAGCAATGGCAATCAAGGCACTGCAGTATTGGTGGAGAAAAGACACAGATCAACAAAACCAAATGGGGGATCCAGAAACAGAGCCACACAAATATGCTTAAGTGATTTTGACAAAGGTTCACAGGAGGAAGTATATCCTTGAAAATGGTGCTTTAGCAATTGGATTTCCACAGGCCAAAATAAAACAAACATGAAAAACAAAAATAAAAGCCCTTTACCTAAACTCCACATTTTGTACAAAAATTATTTCAAAATGGACCATAGACTTCAATGCAAAATGTAAAACTATAAAACTTTTTTTTTTTTAAATAGAAAATCTTAGGGAACTAAGTCCAAACAAAGAATTCTTAAACTTGCACCAAAAGAATGATTCATAAAAAGATAAAATATTAATTTGGACTGCATAAAAATTAAAGACATTTGCTTTATGGAAGCCCTTATGATTAGGATAGAAAAAGAAAAACAAGCTTCAGACTGGGAGAAAATATTTGTAAACCACATATCCAATAAAGAACTAGTATTTAGAATATATAAAGAGCATCAAACTTAACAGTATGCAAAACAAAACAAAAACTTCATTTAGAAAATGTACAAAAGACATGAAGCAATATTTCACCAAAGAGGATATAGAGATAGCAAGTAAACACATCTAAAGCTGTCCAACATAATCATCCATTAAAGAAATGCTCATCAAAACCACAATGATGTATAAGTACACACCTATCAGAATGGCTAAAATTAAAGAAAATTGATATGCTGGTGAAGATCTAAGAAAGTGGTTCACTCATACATTGCTGGTGAAAATATGTTGTCCAGCCAATCTGGAAAATTTGGTATTTTCTTAAAAAACTAACCATGCAACTACTATAGGACTCAGTAATTGTAGTCTTGAGCATTGATCCCAGAGAAATAAAAAATTATGTTCACACAAAAACCTATATGGGAATATTCATAGCAGCTTTATTTGTAATAGCCAGAAACTAGAAGCAGCCCAGATGCCCTTCAAGAGATGTAACGGTTAAACGAACTATGGTACATGCCTTCAATGGGTTCCTACAAGGAACAAATGATAAACATAAAAGTTCGGATGACTCTGCAGGCAATTATGCTAAACAAAAAAAGCCAGATCTAAAAGTTTACATACTGTACAAATGCATTAATGTAACATTTTTTAATGACAAAATTTTGTAAATGGAGGACATATTAGTGGTATCCAGGAGTCAGGGACTGGTGTGCGTGGTGGAAAGGGGGTATGTGCAGAAAAGCGTGGTTAAAAAAGGACACAACACTAGGGATCCTAAGAGAACAGTTTCAACTGTTCAGTATCTTCACTATGAACCTACAGGAACAAGGCAAATGCCTATTAACAATAGAATGGTCACACCATGACCATGTCACACCATGAAATGCAAAAGGGCAATTTAAATTGATTAAACTACTGAAAAAGCAACAGCATGGATGAATCACACTAAAAAGCAAAGCGAGCTAGTAAGACATACAGCCTGGTTCCATTGACATAGAGCCATATACAAGCAAAAGTACTCGGTGGTGTCAGAAGTCAGGATAGGGGTTACCTTTGGGAAGGAGGGGATGATACTAACTAGGATGGGTAGAAGGAGAACTTCTAAGGGCCAGTAATGTTCTATTTCTTGATTGAAGACGTGGGTTAAATGTGTGTGTTCACTTGGCAAAAATTCCTTGATGTGTACAATTCTGACACATACCTTTTCTGTACGTGTATTTCAAAAGAAAACTTTTGTGGTGGGACTGTAAAATGGTGCAGCCATTATGGAGAATGGTATGGAGGTTTCTCAAACAATTACATATAGAACTACCGTATAATCCAGCAAGCCCACTGCTGGTTATTTACCCAAAGGAATGGAAATCATCACGTCAAAGGACACCTGCACTCCCATGTTTATTGCAGCTCTGTTTACAATACCTAAGAGTTGGAACCAGCCTAAATGTCCACCATCAGACGACTGGATAAGGAAAATGTGGTATATTTATAAAATGGAATACTACTCTGCCATAAAAAAGAATGAAATACTGCCATTTGCAGCAACATGGACAAACTCAGAGAAAGTTATGTTAAGTGAAATAAGCCAGTCACAGAAAGAGAAATACCACATGTCCTCACTTATATGTGGGAGTTAATAAAAAAAAAAATAGATGAATGAATGAACAAACAGAGAAAGAAAGAAGGAAAAGGAATGCAGCAATCACAATAATACGTTGAACATTCTGGGAGAGGGGAACAGAGCTGGGGTTGCCAGGAGATGGCGGAGGAGTTGGTTGGCGGCTGTGAGGATCGACACAACGTATAATGACAGACGTGCTGCTTGTCCTGATTTGGACAACACATGTTGCATGCTGGTATTGATGTTTGATGCTGTACCCCACAGATATGTACAATAAAAAATATATATATGCACACACACATATATACACACATTAAAAAGGAAAAGAAAGAAAACTTGGCTTAGAGCTGAAGAGGAGCGGACACAAGACAGTCCCACTAGGTGACATTGGGTCCCTCTTCCAAAACCTCCCATTATTCCTCATTAACTGAAGAATGACATTCAAACCCAACAAAATGGCATAGAGGCTATTTGTTATCTAATCCCACTCTCTTCTAACTGGCCGTTCACCTCACCCTCACTCTGCTCTCATTCATTTTCACTAATGTTTCTTGGGTGTAGAGCATTGTGCTAGGTGACAGTAATATATTTTGAAGAAACACAAGTTTTTTTCCTCTTGTAGTCTTCACCATTCAGAGTGACATAACATTGAACAGTTAATTATATTTAATAAGGCTGGGTGCTATGATAGAAGAAAAACAGGAGCCTACAAGAACATTAAAGAAACATTTAACCTCATCTAAAGGAAGACAGAAAAGACTTCTCATGGGAATTGAGGTTCACTCTAATAAAAGAGTTAACAAGAGGCTTCCAGACAAGATGGCAGAATGGATGGTCCCCAGTGTCACTCTCTCCCACAAATCAACCAATTTACAGCCATAAAAAAGCAATGACAGCCAGGCTGGGGCTGGTAGAGCTCAGGGGAAAAAGAGGAGAGACCTATGGAGTGCATGAAGGTGGGAGAAGCAACGATGAGAGAAAGATAGCAGTGCTCAGACCATTTGGAGCCCTGGACACTTCCAAGCTGGAGCTGCTGAATGTATGGAGCAGCTTTGGATGAAGTTGCTTGGAGGTGGCAGAGGAGAAGAGAGCCTTGGTGGCCCCCAGGCTAGCAAGACCACTAACAGGATTCCTGTGAACCCACATAGGAGTGAGGAGCCAGAGCAACTGAAAAAAAGGAGCCACTCAGAGGCTGGTGAGTCATCTCAAGGGACCAGCATATGGCCTTTCCCATGGGAAGTGTTTGGAGTGCAGGCAGTGGGGGAGACGGACCCACCAGGAGAACACTGGGGCACAGCATGGACAGCTGATCTGTCCCCCAATCAGCGGAGGACCACTCAGAGGAGACTGGTCAGGAATATAGAATTGCATGGGGTACAGTTTGATGAAAAGACTCAGGCCCAGGCCAGAGTTTCTACACAACCCAGGTGCACCAGATCTCAGTAGACCCAGAAGTACCTATAAAGTCAACCACTAAAACCTGAGCTGCACAAAAAGCCTTCCCTAGGGAATCAGCAGCAAAGCAGAAATTTAGCTCAACCACAGAGCTCAAGTGCTGGTCCCCACAGGAAGTTCCCCCACTTTAGAAGTAAGCAAAGGACAACAAATTAATTCAAGTGCAGAGTTTAAGTGGTGGGAACAGCAAATAATCTACACAGAACTGGAAGAAAAAACAAAGTACCCACAACCAGAGACAAAAGTTGATATTAACTAGAAAAGGTCTCATTTCACCAAGAACACCTATAACATCTAGAAGGACTGGAAATCCCCTGGGCTATCAAGCCAGAGAGGGGGGAAGGCTGAGGGCCTCAGCCATACCCCCCAACACCTGCAACTAGCCCAATGACGACCACTGAGCCACCACAGGAAGTGCCCGGGCTCTCCTGAGCTGGGGCAATGGGGGTCTGCAGGCCTTAGCCACACATCCCTGACACCTATAACCAGCCCAGTGATGACCACTGAGCTGCTTCAGGAAGCACCCTGGGCTCTCCCAAGCTGGGGTGATGGGGAGTAAGGGCTTCAGCCATGCCCCCTAACATCTGCACCCAGCCCAGCAATGACCAAGACACCACTGGAAGCCCCCTGGTCTCCCCTGCAGGAAATAGGGGGGTGCCACAGGCCTCAACCCCACCCCTCCTCCTTCCTCCTTCTCCCACCCTATTTCTTCCCCCATTTCTTCTCCCCCGCAATGCTCTGCAACATCATAGAATGTAAAAAAAAATATCAATTAATAATTTTTTTAAAAAAAAACAACAAAAAAAGAGTTAATAGATGCCCACAAGGTACAATGTTGTGTGACTGTGTGTGTGTTTAGTATAAAAGAGAGAAAGAGAAAGACAGGGAAGGAAAGAGAACTCTTAACCCGGTCACTAATTAACACATCACAAGTCCATTATTAGTCCATTTTCTGTTGCTGATAATAAACTATGTGTAATTTATAATGAAATAAAATTCATTTCTTACAATGTTGGAGGCTGGGAAGTCCAAGGTCCAGGGAACACATCTGGCAAGGGCATTCTTGGTGGGAACTCTCTGGAGTCCAAGGCAACACAGGCAATCACTCAGCAAGGGTGGCAAGAGTGCTTTAATGGGCTCACTTGCTCTCTATATGAAGCCCCCAGTCCACACATGATAACCCATTAAATCATTAACCCATTACTCCATGAATGAGAGCATAGTCCCCATTATCCAATCACCTCTTAAAGGCCCCACCTTTCAACACTGTCACATTTGGGGTCAATCTTCCACATGAGCTTTGGAGGGGACAAACATTCAACTCACAGCAAGGGATTTGTCTTACATGGTCTCAGTGGGTAGAATTGAAACAAACATATAGAAGCCATAGGGAGAAATTTTGAGTATTTTTAAAAGAACTTATTTTTTTAAAAAAAATTAGGGCTTTCTGAAATTAGAATAAACTATTATGTTGAATTTTTAATTACAGTAGCTTTTCAACCCAGATGACTTATAAAACATTTAAGCTTTCAGATCCCTTCTGACACCACGATTGTATGATAATTGTGGACTACACACACTGCCTCTTGGTGTCCAGGGATTAATTCAGGTGGCATTACTTTTAAAGGCCACATTTGGGTTATGATTTCTCAATAGGAAGAACTCATATGAACACAGAGAAATTAAAGCATATCTGCTTATATTTCCTATAAATATTATAATACCGTGATCTACTTTTCATGAAAGTCCCTACCACATACTAAATCATAATTAAAACAGTTAACTTACATTTCTTCCTGTGCATATCTACTTTTTTCCCTTCACTTTTAGCTGGTAGTATTTATTATATGACGAAAGACCATGCTTTTTTAAGGTGTTCTGAATGGTTAAAATCAGGAAATAAAGGAATACCATGAAGCCGTTCTGTTCTGTTCTCATGGAGAATCTAGCCAAGTTTCTAAACCAGAAAAGTTGTACTTTGGTTGTTTCTGTAATTTGCTTAAAGTGCACCCTCTATTAAGAAGAGTAGATCATTTATTGGTACACGGGTTATTTAAATATTTGAATTCTTGCCAATGGGTCAGCACCTATGAAGTTGGGCCTTAGATTTCGAGTAATAATGAGACTCTTTAGATTTCTTGTCTTTCATTGTGTATATTATGCAAGCTCATTCATTTTTTTTCCTTTTTGCTCTCAATATTTTATTCAACCACTTTCTCCCAGAACATTCCTCCTGGGCCTGAAATGTCTGAATTTTGCTGGTTAATGTCATTCTCTGGCTGTAGTTTTCTCTTTGGAACTGATTGGCAGAGACATGGCAGGTATGGTCATGAGGTTGGGCTTTCTACCCCAAAGAAGATTCCGGAGAAGCATATCCCACAAAACCTGTGTGACGAGAGCAGCAATTAATGACCAATCTCACACTCACAATGCTGGTACATACCTAAAAAAAGAAAAGAGAGAGAGAGAGAAAATAATATGTTGCGGAAGAGAGATTGGGGTTTCCATTCTGACGAAGACTGTGACTATATCCTCCTTACCAAAGCCCGAGCAAAACAAAATGAAATTGTTTGGCTTGAAATAATCAAACTCAGAACAAATTCGGGTTTGGGGTATAGTCACAATTTAGGAGGTGATTACTTCTCCACTTCCCATCGGGTACACTGCTGACCTTGGAGGGTGGAACCTGAAAGTACCAAAACCTTCAATTAGCACTGTGCTCAATCCATTATTTTTTTTCTTTTTTACCTCTAGGAAAATGTCCAATTATCTCAAAATATGTTTCAATATCTACATAAAAAATATCTTGGCATTCTATCCAGAAGACTTTATTTTTTCCTCTTAAGATTCTGAATACAAAGAAATGATAAGGACAGAAGCAAGTAAAAGAAATCAATATACAATTTAAATTGTAAAATTTCATTTTCAATAAACTGTCGTTCTGTGTGGCCAATTTAATGTTATCGTAATACAATGAAATATATAAAATATATATCTCTCTCAATGCAAATGTGCAACCTCCCTTTGATATAAAAAGTGAGGGTCAGTTTACTGTTTATGATTGGCATCTAGAAAGTTAACTTGGCCTGGCTAACATTTAAAAAAAAAATTTAGAAGAAGGAAGAAAGAAACGGGGAGAGGAAGGGGAGCAAGAAAGAGAGGAATGGGAGAAAGGAAGAGAAGGGATAGGGGAAAAAAGGAAATAAAAGTTGAAAAATGTCCATCCGAACCATTGTCAAAGAACTTGTAAATCAAAGTTACCATCGCCTACCTTAGCTTTTGTGGTATTAAGGACACATAAGGCAATATAAAGGTGTTATGTTTGGACTCATAAAGATCTACTGAAAAGTTAAATTAATTGGAAACATTAGCAACAGGTGTTTTTCCCACTCCAGATCTATCTTGCAGCATTAAAACTGCCAGTCGAAACATTCAAGTATTTTCCTCCTGTGGTTGATTATTACACCACAAATTATATTTAACACCAGCCAGATTGACCTTATTTGATTATATTTCTTATTCTTTAATGAATTGTTATGCAAAACAAGATGCGTGAACATATGTTTTCCTTATTACTTCTTTTATATATTTTTAAAAACTCAGTCTGGAATGTTAAACCTCATACGGAAGAAATAACATATTAGTATCGAGGGTATTTGCAAACATATATGCCATGAATCATGTGTTAACATGATAATTGTTTCCACACACACACACACAACCCACAAAAAGAATTATTAAAATAATTTAAGGGAAACCTACCATAAATATTTGGGCTCATTTTTTTTTAAAGCAAACTTTTTTTGGCTAGTTGGTAAACATGTCTTTAAAGGAATTAAATTTGTAAGTTTCTTTAAGTGTTTATGTATGTTAATGATTTCTTTTAAAAAATATTTTTTAGGAATCTCTTCCTAAACTCTCCATATACAATTGTGACTTTAGAATATTTATAATTAGGGCCCCAAAAATGAAAACGGTAAAATGCCACTGAATCACTAACTAACCACAATTTAAAATATTTGTCCCAGGCCCTAAAAGTTAAAAACTTCAGATTCTGAAAGACGATGAGGAAAAGGCAATCCTAGAGAGGCGACTATTTTTCTGGAAATGCAGAAGGTCTGCAGCTTATCCCCATCCCACATACCTTTTCCACTCACCTTCTCCTTATGTTACCAGAAAAACAAGAAATGGCCTTTGGGTCACCAATCAGATCAGTTTTTAGAAGGAAAATTAGAGCATGTTAACCAGTAACACATGACAGCGCACAGCACAAACATTCCTTGATGGAATTTGAGCCAAGGACTCGCTGGGTCCAAAATACCAGTTTTACCAAAATACATACTGTCCTTCTATAGATATAGGTAATAGCACTCCATTAAGATTTGTGACATCCAACAAACAAATCAGGAGCAGGTTTCTAGATATGAAATTATTTAAATACTCAAGGGTAGCTTGACACAGTCATTTTAAAGATACGACAAACACCATGTGTAAAAGTTCTCATTTAGTTTCTGAGAGTTTTGTTTGCGGTGCGTTTTGTGTTTTTATTCCTCCTTTTCGTTGTAACCAGGACTGGGTTATGGAAGCGAAAAAATGGGCAAGAGGAAACCAACTCTTCCTTTTGACAACAGTGACAGCAAAGCTGGCTCACACCGTGTCATTAAGGAAAATACAAATTTGACCTAATTTAGGAAATCATATTTCATCTTTCTTTTCTACAATGTATTTATATACATCATTTTTAGAGTAAATGGTGTAGTCAACTTACTAACATGCTGACTTTTAGGACTTTTTCTTCCGAGAACCGCCAGGAGTCTGTATGTTACAAAGGCAAGTCTCTATGTTACAGCTCCTCACCTCAATTCTTTCTTTCCATGTCATTGTATTGATCAGAAAACACCACCCTATTGCTCTTAATACTTTGGAACAAAAGAGTCACATAAACCAAAAGAAAGGGAAAGATGCAGACAGGAAATCTAAAGAGTGTCCTGAGAAAAATAGACTACATGAGACATATAATATGTGTTTGACATCACACAAAGTCCAGATGTGGTCAGCCACATGCTGAGAGCAGCTGGGGACCTTTTCAAAGCCCCAGGCCCTTTCTAGCTTCCTCACCTCCCATCTTTAGCTTGTGGCTTTTGCTTCATGCTCACTATGTAGCTGCTCCACCTCCAGGCATCAAGGCTGCATTCTGGGCAGAAAGAAGAAAATATGGTAATGGTAAGAGGTATGTGTCTGTTGATTCAGTCTCTTTTGCAGAAAAGAAAACAGTAATTTTCCAGAAACTCCTCTCAGTTGAGCTCTACCCATTTCATTTACATCTCATTGGCTAGGTCTCAGTCACATAATCATCAGCAGACTGCAGGGAGTCTGGAAAGGTATTTCTACAGAATAAAGTAAAGGTTCTATATATCATGGAGGAAAGAATGGATGGTGAGTAGGGAGACAGCACTGTCCACCCCAAAAGATGAGATTGCACCTGCCAGCACACTGTCTGCAGGAAAGGCAAGTTAGAGGGAGGAAAGAACGGCTCACAGAGTGAAAGAAAAAATCCACGAATGGGATCTTGTTGAGTACAGGGGATATTATTACTGTCTATAACTCTCTTCCATTATTTAGCAAAGTGCTTAGATCAAAATAGGCTCTGAGTGCTTGTTTTAGGAATTGAACTTTAGAAAAATGAGTGCTGTTCTAAACGCAGCACCCACATAAACCCAATCTTGTGGGTAAATATAAAGTTCAAGGTCAAAGCAAATTGCTTGGGATTCTGAGTTCCTAACAAAAACATTCATGTCATAAAATGACACATGCATACAATTAAATATAGGAAAATGTAAGTTGTTTCCGGGTGACTTTAGGGTGGATAAACTTACGAAATTTGGAGTCTCTACCTCTTTTAGAAAATCTAACGATGTAAAACGATGACAATAATTTTATGTTATTATTTTTTTAAAACCTCATTTCTTTTTAAGTCCCTGTGTGTTTTTAGTAAAGTTCTTTGCTAACTTCCTCACCCCTTGTTTTTCTTATGACCATATACTCAAAAAACCGTCTGATATCAGTATTTCCTCTTTTTTTCATATTTCAACAATTATTTCTGTAAATACCTTAGATGATCAATAAGAAAGCTTAGTAGTAGTATAAGAAAGCTTAGTATTATTTATATAAGCATAGAGCAACACTTGTAACATATTAATAAGTATGGATTCCCGATGTTTTAAAACATCTTTTTGCCTTCTGAAAATTTACTATGATTGTCAGAATTTTGTATTAATAAAATTGCCATCTTATATTTTCCTCAGTCTCTACGGTGACTACTTTTAAAAAGCATCGTATGACTTAATTTATATCCGTTAATACAAAGGATGATGAGATGTGGCATATTTACAGTTTTGCACATTTTAAGCCTAATACAACCTGAAATAGTGACTTTAAGTATCTTGAACATTTTATTTCATTCATCTACATTTCTGAATTCAAGTGACAATGAGATAAACACATTTTAGTCGTTGAGAAGTTACATCTAGCAGATAATCATTTGTTTTGTTCTTAAAAAATAGTATATTTTGACTTTCAGCGAGCTGTAGAAACCTAGCATCTAATCAAAGAATCATTATCGATAGACTAGAAAGAGTAGAAGCCCAGAGAGTGAGTCAAGGTGGTTAGTACATAATCATTTACTAGATTGCCATAGAATGATTTTCCTCCCCTTCACTCCCGAACCATACTAGCCTAGTCAGCGATATTCATACATGAATCTACATGCTGATATTATGACATTTAACCTACAGAAGAAACTCAGACCAGTTTTTCTTTAGCTTTCTTGTTCATCAGATGAAAACTTGAAATTCAAAAGGTTAAACAATTTACCAAAGAATCTTTTGGTTCCTTTGGGAAGAGTCAAAAGTTCTGGTACCACAAGCCTCTCTTTACACTCTTCCTCCCCATTAACCACAGGGGTCTCAAGTTACAGAACCTGAAAGTCAAGAGAATCCTTGCAGTCACCTGTTCCAGAGGTTCTCAATCAACATGGAACAAATGGGTAACACTGAAACCACTTATGAGTCTCTTTATCCGAAAGGGTTGCAAAGGTCGCTAGATTCTGTAGGCAAGTGGCCCACTAGTGCCAACAGATTTACTGTTAACTGCAGCACATTGAAGAAATACTGTAATCTTCTATAGGTGCCATGGCAGACAAAACATTGGGAGCATCTATATTTCAACATACCTCCCCAAATAGAATCCCTTTATACTCTCTCATTCATTCCACTTGACATACCTACTAAAAGGGAGAGTGGCTGAAAGACGTGGGGTTAATAGTAGGCATTTTGTCCAGGCCACTGTCTTTGACCAAGGTCTCTCACATCTTCTGCATGGGAGGAAAAGGGTGGCATATGAATGTGTAAGTGGTCCCTGGGTCTCTTCGACAGACCCTGTGTGAATAAAACTTCCCTAAGAGACAGCCCTAGATCTATCCCCAGCTCCTTAAACCTTAGACTGGAATAAAAAAGCTGTATCTACCAGCCCATTGTAAGGTAATACAAATCGTGGCCCGTGGTGGTCAGTCTCCTCGGTTTTGCTCAGCGACTCCCGGCTGATGTGGTCTGCATAGAAGAGCACGAACAACATCACAAACAGAAAAAATATAACTCAAAGGGCAAGCTCTCATGCATTTGAGCTACTTCTACACATTTTAAAATTAAGTCCTGTGCTCATGATTATGGGAAGAGAGTGCATGAGATATGTACATATGTATGTCAGTCAGTTCTCACCGCAAAATAAGCCACCCCAAGAGTGGCATTCAAAAGCAAGCTTAAGCATCCGGGGTGGGGATGTCTACATAGCTCTCCTGACCTTGGCTGTGTTAGTCTGTAGGTCCAGGATTCTGCACACTGGGGCTCATTTCCGAGAGCTCGGCTTGGGGACACGGGGACAACCTGGCTCGCACTTCAGGCCTCTCATCTTCCAGCAGGGTAGCCAGAGACTGTTCTCATGGTGACCGCAGAGACTCAAGAGAAAACAAGCTGGTGGTGCAAGCACTTTTCAGTCCTCCACATGTTCTGAGCTTGCTGAGTCTTGTGGCTCAGGCAAAGCCATGGCCAGGGCTACAATGGCTGAGAGCAGGGATCTAAGAAAGGGAGGGAAATCGGAGCCAGTTTTGCAGTCCTCCACAAAACATGCATTTAAATTACCTTGTAAATTAAAATTCACACACACAAAAATCTTATTAATGCTCCTTGTGCAAGAACACAGTAAAATGACAAACTTCAAACACCGTAATAAACATGTTTGCTTTACTTGTGAAAGCACTGTTCTTCTTTGGTAGTGAGAATCATGTAACCATTTTTAGTTCCCTTGTGCCTTAGTTGCCAAGAAATTTGACGTTAAACATAATGTGTTTTATAAAAGTATATTTTTGGTATACTACTTTTCCTTTTATGTGACTGAGCTTTTATTTTTAATCACACAATCTTACCTCTTATATAGATTACAGATTATATTTTGTAAATAGATAATGCACTATAATATGATATCGTGATACTTAAGGCCATGTCCCAAATTTTTCATTGGCATTTGACTTCTGGTGAATTGAGGGCTTCTACAGGAATTCAACCGATATAATAGTATTATAATCAAACTCCTTTTTACTTTTAAAATTCACTTCCCTTTTGTCAAAAATATTGATTTAAATCTCAACCAACAAGATACTTTTTTCCCCTGGAATCTAGAATGCACATTTACAGTTTAAATTTTCATCCAGTTATTAGGGAGAAATAAAATTTAGCTTCTCATAAAGGTCCTGTAAAATTCTTCAGTACTATTGAGCTATTTTACATGAGGAAATGTGGACATGCTAAGGCCAAGTGATTTACCTCCGTCGTACAACTAATCAATAGCAGAGTGGGGAGGAGACCAGAGTTATAGGACTTGAGTGGAGCACTGAGCCTTATTAAACAACTCAGCCTCATGTAGAGCTGATGCTCAGACCAAGGTATTGAGATCAGACCACCACCTCACGCAGGTGGAAATGTGCGTACAAGGCCTGTTAAACATGATATATTCTGAATGTACTGCAATTACTGAAACACCTGTGGCATAGAACTCTGTTCTGGAGGGAAAATGTGTAGCTCATTCAAATAGCTGACTGCACATTTCATTGCCTTTACCTGCAGTTATATGATCTACCGGTTCCAAGTGTGAGTAAGTCATAAGAACTATTTCTTAATTATAATGACTCTGAGGTGTGACTTTGTTGATTTGTGGGTTTTATTTTTCTTTCTTAGAATGTTTGCTAGTTTCAGTAAAAATGTGTTTCAACTGAGTGTTCAACAGCTTTGAGAAATCTATCTGCCTAAGTTATTAATGAGTGAAACCGCCCCCCCCCCCCACACACTGAAATAGGATTCAACATCCACTTGGAATCTGGAAATTTCCCTTGAAAGTCCTCAGGTTCAATAGCACACTGCAGGCATGTGCTGCCCAACAGGTGGAAATCGGTCTGAGGGAGCAATGACAGGGCAGTGCTCTTTGCATAACACGTTCTGCCTCAGGGACACTGGTGCATGTGTTTATGCAGTTAGATAGGTTCAATCCCTGATTGTTTCTGAGGGATAAAACAGCAAGTGGGAAAATATAAATAAAGGCTCTGATGACATTACAAAGGTGAGAAGAAATAATTCTTACAAGTCAATCTTCTGGTCAGAGGGAAAAAAATTGCAACTATATTTCTTCATCTCTTTTATGGTAGTTTTTAGATTTTCAGGAGTCTGTTGTCTTGCCTAAGTTTACTATATAAAAGTTATATTTATAATGTGTCTTACTACATGTGATAATAAGAAATGAGAGCATGTGGCTTGTGAAGAAAGTTTGAAGTTTTCTTCCTTGGAAGGCTGTCAAATCTCGTTGATGTTGGGCTTTTACTGTATACATTACAGTACCTAACAAAGAGATAGGAATGCAGTTATTCCATGAAAATACTTAGAATTATAAATTAATTAGGTTGGAAGAATATTCAGAAATAGTATAGAATAGTAAATACCCACTCCTGGCTCACAGCCCCTGCAACGCATGATAAACTTCCAAAAGACTAATAAGCATACTCCCAGACAAGAAATGATTTACACTAATTACAAAACTACTTAGAAACAGCTAAATTTTGAACCTAGGTTTCTTGACTTCAGAGGCCATGTCTTTTCCACCATTTCTTCTCATTGTATTGATTTGTTTTCTTTGATGGATGGTTTTCGAACAATGCGTTTGTTCTCCGATTTAGGTTTGGTTCTAGGTATGCTTATCCCCTCTTTTCTTATTCTTTAAAAAAAAATATTTTTGAGGCACAATGATGATTAAAAATAATACAAAATCCACCCTCCTATCAATCCACTTATGAAATTCAATATTAAATATAGAAAAAAATAAAATTTCCTTTGCACTCTTCCCAGTTTGATCCCGAGAGGATACCCTTTTCTGTGTTTGTGTGAATGTCAATCACTCCCACATTTCACGTTTTACTTATCCTACATTAGTAAACTTATTTAAAATTCCTAAATAAGGAAATGTTGTTTTGCAAATGAAACTTCATATTATTATATCATATTACATATGAACTACTGATATTTCCTTTATTTGCTTTGAGCTTTGTCCATGTTTATATATTGAGTAGTAGTTTGTTGTATAGTACTAGTTCTTTTATATAGTTTGTTATTTTTATTGCTGTAGATAATTCTATCACATAGATATAGTTTACCTTAATATCCACTCCCCTAATAATGGATAGCTGTGTTGTGTATGTACTGATTTGATATTTTCTCTACATGCATGGCTTAGCAATATTTATTGAATAGTTCATCCATTCCCACTGATTTGCAATGGAAGCTTGTCACAAATTATTTTTTGCATGTACCTGTGGTTTTGTTTCCAGGCTCTCTATTTGTCCCAGTGTTCTATATGCCTATTTACTATATCATCATAATTACTATACATTTATTTTAAGTCTTGATGTCCAGTAGGGCATGGTTCTTGACCATTTTATTCTAGACTATTCTAGACTTTTTATTCTAGGTAACCTCATTGCGCTTCTATAGAAAAAGTTTGCAATTTTGACCCCACAAAAATGTTGAGGTTTTGATTGAAATTACATTGAATTTACAAATTAATTTAGGTAAAACTGGCATCTTTACACTAGTGAGTGTTCTTATTTTTTTGTCGTTGTTGTATTTTTCTCTCTTTTATTTATGTTTATTTTTGCAGGGTACAGTGTGTTGTTTCAATACATGCATACACTGCACAATGACTCAGGGTATATTTATTTAGGTCCTCTTTAATATCTCTCAACAGTGTTTTACAGTTTTCAACACAAAGGTCTTGCACATATTTTGTTGAGCATGTTTCTTTATTTTTATTTGTAAATGGAATCATTTCTAAAATTTTTTTAACTGTTATTTGATTATAAACATCAAATTAAATTTTTGGTATTTTGATATTCATTTTATTTGTAAACCTTGCTAAAGGCATGAGACCTAAATTTTGGACTTATGCTATCGAGATTGAGAGTCAGCTCTCAAAACAAGTGATTGCAGAAAAAAATTAAAAGAAGAATAAGAAAAAGAAAAAAATGAAAAACTGTTGGAGTTATAATATAGATACAATATTTAAATCTTTGGTTTTAGCATCCCTTAAAGTGAGAGCATAGAGGGGAGAGAAAGAGAAACTCCTACAAGGTCAGATAGAGGACAAGCATGATGGGTCATTTAGGAGGAAAAGCACAAGAGAGTAGCATCACATGGCAAAACAGGAGAGTGTTCCAAAAGAAGCAATAGTCAATAACATCAAATGCTGCTAAGAAGTCAGGTAAAAGGAGGGTTAACAATTTGATAAAGAATAGAGCACAAGTCATACTGAAATATATTGATAAGTGATTAGGAGATTAGGAAATAGAAGCACTGCGTGTGAATTGTTCTTTGGAAAAGTTGGAGAATGAATGGTTAACAGAAAAATAGGGTGAAAATTTGAGCATGTGTTTTAAAACGTGCTACACAATTATGAACACCTAAAGATTCTTTCGAGTTTTCTGCATAGACAGTTATGTTATTACCTGCAAATAGCCATGACACTTCCTTTCAGTCATACTACCTGCCATTGATACCGTCTCACTGCTCAGGTAAAGCCACGGATGTTATGTGGAATAGCTGCAGCAATCACAAACACTACTGTCTTGTTCCTGCTTTAAAGAGTATCCCTGTGGCTTTTCACCATCAAGAATGAGGTTTAGTAAATACTCTTTATCATGGTAAAGATATTCCTTCTTACTCTATTTCTAACTCGCTTTGTATTTTATCTCATGAGTGGGATGTGAATTTTTTGAAATTTTTTTCACATCTTTGAGAAAAGTTGCTTCCCCTCTTTTTATCTGTTAATACAGTAAATTACAATAATAGGTTTTAAAATTTAATTTAATTTTATTCAAAATATCTTAATATTTGTTTGTACATATTTGTGGGGCACGGTGTGTTGTTTCAATACTTGCATATACTGCACAGTGATTCACGTAGGGTAGACAGCACAGTTTGGTATCTTTCCTCCACCACTTTCCCCCCACCCCCTAGCCTCTGGTAACCATTATTCTACCCTCTACCTCCATGAAAACCCCCTTTTTTTTTCTGGTTTCCACAAGTGAGTGAGATCATGTGCCATATGTCTTTCTGTGCCTGACTTACTTCACTTGACATGATGGTTTCCAGTTCCACCCATGGCACCACAAGTGATAGCATATCATTTCATTATATAACTGTGTATATAGACCTTTTTAATCTAAATATATTCTTGAATTCTTGTAAAAAACACAAATTGGTCTAGATGAATTTACATGTTTACATACCAGTTGATGAATTGAGCTTGCTAATATTTTAAAATATTTGGACACATGCTCATTAATAAAGAGACTGACTTCTAATGAATTTTTTCTTACATTGTCCTTACATTGTCTTAAATTTAAAGTTATTAATCCTTATGAAAAGTTTTTGAATGCTTAATTTCTACAAAAGTTTGTTTTAGATTCATGTTCACTGTCCTGTGAAATTGCTAGAATGTAACTCTGTAACTATCTGGTCTGGTAGGTTGTGTTAATAGGTGTGTGTATGTTTTACAACTAACTTAATATCTGATATGATTCTCTCCCAGGTTTTCATTTCTTCTTGAAACAGTTTTGGTAAGTTATATTTTTAAGAGACCCTTCATTTAATGCAAATTTTCAAATTATTTTTATCGAGTTCATCGCTGTATTATCTATTTTTATAATTTCTACTTCCTCTGTCATTGCATTGCCTCTTAAAGTCTTAATACTCTTAATATTATATATTTGTTCTCTCTTTTTTTTCAATTATCAGTTTACCAATTTTCTTAACTTTTGCAAAAAACCAACTTTTGACTTTATTGATCCTTTTCAATTTACCTTTGCATTATATTCTAATCTTTATTATTTCTTTATATATTTTTAAATTTATTGAGTTTGTTTTTTTGGTTTTTTGTTTGTTTTTTATGGACACATTTGGATTGTGTATTTGTATGGGGTACAGAGTTATAGTTCAATACACATATACAATCCCTGATGAGCAAATCAGAGTAATTAGCATATTTATCATCCCCAAAATTTATCATTTCTTTGTGATGAGAACATTTAAGCTCCTATCTTCCAGCAAATTGAGAAAAATCAATTGTTAATTATAGAGGCCTACCACTCCTGTACATCACTAGAACTTATTTTTCCTAACTAGCTGTGATTTTGTATTCATTAACCAACTTCTCCCCTTCTTCCTCAACAACCCCCATCTTCCTCCCCTTCCTTGACTTTAGTAACCAAAATTCTACTGTCTACTTTCACATGCTCAACTTTTCTTGTATTTTAGCTCCCACATATGAGCGAGAACATGTGATATTTGCCTTTCAGTGCCTGACTTATTTCACTTAACATAATGTCTTCCAAGCTCATCCATGTTGCTGTAAATGACCGGATTTCATTCTTTTTCATGGCTAAGTAGAATACCACATTTTCTTTGTCCATTCGTATGCTGATGGGCATTTAGGTTGATTTCATATCTCAGCTATTGTGAATAGTGCTGCAGTAAACATGAGAGTACTGGTATCTCTGTGGTATGCTAATTTCCTTTCCTTTGGTTAGATACCCAGCAGTAGGATTGCTGGATGATATGGTAATTCTATTTTTAGTTTTTTGAGGAAGCTTCATATAGTTTTCCACAATGGCTGTACTAATTTGCATTCTCATCAACAGTGTGAAATAGTTCCCTTTTCTCTACATCTCTGGCCAGCATTTGTTATTTTTTTCTTTTTGATCATAGCCAGTCTAATCAGGGCGAGATATCTCATTGTGGTTTTAATTTTTTGTTTTGTTTTGTTTTGCCGGTTTGTTACTTTGGACAATTAGCTAATTAATTCTTAACCCTTCTTTTCTAAAATGATACATAATATAAAAACATATAAAACAATAACATTTTCATCTAAATATGACAGTAATAGAAAATCTCATATGTTCAGAGGTAATACAGTGGTATATTCAGTTAAAAGTATTTTCAAGTTTTCATTTTGATTTTTTTCTTTGATCGATGAATTACGTGGAGATGTGTTGATACATTTTCAAACATGTTTTTATTATTTTTGCATCATTATTTTCTTGATGTGCTTGGTAGTAATATTTATTTTCTATACCTAGAACTGAATTGCATCATCACAAGTCCTTTGGTGTCCAGTTCTGCTGACTTTTGTTCATGATGATTCATTTCCTTTTGTTTTTTTGTACTTTTGGATTGTGAGGTCATTCTTGGCAGAGGTTTATCTGTGAGAATCCTTGAAACGTGTGTCACTACATTCATTCTGTGAGAATTGGCATGCTTTTGCCAGCCATCCCACAATTATCATAAGTGCTTAAAGCATATCCCAAAATAAATGCCACTTTAAGTTAATTTTTTGTTTGGGTTTATTCAGATATGAGGGCAGCATACATTTGAACCCTAGAGTCCTCTGAAGGTACAATCATGCAATGCATTCAGATTCTTAGCAGACATTTTAATTTTTTTCTTGCTCCCAGCTCAGGCTGAATCTTAACTTTCCTTATAATATCTCTTTTTAAGAATAGTCTTTAGAAACTATTGGAATTATGCATGGGGGGTGTGTGTTCATTCCAATTTTCCATTCTGGTAGGCCTAAAGCCTTTCTTCCTATCTGTATGTAATTATTAAAGTCCAACTCTTCACTACATCTAATGACAAATCCCCTCAGTAGAGCGATATAATAGCATGAATGCTCTGCCATGGTTCTTAGATCCTTTGTCATATATGGTCCTTATGATACTGTGACTTATAATAAGAAATATATATGGTCTTCATACCCATTCCTAGCATAGAGCTCCTAAAACCCTTAGAATTTCCTAAGGGATAAAAGCAATAAAGGAAAAGCAACGTCTTCTGTTATTCATAACAAGCCCCTTTCAACCACACCTGAGTTTATGTTAGTGAGGTGCCTTTTGCAAAGCCCCTAAGGGTGGAGGGCTGGTTGCCTGGGGAAGCAACAATGTGATTAGAGGGTTAGAATTTTCAGCCCCGACCCCCAACTTCCAAGGAAGGGAGAGAGGCTGAAGATTGAGTTGATCACCAATGGCCAATGATTTAATCAATCAAACCTAAGTAATGAATCCTTCATGAACACTCAAAAAACAAAAACAAAAACAAAAAAAACCCAACAACACAGGATTTGGAGATCTTGTGGGTTATTGAACACTGGGAGAGGACCTGGGAGTTCCATGCCCCTCCCCCCATACCTTGCGCTGTGCATTTCTTCCATTTGGCTGTATCCTTTTATAATAAATGGGTAAATGTAAGTGAAGTGTTCCCCTGAGTTCTGTGTGTCACTCTAACACATTTGAGTCCAAGGAGGGGACCATGAGAACTTCTGATTTGCAGCCAGCTTGGACAGAAGTTTTACGTAACTTGGGAACCTACTACTTGGGATTGGCATCTAAGTAGGGGGGCAGTTTTGTGAGATTGAACCCTTAACCTGTAAGATCTGATGCTATCTCCAGGTAGACAGTATCGGATTGAGTCAAAATGTAAGACACCCAGCTGGTGTCAGAGAATCGGTCAGTATGGGGAAAAAATCTACACGTGATCACAGAAGTGTTCTGTGTTGAGTGTGAGCATAAAGAAAAACCAGTTTGTTTGTTTATTTGTATACAGTCTCCAAATATTTTCTTTCTTTTCTTTTTTTTTTTTTTTCCTAGTGGGCTTTATTTTCTTCAAGCAGTTTCAGTTACCCAGCAAAACTGAGAGGAAGGTGCAGAGACTTTCCACATGGTCCCCTCCCACACACATGCACAGCCTCCCCCATTATCAACATCCCCTACCCAGGTGGTGCATTTGATACAAGTGATGAACCTACGTTGACACATGATTATCACTCAGACTCTGTAGTTTACATTAGGGTTCACTGTTGTTGTTATATTCCTTTATATCTTAAAAGCTCAAATATCTATGAAAAGAGAATTGTATTACATAATATCCCATTTTTCTATGTGTTCTATAATTGGAGTTTTCAGGCTATCTAATTCACCATTTTGAAATGAATGGAAATGAAGCTGCAATGTCCTTGAATAGAGTGACTTCAAAAATTCTAAATTTCACTTGTCAGAGGTTCATTGTCAAAAGTAACAGAGAACAGCGAAATAAGGCAATAGATATGAAACAAGAGGACCCACTGACCAGGTCAGATCTCAGGAAGCCAGCAGGCCAGAGATGTGTGGGAAGCATTCCCTTCTCATCCATCGGTCACAGAAGTGCAGGTTTCTACGAAGGAGATTAGGGACAAATCTTGAGGGCACTGAGTGTGTTTTCTATTTGACTTGACCTGCTCTTGCTGTGCTGGCAGCACATGAATTATCAGTGACCAGTGAAGAAAAGAAAAATCAAATTAGAGTGTTTAAGATTGTTAGAATTTATGTATCAAATATTTAATGTAATATATAAGGTTTCTAGGCTGTGCTTTTTCGTAGTGAAAAATAAAATATAGGAAAATATGCAAATACTACTTAGTTACTTATCAATGTCTGAAGCTTTGTGTGTGGGTGGGTGGGTGTGTTTATTTATTTAATACTGCATTCAATTTAGAACTATGTAACATCAGCACCCAGGGTCAATATCATAAGAAAACAACAAATGGTTCTGTCCATGATCTAAGTGAAAAGTCATGGTGGGGAGAGGAAGTTGGTGGTTAATAGAGCAAGTTGAGGACCAGCCTGCCTGAATTCAAATCTGGCTCCTCCACTTTCTACCTGCTTGATACTGGATAATTTACTTTACCTCCGAATGCTTTGGTTACCTCATCTGAAAAACGGGGATAATAATGGTGGCTATCTTCTAAGGTTGTTATAGTGCTTTAATGAGTTAGTTCTTGTAAACTGCTTAGAACAGTGCCTGTCATATAATAAGCACTCAGTAAATGATAAGTATAATTATTAGCTATTACGGAGAATCACATCAGAGCCAAAAAATTGCTCTAAGAGTTTTCTGGTGATGCCAGGATCCTAGGAGACTCATGTGAAAACTGAGAGCATGAGGAAAGGATACACAGATACTTACAACATACTGTAATCTATTATTCTCTTACCACCATTACATTTTCAATCTTTGAAAGTAGAGTTCCTTATTTACTTTATACTGCTAGTTCTTACACAGAGGCTGGCACACAGCCAGAATGTAGTAATTGTGTGTGTGAGTGTGTGTATGTGTGTGTGTGTATGTGTGAGAGAGAGAGAGAGAGAAAGAGAGAGAGAGAGAGAGAGAGAGAGACCTGAGTAACACAGTACAATGAGCAATGACCACTGCTGGGCGGTTCACACCACAGTGAGGATGCACTCATCCAGCTGGGCCAGCCAAATTATTGGCTAGAACCTGATCTTCAGGACCTCATTCCGTTTGGTGGTCTGTTTACATACTTGCTTGATCCAAAAAGTGCCTCTATTAATGCCTACATGATGTTGATTGTCTTTCGGAATGAAAATTACTGAAAAAGAAAGAGCTCTTTTTCCATTTAATTTACAATGTCCTGGTGTATGTTTATTGCAGGGAATTGCTTTTAAAGTATTTAAAACATTATAAAATTAATTATTTTTGTATGTAAGTATTAGTCACTATTTTAACAATTAAACATTAAAAATTTTGCAATGCATTCTAAGTTTAGGAAATGAAAATCTGAGTAATCTAACCACCTTTCAAAGTAAAATATATGTATCAGATTAAAATCTACCAATTTTCTTTAGAAAATAATTAAATAACATGACAGTTATTTTATAAATGGTAGCTAAGTGCATCGCACATAAAAAAGTAACAAACTTGTTCTAGAAGTGAGAGTCGGAATGTTTTAGGGGCAGTTGTAAATTTTTTAGCTTCTTTGGTACATAGAGTGCGGCTCTCCGAAGTATAAAAATTAATTAAATTAATAACCAGAGTAACTTGAAATAGAAAGAAAATTGTATGCACATATTTCATTGTGAATTATTCTTAAAAAATCTTTTTAAATAAAATACTTTCTTTTCTATCTGTAATGAAACCCTAAACCAGTAAGCTGAAAATACTCTGTACCATTATTTACCTACCTCTGCCCCCTGACACAAGAAGAAGGTTGCATTTCTTCATCCAAAGTTAAAATGCAGGAGAACACCACTGCTTCAATTTGATTGATGATTTTTATATATCAAAAGAAAAATTGTGTTAAAACACCTATAGTCATGGGTGGTTTCAGGGACTTCAATTTCCTTGAAATAAATAGTTTCACTAATTTATAATCCTATGAAGACACGATAGAATTTAGCACATTTATTATTACTAAATGTACATTTGAATAACAAGTTGAATGCACTGAGTTGCTTCTTCAGTATAGCACTTATGTTTGTTTATTCTTTATTCACAAAAAGGCTGCTTAAAGACCTCAAATTGTTTTTTTTTTAAGATGTCAGGAATTGTTTTCTATTGTCACTTCTTTTGTGGAGTTTTAAATAAATCTGCTTTCAAAATCAACATAGTGTGTTTCATCTTGAACGTTGCCTAATTTGCATGGAAATTTTAAGATACAAAATAAGCCTAGTAATTCTGCATGATTTTATTCAGATAACTCTAGATTTAAAGGTAGTCTAAAAACCATGAACCAAATTCAGCAAAGCAATGAATAATTTTTAGTGTTTTCCTACTTTTATTCCAATTTTTCCAGATTTATAGTGTAAAACCTTTGTACCAGATTCAATAAAGCAATAAATACTTATTAGTGCTCTCTTGACTAATTCTAGCTCTGTTCAAAGTCCCTTCCAAAACAAAAAATAATGTTAAAAATAAATTTTTTAAATGCAAAGGCTAAGGTAGTTTTGTAGCTTTATTACATAGTGTATTAGGAGTGGTATTAGATCTGCTGAAATGAAGATCCGACAGTGGCCAGAACAAAATAGAAATGTAGTCCTTCCCATGTAATAGTCCAACAGTAAGTAACCTGTGGCTGACATGGTCATTTGGGGGTATTGGGGATGCAGGCTCTTTTTATTTTGCACTCTGTCATCCTCAGAGCATGACTTCCATCTTCTCTAAGACGGCAGCTCCAGACTCCATGTCAGCATGAAATTGTCTAAAGGTGACATGGCCGGGGTGTGCGTGCCCTAGTCATGCTCCACAGTCCAGAACGTAGTCACATGGCTATTTCTTGCAGCTTCTACTGCTCCTGGCAAATGCAGTCTTTATTCTGATTGTCCAACTGCCCCACTAAACACAGTGCTTCATTACCAAAGGAAAAATGTGAAACTGGAAATTTGGGAATTATCAGCTATCTCTGCTACAAGCCAGCTAAACAATGATAAATCCTGAATATCTATTTTAACTCATCTATGGAAAAAGAAGTAATTTTTATAAGAAATGATTTCTACTCAACCTGAAGAGTAAATTTAGAGTTACTGGCTCTATTCTTGATGTCTAAGCAGTAAGGTATTTGACCTCCTCAAGTGTATGTATTTGTGTTCTTCAAGAATATTTTTCCAGCTTAACTCTTTTCAGTTTTGAATGTACTGTTGTTTTTTCCTAGTTTTACTCTCTTTCTGTGTCAGTGGAACATTAAATACATAATAATATAACAGCATAGATTGTAAAATTAGATGTTGATAACATCAGACTGGTCACACCCTACAATTCACTCTCATTTAAAAAGGACTGTTGGTTCATTACACAAGACTAGACCCTTGCATTAAGCCATGTATGCAGCATTTACTCCAGAGAAATACAGAAAACTTGGAGAAAATTCAAAAGTAGTATAAAAATGATGAAATAACTGAGAAATAGCCCTTCTGATAAAAGGTAAAAGAATTGGAAAGTTTTAGCAATAAAAAGAAATGAATGGACATTTTATTAACAGTGCTCAGATCTCTGAAGTGTTCTCTCTCTTTCTCTCTTTTTTTTTTTTTCCTTTCAAGATGTAAACGGGGTTCTACTTGCTCTTGATCTCAGATAAGGAAAAATACCAAAGGAATAAGGTAAAATTGAAGAACAAAGGATCAGGACTATATAAATGAATGCCTTAACAGAAAATTTATCCCAGAGGACACATACTTCACTTAAGAGAACATGAACTTTAAAATCAAAAAGACTTTTAATGAAATATACAAAAGGCATCAAAACCTTTCAATTGTGTAAAATGGGTAGGTAGAGTCAGGTTTTGTAGCAGATATACTGATGTCTCATTGTGTTTATATGTTTGATACCATTGCTAGGAAATCCTACAGAATTAGAAACATACTTCTAAGTTCAAAATCATTTAGATTCTGTTTTATTAAAGAAAGAGAAATAGACTGAGAAAGGAAATTTTATGCACTTGATAGTCACTTGGTTTTTAATATTCAAAGCTTATCATTGAGATGTGTACTAGACACTAGACATTATCATATACATTATTTTGGGTTATTTTGAGTTGCATAATTTAATTACTCGATATTAATTATATTAATTGGAAAAACATGTAATAATTTAAATTTGAATAGTATTCTTATAGTATATCAACTCCAGGTTGTTTCAATTATTTTCTGTGCACTGAGCTAGACATTATCATATATGTTATTTTGGCAAATACTTTCTACAACCTGGAGTTAATACTAAAATAATATTCTTTAAATTTAAATTATCACATGTTTTTTCAATTAATATAACTAATATCAAATAATTAAATTATGCTACTCATTAAATATTATTAAATATCTTGTAACAAATAATATTTAATAAATACTGATGAGAAAACTGAGACTGTAGAGCTTAAATGCTTTGCTGAAGGGCCATCCATTTGAAAATAGCAAACATAGTATTCAAACTCAGATCAGACAGATATGAAAACTGTCTGGTTACTCTGTTTATTCCAGATTTGAATATTATCTCTGCTCCAATTAAATGGATGATTTTTATAAAATAATTTAATTTATGCTCGCAAAATATATAGCCCTCTTAAATGAGTGCACTAGTCTCCAAAAGAGTAAGGAAAATCTCCAAGGATTAATAGAATAGGAGATAACATAGGTGAGCAGAGTTTGATTCCGATGTTAAGACACCGTGGAAACCTCCTAGTATGAATCTGGGACTCCAGGAGAACAAAATTCTGAGAAACCAAATGAATTAAAAGAAAAAAATCCCCACTACCTATTAATGACAGATGACCAAGGTTCTAGTTTGCCTTGGCTCTAAATTGAAGAAAGAAATTTAAAAAACAGCCTTTCTAAAAATTCTCAGAACTAAGCTAGCCACACATAGAGACCAGAAATTATATTTCTTGAAGCGCCCAAATAACTTTGCAGATAATTTTTTACAATGTCAACCAGGGCCCCCAATGCCTCCAGGTGACTACCAGTGACATGTGCAACCCCTTCCTGGACAAAAAATACTTCAGCCCAGGTTTCCTACAAAGTGTTCCAACAAGTATAAACTCTAATAGAAAAAATAAGTCACAAAAATTTAAGGACAAAAGCCAGTATAAAAACGAGACAATAGAAATAACAGACAACATAACTAGATACACAAACATTCCAAAGAGTGGAATTATAAAATGCTGAATATAACATAGGTTGCACTAATGTATTTGAAGACATTAAAGAGAGAATTTTTTTTTTTAAGAAAACATAAGTGAGAAGTGAGTGAATGTCAAACATGCCCTTCAATTCGGAAAGAAAAACAAATAGAACTTTTACAAATGAAAGGCATGTGGATTTATCTATCACATACTTTGGCATTCTGACAGATCTCACATTGTCACCTACGTGAAAACCAAGGTAAGAATATCCCAATGTAAAGATCCGGGTCAAATCATTTTTATCTTATTTTAAGAGATGCAGTTGTCATATACATTATTTTTGCTTTGTGATGAAAAATCTCTGATGAACTTTTTTTTAATCAGATATCTTTATAACATGGTTATAAATCACAATGACTATATTCTCTAGGGCTGAGTCTCTGAACATGTCCTTCTCAGTTGGATATGGCTAGAATATGGTAGATAACTTATTTTAACCCTTTGTCCTCATTTAAACTCATTGTTGTTCATTTCTCAGTGTACATCTGTCTCACAGTTCTTTTGGTCTGGACTACTAAGCAGAAATCCCAAAGGCTATAATTTGGCATTTTGGGTTTATTGGTTCCACTGACCTGCCCTAATACCTCAGGCTCCTTTAACATTCCCATACTTTTGTTTCCTCAGCGGTAAGTTGGGAAAACAAAGCTGACTTATTTCAGACAGGTGTTAGGTTGATAAAAGAAATTATTATGTTAAGGCACATTTAAATGCTACAATATAATTTTTTGGTTCCTATTAGTCATAGCAACCTGTGAAATATATCTGCACTGTTCTTATGTGCTATTTTTCAAAATGATAACTGGGGTATAAATAGCTAAGATTTTGAAATGCAGAAAGAATGTGCGTGATTCAAAGTTGAGCCCCTTCTGCAACTCTGTAAGTCTTCTATAAATGCATCATAAAATATACAGTATTTTAATGTTTTAAGTGAAGGTCAAGTGTGTCATAATGAGATCATAAAAGTAGAATGCAACACACACTAGTTGATTCCTAATGACATGCTTAATGAAGTTTTTGAACAGTCAACTTACTATGCATCCAACACAAACAGCGTGTGTTCACACTCAGTCATAGACCAGTGGATGACACAGTAGGGGAGAGGCTTTAAAGCCAATGATCGGGTTATAAGTAAGTGCACATCTGCAGTGAATATTTGGAAAACCAAACACCAACAGGGGATGCCTATTTGCAAACCATGCATCTGAGAAAGGATTAATATCCAGAATATACAAGGAACTCAAACAACTTAACAATAAAAAAATGAATAAAAAATGATAAAGGAGATGAGTAGGCATTTCTCAAAGGGAGATGTACAAATGGCCAACAGACACATGAAAAAATGCTCACCATCACTCAGCATCAGGCAAATGCAAGTCAAAATCACATTGAGTATCATCTCACACCACTTAGACTGGCTATTATCAAAGAGACAGAGAATAACAAGTGCTAGCAAAGATGCAGAAAAAGAGGAGCCCTCCCACACTGTTGGTGGGACTGTAAATTGGTGCAGCTATTATGGAAAATGGTATGGAGGTTCCTCAAACAACTACACATAGAACTGCCATGCAATCCAGCAATCCCACTGGTGAGTATATACACAAAAAACTGGAAATCATCATGTTGAAGGGACACCTGCACCCCCATGTTTATTGCAGCTCTATTTGCAATAGCCAAGGGTTGGAAATGGCCTAAATATCCATTGTCAGACAACTGGTTAAGGAAAATGTGGTATATATACACAATGGAATACTACTCTGCCATAAAATAGAATGAAATGCTGCAATTCACAGCAGCATGAATAAGCTTAGAGAAAATTATGTTATGTGAAATGTGGGAGCTAATAAAAATAAATAAGTGAATAAATATCAAATAAGTTTAAAAAAAGAAAAAAAGATACAGCAATCACAATAATACTTTGAACTTTTTAAAAGAAGAGAACAGAACTGAGGTTGCCAGTGGTGGGAAAGGGGAAGAGAAAGGGGGGGTAAATGAGGAATTGATAAAAGGCCATGAAAAACAATTACACTGTATAGTGTCGAATATACTAATCATCCTGATGTGAGCATCACATATTGCACACAAGATTTGATATTCAACTTTGTACTGCACAGATATGTACAATCAACTATGTTTCGATAATAAAATAAAATAAATTTTTTAGTGTGGTGAATTTATAAAATAAACAAATTTTCTAATTTAATCCACCCAACCATGTCTCCTCTCCCAGTCTTCTGTCCTTGTCCTCTACCCTATCACAATAAATATATTTTCTTCACAATAAATATTGTTTTCAGAAAGGAATAAGATGGTTTATATTACTTCGTGCAAGTTCTAGGCAGTTATTCTGTGCATTCAAGTACTTGTCAAGGCAGCAATAGTTGAAGCCAAATATATATTCAAAGTCTGTTTTGACACAAATGTTCTCAACCAAAAATTACCATATTTAAACAATATGATTATTCACATGAAGACAACATTATTATTTAGAAGATACTTGTTAGTGTAGAGACAACTCTAAAATTCATTTTCTAATATGTGTCTGTCCATAAAACACCTTAAGGATGTGCCATCCTCTATTTTAAAAAAGTAAGAGACATGGAATGGCAGGGTCTGGATATGGTGATCCCTCTTCCCCATCTCCATTTTCCTATGGCTTCAGGTCACAGGGATCACAATTTGGTCAGACAGCTACTGCTGCCATTTCTAGGAGCACAGTCTTGGAACTATCACAGACCTTGAAGAACTTCAGGTGCTGTAAGACCCGTGCACCATGCACAAATCCCACACATGCTGGGATGGCTCACTTCACGAAGACCATGAGACAGAGACTGTGCAATCAGGCAAGAGGAGTTTTATTCCAGCATGCTGGGGTCACTTAGTCTCCTGGACAGAAGCGACCACGAGCTTACAACACAAGCACTTTTTATACAGTTTTTCTGGATAGACTTTTGTGACAGGATGAGTTGCTGGTTATCTGTGGTGCCTTTAGATTTATGGGTAGGCTTTAGCAGGCTGGTACCCCGATAGATCTGTGGCACCTTTAGATTTACAGGTAGGCTTTAGCAGGCTGGCTGGCACCCCGATAAGGAACAGCGCATTTCTCAATCATTTATCTTCCCTGGGGTCTGGCCAGGTGGCCTTTAGATAAGGAACTAGTCAGTTCCTGGAACCAGGTGGGGGTCACTCCCTTCCTGCAATGTTTAGTGTGCTCGGGCCCGCCTAACCTCTATATGGCCCCTTAGAAGCTGCTTCACTTAAAATGTTTTTAGCAAGCATTTGTTACAAAAGCAAATTGTGTATATTAAAGTTATATTTTTCTTTATAGTGCAAACTTATCACTTTAGAGGTAAGAAAGAGATTTCTTAGGAGGATTAATCCAGAAGAGATAATCCAGCACCCACTGTTCTCGTTCCACTGTTGATTCCAACACCCCACACTGTTTGTTTCCAAGGTCAAGACTTTATGTCTCCCTGGTACAGGTCCAAAGTTTTATTGTCACCTTCCACAAGGCAGTGGAAGGATGATTTTCCTTGACTATTCACATGGCTGATATATTTTCACGACTATGACATCATGTATAAACATACAATGTGGCACAAACCTAAAATTGCCTTAACAATGAAAATGCCAGTAAAATCATGAAAATTCCAATAAAACATCTCTCTTACTCTACATGTCATTATAACATAATAAAAGTTGTAGACTGGCATCAAGAAAGTTACAGGTAATTTTTGACTTATAATTAGTGAGCAATTTTATTCTAACATATAACTTTGTTTGCTTTTAACAATAAAAATATGTCTCAAACTGTACTATTTCATCCTTCATAAGTCTGATGCAATTCAATGTGCTACTGACGCCAAGAGACTTCGCCTAAATAAGGTGATTCATCCATAACATACTGGTATAGGATCTAGTCACATTAAAAAATAGAATTATATTAAACTGCACATAAAAATGTTACCCTAAATATTGAAGTGCAAAATGAATTTCATCATTTTAATGTCCACTGTTTCTTAGCATATATTTTAGTATGCAAGTCTCTGGTAACTTCTGTATGGGGGTAGGGAGCATAGTATAATACTGGAGTCCCTGCCCTGTCATTTCCTACTGGTGACTCACTGGACAAGTTTTTAACTTCTTTAATCCTGGAAATTTCTAGGTAGGTTATTAGAAGCATCATAAATAACGTATATAAAATTTAATATATGGAATGTATGTAATTAATAATCTAATGACTATTCATGTTGTTCAATAAATAGGCATTTTTAAAGTATCATTGTTATTATTTTTGGTAATAACATAAACCACATGAACAATGCCTGTCACCTGATACAATTATTACTAATTAGAAAATATAGAGGTAAAATGTAAAAAATGTGTAAAAGATTAAAAAAATGTGGGTACTCATGAATTTATAGAGAACAAGCTTATTAAGACAAGAGATTAAAATATTTCACATCAAATTCTCTACAAGCAAATTCATTATTTTTAGTTCAGGATATATCTGGCTCCTGTTACATAAACGATGCAATACTGCAACTGAAATAAAGAACTAGAGAAACTGAATTTATCCTCCAAGAAAATACTGACACTTTAAAACAGCACGAGCATGGTCTTGTTAGAGTAGAACCTATTTAATTTTTGTAATTTCTTATTATTTTTAAAAATATGAATTCATTTTAGATCACCGTGGCATTTATAACATATAAAACTTTTTAAAAATTGTTGCCCACACACCCCAGTAGAAGCTCAATAAAACCTAAGCAGTAGGAACATTAAAAGAAACAAACAAAAACCATCTTAATATGTCTATCATAGTCAAATTGCTGAAAACAAAATAAAGCAGCCAGAGAAAAAAGGCACATTATATAAAGGGGACAGATGATAAGAATAATCACTGACTTCTTATGGGATGCAATAGACATCAAAAGACAATAGAAGGATGTATTTAAAGAAAAAACTTGTCAACTTAGAATTTTTTTCTCAGGAAAAATATCCTTAAAAATGAAGATGAAATAAAGACAGTTCCAGATAAACAAAAGCTGATGGAATTCATCACCAGCAGATTTACACTTCAAGAAATGTTAATGTTTCAAGCTGAAGAGAAATGACATGAGTTGAAAATATGGATGGACTATGGAGTTCTGGAATGAAGGACTCTAGAAATGTTAAATACTTTTTTATTGTTTCTTAAGTTCATTAAAAGAAAAAAAGATGACTAATTAAAGCAAAAAAAAAAAATAAAATAAAAAAAATAAAAAAAAATAAAAAATAAAAATTGTTTTCCCTCTATAAACTTTTAGGGTCCTAAGTTACTCTGAAGCATTAGTGTTCTTTTGTTCAGATATTCTCAAGGGATATCGGGCCATAGTCTGTATTTGTCGAACTACTTCCATAGATACTTCAGCAAGCTCTGGAGCCTCTTTTCTAAAACCACTTAGAGATGATGAGTTAAATTGGTTTCCACAGCCAGTTCCACAGCATGTCAGTCTCACTTACATGTGCAATCTATGAAAAGTCAAACTCATAAAAGTGGAGATTTGCCAGAGGACGGAGGGTGGGAGAAAGGGCCCGATGTGGGTCAAAGGGTACCAACCTTAGTTATAAGATAACTAAGTTCTGGGGATTTAATGCACAGCATGGAGATTATAGTTAACAATAATGAAATTACCTGAAATGTGCAAAGAGAATAGATATTAAGTGCTCTCACTACACACACTGACACACATACACCCAGTGATAATTAAATGTGGTGAATTTGATTGTGATAATTAGTTCATAAGGCCTATGTATATCAATCAAATCATCACGTTGCACACCTTGAGTACATACACTTTTTATTTGTCAATTATATCTCCATAAATCTGGGGAAAGCAAATTAAAAATGAGTGATATTTCTAACAGTGCTATTTGTATGGTAAAAAGAAGGAGAAAAAAGAAATAAAGCAAAGGTTTAGTTATTCACCCATTCATCCATTCGTGTTTTGACTCATTCAGCAAAGATCAATAAAGCGTTTGCCACGTCATCCCTCAAGGAGCTGGAGGAAGGGTTCTTTTCCTCTCCTTTATGAGACCACGGGGGTCCACCTCTCCCCACCCCCCAGCCCAAGTAAAGGAGATGGGAAAAAAGTACAGTTTTTAAAACCATAATTAAAATAACACACTTCCATGTAAAAATCTATTAAATATATCATTTTATCAAGCACTAGTAAGCAAAATAAATGGCATGAATAGCATTCTAAAATTAATATTAAGCAGCATTATTTTAATGAAAATCTCCAGAATTTAAAGGCACATTTTTGAAGGAACCAGTAATCTAAAAGCTTGGTTTCCTGTCATAGACTATGAGAATCATGACATAGGTCTGAATGTGTGAAGTGCAGAGACCCCAATAGAACCTGAGAACCTGTAAATGTGAGCCACACGACCTTCTCATTTTGTCTTGAGATGTGTTGCCCAAGGTACTGCCACCAAGATCAGGAACCTGGAATTAAGGCTAAGAGAAGAAATTGAGCCTTTAGCCTAGCGGTTTTTAAACCTCAAGGATGTTCTTTCCAACTTCGTCACTTGTAGGAACGACTTAGGCAAGTCATTTAACTTCTCGGAACCTCTACTCTCTCATTTATTCAATGGAGATAGTAATTATTTCATTGGCTATTGAGGTAATTAATTAACATGGTGCATGTAAACGGGTTTGGTCAATATTAACTGTCAGTTATTATCGCATAGGTCATCACTGAAAACTTCCCAAGAAAATTATTCTGAATCTTCTTCCCCATTTATTTTATACTGTGTCTCCCTCCCTATTACAAAAAAAAAAAAAAAATCGCCCAACATCTTGCTGCTTAAGAAAAGATTTCAAGCCACGGAGTTTTCACTAAAACAATGTGAGGAAGATATGATTTTAACAATTGCTTCTTTATCATAATAAATAACATGTGATTGATCTTTCTGGACATAACAGGCCACAATGAGAGCAGGACCCATTTTCCAAAGTCCCTTAGGAGTAGATGGAGCCCATGCAGTTGCTGCCCCAGAGGAGATGTCATATGTGAATCCATGTCACTGTGTTGGCATTAGGTGATCTCTAGAGACTGACAGGTCATGAAGGCAAATTAACTCCATAGTATGAGTGGGTAGAAGCCTCTACAGGCTTTGACAATAGCTGTAGGAGCCGCTCTGGCTTGTCAAATCCCAAGGTTACAAAGAGCTCATGACGCCAGAACCCAATTGGAAGAGGGCTGGTAGGCAGCACAGGGCCAGCGGGAAAAAGAGTAATCTAATCCAAACTTTCCTGTTTGAGCCGTATCAGATGTCCTGGGAGCACTGATTGGCCGGAAGGAAAATGGCACATCATGACACATATTAAGACATCAAGTCTGAACAATGTATTTCTGAGGCTTGAGTCAAGGCAATGGTCTGATCTTCTCCAGGGCTTATGAGGGATGGTGTTTTGATGATTGGCATACATGATTAGGCCTGGCATATGTAAGAGAAAGGGTGATGCTCCAGTGTACCGATCAGATGTCAGAACTTGCTTTCCTGTTGTTTTGAATAGGGAGACCAGAGTGAAGGATGCTTCAAGAGAGGTGAAGGAATTCCCAGGAGCCCACAGAAGCAAACCAGTCTTTCCTCCCTGGATGCTGCTCTGGGGCAGAGCTCTTGAGCGTCTGTTTATTACATACATAGTCTTATATCATTAGAGTTAGCCTATAAACTTTGCAAAGGCAGGGGAAGTGTATTCTTCATCCTGAGGCCCCACCTACTGTTCTGGCCTGCAGTTCTTCACCTAGGACCTGTCACATCGAGGAGGAGCTCCACATGCGTAGTGACTTAAATGAAATTCACATTAAGCCACAATAGTTCTTGTTTTGGTGGGTGATATGTGAGCATAATGCTAATGATGATAATAATAGTCTACCAAAGGCTCTGCTGCTGCAGTCACGATGCAGAAGCTGCCAGCTACCTGATAAATACAGAAAGTGCTCTAAAGCTACATGGACCCTGCTGCACTGCTGGGATTTGTACCAGCAGCATGGAAGCCTTGCTCCCTGTCTTTCTTCCACTTACTCTGTTCTGATTTCACTTCTTATAAAACCTAAATCACATCAGCAACATTACCTGAAGGGTGTCTAGGGAATAATCTTTAGTTTTTCAGCTTTTGCAGCATAGGAAAGCACACTAGAAAGTCATTGCAACAGGTGTTGAGCAAACCAATCCGCAGCATCTGACTCTACACTTATCACTATTGGATATTATGTTAATGTCTGATTTCTTATTGTTTGTCTCTTACTGATAGAATATAAGTTCTAAGAAGGCAAAGTTTGTTGGAGTTCTGTTCACTTTTGGATCCCCTTCCCTAGGACAGTGGCCGGCACTTACTGGCCGCTCATCTCATACTTATGAATGAGGAAGGAACGGAGCACACAGCCACACTCTAGAAGAATGAAGGGAGAGTGCTGTCTTTAGAACAAAGCTTTGTTTCAGGTAAGGAAAGAATTTTGGGGAAACATAACAAGCTCCAGTTCCTCTTCTACAGAGATTATTTTAGTATCTAACTCGTAAGTGTATTATGGGGAAATAAATGAAATAATGTTCATAAACTACTGATACAGCCTGTGTTCTATCCCCACCCCTTCACCCCTCTGCCTCCCCCCAAAGAAAGCCTGAGATAAAGACTTGTGTGCGGGATCTCTATGGAGAAGTGACCCCCAAGAGCAGAAGAGAAGAACAGGGATTAGCACACAAAAAGAATTCAGTGCAATCCCCCTGCTGTACTGCTCAGATCTGCCTGGTCTTCCATTAAATCTAATTCATTTACAACCAACTGTCATTCAAAGTGGTGGCCAACTGAAGTCTCTGCAAGGATATGTTTTTAAAGGGTTAATGGAGCAAGTTGCGGTCTTTATTGTTTCAGGGGGTCTTGTGAATTTAATTGATATTCGTCTTCTCCCTCTTCTGGAATTTCTTCACCTTCCACCAGCATTTAGGTTAGTCTGGTAACTTGATTGACAGGGAAATCCACACCTCCCTTCATTCCTGAAGAGTCTAAGACCATTGCATCTTGCCTTTAGAGGATGATAATTGCTGTAATTGTCCATCTACCATTATCACCAGGTGTGGAAGCACCAAAGACACCCCAATGGATCCTATGGGTTCCAGCGATATCCCTCACTGACTTCAAGGTGTAACAGCAATATTAGCTTGTTAAGTTTATCAGAATGAATCATCCCAGCAGTATAGCAGTTCCTCTCCTTATCCAAAGTGACCAGGTGGTAATCACAGCTACAAGTTCAGTGGAAAACTTACTCTTTCTCCTGGTAGAAACATTTCCCTTTTTTGGAACCAGGATTTCTATTCCGGTAGAGATCAGGAATATGAGGACAGAACGCACACATTCCATAAGTGGTTCACTGGGAATAAAGGTGGGAAATTGAAAGTAAATAGGTAAAAAAGATAGAGCAGGAAACTCTCAGCATAATAAGACTAGAATGGCTTTATTGCTATAAGATAAGACTTCAAAACAGAGTATATTAAAAGAGACAAGGAGGAACTTTCAGAATAATAAGAGTCAATTCATCAGGAAATATAAAATCATAACAGTACAAAATTTGACAGAATCAAAGGAATAAATAGACAATTCCACAATTACAGTTACAGATTGTAATACCCCTTTCTCAGCAATTGATAGAACAAATAGAAAAAATATCAAAAATTGGAAAAGACATAGGAGATGTGAATACTATCAAGCACCTTGACCCACTTGATGTTTACATAACACTATAGACAACAAGCACAGAATACACATTATTTTTCAATGCACACAGTATGCTCACCAAAGTTGACTGTATGCTGGGCCACAAAACATGTCTCAATACACTTAAAATGATTATGATCCTACAGAGTATATCCTTTGACCACAATGGAATTGAACTAGAAATGTATAACAGTAAGATATCTAGGAAGACCACAATGACTATTTTGGAAATTAAGTAAATAATACATGTCTGCATAGCCCATGGGTCAAAGAAGGAGTCAAAAATTAGAAAATATTTCAATCTGAATGAAAATGTGTATTGACATTTTGGGAACGTGGCTAAAACAGTGCCTAGGAGAAAATTCCTAGGTTTAGAAATTTATGAGAAGGGAAGAAAGGCCTAAAATCAGATTCCGTCTTGAAAAGCTAGGAAAAGAAGAACAGACTAAACCCAAATCAAATACAAGGATGAGTGAAAGAAATGAAAGGACAAAAATAAAAAAAAATGGAAAACAGAAACAGAGGAAAGAAACAAAGGCAAAATGTTACTGTTGGGTGCTTTACCCATCACACAACCCAACATTTTCCTTTCTTCCCTCTCTGCTAGAAGAGGTCACCGCCCTCCACTCACCAGCCACCTGCTTTGGGACCCCCACTGCTGCCTGACCAGCACCAACGTTTCATCATGAGGGTCCGTTTGCCTAGGAGACGTCCAGAACCGATTGTCTCAGCCTTGATTCCCTCAAAAGCAGGTGGGTTGGAAATGAAAAAGACACAGGCAAGGAAGGGCAGGTAATACAGGATGTGTTCTTGAACTTAACTCCACTAAAGACAATTGGTTCTCATTCCAGGAGGTTTCTCATAGGTACCATCTGAAATGTGTCTCACAACTGTTCACCCTGAGAACAAAAGAGAAAGCATTTACGCATCAGCACCCAGACGTTCTTGGTAAATTTGGTGGTGCATGGGTTCACTCCTCTGCCTGTTCACGGCGTGCACGTGTGAGTGCACAGTGAGCTCACAGGGCTGCTCCGTGCTGCCACATTACAGGAGTTATACATGTGCAAGGGACACATGTCCAAAGTGAGCTCCCCTCGGGTGCCGCCTGGGCCTAGCTGGGTGGAGCTACTCAGCACTTGTTAGTGCAGCAAGTTCCTTTTTGTAAGAGATGGGGTGAGAGCATTTGAAGGGATGCATAAATGGGTCCTCATATGAGCCCTTATCACTCTGCCTAGGACTATAAATATGTATTAGGAATTTGCATTCAAATTTAGGCAAACTTTTAACATGTGGACCTGTACATATATTTTCTTGGATAGAGATTGATGAGGATAGATGAGAAGGCATATTTGGAATCCATTTTATTTGTTCTAATTTGTTCTAATAAGAGCTCTTTTTTAAAAAATTTCCTATTCTGATAGAGATTTTGTGATTTTAAAATTACTGCTGAAAAAGTGAAATTGAAACTTATTTTTAATAATGAATGTAGCTGATGACACAAAATTTCAACGACTCCATGATGTTTCTAAGAGGTAAAATATTTTTATCATTCACCAGCCACTTCCACCCATGATGAGATGGGGATGCCTGTAGAATTAATCCCTTCCTTTTGGGAGGTCTCCAGCACCAAAACCACAACCCCATTGCAATCACATGTCACTCTATTAGATCCCCATTATATCCAATTTCTTTGGATTCCTAGGGCTTCAAGGAAAACACAAAATGTGCAATTATTAAACCTTCTATGTGCCAGGCACTATGCTAGGCATTTTCACATATCTATGTAAAAAATACATCCACACAGGGCTGACTGGTTAGCTCAGTTGGTTACAGTACGGTATTGATAAATCAAGATCAAGGGTTCAGATCCCTGTACCAGCCAGCTGCCAAAAAATCCAGAAAACAGATATGTTTTTCTGCCTGCAAATATTTTTTGTTTAACCCCTATAATAACCCTGGAAGTACATATACTACTGAATTTGTAAATGAGAAAAAATAGTTTTCAGGAGATTATAACATATAAATTCAAGCATAAGTAAATGCAGTTCTGAGATTTAAACTCCCTGCATACTGCTTTTTTTCCCCTACACCCTTATTAACTCTTACACCTTGAGGTCTAACATAGTACTGTATTAATCATGTTTCCTTATTTGTTTTTGTTTGTTTGTTTGTTTGTTTTTATGCTTTTACATATTGGGACCTTGCTGATCCTGCAGGGACTGCCCTTCCCAGGGCCAGCTGCCTCCTGGAGGTAGCAAAAAGCTGGCCTGTGGGCATGCCTTTCACATGCAGACCAACCAATCCCATGCCCCCAACCACATCCTTCATCAGACTCATGCTCCAAGCCTCTATTCACTGCCCTAATCACCCGAGGGCCAGGCACCAGACAGCTAGGGATAGATCCTACACCCCAGAGCCCACTGAAATTATTCAAACCAGCCAAACCTAAACCTGTTTACCCTGCTTTGCCCTTTCTTCCCTGCAGAAAACACCATAAAGTCTCCTGCCCACACTGCACCCAGCTTCCTGACCAACCCTGATGTTTTCCTGTGTGTTCTCCCATCCTGGGTTCTGTGAGTAACAAACTATCTTTTCAACAGCAGTTGTCTCCTGATCCGTTGACCTCACCAGACCTGAATAATTATAAAACAGGTGCCTGGCACTTAGCAGGCATGCACAAAAGGTTTGTTTAAGTGAAATAAGAGAACACAGTTGATAAGAACAAAAGAGCAAAGCATTATCTACTATCAATCCATTGTATACATGGAAACATAAAGTATACAGACAGGTGTGTGTGATTGAATAGACCACAATAATAAAATCTATTGATGTGATGGTCTTGTAAATCCATACTTGCTTTTGCAGAAATTTCACAATAGTACAACTGCTTACTTTTTACCTATTTGCAGTGTGATGTGGGGTATAGGGTCATCCACGTTCTTTCTACCTTTACTGACAGTTTTATCTCAGGACATGCCATTTGGGGGCTCTGTGCATACTCTCCTCTAGAAGTCTTCTGCTGTGATGCTGGACACTTGCTAAGTAATTGATCAGTAAGACACCTGCAATTCTGATACAGATTCTGAAGTTTACATTTGTGCCTGTCAATTCAATAGAAAAAGTTGCTACTACATCCAGTGCTGAAAATACTGATTTCAACTTCTTATGTCTTTTCTAGGAATTATTGGCAATTTGAACACCTAAGTTGCTCAACACATTAGTTCTATATAGTTTAAAGCTATTTAGAGGCACCTTCCAATTAGGAAAGCCAATCAATCCACATGCAAGAGTAGGGTCCTCTCTTTTCAGTTAAAAAATGACTGTTTTATAACTTGTTCTTCAGTCTCATTGATTGGATTAAACCACTTAAAATAAAAAAAATTATAAAATCGGATAGAAAGATTAAATTGTCACTATGTCTGAAGGACATAATTTCCGATTTCAATCAACCATTTATCCAACCCCTACTATGTGTACAGACTCGTTGCATACTCTATACAGTTTTACGTAGCTCAGCCACGTTTGGTGTTATGTCTGTGGAAAAAAGTTTTCAACTGAAAAATGTGTATTTCATTTAGAATAGTTGACAAGGAACTGCAGGCAGAATTTCAATCTCTTTTAATGTGTAACAGAGAATAGTGGTTTCTTACTTCTTATTCTTTTTTTATGGCTTGTTTGACCTGTATTGAAAGATTAACCATAGCCCACATTTCGAAATTTTCATGGATAAAAATATTTTCCAGTTTAGCCACTAATAAAATACTCAGTAGGATCAGGTCTGCGGTACAGCTTCGTAATCACGGGGATAATGTGTGCCACGCGTGTAAATACTGTATTAGTCAAATGCCTAGAAACCTGTTCACCTTCATTCCTGACTTGAAAATTACAGATTTATGCTCCCTCTAGGTTCATTTATACACAATTAAACAAAATGTGTGTAATTTCCCAAGTGCCATAATTTGTGTTTCACTAATTTTTCTGAGTAGTAAAGTCAATTTGAAAAAAAAGTTGCTGAGATGTTTCAGGTCTCCATTGAGCTTGGTTTATACACATTTTAGAGATAGGTTTGCTTAAATTCAGCTGAAACAGTCGGGCAAAAGTTGCATACAATTAAATGCCTATTTTAAACCAAAGACAAAATTTGCACGGGTGTAGAGTTGGAGGGAGAAGGCTGGAAACATTTGGTTTTATATTCTTAGCCATGACATTCTCAATAAAGAATTCCTTTTCAAAGATGAGAAAAATTCCCCTCACATTAAAAAATATTGCAATGTTTCCCATGCACGTAGAAATCATTTTATGTTGCTGTCCTGCAGTAAATTAACAACCATAGCATCATTTATGTGCACAATCCATTTACCTTTTCAGCATATGGATCATTTGTTCATCTCAAAGGAATTTCTGAGAGTAGAAAAAGCAGAATGTGTACACAGAAGAAAATAACAATTTGTACCAAAGAGAGTATCAACAGTTCAGCTTATAACTTTGCAAAAGCTTGTAAATAAATATGACTTCAACCCACTTGTCTCACTTGCTGTTGAAATAACTGCATAGTCCTCATCTTGATGGAAATCCATTTCCCAAACAGTCTGGTCTGCTGTGGATTGTGTTGTGTACAGAGCTATTCTTTAATTCCTTCACAGAGAGAGAGTGGATTATAAACAAAGAGTAAAATAAACATTCTTGCATCTTTTGTCTAGTGTGAGAGAAGGATTATGAGGAAAAGGGCATGTGTGTACACACACACACTGTGGTGCAGACTCAAAATGTTCCACTGTGGCTCTTTACCGAGAGACAGTGTCATTAAAGACATTGTGGGAAACAGCCCTCTGCATCAACCCAGGGTATCTCAGTGCAAAAAGTGATGGGGGTGAGGGATCGCCAAAGAAAATAGAATCCAGAGGGCAGCAGTCTTGGTTCCAAAAACCACGTGATCTGTCATAGGTCACACAAAAATCTCTGAAACACCAAATTCAGTAATTCTAGAGTAGATCAGCTTCTTCCTCCTGATGTTGTCTTGTCTTCTCTCAGTAAGCATCCTTTTTGGATATTCTTGTTCTGAGTCATTCTGAGGGTTTTCATCACCTCCAATTCATCATTACAGTGATGCAGCAGTTCTACTTTTGAATCATAATAGGTTTGATTTTAGCTGTAATTTGTTGTAGTGGTAGCTTAAATATGACCAAGCAGCTCCATCTCTAAATCCCTGGGCCACCATACACAAGAGACAGGACTACACCAGCTGCTCACTCGCTAACAGCTAAGGCTGGGTGGTCTTGGAAGCAACAAAACATGCACCCTCTGAGATCTGCTGGCAGAAGACTTTTCTTCCAAATGCATACCCAGTCACTGTCAAAACACCTCAGTACCCTTTCTGTAAGAGCATAAGCTGCCTGGTGGAAGGAGAACCTACAACCCTTGTCTCCTCTCTTTGTCTAGAACCCTCTTCTTGCTCGTTGGTCTCATGGGGAGGAGAAGTAACATCAACCCTGGCTTGTGCCTTACCTACATCTGCTGCCACTGTGTCTCTGCGTTAAGACTCTCTTTTTAGGAGGAAGCACACTATCAATCAAACCTTCTTCTCTTCCTGAAATTTAAATATCATTCCTAAATCTGATTAATTAAAATGGGATATTATGGCCTCTCTTAAACACATCAATTTGTTCAATCAGAGGCATCGACATTGTTGAATCACATCCTCCCAAATCGTCTGAACAAGCAACGCCAAGAGTAGCCTTCCCAGGCCACAATGTGTCCACCCTTCTAATGTCACTCAAGGTGGCTCCGTCAGAAAGAGACGCCTCATCATTAATCCGAGGCTCACTCCCTCCTCTAATTATGTTTGTCAAAATTGTTATACAAAAATGGGAGTTTATTTTCATTGTACTATTTATTCATAAAACATTTAAAGATTTTTCTTGCTTAGTGAGATAGAGTTTAATGCTAGAAGTCAAGGAGTTTTTGCTGTTAGGCAATGATGTTCAAAGACAAGTTATCTCTATTTCGGTTCCTCAAAATTGCATTCTAAGATAAGGAATATTCTTTTAACCTTTCTTTTTCCTTTTTTCCCACGTGAGACATTAACACCAGCACAACATTCTCCTTTCAGGAGATAAAGGCCATCTAGAATCTCTCAATGATTAGGAGCAGGGACTCTTATACTCATATCTATTTTTTGCAAAGCCTGTGGTAGAGTTTGGCACAGAGCTATTACTAAATAAAAGCTTTAATTTTATTTCTATTTTTGAATTTGTGTTAAAGTATTATCCTAGTGGAGTGTTTTCAACCTGGATTTTACAAACCTCAGAAGGTCTTTAAGTACCTCAAAGGATCCCATAATCTCAAAATTTTCTCATAACAAGAGTGATTTTTAATCCACTTTTAGTGTTAAGACTATGATTTTACCTAATCCCTTAAAATGAGAAAATATTGCTGATATTCTTGAGAGGGTCTGGGATGTTTGTTTGACTCTCCCGGGAGGGTTATGCAATTTTTAAAAACAATAAATTTTTCCACCAGATTATGATGTGTGAGGTAAGAATGAACTGCTCCTAATGATAATCCTAGGACATGTGTGCATGATGTTCCATTGTCACCGATTGTCAATCAACTCATATGGGTACTGTGTTCAAATATGCTACTTTAAAAGTTAGTCTCATTACTTTATAATATATATTATGTCACTTCATTCAACATATATAAAAATATATTGTTTTAAACATCAAATTCTAGTTGATATATCAATAAAGGAGGACAAATTTGCCTGTAAGAATTGGTATGACCACAACTAGAGGAGTAGCTAGCATTTGGCATGTCGTTCAATAAATATATGCTGCACAAGTAAAAGAAGAAATGAATGAATGAATGAATGAATGAATCTAACTAGTGCTCCAGATTATGATTTGACTTAAAACTGAATTAGTGACTTCCAAAATGAATATTTGGAATAAGTGACTGTTCATATTTCTGGCTATTTATTTTATCAGATAATGGGATGTGTGTGTGTGTGTGTGTGTGTGTGTGTGTGTGTGTGTGTGTGTAGTGGGTCAATATGAGTGAAATGTTCAATGGCTTCTTAAAAAGCTACTATGTGATATCTCCAGGGCATAACAACCAGGAACAGTACTAATGCGACTTTGAAAGTGCTTAGCACAAAATAGCCATTTCTCTGGATCTGAAAATTACAGCAAAGTGATAAACTCTACACCTTCTCCTCTCACAGACTGCAATGTGGGTGCATTGTAGGTATATGCATATGCTTAAAATGGGTGTAAACTAAGTGAAGTCCAGTGACATTTAATTTACTGTCTTCTGAAATGCAAAGTTAATTGTGGCTGGACTTCAGAATTCATATATAACAAATCTCTTCGGTGACCTAGCTCAATTCAGTAGCATTACAATATTGTCTTTCCTTTTTTTAACACAGTTCCCCCACTATGAAATGAATATCACCTGATTATTCACCAACTACCCAATTACCCTAAGGAGTCTATCCTATCTCAGAAGCAGTAACATAATATTGAAAAAATATAGTGATGAACTGTGACTTCTTGTCTGAGTCAATGGATCATACAATCTCTAATATCAAGCTTTCCAATGTGTAGATTAACATTTCCTGAGACATTAAGTAAAGTCATACTGTACACAGCTTGATTACCAGATGTAATCAAAACCAGGCCTGCTGTTTGGAACTAGAATTTTCCAGCTAGAGTGAGCACTATTATTGCCTACTCTTGTTTTTCCTAGTTTTCATCTGATTTACAGGACAGGGAAACCAATGTTGTAAGCAAGAGAGGGAAAGTAGGCTAAGTAGGAACTTGCCAGAGATCTGGCCTCATTTTTGTGTTACCTTCTCTATATCGCAAATGCACCCCTGGGAGCAGGCGTCAATGGCATGCAAATCTAATTGCAAAAGTAATAAACAGAAACTACGTGGATGTTTCTCTCGTAGTTAACCCTGTTAATGTCAGACTGGAAGTTGTCTAAATATCTAATCTCTCATTGAATCAATAGTAACATATTTTAGACAGAGAAAAGGTTAGGGAGTTCAGGGAAAGAGTTATGTAAGAATGCCATTTCCAGATTCCTATGGTGTGCTCTCAAGACTGTATTATGTTAACATATGCTGCATTGAAAAGTGGCATGCTAAACAAAACAATCTAGAGCATAGGATTTGAGGGAACTATTTAGACTCTAATTTGATCCACTTAAATGTTTTCATCAAAATCAAATGGCTATTGGCTTGCTTATTTGCATTAAATTTTTTTTTTTAAAAGCCTGACCTAATCGTTAAATTAGGGTGTTAACACAGTGATTCTCATAGTGTGGTGCCAGACCAGCAGCAGCAGCTGGGAATTTGCTAGAAATGGAAATTCTCAGGCGCTAAACCAGACCACTTGAATCAGAAACTGATTAACAGGCCTTCCAGGTGTTTCTGATACACATTAAAGACTGAGAACCACTGGACTAAGACATATCCCCCAGTTTTCAAGTAATCAAAAAGAAGCAAGTACTGTACACCAAATAATTGCTATCAATTTTTGTTTATTTGCTACTTGAAACAATTGGTTTATTATACTGAATGATTTCAAAATAATTATGAAAGTAAAAATAAGAAAAAGAAATTATTTTTATAACTAAAGGGTAAATAAATACCCTTGAGAATCTTGAAGGTGGCTCTCTTCCAGGATTTCTCTACTTCAGCAATATTGAAAATATGGGCAGGATCTTTCCTGGTGTGCAGCTGTCCGGCATTACAGCACATTAACAGCATCCCTGGCTTTTACCCACTAGATGCCAGTAGTATCCTGTCCCCACAGTTGTGAAAACTCGAATCTTCCAAATGTCCCCTGAGGGGGGTGGGGTGCAGATTGCCCCCATGTTGAGAGCCACTGATCTAGTTGACTATTTAGAAAGATTTTATTTGTTCATCTGCTTTAAAAACAACCATATCTCCTGGGCCCATGCCATAAGCAAGGCACCATACGCTGCAGTAAAGATACATTTTCCACATTGGTGTGGAAATTTTGGTTCATCCATATGAGTTTGAAACTTGAAGGCAAGTTGTTTTGTGACGTTACCCATCCACTTTTCTCAGATCCATGAAATCATAGCTAACCATTTTATTCAAGTCTGTCCGTGTCAAACTTGACCCTCAGAAAGATGGCACTGTGGGGTATTGAAAAAGCAGTGATTAAAACTTAGGTGACATGGCTTGTTTTATCTGCTACTAATTTGTTGTATAGACTTAGGAAGAGAACTAAATCCTTTGGGTCTAATTATTTAGTATGCAAACTGAGGCTGGTGGGCTATATAATCTCTATGATGACCTCTGCCTTTTATATTTCTATCAATAATACATTTCAATCATACTCAAGTATAATAGATATTTAGCTAATAATTAAGAACCATGCTAAGCACATTATCTCTTTAATCTTCTCATCAACTCCATGTGGAAGATGTTATCATTTTCAAAATTTTCAAAATAGAGATCTTGAGATGCAGTCAGGTAGTATAACTTCCCAAGGCCACACCCTAGTCTCCAGGCATCCTGACAAGGGCCAGGGCCCTTCTTTTATAGGATGTCTGTCTTACTTGTACCAAGCTGATTACTGGGAGGATGCAAAATGATTACCATAAAAAGATATGAGAGGAGAATAAAATCAGCACAAGCTGTCTCGAAATAACATGAAGTTTTATTTTCAATAGAATTTATCAAAACAAAGACTATATAACACAGGTGTGGGTATGGGGCAGGTTTCTGGTTTTCACTCCACAAAGCATTTACGAAGCGCTTTTGACTTGTCAAATGGCATGCTAGTGCTCTTGGATGTGGAATTGTTTAGATCTTGACTGCCATCAAGAAGTTCAGGAATCTGCACAGTGCAGATCTCTTGGAAGAAGACCCTGGTTGGTTTTCCATTAGGCATCAGCGAGAACAACATATAGTCAGTGGCCTGCCTGCTGCACGGGCCTCCAAAAGGACAACACACAGTCAGTGGCCCACTGGACAGACCCTCTTTCTTTTGCACTCCTAAGGAAATAGATGGAGAACAAAATTGTAAGAAGTGAAGACAATCAGAAAAATATCTGCACTGAGCTTGCTTGCATTTCTTACCCCCTTTCAAATAGAAATAATGAGAAATAAAAATTCTTAGGTTTGTTAATAGATGTTTATTTACACCTTATCCTTATTGCCTCCAGAGGCAGAAGTTGCCATGGGCCCATACATCTCTGTAACACTTAAATAGTGGCCCAGGAATCCTGCTGAGTTTCTTTAGGGGGGCTCCTCACCTTCCAACTTTGACCCCTCCAGGTATAGCTCTTGAGAACTCGAGAGCAAGTTGCATAGAATTACCTTACCCAGCTACTTTTCTCAATTGTTACTGAGGGAACCAGTTTATCCCAGTGCATGAAATCATACTGATTACATTATTCAAGTTATAGTCCTGTCAAAATTGGCCCTAAGAAAGATATGGGGGAATAGCAGTAGGACCATTGTTTTCACAGTTTTTTCCTCCTTCATACCAGGTGCTCTCAAGTGACTGACATGAAACATAATCATTAGAATCAGTATTAGTAGAGGATTTAAAAAATTGAGGTGAAGCAACTATTTTTGGACTAATTTATTACAGAAAATTAGGCGAATCACGGCCAATACGCCATTGCCTTGCACCTCATTCTTCACAGATCATGTTGGTTTTGCTCTCTCATAAAAGCCAGGGTTTATTTAGCATTTCTCAGATTTTGTCTGACAACAACTTTCTCAAAATGTAGCAGAGGTTTAAGGGTCCCATTTCTGCTCTTATTACTTTAACCAGGACTCTGAAGGAAGTGGGGGAAAAAAAAAAAAAAAGATACAGGTGAGTTGCATTGGTTTTATTTCTCCCAACCTGCGCAGCAGCTTCGTCATAGTCTGTACACAGACGGCAGGGCCCTTGTGAAGCTGGGCTCCTGGCAGCACGCTGGCACGGCTCTTGGCCCTTAGTGGTATTCTTCATGACTGTTGTCTGCTAGGGTAATTGTCTTGTCTTAATTTAGGTCGCTAATGATATTATGAGATAGTTTGATGGTGGGGTCATTTCTTTTGATGTTGTTTTTGTTACTATTGCTTATATATCAACTCATTGTGATTCTATAGAAGACTGAATTCTATAGTCACCCTGGAGGGCGGGAAGGGGACAGGAAGGGGAGGTGGGAGAAGGGGAGGGAAGGGGAGGGAAAGGGAGGGGAAGGGGAAGGGAAGGGAGAGGAGGGGGAGGGGAGCGATGCATGGAAGGGCATCGCCGGACACTGGGATCTGCACAGGCCGCACTTGCTTGCAGGACTAGCATTTCTCTGTCCTGCTCTGCTTCCCTCCTAGCGTGAGAGCTGACGGCTGGGAGATCACACCATGCCGCTCCGTGTCCTGTCAGGTTTGAAATTATTTCCGACAGGCTACCAAAACAATTGGTCCCTCACTTCAGCAGCTTTTACACTAGTTGAAGTCTAATTTATAAGATAGATCATCCGCTTCAGTGATCCCATCTCTAATCCTCCTAAGGTACCTTATGCAGAGACCTCATCTGAGAAGCACAAAGCTTCCCAAACCCCACCCCCTCCATACCTGGCCCCCTTGCATGGACACCCAGGGGCCTCTATTGATTATTGTTCAATAGAAATACTTCCCCTGGCACTCAGCTTTATTTATTGATTTTTATTGCATGTAAATCCATAATACTCACTCGAAATGCATGCTTACTGGGTTTAAATGTGTTTTAATGGAAACTAGCTCTGGAATGTATCTATTCTGTCTAATCCCACTCTTCTGAATACAGAAGGAGGGATGACTTTGTGGTCACCTTCAGAGAGATTGTCCAGTCTGCAGTACCACCTTGTCCTCCTGCCATTCAGCCTGCCAGGAGGGGTACAGAGGACGCAGAAATGTGATTCAGAATTTTCAGCAAGTTTTCTGGTTTAAGGCGAAACATCTATTTGAACAACATCCGTAGGATAAACAAAATATTTAGAACTTTAGAAACATTATTTAGAGAATATAATTTAGATAACAGTATTTAGGAAATACCGTTATTATTTAGAAATGATATTATTCAGAAATAGCACTCCTGAAATATTAGTAAATCTATCTGATAGCATTAAAAAAAAAAAAAGCCATGTTATATACTGTTGGTTGTACAGTCTGTCTAGGGAAGCATGCCCTACACTCCCCACCCCAGCAATCCAGAAACAGGGACAGTCAGGGAGAATTTCAGCTCGAGCATTTTCCAGCTTCTCTCTAATCATGGGAATGTATTGCTACTCAATACTGCTTTAAGCTTCTAGCCTAAAAGCTGGCCAGGAAAGCCAATTTCTCTACATTTAACACAGAAGCCATCAGCTCCAGTAACCATGTTGTTAGGGCACTAACTGGCCCTTAGAATTCGTTTGGTTTTTGTTTTTTTACTTCCTGGGGTTTATTTGCCCCCTTTGGGACAGGCACACATTTAGGTATCCAGAAAAGTGGGAGTGCAGTTATTTCTCTTACTGTTCTGTGGCTCGTCACTGAAGTTATAAAAGAGGACTGTCACTTCTGAAAATTCTGTTGGAGTTCTAATTGTTTAGTTATTACTGACTCACTAGCTCTTACATGTGGTGGGAGTGAAGTTTCAAGACTCTTTATTGGTGGAGTAAATAATTTTTTCTTTCTTTTTTTTTTTTTGTGACCGGCAAGGCTCTTTATTGGTGGAGTAAATATTTTTTTCTTGACCGGCAAGGGAATCAGAACCCTTGGCTTGGTGTCGCCCGCACCCCGCGCTCAGCCAGTGAGTGCACCAGCCATCCCTATATAGGATCCGAACCGGCGGCCTCAGTGCTCCCAGCGCCGCACTCTCCCGAGTGAGCCACGGGTTCGGCCCAATATTTTTCAAACTATAAGTGTTAGCTTTTTATTTCAAAATTCTTCTCAGTATGCACTTTTGCAATCAAGTTCTGGTTTTACACAAAAAAAATTTTAAAGCATTAAAATATAAAAATAATTAACAAGAATAAAAGGATTTGGTTTATTGCCTAAAATATGAACTTGTGATCAATCACAAGTGGTGAACACAATGTTTTTTACCCATAAATAAACGTGAAAACAAGAGAACGTAAATCCAAGGAAGGAGGCAGCAATTTACATGTGCCAGATACTCTGATAGGCACTAAGGTTTAATCTTTCTAATGAAATTTATGTTCTATATGGCTAGGTCAGAAAATATCAGGATTTGCCATAGAAAGAAATGAAAAATGAATTGTAGAAGGGTCACAAAACACTTTTGAAAACTGCCTGTCTACAGTTTTCAAAAGCGTTTAGCTGAGTCATTGAAAAGACTGACATGATACAAGGCATATGGACTATCCCATAAGAGTTAATGGGCTGGGGTAACAGGAGGTAATATGATTTAGGGAAACAGTGCAGCCAAGTCACTTAAGGTAATCTGCCTGTGGCTCAGTGAAGAGGGCGTTCTAAGAATTTCCTTATTTTCATCTAGAAAAACTTGTCTCATTTAATTGCTTTTTTTCCATCTACCACACAAGTATAGGAATAGAAAAGTACACACAATGCATTTAAACCACATGCAGAATTTTATAAGGCTCTAATTTAAAAGTCATTTGTAACAATTTACACTCCCACCAGAAATGCAGGAGCGTTCCCTACTCTGCATCCTCACAAGCATTTGTTTTTTTTTTGTCTTGTTGATTATAACCATTCTAACTGGAGTGAGGTGGTATCTCCTTGTGGTTTTAATTTGCACTTCCCTGAGGATTAGTGATGTTGAGCATTTTTTCATGTGCCTGTTGGCCATTTGTATGTCTTCTTTTGGAAAGTGTCCATTCAGTTACTTTGCCCATTTTTTAACTGTTTTTGTTGTTGTTGTTTTGTTTTTTGTTGCTGTTGAGTCATTTAAGTTCCTTATATATTCTGGATATTAGCCCCTTGTCTGATGTGTAGTTTGCAAACACTTTCTCCCATTCTGTAGGTTGTCTCTTCACTTTGTTGATGATGTCCTTTGCTGTGCAGAAGATTTTTAGATTTATGTAGTCCCATTTGTCTATTTTTGCTTTAGTTGCCTGTGCCTTTCAAGTCTAACTCAAAAAAGTACTGCCCAACCCCATTTCATGTAGTGTTTCCTCTATGTTTTCTTCTAGTAGTTTCATAGTTTCGGGTCCTAAATTTAGGTCTTTGATCCATTTTGAGTTAATTTTTGTATATGGTGAGAAATAAGGGTCTAGTTTTAATTTTCTGCATGTAGATAACCAGTTTTCCCAGCACCATTTGCTGAAGAGGCTGTCCTTTCCCCACTGTATATTTTTGGCACCTTTTTCAAAACTGTTGACTGTAAGTGTGTGGGCTCATTTGGGGGGTCTCTATTCTATTCCATTGACCAATTTGTTTGTTTTTATGCCAGTACCATGCTGTTTTGATTACTATAGTTTTACAGTATATTTTGAAATCAGAAAGCGTGATGCCTCCAACTTTGTTTTTTGTTCAAGCTTATTTTAGCTATACGGAGTCTTTTCTGGTTCCACACAGATTTTAAGATCACTTTTTTCTACTTCTGTAAAGAATGTTATTGGTATTTTGGTAGGGAGTGCATTGAATATGTAGATTGCTTTGACTAATATGAGCATTTTGATGATGTTAATTATTCTGACACATGAACATGGGATATATTTCCATTTATTTTTGTTCTCTTCAATTTTTCTCACCAATGTTTTATAATTTTCTTTGTAGAGGTCTTTCACTTCCTTCATTGATTTTACTCCTAGGTATTTCATTTTTTTGGTAGCTATTGTGAATGGGATTAGTTTCTTGATTTCTTTGGCAATTTCTTTGCTGGCATATGGAAGGCTATTGATTTTTGTGTGTTGGTTTTGTATCCTGTCACTTTTCTGAATGGTATGGAGGTACTTCAGAGAACTAAAAGTACATCTTCCCTATGAACTAGCTATCTCACTACTGCGTACATATCCGAAGGAAATTATACCAATACATCAAAAAGACACCTGCACTCCCATGTTCATCCCAGTACTTATTCACAATAGCGAAGAGAAGGAATCAACCTAAATGTCGATCAATGGATCAATGGATAAAACTGTGGTATATATTCACAGTGGAATACTATTCAGCTATTAAAAAAAAAGAAAGAATGAAATCCTGTCATTTGCAGCAACATGGATGGATCTGGAAACCATCATGTTAAGTGAAGTAAGTCGGACATAAAAAGACAAAAACCTTATGGTCTCTCTTATATGTGGAATCTTGGGGGAAAAAAAGTGGTTCTCATAGAAGTAGAGAGTAGAAGAATGGTTACCAGAGGTGAGGTAAGCAGGGGGGAAGAAAAGTGATGGACTAAAGGGTACAAAACTATGTATCTACCCTAAGTGAATCATTGTGCAGTATATGCATGTATTGAAACAACACACTGTACCCAATGAATATGTACAAGGAAATGTTAAAATATTTTGAATAAAAAGAGAAATAAATTGTATAAATCTGTTTTTGTTGCTTATAATAGAATACCCGGAACTGGGTGATTTATAGGAAAATAAAATTTATTGCTTACAGTTTCAGAGGCTGAGAAGTCCAAAGTCCAGGGAACACACGTGGTGAAGGTCCTCTTTAGTGGTGGTTTTACAGCAACACAGGGGTCTCACATGGCAGAAAATGGCAGAGCAGAGAGAGAGAAGATAGCTCTTCATGTACTCTCCTTTTAAGGCCTTCACAATCACACCCTGACCACCACTATTAATCCATTCACTAGGGCATGATCCTGCAATCTAATCACCTTCAAGATCTCACCTTTCAATTACCATGATAAGATTTCCCACCCTCAACAGTTACAGTGGGAATTAAGCTTCTAATATATGAACTCTGGGGGACACAGTTTAATCAATCCACAACATAAATAAAATAAAATTATAGTAAAAGTCATTTTAGGCCTTGCAGAGTTTTGTTACTATTTTAGGACAATCAGAAACGTGTATAAAAGAGAAATCTCAAATTCTTTTTTCCTTGGGAATTTGCGAAGAAATGGAGGGAATGTAGAAGACTTAAAAAAGATGAATACACCTTATTAATATCATGTGATTTGAGAGGGAAGCAAGATAATATGTTGAAAGCAGCAGTAATCTGAGATTAAAGAAAGCCTGATCCTCATAAGAGCCTTTTAAGAATATCACTTTATGATGCTTCTGCAGGCCATTTCACCTCTCTAGCATCAACTTTCTAGCTTATAGAATTAGTGAGTTTGATGAAAGAATATCAAAAGTCACTTCAAGTCTAAGGTGTGATGGTTTTTAAAAATCAATTGCAATGTGAGATTGGGTTGGAAGTATGACTCACCCACTCTTATTAATGGTGTAGATTCCCTATACCTATCTTTTTCTTTTTTAAAAAATTTTAATCTTTTTCTGTTTGTTTAATAATTTACACCAATGCTACTAACAGCTTCATGTCAATAAGCAAGCCAAGCTAGAAAAAAAAGAAACAAGAAGTAGACACTAAAGTAGTATAATATAGCTTGGTTTTATGTAGTCTTGTTTAAAGAGAACTTCCAAATTCCAGCTGTGTACTGTTTAAATGTCTCCTTAAATGAAACTGACAGAGGGAGAATAGGATCCAATTAGCAAGAGTTTCCTTTCCTTGCATCTGATAAGTTAACATCTGTGCCTTCTGATAAAGGCACTTTACTTTTTTTTTCAGTGGCATTTGCACTATTCATTAGTACCCTTTTAGTACAAATAGCTGACTCCAAAAAATGCCCCAGGGCTTCAATGAATTGTTAGACAGGTGACAAAGAAGCATCACCTGAGAAGGAAACCTCTCCAGGTATCCATTTGGGTTTCCACATTAACAGTATACATTAAGATGTGAAACAAAAATATTAGTCACACTGAATATTTTAATACAGTACTCCCTAACAATGTTTCATTTAATATAATATAAAAGGATATGATGATATTGATAATGATGATAAAGTTAATTACTAATTTGTAGTTATTTGCTGATTCCCTTAAAGGTATACACATAGTGCATAAGAAAACACTTTGGTTTTTTCCTTGTGATTATATGTTCCTGTTTTGGGCAAGAAATATTTTTTGTTTTACCTTCATTTCCAAATGTTAGACCCTCAGGTTATATTTTTGTCTGCAGAATGCTCATCCCTCCTCTGATTTTTCTGCCAATTTCCCCCTGCTCTATCATGTCCAACAATGTCCTCTGGAGCCTCCATCTGTCAGCAAGCATTCTATCCTTCTGTTTCTCTACGTAATACCCCCTCTTTTGTCTTAAAGGAATTTAGAAGACACCAGTTCCCCTGCAGTCAGTTCTTTCACTGTGAGATTTCTGGTTCTCACAAGCCCAACCCTTGCTTACCATGAAGCCAAAAGGTAATGTCACCTAAATCCTTGTGCAACTTCTTCTCTTATGAGATGTCTGCTGTGCAATGATTTTACCATACTGACAATTTTTTTCTCAATCTATTCACAGCCTCTTTTCTCACTCTGACAGGACTGCTAAGAGATTTGGTCCAGAACTTAATACTTGAGGTGCTTTCCTCCTTATCTACCTAATAGGTTCTGAAATAATAGTCCCAATCATCTGCCATTACCTAAGAGGAGATGAGTCACTTTTAATCAAAGGGATATTTTTACAACAGAAACACTGCCAGGAGTTTGCAAAGACAGGTTCTAATCATGATAAGAGTCTTTCACTATCAGTGCAGTGCAACATACCTCTCTTTTATTGTCACTGCTGGGCACGGCAGGGATATCTTTCACCCAGAGAGCATAAAGGAAAAAAAAAAAAAAAAAAAAAAGGCTAAGAAGCCGTTTTTTAATTAATGGTGAGCTGACAAAGATATCTATGCAGAGTCCAAACCACTGTCACTCTTACCATTATGCTGGGTAAGTAATTCATTTTATATTCTTTGCAGCACTAGAAGCTTTCACTCAATTTAGCACTTAGTTATGGCTAGGCCAAAGACATGACATGATTGTCCTACCACTTGGTGCAAGAGAAGGTATTAAGTTGGGTATGGGGTGGATTTCACACTCAGTGTTGTAATAAGCAAGTATAAAAGGCAATAGAAATTCCCAGGTCAGTATTTCTTAAAATGTGTACAAGATTGGGCATTTGTAAAGAAATGTCAACAATCCCACTCTACCCAAAACAACTCTGGGACAGGACAAAATTGTCAAAAACTATGACTCCACAGCTCTGAAAACTGACCATGAGGAAATAACAAAGAGTCAAGTATCTACCCATGGAAAGCTGTTCAGTTCCATGTAATAACAGTAAAATCTACTGCATTCTGCCTGGGGGTGTCCCATTTTCCCTTTGCCCAACTCAGTTGAGGTGGCAGTGCTACCAGGGAAGGGGTGGTTATTAAAATGAGCAGCTTTGTTGCTGGAGGGGGTTAATTTGATCTGGCACATAGCAAATTTCTACACCCAAATTTCTGACACACCCAGTGGCATTGTCAATGAAAGCAGTAAATTCAGAAGGAAACAAAAAAGAGAAAACATCGAGGTGGAGTCTGCTTGGGTGAGCAGTGTAATGGTGGACTAGCCAAAAATTAACCAGGAGATCCTGGAAATGAGAGAGCCACAGAGGGACTAAGTAAGCTCTCTCCATATCCCTGGCTGACTAGGAAGTTGTCAAGGAAGTTCCAGGATAACTCAGAAAAAGTTAAAGCTAGCACAGAAGTGAAATCTGCATAATATTTAAATGCATGTCCCAAACCACACTTAGATCTGTCAGGAGAGGACAGAAGCCTTAATGCCATGAGGTATTTGAGCAAAACATCTGAACAAATGATTGGCTAACTGTTAAGCTATGCAGACACAGGTGTGATTCTTAGGATGTCAAACTAAAAAATAAAAATAAGAGTAATAATGAAAGGAAAAAAAAAAAAAAACACTGAATAGAGACACAGTGGCCACACACTGTGGTCGGAGAGCAAATGCACAGATATATTTCAGGCAAGTTACTAGAAAACAAAACAAAACAGAAACAACCACAACCCTCAGGGGGAAATAATCAAAATCCAGAGATGCTACAATAAATTATCTAAAATTTTAATATTTTCAGCCAAAAATTATAGAACATACAAAAAACAAGAAAGTGTGACTTATACACAGGAAAGAAATCAGTAGAAATTGTCTGTGAGTGGGCAAAGATGTTGGTTTTAGCAAACAGTCTTTAAAGCAGCTATGATATCTATGCATGTTCAAAGAATTAAAGGAGAATATGATGATGATGAATCAACAAATAAAGATCACACTGAAAATAGTAACTTGGAAAAAGAACCAAATGGAAATTCTGAAGTAGAAAAGTACAATAACAAATGAAAGATTTACTACATGGACTTCATAGCAGATATGAGATGGAAGCAAGGATCTGTGAACTTGAAGACAGAATACTAAAAATCATCCAAACTGAAAATCAAAGAGGAAAAAGATCAAAGAAAAATGAGTCTGAGACCTATAAGACAAGTACAAGCCTACCAATACGTAATGGGTGTAATGGGAGTTCCAGAAAGAAAGGAGATTGAGAAAGAGGCAGGAAAACATATTTAAAAAATAAATTCCTACAATTTCCAAATTGGATAAAAAGTATTAATACAGATTCAAGAAGCTCAAGGAAACCAAGTAGGATATATACTAAGAAATCCACACCTACCACATTGTAGTTAAACTGTTGAAAGCCAAGGGCAAAGAGAAAACCTTTACAGCAGCAAGAGAAAACTGACTCGTTGTGCACAGGATAACAGCAATATTGATTAAAAGCTGACTTTTATCAAAAACAATCAAGGTCTGAAGGTAGTGAAGTGGCAAAATTAAAGTTCTAAAGAAAACAAAACAAAATAAAAACAAACTTGCCCATTAAGAATTCAAAGTCCTAAATAAACCTTGCCGGAGAGAATATATTGTCAGCAGAATTGCTTGACAAGAGATGTTACAAAGAGACCTACAGACTGGAAAAGAATCACACCAAAGAGTAACTCAAATCTCGAAGAACAAATGAACAGCACTGGCAATGGAAAACATGTGAGTAAATATAAAAACTATCTTTTAAAACTCTTTTTCTTAATTTCTGTAAAAGTCATGAGCAATTATCATACTATATGGTTTTAAGACATATACACATTAATATATACAACAATCAAAGTGTAAGGAAAGTAGGAAAAGTGGAGTCAGGCTCACTCTCTTTATATCTGCTACAAATGGGCAAGATTCAGCACATTCACTAGAAACAAATTATAAAAGTAGTGTAACTGCACATGTGTGCCCATTTACTGATTCAGCATGATTGCTGTAATTATGTAATGCTTAGGTTGTAACCACTATTGTTTACTTGTGATATAAAAGTAACCACTGGTCAGCAGAGCTCAGAGTGGGCAGAGCATGGAGGGTCAGTGGAGCAGAGCCTGAGCTTGTATTGGAGGTATAAAGTGTGTCTGTGAAGCTCACATCTGAAAAATAAAGTATGTCTACCTTGCATAAAGCTGCCACGGTCTTCTTTCAATTACCTGACTCATGACTTGCACAGGAAGGGGCAGAAGGATCTGAGACTCCTACCCGACACAGAGTAGTAAGAAATAGGAGGAAAAAGAGCTACATTGGAGCAAAGTTGCTATATTTTACTGGAACTGAGTCAGTATTAACTTAAGATAGACTGTGAAAAGTTAAGAGCCATATTTGCAATCCCTAGAGCAACTACTAGATTAAGAGGCATATTGTAATTGTGAAAAGTTAAGAGGCCTATGGCAATACCTAGAGCAAAAAATAAATGTTTTTACATAAAATAAGTCAATAAAGTAGGAAAAAAATTGGGCATATAGAAAACAAATGGAAATTGATGGTCATAAATCCAACTACATCAATAATAACATTAAATGTGAATGGACAAAACGCTAATAAAAAAGCACAGATTGTAAGACAAGATAAAAAGAAAAAGCACGATCCAAATGTGTACTAGAGAAACACGTTAGAATCACAGTCACAAGTAGATTGAATGTAAAAGAATTGAAAACTATATACCATGCAAATAGTATGAGACCTGGAGAATCTATAAATCAGAAAAAAATAGTCTCTAAGACAAGAAATATTACTAGTGACAAAGAGCAACATTTTATAGTGACAAAAGGTCAATGCATCAGGAACATATAATAGTCATAAACATATTCACACCAAAAGAAGAGCATCCAAAATACAAGAAGCAGAAACTGACAGAATTAAAGGAAAAATAGACAATTCAACAATTAGAATCAGACTTTCATTATCCCACTCTCAATATATCATAGAATTAGACAGAGAGTAGCACACTTGGACAACACTGTCAACCACCTTGACTTAACTAATATTTATAGCACATTCCACCCAACAACAGCAGAATATACTTTCTTTTTTTAGCACACATAGGAGTCTCTAACATAGACCAAATGCTTGAAACAAGTGTTTAAAACAACCTCAAAAAATTTTAAAAAGATTGAAATATTCAAAGTATGTTTCCCAACCACAATGAAATAAAATTAGAATTGGACAAACAGAATTTTGGAAAATCACTAAATATTTAGAAATTAGACAATAAAACTCTAAATAATTCATAGATCAAAGAAGTCATAAGGGAAATTACAATTTATTTTGAACTGAAAGAAAATGAAAATTCAATATATCAAAATTTATATTATGTTCTGCAACATGGATGAACTTGAAAAACATTATAATAAGTTAAGGGAGCCAGATGCAAAAAATTACATATGGTGTGGTTCTATTTATATGAAATGTCTGGAAAACTCAAATCTAAAGTAACAAATCAGGGATGACTGGTTAGCTCAGTTGGTTACAGAGTAGTGTTATGACACCAAGGTCAAGGGTTTGGATCCCCATACCTGCCAGCTGCCAAAAAAAAAAAAAAAGAAAGAAAGAAAGAAAGAAAAAAGAACTGTTACTAAAGTGACAGAAATTAGATTATGACTTCCAGGGGCTGGGGAGTGGGTGCAGAGATTGACAGCAAAAAAGCATGAGAAAACTTTTGGAGATGATAGAAATATTCTAAAACTAGATTAGTAGTAGTGATAGCTGCACAATTCTAAATTTGCTTAGAACCATCCAATTGTGCGCTTATAATGGGTTCACTTTATAGTGTGTGAATTATACCTCAATAAAGCTAAGTAAACAAATTTATTGCAAAAAATTTAAAATATGTTCAAAATCTGAAAAATCTGTTTTATCATAATTTGGCATACTTTTATTTATTTCTGAGAAATAATCCCCAAAGTATGTGAATTGAAAACAAAGTTCTAGAGCAAAATGTTTCTAAATGATAAAGCCCAATTCTCCCTAAAGGAAAACACAGGACAGCCATAGTTTGCAAGCTTTCAGGATGGGTGGTTTCCTTTTGTACGTTTCTATGTACGTGGATAGGTAGAAGCTAATTGAGGGCCAATGGTTGACTGGCAGCTTGAAAAAGAATTTTTGGAGTGGGCACAAACATTGAATCACTAACCCTTTAAATATTTTTGTTTTAATTTAAAGCATGTAAACATAAAATAATTCTGCCATAATTATTCTGCAATCATTTTGATATTAGGTCAGTTATTTGTGCTGAGCTCCACTTATTGGAGGTCTCTGTTAATTTCTTGGGTTAGCCACATATATAATGCAATTTTTTCAATTTCATGCTTTGATTTTATTCAAGTAAAGCATGATCTTGTGCATTAATTTTAGAAATAATCCTTCTAGGGCCAGCCTGTGGCTCACTTGGGAGAGTGTAGTGCTGATAAGACCAAGGCCACGGGTTCAGATCCCTATATAGGGAGGGCCGATTAACTCACTTGGCAGAGCGTGGTGCTAACAACACCAAGTCAAGGGTTGAGATCCCTTCACTGGTCATCTTTTGAAAAAAAAAAATTTAAAAAAAAAGAAACTAATCCTTCTAGATTTTTTATTAATTTTTTTCCCTCATGTATAACAACAAAAATTTTAGGGACTCACAATTTTCTAGACTTTTCAAAAGACAGCCAATTGTGTTTTCAAAAAATAAAATCTTAGCATATGCTCTATTTCTTTTTGTGCTTATGTTTTTTTCTATTTACATGATACCCAATTAAAGTTCATAACTGTAATAAAAAAGCCATTGATATGAAAAGATATGGAAACAAAAATGTGAGGTAAACATATGACTGGGCTGGTAAAAGCCAAAGTATATGGGTTTTATTTAATCTGACAAATAGATTAAATGGATGTTGTTTTGTAGCAAGCATTTGAAAAAGGTGTTGCGTCCTATTTAGCTTTCACGCCCCTGTCCCACATCTGTGGTGCTTTTTCCCAGCTCTCATCCTGTATCAGTTACTTATTGCCACAATGATGCTGCACGACACCTGCAAAACTTCATGCCATATATAAATGAGTTTACTTCTCACATGCCTGGAGCCAGCAAGGGTAGGCTAGACTGCCCTGTTGATCTTGATTGACTTCTTCCTGGTGTTGGCTGGTCTCCAGTGTCCTCAGCTGGTTCAAGTGGCGCAACTCAGCTGTGCCCTGAACAGGAGTCCCATGCATCCTCAAGCTAGCTTAAGCGTGTTCTCAGAGCAAAGGCAGAGGAGCCAGAAAGAGAAAGCATGAAGCACAAGCTCTTTTTCAACCTCTGCTGGTTGCATTTCCTAACATTCCATTGGCCGAAGCAAGTCACATTGCTGAGCCCAGAGCCCCACCCATCAGGGGCAGGCATGTCCAAATGATAGAGCAAAGGGCAAGACTGAGGGTAGGAGGACTCGAGGACATTTTATAAATCAATCAGCCACATGCTACTACCCTGGGGATAAAATCCACGTGCATTAACTTTCTAACACCCAGGACTTCCAGTCCCTCTTCCTCCACAGCTACTGTTATTATTCCTTTTCACTCTTCTTTACTAATGGCTCCTGTGACCTCACCCTCAGCTTTTATTGTTCCAACTCTCAATCTAACTCCCAAAACACACTTTACGAATAAATCATTGCATCCGTCCAGCTCTCTCCTTCTCTGACTCTGCTTTTCCACCTTCAACGTCCTTGTCCTCAGTGCCCTTCTGTGGACTCGGTTCCTTCCTCGGCATGTTGGGACTCAGTTCTTATCAGTTGAACCTCTTTCTCGTTACCATTACTCCTCCCCCATCCTCCCTCGGAAAAACTTTAACACAAATGACATCAACTAGGCAAACTTTCCATGCTTACACCGGGGATGTCGAGTGCTTCTGGTGAAGAACCCGAGAGCTTTGCTGAGGCCAAGGTGGCTAGCTATCTGCAAGAGATGTGTGCTGCCTTTTCATAGTGTCCATTTGTTGCTGTAAAGCAGCTTCCTAGCTAAATTCTACATTTTCCAGCACACTCCTTGCATATATATGTGGCAATGTCACTGAGGCTGCCCGGTGCAATGGAATTGTGCCACTTCCAGATGAGACCACTGAGAATGTCTCCTGTGATTCTCCAGGCTCCTTCTCTTTCTCTACCTGCCGGCTGATTGCAGAGTATCCAGCAGAGGACTTTGAGGTCCCAAGGAGGAATGTGGAAAGAGCCTGGGAGGCTGAAGAAACACGAGGAAGGTCACCAAATAATCAGTAACAACTACATTGGAATCAATATGAGCAGAACATATTTGGTTTTTGCTAGGCCACTGAAATATTGAGGTAGACATCTTTAGCAACTTAGACTACATCACTTAAATAATTGGTATGTATTACTGCTACAAGGTCTGTGGTCCGTAGTTTTCTTGGAACCTACAATATGGTCCTGCAGTCCCAAGCAGGCTCCTGTCAGTGTGCTTAAATTCCTTTCAGCAGCTGCCCCAACCATTTCTTCTCTCCCCACGTCCCCAACGCTTCACTCTCCCACAGCTCCATCATTCAGAAGATAAACTTACTTCCATTTTCATAAAAAAGTAAAGTTCGTCCCTCCTCCTCTCTGAGATACCTGTGCCAAGAAAACAGAAAATGTTCCCAATTCTATAATCAACTCAGAACGAATCATATGTTCTTTGATGAGTATTTAAATACATAGGAAAAATAAACTCTTTCAAGAGCTGGTGGGTATTAGCTCTGACTTTCAAGTTTAGAAACAAATTATTTACAGGAAATGTAAGTCACAGGACACTGATGAAAACCAGTTATAATGGACATTTCATTAGAATGTTTTCTCAGGCTGTCAAACAAGACAATTCTATACCAAGGTCTTTTCCTGTAGTGACTACCTTCTTGGATCAGATTAAGATTTGGTAACCTTGCAGAACACTGCTCTCAGCTTTTGAGGATTTGCGGCTTACTTTCAAATGCTGGAATCCTGGTGTACCTAAAGTCATGTACAGCCTCAGAACAACACTTAATAAGCAAAAGCTATAGCACAATCCTACTCTGATATAACAATGTCCAAAAAGGGCCTGTAACTACTTATTCAAGTTTTCAGAACCGTACTGGTTTTGCATAAAAGAATTTCTGCCTTAAACTGGTTCTGTTATACTCAAAAGAAACATTTCAACAAGTTTCGGTAAACATTTGGCTCTTCCTTTGCCTCCAGCATTCCTTTAGACTAAGACTAAGCCTCCTTTCTCTTCCTTACAGTAGACAACAGGTTAGATTCTGCTGTTCTTTACTTCACAAAAATCATTCCATCAGGTGTTCTGTCTGAAAAACTTTATCGTAACAAAATAAATACTTAGTGTAAGTATTTTCCCCAAATGATTTCACATTACTGGCACATTTGTCAAGGGCTCAGAGCACATATATGGATTATAACAGGCTGGCTGAGAATGACTAGTGCAGAGAAACTAGAATGGTTAAACTAGCAAGAAAACAAAAAGGACAAGTGTGGAGATGAACATGCTTAATGACAATTCCGAGACTCAACTGAACATTTTCAGATTGCAAATTAATTTATAACATCTAAAGCCATCAATGAGAAGGAAGTTTTAGAGCATGGGGAAAAATTAAGTCTAGGAGAAGAGTCTATTTACTTCTAAATACTAAAATTTGCCTTTTTTTTTTTAAAAAAAAAAGATGAAATGAAATTCAAGGTACCATTAGGGATCAAGGCCCCACAAGATAAAGTTTCCTTCAGTGATGAGATTGTGTAGAGCATTTCAGTGCCCATAAGTGTCAAAAGGATTAAAACAGGAATAGAATAGAACGGGGTAAAGAAGCACATCTAACAGTAGCGTCGTTTATCTGGCGAAGTAGAATCATAAAATGTTAATAAAAGCCATGTTTCCATCCTTTCTGAATTGCATGAAATCCTCAAGACAGGAATAATGATTGTTTCAGAAACCTATACAAAATGAAGACTGTAGCATTAATTTACCAATCAATGAGCCATTTCGGTGGATCCTCGAAGCAATTGAGAAGAACTAGACATCATTATTAAACAAAAAGCACCATTCCGAACGCCAAGCATACATCATAATTTTAAATAATAATGCCTTACATTTGGGTAGCACTTCAGAATTTACGAAGCACTTTTATGTACATTATCTCATTTGTCAATCTCTAAAGGAGGAAAAAAATTTAAGACAAGGAAAGGGATTAATATCAGTGTTGTGCTGGATAAACACGGGTGAGTTTCTAGAATAATAGAGGTCCTCAACAAATCCTCATCAGGAACTGATGAATTGCCCATCTCAACTTCATTATCCTTACCATGAATGCTCATGAGAGAAATGAAAAATTGATGAGCACCACCATAATCAAAGAGAATAAGTGTTTCCCCGTTAAAGTGAATGCATAATCTTTCCAGGAATAAAATAACAATATTCATTCATTATTAGATTCTGGTAGTGCTGACACCAAATCTCATTTCAACCACTGAAGGAAATTAGCAATAGAGAAGAAAACTGTTTGAACTTGGCATTGTTAATCTATATATACCTATGTAGGGTATCCCTCTAACCCCCACATCTAGACCCTCGTCTTTCCCGTTTGGGAGAATATTTTCAGAATCCATTTATAAAAGAATCAAGGCTCATTTAAAAAAATGATACAGGTTGGTTACCTTCTAAAAACAGATTGAGCAAATGTCAAAGGCAGCATGTGCATTATGTATAGCAGAAGTTAATGGCATCTTACCACAAAGACTTTTCTTGAGCCATCAGGTTTCATTAGAAGATGACCATGTTTTCTTCTTATCCCCTAGGTTCTTTTAGCCGAGCCTACATAAATATGATGTGAGAAGTACAATTTACCCCATTCAGTACTTGTCTATTTTCTCTATCTAATTCTATCAATGATTTCCAGCACACTGATAGAAATTAAAATAGAAAATGGTGATATTTTCTCATTAGCTATTTTAAAAGGTGTATAAGTAATGTACTTAAGATACAATACTTTTTATCTCACTCCAAAATTGAACTTTCAGAGAAATAGCAAATACAAGTAAGCAAGAGAAAAGAACAAATAAAAAAGACTCAATACTTTCACTACTAAGAGATAACCACTGCGAACTTCTTGGTTTAGTTTCGTCTGGTCCTCTTTTCTGTGGCCACATATGTGTATATCTGTGTGTCTTCATGTTTGTATGAATCTATGTGTGTAACTCTGTGTATGTGTGTACTGTGTGTGTGTGTAGTCTGTAGCCAAGCACTTCTGTAACTCAGCGAAAACCTTCAGGCTTTCATTACAAATATTAGGAGACACTTAGCAGTGTGCACAGCAGTAATGCTATATTAGAGCATATGCCTTCAAAGATCTATTATCCAGCCATTACAAATAACTATATTATTAAATATCTATTATATATTTATTAATATATGTTAACTAACATCTATTAATTAATAGATATTAAGTAACATGTTTGTATAATTATATATCTATTAATGTCTGTTAACAGATAAAGATATCCATGATATCATAAAAGAAAATACATTTTTAAAAGTAATCATAATGTACACAGAGTTTTGTATCCACCTGAAAAATGCAACAAGGCTTAAGACACTGGGAATATGGGTTAAAGACCTATTTAATAGGGGTCATACCAAAACGCAAGCAATAAGTGTAATAAGTTTTGAACACTGTATCTTGTGCCTAAAAATATGTTAAGCCTTTAAAACCTATTAAGTATGTACCTAAGTCCAACCTCATTGCACCCAGGCTGTATTATGCAAAAGTAGAAATGTTTCTTTTTTTCCCCTTGCCCTCACAGATCATCTTGGGAAGGAGGAGAGGACAATTTGAGAGATTTTTGGCTGTAAAGCCTGATATTCTTGAAAGAGAAAAGGACGTCTTAATTTCTCCAAGTCTCCTTCCTTTATGCATCGAGACAGAGGCTTGCTGGTCTGAACCGCGATCTTTACTCTGAGCAGTGGTATTAAGAGGAAGAAGAGCGTGAAAGAAGGGAAGGCCCTTCCCCATATGAGAGAGAGAACAACCTGGGAGACAGGAGAACCTTGGGGAGAGATCTGGAAAAATAAAAGTCCAGGGAAAGAGCCATAGTCATGGAGCCACAATGGAGAGGAAGATGCAGGGTGGGGACAACAGGAGAACATGAGGTCCACTACCTGAATGTCTCCTGTGCCATCTGTGAGGCTTGCAGAGAAGCCCTCCTCCCCATCAAATGGCAGCTGTCGCACACCAGAGAGGAGACATTCATCCAGCAGCTGGACCTGTCATCACACTTGATACACGTGGAGGGGAATCCAGGAACTCAGTGTGATTGGGTCATGAGATGTGGATGTGCCGAGAGACACAAAGTACCAGAAGATGCCTGAGATTGGGAGGAGAAGAGTTTGCAAATAAGATTTCCTGGGAGAACCATGACCCTCACCATGAGGGGTCAGTATGAGACCCCAGGATTCCAAGGGGTCCTGCCACACCTGACTGAACACAGAACTGGACAAGCATGACCTATTAGATCAAGGGCATGGATTACTCGGAAAACAGGCTATGACGAGAGCCCTCCCTGGAATATGCCTAAATCCTGAGAACACCCAGAGAAGGAGCCAGGTGAGGGGGGGGGTGTATGAATGCTGCTTATAGAAAGGTGGACCTTCAAACTGACTGAATATTTACTCCTCACTGGTAGAAACAGAGTTTAATTCATTTGGCAAGTCACTTCTGCAGAAGATAAAATGTGGATCTTTAAACATCCCAGGAATCCATTTCTTAAAGGGCCACGAGCCTTTCAAGAGATTTTGGATTAGGAGAATTCTGTAGTTTCTGAAATTGCCCACTTGTGTTTTGAAATAAATATTCTGCAGCAGCATTTCAAATTTTTAATTTTAATTAGCCAAAGTTAACTTGCCTGAACAAGTAAGATTTCACTTCCATAGAAAACACAATTTATAAACAATCCTCTTGCCTCCGGCAGGAGGTCTTATATCACGTACTGATTTAGAAAATCTTTGAGGTCATTCTGCTATTGGAAGTAGACAGTTATTTTAGGTTAGACTGTTTTCCCCTTCTTAATTTATCTCATTAATATAAAATTTCAAAAAAAAGTTTTTGTGTGTGTGACCTAAAAATGGCATATGGAAAAAATAAAATATTAAATTAAATTTGAATTTTAGAAAGTAAACATCATCACCATCATTTCCCTTTTTGAGTAATTTCAAAGTAAAGCATAAAAAATAACTTATTCTTCCCCTTGAGGAAATTACATGGTAAACAATGTCCAGAATATTATGGACTAGCCACCCATTCAATGGAATATCACTGACCATTAAAATGTTCATGTTATTGATAAGCAAAAATGTGATTTTAATATAACATACACTTATAATCCCATTTTGGAAATATATCTATATCTCTAGAAAAATGACTATAGAACTATTAAAATTTGCCTGTCTTTGGTTTATCTGATTTTTTTTTTAAAAACATTTTCTTTAAGGAAACTCTGTCTGGTATAAAAAGAAACATTTTTTACTTTTTAAATGGAAAAAGTTTACTTTTGTGTTGTTTAAAATGTTAGTAACTCTGTCCTGAAGGAAAAAAAAAGAAGAATTGATCACATAGAAGTAAACATATACAGCACTTAATATTAGAGAAATGAGAAATTGGAAGTTGGGGATTCTCTGGCTGAACTGATTCTTGAATGTTTCTTTTATCTCAAGCAAGTCCACACAACTTTCCTTTTCTCGAGTTACCCCTTGTCAAACCTTGCAGTCACAAATTAGCAACAGACACTTTATTGCATACCATCCATGTTTTGCTCAGTAAGGACTCCAGCCTCTGCTCAGTGTGGCTGAAATTTTGAGAGATTAACTCAAAAAGATGCTGAGACCAACAGAAACACAGTGGTTGGATCTTGCCCCAAGTCATCAAGTAATAAAATTTAGTATAAAAATCTAAAAGAAAGAAGGGGCTATAAAAGAGGGGGCACTCTTAAACTTTAGGGGAACATTTTCAGGTCAGGAGAGCTGCACTTCTAATTTCTGTCTTCCAGCTGCTCCTTCTTGGAGGAAGGGCAGGACCCACACAGAGAGCACTGAACTGCAAAGGCAAGGGGGGGCAGGACATTTTCAGAACAAAAAATTTGACAGCTCCAGTGGCTTACAATTTTTTTTTTTCTTTTTCTTTTCCAAAAATTTCCCCTAAAGATTACGAGTGTCAGACATTGACATAAGTCTCAGGGAACTGACCCGTAAAGTAATTAGAAGAGGAATTCCCCCAGGCCCACCCTCTTGTCTCAGAGCTAGGTCAGATGAAAGGCACCTCTATTTACTTCCTGATCCATCTAATTTTTGTAACAAGGACCATCCCAAACACATCTCCCAGCAGCTGCTACAGCTGAAACTCAAGAGGTTGCCCCAGGCACCATGGCACCTTCTTAGAGCTGCTCAACCCTAATGGATTAGCTTTCCTTAGCACAGGTGGCAATTTAACAGGAGACCAAACTTTTACACTAGTGAGAGACCACTGAAAGTAACTTCAAAGACCCTAGGCCTAAAGCAGAGCTAAGAAAACACAGGTTTTCTAAAATGTGTATCAACTGCCCATGCTCGTACCCACAGGTTCCAAAGGAAGATAATTATGGAAGTAATGGAGAGCAGATTGATGTACCTTCGAAAATGAGAAAAAAAAAAAAAAAAAAAGTAGCACATTTTCATGAGAAGTTCTAAAACTACAGTTTTAGATCATGAAAAAAAAAAATTAGGAACCAATATTTGCATAGGGATTTAGACACATTGCAGGCAAAATATTACCAAAGTTTTGCTTATGAAACTTTTTACAAAGTTCCAAAAACAATATGAAGGATTAATTGACTTCTTTTCATTATACAACATTTCTTTGTTTATTTTTAAATACCCCGAACCTTAAAAAATAACAAATCATAGTTATCTTTTTCACAATAGCCCAGAATTTTGGTTAAGCTACTCATGTAAAAATGTTGGTAAACAGAGCATAGCGTATATACCACGATATTCCTAACTTGTGGGTGGAAGCCCACAAAAGAATTTAGAAAGTAAATGAGCTGGATAGTAGAGAACGAGCAGATGAGTTGAAAGACAGATGGGAGGCTCAGAAAAATGGCTCTGAAGGGCTGACAGAAGATGCTAAATTACAGGATAATGTACATAAAAGCACTTTGACACATGTAGGAACAAACTGTAACTACTATTCGAAGGTTAAAAATTTAAAGGGAAAAAGTACTTTATATCCTGGAATTCATGTATATAGAGATATACCTAACAAATGAGCAAAATTTTTCCTTAGTGTTTTAAAATCAGATTCGTGAATTTAACTACAGAAATTAAAGTCATTTAGGGATTGAGTTCTTTTTTGGCATTCTTGAATTAACATCTCAGTTATTGAAATCAATGGAAAGGAAGAAAAAATATATGGTATGCCTAGCTGGAATGTTGAGAAAATGACAGGTTTGGTTTATGTTTTTAGATTTTAATCTCATACTAGCTGACCACTACCTAACTATGTTTAACTACCAGAAAGAATTCTTTTAAAAAATGGAACAGATGTGGAAAAAAACCAAAAGAAATGAAGGATTGTTGCATAGTAATAAATAAAATCTCTAAATGCCTCCTAGAGCATATTCATTCAGGTTTTGTTTTCTTTATTGTGCAGGTTAGAAAATCAAAATAATATATATGGCGCCTAATAAGATATTTAGTAAAATAAATATAATTTTTATAGAAACAAAATTTCTAATCTTACTTGTCAAATAAAATGGTGCATTTTCTATACCTGGTCCGGATGGTCTCTAATACATTTACCGATTTTTTATGTACGTTAAACTTGTGATTTGTCATGTGCAAGCAAAAGCATCCTAAGGGGTTTGATAATGATCTGAGCGGGAGCCCAGGGTTGCAAATGTGACCTTTCGGACAGATCCCCTTTCATTCTGTCACAGTCCATTTGTCTTTCAGGAAATAGTTCATTTTTCCAGGCATGATCCCAACATGGATCCCAGAATCCTGCCTACATTTCTCATTTCCCAGTGCTCATTTTATGAGATTCCAAGAAGGTCGTTCCGAATCTAGGAGCAGGAGAGAAATAGGTTGTGAAAAAATGCTAATTTGAGACTCAGCAGGTCTGGGTGCTGTGACATCAACCAGCTTTGTGAGTGTGGGCAGGTCACTTCATTTCTGTGGACCTGATTTTTTATTCTTAAAATGAGGGGATAGTACTGGATTAGATTTCTAAAGTCAATTTTAAGACTAATATTCTCTCGTAGGGTACTTTATAGTTTAATTTTGGCACCCATGTAATATTCTACCATATTTTTATAATTTTTGCATCATTTTCTGATGAAGATATCCTCACAAATGAGCTGAGAAGTTACTCAGACAGTTTTTCTTGATTTTCCATTTGTAAAGGTAATGGAATGAAGACCCTCTAAGTTTGTGACTCACTGCAAGACATGCATAAATTTTGTGACAGATTAAGAAGGGAAACTAGAATCCCTAGCTTCCTAAGCAATGCTCTGAAGTAAATATGTATTTATTTAAGATAAGTTTTTTGTCAAGAAGTGCCAATTAAGAATAGGATTCGGTTGTCGCAACCATTGCTGGCGTACACAAACAAAATTTAAAAAAGAAAAAAAGAAGATGGACGTGCTTAAATACTTCTGGAAGCAGACTGGGTGCAGAATAGGGGTAAACAACCTCTCCCTCTCCTTTCTTTTTCTCTCTCTGTTGAAAATAGCATCCATCGCTCACCACCCAAATGACACTTCTATCATCTCTGAAATATAATTAGTATCATCTTCCTTCTTTCATTTCATTAATCACGCCATTTCTTTAGATGGCTTGTTATAACTTGTCTACCACTGTATCTGCCAAACATGGCAGAAAGTTTTCATATAATGTGTGTTCAATAAACACGTGCAGGGATTTGCCTATAGCCTAGGTGGTTACATTGCAGTTTCTATACTAAGAAAGATCTGTTATTTAAATCCCCACTTTGACACTGAGCCTTGTGATCTTCAGCAGATTACTCAAGTTCATTGAGCCTTAATTTCTTCATTCCTATCTCACAGGGTTATCAGAAAGATTCACGGAGATACTGCACGTACAGTGCTTAGCATAGGCCGGTTACTTCTTCCGGTTGCTAATTTGATTTCTATTTCTATCTCATTCAGGTTTATCTGTTTCCTCTTTTCTTCCTAAAGACAAAGGCATGTCCTAGTCATCTTCACCTCCCAGCCCAGAGGAATTCAATTAGTATTGCACTCATTAATGCATAATCATTCTCAGCCTATATCAATAATTTTGTTAGATGCTTTGCTTAAGTCAGTGATAGTTCCTTCCCATGAATCTTGGTGTGATGTAAGACATGCGTGTGGCCCAGTTGGGCAAACACCAGGGGGATGAGCAAAACTGTAGGGGAGACGGGCTGGAAAGGAGACGACAGGTTTTAGAAGTAAGCAAAGGGGAGGAGCCCCAAGAAAGGCCAATATTTTAACTGAGTCTCTGGGAAGTTGGTGAGGTCATCAATGAAAATAGAAATCAGAATGAAGACTAAGGTTAGGCAGAGTGCTAAAGAGCTCATGGGGGATATGTCAGCTATAAAATATTTTCACACACGGAGATAGATGCACAGCACACAGGGGAAAGTATAGGATTAGAACTGGGGAGACAGGCCAGCCTGGAGATGTCATCCGCCTCAAGCTTTCAGTGAAGACATATGCTTAAGTCAGGTTGTTAATGGAGAGAGAATAACTGGAGAAAAGCGGGTTAAGGACAAATCTTTGGGAAAATACTCATATTTAGGGGTTGGAAGAAGAAGGAAATATTCATTTTTCAACATAACTATTTGCACTATCTCCACGGTATACATAGGTAAAACTTTAAAGTAGCCCTTCAGGTAGGCATTATTCCCTTTGCTTAGATGATCAGTCTGAATGTTAAGAGACCATAGAAACTTCCTGGAAGTCACACAGGCTATATAGACAGCTAAACTAAATGAGTTCCTTTTCTTCTCCAATACTTAATGGGCATTAGAATATTTTTGTACTAATTTGCTGTTAGTAATTATAGAAAAAATTCTTTATTATAGGACCTAGAATAATTTACAATTAACCTATATCTTTAATGAAGATGCAGACATCTCTTTAGAGTTGAAAAAAAAAATCAATTGGTTCTTGATTTTCTGTGGGATACACAAAGAAAAAAGTAAAAACAAAATAGCAGATAACTTGAAAATGATCACAGATGGATTTAGAATATATTTGTGTTCACTAATGCATGACGAGGACTTTTTTTTTACTTTATGACGTCTATGTCAAATATAATGTTGAACCAGGATTTGGTCTAGAGGAAGGAGGGAAAAGCATATCTCAGTATTTGAAAACGCCCTTCCTGGTATTTCTGGGATACTAGGACTTCCTTCTTAGATGCACAGCTCTTTCATTCACACTTTCTTTGAAAAAGTGTTTCCCAAACTATGTTGCATACTGGAATTACCTGGAGGTCTTGTAAAAACACTGATGCCTGGCTCCTATTCCCAGATATTCTGATTTAATTCCTATGGGATACTACCTGGGCATCAGTACTTTTGAGAGTCCCCTAGACGATCCTGGTTTTCAGCCAAGATTGAAGGTAGAAGGCGGTGTAATTAGGTGTTGATTTCCAATGTCTTTCTACCTGAGGTGGAAAGAATAAGGAAAGATTGAGAATAGGAGATGTCGACAATTAAGTAATTGTTTAAAGCAGCAGAATTTCTATAAAATGTTCTGTTCAATTTTCTTAAGTAACAGCAACTAAACAATGCTTTCACAGGTAAGGAAAACACTGTTTGAGACAATGTATAGGAAACTGTAATTAAATTGAGATGCTCAAATAACACACAATTTAGATTTTTAAAAATTATATGACACATACAAATAGCACACATTTTATGAATTGATGACTATGATATCTTTATTTTAAAAAGCAATATTCGAGAGACTTCAAATAGAAATAACAGCATTTATACAAACTTTCTGTGTCTTGAGTTTTTAAAGCATTTTCAAACATTTTTAAATTAACCTGTGTAAGATTTCTCCAAGGTGATGTTAAAGAATGAGACTCAAATCACCTACATGATAATCATGTAAATTATTTGTTAAAAATGCAGGGTATTTTTTTCTTTCAAACTCAAGGCCTACCAAGAATCGAAATTTCCATGTGTACCTCAGTAATCTGTACTTGTAAAGTTAGAAGATTTCTATCCTGAAATAATAAGAGCTGGTCTGTTCTTCATTCATAGCTAAGGAAACTAATTGTATGGTCATGAAAAAATAAATGTGCTCATTAGGGTGTATTCCTATTTAATGCTAAATAGGCACATGAATAACTGAATTTCTTTCTTCTCAATACATTGGAATAGAGGAGACAGAACATTTGGGGGTCACTCTTTAATAATTTTGAGTGCCTAATGTGTGGTAAGAATGATATTTTAAGCACTAGGAACATGTTTTAGTCCATTTTCTGTTGCTATAACAGAATACCTGAAACTAGAACATTTATAAAGAAAAGGGGTTTATTTAGCTCACAGGTGTGGAGGTTGGGAAGTCAAAATAGGGTGACTGCACCTGGAGAGGGCTTCTGTACTGTGTCATAACTTCATAAGGTGGCAGAAGGGCTGAATAACAAGTGTGAATGAAAAAGAGAAGACAGGTGGGTTGACCGGCTTTAAAGCAATCGGCTCTCATGAGAACTAATCAATTCTTGTGAGAACTAATCTAATTTCACAAGAAAGACGTTAATCCATCTTAATCACCTTCTGAAGGTCCCGTTTCCCGGCACCATTACATTGGCAGTTACATTTCACCATGAGTTTTGGTGGGAACAAACGCCATTCAAACCATAACAGAACACAATAGCAAGAAAGGCGTAAAATCTAAAGTCCAGGAGCTCAAGTTCATGTGGAACCATTAAAATCTCAAACTCATGTATTATCCTATATGAAGAAGCAATTGTAGAAAGACTTTGAGCTTTCTGTGACCAGTAGAACTAAACTGATATTTAACCTTAAGAAGGAGCTGCCCTGATTTGTAAGATGGGTAGCTGCTACTGGCCTTTCAGAAAATATTAACAAGATTATTTCTGTGTGTCTCCATGATGAAGTTAGAAGACCCTCCTAGACTGCTCCACCTAGAATTAACTGGAAGCTTCATAGTTTGAAGAAAAAAAAACAGAAACAAAGAAAAAACCCAGACAGTTATATTTTGTCAGTAGCATATGGAGTTTAAGAGAAGAAAAGATTTTATCTCAAATACTAATTATAATTAGCATGTATTTGGAGAAAAAAATATCAGTGACTAGACTGATTTTAGTTATTTCTCCTATTTGGAAGGTGGAGCAAATATGTGAGTTCTTTATATATATGTAGTTTTGCATACTTCTTTCTTTTTTAACTTAATGCTATACAATGAGCATTTTATTTTCCTTTTTTAAAAAAAAAATTAATGACTATGTAAGTATTTGACATACAGATAGACCATCATTTATTTTAAAAATCCAATTATATGAGATTACTTTTATTTCCACATTTTGGGCAAAATAAACAATATTGTGATAAATATCTTTGTACAGAATCCTTTGTCTGTATCTTTAATCATTTCATTAGGAGAGATTCCTAGAAGTAGAATTATGCTGTATTCAGTGGGGAAGGTAAAGGCTATAAACTCTTTGAAAGTTCATGATACTTACTGGCAAATTTTTTCCCAGTAAAGTTGTACAAATAAAATCTTTCACTAGTATTTAATGAGTATATATCTCATGCTACCCATTCTAATATAGACTATCATTGTTTTAAATGTTTGTTGATCTAATTACATACTTTAGTTCACCATCAGCAATGATTAGTGATTAATCATAAATACACCTGATTTATAACATCCAGCAAATTTTAAAAAGACGAAAAGTGACAACCATCTATTTTATTAATTTTTTCAATTTCAAGGACTAAAATAAAAGCTTGCCCAGTATAAAAATGCAAAGGAAAATCTGTTCTGTCCTATGGAACAGAATAGTGATGGCAGCTTATAAGGATGAAGGAAAGAAAGAAAAGTAACATTTGTGAACATGTGCTATATAGTCTTATAATCATTTTGAGCTTTGACTGTTATTGTAGATAAGAAAATTGAATTTTAGAAAGTTTAAGTAATATTTTAAGGATTGCATCAATGTGATTCAACATCAATTTTGGCTTCAAATTCTACACTTTTTTGATTATAATATTATAAACAATGGTTTTATTCTCATTTTCATGGTAAGAAAAAATATGGAACTTACTGAGGGCATTGTCTTCTCAAGGAGCTACCTTTTTAGAAATTAAGTAATCTTTTTTAAAAAAACAGACAGTTGTATTTTCTCAGTAGCATATGGAGTAAGAATACAGTAATGAATTAATTTAGTGAATTTAAAAAAAGAGAAGTTTGTCTAAAAATATAAATATTACAAAAATGTGACAGGGCAAAAACAAGTATGTTCTAAATTTTATCAGGCCACAAATAGCTTTAAGTTAGTTAAAAGCAGTCGATAAATATAGTTTTTATCTCAAACAAAAATCTAAGAGATTTTGTTTCTAGGTTCATTTCTTCTTAAAATGTAAGATATAAGATGACACATCGCAGACTCCCTATTTGTAACCTTTAAAGTTTTGATGTTTAATGTTTGTAAGTCAGAATAAAACTAAAGTGGTATATTCAGGGGTGTAGGATTTTTTTTTTTTTAATTTCAAAGTAATAAAAATGATAAGGGTGAACTTTGGTACTGAGTCAAATATTTCTAGTTTAAAAAGAAAAATAGCTTTTTAATCAAATGTGATTTCTCTAAAATATTTTTTGAGAGCATAAATTTAGTTTTGAGTATAATAATAGAGATTATTCTTTGTTTATATAAAGTTGCACCTTTTGATACAAGAAATATTTGTGTGTATATACTCATATATGTATTTAGTGATAGATTGAGTTATATTGTCTACATGTATACAAATGTAATATAACTATATACATAAAAATGAAAAAATATTTATATATACACTTACAAGTATATACATAAAAATTATATTATCTATTATGTGTATATTTATAGAATCTGTGCTATATAAGCAACACACATATATACATAACCATGTATTCTTGGCATGTGACGAAAATAAATTTTTCCCCCTTAAAAATAATAAGGTAATCATTTTATTTTGAAATAAAATTAGAATTGAATTTCTTTAAAAAAAATTGAATAAATATGAAAATAAATGATCTAGAACCCAATATGTGATCATCAAATTCAGATTGTAAGAGCAAATTTTCAAAAGTAATAAAGTATAAATACATGAACAAATTAACAAAAAAGGCCAATACGCTTTGTTCTGAAGAAGATGAAGATGGCTACCTTTTTTTTCTATTCCCATATTCTTATCATTTGTTGCTAGTGACTGGGGCAGGGAAGGGGCGATTTCAAAAACCAAAGGTAAAGCACATGTAGGAAAGCAAATGGGTCACTTTCACCTTAAAAATAACTTTTCACATTGTATTTGGAATAAAATTAGCTTTGAATTTTAAAAATTACAAAGAAATATGAAAATAAGTGGACAAAGACCCAAGATGTGTGGACTACTTATAAAATCTCTGTTAATGATACCTGCCACAAAACTTATTTTAATCTCCACTTTTATAAAAGGTCAGGCCCCTTCTTTGGCTTGTTCTGCAAACAGGGACAGTAAACTCTTCCTGGTCAGACTGAAGATGATTTTCTCATGGTGGGGCCGTGGTTACTAATTCAAGACCGTTCCTACAATGAAGATCAGTAAACTAGTCAAACACGATATTCCAGCTTAGGAAAGCACTAAAGTTCAATTCTAGTTATTAGTCAAAGTCTTTCACTGTCTCTTTCAAAAGCATTTAAAGTTATGAAATATCTGTTTTAACACTCAGAAATTCACATTGCGCTTATGTGGTGAGCTAGGAATGCAGAAAATCCACATGAGATCAAAGACAAAATTTGCATTTTTCCTTTTTTTTTTTTTTTTTTAGCCAAAAGGTCACTAGTAACATTTCCAAAATTATTACATTTTACTAGGTTTCTTGACTAGCTTTAGCCCTCAAGCTCACAAAAGTATTAAGACAGAGACTAAAGAATCTAAGAGGTACCTAAATTTAGGCAATCTTACATTAAGAAAAAGAATGCTATCAACTTAATTAACATGTCACCTCCTGGAAGCCAGGTGTTCCTTAGAAGTTACCTATATAAGTATTGATCTATCTAACCCTCATATGAGTTGACAAGATAATGTGGCAACAGAAGCTTTGTCTGAGGGAAAAAATATGTCTAAAGACCTGTTTACTCCTTCAACTCCCGTTTAAAAAAGGATCTCACAGTGCAGTCTTTGTTCCTAAGCAGGGCTGTGCCTTTAGCACATGTTAGTGCTTGCAGAACACTTTCACTGATTATTTTGCTCATTATTTAGTTATGTAAGTTACAAATGTGTTGCAGTTATTGAAGTTTTTCAGGCTATATTCATCCCTCAAATGTGGGTAACATATTACATATACTTAAATATGGTAGGGTTGATTTCAGAAAACAAAAATGATGCTGTATGAAACAGAAAAAGCATGCCTATCTATCTCAATATTTATTTGCTTATTTGTGTACATTTATATCTGCACATATATATACATACACATATGTTTATGAACTATAGATAAATATATAATTTTGCATGTATTTGTATATCAAAATGTGTTTTTGTGCAGTTATATAAAAAAGAAAATTATGAGGACTCATAATTCCCCTATGTTAAAAATGCTTTGGAATAAAAAATGATTGCATTATCCAGAAATTAATTAAGATCTATGTAACATAAATATAGATGGGTCTAAGTATCAAGCTTTTGCTGTTTAACCAAATATAAAGGTGTGTTGAGCAAGTGCCATTTCAGAAGTGAGGCTAACCAGGCCTCAACTACAGTAGACAGCACTCACCACCTGCAAGAAACTTTCATTGGATAACACTTTGCATTGCAAACAGATGTGTGACTTACTGCCCATTTTCAATCATCAGGCAGAAATGCTTAAAATAAAACTAAAATAAAGTAATTTTAAGTTTAAGAAACTCCGTGTGAAAATGCACTGACCTAATCCACCACGACTTTCTGAATTGACTGGTAAGCAACAATGACAAGTAGAAATTGGGACATCTAACCAGCTCTGGACATCTAACCATTCCAGAAACTGGACTACGCGTGACTTCTGGCGGTTAGGAGAATTTAATACAGGGTTAAGCAGGAGAAATTGTCCAGGTTTTACCACAGCATGAAGAAAATATTCCACTTTATTAATCCATTTGTTCAAATTTTATTATTTCTTAAGTTGGGTTCTTTTCAGTTATCTGTTGCTATGTAACAAATCACTCTTAAACTCAGTGGCTTAAAACAATGTCTGTTTAAATATTTTTCATAGTCTTCTGGGTTGTCGAGGCTTAGCTGGATGGAGTTTTTGTTCTTTTGCTATCACCTGACTGGACTTAAAATCCAGGATGGCTCCTCAACTTGGTCGGAGGTTGTTGCTGTCTATCTGTGGCCAGATCACTTGAAACTTTTGAGAAGGCCTCATCTCTTTTCCACATGACGCCTCCATGTGGTTTGGGCTTCTCACAGAAAGCAATTAGGTTCCAAGCAGGAGCATTTAAAGGACACACATTCCAATGCATGAGGACTGTTCGAGCTTCTGTCTGCAGTATGCTTCCCAGTATGTCATAGGCCACAGCTAAACAAATGGCCAAATTCAATGTAAATGTATTCAGGGTATGAATGCAAGAATGCATGGGTTTGCTAGAGGGCTCAAAGCTAATAGTTTTCCTTGAGGGTATGTGATTTAAAAAGGGAATGATCTCAGGCAAAGTGGATTCAGGGTAGTAGGATTGCGTAGGGAAGAAGGCTAGCAAGAATATGGCCTCAGCTAAAGAGTGGCTTAAGATTGATCCCATAGGAAGCTCTAAAGCTAAATTTCACCCAGAGTCAGTCCAACCTTAAGGCAAGGAGGCCACAGGACTCTTGTAACCAGACCAGTCAATATTCAGCTGAGGTCAGCTCTAAGAAGGGAAAGGGTAGTAAGGGGGCATAACCTCACAATGAGACAGCTCAGGGCAGATCTCGGGGAATGGGATTCTGTGAGTTATCAGCCTCCCATCGCTGTAGCTGGGGCAGGAAGCACGGGCAGCACTCACTACAGAGCTCACTGCAAAACTCTGCCGTCATGTTTCTAGGCATACTGATCCTGGCAATCTTGATTTCACATATGTCATGGAATACACCTCACTGTAAAATTGTCATCCATTCTATGCCTTGACTTTCAGTCCTGAGAAACCAAGGACTAGATCCCCAACCACAGTAAAACACTCTTCTAAGGCCAAGCCTCATCACCATAAAGAGTTCCTATTTTTCTACCTACTCTTATATTAAAGAGTATTTTTATATTTATTCCAATAGTTATTATGTTTTTCTCCCTGCTCTTATAAGAAATCTATAGAAAGAGAGAAGAAAAAAATCTATAGCATTTTAATTTTTCTTTACTTACTTTTGTAAAGACTACCCTAATTAAAGTGAAGAAATCACTTTGTAGTTTCAACTACTCAGCCCATAATTCTCTTACTGGATGATGAAAATAAATAAAAGAGGTAGAGAAGAAAGAGAAAGATGAAAATCAGGAGGCAATTCCTACAAAGAGGATTTGCAGAGCTAAGAGAAAAAAGGAGGATTTCTGATTAACAGAAATGAAGTTCCTTTTACTCCATTGTGCCCTTATCAAGGAGAGTTAACTAGAAAAGACAGGATTTGTGACAAATCTTGAATAAAGGCCATTGAAAGATGCATTTGTTCATTAAATACAAAACTGAAGATATAATTTAGAAGAATAAAAAGGTTTAAATTCTGGAAAGGAAAACAATGATCTGTCTAAAGGAAAAAGAATTTTATATGTTATCACAACAGTATGAAAATAGGAAGAATCATTTGATATCTTCAGGAGATTTTTAAAGAGTAGTTATTAGAGAGATCATACAACACATAACCACTTCAAAGAAATAGAAAAGGAGTTGGGCTTTAAATACATATTTGATATTTATAAAATATTGGAGCAGAAAATACAATAACATTTGCATACATACAAGTCCTTTATGAAGTTTAAATTCAGATTGCATAAAACACGCTACATTTTTTAATTACCTCTAAGGTATCAACATAAAATGTGTAATTTAATAGATTTTAATTTTAAAGACAATATTCCTGATTTAATACGTAAATTGAATATGATAAATAAAATGATCCTCAGTGTTTTTCTTTTAGCTAAATCAACAGTCTAAAATTCAAATTGTGACAAAAATGTTAAAGAATCGCCAACAAAAACCTAAACTAGTTAGATCAGCAAGCTCATGTACCAAACATTAGGGTATCACAGAGCTGTAACAATAATAGTTTAGTACCAGTATATGAATAGCTCAATGCGGAGAGCAGAAAGTAAGACAGACTCGGGTGCAAACGGACATGTTTTTCATTTAATGAAAGTTGCCTTAACATCAGTTGTGAAAAGATGAACACCAAAATTTTCTTGTTCTATGACACAGCTCTGATGTCTCTGAGCTCAGTTTAAAAATAGCACACAAATCGAAAGCTACTAGAAGGAAACACATTACTCAAAGAAGAAAGAGTCAAAGAGGCATCTTTTTTTAAACCAGATCACAATATTTCAATTGTGCATAATGAAAGTATTAATAAATTCTTATAACAATTGTGAAAAGGATAAATAGAGGCAAATTGAATTTAACAGAGTTTAATTTGAGCAATAAAGAAAAAAAAAAAAAAACTATATGCGAATCAGGCAGTCCCTAAAGTCAGCACAGATTAAGAGGGACTATGGCTGAAAACACATGGTGGGTTAGATTTACAGAGAGGACAGGGGAGGTGACGGTACAGACAAAAGAAGTGGGGTACACAGCAGCTGACCACCTGCCATTGGCTGAGACTCAGCTGTGGTCTCAGATACACACTTCTAAGTTAGGTTTCCAATTTGCCGGTGTGCTCACATGCTAAATCAGGTTGTGGTTCCTAGGTAGTGCTCAAGAGTGAGTAGAGAGGCTTTCAGAGGCCAAACCTTTTAGTTCGATTTAACATAATTAAACATTTCTGTAGGTCAAGAGGTCATAAGTCAAATTATATTTAAAACAACATATGGGAAAATTTTTATTCATAAAACATGAAAAGGTTAACAGTGTACTTTAATATGGGTCACTTATAATCATTAATCAATCAAGAATTGAATAAAATTATTAATTTTCTGTGTGTGTGTGTATCTATAGAACGAGAGAGACAACCCACCAATGTGTACTGGGTAGGCAAAACAATAATAAAATTCCATTTATTTTATGATTTCAACATAATTACTATGATTGAGACAATAGAAAAATAAGCAAACAACATGTATTAATTCTTTAAAAAAGATTGATGGTTAATGAACATAAGAAAATCTGCTAAAATCAGTCATAATTTTATAATGTTAAGTAAAATATGCACTATAAATACAGAGGTTTCTAAAATCTATCAGGAAGCAGTTTGATGGAACAAAGTGTTACCAAGATTAGTTTGGGGAAATAAGCACACTATAAATTATGTGTGGGACTGCTAATTGGTGCAACTTTCTTGTAGGGAAAATTAGCAATATCTACAAAATTTGAACATGAACATATCATTAGACCAAGAAAGTTAACCTAAAAAAACATTGGAAAATATACCTAAGGCTGGCTGTTTAGTTTGGTTGGTTAGAGCATGGTGTTATAACAGCAAGGTCAAGGGTTCGGATGTTAATATAAGCAGTGTTTGTAATTTGAAAAGAATAACTTAAAGTTATTTAAAAAGAACACAGTAGATCTACCTGGGATCTAATGCAATTAGAAGCACACACACACACACGCACGCACACACGCACGCACGCACGCACTCATACAAACACATTCTTCTGTATGCGTTGAAATTTCCTTGAAGCATAACTAGACTGTTAATTGAACTTGGCTCTGTAGAAGACTGAGGATGCAATAGAAAAAAAGTTCTGGAAAAAACTTTGGAAGAAAAGGATTCTGTTATTGCTGAGTCATACAGTGGAAGCAGTGTAAAACTTGAGTCACCGCATGGAGGAGAGCTGTGTAGGTAAGCTGCCAGACCCCTGTCTGATGACAATGGGAGCAATTATTGTCTTATTCTACAGAGGTGTCAGGGGAAAATACATTAGAAAAATAATAAATTATACTTTTATTAGTCATTTTACCCCCAAAAGTACAAAATTAATGTTAATAACAAAAATTGCCTTAAGTTTGATTTTATGCTACATTTTAAGATTTTATTTTCCTATGAGATATTTATTCAGTGTTTTGGAGTCAAGAAAAACTTAAGATTCTTTAAAACACCATTTATTTTATTATTTCAACATAATTACTATAATTATGACTTATACTAATTTAGCCTTTCTTTTTTTTTAATCCAAATCAGCAACTATTTTGAAATACCAACATAGTTGCCATGTGCTATGATAGAATCTAGGACTAGACATATAATGTAAGGCATATAGTAAATGACATCTTTCACAAAGTATCTCACAGAAACTGAAAATAAAGGAATATGGCTTGTGATTACTTAAATGCCTCAGGTGAAAGAAATATCTGTCTATGAATCATTGCTCAACCAAAATTCTAATAATAACCCATCTCAGGTAAAGTTCATATTGTACTAAGTGAGGAAAATCTTATAAAGAGAGATATGCAGCTCTAATAGTAGGTTTCACTATTTTGAGTGAATCTAAACATGTAATTTGCAAGTGACACCAAATCACAATGTTTTACAGTCTTCTACTTAAGTTATGAAATTGAATACAAGGGTTATCTAATCTCGTTAATACTATGTCATCATTTGAATAGTGAATATAGTAAAAATTACCACATCTACTGTGACAATGGCTTTACTTAAACTTTACCCAAATATCTAGGAATAATGCTAACTTTAACCAGAATATAGCCATATTTGCTCTTAAATACACAAATCATTTGATAGTAACAATTTTTGAAGGCATTGAAGGCTAAACTTACAGTGTTTTTATTTACAAAATCAGTTCCCTGTCAATGTTTCACTGAATCTTTAATATCTGGAGAGTAATCTAGTTCACAAAGCTACAGTAATATTGACATAAACACGAATAGTATGCTTTTCAATAATCAATGCTTTATTTAATGTATCCATGAAAATATACAAGAAAGCCTATTATTTTATTTAAAAATTGTTTTTACACACATGCGTATAAGATTTTATGTAGATAAACATATTGTGATATGTTTACAATAAACATATAGTGATAATAGTACATACTGAAACTTTTTAGGTTGATTTTTTTAATTAAACTCCCATCATTCTCAAATATGTTGAGCCTTGATAACCATGATTTTTTCTCTCTTTTTTGCTCTCTCTTTCACATGCACACACACATGCACATTCCACAGGTATATCCTCGTAAAAATTTTGCAGAATATGTTTTAATATAAATTTTCTTTCTGTAAACAAATGAATTAATTAATGATTGCTCTTAACATCTTTCCACTTTGATGCTATGCTATAAAATCCAGAAAGACAACTTACGTATTTAAGCCCTTAAATGGAGACTTACTTTTTCTTAGCACATGAGTTAAGGGTGTGCCCTACCAGCTATGTGCCTAAGAGTAATAGTTCTCCTCTCGGGAAAAGTAAGGAGCTAATCAAACAGACAAAAACAAACTTCTCTCAGAAGAAGTTAATGTTATTACTCACTATGAAGAAAACAGATCACGTTAAATAAGGACAGTAGCGATTTCCTAAGTAAATTGCCCTGCAGGTGTGACCTCCGCTGTTTATTTTCCAGACTGTGAAGATGTGCCCGCATCTCTCAGATGCTCCTTTCCCAAAGAATAAGGAAAAAAGAGAGACCAGAGGATGAGAGAGATATGGATTTATGCTCTTTGGAATACTTACTAAAAAGAACCAACCAGAAAACTACTGTTTGTCAAACACATCCAAGAGAAAAGAAGTAGTTGAAGAAAAATAATAACATAACCTGTGAATGTGATAAGTATGAACTATTCACAATATACATCTGAAAAATGGATTTGGGGCTGGGCATAAGAGATCCATTTTAAAGATAAAGTTAGGGGTAGAGAGTTATTTCAAATGAGCCATCAAACTACAGTAATAATAATAAAGCTACTTGTTATTGGGTATCTACTGTGTAGCAGATTTTAGTCTACCTGCTTTACCTTAGGTACATCATTTGATGTCCACCACAACTGTTGGAATAAATACTGATCTCTTCATTTTGCATATAAGAAAACTGAGACTTTCAGTCACTTACTCAAGGCACTAAGCTACAATGCAGAAGCAAGATTTAATGTCAGGTATTTCCCAGTTCAAAAGCTATCATCACAGATTTGCTTGCAGTATGGTCAAGTGAATGGAAGCCCTCCTGTAGATTATTACAATAAACATAAATTCTGGAAAATATAAAAACAATTACCTAAAGGCATGGGATAGTGAAAAAAAAAAATTCACCGATTTTAGTAGAGACCAACCAATGAAAGAAGAAAAAGACACAGGCTGCTTGCCATTCTTAACAGCTTTAAACTAACCGGTTACAGTTAATCCAGCACGAGGCAGCTAAAACTCCAAAAAAAAAAAAAAAAAAAAAAGAGTTTGCAATGTGGGTATGACTAAATCAAATGCTTGCTTTAAAAAAATTGTTCTTTGGAGAAATATAAAATAATCAAAAACCTAGACAACATAACATTCACAATGGCTAGGATACAACAGGACACAATCAAAAATTATCTAACAACTAAGAAGAAGAAAGACATAAGTTATTCTCAAGAGAAAGATTATTTAAGGAATACAAATACAAACCTCAGATGACCCAGATAGAGAAATTAGAAGGCAAGTTTCCCCAGTTTAGAGAAAGATGTAAATTTACAGGTTCAAGAATCTCAGAAAATCTCACACAAGATAAATACAGAAAACCACCACTCAGCAGGTCAAAAAAAAAAAAATAGAGAAAAAAATAAAAATAAAGATAAAATCTTGAAAAAAGCAGGGGAAAATGGAATATTATATATGTACATCTATATATCTCTATATAGGTATAGCATATGTATATTCTATAAAATATATGGATGCATATAGTATATGTATATCTATATGCATATATAGATGTGTGTATATAGATATACAGAGATATACACATGTAGCTATACATATACAACATGCATAATGTATATTATATGCATAATACTTCAAAAAGTTCATAGAATAATAGAATTGAGTGATAATACAAATCTTTCCATGAAATTTGAAGTACCTTTACACAGGTAAATACTAAATTGTTAGCTACTAGGTAAAAACAACTAAGGCTAGAAGACAGTGGAACAATATTGTTAAAGCACTAAAGGAATAAAATAATTCAAATAAAATAATGATAATGAATAAAATAATAACAACAAATAAGATAATCAGAATTTTAGATATGTATCAGAATTTTGTCAATGTTGAATCAAAGTTTTGTATCCATATAATTTTGAAATTGTTCTCCAAAAATGAAAGTGAACTAAAGACATTGTCACATAAATAAAATGAAAAGAATCAGGTGCCCAGACACTTGCACTACAAAATTTGTTAAAGGAAGTTCTTCAAGATGAAGAGAAATCATTCCAGATTGAAACTCAAATCTACATCAAGGCAAGGCAAGTGTCAAAGTATCTGGACACATTTCATACGTTTTTCCCCCTGAGTTTATTTAAGATAAATATGACTGTTTAAAGCAAAAAATTCAACATTGTATCCCAGAGTCCATAATGATTGTAGCTGAATGCATATGACAACTATAGCACAAATAAAGGAGTGGGGAATGGTTAAATACACCTGCGTAGCAGCAGATTTTCGACAAAGTGCATGAAGTAGAACAATGTTAACTCTAAAAACCATGAAAAATATGGATGCATATTGGAATCCCTGTATTAGCAACAATAAAATAATATTAAGAAGCAAACCTAAAAAGCCTTTAAATAATATAAAATGGATTTCTAAAAATATATTCAAGTAATCCAAAAGAAGTCAGGAAAGAGAAATAGAGGAACTGGAGTGGATGTACAGGAAATGCTAGCTCTCAATCCAAAGTACAAATAATTATATTAATTATTAATATAACAAACACTTCAATTAAAAGAGCAGAAATTACTAAAATGGATAAAAAGTATGTTCCAACTACAGCAAACTCTTGAACAACTGAACAACATGGATTTGAACTGCATAGGTCTACTTGTAGATGTATTTTCTTTCAATAAATATATTGGGAATTTTTTGGTTAGGTGTGCCATGAATGCAAGACATACCTAACCAAACAATTAGCTTACCATAGGCTACCATAGCCTACCACAGGCTACTAATTAGCCTAACATAGCCTACCTAACACTACACTATTAGTAGGCTAATTTAACTAATTACTACTTAATGTGACACATTGATGATAAAACACACCCTTCATCTCCAACCTTGGGTTCAGGGATCGCAGTGCGGAGTGGCCCTGACCTTTGAAAGCACGAGAAAGACTGAAGTAATAGCAGTTTGGGGAGAGTCAAAAGTTATATGCAGATTTTCCACCATATAGGGGTCAGTGCCACTAATCTCTGTGTTGTTCAAGGGTCAACTGTACATGTTTGTACCGTGTACTAAAGATACACTTTAATATAAAGGCTCAGATTGAAAGCATTTAGATGGAAAATGGTAGAACAAGAAGGCTGGAGTGACTAAGTTAATATCAGATAGTAGAGACTTGAAGTAAGAGCATTACAAAAGATATTTCGTAGAAGGATCAGTTCATCAGGAATACATAACAATCTTAAGTGCATGTGCCTAACAAAAGCTTTTAAATACATGAAGAAAACGTGGACATTATTAAAAGGAGATGTAGATTATTTGACAGTCATAGTTGGAGATGTTAACAGTACTTTCTCAGCAGTTAATAAAGTAACTACATCAAAGAAAAATCAGTAAAAACATAGATGATCTAAACAAGAGCAACGACCTTGACTTTTCAAATGCACATAAATAAATTCATTGAGATAGAACATATGCTGGATCATTAAAAAAGCCTGGATATTATCAAAATTGCTGAAATCGTACAGCATATGTTTTCAAAAAACAATGAAATTAAATTGAAAACCAATCATCACCATAAGATATCCAAAAAATAAGCAAAACCCCAAATATTTGGCAATCAAACAGCTCCATGCTTCTCAATAATTCATGCTTCAAAGACAAATCACTAAAAAATTAGAATGATTTTTAATTTAATGTTACTGAAAATATGACATATCAAAATCTGTAGGATACAGTTAAAGAAATGTTTAGAAGACAACTTGGAATTTTGAATTCTTAGAATAAAAAAGAAAAGCCTAAAATTTGTGACCAAGAGTTCATCTTAAATAGCTAGAAAAAGGAGATCAAAGCAAATCCTAAATACAAATAAGAGTGGAATTCAATAAAACAGAATACAGAATGACAAGAAAGAAAACAAACAAAGCGAAAATGGCACTTTAAAAAGGTCAACGAAATTGATAAATCCTTAACAGATTGTTTAAGAAATAAAACAAGAAGGCACAAATTACTAATATCAGGAATAAAAGAAGGCTTTCTCACTACAGATCCTACAGACATTGAATAATTATAAAATAATATTATGGACAACTTAATGAAATCTACACAATCTCTCTCTGTCTCTCTCTCTCTGTCTCTCTCCCTGTCTCTCTCTCTGTCTCTCTCTCTCTGTCTCTCTCTCTCTGTCTCTGTCTCTCTGTCTCTCTCTCTCTGTCTCTCTCTCTCTCTCTGTCTGTCTCTCTCTCTCTGTCTCTCACACACACACACATCCAATAGAGGACTCCATACCGTCACTGGGGAATTCTATCAACCATTTAGAGTACCAACCTTAAACAAACTCTTTCAAAAAACTGAAGATCAATTACTTCCCAACTTCTTTTACAAAAAAGGAATAACTAATACCAAAACTCAAAAAAAAAAAAATTACAAGAAAAGAAAATTACAGGCCACTAACTCTTAGGAATCTAGCCTTTAACAAAATACTACCAAATTGAATCCATACATAATAATAATCATGACTAAGTGGAACTTATTTCAGAAATTCTAGGTTGGTTAATGTTCAAAACTAATCAATGCAATTCATTATATTGTCAGAATAAAGAATAATAATATGATTATTTCAATAAATGCATAAAAATATTTAACAAAACTCAACTTCCAATCATGCTACAAGCTTCTCAGAAAATAGGAATAAGAGGGAATCTCCTGAATTTGATAAAGGATATCTATTTAAAAAAAATCACTCTCTCCCAGGTAGTATTTGGCTGTAATGCATGTTCTTATTCAGTCCACAGCTGTCCTGCTTCTTTGTCCTGCAATAAACTATAGATTTATAAGCATTGTCATTTTGGGTCCTGCTGGCCTTCTTTAGCAATAGCGCCCTAACTGCTACCTTTAGTTAAATATTTTAGTATATTTTTCCATGAGATAAATTTAGATGAAGCACATTACTTTATACATGCTTATTTTTTTAAGAAAAGAGATGGCAGAAGCATGTGCAACTATCAGTGGAAGCAGTGCCCAGCAGATTTCCATCTCATGAGACCAATCTACCTCGCATTTAATAAAAACAAATGGCTTTTGGCTAGGCATGTTGGTTTTATTTCATCTAAACCAATAGCTGAGAAACACAATTTGGAGGCATAGTAAACTCTATTTTCTTGAGATATTAAGCAGAAGAAAGCCAAGTATAATTTTCCCCTAATTTGCTTAGGAGCAGCATATTATTTTTCATTTATCAATACTCAAAAAGTATGTCAGGCTTTTCAACACAGTTTTCAATGGGAATATTGTGAGTGGTATTCTGATGAACTGCAAATGTCAATTATGTCCATGAACGTGTACACATTGCACTGTTTCCTTAACAGAATAAAAAATTATCCATCACATATCTTGACCAAGGGGAAGTGGTAAATAAACTATATTCTTATTTGTAATCCACTATACTAGCATAAATCAGACTTGAGAGACCATCGACTACATGTACCTTGTTCTTTTACACCATTTCGAATTCTGAAACAGCAACCACTACATATTTTTCCATAGTATGTAAAACAGGTGCCAGGTAATTAATTATACTTAGGAGAATCTACCGAATACAAAGTGAAAAAAAATAAATGTCACGCATACAAGGTGTTAATAGAGGAAATAAAATAGGATGCTGGATTGTGAATGGGGTTGGTCAAGGTTTTCTCAATATCATTCTGCAAAACAATGCATCTCTAAGATATTTCTTGGAAAAATGTTCTCTGGCCAATTACATTTGGAACACTTTGCATGGTTATCCACCACCTACACCCACCCCTAGCAGAGTCACAATAAAGGAAAAGTGACTTAAACCATGGAGAAAACCTGCAGGAAAAAAACCTGATTTATTCTGTTGACATTCAGTAGTTTATCATTCTGTTTCTTCATTATTTCTTCGTAGGCCATGTTATTCCTTAGCTAACAGTGAAACCCTTTTTTCTTGGCGATACTATCAATGTGTTAAGTGCAGCACACTTTGGGAAGGACTGGATTATTTTAGTAAGAAGGACACTGTGGGACTGAGAGCTCGTGGGAAAGGATAGATATTCACAAAGGGGTGGCAGAAAGAGAAAACATATTATCTCTGACAGGTACTTTCACCGATCTAACATGAACATAAGTTTCTATTTTCATCTTATTTGCCTAGATGGGTATTTTCACAACAAGCCTGTGAAAAGCTCAGGAGCATGGTTGGCTGAAATATATTTTTAAAACTACTTAAAATCACTTGGAACCTGGGAACGTATTTCACCTTGCATCAAATAACAAGTTAGCAAGAAGAGATAAGGGTTTCAGAAGACAATGCAAATTCAATCTCTTGAATTCTTAAAGCATCAGGGCAAGCCTGGGGTTAACTGGAATCTTGGCTTATGGCTATTTTGTAAAAGCATATTAAGCTTTTTGCTTTTTGCATTTTTTTCTCAAAACAAAACACAATGTAGTTTTTTAAATAACTATACAAATAACCCCTTACAAAAATTCTCCTGTAGGAGACAGACTTTGTAGTGTGTATATTGGTGAATCATGACCAATGAGACTTTGAGGTATGTATCCTGTTTGGACTCCCTAAGGAAAGTAGAAGAAAGTAAGAATTTTAGGTATTTAAAAGAGAGCAGGCAGGGATTAAAGTATTGAGAAACACTGCTGTCAAAACCTAAAAGTGTTCTAGCAATTGCACAAATTTCTCAGATATTGGTGGATAAGCATCCACTCATATGTTCCTGTATTGCTTTTCCATTTCAGGTCTCAACAGGTTCTTTGGACATTTAGAATTATTCCCGCCAGAATACTGATTCCCTACTGTGGTCTGTGACCAGAGCTGAACCCCCCAGCAGCACATTAGACACAGGAACATTATTGACAGTACCGGTCATTATGATGTAGTCCCCAAGCAAAAAACATTTGTTCCATTTGTTGGGTGTTGACTATTTTCTGCCTGTGCTCACTTGTATGCATTAGAAAAAAGGTTATATTGATTGAACACTTAAGTAAATCATCTGTTCTATACTCATACAGTACCTATGACTCAAAATTTTATGTACAACCAACAGGGGGTAAAATAAGGCACACTCAGCTCCTGTGAGATCTTGAGCCATCCTGCTTCCTGGAATTTGATTTTGCCACCTGTATTGTGACAGAGTTGGGGCAGTTGGACTTCCTTCTGAGCAGGGATCTAGAAGGGAAGGGAGAAGGAACATATATTGAACTTAGCACATCAATTTCTTAAAGAGGTGCCCTGCCCCTTTTCAAAGAAGGGTTTTTGAACAACTGAAACAGACTTAACACTAGACCACAAATCTCACTCAAAATAGCTTTTTAAATGTTCTAATTTATTATGGCCACTAAAGTAATATAGTATGTTCTCTTTTCTCCATGTGAATGAACTAAAAATAATCAGATAAAAAACAGCTGTTTTGTAAGCAGCTGAATTTATTTATGGAAAAGGGAAAAAAGAAAGCAGTAAAGGAAACACCTTTTACTCCTCTCAAGTATCCTAATGACAGGATATGTAAATAGATGTTACATAGCTACTGGGTGTGAGTATTTTTTTCTAAAAGGTAAGAAAAACTTTCCTACCTTCCAAAATATAGGTAAAATTGATTGCAAAAAGCTAGTCTTCTTTACACAGAAGAATATTGTATTGAAGTTTGCATCTAGAGATAGAATACAGTCAAGCTATATAGATCATAACTTAACTTCATGCTTCATGTCCCAGATAAAGGCTATAAGAGGGAAGGGTAGCTCATATATTTTGCTTTCGGATTCTCTCAGTCAAGACTTAGATACTTCTTTTGCCATCTGATAAGACATCCCAGCATGCACTCTGCCGATGACATCACATCAACAAGCAAGCCCTGCAGGACACACAAGACACCCAGGCATGAGACAAATAAACAGCATTTTGTCAAACTCCCAAAGATGATGTATCATAATAAGTTTAAAAAGCAAACAAACTTGAATGACCATTGGAAACTTAAGTTGACCATAACCAGTGGGGGGCAGGCATAAAATATTTTGTAAAATAAGTACTTTGTATTAGTATAAATATGAAAGCTTAAGGCTGATTAATAGCTACTATGTACAAAGACTTCTGAGATATATTTCTTGGAGCTCTGAACCAGAATAGAATTGCAAACAGACTAATTAGCAATAATATTTTTGTTTCTATTGCACTGAACCAAACAGAGTGAGTTCTCCATCAACAAATATTATTTCCCAAGGAAACTGTGTTGCAAGAACTCAGTTAGAGATGCTGCTATTGGCCAATGCCCAGATGTCTTCCATCACAAAATTAGAGGGAGAAAACCATTGTGTAGTACCAAACAGAGAAATCAACATATGAGAGAAGTTAGAGAGCTTTCATTTCCTAAGTGCTAATACAGTCTAAGAAAACTCCTCCTGCATTATTGTGGGGTGGCAGGGGCCTGACAATCGAATAACTAATCAAAGATACTGTTGTGGGAATCTTCCTTTCATGCATGTCATTTCTCATCATGTATCTTATTGAACAATGTGGTAGCATGAGGAATACAGATTTTCCAGCTATCAAGGAGTAGTTCTAGAAATAGGGTTCAGCTGTCAACTTGGCAAAATCTTATGAATATTTTCTGTCACCCATTTCCTTTCAGACCCTGCTCTATCTTTAGTGGGAGATTTTCCATAGACAGGATCAGAGAGTATAAAATAAAGGATATTCAATCTTGCTTTTTCTTTTTCAGGCATGATTAATACTAATGTAAATAAAATAAGAACAAGTAGGGGAAAAAGACTGTTTCGGATGCTATACTAGCCAGGGTTCTTCAGAGAAACAGAACCAGTGAAAGGTAATTTACTATGAATGATTGGGTCACATGATTATGGAAACTGAGAGTCCCACAATCTGCTGTCTGCAAGCTAGAGACTCAGGAAAGCCAGTGATGTAGATCCAGTCCAAGTATAAAGGCCTGAGCACAGGGGGAGGTGGATGGTGTAAGTCCCAGCTGAGGCTGAAGGCCCAAGAACCAGGAGTACCAATGGATGTCCCAGCTCAAGCAGAGAACAAATTCAGCTTTTCTCTACCTTTTTAATTCTATTAAGGTATTAAGACCCTTGATGGACTGGATGATGGCCACGTTGGTGATGGCAATCTTCTTTACTCAGTCTACCAATTCAAATGCTATGCTTTTCTGGAAACACCCTCACTGACACACCTGGAGATAACATTTTACCAGCTATCTGGGCATTCCTTAGCCCAGTCAAGTTGACACATAAAATCAACCACCACAGATGCAAAACAATGTATCCTTTCAGAATCCATGTGTGGGTATATTGAATATGAGTGATACACTCAGATTGCCTTTTAACTCATTGTTCCTTCTTCCTGTTATTTGTTTGTTGTCTCACATTTGTTAATTCTGTAACCATTTATTACTTGTTTTTCGTTTGTTTGCTTGCTTTTTAAGATAAACACAGTGCTATGGACTAGGAGAAAAAGAGATTTGCTGTCATCATCAAAGATCATGCTGCTTTTCTTGAATGGTGCTTCCAAAAGGTATAGAATTGGTTAATTTTATAATGCATGTATTGAAACTGAATGGAACAGTACTATAAGTGTAGGACGGTTGGCTTTCCTAAATGATTTTCCATGCATTTTGTAACCAATTCTTGGCATAATCATTTGACCTATGCTGAAGCCTTAATTTTTGCAATAGCAAAATGAAATCAATAAGGCACAGTGTTTACTTACTTTGTGGGAATATTTGGAGTGTTTTAAGGAAAATGATTTTCACTATTTGAAGAATTTTTAAAATGTTCTGACAGACGATTATATCACTTTTAGCAGATGAGAAAATAAAAGCAGCAAATTTTCAAGTAAATCCTTTACCTTAGACATTTTAATTGGAACAGTGAAGCGTGTATAAGAATGACTTATGTGTTGATGGAGTTTGGATGTGTTGTCCCCTCCAAAACTCATGTGGAAATTTGGTCCCCAATGTGGCAGTGTCGGGAACTGACTGAGTCATGGGGGCGGATCCCTCATGAATGGATTAACGCTCTCCCTGGGGGAGGGGGGATTAATGAGTGCGGTCTCGCTCTATTAGTTCCCGCAAGAGCTTGTTGTATATAGGACCCTGGCACCTCCTCTCTCTCTCTCCCTCTTGCTTCTTCTCGCCATGTGATCTGCTTGTACCCGCCGGCTGCCTGCCAATTCCCGCCATGAGTAGAAGCAGCCTGAGGCCTGTGCCAGATGCAGCTGTCCCAGAATCGTAAGCCAAATAAACCTCTTTCCTTTATAAATTACCCAGTTTCAGGTATTTCTGTTATAGCAACACAAAAACTGACTAAAACTTGTGTTCATCATATGAAGCTGCTTTTATGTAAAGAAACTATTTCATGACATTGAACCAGTTATAAAATATTAAAGACTGCAAGGGCTAAAAAAAGCTAACTCAAAAAACTTAGTTATATTTTGAATTATTAAATAATGAACAAACTATAGATATAAGTATTAGTTTAAATGGCAGACATTCTTTTCACATTTATATAGACTTTCTATTTTTTCATAGGTCAATAATCTGAAAAAAAAATCAATAGATATCTAGAATGCTTATCTTGTGTCACTTTTAAATCAATATTTAAAAATGCACTAGCCATTTTTAGTTTAATAGAAAACAATGTGATTACTAAACTTCCCAAATATCGTAAGCTTATGATGGGAAGAATTAGGAGAAGCAGATTGTCATTGAAATGTAGATACGCTTGTAGAAATTGCTTGTTGGGATGCAGAAATGAGTTTTGATTCTTCACTAACAGCTCTCTATATAGAAAATCCAATCTGTAGTGTAGATATGAAAGAAAATCCCTTTCTTTTTGTTTTTACTTGAAAAGATTTTTATTCACGTAGCAAAAGCTTGAATATGTGTTAAAAAAACTACAACAAAATTCCAAAAAAGCATGTTTTAACCATGAAAAGCTTATAGTTTTCAGGTTGCTTCCACTCTGTATCCTTCATTTCAGCATCTGTAAAAGGAAGATGCTGGGTGATATATTATTTAAGATACTTCAAGATCTAAAGTATATATATTTGTTAGAATGAAGTCTGGATAGATTGATGAATGGATGCGTATGTGATAAAGGAAGTATAACAAAATATTAACTAAGTGGAGTGGTGTATATGGAGGTTCACTGTATGTTTAAACATTGTCATAATAAAATGTTGGAAAATGTAATTTTGATTAATAATACTCTACAGTTACATACTGATATATAAAACCTGATACATGTATTTACATCATTTAATTTTGCAGTGATACCTTAAGTATTACTGAATTTTTTTCAGCTCCATTTTATAAATGCAACTGAGAAAAGGGAAAGGATTCATCTAAAATCATTCAACTCATTAGTGGGAGAATTTTTTTAACAGCTCCTGATTGTTGAAATTAAAATTCAAATTAAGCATTAACATATACATTCCCTGTGCAAAGTAGTTCATACTTATTAAATGTGCACAGCAGCACAATGATGACACCAATCAGTTTTACAGCATGTTACAGTTTACAAAACAGTTTTAGATATGTTGCCCCATTCAACCAATAAAACAAAACTGTATGATAGGTCAGGCAGGAAATATTGTTACCAATATGTCATCGATGAGGCCTCTCAAGCCATAGAAATATCATGATTTGCTCAATGAACTAGTCCATTTCTATTGTTTATCACAAAATACACAGAACTGGGTGATTTATAAAGAAAATGGAATTTATTGCTTACAGTTTCAGAGGTTGGGAAGTCCAAAGTCCGGGGAACATATCTGGTGAAGGTCTTGGTGGTGGCAACATTGATACAGGGTACCACATTTTGAAATTGTGGAGCAGAGAGAGCAGAGAAAGAGGAAGGTGGTGGAAGCAGAGAGAACAAGAAAGAGATAGACTCTTCACGGTCCCATTTCAAAGCCCTCCAAGCCATGCCCATGACCACCATTTTAAATCCATTCACTACAGCATAGTCCTAAAATCTAATCACCTCTTCAAGGCTCCACCTTTCAATTACCATAATAGGATTTCCCACCCTCTTAACAGTCACACTGAGGGCCAAGTTTCTCATACATAAAACTTGGGGGACACAATTCAAGTTTCAGTTAGGTTTGGGGGGACATGATTCAATTCGCTACACTCAGGGCAACAGAATCAGTAAAAAGCAGATCTGGGCCTAGAATCTTGGTTGTCTATGTCCTGCTGGAAACGTGAAAACTAAGAAATAAAAGATATAGACTTTACTTACAAGCAACTAACATCAAATTGGTGAAATATGTTTTATGAAGTAACTAGAAAATAAATAACACATTAGCAAATACTATCTTGATTATGCAAAAACCCACATACAGAAACTTTACACTAAAGAAATTCAAATTAAGAGGAAAGACTGCTATTACTTCTAGGTGACTGATCTTAAAATTTCTGACATTGTTGTTCATTCCAAAAAATTTTAGATGAAAAACGTTTTATTCTTTATGAGTAGTTCTCAAATTCTTCAGCAAACGTGATGGTATAGTAATGACCCTTCAGTCTTCTAAAAAGTGAATGTTGTACTCATAAACCTGAATAACCCCCTTTTTTGTATGTAGGACCAAATTATAAATGGTCATATTGCCCATCTTCATGACCTCAATCTGGTCAACTTGTTCTTAAAAAAAATGTCCCTATGAATGTATCTGCACTAGCAGAGCTTGAATACTTAAGAACTTACAGTGACTTTGAACAATGAAAAATTATAATAACAGAACCCAAATAAAAATAATTATTTCTACACATGCAATAAGAAAATGCTAGTTTGGGATTAAGGAATTAAATTACATGGTTTGGCTTTATTTTCCTGTGTTGATACAACCTCAAATTGTCGGAGCAGAATTTTCAGTGAAATATATGTTTTCCATTGTGTAGTGTCATGGAGAAGAGAAAAAATAAAAATAATAAAACTAAAATGTTAAGTATGGCAAAATAAAAGTATATGGTCAATTTCAATTAGTCCATTTATTAAGATGTTATTATTGTATAAAATTAAAAAAGAAATAAGGGTGAGTTAGATTTTCTCTGGTGTCAGTATATACAAATTTGATTCTGTAAAACAATCTATTTGCCAGTGTTCAAAATATTGAAATGTTTAATTATTTATACGAACAAAGCACAATACCTACATAATAAGGCAAAGTCATAGATGCATAATAGAAAATGTTAGGTAATTATATATATCATTAACACATTGTATTTGAATCTGAATAAGGAAGTTAGAATATAATACCATAAAAAAAATCCTTTAAAATTACAAGACACATTGAGGCTCTAAGAAGAATGCCCCTTAGCAAGCCTGCATAAAACCATTGGAGATTTTCTTTCCTCCTAATTTCTTCTTTAATCCATGGCAGAAGGTAGATCACGGGCACCTTAAAAGTCTTAGGTCAAGGCACTAGTTTCCACTTTCCTAATCACTTTAATTGAATGTGTAGTGTGTGTATGAAACTGTAGTTCTGTCCAGAGGTGGCTTGTCAAGCCATGTTTTCATTGTAATTACCTGATTTGAACAGCTTTAATCATATTTACTTTTGAAAGTCAATTGTCTTGCTCAGACATGGTTAGTTGAAGTCGGGAAAAGTATTCAACGTCCACAGGCAGAAAGCCTAAAAGAAAGAAAAAGAAAAGGGAATACTATCTTCCCATTTGGACAAAAAAAAAAAAAAAAGAAAAAAAGAAAAGAAAGAATGAAAAACTGTCACCTACAAATTACTGTAAACTGACAGATCATATTATTCTTTCACTTCATTACATTTCATCTTCACTTTTACCATTTGATAACACTTTTGGGGAACGAGGCTTATACCTCTTCTTTGAAGCTTTACTTACCTTTGACTCTCACTGGATGCCAGTGATGATGTATCTATTCACAAAAACCCTTAGGAGAGAAAGCTGAAAGCGGACACCACCTCTCCTTTCCATGGTTTCCACTTAGAAAATGTATTTTAAATCTATTTTCCATTATATTTCCGTGTATTGTGAAAACCTTACCAAATTCACATCTCTCATTCTGGATTAAACTTTTGTGGAGAAGCAGAATTTTAAGTGTGATACCTCATGCCACAGATCTTCAGGATTACTATAATCAGTTAACATCTTTTTACAAGTACATATTTGCATTCTGATGTGTTCACATGTAATTAATACAGAGCAAACTACTAGCTCACATCTTGAGATGTTTATCAACAGAGAATCAACTAGCTAGTGGCTTCTTGGTATCGATGTCCAAATGATATTATTAATGGCACAAAGGAGAAGAAAAACAAACAATAGTAAAAGAAAGGAAATTTGTATTACAAAACAAATTTTAGTAAGCGTATATAAAACTGTAGGAGGATCTGATGGGAAGCATTTGAAACAACTGGACCATTTTTGTATACAGCAAGAAGATATCCTACATAACAGTAGCCAAAAAAAAGGAAACAAACGAGGAATTTCAAAGTAAAACTGGCCCCTATGATATTCCAGTTATCTATTGCTGTGTAACAACTCCCAAACCTAGTACTTAAAACACCTACCATCATTTAATTATTATATTTTATAGTTTGGTGAGTCAATTGTCCTCAGCTAAGGGGTCCTGCTTCTTCCATGCATTTGCACTCTGACGTTGTCTGGAGCTCAAGCTGTCTCAAAAGCTTCTTCACTCACACGTCTGGGATGTCACCTGGGGCTGTCGACCAAAACACCTACATATGGCAGTCACACATGACCTGGGCTTTTTAGCGTCGTGGCTCAGTTTCATGAGCAAGCATCTCAGGAGCTGTGTGTTGTCTTTAACGACCTAGCCTCAGAACTCACATCAAATAGCATCATTTCTGCTACTGTCACTTTCTTATCTTTAATAAAGGGGAGGAAACACTGACACTACTTCTCAATGGGAAGAGTGTCGACCTCACATTGTAAAAAGTGCATGCGGGTTGGGAGATCATGCTGCAGCCATGTTGGGTAACACAAACTACCGTAAGTCCTGAAGGCTGATCAGGTTTGTAATTTAATTTCCTATCAGATAGTGCAAGTGAGCGTTAACTGAGAGATAGAAGAGGCAATTTAAAAGCTGAGCAAACGGTTATAAAGTTCAACAAGTACTTGGAAAATATAGATCATTGAATTTTTTTAGCCTTACTAAGAACTTTGCATTTCTTCTTTTTTTCCACATAATTGGAAATTAATTCTGAAAAATTTTGCTTTATTCTTTTTGAGGCTACTTTATTAGATGCATACAAGTTCAGGATATTTTTATTTACTTAGTATTTTCTTCTTTATCCATATTAATTTATTTCATCTTAAAGCCCTTTAGTTTAATATTAATAATTGCTATGATAGCTTATCTTTTCTTAGCATTTGCCTATTATAACTTCTTCCATTTGTTTTATTTTTACATTTTCTACATAGTTCTGATTTGTGTCTCTTTTAAGAGCATAGAACTGGATTTACTGTTTTAAGTAATTTTTGAAATCCAAGCTAATATCCACCCTTTTGAACAGGTGAGTTTAGCTCTTTTTTATTTATTGTGATTATGGTGTATTTCAATTTATATTTGCTGTGTTTTTCTGTTTGGTAAATATTTTATTCTTTTTTCCTTTCCTGGTGTGGAAGCTACAGATTACATTTCTGTTGTTTTAATGGTTAGTGTTAAATGTTTGACATACACTTATAGGTAGAAATTTTTACACAAAAATCTAAAATCATTCTAAACTTCTATTCTTTTACGGTATAGAACTTAGCCTGCTTCAATTTCCACTTAGCACATTCTGAATTAGCAATATTAATTAAAGTGTTAATGTCTTTTTAAGTCAAATATTCATTTTCAAACATTAATAATTCTTTTAATTTATTAAAATATTATCTGTTTCTGAGCTCACTGATTTTTCTAGAAATCCATGCCTGTTATTTAATTTATATTAAAGAACATCCTGCAGTAATTCTCCCACCAATAAAATTCCTTTGTCTTACTATATCTGAAAATGTCTCTATTTTACAGCCAGCATTGCAGAATAACTTAAGTTCTTGTCTGATAATTATTATTCTATTGTCCTTTGGCATCTATATATGCTGATGAGATGTCTGCATGAAGCCAAATTATTTTATCTGAATGTAATTAATCTTTTTCCCCTCTAATAAATTTTAAGATTTTTTTCTCAATGTTTTATTATTTCAATAACAAATGCCTAGAGGCAGATTTATTTTTGTTCAAACTATCTGGTACTCAAAATGCTCTTTTCATCTGAGGATCCATATCTTTCTTCAAGTCTGGAAAAATTCCACCCATAATCTCTCTAAATCTCTTCAAATATTTACATTCTAATGTTCCCCATACTGTTTTATTCCAGATATCCTATTTGACAACATAAAAGTTAAGACCATAGGTTCTGGATTCTAATAACTATGTTCAGTTCTGTCAATTTTTTTTCTTTTGTATTTCAGTTTTCTCATCTATTTTCAGAAGAATGTTTCTACGTCATTGGTATGTCCCCAATAAAAAACTCCTTTTGAATAAACATATCCTATTGTGTAAAATCCAACTCCTGGTCTAGCATTTAATATCCTATATAGAATCTGTCCCAACTAAAACTTTTAAACCTAACTTTCCATTAATCTGATATTCAGAGTTTTTGTTCAAATCAAACTGACCTATTCATTGTCTTCTGACTTTAACATGGACTTTTCCCTTGCCATATATTTTTGAAAGTTATACCCTCTTCTTAGAAATACTTCACTTCGCTTGCAAGCATCCTACTCTTTCTCTGCTGTCTGGCAGGTTTTCCAATTTTTCCACAAAGAAAAACCAACTTGAAAGAATTTGTGCCAATTCTGAATTCCCTTAAGACATTATGTGTTGTAACAGAATGCATGTGTAGGATTGATATTTGCAGATTGTAGAGCCAGATTGCTTTAATTTGAGCCCCAGATCTCCTACTTATGAGATATAGAACCTTGAGAAAGTTATCTAACCTCTGTGTGCTTCACTTTCCAAATCTCTACAATGGTATTAAGAAAAGAACCTTCCCTTAGCGTTATGGTGAACGTTAACAATTTAATATATGTAAAAGTCTCTTAGAATAGTAATGTGTAATTTGGTATTGGTATATTTTCTGATTTTTCAACATTGGAGATCCCTATCTGTCACATTTTAGGTGAAAACTTTTTTTCCACTTCTGAGGATTATTTCCAAGCAGAGGGGGTATAATTGGTTGTAGTTCCTGACCTCTCTGCTTTTCTTTACTCACTTTGTTCTAGTGGATATGGAGTGACAAATTTTCTTTTTGGAGCTTAAGTTGCCACAAAGAACAAGCATTTTGCTTTTCCATTCTCCAGAAAGTTCCTACCCCTTTGTAGGGATGGGGGTTGAGGGGGAGGCCACCACTAGTTATCGTGGCCATAATTGGGTCAGTAAATACATCACATTCTGAAAGTTGCGTATCTGGTCCATTTGACTCTTACACTTAACTATGCTTTCCATCTTAGCCTTTATCAATAATAAAGTTAATTTTGGGGGTACATGTGCCATATATTTGTTTTACTTCTCAGTGTTTTAAAAACTCACGAGTACTCCTTTAGAGACTCTACCACCTCAGTACCTTGATGATATTCGATGCTAAATAAATATTTGCTAGGGCCAATGATAACTGTTATGGTTCTACACCAGATGAGAAATGTTGGATTATACTTAAATTAAATGAACTTAATTTAAAAATCCTACATGACTAGATAAAGAATGTATTCCAGAGCCTATTATCAACAAATCAAACTTTAAACTAAAAACTGAAAAATCTATGAGGTCTTGGGCAGCAGCAGATAAGACTTCAGGGACAGCTGGATGGCAGTGTTATTGATTTTAAAAACTCCTCAATAGATTTATTTGATTAATGCCCTTCACACCATCTAAATCAAATCTATCCAATCTTGGCATTTCACTTTATATGGAATAACAATGGAATTTTAGATGAGATGCCAGCTTGAAGAAGCATTGGCTGAACCGGCTGAAAGAGGTGTTGAAGTATCGACACGATGTACTATTTCAACCCTTAGGCATGCCACGAGTTAGCACAGAATAAACTGCACCGTGGACCTGAGTTACTGGCAAACTACTTTTAATCATGAGCTATTAGTGGATGAAGCCTGCAACTCCTTCCATTTGCTTCTCTTACAGCAGTGTAAAATAGAGCGTGCCTAAAGGGTGCTGACTTTTACATGTGTGTTTCATGGAACCAAATCTTCATGGATAAGACTAGCAAAATGCTCAGAATCTTGGGCTTGTGTTTTTTAATCTGTCTTTTATTTTTAATATAGCAGAAGTGTAACTGAAATTAATCAGTATTTTCATATAGTCTTCAACAATGACAAAAGAAAATCACTGATACACCATATTATAAAATGGGAAACACTTGACTTTTGGTATGGCTGTAAGCCCCTAAATCAGTAAGAACCATTTAGGAAATTAGAAACCACTCTATGTCTTAACAGCAGGGGAAATTCAATGTTGGGATTTCCAAAGATGATGCAACAGCTGAGGAGACAAGGAGGGGATAGTGAATCAATCCAAATACTGACAATAGATGAAAGAAGCCTGGAGACATAAAGGAGTTGTGGTCTTGACAAAACCCAGGACTCAGAGCAGTAACTGGGACCTTGAAACAAGGGGGAGTCTGTTAGTAGCTGGAGAACCTGGTCCTGTCAGACATATCACACTCTGAAAGCAGAGCAAGAAAGGGCAGATGCCCTGGCTTCTCTTTTTTTCTCTGCTCTCCAGTCTTCCCCTGGCACCTCCAATTAGCCTGGTATATGGGAAGTGACCTATATAGGAATCTGAAAATATTCTTCCCTGAGACAAAGACCAAAGCAGGAGATAGACAGAGAATGCACATGAGATCAAACAGGAAAATGACTCATCTGGTACTCTTTGAACATCATTGTGATTTAGGTAAAATTTATGCTTGTATGAACTTGTGTCCCAGCTATGCTGAATCATAGATAGTTTCCCAAACTATGCTGGGTCTTGACTCTGTGCCTTTGCCTCAGGTGTTCCCTTACCTGAAATGCCCCTTTCCTCTCCATCCACCTGGTAGATAGCTACTTTTCTTTTAAGATTTGCCACTCCAAGGCCTTTCCTCACCACCCATTCCTCTTCCTGCTAGAATTAGACACATCCTGTTTTCTGCCACATCGTACTTTCCCTACCTATTGTAGCGCTTTGTCGTTATAGTTAACATGTCTTCCTAAATGGCAAGTGCAAGAGAAAAAGGGTTTATTTATTTTTTGTTTCAATGTCTAAAGCCCTTGTCACAGTGCCTGGCTTGTAATTCTTTGCATAAATAGTTAATGAGTGAGCAAATGGTGAGAAAGATGGTTGATGGGGTCCCAGCTGATCTAAGGAAATATTTGCTAGTGTCTGGCCTTGGCAGTCGAGTGTTTCATCCCCATTCCAACTCTTCATTCCCTAATTGGGATAAATTTCAACTACTTTATTAATTAATTGCAAAGATGACAAAATCATTTTCTTTATTCATAGATTCTTTATTAAGCTCCTACTTGATTTCAAAAAAGTATTTTAGGAGCTAAGGTAACTTGAGGAATTTAAATGAATCTTGACTGATCTGATCTCAAACCATTTTTTTTTTTTTTTTGCACAGGCCAGCATCCATATATATTAAAATAATCTATATTCTGATTAATATATTCAGGTATGTAACTGATTATCATTATTTTTCTAAAATTACTATCCAATAAGCAGATCACAAGTTGGTAAAAAGTTTATATGTTTGTTTTTTTCTCTAATGCAAAATTAAACCTACAAGCTAGATTGCTTTTTTTCACTGATTGAGAGAAAAACAGTCAACTGAGCGACTAAAATTACACTGACAAGATAACATTGTTAGTATAGTATTTTATACTACAGGATTTTTCTTTTTATTATCTCCTACAATGCAGTAACATCTGATTTCACAAATGAATGTGCGAATGAGTGGGAAGTTCTTTTTTTAAGACTGCAACTATCTATAAATAGATGGGTAAAGATATCCTACAAGAATTATTGAGATCGGGGTGGGAGTTTTGTGTGTGTTTGTTTGGAAGATGAATAAAAGAAGTAAAGCAAGAGCCTAGTTATTATCTACGTGCAGGAAAATATGCATGGACAAAGACCCTATAATGTTTTTATTTCAGTTAATATGTGTTTGAATTTATCACCTCGCTCACACTCTTTAAATTCAGGAGTTATTCAATGACACTTTCCTGTATGTGATGGTTAATTTTATGGGTCAACTTGACTGGGCCATGGGTCCCCAGATATTTAATCAAACATTATTCTGATTGTGACAGCGAGGATGTTTTGGGATGAGATTAACATTTTAATCAGTAGACTGAATAAAACAGATTGCCCTTTCTAATGTGGGTGACTTCATCCAATCAATTGAAGACCTAAATGGAAAAAAAAAAAAGCTGACCCTCTCTAAAGTAAGAGGAAACTCCTCCTGACTGACTGCTTGAGCTGCAACATTGGTCTTTTCTGGCCTCAGATTTGAACTGGAGCGTCAGCTCTTTTTGGAATTTGAGCCTGCCTGCTTTTGAACTGGGAATTACATCACTGGCTCTTCTGGTTCTCCGGCTTGCTGACTGCAGATTTTGACGCTTCTCAGCTTCAGTAATTATATGAGCTAATACCTTTTAACATCTCTCTATCTATCTATCTATTTCTTACGTTCTGTTTCTCTGGAGAACACTAACTAATACATATTTTGATACCAAGAGTGGTTCTAGAGGAACAGAATTTTAAGGATGTTTTCTGAATTGTTTCTCAGGATTTTTAAATTGGCTGTTTAATCTGAGTAGATAGAAACTGCTCTGGACTTATTGGTAAGACATTTGCATGTCAGAGGATGAGAAATAAATCCAACTAAAATTCAGGGGCCTTCTACCTCACTTACATTTCTAGGGGTGCGATGGTGTGTGGGATGTGGAGACCTCCCTTCTAAGGTAAAGGACAAGTAGTTTCTTCTGGCCCCTCCTACCACCAAGAAAGAGGCACAATGCCTACTGGGCCTATTTGGATTTTGGAGTCAACACATTCCTCTCTTGGGTGTGTTACTCCATCCCATCTACTGAGTGATACGAAAGGCTACTAGTTTTGAGTGGGACCCAGAGCAAGAGAAGGCTGTGCAACAGGTCCACGCTGCTGTGCAAGCTGCTCTGCCCCTTGGGCCATATGATCCAGCAGACCCAATGGTCCTTGAGGTTTCAGTGGCAGATAGGGATTCTGTTTGGAGCCTTTGGCAGGCCCCTACAAGTGAATCACAGCACAGTCCCATAGAATTTTGGAGCAAGGCCCTGCCATCATCCACAGATAACTACTCTCCTTTTGAGAAACAGCTCTTGACCTGATACTGGGCCTTAGTAGAAACTGAACGCTTGACTATGGGCCACCAAGTTACCATGCAACCTGAGCTGCCATCATGAACTGGGTGTTATCTGACCCAGTGCTTGCTGGGGGTGCTGACAGCAGCACTAGATCATCAAACATAAGGTTGGGCTGATAGCAGCACTCGATCATTAAATATAAATGGTATATACACGATTAGACCTGAGCAGGTCCTGAAGGCACAAGTAAGTTACGTGAAGAAGTGGCCCAAATGCCCATGGTTCCTACTCCTGCTACACTGCTTTCTCTCCCCAGCCTGCACCTATTGCTTCGTGGGGAGTTCCCTATGATCAGTTGACAGAGGAAGACAAGGCTAGAGCCTGGTATACAGATGGTTCTGCACAATATGCAGGGACCACCCAAAAGTGGACAGCTGCAACACTGCACCCCTTTTCTGGGACATCCCTGAAGGACAGTGGTGAGGGGAAATCTTTTCAATGAGCATTGCTCTTGGTGCTTCTGAAAGGACGAGTCGACACCAGTTGACGATCCACTGGAGAGAGCTCGTTTATTAGGCGGCACACACACATATATATAGGGCTTCTAGGGAAGGCTGATTGGCTTAAAATACAATCCCTACTTAGAGGGCAACCAGCGCCATGATGGGGTGTGGCCGAGAAGGACTTATGTGATCAGGGTGTGATCCCTTGGGGCATTTGGGTTCTTACAGGTTCCCTTTGCTTGGAAGAAGAAATGGCCCAGACTCTTCAGGGATGAAGGTTTGGGTCAGTCCACTAGGTAAAGAATCAGCTGAGGTACTCGCTGAAGGCAAAGGAAATACAGAATGGGTAGTAGAAGAAGGTAGTTATAAATACCAGCTTCAACCACATGACCAGTTACAGAAATGAGGATTGTAACTGTTCTCTCTGCTGTGTTAAGAATATGTCTCTATGTATATATACTGTACACATATTAAGCAATTATCTTTGTTTTTTCCTCTTGTTCTTTATCATGTCCCATGAGACTTACTGTTAAACTTACCTCATAGTATTTGCAATTTTAAGTTATGGGATATTGAGAGAAGGGTAAATATCACCTAAAGACTTTACCTTTCCTTCTTGGAAAGGAATTAATGCATTTCCAGTTGTACGCAAGATAGTGTATCATGTTAGGTGAAACTATTATGTTATTGTACCATTCGAAAATTAAGTATGATTTAAGGAGATGGTATGGACACCAAGTTGACAAGAGGTGGACTTGTGAAGGTTAGTTTTAGGTGTCAACTTGATTAGACGAGGGAATGCTGAGAAACCTGGTAAAGCTATCTTTTCAGGTGTGTCCATGAGGGTGTTTCCAGCAGAGATTAGTATGAGAGCCTGAGTGGCCTGGGTGTGAAAGACCCACCCTTGATGTGGGTGGGAACCATCCAATCCACTGGAGGTCTGGAGAGAACAAAAGACAGAGGAAAGAGGTGAAGCTCTCTCTGGATCTGCTGGAGCTGGGACACCCTCTTCTCTCCTGTCCGTGGACATCAGAGCTTGAGACTCTTGAACTTTCGGGTTCCAGGACTTACACCAAGGACACCATCAGTTTCCCTGGTTTTGAGGCCTTCAGACTTGGACTGAGCCATGCGACCAGCATCCAGTTTATAGGTGGCCTCTTGTGGGAATTTTCTTCATAATCATGTGAGCTAATTCCCTTAATAAATCCTTCTCATATATTTATAACATATCCTATTGATTCTGTCTCCCTGGAGAACCCTGGTTAATACAGCTGTTTAATCTGAATAGATTTAAAGATGCTAATGACTCTATTTCTAGTAGTAAAGGGAGCACTGATAGTCCATGGCATGATCGGGCAATAGAGATACACAAAATATCACCATTGGATACTCTTAATCAACCACTTAAGAGAAACAAAGATCTAACTAACTGTGCAATGTGATGCTTTTGAACATTTTTGGCAAACTAACAATTACAATGCGATGTCTGGTGGAGCCTATTATTTCTGGATAAAGTGGGAAAAGAAAATGATTAACTCAGTGATTTGAATTCTCAGCTGAAATGCCACATGCCTGACCTAAAAGCTATTATGTGTGCCTTCAAGGAGACCCTGATCTTTAGTTGCAGGTCTGAAACTGCTGAAAATCAAATACAGAGTCTCATCCCGTGATTGGCTGAATTACAGTGCAAGTTGAACTTCCAGCCTTGAGCAGTGTCTACTGTTCAAGTGAGGTCATTAATTGGGAAGGAATGGGATTCTGAAAGCTGGAATATGATAGCCTGTGCCTTTCCCACCACTGTATTTGGAAGCACATGACTTCTCTGGTTTCACAAGTTCACAGCTAGAGAGGAATTTTGCCTAGGATAAATGATACCTCAAGGATCATTCATATCTGATTTCGATAACATTTAGATGAGACTTTAGACTTTAGACTTGGCATGAAGTAAGACTTTAAGGGCTGTTAGAATTGAATAAGTCTATTTTGTATGCAAGAAGGACACAAATTTTGGAGAGCCAGGGAGAAAATGCTATAGAGTGAATTGTACCTCCCTGCATTCATATGTTAAAGCCCTAACCCCCAATGCAATGGCATTTGCAGATAGGGCCTTTTGGAGATTATTAAGTAAAGATGAGGTTATGAGGGTGAGGCCCTCGTAATAAGATTTGTGCTCTTATAAGAAGAAACACCAAGGAGCTCTCTCTCTGCCATGTGAACAGCAGTGACAGCCCTCACCAGAACCGAACTCTGCTGGCACAAAGATCTCAGACTTCCAGCCTCCAGGACTGTGAGAAATACATTTCTCCTGTTTAAGTCATCCAGTAAATGGTGTTTTGTTGTGGCATCCTCAGACTAAGACACTGTACCAATCTACAGGGTTCCACTAGTTTCCATAATGTGCTCCAACAAAATGAGTACAAGCTGTCACTGCCCTACCTTTGTTTCCACTAGCAGCATGAGCTACGTCGTTTCCTGTTCAATGACCTAAACTACAGAAGACATGCTTTTGTAAACCCAATGTTTAAACTAGTTAAAAGTTGGTGTAAGTATTAACATCATTAAAAACCTTCATGCAACAATGCATAACTTAGTATTTACTTGAATCATCCAAAACATGTTTAAATGCCTTACATACATATATCATGACTTGTGGCCTATAGAAAATTTTCACTGGTGACAATTTGTAAGTCAGCTGGCTAACATTTTGGAAAGAACATCCAAAACAATATTTTATGTATATATGTATTTATGCCAGTTTAAGTGTATAAGAAAAAAATATAATTTCCTAGGGGAATGAGATTTTTTTTTTTTGACCGGTAAGGGGATCGCAACCCTCGGCACGGTGTGGCCCGCACCACGCTCAGCCAGTGAGCGCACCGGCCATCCCTATATAGGATCTGAACCCATAGCCTTGGCTCTACCAGCGCCACGCTCTCCCAAGTGAGCCATGGGGCCGGCCCAGGGGAATGAGATTTTTAAAGAATCATGTAAATCCAGTAAATCATCATCACATATGAATTAAAGTTTTGACAGTTTACAAAATCTGCAACTTCTATATCTTATTCTGCTATTTATAATTTTTATCTGACATACAGTTGCTGCTTTAAGATTTTGATCTTTCCCAATGGTATTTTTATTTCTAAATTCCCGTTCTCTCTATTAAATACACAAGCCAATGTTACTCATATAAAAGATTGCACTTCCCCTGGAAATTTGTTTCTAGGCTCTTCTATTTTATCAATTCTCTATTCCAATTTGATCTACGAATTTTATCCTTAAGTCAAAAGATTTGACAAATGAAGACATTTGGGGGATAAGATTTAAGTAGCAATACAAATATTTTGAAATATTTAACAGTCAAAACTTTTTAATCATTTTTTCCAAAATGTGTAAAACAAGCAAACATACTTAACAAAATAGCAATAGTAAAAAGTCAGTGTACTAAACAGAGACAGTCAACAGCTGGTAGAAAATTGAATTGAACTTTGTCCAGAGACAATAGAAAAAGGAAATTAAAGGCTTCAAATTGCTTATAGCATGCTAGAATAAATCCAAATGCATTTTGGGGTCATTAAAACATCTTGAATAATTTTCCAAAGATTTTTGGTTCAAGCAGCCTGAAAAGAAGATTTTGCCAAACACTGCTTTCCTCTCATTGTATTTCATGAGAAATTTAATCCATATGTTTCTGATTCATTTATAATTGAGTCATCCAACAGTTCTTGTGCAAGAGCTATTTGATTTCTAAGACATCATTTGAGCCTTTTATAGAAATTTGCTCTTTCTCTTTGAAGTTTTACAAAACTGAAAATACTTGACTTGGTGTTCTAAACTGAGATTTTAAGTTTTTGTAACAATTAATAGAATCTCAGATTTTAGATGAGGTATTAAATATAATCTATCCCAATATCCAACCCAAAGTAGAATATCTGTAAAAATCTTTCACAGATAAAAAATTCTTGATCATTTGCAGTGATAAATTTCAGAAGAAATCTTATCCATCAACTTTCATCCTTTTTTGTTTCTATCACAATTCTTTGTCATTCATAATATAAAGCCAAGTGTGTGGGTGTGTATGTGTGTATGTGTGTGTGTATGAATTATGACTTAATTCTCTTTCTAGAGTCTTTCTTGGTACCCTACTGCTACCTTGCATTGATTTTGATAATTTTGGGATTTACATCAGTGTAAACAAACTGTATTGAGTTTGAAACACTAGTTTACCCAAGAAGAACTTTATTAAAATTTTTTTTGTTTGTTTAAATAATGTGAATCTTTACACGAACTTTTTGTAGTACTCTCTTATATAATAGATGTAGGTCTATTTTATTTTATTTTATTTTGCCTAAATATTCCAACTTAATCTAAACTATACTCCAAAAGTAACTATTACTTCCAAAATTTATGAGTGGAAACTAAATTTCAGAGAATTAGTTAGTTTCAATGAGCTCACATGAACTGGTTAGTAGTTCTTGTATTCAAGCTCACGTTGCCATAGCTTTTACTTCTACATTGAACTGAATCCTAGTTAAAATCCCAGAACCTGACCTAAGGTCTTTGTCTCCATGAAGTTCACATAACAAAGCAAACTGAATTTTTATAAACTTACATATTTACTGCTTCAGAATTGTTGAATTATGTATTAGGTCGAGTCACATGAAAGTACAGTTTTTGTCAGCCCCAAATGCTCAATATCTTCAATTTTATATGATCCAGTTTAAGGTATAGATATACTTGCCTCCATATTTACATCATTTTGTAGTGGTTTTGATGTCAGAGGTAGGATCTGAGAGGGCCCAATGGTCGGCCTCAACCCACCCCATCCTCTTACCAGGTTCCTGACTCTGCCACAGGAAAGAAGAATTCAGGAGCAGAGTCACAGTAGAAAGTGAGAAGAGGTTTAATGTAATGAATAAGAGATACAGACTTCACACAGAGAGTGCAGCCTAGCTCCAGAGACAGAAGTGCCCGCACCAAGTTTAATACAAAAGTAAGAAATACACACTTAAAATTCAGTACAGAGTGCAGGCTGGCTCAAGAGAGTGAGCAGCCACCTGCTAAAATTATGTTTGATACAACGTAAAATATACACACCCCAGCCAGTGAAGTGCGGGTTGGGCCGCAGGAAAGTGAGCAAGAACAATCCTGCCTTCTGCTGAGATTTGGCTTCCACAGTTTTGCTCTCTAATGAGTATTCAATTAAGGGGGTGGCTTTCAGTTATGCAACATAGGCTTGCACATGGGCAGTTGGTCGTTGTTTGGAGCACATTCATTGGTCAAATCCTATCACATGCACCAGGAATATTCACGAATATTGTGTGCTCTCTAGCGCTTCTAGTGGAAGATCATTTGAAGGATAAATTTTACTTTACTGAGTATGCCTGGCTACCAGGGTTATATAACCCCTCTCTACTGAGCGTGCCCAGCCACCGGATTTGCATAAGCCAGCCCTTTGTGGTCTGATTTTCCCCGCGTTGGTGCAGAAAATAAGTCTAACTAGGAACAGTAACCTTTCTCTAGGGGAGGGCCTAGAACAAAGGCCTGAAACCATGAGAAATGGCTTGTAATCCAGAGGTATGTCCTGTAACCTGAGCCCAAGGAAACTGAGCAACTCCTGTCTCAGTTTCTTAAAAAATTAGAAAGGAATAAGTAACAGACATTTGTCTAAATGTAAGTGCTTAACTGAACAGATAATCAAACTCAAGTACAAATTATGCAGGGGATACCAGGCTTTGGAATTTTTTTCTCCTCTAAATTAACTTTATTTATTGAAAGCCAACTATGTGACATGCAAGAAGTGGGTCTAGTCCTTGGTATTCAAAGATGAGTAAGTCAGGTTCCCCTTTCACAGAGTGTTCAAGGTTTTTTTGATGGAGGTTATTCTCTCTTTTAATGTTTGTATTTATTGTTTATAATGCTCAAGTATTCAAATCTCTACTCCCTGACTGTATTTCCATCTTTTTTCTTTGAGGTCACTCTTAGTTCTCTTAATCCTTGGGTTTCCCAGTGGTTTTCTAGTTGAGAATGTGACTTCTCTCAGCTTCTTTTAAAAATACCTCTTTTAATATTTTAGTTTTTGGTTTTCATGACAGGCATTGAAATCTCTATACTAGAAATCATTGAGCTCTGAATTCCAGTTTCAAACTTAAGTGTATGTTATTGCTCAAATTATCTGATTAATCATCAGAACTTTACAGCATCCTTAGAAAAATATTATTGCCCGTCCCAATAATAGTGTTCAAACAAAATGTCTAAGTAGTAGAATATTTAAAAAGAGACAAGATATTATCCTACTAGCTATAATTATTAAAATATTGATATTTATGGTGCAGACGACACCATGCAGAGGGTTGAGATCCCCTTACTGGTCAAAAAAAAATATATTGACATTTAAAATTAATTTAATCATATCCTTCACTCAGTATCTATTGAGTGCCCACTTTATTAGTGGCAGAAAGAAGTTGCAATAGAAGTCTTGAGACACTCTTACATTGATGAGCTATTTTAAGGGAGTATTTGATACTATAAAAGAAAACAAGTAACAACAGAATTTAGGCATAGAGAATATACTTAGAGCTGCAGATTTGATTGATTATTGAAATGATCATTGTGATGAAAACCAGAAGTGGCTATAGTTGAAGGAAGAATAGGCTATCGCTTGGCAAAATGCACAAGTGGGACATGTTGATAGGGTGAATAAAAATTATAGTGTGGAAGTAGAATACCATATATTCAAGGCAAGGACTATGGACTGAGATATTATAAGAGACTGAGATCAAGCATGTCCACAGGAATTATAGAATCAAAAACTGTAGAGTAGAAGGTGGTTCAGAGATTATCTCATCCAAACATGAATTTACAGAGAACTACACAAAAGCTCTGGTTTTACCCAGGTAGTCTCCCACATAGCTCAGACTAGATTCAGTGATCAGACTCCAAATTTAATGCTTTTTCCATTTGTGTGATTTATGTGAGTTGGTTTCAGGTATGTTGGAGGGAAAAGAAGCTGAGGACAAAATGGATAATTTGAAGATTTACACTACAACTGTATTCATTGCTAAATTCCAAGCTATGGGACTATCTGTATGGTACATTGAATAGATATTTAATTTTTTTGAAATAGAAATCTGTAAATGGATGTGAAAGTAATATATTATCCATTCAGTAAAAGGTTTCCATATAAAAGAGAAATCCAGAGTGAAAGTAATTAAAGAAGAGTGTAGCTGGGAATCAAAATGTTTGACTGTGGATCAGAGAAGTTTCAGATCCAGGCAAGGAAAAAGCTGGGTGGAGTAAATAAAAAGTTTGCCAATGATTACGTTATTGATCTTTAGTATTAAATATAGATTGTGTATATAATATAATCCTAAACCAAATCAAAGGCAGACTTATTTGTGAAACTTTAATTACTATTCCTTTAATTTATGATAGCAGGTTGCCAAAGCTCATTAAAAAACATAGAGGAGAATCAATCATCATTTGAGAGCTTTGGAAAAGATGTTATAGGAACTACCAGAACTGGTTTTAGACTTGGGGCAAGGAGTTAAAGGTTGGACAAGTTCTCACAGGATCTTAAAACTCATATTCTGTTTTAAAATTCCTCCTTGGATAAAGAAAGATAAAGTCAAGAAATGACACCTTAATGGGAAAGCCAGACAGATAATTAATTTTATGTATAAACTGTTCATACCCGTAGAGTTGGCTTTTCCTTTATATGTTTCTTTTCTTACCGTTTATATATATTTATTTTTAATATTTTCCTTTTAACAAAATTAAACACATTGCAAGTTATATAGAGACAATTTATAAATTGTGGAGAAAATTAAAGCATGAAGATTGAGAAGACCTACATTTCTTTAAAGTTATTATCTGTAAAGCCTCAAATACAATATCTCTCAGGAATATAAAATCCAATGAAAAGAGAAATACAAGCAGAAATAGAAGAAGTTAAAGAAGAAAAAATAACTTTCCTTTAAAATAATGATATTTTATTCAGTTAGCAAATAAATTACTAGAAACATAGAGATAATATGGGGGGGGAATCCAAATTCTGGATTGACCCATAAAATCAATCCATAATTGATTCCTTTTGCTTTATAGAAGAGTAACTGAGACCTAAACCTTAGTGGTACGTCTTTGGAAAGATCTAGGCTACAGCCCAGATTCCAGGGCTCCTTCTTGGTCATGGAGCTTCCTCTTTCAGCCAAAAAGCTAATGGTGAGTTTCAGTAACAACAACAACACTCTGATATAGTTGCAACCAAAATATAAGGGATGCTTTTAGATGACTTTCAAGACCAGATGGTCATTTTAAGATGGCTTATTTTTATATATCCTGCTTATTATAAGTAACAAAGACTTTGCCAAGATTTTCATAACTACCAAGGATTCTCACATATGTTATTTACTTAGATCTTTTTAGCAATGGTGTGAGACAGTCAAATACAGGTGAATACCAGAAAGATGAACTTTCCCACCCAAGGTCATAGAGTTGGTAAGTATCAAAGTTCGAACTTAAACCCAAGTTTCCTGGAACTCACTGCCCAGGCTCTCAGTGTTCTAGACACAATATAGCAGGGAATTAATCAGAGAAAGAGAACATAAGAACTTTTAAAGTTGCTTTTGTTCAATATCTGTATAATTCTATCACTATAATGCTGAGAATAATAATTATAAATTTTTTTTACAATTTTACCAGGTGTACACAAATGTTACAGTCACTGTTCTTTCTTCTTGAGATGCATAATTATTAAACCATAAATGCATTGAAACTGGAGTCACTCAAATTTGGATATAAGTGCTAACATTTTTACTGTCTACATGAGTTGTCACAGATCCTTGCCTGTGAAGAAGAAATATTAAAGTAATCAATAAAATGGCTGACTTTTGCATGAACAACAAAACTCAGATCTGAGAACGACTTGTCAAGGTGAGGCAACTAACACATGGGAGCTTGGACTGAGCCTGAGTTTTCTCACTCTAGGTTCAGAATGGCTTCTATTACAGACATTTCCCAAATGGAAACAAAAAATACCAATATTATCTATTTCTATAAATACATTTATTACATTTAACTATGTAACATATTTACATAGAACTATTCGGCATACTTATATAGTTCTTCTATTTACCGTATAATAATCTTCAAATATTGTTCCAAACTCAAGAAACCCAGAGAGCACTTGCATTGTAACTGAACCATATTTTCCCGGTAAAAAAAACCAAAAAAACATATATACAAGAATATTTTTAAAAATTCATGAAAAAATATATAATTAAAAGATAATACAAATCTTTCCATGAAATTTTTGAAGTACCCGAGTAGGTATATGATGATGAATGCTACCCTAATTATCTGAATACATATATTTAATATTTATTTCTTTAATCTTAAAATATGAGTCGGATTTTAATTATTCTTAAATTTTTTTCGCTAATTTGTCTGATGTGATATTTTCTTATATTTCTTCATCTTAAGACAGCACCATATCTCAGGAGGTCGCCTTCACATTCTATTCACGTATCACTGTACAAGAGGTGTACAGTGCACCACTTTGATTCTCTGCAACTTTACGGAATATGCAACATTACTTTATTCACTTTATCTATTCTTTCTCTTCACGTCTCTTCTATTTTTTAAATGTCTTTATTTTCTGTTTTAACTTTTCGGTGATGATTTGCTATGCTCGATCCCGTGATTTCCTCTACTGCTTTCTCCCTTCAGTCAGATCTAACTACTGCGATTCTGTGCTGAGAAGAGAAACGTTTAGGTGACAGAGGTGATATAACTGCTACATGTCTTCCAGATGGATGTTTGGACCATGTTTCCTCCAACTGAAAGCTTGGAAAGTTAACTATAGGACTCATTTTGGGATTCTTCTGGAAAAAAAAGAAAAATCCTCTTGATCCCATTATGGGAGTTTGTTTGTGAAGTCCTCTTATGCAACTAACACCATGCGGGAAGAAAGAGAGGATTAAGAGCATCATAAGAGGCACAAAAATAGGGTCAATTTCCACATTACACAGCTAAATTGGAAAGGAAGGAAATAAAGACATCAGTGGATAAAATTAATGTAATTGGAGAATACTGTAGTCAAAGCAGTTTGTTTGCTCTAATCTTATACATGATAAAAAAAAAAAAGTTGTTGCAAATGGACCCCAGCTGCAAGTAATCACAGTCAGAAGCCAAGTGGAATGAACAGGGATGATCTGGGAGAGGCAAATGCCCACACAGCTCTTCTTGGAGGGAAATAGACAATCAACAGTCCCATGATTAATACATTAAAAATGTGTTACGACTGAAAATTAATTCACATACTCAGGAATTAAAATGATTGAAAAAAATTGTTTCTAGGTCCACAATTCTTTTATTCATGATTTAATTTTTTCTTTGTTTAAATGGCATAGATACCAAACTGACACCTATGGTCAGTACATCATCAGAAGAGCCTTTTAAGTGTGTGTGTAGCAAAATGAAGATGGAAACGCAACCCTCAGCGTCCCAAGTAGTGTGTGACTCAATGATCTAACATTTCATATTTTGAAATATTGCTTATTTTCTGCCAGACTTTAAGGAGTAACAACACTATCACCATCATCATCAACAACAAAAGAGATTTCAAGAAGAAAGTGAGTCTAACAGGTCTATCCTTGCTGCTTCAGGGTACAAGAAAATTATATTTATTTAAGAATTGATTAGCTTTAGTTGTAAACATCTTATAAGTAAATGATTAAACTCGTTCTTATTCTATTAATATTTTTTGCCTCTCCAGGAAAGGTCTTCACAGAAGAGTGGAGGGTACACCCCTATCAATAACTGGGTACTTGCTCATCCCTTCTCAAATGGTTTTCTCTCTGATGGCCCAAGGAGGAGTACTTGCTTATTAGAGGATAAGCAATGTTCAGCTTCCTGGGTTACTAATTTTATTCCAATATTTGAGGGGCAATTTCAGTAATATTGAGAGTAATTCAAAACATCGCTTTGCTATTAAAGTAAATACAGCATGCCAAATTTGCATGGATATTAAATAAATAATTTATACTATCTATTTAGGGTTATCTACCTTCACAGTACCTGCTAGAAGAAGCTTATTCTCACCTGCATCAAATTGTTCTCCATCACATTCTTTTCTTTCTTTTTTTCCCATATAATTTCTCACAATTTCAAATTATCTGATGATATTTGCATTACTTGTTTATCATCTTTGCATTCCTGAATGCAAAATTCATGGGTGCAGAGTTCTCATCAGTCTCAGTCGTGTATATTTGACATGTGCCTACATTGGAGCACTCATTAGGTGTTGAATAGATACTTGTTGAATAAATGACTGAAAGAGTAGTTAATGGATTTTTCTTTAGTTTGGGAATTATTGGCTTAATAGATTCTAGGCATACTCCTAAATGATTTGATGAGACTCACAAACTCTTTTGAGATTATTTCCCATTTTTAAGAAGATGGCCTAAGAATCTGGTAGGTTAAATAATTTATTCCCCAAACACAGAAATAACCATGATGTCCTCAACTCTTTTTTGTTCTTTTCAGAATTAAAATTTACAAAGTTACATTGAGCTAAGAATAGTGCAGTGGCTAAAAGCATGGGCTTTAAGATCAGTCCAACAGCACCAAACTCAATCTGCTACTTTCTGAAAACCACCTCAAGCGAGGCAGTTAACCTCTCTCTAGCTCAACCTCTTAAAAGTTGACATAATAATTCCTACTTTGAGTTGAGAGAATTGATGTAATTATGTATGCAATGTACTTAACCACAGTGCCTGGCACATAAAAAGTGGCACAAATAATCCCTCTTCTTATTACTTGTTTGAGTGAATTTTCAAGGACGGATGGAGGTAAGGCTGGGCATGCACTGAGAGCAGGACTGAAAATGAAGCCAGAGGCAAGCAGGATCCATGTGTGGAAAATACGGTTGGTGCCATGAATGATGCTGTGTAATCTAGCACACACGCAAAGTCCATGCTGAGCATTTCATTTAATTGTGCAGGTATTAAAATGTTACAAAACATTAATGTACTCCATTTAAAATTAAAGTTATATCACATATATGTTACAGGATAAATATGTCACCACGAAAAGTTTTTTACATTATACTGTCTTTACATTATAAAATCCTTCTTTATTGACGTGTAATTGATTTATTTATTGAGGTATAATTGATAAAAACAAAAAATTGTATGTACAGACAACATATTTCAATATATAAATACACTGTGAAATGATTACACAAGGAAGCTAATTAATATTTCCATTACATCCCATAGCTGTGTGTGTGTGTGTGTGTGTGTGTGTGTGTGTGTGTGTGTGTGTGTGTGTCTGCTGACAGCATTTAAGATCTGCCGTCTTATCAATTTTCAAGTATAAAATAAATAATGGTTGACTATGTTCACCATGATACACAACAGATCTCCAGAATTTATTCATCCTGTCTAACTGAAACTTTGTATCCTTTGACCAACATCTTGCATTTTTGTCCCCTGCCTGGCCCTAGGAACCACCATTCTACTCTCTGCTTCTGTGAGTTCGACTTTTTTAGATTCCGCATGTCAGTGAGATCATGCGGTATTTGTCTTTCTGTGCCTGGTTTATTTCACTTAGCATAATTTCCTTCAGGAAAATATGTGTCAAAAATGACAGGATTTTCTTCTTTTTAAAGGCTGAATAGTACTCTATTAAGTATGTATACCATTTTCTTTATCCATTTATCTGTCAATGGCCACAAGTTGATTCCATATCTTGTCCATATCTTGTCTCATGCTGCAATGTGCATGAGAGTGCAAATATTATGTCCACATACTGATTTAATTTCTTTTAGTTATGTACCCCAGATTGAGGTTTCTGGGTCATATGGTGGTTCTATTTTTAGTTTTTTGAGGAACCGCCACACTGCTTTTCATAATTTCCGTACTAATTTACATTCCCACCAACAGTGTACAAGGGTTCCCTCTTCTCCACATCCTCACCAACACTCATCTTTCATCTTTCCAGTAAGAGCCATTCTAACGCATTGTGGTGATAACGCATTGTTGTTTTAATTTGCATTTCCCTGATGATTAATGATGTGGAGCATTTTTTCATATACCTGTTGGCCATTTGCATGTTTTCTCTTGAGAAATATCTATTTGGATGTGTAGAACATTTTTTAATTGGCTTATTTGTTTTTATGCTATTGAGTTGTTTGAGTTTCTTATATATTTTGGATATTAACCCTTTATCAGATGTATGGTTCGTAAATATTTTCTCCCATTCAGTAGGTTGTCTCTTCAGTAGTTGGTTGGTTCTTTTGATATGCAGATTTTTAAGTTTGATGTAATCTCATTTTTCTCCTTTTGCTTTTGTTGCATTTGCTTTTGGGTCTTATCCAAAACATAATTGCCAAGTGCGATGTCAAGAACCTTTATTTCTATGTTTTGTCTTCTTCTAGTAGTTTTGCTTTTTTTAAAAAAGTAACTTAATTCTCTTCTAGTAGTTTCAGGTCATACGTTTAAATTTTCAATACATTCATTTAATTTCTATATCTGGTGTGAGATAATGGTCCAATTTCAGTCTTCTGCATGTGAATATCTAATTTTCCCAACACCGTTTGTTGAAGAGACTGTCCTTTCCTTGTTGTGTATTCTTGGCATTTTGGTGGAGATCAACTCACCATAAATGCAGAGATTTATTACTGGATTCTCTATTCTGTTTACTGATCTCTGTTTCTGTTTTTGTGTCAGTACCATGCTCTTTGGATCACTGCAGCTTTGTAGTACATTTTAAAGTCAGGTAGTGTGATGCCTCTAGCTTTGTTCTTTTTTTCTTAAGATCATTTTGGCTATTAGCATCTTTTGTGGTTCCACATAAATTTTAAGGTTGTTTTTTCTTTCTCTGTAAAAAATAACGTTGTAATTTTAATAACACTAGAATCGAATCTGTAGATTGCCTTGGGTAATATAAACTTAGCAGTATTAATTATTTCAATCCATGAACATGAATATCTTTCCATTTATTTGTGTCTTCTTTAATATTTTCCATTAACGTTTTATACTTTTTATTGCATATATCTTTCACTTCCTTGGTTAAATTTATTTCTAAGTATTTTTTATGCTATTGTAAATGGGATGATTTTTTATTTCTGTTTTGGATAGTTTGTTGTTAGTATATAGAAACACTATTAATTTTTGCATTGATTTTGTATTATGTAGCTTTACTGTATTTTTTATTAATTCTTACTTTTTCGTGGGGTCCTTAGGGTTTTTCATAGAAAAATCGTGTTATCTGCAAATAGAGACAATTTAACTTATTCCTCTCCAATTCAGATGCCTTTTATTTCTTTTTCTTGGCTAATTGTTCTGGCTAAAATTTCCAACACCATATTGAATATAAATGGCAAGAGCAGTCACCCTTGTCTTGTTCCTAATCTTAGCAGAAACATAGTTGAGTATGATGTTAGCTGTGAGCTTTCCATATACGGTCTTTATTATGTTGAGGTACATTTCCTTTATACCTAATTTGCTGAGTTTTTATCTTAAAAGCATGCTGAATTTTGTCAAATGTTTTTTCTGATTCTGCTGAATTGATCATATAAATGTATCCTTTGTTCTGTTAATGTGGTGTATCGCATTTATTGATTTGCATATGTTGAACCATCTTTGCATCCCAGGGATAAATCCTACTTGATCATAGTGTATGATCCTTTTAATGTGCTATTGAATTTGTTTTACTAGTATTTATTTGACTTTTGCATCTATGTTCATCAGGAATATTGGCTTGTAATGTCTTTTCACATTCCTTTTAAATAAGAATAAAGTCTCCTAGAGCATTTATTTCTTTATTGAAATGATAAAGAGAAACCCCAAATCATATATAATTAGCAGCCTTTCTTAGTTAATATGTGAATAAAGTAGAACTAAAATCTTACCACATGAAAAAAAGTCTGATTTTTAGAAATGTACCGTACAGAAAACTTGACATTTAAAAAAAAAATTTTCTCAGGAAATAGTGTAAAATTAGCTTAAAGGAAACTTCAACTTTCAGCCTATCAGAACTCAACTTCTGATTCGAGATGGTTATCAAATTCTTTATAATAGGCTTTCATATTCCCTGATTTGAGGCTGCTTATCCTAAACAAATCATGATCATATTCCATACTGCTCATTAAAAAATCCAAATTCATTTTAATTAATATAACTAAAACAATCTAGAGTTAAGATTAAAAAAAAAACAAAAAAAACCCCTAGAGTTAGCCAGAGTCTCATGTTTGAATCAGCACCTGTCCATGGCCTGGAGTCATGGAGAAGAAATGTGATGTTGCCGCTTCTACACTTGGACAAAACTTGTCAAACATGTTAGATAGAAGAGCATAAGACAGTGTGTTCTATTTTGAGGCCAAAACCTTTACCCGTATCTTTGCCTTCCAAAACATTTTGAAGTGGGTTTGCTTCACAACATGATGCAGATTTTGTCTTAGATATATTGCCACTCAAATCATTTTGGATTTATAAAAAGGGGGGGGGGGTGGTTTAACTTTTTGAAGGATGCAGAAGAATGAAAGGCAGCAATAACAGCAGAAAGAAAATGGAACATACAAAGCTGATTGTCTCTGGTTCTTCTACTAGAGAGATATTCAGCTCTGTCCCCCCCAGATATGTACAATCCACCATGTTTAACAAAAAATAAATAAAAATCATAAAAAAAAAAACCCTGACTTTTTAAAACTTAGATTGCCCCATATTTTGTGTCTAATTTCTTTACCATTAAATTCTGGAACCGTTTCCGAATACGGAGCACTTTTTGTCAGCTTTAGAACAAATAGCCTCAAGCAGGCTGGGAACCAATGTTATGCTGCCTCTTCTGGTGTTACTTAGCAAATGCCTTGCATAGTTTTCACTGCTGGGAAGTGGGCTGTGACATCTAGCTTGTAAGGATGTTTATATATGAACTAATGATTGTAAAACTCTATATAAATGCTAACTGCCTTGCATTAGTGTCGAAGGTTTTGTAGTTATACCTGCATCTTGCCGAGAAGTCTCCTTCATGGTTTCGAATAACAGTGTTCATTCACTACCCCTCTGGAGAGTACATTGGAGTTGTGATTTGTGGAGGTGTAATGTGGCCACCTTAACCCAGCTTTAAAAGGAATTTCCTTACTACTCACATAGGCTGTGATTATAGCACTACTAAAACACTTACATTCTACTTGTAACTATAAATCATAATGCCTAGAATGAGTCTAATATTTTGACTACAGAGGAGACCTGATAAATTTTCAAATGGGACGTCATGAAGTCTTAGGTTGTTATTCCCTGAAATATCACCAATTTAATAAGCATGAATGATGAAATCACTCAACTTGTAAACAGCAAATATAATATTTGCATGCCCCAAGTGATGTGCTGCCTAGTACTGGACATATATGAATTGCTAATGTTTATGAAATGTCTTAACATTTTTGGCTGAAGGCAAAATATGCTGTCCTGTATATGAAATAATATGTGGAATTTTTAAAATGAGAAGTTGTGTTATGTGTGAAGAAGTATTTCAAAAGAAATTTTCCCATGAATTTTGGTGCACGCTACAGTCAATAACAGAAAATAATTTATCTTAAAAATATTTGGAATTTTATTAGAGATTTTTAATAGAAAGAAAAATTACAGCTAGCGATTTGTACATTGCAATCTGTCAAATCATGAGATTGTCTTAACTTGTCTAGGCAGAAGCAAACTTGTATTTCAAGAAGATGGTTAAAAATAAAAGAAAAAAAATGCAATCCATAGAACTCATCATAGACACCTGTATCCAAAATATAGAGTTATAGGGTGTGATCATTGGGTACAATTCTGAATAATGAAATTTTGTTCCAAAACTTCTTTGTTTAATGTCTATGATTTTGAGACATACCTTGACATCCATGTTTCTGCTTGTTCCCCCTTGCCTTGGTACAATGAACAGGTTCGAGGAGTTTTGCTCCATCTGAGTAGCAGGTCACATAGCTAGTCTAAAATGACTTCAGTATGGTTTATTGACATGACTTGATACTGTGGATCCAAAATGACTTCAGTATGGTTTATTGACATGACTTGATACTGTGGATCCAAAACCAGTTGCTCCAAATTCACATCTAGTAGATCAATGGACTTCTTTCTATATTGCTATCAACTAAAAATATACTTTATGTAAGCACCTGTACATTTTTTCATGGGCAAAATTAGTTTTTGTTCCTTCAGCAAGTACATGACACAAAGTAATATTTTATTCATATTTCCCTCCCCCATTTAGAATGAGGCAATTCTATATATTTTTGTCTTCTGTGTTCTAGCAATAATTTCCTTGCATTTAGAAATGTTCGTGATCTTCAAACTACATAATTTATTTTTCATATAAATTAGGAGTCTCCAAATGTGCTGACTGAGGAGGAAACATCACCACTGGAGTGAGCAAGAGAACTTGAACCAATTAAGAGTTAAAATATTAAATATAAGCATAGCTTAGACAGATAGATGATAGAAAGATAGATAGAAAATTACATATTCCCCTGGTTAACACATCTAAAGTTCCTGAAGCTATGATTTCAAAACCTATGATAGTTCCTCCCTAAGTGCAGAAATTTTGGAAAGCTAAGAACCTAAAATCTATCATAGGTACAATTTACTGGATACCAACAACCAAGCAATTGTTTTATAGAATTTTAAGTATTTTTATATACTTATATATATATATACACACACACACACATATATATATACACACACACATATATACATATATATACACACATACATATATATGCGTACACATATTTAAACCTCTTTTGTATGTCTATATATTTATGGAGTAAATATTATGGAATATAATACTACTTCACGGTAAAATTATTGCTTCCGATTCTGAAATATCAAAAATAAAATTACTCCCAACTCTTAAGTAATGTAATTTTAAATATTACATTGTTAATATATAATTATGTTAGAGTTACGGCTTACATATAAAAGTTTGCCATACTATTCAGATATTTATATTATTAAATAATTATTTAAAATATTTCGTAGATATTTCATTAAATACATGTATTTACCTAAATTATAAAGTAAGGGTGGTAGACATGTATGAACTTATTTGTTTTTTTCTGACAGTTTAAGAGGATATAAACCTATATTTTAATTCTCCATATTGATAGCCAAAACACAGTAAAAACACCTAAGCATCTAGTAGGGTAATCATATAGTTTTATAAGCTATCAAGAAGTAGCTTGATAAAAGAAAGAAAGATTAACTATGAATAAGTCTTGTAATTTTTTGTCTAGCAATTTTACCACAAAGATGTTTTGGGAAGCCAGATGGTTAGTAGGTGAACATAAAAACATGCTTTTACTAAAAGGAAATCCCTCTCTCCTTTTAAATCTACTGCTATTTTTCTGTAATTGTAGAATTTTAAAAAATTTGTTAAACTAATATTTTGGAAGTAGATGATCAAATTAGGAGCAGCAGATATAAATTAGCAAACCCTGAGATTTTCTTTTCTGTTTCCCTTTTTTTTTTCCCCCTAGACAAGCTAATTAAATAATAGAAAACTTAAAAAGCATCAGTAGCTAAAAGGGTCCCACATATTCTAAAGTATTCAGTACTAATGATTACACTCCCAAGATGCCAGGGACTTAGTGGTTTGTTGCTAATCCCACGCTCATACTTTATCTGTAAGGTGGCTTGGTTTTACCCTGTGACATGGATAACCCTTCCATCCAATTATAGCACCACTCCCTGCATTAGGCTGAGGAGGCAGTAGTTGCAAATTACAGCAGACTCAGAAGTTAATAGCTGAGATAAAAACCAGAAACTTTCTAGTCCAAAACTGTGGTTTAGAGAGATAAAACATGTTCGAAGGTGGAATGAAAATATGCTTTGAAGATTTCAAGGTCTGAAGTTAAGTAGGTTTGAAGGTTTGCTGTATCCCTTACTGTCTGAGACACTCTGGACCTGTTTCTAAAATTCTTTAAACCTCAGTGACTCTATGATAATAAAATTAGATCATCAAGGAAAAAATAGTGTTTGACACACAGTAAATCAGTCAATTTGTGGCTATCACTATAATTTTTTAATAGTGACATGTTCCTGTGAAGTGACAGAATTATGATGATAATTCAGGATTCTTGACTTCTTAGTCCATTAGTCTTTTTGTTATTCCATATTATCTTGCATTTGTCTGAGGTTAAGGGATTATAAAGTAATGCACAATGGTAACTACCAAATCAGAGATGCAGGTTTCTTTGGTTTATGGCAAGCCTCAAAAATACAAGCATATAAAAAATTCTAATAAATTTATTAGGGAGAAACAAAAAATAATGGAGGTTTAAAATTTTTTTCTGGACAGCCCACAAAAGTAATTTGTACAAACACAGGGAAAATATTACAATGTATTTCAGTCCTGCAGACTTGAAAATAATTTGTGAATGATATTTGCACCAAAAAGAAATTTTACAAAGTAGCAACTGGATTTTCTTGTGTTTTTAAAGCAATATTTCCTTAAGAAGAAAGCAGGCTTACTTTTTCAGTGACACAGAAAATTTTCCTGTCATTTTCACATTGTTCCAAAATTATATTAATGGAGTTTCCATCATGGGAATAAATTAAAATGGGGCATACGGCATGTGGAACGTGATGGCGTTTCTGCACCATGCGATTTACAAGAAAACAATCTCAGTTAGATCATGTCACTGACCGCGTGGTCACCACGGGGGGCCACCTGGAGCCCACGTGGAACCTCAATATGCGAATGGGTTCATTCAGTAAGAAACATGTGATTTTTAAGAGATTTCATTTAGAATTCTTCAGAACAAGTTTATGAAAGGATCACTTATATTTAGATTAGAATGGGCTATTGCTTGCAGCCAAGCAAATTTCACATTGTATTTAAGTTCCAGAGTTTTCTGACAAATATAAATTGAATAGCAGTGACAAAAAAAAAATAATAATAATAAAGATGGCTGAGCAAAGAGAACCAAAAACCATGAACTTTAAATATCAAAATGTCTAAGCTTAGGATCTTCTCTCCAACCCTGTTGCTTTTAGATGTATGACTTTCTACTATACAGGATAAAACGTCCTGTTCCATTAGGCCTTCATGATCATGCCCTTCAATCCTCAGTACTTTAATCTACATGGAAGCTAATAAGGACAGTAAGAACACATCTAAAGACAAGTCACAGATATGAATAAATGAAATTCAGATACAATCATATGCAGGCAATATTAAGATATAAGAATTGACACCAAAGTATTTATTTAAGTTTAATGAGCTTATAAATGTTAGAAGTGTAGAGCATACATTTTTGAAATGTTTCCAGGATTTGGAAGGTTGCTGTAATTTTTATTATAGGTATTTTCCCATAGCAATTCAAACCGTGATGTACATGTACATCTATCAAACTAAAACATAGCCAAAAAGACAACACTTGTCTATGCAATGCACTTATAAATTAGAATCTCCCCAAATGTGGCTTCTCCTGAGACATTCTAAGGAAGAGGATAGTGAATATACCAAAGCAACTGTTCTTTTGTCTAGTATTTGATTATAACCTAACATTACATTGATTTTTTTTTTTAAGTTGGAATGAAAAAAAGTTCTGAAATCATTTTATTATTTATTTCAAATTCTTACATACATCCCGTTAAGTGATGGGGTGTCACACAGGAGGAAGGCAGGAAGAGCACATGGTAAAGGAAGTTTCTTAGTTAGCGTTACTACGTTCGACAAGTTTCAAGCTGATTGTTTCTCTGCTTCTGTGAAATTTATGCTTTTAGCTGTAATGCTCCAAAGGAAACAAAACCACCCACTGGGTGTAACAGTCAATATCATTCTCTCTTCCATTTTTCTGCTTTCCCACCCAGACTTTTTTTTTAAAAAAAATATAGTTTGACAATATACTTTTGAAAAAAATAATATTTATGACCTAACAATCATATTGAGAGTCCATCAGAATACAGAGGAGTCTGAGAAAGAGGGGCCCAAACAGAGCCAGAGAAGGGAAGAAAAGATATAGCAAATATATCCTGAGAATTCAGGATAAATCCGATAGGAAATCACATGAGGAAGGCATCCAGCCAACTGCCATATGCCCCGACAAAGATACCAACAGCAGCAGAGAGCCCAGGGAGCTGTTCCATCATTAGCCCCTCACCCAGCAGTGGTAGAAACTCATTTAGCCCCATGCTGGACTTTCATTAGGCCAGACTCGCATCAGATGATCCTGTGTTTTGGCTCTGGAGCAGTGTGGCCCTTTATTGGGGGAGGCAGCCATATCTCAGCTCAGCAGGGAACCCAGATTGGAGCGTACTTCGCTGACAGATGCCAGGGCTTCGGTGGAAGCAGCAGTGGCCAAGGGGACCTGATGCAAGATTATCCTTTATGTTGGCATTTTGTGTCATGAAACCTTAGGAGAAGAAAACAATTCTACATCTTTCGAGTTTGTTTTAAACCTGTCTTTTACTGAAAATAAGGTGGAGTGAAAAAAATCTACTGAACTGAAGCAAAGAGAAAATGCCAGAAAGCTTTACTTAGAATCACAGCAAAGAGCTGAGCTGACACTGGCATTTTTTTTTTTTTTTTTTAACCTCAGGACTGTAATAAAAAGTCAATGAAGCAAGGGATGTCAATATATTCTAATAACAAATATGTGGAATTTTAGAGGGCCTTTTTTCTTCATTGGAAAGTTACATTAGTAATATACAGAAATATAGAACAAGTATTAAAATCTAATAGATGCACATGCACACATAAGAAAGATACTCATATGTTTCTTAGAGAAAGAAACTGAAACTTACATCATAGCACTTGCTGTTGTACATACTGTGCTTTTGAGGAGAAAAGAATTTTCAAAATTAAATCTGAGTTTTTCTTTTAAATGTATAATAAATCTATCAAGAATTATAAATGAAAGAAAAAGACAGCTGACACTGAGTTTTGTCCTATTAGCCATTTCAAGGAGGAAAAAAAAAATCATGTTCAATATTTTGATCGCTGATTATTTTAAAAATCATACTATTTTACTATGTTTTATTATGTTATTATGCTTTATTCTCTGAAGGTTTTTCAGAAATATAGTAGAGCCCAAAATGTATCCTTTCTGTTAATTTTGTTTTTTAGTTTCTATAAATGACAGAAGATACAACAGAGAAGGTTGGAGAAACAAAAACCTCATTTTTATTCTTTTATTTCATTCATTTAAATAGTTCATCTTTGTATCAATTATAATTGTCATTACTTTACATATAAATTAAGTTTTCATCTCAATATTATATGTAAAATTATAGTTATGCAATTTATCTTATATCCACTTGCTCTTCTGAAAATGTGTATTTCGATTTATTTTATACAAAAGCAGCAGATTGAAAGGCAAAGACTTTATGAAAAAGAAGTGGTGGAACTTTCCTAATATCACAGTATTTTCAAATGGAAAATCTATTTATTGTATATTTAGAAGATTTCAATACATTAGCAAATTACACAACAATCTAAAATACCTGAACTCTGAATGCTGGGCAACAAATCAGGGGGGAAAATGGAATAGTGGTCAGTTTCTCAACTTTCTAGAGATGAGTGCCTGGTTATTGCTCAAGTATTCTTTTTTCCTTCCTCATCTTCTCTTGGATGAAGTTTGCAGATATCTTTAGGTCAGTGGACCACAGGGAGTTTTCCTGGTGCAGTGACACCCTTCAGAGTACATTTCTCTCCAAGCACCTCTATTCTTGTCTGTCAAAGACATGTGGCTTATCATCCACTTAATCATTCTGGTTTATGTCAATTTATTGACATGTTAAAAGGAGCATCACGGCAGATTTTTTCTTTTACCAAATTAAAAAAAGAAAAATGCTAGCATTTTCATATATGTATACTTTCTTTCATTTATTTAAATAGTAAAATTATTTAAAAGAGGAAATCTTTTTTTTTAAACCAGGAATTAATGGTGTAAAAATATTGCAAAGTTGATTTTTAAGGGAAAATAATAGACATGCATACATGAAAATATGAAATAAACCGATAACCCAATCAAAAAATAACTATGGAGCTGAAATTACTGAAATATCTCTGATATTTTAAGATCAGTTTTCTATGGTTTTTAATTTTAGAAGTAGAGCTAGTGTAGGCACGGATGAATGTGTGTGTGTTAAAATAATTACCAAGGGCCTACAGTAATACAGTAACAGTCCTTTCTGCCTGGATGTTTCAGCTGCATTTGACATCATTATTGCTTGAGACAACAATCTAGATGCAAAACGTGCAATCTGGGCCAAGCCTCTTTGACGCACCACAGGTACTAGAAAGTTGAGCACACACGTTAAACCCCAGAGCAGGTGGGCTGTGTTGAAGCGCCACCTACTGAAACATTGTGTTCCCCAATCCTGCATTTCCAAAGTTGGCGTTTACTATAGCATTGGCAAAACTGGTTCAGGGGAAAAAAATTTCAGTACAAATGAAATCCTATTTTTGTCAAGGACTCTATAAGTGTGTCAGCCTCAAACGTTACTGCTTACAGCAGTTTGTCTATGCTGATGCGTTTGTGATCTCTCTTTTCTAAGGATGAATATAATAAACCAGGAAGGAGAATACCAGCTTACATACTCATAAATTGGGTCATTTAGAAGTAGATGAAAAGATGAGAGAGGAAAGAGGAGCGTGAGGCAGTTTTCAATGCAATTTACACATTTGCAAGATTTTTTTTCAGAATGAAATAGATCTTAGTAAAGAAAAATCATACAGTCTCACACACACACAAATAAAGCTTTAATGGATTATAATTCATCCTAATAAGATTATTAAATTAACACTTAAATAGATTTATATGCACACATTCCCTTATCTATTCCAACCTAGTCTCTATCCCCATGTTTAGAGCAACCAAAAGAAAAGAAGTGTTCAGGAGGAACTGGATAGCCTACCTCTCTAAAGAGAGGTATAGATAAATAAATGAGTGAGTATAAGAATGCCACCCAGCCACATTGCAGAGGTACAACTAACTAACGGTGGACTGGAGAAGTTTCAGTAACTGATCTTGAGATTGGTGAGACATTTTTAGAAGGTTTTCAAACAGAATGCTGTGGTGCATATCATGGACAATGATAAAAACAATTGTTTCCTTTCTGAAACAATGCCTTTAAAAATTTAATGTAGCATTTCTTCTACAAAGTAGGCTCACCCTTGGTAGAGAAAGCCGTTCAGTGTGAAAATGCATATGAATTTCTGTTTGTAGAATTTAGGGGAAGGACTCATTTTGGTTTTTTTCTGACTCAATTTTTAAAGTTATTCAAGCAGCAAAACCATTCTTCATGAAAGTATAGACTATCTATTTAAATAACATACCATAGGCTAATTCTGACAGTGCTAATATAATTTTCTGAATCAAGATCATTTATTTAATATATATTTTTAAAACACCAAGGTAAAAGCTCCCAGGTCTGATATATTCTTAAGGGTCTCTCTGGTAAATATTCATTTACATGATATATGTAGGAGCTATGCAAAAGTCTATATATAGTAGGAAAATCATTTATATACTTAACTACTATAGTAACACATTTACATAGCCTCCCTTTAAGATTGCAATATTATATTATGTTGAATATAACTCATAAACTTCCAAAGGTAATACACCTTGGACCACCTACTCTTTCTTCCCAAAATGACTTTTCATTGCATAGGAAGCTTAACTGCCAAAGTCAAAATTAAGCCACATTAAGGGATTGGTTTAAAGCTACAAAAAAGTAAAACAAACTTTCAAAAACACCTCGATCCTCTTCCTCAACTGTAATTTGTACTATTATGCATTGTGTTTGCAGTGTAAAAAGAACCTGTAACTTAAATATTCAAGATGTTTATTCACATGTAACATTTTAAGTATTGCTCTAATTTACTTTCAGGCCATTGTCCTTAATCAGAATTGAAAGTTGCACCCTTAGGAATTATAACCCTAGCAAGAACTGGGGCTCGCTCTTGTGGCATTCAATAACTCACTTGACTTAAAAAGAATGAGATTCTTTTCTCTTCTATCCATGAGGTGAAGGTGATAATAGCTACTTTTTCTTCCAGGAAAGCTATGAAAATAACACCCTTAAATTATTAAGATTTTTAAAGAGAGTCATTATTTCAAAACCAAAATTTCAGGAATTTACTAAAAATGCAAATTTAATTTTAAGCTCAATTAATCCAAAGCAATATCCATGTCTGTGCTAATATTCTTCTATCAGAAGGGCAGCCTCAAAAACAATACTTCTACTAGCTCTGTGAAAAACGACTGACTTAGAACTGTTGCCAGAATCATCATTCCACATGTTTCAGAAGCAAATTTAAGGATATGGTTTGTTAAAAGCAGCCTTCATTCTGCAACAGAATTTTCAAATATCTACAAGAATAGAGAAGGAAAATAATGGAATTAAACACCTGTAGCCCTGAAGAGCAGACCTTTCTCACCTAACAAACGGAAAAGAATGAATCCCACATAAGAAGACACTTTCTCTCATTTTATGGAAACATGTGCTGTTCAAATCTGCTCTTGCAGAAGAACGTAGTGATTAAAATATGCATGTGTTTCAGGTCATAACAACGAACACCTAAAATAACAAAACACATGAGCACCAGTAGAATCATGAACATATTGATAACATGGATTAGGATTCACCATCTTCTCCTGTGTCCCCCAAAAACATATCACTCATTCATGAGTCCAGCCCCAAGGCAAAATCTCAAGTAAATAAATGGACCTTGCCCCATGCTGCAGGGTCACCAGGCTCTGGCTTGACTTGCCTAGTGGAGAACAAATTCCAAAGTGGAGAGTATCCTGCCCCATTGCTGCCATTTCCAACCCGAAGACTCTTAACAATCCAAGGTAGATGATGCTTTTAGGCCATACACCGCACACATGCAATTCACAAATAAAATCAGTGTCTATCTCACAGACAAGCGAGGGTGTGTTTAGAGGGTTCTTTTCACCATTGGACAATTATTTGAGACAATAGCACTTTCTTTACAAATCTCAAAGTTGGCTTCATTTTTGTACTTTGCTCAAAGATCAGGATGTCATCAGTATCTTTAAAGAATGGTTCTAATTTGATGTATTCTGGATTTCACTTAATGAAATCTGGAAGGACTTTCAAAGGAATGAGACTTTTTTGGAGCAATTGAAAAGTATGTCATAAATGGTGTTTGGCAGATAACATTCCCCTAACTAACACCATCCCTAATTTGTGTGTAAACTATGATTCTCATTAACTGGACAGAAATGCCCAGTTTTTTTTTTTTTTTTGGTTTGTTTGTTTTTTTATCTCTAAGATGGTCCTGTTAAGCTCAATGAAACAATAGCATGGTGTAAGTTCCTATAGTAAAATGAGAACCAAGGGTCAAGTGTTTAAGAAAGGTCTCAGGGAAGATATACAGTAAGCCATTTTGCAGTTGAGGAAACTGATGGCCAGAGAAATTAAGTACACTTAAATATAAGGAACTAGAAAGCAGCAGACCTCTTTCAGATATTTAAATCCAGATATTTCTGATTAAAAATTTCTGGTTCTACACATAACTGTATTACATGGTCCTTAAGCCTGGTACACAACCTGGACTACCCTATACTCTATTGGTTGAAGATTCTTGATGTAAATAATTTGACTCATATTTTCAATTATGAAAGTTCGCATCTTAGAATAAAAGCATAAATACCTCTTCTTTTCCAAGAACAAATAGCTTGCTCTCTCTCTATATATAATTTTTATGATAAGATTTTACCAAGAAATATTACCATTTACTGTCCTAAATAATTGCAAAATAGAACTATAAAATGGTAAAATAGTTAATTAAAAACCAAAAACTTTGTATACTTACAAGTTAAGAAAGTTCTATAATTATTCAAAGACTATTATTCACAATACTACATACATGTTATAAAAAGAAAAGCATACTAAAATAGTTGATACTTAACTCAAATGAAAATCAATATGACATTTGTTTCTAGTTTTTCCTATCACTTTTCTAAACTTCAAACCAGCACCATCTAAAGGTTGGTACAAAGTTTCCAATTTTAGTTTTAACTGTAGCTATTTAGCTTATAAAGCACAATGCTGGCCTAATTTTCAAGCTTTAGACCTTATTAGTGAATAAATTTCTATATTTAGAACCTCATATTAGTACTTGATTCTTCACATACCTAATTTTTAGTGCCAAGCCCCTGGTTTAAGTTCTTAAATGCATATTTCCAGCAGCCAACTATTTCTTGTTGTAATTGGATTAAGTTGTCTATTATAGATCATAAAGCAGATAAGATATGCCAAAACTATTTATGTAAAAGTTTAAGACCACGAATTAGCAGACTTTCATTCAAGTTATTATCATAATTCTACAAAAACTCTAAAGTCATCATTAGTAATTGGTTAGGTTTACAAATTAAGTTACTAAATTAGCAGATGAGAAATGATACCCAATGAGTCTTTTTCCTGAAATAAGAAAACTTGTACTTATAATAATCTTACTAGATTTGCAGTGCAAAAATTTGGCAACCACCCAAGTTATCCAATATCTAAATATTTTACTTACCTGATGGTAGAACTGAAGGTAAACTTAGGAAACAGCAAGCTTGTGCTATTATTTTATAGATGCAGTTGGGGAGCCTGAGGTCATACAGAGAACCCAGGATTCCTGGTTTCTGGTCTAGAGGCCTTGCTGCCACCTTTGCTGCATTTACTTTAAATCTGAACAAATAATAATATTACCTTCTTGTGTAGTGCTCTAATAGAACTACATCCAAGAATCATATCTATATACACTAAAAAAAAACGAGCTCTTTCAAATCTGCATGTAAACGCATTTGAGAAATCAATAATTTCTATATGTGTTTACTGGTTCAGTGCCAGTGGCTTTGAGAGTAGATATAGAGTGGTTATGTAAACCGAATGAAGCTCTCTGTTGTATTCCAGGTTATGCCTACTCCAGTGTCTCTCCACTTTGTGTTAATTAACTGGTTTGCCCATGATGGAAACAGCAGCACTGCCAGCAATTTTATGCTCAGATCAAAATTACATGCCCAACAGGAAGACACTCTTGGCCAAATTTGATCATCGAAGGGTTTTCTTGACTAGGAGAAGGTGCAATAAATATGTAAGAAAAGATGCACTGGCAGCATCTAATTCATGACAGTAAGACTAAGGTCTCCACCAAAGTCAAATTGAAGACCGTCCGTTAGCTCTTTTCTTCCACCTTCCACTCCCACAAGTAAATAGAAATGTAATTCTCCCCTGTTCCTCTTCATCTGCCTTGCTCTTAGGTTTGTTTCCGTTCCTACCCAGTTCCTATCCTGAAACAGCTTTCTCCTTGCTTTTCCTCTCTCAGACTCTGAAAAGGACAGAAAGAGCTATCTAGATTTGTGTCACTCAAAAGGTACATGAGTTGCTTAAATAAGATAAATGCGAGAAACTCTTTCTCCTAAAACACATGCATTTCTCAGCATCAAAGATTTCATGGTAAAACAAACGAAAAGGCTTCCTTTGAGATTTACCTCTAACACCATTATCAGGGAGAAAAGGGGTGTGCCTATCCTAAGTGCATTGACTTCTTCAGTTGGAATTAATTTTTGCTTTAGCATGAGAGAATTGAAAGTTCCTGAATGTTACAGAATCTCTCTTGCGGGAAGCTTTCTCTGATGTTTCCCAGGAATATGTTTTCCTTGCTTCTTTCCTTCCCCCAAATAGGACATGCCCGTCTATCAGGCACCGACTATGTTGTCTTGTAATTAATTACCTGCAAGCATGCTCCCAACACCCCCCACTCAACTGATAGCTCATGAAGGACAAAGACTATAATGTTTTTATCTTACTCTATGATTACAGGCTCTGCCTACCTAGAACACCTACCTTCTCCCTGTCTGTATCAGTCCATTTCTGTTGCTTATAAGATAGTACTTGAAACTGGGTAATTTATGAAGACATAAAATTTATTTCTTATGGTTTTAGAGGCTGGGAAGTCCGAGGTCCAGGGAACGCACTTTGTGAGGGCCTTCCTCTGGGTGGTGACTCTCTACCACAACTCAGGGTATCACATGGCTGAGCAAGAGAGAGCTGACCTTTTCACTTGCTCCCCTTTGAAAGCCATCTGAACCATGCCCATGACAACCCATTAAGCCATCAAACCATCACTCTGTGAATGGATGAATCCATTCATGATGGCACAATCTTGGGGATATAATCACCCCATAAAGGCCCTACCTTCCACCACCACATTGGGGGTTATATTTCAAATATTTTCTTTAAAATGACTGTATTTTAATGTATTTCTATGTGTTTCTTACTCTAGCCAGGTTGACACCTAAAATTAACCATCACATTGTCCAACCTGTATGGGGAATGCACATCCATTTGGAGAGACCTAGAGCTTCTATCAAGTGTGTGTGTGTTCTTCTGTTCCCTGACCCACATGCCCTAAGTAGCACAGACCACATTCCAGCCAGCTCAGTGTGATATATCAGCATGTTCATATACTATTAATATGGAACCTGGCACATACTAGACACCATTATAATCTAGAATTAAGAACTCAATATCCTGAAATGCTTACTAGTTTTTGTTTTTTTTTTAAGTCCTGACTTAACTATCTTTGGGTATTTCCTGCAGAACGTAATGGGTATCTAATAAAAGAACAGAAAACAAATTCGGTCAGGTGTTCTTTTTTACTAATACTTTTATTCTCTCAAGAAATAAGGAAAAAAGAAAACACTCTAAATTCTAGAGCAAGAAAAAATGAAAATATATGAGAAAATACTTTAAGAATGAAAATCTCATGTTTATCTATTACTTTTTATCATTATTCTTACTAAATATTAAAAAAAATATGTTAAAGGATTACCAGTTACTAGAGGCTCTTTGTTATTGCAATAGCCTATGTTCATGAGATAAAGATAGAATTGTAAAAGAAAAAATAAAACAAAACCCAGACACTCTCTGACCAGTTATTTTAATAAAAATATTTGGGATTAGTTTAAAATGGAATGTTTTTTTTAAAAAAAATCACTTGGTATATAGATAAGATCTAAATGCTTTAGACAAAGAAGACACAAGACACCCTATTTACAAAGAGGACACATTCTGTAAGGTTGCCTGAAGCATGTTTATTTAGCCGATATTTGCATTGTGCTTACTATATGTTCGAAATCATTCTGAGCTTTACACCTACCTATGAGCTAAGTATTATTCAATTCCATGTTGCAGTTGAGAAAACTGAGGCACGTAGAAGTTAAGTAATGCCCAAGTTTCCATAGTAAGTGGCAGAGTCACAATTACAACTCAGTCATTCTGCCCACACAGCTCATGCCATCATGCCACATAATGACTAAGTAATTTTTAAATAAAGACTGCATGTGCCCACAGGCTTAACTGTAGATATGAGAGAAATGTGTCCGAGTAAATGAAATGTCTCAGTCTAAGTTGAAAACTGTAATCAAGCGATGATGAAGACGCACCTTATTCTGTGGCAAAATTGTTTTTGAGGAGCGCTGATTGACAGCAGCAATTTACTTTCCCATAAGATACCGACTCTTCATTGGTAGAATGTACAGTGCTGGGCACCTCAACTTGGCAAAAGCACAGGCAACTTAGTCCACATGTCTAACCCAAGCTCATCAACATCCCCCTGTCATCCCTGCATGGAGCCGCCAGCACCACCCAGGCACCCAGGCACCCAGGCACCCAGGCACCCAGGCACCCAGGCGTGAACTTCAGAAACCTGCCTTTTGTCTTTTATTCTTATCCCTCCCTCTCCTGCACCAGACCCACGTGCCTCTGGTCACCCTACCCTGTGCATTTGGTTTCCTTCCCATCCTTCAACTCCATTGTCCTCTCCACCCCATTGCTGCAACTTTGTTCTGGCTCCCAGGTCTTCTCCTAGGCAACTGCCATGGTCTCCCCATGGTCTTCTGGCTTCCACACTTTCTTCACCTGTGCTCACTCCATACAGCTGCACCCACACCCATTCCCCATACACCTATACATGTACTCCATACAGCTGTAGTAGTAGGGGAACTTTCTAGAAGGCAAATTTAATTAATCCATCTTTCTGCCAGAATGCCACCATCCTCACTTCTCCCCCAGTGCCACCATCATAAGATAAGGTACAAACTCCTAAGCTGGAACAAAAGTCTGTACATGACTATCTAGCCTTGCATTGTCAAATATGGTAGCCATTAGTCGTGTACGTTGAACACTTGACATTGGGCTTGTCCAAATTTTAATGTTCTCTAAAGTGTAAAAGCATGTGCCGGACTTCAAAGACTTAGCGTGAAAAAAGTGTAGATATCTTTTTAATATTTTTTATATCGATTATGTGTTGAAATGATAATATTTCTGACATACTGGTTAAATAAAGTATATCATTAAAATTAACCTCATTATCTTTTTCTTTGCCCTGCCTTTTTTTAATGGTGTTACTAAAAATTTGAAATTGCATATGTGGCTTGCATCACGCTACATTGATGAGCTGTGCTGAACTTTGGTTCCTCCACAGAATACACTCTCTGCCTAGAATACCTTCCTTCCACCTCTCCACCCCACGACTCGCCTTGGTAAAGGCTTATTCATGTGATACACTTAGCTTCCCTACAAAGCTTTTCCTAACTTTAAAGCACTATGCAAGGACCTCGGCTATCTGGTGACATATTGGCTTCCATATTCCCACAGTCTATTCCTCAAGCACATGATCACATAGCACTTCCCATGTACTAAGCACTGTATTAAGCACTTTCTGTATACTCATTCAATCCTCATAAGATTCCTATAAGGAGGCCTCTAGTACGATTGAATCCTCACAGCAATACTATGCGGTAGGTACAATTCTCATCATATTTTGCAGAGGAGGCATGGAGATGCCCAGCTCTGGAAGGTGCTCCTAGCAACTCTACTCTACCAGCTCTCAAATGTTCAGCTTTCATCAACTCACTCACTGCCTCATGCTTTTGCTCATTGTTAACTTCTACTTTGCAGAATTATCATGCTTAATTATTCAATACTTATTGCTTGTAGCTGATAATAATGCCCATGAGAAGAACAGTCAAAACCGTCTCATTCATTAAAATATCCTCAGTGCCTAACAGATACCTGGCACATAGGAATCAACAATAAATACTTCCAAATAAAGAAAAAGTAATTAAGGGCTTATTTTATCTCCTTCTGGGATGTATTGGAAGACATATAAGCAAACATAAAAATAATAGTAATGTTAATAATGATAGCAGCTGCCTTGTATCAAATGCTTGTTGTGAGAGGTCACATACATTTACCTCTGATCCTTGCCACACTATGAAGGGGACACAACTGTCCTCATTTGCAGGTGTGAATGCTTGAATTGCTGCAGATGTTGCTGGAGAAATCTAAGCTGGTTAGCCCCAGTGGAAGGATTCAAATCCCAATTTGCTCCTTCTGTTCTAGCATGAGTCTCTAGAAAATGAAAAGGTTACCAAGGCTAGTTGGTAACACAGTGGACTTTATCTTCATTAAAAACAAACAAACAAGCAAACAAACAAACACATACCAGAGTGCTGCTTCTCATGGCTTGCAAAGCTGACCCAAAGTGGGGCGCTGGCCCGTCTCCAGTTTTCCTCTTCCTTCCCTAAGACACTGGGAAACTGGAAACCAAGGATACTCATTCTGCTGTCTTGTGCAGGGCTGGCTGCCCTTCAGTCAGGTGTCAGTGAAAGCCAAACATGCGTGTCCACTCACCTCACCTGCCTGCACCCAAAACTCTATTTGGTTGTCTTCCCCGTTGCCACACAGACTCCTCACATCGTCAAGAGACGGTCTGCATTCAGAATTCAATAATTTAGCACTCCTCAAAGACTGTTTTTGCTTTTCCCCAAATCTGCCGAGATTCAAGACTAACCTACTACACTCTGAGTCCATGGATCTGCAGCACTTAGCGGTGGGTGCATCCTATGATTTGTGGAAAACAACCACTGGTTCTTACCCTTGTCTGATGTGCACGGAAACATAAATTATAAGAGGTTGCAATAGAGCTGATGGCAGAAAGAATATCTAATATTTCTTAGTACTGTCAAAGTACTCTGGTACTGAGCATGTTTTCACTCATTCATTCATTCAGCAAACATTACTGTGAACCTACTCTGGAAAAAGGCATTCAACTATGAGTCTTGCAAAAAACAAAGAGAAGTTAATTACGATTTTTGCTTTTAAGCAAACATATTCTTGTGCACAATTAACCAGGAAGAAAGAGATAGATTACAGTTAACTCTAGGGATCTGCAGGGCATGGGTTCCAGGACACCAGTGGATATCAAAACTCCTGAATGCTCAAGTACCTGACATAAAATGGCATAGTATTTGCATATAATCTATGAATATCCTTTAGTATACTTTATATCATATCTAGATTACTTATGATACCTAGTATAATATAAATGCTATATAAACAGTTGTTATACTGTATTATTTTTTATTCTTACTATTTTTATTGTTGTATTGTTTTTTTTTCTTTTAATATTTTTGATTCACAGTCAGAAGCAGATGCAGAACTTGCAGATGGAGGGCCGACTGTACATGAGAAATGAACAGCACTAAGTCTGGTAGTGTTTTTGTGGAAAATGAGTGAGGGCTGATCAAGGAAGTTTTAATGAAGGAGGTAGTACTGAAACTGGGCTTTGAAAATAGGATGCTGGGCTAGTGGTGAATGGGAGAGTTTCTTTATGTCCCCATTTGGATATATCATATTTTTTACTTTTTAAAAACAATATATTTTAAAATATTTAAGTATTATCTAAATTATGAATAAAATTGGGACATTTGCCCATTGTATAATTTAGTATGTATTTCTCAATTTTCAGAGTACCAATTAATTTAACAAGTCCTTGTTGAGGGGCTCTTAGGAGTTTAGTAATTTAAGAAATCCAAATATAAACAAAACAGAGTTTAAGTTTTTAAGGACTTTACAATCTAATGAGACACCAGCAATTGGAGCAAGTAAATATATTGAGCACTTACTATATAACAGATGTTATCTAAGCACATCTTTGAGTATTAATTCATATCTGCCCTAAAACAACCAATTTTATCCTCAGTTCATAGGTGAGAAAACTGGAGCACAATATGAGAATTACATGGATGTTTTAATACAAACAGAATATGATTGGCATTACAAGAGAGGTTTGGTACTATATCGCAAGGAAGTCTAACCTAAAATCTGAGGGCTGTGACCTAACCAAACCATGATGATTGATTGGTTTCTTCCTTGTACTTTGCTGACTGTAACTGCTAAGTTACTGAATACAAAATATTTATTCCTCCCTCTTATCTAATACAAACATCTGCATTATGAAGATATTTAATTTACATTTATATAAAAGTTCTAATTTTCTTAAATGAATCTGTGGGGAAAATAGGATAATTTAGTCAGGCTCCCTGGGCTCAGGTCTAGTTGGGGGTGGAGCAACACATTTCCTGTAAACAAGTCGTGTGGGTGGTGTTAGTGCGCATGTGCACCCATGTATCTATTTAGTTTGTTGCTATTGTGTGTTCTTCAGTTTGTGAAGCAGAGCTGGCCGGTGAAGCTCACGTGGAAAAATAGAGCATGTTTACTTTGTTGGCAGCTGCTCAGTTTTTCAGTGGACTTTGCCTGTAGCAGTTGAGTTTCTGAGTTTCTCTGTGTATTGCCTAACTCTTAGATGTGTGTGTGCTGAATAAAGACTATTCCTACTTTAACCAAGGCTCCAAGGACCTTTTTGCTGGTTACCTAGCTCATAGACCTGCATGTGAAGGATTTGTGAATGGGCTCAAGGGGTCTGTGAGCTCCAGACCCTAGCTCTAGCTCTACAGAATCACATCTATCTTTTTTTAAAAGTAATATTCAGTGTAATAGATTTCTGTACCAATAAAACTGTAAATAGTATTCAAAATTTCCTTAAGGTTCTTAAACATTATCTTTAACATACTTGTAAAATCTTTTCAAGTATGCTTTTTGGAATATTTAAAATAATTATTTGATTCATACTGGTGCCTCACACATTCAGTGGTAAATAAAATAAAATGCAATATATGAATGTGCATAATTGAGGGAGAAGTCTGGGCCAAGGCAGAGAGCCAAGGGCAGCATTTTGGCTCTGGAGTTGGTCAGATGCTCTTTTTATGATTTTCTGCAAGCTTTGGAGGAGGCTATGGTAGAAAAGCTGTAAGTATGGATTTAACCCTTGTGTTCAAACCCATCAAAAAAACCAGCAGAGAGATAAAGCATTTAATAAGGATAGAAACAGTAGGGGAAACAAAGGCGACTTAACGTCTTCAGGGTGCTCTCCAGGCGATGATAAAGAAAATCATGGAAGTTTAGGGATTGTGGCTCTAAAGTTGATTTATTAAACAGTCAGAAGACTTTTTGCACGATGTACTAGCTGTAAATGCATAAAAAACCTGCAGGACTTCTCTGGAAATGTTTCTGTATTGATTTCATTGTTGCTGGAGTCAGATATGGATGTTTTCCTTTTATGCAAAATGCTGATGTGTACCGATTTGTGACTGAGTTTGTGCCTTCAGGAATTCTCTGTAGGGCATGTAAGTAACCATATTGTAACAGTTTGAAATTGGAAGAACCTCATTTTCTGTTTCTTTTCACTTACTCAGCAACAAAAAAGTAAAGGCCAATGGCAACTTTCTCTTCCCCTCTCATTTCATTCCAAAAGACAGAAAACACTTACTTGATATTTTCATACATTGTATTCAATTCCTGGACCTTTTCACCTTATGATCTCTGCACCTTATGATCTCTCTTTCAATTCTTTCTAAAAATAACTACTCTCTAGAGCTCATTATTTATTTACCATGAAACATTATCTTCCAGGGAAGACAATCACCAGGTGATAGTTCTGACACATTTCAAGTGATATTGGTTTGAAATGTCCCATATGCAGTGGTCAGCAGGGGGTTAAATAAAGCAGCAGGTTAAGATTTACCATCAAACAGAATTTATAATGCCTGTACAGATTGTCTTTCTTTTAAAGAAAGACTGTGTACTTCTGTTGTGTACTTCTGATTTCTAGGACCTGTGTGAACGTTTGTGGTACATCTTATTAAGACATTCTTGCAAGACCTGTGACCATTTAGCAGGTAAGGCAATGCTGCTCCAATCATCTCTCTAAAATCTGTAGAACACAATTAACCTTCTAATCTTTGAAAGTCAACAGATAAAACTTGATAGGAGACTTTGATAAGTGGGTTGGTGCCCAGGCACTGTTTGTAACTGTTTAGCATGCCAACTGTGTAGCAGAATCTGGCTGAGCCCCACTGTATCAGATTCTTGTGAAAGTAGATTCTTGTGAATCTACCTAGGCCTCATGGACATTTTGTATAGCTACTACATCTGAGATGTTAGAACACAAAAATAAGAAAAAATGAGGGAAAAAAAAGAAAATGAAAATGAGTGAATTGCCTAGAGGCTTTTAAGCAATAAAAATTTACATAGATTAATATTTGTTAAATATTACAAGAGAATAACTTAATCTGATATAATAATAAAAGGCAACACTGTAGCAAAGGAGTAAAACTGTAGGAAATTATATAATTGTAACCCTTGGAGTTTCACTGATCTCTTAAGGTTTACTTATTTTAATTACCATTATCATGTTGGACTCAAGGGGACACACATTACCCCCAATAAAGACCTGAATCCAGGTGAGGCAAAGTTGTTTATAGCATGAGCTACCCTGGGTTCAAATCCCAGTTTTGTTCTTAACTATATCTGTGACCTTGAGAATATTACATAATCTTATTAAGTCTCCTTCCACTTATTGTAAAACAGAAATAATAATCATAATAACTACTTAACAGAGTTTTGGTGAGGAATAAATTAGATAACCCATATGAAGTGCTTAGCATAAAACTGAGTACATTAAGTAAAAGCCTGGTTGATGTTTAGGTAATTATTATTATATCCAACAAACCCATTAACTGATTTCTCCTTACCACCCTTGAGACCTAATGACACTTTCAAAAAAAAAAATGTTTAGAACACTAGTGTTTATTTTTTAAGACCATTGTAATTCAGAAAATATTTGAGTCCACTCATGTAAGATGCACACACACACAAAAACACATCAATCACAAATAGGACTGAGAAAAATATCAGGAGGAGGAAGAATACTGCAGATATGAAGATTGTTAAGTCTGTATTGGGCATTGTTCAGTCAGGAAGTGGAAACCACACTAATCACTTAAACAGAAAAAATTTAATGTGAAGAATTGATAGCTATGCTTAAAGTTGTTAATTAGGTAACTAAAAGGATAAAAACCAATGTTTTTACAAAGGTACAATTTCTTTTTTCTTAAATTACTATATTTATCATTAAACAATGCAATCATTTTGTGTGGTCCTTTACCAATTTCGTGTTTAGCCCCCCCCCCCCCCCCCCCCAGGGAATAGGGGAAAAGAAGAAGAGGTGGAAATTAGTCCAATTTCTGGGCTGGGTCCTAGACCTCTGAGGAGGGTGCTGTTTTTACAAGTATTGGCAAAGTTGCAAACTGGATTCAGGTGCTACTATAGGAAGGAACTGGCAGTGCTGGGGTGAAGATGCTGTCAGGGGGAGGTTCAGAGACAGTAAGTGGATAGAACAGAGTGACTGGGAGCCAACAAGAAGGAAACAAGAAAGACCGTCTCCCTCTTCCACCCTTGCCATCTGATAAAGATTGAATTGGGTCCCCCAAGTTCTATGCATTAGAAGTTTGATCCCTGCTGTAATTGTCGAGGATGGGGAATTCTATTGTGGTAACTGAAAGGTGGGGCCTTGAAGAGATGATTAGATTCTGAGGACCATTCCATAGTGAGTGGATTAATAATGGTGGTCAGGGGCATGGTTCTGAGTGCTATAAAAATAGAGCATGTGAGAAAATCTTTCTCTCTATTCTTCCATTTCTGCCATGTGAGACTCCTGGGTCACTGTCACCACCAACAAGGCCTTCACCAGATCTTTTCCCTAGATTTTGGTATTCCCAGTCTCTGAAACTATAAACAACAAATTTTGTTTCTTTAGAAATTACCCAGTGCCGTGTATTTTCTTATAAGCAACAGAAATGGACTAATACAGAAAATTGGTACCAGAAGTTGGGTGTTGTTTATAACAAATGCTTGAAAATATGAAGGAACTTTGGAACTTGGTGTTGAGGAGAGGCTGGAAGAATTTGAAGGAGCAAGTTAGAAAAAGCCTAGCTGCTGGTGGGAGTTTAGAAGACGAGAAAAACAGGGAAGTTCAGAACTTCTTAGAGACTGGTTAAATGGTAATGAACAGAATGCTGATAGAAATATGGATAGTAAAGGCCATACTGAAAAGATCTCAGATGTAAATGAGAAGGGACTTATTGGAAACTGGGGTAAAGATCATTCTTGCTATGAACTGGCAAGAAACTTGGCTGATGCTGTTCATGGCCAAAAGTTTTATGGAATGTGGAACTTCAAGGTGCTGACCCAGAGCATTTGTTGGAAGAAATTTCAAAGCATCAAAACATTGAGGAAACTGCTTGGCTGTTTATAACATCCTTCACTGCATTACGGTGGCAAAAGCAAGACATAATGCCAGAATTTGTAATTAAAGTGAAAGCAGAGCATAAAGATTTGGAAAATTTGCAGGCTGTTCATGTGGCAGAGAAGTAGAGAGCATTTTTGAGAGAAAGATACAATGGTACAGCCCAGTGACCATTTGCTAAGGAGATTAGTTTAGAAGAAAGTGATTATCAAGAGAAGGGAGAAAAGACCTTGAAGGCATTTCAGAGATCTTGGAGGCTGCATCTTCCATTACAGGCCCAGAGGCCTAGAGAGACAGAATAGTCTTGGGGAACAGGCCTGAGGCACCCTCCACAGGCTCACTGCCCAGGTCTACCTCAGTATGCTACTCCCCACACCAGCCCCCGAGATGCTTTGGTTGCTCCAGCTGTGGCTAAATTGGCCCCAGGTGTGGCTGAACCTGCAGCTTTGGAAAATACAAGCCAGAAGCCTTGGTGGTGTCCACATGGTGTTAGTTCTGCAGGCTTGAAGAATGCCAGAGCTATGGAGGCTTGGGAGCCTCCACCCCAATTTGATAGGATGCACAGAAAAGCCAAGGGGCCCAGGAAGAGATCTGTCACAGGGGCAGATTCACCACATAAAGCCTTCACTAGAGCAATGCCAAGGAGAAATGTGGTGTCTAAGTTGCTCAAATGAAGTGTGGTGTCTTTTTCTAGGAGAAACCCTACAAGGACCATGTCTAGTGGAGCTGTGAGATCAGTACTGCCATGGAGACCTCAGAGTTATGGAACTTCCAGAGCACAACACCAGCTTGGGAGAACTGAAGTGAGCCTTGAGACCAGGAAAGCCATAGAAGTGGAGCTGCCAGAGGAATCGGGGACCCATCTCTCACACCAGCATGCAGAGGACATTGAGCATAAAATCAAGGTACATGATTTACCAGCTTTGAGATTTAATGCCCACCCTGTTGGGTTTTGGACTTGCTTAAAACCTGTTACCCCTTTCTATTGGCCTATTGCTCCCCTTTTGAATGAGGATATGTACCCTATGTTTGTCCCACTGTTGTATCTGGGAAGTAGATAACTTGTTTTGACTTCACAGGTGGGAATTTGGACTTTTTGAATTGATACAAGTCAAGAATTTGGAGATGGAATGAATGTATTTACCTGTGAGAAGGATATAAACTTTGGGGGCTAGGGGCAGAATGACAAGGATGGAATTGTGTCCCCAAGTTTTATGTGTTAAAAGCTTGGTCCCCACTGTGTCTATTGAAGGTGAGAAATCCTATTATGATAATTGAAAGGTGGAGCCTTGAAGGGGTGATTCGATTGTAGGACCACATCATAGTGAGTGAATTAATGATGGTGGTCAGGGGTGCGGTTGTGAGGGCTTTAAAAGAAGAGCACTCTAGAGTCTCTCTCTGCTCTGCCATTTTTGCAGTGTGATACCCTGCATCACTGAAGTCATCACCAACGTAAGTTCTCACCAGTATTCCCCGTACTTTGGATTTCCCAGCCCCTGAAACTGTCAGCAACAGATTTCATTTTTTTAGAAATTATTCAGAATATTCTAAGAATATTTCTTAGAAATTGTTATAAGCAACAGAAACAGACTAATACATCATCTCCCTCCAGCATCCCCTACTACAGAGTCTAATGAGAAACCAGCTGTCAAAATAGAAATAAGGAACAGAGCCCATTCCCCCACCGCCACCAACACACACACGAAGCAGCCCATAGATGAATAGGTTTGAAGCTGAAGTGACAACTTAATAACTGGATCAAAGTTCAATATGATTTTTGTATCTGAGTTGCAAATTTGGATATTAACCTTCTTGTGTGGCAAAAAATGTCAAATGATCAGACACGGAAATAAGTGCAGCAATTGTTCTCAGAAAACTGTTATCCTATAATGTCTTCTTGTCTTTCAAGAAAAGCTGAAATCAGGACATTGGGGTACAAGTAAGAAAATATTCATGGCTCTAAGGTAATATGATGGAGTCAAGTGAAGAAAAATAAAATAAAAAATTTTAAGAAACATAAAATAAAGTTGGGTTACAAAATACAAGTTTTCAAACCCATCTCAACTAAGAAAAGCATGCTACAGTATATAAAGAACACATTTAAGTGCAGTTAATCATCTCAAAATAGTAGAGCAAAACTGGGCTTGGTCTGGGATTCTACTTTCCAATTCTCAAACTAGTTTCAACATAGTAATTCCTAGTTTATGAGCTTGGATGCTAAAGATATTGAACACTTTGTAGTCAAACCTAATCATGCTTTCTCCAGAGGACATTAGACACAGTTTCAGATGTCCAGTATTTATTGCAATTGTCATATTATGTGTCTTTGTGAATGGCAGAAATCACCTCCTACTGAAAATATTGAAAATCCCAGATTTTTCCATTTTTCTTGCATGCATTATCCAGTGCTCAGGTGAGAAGTTGTGTCACTGCAGATTCTAGTGTGCGGTGCTGGTGGCCGTGGAGCTCTCGTTAGACGCTGTCTGTGGTCCAATTTGCAGCATTATTCTCATGAGAGTGATTCTGGCTTCTCAGACATCTCAGTGTCTTCTCCTCTCCTTGGTCAACTCCGTGCTCAAGGAGACAGCATTTCTTGCTATTCTTCTCCACCCGCTCTTCCCGAAGCATGGTTTTGCATGGACAGCCCTGGGTCTATGTGAGCCACAGGGTGAGGTCAAGGTGAACATTCTAAAGAACATGGTTCAGACTTCTGAGTTAACCAACTTCTGAGGCCCCCACCAGACCAGGTGAAGGAGAATGTGACTCTGTCTCCAGAATGCTGCTGTTCCCATCATCCCACTGTGGTCCTGCCTCTGAGTCCCAGTTGGGGGAAAGGCTAGTAGGTTCCCCTCCAGCCTGTCACCTACAGGAGTCCTGTCCTCCTCAAATGTTGTATTCTCTTCATTAACTCTCAGACTGATCTGGGAGCCTTCCTCTCTCTGCCTCCCAATGCTAAACTGTGCCACAGCGACAAGACCTGTCACCTGGAGTGAGGCCTCCATGGTAGTGTAGTGGGTAGATTTCACTACCTAAATTCCTGTTTAGTTAACAGCTTTACTTGAAGTCCTGGGACATGTATCTTTTCCCTGCCTTAAATCTGATTCAAGAGGTCAATGAATATTTGAAAATATCGAAGTACAGTAAATGTCTGCAATGAAAAACTGTGACCATGTGACTAAGTTCTCTCCAGTACAGTGTAAGCAGGTGTGCATCTGAGGTTCCAGGGCACCCTGACTGTCCTGTGCACGGCAGTTCTGCTGTCCACTGAATACTGTGATTGGACAGGCTATGTGACCAGGATAGAACACATTCTGACAACGACTTTTCTGCAGCCTCTGCAGTCTCTTTCACCTAACTTTTGCATGTCAGCCAACAGCCCTATACAGCCTGCTCCCAGCCAGCAGGGATGATTTATGCTTCCTATATGGTCTTCATTCATGAAGAATATCTTCCAGTTGACATGCTACTATGAAGGCTGCCTGCCACGCACACCCAGGAAATGTTGTACACTAATCTCCTTGCTCTTTTCATGCTCGTCTCTAAAAATAAGAAGATTCAGTTGACCAAATGACCACTGTTTAAAAGTTCCTGAGTGGTACTTAGATGTGACTTCAAACCTTTTCCTTTACCAGGAAATACTCCAAAGATTCTACTTGTTTAAATTTTGCGTGAGGTTTAAAGGAGTCCTTGGAAAATATCAGGAGAACATGTTTTAAATATCCGTCAATAAATTCCTTTTATTTTTAACTTACTAAAATTTTAGTGTGTGTATTGTCATTGCATGTTGACTTTCAATTTTCAGAATTCTCCTGTTGCTGAAAGTTTTAGAGTTTCATCAGCCTTGTCCTGTGATAGATTGCATGTCCTGGGATAGGTTTTTAGCGAACTTAAGCATCTACAAAAAACACAAGACAAAGTGATCTCATCCCACCTGTAACACATATAATAAAAAAATGGGTCATAATTATGTTCAGAGTTGTATCGTTAATATCTTTCCCTTAAAAAAGTAGGTCAGAAGAGTGCTGTCAGTACAATGGCACTCTGAGATCATTTCCAGAGCTGAGAGGAAACCACTAGAAAATGATCTCCCTCCTCATCAGTAGCTCTTCTGCAAAATTAGAGTATCCCAGTTCAGCTCAGGACTTGTATTTCCATTGGCCATCCTGCCATTTCCTACCAACAATGGATGTAGTTCTGAAATTCAACCAATGATGCATTGAAACAGATGTTTAGTTTCCACAAACCACACCATTATTAGCAAAAGAAAAGCCTTGGGATACTAATGAGTTAGTGTAGTTTATGGGCATAAAAATTCAATTCAGTTTTTTAAAAATTATAAAAACAAGACCCCAGCATTATTTTAATTATTCATTAGGGGACTCATTCAGTATTCTTTGGGGAATATTCTTTTAATAATGTTTAGGATTGTATGGTCATCATTAAAAAACTCCAGAGGGCACAAGTTTTTCTCCTCCCTTCCTGGTAAAGATTTCCTTGTGTGCTATGAATGTTAAGATCCTAAACCTTTTTAGATGACTTTTGGTGATACAGAGGCCCACAGGACAAATTTTCAAAAAGAATGTTTACCAATATTCCCTGGGAATGAGAGACTTAAAAAAAATGACGCTATTACATGAACCATATGAAATTGCTGACAATCGACTACTTGACCTACAAAGTGGCCATTTCATGTAGTTCAGCTTGTTGCTTTGACTGACATAAGCACGTCATATTACATGGTTGTGGTGCCTTATAGTTGGCAGAGCCCTTTCATGTATGTCATCTTAGTTGAACCTTGAAATAATGCATGTGGTAGGAAAGTCATAATTATTTCCTTCTTATAGATGAGAAATCTCTGCCTTAGATGGAGCTTTCTGGCCTGGGTCATATAACAGTAAAGAAGTAGAGCTGGTGCTCCGGCTCCAACTCCAGACCTGTCTGTAGTGGACAGGCCCTTCATGCACAGGTGTGCGGACTGTGCTCAACCCAGGCAGGGGATGGATGCCAAAATGCACAGAAATGCAGGCAAGTGCTCAGCTCCCCAAGCTGCGTGTCCTGGCTGGGGATGTCTTTTTCTAATTTGCACCAAAACCTGTTCAAATGAATACAGGAACAGAATGATTTCCTCACAGCAGGGATAATCCTTCATAACTGGCCTCCATTAATGATGTTTTGAGTGTTTTTTCCCTTGGAGTGAAGGCTGTTGGTCTACCTGGATTATCTGGCATGTCTGGTTGGTTACAACTTTGAGAAGATTGAGCAAGCTCAGGGACATGATCATTGTATAAATTACCACCAAGTGATAAAGAGGTGGGGAGGGTAGCAGGCAGAATTCATAAGTGGTTCCCAGGATTTCCACCTGCTGGTGTACATGGCCTGTGAATCCACCTTCCCTTAAGTGTGAGTGGTACCTGCGTATATAAGATAGTTTACTCCTATGAATGCATTCCATAAGTCTCCTTAACAGACTGCAGTAGGATTCTCCTGCTGGCTTTAACGAAATAAGCTGCCAGGTTGTGAGAAGGTCATACAGAATTCTGCCAACAACCAGTGAACTTGGAAGAGAGCCCGAGCTCCAGATGAGACCTCAGCCCTGGCCGAGCTCTCGATTTTAGCCTTGTAAAACCCTGAATAGAAACCCTAACCTGTACCTGGACTTCTGATTCGTGGAAACTCTGAAATGATAAATTTGTGTCATGTTCAGCCTCTAAGTTTGTGGTAACTTGTCATGAAGCAATCAAAAATTAATACACAAAGATAGTGCATCAGACACAATAGATTCATGGTTTGCCTATATGGAGTCAAGCTAAGTTGCCTAAAAATTCATTTTCATTGTCAAAAGTTTGAATAAGCAATTATTTATGTGAAGAGAATGATCCATATTCCTCTATTCTCAACTCAAAAGCAATGTTATATCAATTCATATTTTTCTTTATTCAATTTCTCTAAAACAGAATAATGAACCTTCTGTGACTGGTACATGCATATATTTGCTGTCTTAATTATTATAAACAATGGAAGTAATGTTTCTGTTATCTCACACGATGTAAAAAATCTAATTGAAGAAGTGCAGTTTTGTTAGTCTTTCTAACATAATAGAAATAGTTGCTGGGCTATAATATTAAATTTTGTGATTTTGTCAACATGTGCACGGTCCTGTGTGGTGGGTGTGTGTTAGCTCCATTTTATAGATGAATAAATTAAATCATAGGTTAGTTGAAATAATTAGCTCAGAACTACTAATTGGCAATGTCAAAATAGGAACTCAGCTTTTTGACTCCTGAGTTCAAGATTATGTTGCTCACAACACACCTACAACAGTAGAATAAAAGAAAACAAAAAATAAGTGCAACAGAGAAAGCTGAAGATATTTTTTTCACAGTAACTTAAATAACAGCAAGAACAAAAAATCCTTCGGTATGTTTTTGAATGTGGTATCTGAGCCAGTTTCCTCCATAACTAAGAGTCTCAGGTGCTTGGAATTCACCAAGGTCCTGGTCAATTCTCCAGAATATTTATTTTTGACCTTATCAATGTTGATTTGATTTGCAGGGAACTTGCTTCTTCCGGGTTCTTCACTTTGTGCTTGTCTTTTGAGTAGGTGTTTTAGATTGCCTCTAGGGTTTCTGAATCTGTCCTCATGTAAGTCTATAGTTTTTATTTGCTGTGGAACTCCATTCTTCTTTAAGCCCGGGATCCTCCTGGAGGTGATAAAGGTATCTTTGGTTCTGAAATAAACCAGTTCTGTCCATGTCTATCTGTTCACATTGAGAGGTGAAAATTCAATCTAAACCAATGAGCTATGTCCAGTATTTGTTTGCTGTGTTTATAAAGTATACAAAATAAATGGCTTTACATAGAGAATCACTTGGTAATAATTTACATAAACCTTAATTACTAGAATAATTCTTTTATAAATTAGGTGTCTATATGAGAAATTAAATTGTTTAAAAATATTGAAGTAGACTTTGTAATAAATCAGGTAAGAGGCTTATACATTGCACAGGTGTTTAACAATTAAAGTTTTTATATCCTGGAGAAAAATATAGGTCAGAAGAAAACAACAATGTTTTTGTATTTTTCAATAACAAAAGTGGATACCAATACAATGAATGGGAATAGTGTATGCTTAAATATTTTATTTCACAAACATTTCAGTTAATTCTGGAAGAATGGGCTGTCCATTGGAAGCATCTACTTTAAAAAAAAATCAAATAAAATCAGGCAGGGTTAAAAAGTTGGAAGTCTTTAAAAAGTTTGATTTTTATTCACTTAATTTTGTTTTAGATGTAATGACAATTTACAGAGTTTGTAATAAAAATCATTTATTATGTTATAACATTATGTAAAGAAAATATATTTCAAAGTAGCATGTATGGAATGATAATTTATATGAAAAATTCTAATGGAAGACCAAATATCAATACTGTTTTTCTATTAATGTTAGGAATATAGATCATTTTTCAACTTTTCTATATTTTTCAGTTATTCCACAAGGAAAATATGTTGCTTCATTAACATATAATTAAAATATAATATTCAAACAGTCTGAAGTTGTTATAGATTAAATATAAAGGAAGGGGCTTTAAAAAGTCACTAGCCTAGGGTCTGTTCTCCATATATAGTTCCTGGATGACAGATCAGTTTGTCCTGCTTTCTCTTTTTTGTTTTTCTGCCTCAGCTTTCAACTATACTTTTTTTTAAAAAATCCATTTTCACTTTCAATGGTATCCTGGTATCCCTTTTTCATGTTCTGGTCTTGCCTCAATTTTTTTTAATTATTATTATTTTTAAGACTTTACCTTTTCTCTGGTTTTTATTTTGAAATATGAATGTCTCTTTATAGGTAAATCCACATTTTTAAATATGTATATTGATTATTCTGCACAATTCCCTACTGTTAACCCATTTCTTCTTGAAACTCTCTCTTGTTTGGTGTTTAGGACATCATGGTCTCCTGGTTTTCTTTCTCTCTGGCTACTTCTGAGTTTCCTTTGCCAATTATTTCTTGTATTTTTCCTCTTATCTGTTAAACGTGTACTTTTCTCTGGACACTTGACCTTAGCTCTTTTCTTTTTTCCCTATAATATGGACTTAGCCATTCTCAAGTCTCTACTACCTAAATTGTCAAAACGCACATTTTAATCTCCAACACATGACTTCTCTCCTTAGCACCAGGCTTTCCTCAAACTCAGTGTGTCAAAAACAGAACACGTCATTTTTACTTCCAATTCTGATCCTCTTATGTTCTCTACACAGTAAATAAAACTGTCATCTTCTCATCTGACTGCTTTAGACAAACTTGGGGGTCCTACATAACCCCTTCCTTTTTGTCTTCTATGCTCAATTAATTCTCCAAAGATGTCGATTCTATCTTTTAAATATTTTTAGAATCTGTCCATTTATAATTATCTTAATTGTCTTCCCAATGGCTTAACTCAACATCAGCTGTTTCCTTGGTTAGAGAACTGGTTTCCCCACACCTGCTCTTGAGCTCCGTGATGTATAATTCACACTACAAATTGTACTATTAACTATGGCGAGAGTTATTTTTTGCAAACATGCTGTATAGAAATATGTTTCTATCCCTAAATGAATTCTTATTAATCTTAAAGGCTTTTTATCTAGCCCTTGCATACCTTTTCAGTCTTATCAAAAATTATTCTCTTCTCACTATGTAATTCAGTCATCCTGGACATTTTCCTTGGGGTCTTTGTATCATAAATCTATTTTCCTTCCATTCTGTTTCTTAGTTTAATCTATATTCTTCTTTCAGTTCTCATTGTATATATGACTTCTTCTAGGAAGTCTACAATGATCCATTCCTACCCTTAGACTAGGTCAGCTCCCTTTCTTTCAAACTTTAGTAGAATATGTTGGTTTCTCAATATCTGCCATCTCCACTTGCCTATACATTTAAGGAGGGCAAGGTCTGTATGTACTTTGCTTTCCAGTTTTTCTCTAGAACCTACAGCAATGCAGACACTACAGCAGTGCAGGTGCATGGCAGACATGTAGTAAATATGTGTTGAATAGTGACTGATGGGACTGCTTTGCCCGGAAGAGACTGTGTTGGTTTCTGTATGCCAGCTGTCCCCAGTGTTCTGCCAGCTCCTTGTCAGCTTGAGGGCTTGTCCTAATTATGAGAGAATACAAAGGAAAGACAAAGAAATAACTTGCCACTCTTCCATGTCCTGACATGCCCTGGACCATGCTTTCTTTACAAGCTGTAGAGCCTTAGTCATTGCATGTGAAAAATAGAGTAGTGATTCCTACAGCCCAAGGAGATCCTGCTGTCTCTGTATTCATGAGGAGAATAGAGCTAAGTATGTGTAATTGCTGGCTCTGGTCCTAATCAGAAGCTTGAAGAACCAGAAAACTCATCACATATTTCTTGTCTTCTGTCTGAGGGTTTTCACAACTGCAGACTGTGTGAAACGGGGCTGGGAATGGACGGAAGAATGTTAGCACTTCATCCAAAACAAATTTCTCAATTGCTTGACAGTGGTTGAGCAATAAGAAAAGATGCAGTCAATTTGGGATTTTTGTTTTCCACATATTATCTGAAGTCTTTTGGCAGCATACCATGCTAGTCAAAAAAGGTAGAAGACACATTGCTATAGCTTCTTTAATGTTTGAGAGTCTAGAAGGCATGCAACAAAAACCACAAAGATAAGGTAAAACAAGACTGATGTTAACATTTAGACATATCACTATTTACATATAAGTCAAACTAACAAAACAGAACACTTAGGCAATTTTAAAGCAAAGTTCCAGAAGATTAATATTGAGCCCTTAACGTGATATGAAACATTTATCTATAGTTTTAATTATTTAAGATATCAAAATTTTCAAGATTTAGAATTATTTGTAAGTTTTTCCAATTGTGTCCTCAGAGATCATAGAAATAGAGTCCACATCTGGAGAGTGTCAAGATCATCTTGGGTTCGGCTATACTCTGTTCAGTCAAATTGCTCATGTTATTCTTCTGAAAGGAAAGGCAGAAACCTTAAAGGATTTACATAGTTGCTCCTAGGGAAGAAACTTATAAACAGTGTAAACAAATTAAGGGGAAAGAATTGTGATGAACTGCAACATACCTGAGATTTTTCCCCTACTGCATATCAACAAGGTAGCTTGCTATAGTTTCATGGATGTTGGCAGAAGATGTGTCTCCTGGTTCAGAGACAAAGAACTTTATGACTTAACAGCACCAGCAAGCAGCATGAGCTTCACATTTGTTTCGAGTCTTCCAGATCCTACTGGGGTAGTACTGAAGGATTCTGGTGGAACCTACACACACAGTGGTTTTGTGTCACAACCGAAGAACCCTAAACTCAGGAAACCTGAATGTCTTATAAGGGCCTGAAAGCATATTGTCCTTTTATGCCAGAGGAAACACTATCTCTGACTTCCAAGACTGTTCAGTCTACAGCTATCCTTGAAAAGATAGCCCCTATGCTCACAAGACATATAGAAAAGTGAGAGGGCCATGGATAATTGTTAAATTAAATGAAATATTGCATTTTTCTCTTTTTCTTTTATCTATCATAGCTTAGATCAGAAAAGCAGAGAGAACACTTCAAGTAAAACCAGTTGCTGGTGTTATCACAATGAATAAATGATTAGATGTTCAGTTATACCTTTTGTTTCTTTTGTCTTCCTTCATGATGGCCCAGAATAATGTTTGCTTAGTATGTGGTAAGAACCCATAAATGCTTGTATCTGTATGAATAGTCAGAGGCATGTCAAACAAGCATTGTTATCCCTCATCTGTAGAGAAGAAACAGCAGCTAGACTCATACAGATGAAAAAATCACCATCCACTGGCTTATCCCAACTCTGACTTTGACCACACATCTCTCAGTACTGAATACCATCCAACTATAGTTCCGAGAACACACCTAGTACAAAAAAATGGTATTATTTTATACCTGTGTCCCACTGATGAAATTAAACAATGCTATGCAGCATTACTATATGTGCATAGGAAGAGAAACAATTCTATCAGAAATTTTCATGTTTGTGGTGTGCCAGGGCATAAACTCATGACAAACACTTTCTTTCCCTATGGGAAGCTGATACCACATAAACATGTGGCCTTCTCCTGCAGAGTGTAAGGACTGGTAAATAAAGAGCTCTCTGATAGAGAAATTGCTCATCACTGTGAGGTCAATGAGTCCTTTGAAAGCACCATGGTTCTATTGAGTGCCCCAGAAGAGTTCATTAACCCAACACAAATAGAACATTTACTCCTAACTAGGGGATCATGCTAATTAAATTGCTCTGTTTATCCACCTATGTCCCAATTTTCTATGAATACATGAATGTCTTGAGTGTCTTTCCCCGTGTCTTTGGTGAAGGTAGAGATTATTACAGATTTACATTCTCTGACTTCTATGTCTGCTATAGGTCTCAGGCTTCTTTAGCCTTTTTAATGTTTTTATAATTGTTTTCTTGTTTCAATATGCTTTTTGAAAATGGGAAATATTCCATTTCAGTTTTTTTTCATTCCCAAATCCTCAATTTTCTCATGAGTGTGGTGTGCCATATGAGTCATTTAACTTTGAGTTGCTTTCTATACAAAACATCAATAATGGTGTGCATTATTGATTATACTTATTTACAATTGAATATAAATATCTATAATCATTATCTATGCATGGGTTTTATTATCTTATTTCCTTCTTGCTAAAATTTAGGAATGCCATTCTTCCTACCTAAGGCTGGTTTCTACATCTGTGGGTGGATTCCATCCTCAGGAGTCTTAAATTATAAGCAAATCTTTCTTATATATTTTATTTTTCATTCTTTATCTCTTTCTCTATGACTGTCTCTATCTCTGGCAGCTGGAACTCTCTCACTGACTTTTAAACGTGCTCTATAAAACACCAATAACAAATGCTTTCTAGACATGTCCTTGCAGAAACTTCTCTCTATTTTTTTCCACATCATAACCAAACTTCTTGAAAGAATTATCTTTCTCTTTTCTCACTTTATTCCAGTATGGATTTGTCTACATTATTCCATTGAAACAGTTTTCATTAAGGTTGACAGTGACATCTAGATCATAGAAGCTAAGGTAGATTTCCAGTCATTTTTGTACAAGTCCTCTCAGCTGCACTCAAAGTTTTTGACCATTTTTTTATAATTTCTCTTCCCTTAGCATTTAGACCCCGCTCTCTCCAGATTTTACTTCCTACTTTTTTGCTGTTTGTTCTTTCTTCCTTTCAGAATCAGCCTGATTCTGAATCTGCTGATTCAAGGGATTCTATTATTCTTATTATATATTTTCTCTTTTATTGATTTCAAGCATATCTGTGGTTTGAATTGCAACCACATGATTTGTCAGATGTACAGCTCTAGCCCAGATATCTTCTGATTTTCAGACTATCAATATATCCAATTGTCTTCTTGACATTTTCTTTTGGAAACTCAAAGCCACCTAAAATTAAAATTGCCTAATTAGAACTCATTGATAGTCCCTCACCCCTTCCCCACATACATTCCTCCAAAAATACCATCTAGCCTATCCACACCAAGAAACTTGAGTCTTCTTTGGTACCATTCTTTCCCAAATCTATCAGCAAGTCCCATTGATTATTCCCTCCAAGAAAGTTCTCACCAGCAATAGTCCACCATTCTGAACCACTTGGCTCCCTTCCAATCCATTCTGAAAACAAAAGTTTTCAACCTGTGTGACTCTACAAAAAAGAGTCTGTGACACTTATCTATGGCTCTCTTTAAGCGTCCCATTTTCCTTAATACAACAAACAAACAAACAAACAACAAACAAACAAACAAAACAAGGCCAGCCACGCCCTCTCCAAATACTTTCTCCACCATATTCTTCCTTCAGTCTCTCGTATTACACGTTCTCTTTCCTGCCATTCAGCTTGTGCATACATGGTTCCCTCTACTGGGATTTGTTTTTTTTGCATCTTCACCTAGTTAACTATAAATGAGCCTTCAGCACACAGACCAAGTGTCTCTTGCTCAGAAAGCCTCCTTTGATTCTTTGCCTAGGTCAGGTTTCTCTATTATGTGTTCTCAGAGTGTGGTTGTACCAGTCTGTTACAGCTCTTGTCACAGTAGCCACTTTATGTGTTTACATGATTATTTGATGAATATCTATGTCCTCCACCAGAATACAATCTATATGAAGTTAAAGCTGAGTCTATTTTTGCTTGCCAGGGATTATCACAATGAGAGCCATATGGGAAGCACATGATAAATAATAGATGGTCTAAGAAATAAAAAACAACAACAAAAACTGTTTAGGAATGAAAGTCTTGTAGAATAGAAGGAATTATGAAAGAAAAAAAAGGAAGGAGAGAAAATAAAAAGAACAATGAAGAAGACAAGAAAAAAAACCGTTGTTTGGTAAAAACAAAAACAAAAAGCATTTATTAAATATTTGGTGTGCACTAAGCACCATGTGAAGATCATTACAAGCAAATCCAAACAAATCCAAAGGAGAAATTATTTTAATTTCTTTCTTATAGGTGAGAAGGTGGTGCATAGGAAAGTTCAGGGCCACAATATGTTTAGGTGCTGTGATTTAAATCTAGGATCTGTGTGAATGAAATGAGGGTTACTTTAGAATTTTCAAGCCGAAGATTATAATTTTGAATTAAATATTTTGGGCAACATAGAATGCCTGAGAGCTTTTGAGAAGCAGCTCAGATGGTCCCAATGGGGTGTGTGTGTGTGTGTGTGTGTGTGTGTGTGTGTATTATATATATAATCCAGTATCTTTAACTAGATCAAGCAGAAAAAGAATAGTTAAAATAAACAACTAGGCTAACTATCCGATGACTATTTTTTTATAATAACATAATGCTTTTATTAAAAATTGCAATTCATGTTACATAGCAACAATAACTTTATTTTTTAAAAGGGCAAAGGAGAGGGGTGGATGCTAATCTTTGATTTGGTTTCCTAATAAGAAAATAACAGATTTATATTCTCAAGGGACTCTTCAGTTATGAAGACGTGAAGTCTTATACTTCACAAACAATCAATGAGAGTGTCGTAGTGATACAGGTAACAAATGAGTGCAATGTAAACGTACCTTGAATTCACTCAGTGGTTATATCCAGGTGAGGCAGGACGGTGCCGAAGTCGACTGCATGTGTCCACCGTCTCCTGGATGCTGCACATGAGCCAAGTCACATACGCTTCATACCACCCTGCAATATACGTATTATTCCTTTTTATTTAACGAAAGAGGAAACTGAGTCTCAAAAGGGCTTAGCATTTTACGCAAGGTCATACCACTAGTAAGTAGGAAGAAGATTAAAGCTAGTCTGACCAAAAGCATAGGGTTTCCCATTTCACATGCTTCCCCTTAGGACTGATTATGAAGAATGAAACAAGAAGGAGCTCATACCACTTCAGCAGCCAAGGTTATAGGAGTTCAAAGTAGTTTGAGGGAAAAAAAAAAAGAAAGAAAAAAGAATTCATTAAACTCTCAGTATAAACGTAACTATTAACGAAGTTGTGCTTTCTATCCTATACTTTATAAAATGCATTGCATGCAATATATCAACTTATTATTACAATCACCTGTTAAAATAGGCACTATCACTGCCAATTTGCCTATTTGGAAACTGAAGTGGAAACAGGTTAAGTGACCTGTCCATATTCCTCACTAAGTGATGGAGCAGGAACATGAACAAACTTTTTCTCAAAACCCTGTGGTTTACTGGAGGTTAGTTAGAGGCAATTTTTTAGAAGGAAGTTTGAATATTCCTAAAAGTTAACAGGATAAAAGCTAAAGTGCAAGTTGAATAAGGAAAGGAAGATAATAATTCAACAAGGTCTTCTTTTCAAGAGCCACATATTTTGTGACAACTTTAGAATTAAAAGAACAGAAATAAAAATAAACTTTGCTTTTATCAAAATTATTAGCATCGTATTCTAACTTTACTTTTCTCAATTCCTCAATTCATATTCTTAGTAATATTAGTCAATATTAGCAGATATTAATGGTCTGAAAAGGACACACACACAAGAAAACCCATGTGAATCTTTCCTGTCAATATAGGAGGGGACTTAAAAAAGTTTGTGGAAAAATAGAATTAAAAGATAATATAAATCTTTCTGTGAACTGTTTGAAGACCCTGTGTACCTATTGTTATTAAGACACTGCTGACAGTCTAATAGCCAAGATAAGAACACATTATTTCTAGAAAACATTTAGTGTCTGAAATAACGAACTGAGTCAAAATATAAATTTTCATGGCAAGTTGAATAACCTAATGTCTTTGACATTTATAGCAAGCACATGTCTCTGGTATATATGAACTTTTTTTTTTCATACATAAATTAATTCTTAAAAGCCTTCATCAGGGTTAAGCAAGTTTACAAGTTTCTTGTTAGTTTAGGAGAACATCTGATTTCCCAATTTTAGGAAATAATTTGGAAATCTCAGTTGCTAAGAAACTTAACAGTAGGTCTATTTCCATCCCTTGTCAATGGAAAATATTTTTTTTAAAAATGGAACAAAATCTGGTAGTAATTTCACAACTCAGGAAATTAATTGGCACACACGGTCAAGAATGAGAAAGGAGGAAAGAGATGAATCTCACTGGATGGCATTAAAACAAATGAGGATGCAGTAAAGTTTCCTAAGGTTATGATCATTATTATAACACCAGTTATCCAAATGATCATGTCTTAAAAATGATTTTTAAAAATACATTGAACAAGACTATAAGGGGGGGAAAAGCTTCTAAAATTTAAATAGTGAGAAATGAAACTCTTTTTGCTTCTTAATAGTATCATGGCCTCCATATCATCTACTTGAATTAATGCGAGTTACTCCATTCAGAGTTTTCAGAAGATGATATGATCTATGAATTTCCCTGCTGAGAAAAAAATGTACTTCTCCTTCAGTGCAGATATGCAAGTGCATTATTGCAAGCTAGAGAAAGCTTTGAAAAGGCTGTCTTATTAGATGATATAGGGACAGGTATTCCTCCTAACTTCAGCATTCTCTAAAGAAAGACAAGTTTCACATTCTCCATGTGTGCAAAACCCATCCCCTGTCCTCCCTCTGCACATTGTACAGGGCCAAGTGTCTGCTAAAAAGAATCTGTTCCAGCAAACAGGATGAAGTTGAAGAAGTGGTTCTAGAGGAGAGGAAACTAAAGGATCTGTATCAAAATAGTCATTTCAGAAGCAAAGAATAATTAGGAGAGAATGGAAGTCAGACGGACTTCTTGGCTTCCCACAGACCAGAACCTCAACATCGAAGCCTCATCATGCCCCCAGATCTTTTTAAAACTGTGGCTTCGTTGTCTGCAAACTGTCCTCTACCTAGCCGTTAGTGCTAACTCTCTGGAACTTATTTTCCTTTGGAGTGAAGGATAATTCAGTGATGGAGAGTTGAAGTTTTACAGTGAGAACAGGATTAGTACTCTATCTCTAACACCAGGCAGGTGTCCGCAGGCAACTGGCTTACACAATTGACTTGGGTACTTGGCGACTACTCTCTAACCCTCAGAGGAATACTTCCTATCTCACAATGTATTTGAGTGTATTAGATCAGACAAAACATGGAAAACTGTCAAACTTTAGTCGCTAGCCCTGTTGAGTTATTAAAAACGGTAGCTATCGATAAGAAGAGGAGGGGAAAGAAAAGAACCAAGAGAGGAGAGAGCAGGCAAGATGGGGTTATAGTTGCAGCTCTGCCTTACTGATATGTCACTGAGGCTCCATTATTATAATCACAGAAGTTTATTCTGCTTTGGACTCACACCAGGGCTGGCTGGCTGTGAAACTGTGAACTCTGCCTTTGCCACTCTCCCTACCTTTCAGTGCATAGGTCTTCCTATGTCTAATCGTCCCTTCCTTAGTCAGACAGCTTTTACTGTCTTGCAGTGCCCTTGGCAGATTGGAGCCCGTCATGATCACTCCCATTCTGAGAGGTTGGCAGTTCCCAGTTGCTTTTTCATCTCTTCATATCATTTCCCTCAGAGCTCTGTATCTAGCAGCCTGGCCCTTGGAAAACAATCTGACAAAATAGTGGTGTTTCAGTGTGAATGTCAAATAGAAATCTCATCATATTACTTGTCCAAAGCTGCCTGCTTTTTTAATGGTTGCACCAATCGGGGTTCCACTGGAGAAACAGAACCAGTGGAGATATATATTAAGAGATGTATTGAGAACAATTGGCTTACACAACTGTGGGGCTGGCAAAGCAAGTTGGAAATCTGAAGGACAGACTATCAGGAGGCACAGCTGGAACTCCTGAGTATGAGCTGAAGTTGCTGCCCACAGACAGAGTTTCTTCTTCTGGGATTGCTCAGCACTGCTCTTAGGCCTTTCAACTGTTGGAATCAGGCCCACCCAGATTACCTAGGATAGCAACCTTACTTGAAGTTAACTGATTATGGATTTTAATCGCCTCTGCAAAATACCTTCACTGCATAGATTCAAGTGTGATTGAATAACTAGGGATTATGGCCTAGCAAAGTTGACACATAAAACTGACTCCCACGGTCAACCCCTTGTCAACCCGGCATACATACACATCTCCTTAAACTGTACTTAATCTCCATATGAGGACAATAACAAAGTCAGTGGAATCATTGCTGTGTCATCTGATGGAAGCATTGCTCCTTTTGGAACTAAGACTTAGCGGTGCCTAAAATCACAGGCATGGGAAGCAAACGTTTTGTGAGTGGATCCCTAGTGGTGCCAGTGAATGATGCTACTCTCATTTCCACTTCCTGATTCCCGGACTCTTGAGTCCCAGCTTTGGGGGGAACAGCTCTGTAAGTTGTTGCCACCTAGCCAGCGCTGTAACTGAGTTCAAGAGGTCATTCTATCATTCTGTCAAGGTCGCTGCAGCCAGATGGTGGGGAACATCGTAAGATCAGTGAATTCCATGACACGGGCTCATTGTCACACTTCATTTGCTGTGAAGTGAGTTCCTTAACCAGAAGCAGTGCTGAGTGAAACACAAACCAGGCATGTTGGAGAAGGAATTCTTTTTTTTTTTTTTTTTTTTTTTGACCGGTAAGGGGATCGCAACCCTCGGCACGGTGTTGTCTGCACCACACTCTGCCAGTGAGCGCACTGGCCATCCCTATATAGGATCCGAACCCGTGGCCTCGGCTCTACCAGTGCCGCACTCTCCCGAGTGAGCCACGCGGCCAGCCCTGAGAAGGAATTCTGTAAGTACACCAATGGAAACTTCATCAGAAGCTTGTGTTCAGGTCGGGGAAATCCATATCCAGGATCAATGTCTATTCCAGTAAGAACAAACTGTTGCCACCTCTGTGATGGAAGTGGTTCAGTGGAGCAGCTGCTATCAGTTAGTTGGCTGATCACCCAAGTGAACTGTGCCAGATTGAGGACTTAGCCTCGAACGCTGGCAGATTGGACACTCAGCAGTGGCTGTAGCCAGTTTAGTCTTAGTCTGGCCATTTCTCCTTCCAGGCAAATGGCAGGTGCAATGCCTAAATTTCTGCTCACTGGACGGATTTTCCTTTACCACTGTCTTTTAAGAATGGCCCAGGAAGAAGCTGGGGTGCTACAGCTGTCCAAGTTTGGATGGTGCCTGCATATCATGCAGAACCATCTGTAACCAGGTCTGACTTTTCTCTTTTTCAGTTGGATGGTTGTAGAGAACTCTCCAGGAGGCCATAGTGCTGTCTGGGAGAAAGAAAATAGTGCAGCAGGAATAGGGATCACAGACATCTGGAACATTCCATGCAGCTTTCCTCTGCCATCAGGCCAGCCATTGAATATGTAGATAGGGACACTGGAACATGAAAATTCTTAGGGTTCTACAAAGACTTGCTGGTAAAACGGAAATTGCAGGAGTTAGCCTCAGCATCAAGTTATAAGAAATGGCATTGGAGGACTGATTATCAATAAAAATGACCCTGCTTTTCATAGTTATTCATCTTACGTTTTTAATGAATGTGGCTTTTCTTTGATAATGTCCTCACATCGAAAGACCCTGGCCTACAATGCTGGCCAAGGTCATATATCCCAATCCCATCTCCTGGGACAAACATAGAAGATTTTCATAGTACTATGGGGATGTTTTTAGTCTGGTGTTGAAAATATCTCTTTAACCTCCAGTTTTTATAAATCTTCTCAATGTATGCCAAAGCACTGTTGTGGTTTATAAATTGGCTCCATGCTTCATTACTTTATTAATGGCTGTTAAAAAGAAGAGTGAACATAATTAGAAACTTGCTTTTAACTTTTGTGAGCAAAAATGTATGTCAATTAGTAACTTTTTCTTTCCATTCATGCATTTAATGCCTAATATTTCCCAGAGTAACTCAGGGACATGAACAGTTTGCGTTCCTATTGAGCAGTGTAGGTAAGTATGAGGTTGTCTTTCTTCCAAGATTATACACCTTGAATTCTCTTTTATCTGAGGATAATTAAGCAAAAACTATTTACGTTGTTTTCTGTTAGTGATACTATTGCATCTAAATTGAAGTTTTCCTTTAAAGTGCTTAGTATTTTATTTCATGTAACAAGAGAATGCTCATAATAGATTTCAACCTATGCTAAATAGTATACTTAATTTAATCTAAAATTTTTGGAATTAAGTTGTCTAATATTTACCATGCAGATTTTATAAATAACATGCCACTGAGACCTCCACTTTAAAAATAAACATAAAAGCCATAACTAGAATACTCAACTACTTAGTTTAAGAATATATCTATATTCAAAATACCTCAGCTAGCTTGAATTTTATTTCATTCAAGTACATTTAAACTTAGTCAGTAAGACATGATTTAATCAATTGTTTCATACAAATACAAATAAACTTTATAAATAAGTCTTAAGTTATCCTTTGAAACAGAGATAGATTTTGTCTTCAGAATTTATAAATTACATATCTAAAACACATGTTGCTTATTTGTTTTTGCAGCTATATGATAAAATTAAATGATTATTTTGATTTCATTTTAATTAAAAAATTATGGGGCAGTATACGTAGTAAAACATTTTGATCATGAAGATTTGTATTATTCCCAGTAAATATTTTTAAACAGCGTTATGTAGGTAATCATTTGCAAATGATGTACCCATTTTAAGCATACAATCCAATGGTTTTTAGTAAATGGACAGAGTTGTAGAATCCAAAACCCAGTCTTAGAACATTTTTGTCACTTAAAACCATCCCTTTCCCCAGATGAATACTAATCAGATTTATGTCTCTATAGGTATGCCTTTTCTGGGCATTTCATATTCATGGAATTATGGAATATGTATTCTTTTGCATCAGCTTCTAGAATAATGTTTTTGAGTTTTAGCCACACTGTAGCATATATTAGTAACTTATTCTTTTTTTACTGCTGAATAGTACTCCATTATATAAATATAACACATTTTGTTTATCCATTCACTAGTTGAAGTACATTTTTATTATTGCAGGGTTCTTACTATTGTGAATAATGCTGCTTGGTCACATGATACGTTCATGTTTAGCTTTTCTAGAAACTACTGAAGAAGATGTCCAGTTCATATTCCCACCAGGAATAGATGAGGATCCTAGTTTATTCACATTATCACTAATATCTAATAATGCTTGGCTTTTGGATGTCAGCCATTCTAGTGTCTGTAAAAGTGGTATCTCGTAGTTTTATTTGTATTTCCCCTTCTGGCTAATGATGTTGGACATCTTTTCATTTGTATATTATCTTTGGTTTACATCTTTTGTCCATTTTAAAATGGAGTTATTTATCTTATTATTGAGTTGTAAAGATTTTTCATGCATTCCGGATACAAAGTCTTTATCAGGTATATGATAAGCAAACATTTCCTCCCGGTCTGTTGCCTGTCTTTCCACTTTCTTAATGTTGACTTTTGAAGTGCAAAAGTTTGTATTTTCATGAAATCCAATTTATCAATTTTTTTCTTGTATCACTTGTACATTTAATGTCATAATTGAAAAATCTTGGTCTAACTTAAGGTCCCAAGAATTCACCCCTATACTTTGTTCTAAAATTTTTATAGTTTTAGCTCTTACATCTAGGTCTATAATCCATTTTGAGTTCATTTTTGTGTATAGTGTGATATAATGGTATGAGTTTATCTTTTTGTAAGTAGATGTGGAGTTGTTCCAGCAACATTTGATGAAGATTATCCTGTTTCTCACTGAATTGCTTTGGCACTTTTGTTGAAAATTTATTGAACATAAATAGAATGGTTTATTTATAGACTCTCAATTCTGCTCCATTTATCTACATATCTACATATCCTTATTCTAATATCATATTGTCTTGATTATTGTAAGTTTATACTGTATGTTTGCAATGGGGAAGTATAAATCCTCCAACTCTGTCTTTTTTCAAAATTATTTTTGCTATTCTGGCTTCTTTGCATTTCCACATAAATGTTAGAAACAGTTTATCAATTTCTCCCCAAAGTCTTCTGAGATATTAAGGATTGCAGAGAAGTTATAGATTAGTGTCTGGAGAATTACTGTCTTAACAATATTGACTCTTTCAATTGATGAACATGAAGTGAATCTTCTGTATTTAGATCTTTAATTTCTCTTATCAATATTATATGGTCTTTCACTTCTTTAGTTAAATTTATCCTTAGGTATTAAATATTTTCATTGGTATTGTGAACTGTTTATGGGGAAGCAAATTAGTATAGCCAGAAAAATAGTATGCAGGTTTCTTAAAAAATTAGAAAGAGAATTACTGTATGATCCAGCTATCTCACTTCTGGGTCCATATCCAAAAGAATTGAAATCAATTAGGTTAAAGAGCTATCTGCACTCCCATGTTCATTTCAGAATTATTTGCAATAGCCCAGAAATGAAAACAACCTATGTAACTATCAGTGGGTTAATGGATAGAGAAAACATGGTAACATATACACAATAAAATACTGTACAGATTAAAAAATAAAATTGATTTTTTAATTTCATTTTTGTACTGTTTATTAGTAGTACATAGAAATACAATTGATTTTTTGTATATTGATCTTGTGCTGAATTCACTTATTAGTTTTAATAGTTTGGGGGGTGTCAAAAGAGGGTGTTCTTTAGTATTTTTTGCATGCAAGATTATGCCATCTATAAATAATGGCAGTTCTGTTTCTTTCTTCCAGTCTGGATGTCTTTTATTTATTTTCCTTGTCTGATTACACTTGCTCCAAAACCTAGGATAAAGTTAAATAGAAGTGGTGGGAGTGGATATTCTTGCTTTGTCCCTGACCTTAGGAGGAACGTATTTAATATTTCATAGTTATGTACGAGGTTAACTGTTGGTATTTTATTCTACAATAGGAATGCACAATATTAAAAACAAAGATAAAATAAAATCTTTCAGCCCACTAGAATGGGCTGTTTTACTATTTTATTTGGTAAAACAAAGAAATGAGTAAACAATCAAAGAACATTGTATTCCCCCCCCCCATTACCACCATTAAAAATGTGAGCAACTAAAAATAATCCTTCCGTGTCAAAAAGTGCTGAAACCACCAGCTCCCAGTAAAAAGACAATAGTCACACTTCTCTCTCTCCTGTCTCCTTCCCTTCCTCCCTTCTTATTCTCTCCCTCTTCTGCCTTTACCTAATTATTTTTCTCCTTTCATTATTGTCATTATTATCCCCCAACTGCTCCTCCTTCTTTTTTTCTTTCTTTCTCTCTCTGTTTCCCCTTCTTTTTTCTCTTCCTCTCTCCCCTCAGGAAAATAGAAAGCCCATATCTTCAGATGAAGTATCTCAGATATTAAATACAGATGGGGGGCAAAAACAGTACTGGAGTTTAATATTTAGGACCAGATACTCATAAACTTTGACACTGTTGCCCAAAACACAAGTTGGAGAATATCTTAGTTTTCGAGTTTGAGTTATAAGTCTGGCTTAAGATCCAGAATAGAGTTTTATACAAATAAAATAATTCAAGTAGGAAAAGGATAGTTTGATGAATCTTAGATTTAAATATTGATTTAAATATGGTGATTAAAAATTTCTAAATGTTTGTTAACAAGATTAATCTTTTAAAAAATCTTGACTTTGTATAGGTACTATGGGCCTGACACTATGCTGTGTGTGGTGACAGGCACGACATGTATTGTATCTGTGCCCTGCTGTATAGGAGCTGACAATAAAATGGTGAAATGCCATGGCAAGTGACAAAAACATCAAATGCTGGGCAATGGATTGTAAGTCACAGACTACTAATAAATTGTACGTGGATGAGAGCACTTCCATTCAGACGGTTAAAAATGTTTCCAGCTTGAAATAATAAAAGTAATTTAACTTTGCTTGTATTGTTTAGAAATGACACTATTTTAAGCTCTTCTATTATCCTTTGCTGTAAGTGGGAATGGGGCTACTTATGCTTTAGCTTGTCGGTTTCTCTATTTAAGATGTAAAACTTAGCTTAATTAAGGTGCAATTTTTTAAGCTTCACTATTTTAGAATGTGTTGAAAATTTTAAATTATTAATCAGACTGCGGTTTGTTGTCCTTAAAAATGAATTTTTCCCAAACTTATTTTCCATTTAGTTTTGCAATTAGTGTGCAATTTTAAGAAAAAATTAACCCATATGTTGTAATTCATCAACTCTTAACTTGTTAAAGTACATTATTATTTTTAATGGATATTTTATGTTCTAGAGAAGTCTTTTGAGTTATTTCAATGACATTTTTATTCTCATTACAAAACACAATGATTATTTCGTAGCCAGGGGATTATAAAACAATGTGGAAGAAAAAAGTCTATTCAAGCCTTGCTCTTTGCACCTCATTTCTTGAGTGTATGCTCCCACAGGAATGAGAGCCTGAGTGCAGCTGTCTTAGGCAGGAAAGAGAAAAGGGATGGACACAAAGAAGAGCAAGGCATTTCTGGAAGAGCTTCCTTTTCTATTTGTGAACAAAGAGTACATTCAGACTTCTGACTGAATCCAGCAGGAATATGCATAATCACAAGGTTTGCTCCATATCCTGCTATAGTGATTCAAGTGACATTATTTGAGATGCATTTAGTGATGAAAAAATGTCAAAATACAAGATGTAAGGACTGCAAGAGCTCCATTTAGTAAATTTGTAAGAGTGATTGAATGAAATGAGAACATTGGTGGGAAACACTCTCTCTTCTTAGTCAAGGGAAGCCAGTCTTGACATAGTCCGGTGGCAAGACCACATCTTTCAGAATGAATGTATAAACCAGCACCAAGCATTTATCCATCTAATAACCTGTTCAATCCAAAGTAGCGACAGCCATAAAGAACTAACATGAGAAAGGAATAACTAGAGGGATGGAATTACATGCAGATGAAACAGGCAGTTGCTAGTGGCATCAGAACATGGTACATCCTGGGAATTTCTCTTCACATAGCTTGTCATTGAAATCTAGCATTCCATGATTAGGGATTTATTTCTTTGGCTAAAAACTTTGTCCTCTATAACAATGCAAATCATCTCATGAAAGGAAATACAATAATTCTTCTCAGTCACTGAATATTAGTGATCAAGTGATCAAATCTATCAGATTCTTTCCAGGGATTATGAGTTTTGATGAGAGAAAACAGATTTTGCTTTTTTTTTTTTTTTTTTTTTTTGGAGTTTTGAAAGACTAGATATGTTTGTAAATGTCCTTAAAAATGTGCTCAGTTTGCATAAGATACATCTACATAGCTTAAAAGACATATTAAACAACAACAACAACAAAAAACTTTCTAAGATCCTCATAGTCAATTTCAGAAGCTACTTGTCAAAGGCATTCCTTAATTAGTTGAGTTATTTATAATCTAATAAAAACCAAACAAGATATTCTTGTACAGTTCTTTTGGTGAGAGTTTTCATAAATAATGCCAGTTTAAGAATTGTTTTTCCTCTGTGAAAGACAAAATATCCAGACAAAAGTTAGATGCTTTTTATAATTTAAAAAATGTTATTAATATTTCTTTTAATTGGTAAATTATAATTGTGTACATTGATGGGGTGTAAGTAATGTGATGTTTTGATACATGTATACAACTAAGCAGTACCCATTACACTCTGAAGCAGTTAGATGTTGACCCAGCTCTACTGAGATAGGCCTATAGTACGTAAAAGGATAAGTTTTCTGCCAAAGGTCTGAGAGTTATCATCAAAACACTAGAGGTGAAAATCTAAACTATAGAAAGCATGTGTGGCAACCCTCAACTCTGTCTCATAATATAGGTCTTGTAGTAATTATGCCTGGCTTTTAAAAAATTTGGGATCTTCTCAAACATTGTACTCACATATTTCCTTATTTTATCATTGCATGCTCATAAAAGATGACATAAATCACCCATTTTTACAGATATAATAACTGAGTCTTAGAGCAGCTATGAAAGTCAGAGCTTTGAGGAAATGGAATGTGCCTGTGGTTCTAAGCTATGATGCTATAGTTCTTTCCCCAGTCAGGCATCTGTGAGAAGCACAGAAATCTTTCAAGGTTTCCTTTGAGAATGTATTTCCTTGTTTTTCAGAATAAAGTTTCTGAAGTTCATTCTAGCGCCAGGTAAGAGCCCAGACTCAGGATATGTAAAGCTACCATGGGATCTAACATCTGAATAGGTTGATAGATTTCTTTTCACTCTCCTTTCTTATTGCAGTGGAACTGAACCAAAGTTGTAATTCTTGGAGAGTTTCAGAATGGGAAATGCAGTTGAAACCTGGGTGCTAGCTGCCCTCTGTGAATTAAAAGGTAATTGAACAGGAGCAAGTACAAGTTCAATTGGATATGCAGGCTGGAGGCACTAAGTTGCAGTTCTGAAGAGGTCACACTGAAATGAATTTTTTAAAAGGACTATAAAATTGCATCTAAGATGGATGGGGAGCAAAAGCAATATTTAAATGAAATTGTTATGGATATAAGTCACTTTCTAGGCATTATAACTATTTCTAACATAAAATATGTTTTCACTTCATATATAAAACATTGTTATTATTCACATCTTGTGACATGTTAACATATTAAAACTTAAATGTTTAATGCATATATTAAAATTTTGTGTCATCATTAACCCAGCTGATGAATTCTCTTTGAAAAAAATAATGGGAAAGATATATCAAGAGTGATAATTTTTACAATTAGAATACAAATATGTAACTTAATGTGTGAGGAGATAAAAACGTCTAATTCAAAGTTTCGAATTCCCCTTTTTTCTTTTCTTTTTCTTTTTTTTTCTCCTGGGAATCCTGCCATTTGTTTTTCTATTAAATGACATTTCCAATACTTTATTATAAACATAAATCACATCTCCTTTCAAGAAGGCAAATGACAAACTAAATTTGAGATCTGGCTTGAGTTTCTATGCCCTACCCAAGACTAAATAGATGAACAGTTGCTTTATAGATTGTATCTGAAGGATAAACAAAGAGAGACAGTAGATTACAGAAAACATGTCACTTGAAACTGACATCTGCCCTTTAATTCATGAACATCATCTTAAGCCCTGTCACTTCAGCTGACATCTGTTACACATCCTGATGCATGAAGTTGTGGAAAACAGCAAGCTTATCTGCAGTTGGTTAGGAAAGAAATACAAAGGGTTTGGTTTATCTATACTTACGATTTCATCTTGTCAGTCTTTTAAAATGCCAAAAGTGCTATTGTTCACACACTGGACCACCTTACCTATATCTAGTAATGAATGCAGTGAGAGACACTGAAAGTCCTATGGGCCCAAATATACATCGTCTGTGATACAGGAAATTTCCACCATTAATTATTATTTTTTTTAAATTTTAAGGGCCGGCCCCATGGCTCACTTGGGAGAGTGTGGCGCCAGTAGCGCCGAGGCCATGGGTTCGGATCCTATATAGGGACGGCCGGTGCACTCACTGGCTGAGCGTGGTGCAGACCACACCGTGCCGAAGGTTTCGATCCCCTTACCAGTCAAAAAAAAAAATTTTTTTTTAAGCGTCTTAAAAAGATCCTTGTGAGATGTATGCATATTACCTGGGATAAATAACCTATGAATATATTTATGCTAATTATCATCAATTATTGCATTAATAGAGAAAAGGTTCTTGGAAGTAAAAAAAGTAAATAAATAAAAAATAAAAAAAAAATAAAAAAAGAACTGCAACATAATGGAAGATATCTAGAGCCTAGACATAGACCTTTGCTGTCCAAAGTGTGGTCTGCTGACCAGCTATCAGCATTACTTGGGAGGTTGTTAGAAAAGCAAATTCTCGTGTTCTAATCCACACCTACTGAATCAGAATGCCTTGAGAGTGGGGCTCAGGAGTCTGTATTATGACAAGCTCTCGAGGTGATTCTGATGCTTACTACCATTTGTTGGGCACTGGTCTAAACTTAAGAATAGTGAGACCCACTGACAGTGTGAGCAGAGGGGGAAGAGCTGGAAGAGGTATTTCACATGCCGCTTGTGTTTATTTCACATGTTTATTTACATTAATCTGTGATCTTAATTACTTTTAACCTCAAAAATATAACATTACAAAATTGTTACATTATTAAAATTATTAAATTGCCAGTATGTTTGTATCCAAACATTCCTATGACATTTGTATATACTATGATGATATCACAAGTTGAAAATGATCCCCCAGAATACATGCTTAAATAGACTTTAAGCAAGTGCAGTCATGCCCTGTACAATGAGGTTTCAGTCAATGACAGACCACATGTAGGACGGCAGTCCCATAAGATTATAACGGAGCTGGAGGTGTGTAGTAGGCTATACCAGCTAAGTTTGTGTAAACACACTCTATGATCACACAGTGATGAAATCACCTACAGGCACACCTCTCAGAACATATCTCCATCATTAAGCAACACATGACTGTATATAATTTCTAAAGTTTTATATCTTTAGAGATATCAAAATTTTAAAGAATTATTATCTACACAGGTATTTTTATTTTTTACTTTTATTTATTTATTTATTTCTTAATTTTATTTTGTCGATATACAATGTGGTTGATTATTGTGGCCCATCACCAAAACCTCCCTCCCTCCTCCCTCTCCCCCCTCCCACCCAACAATGTCCTTTCTTTTTGCTTGTCGTATCAACTTCAAGGAATTGTAGTTGTTATGTCTTCTTCCCCCCCACCCCGGTTTTTTTTGTGTGTGTGTGGGTGTGTGAATTTATTTATTTATTTTTAGCTCCCACCAATAAGTGAGAACATGTGGTATTTCTCTTTCTGTGCCTGACTTGTTTCACTTAATATAATTCTCTCAAGGTCCATCCATGTTGTTGCAAATGGCAGTATTTCATTCGTTTTTATAACTGAGTAGTATTCCATTGTGTAGATATACCACATTTTCCGTATCCTCTCATCCGATGATGCGCATTTGGGCTGGTTCCAACTCTTGGCTATTGTAAAGAGTGCTGCGATGAACATTGGGGAGCAGGTATACCTTCGACTTGATGATTTCCATTCCTCTGGGTATATTCTATTACAACTGATTCATCTGAAATACGAGGAATCATTCGAGACTACTATAAAAAACTATATGCCAACAAATTTGAAAATCTGGAGGATGTATATGAAGCTGTTATCAGAAAGCTCCCAACAAAGAAAAGCCCAGGACCAGATGGATTCACAGCAGAATTTTACCAAACATTCAAAGAGGAATTGACACCGATTCTTTACAAACTATTCCAAAAGATTGAAACAGACGCAAATCTCCCAAACTCATTCTATGAAGCAAACATCATCCTGATACCAAAACCAGGTAAAGATATAACCAAAAAAGAAAACTACAGGCCGATATCCTTGATGAATATAGATGCAAAAATCCTCACTAAAATACTAGCAAACAGAATACAGCAACACATACGTAAAATTATTCACCACGATCAAGTGGGATTCATCCCAGGGATGCAAGGTTGGTTCAACATACGCAAATCAATAAATGTGATACAACATATGAATAAAATCAAGCACAAGGACCATATGATCATCTCTATAGATGCTAAAAAAGCATTTGATAAAATTCAACACTCATTCATGACAAAGACCCTCTATAAGTTAGGTATAGACGGAAAGTATCTCAACATAATCAAAGCCATATATGCCAAACCCACTGCCAATATCATCCCGAATGGGGAAAAGCTGAAAGCTTTTCCTTTAAGAACAGGAACTAGACAAGGATGCCCACTCTCACCACTCCTATTCAACACAGTGTTGGAAGTACTAGCCAGAGCAATCAGAGAAGAGAAGGAAATAAAGGGCATCCAGATTGGAAAAGATGAAGTCAAACTGTCCCTGTTTGCAGATGACATGATCCTATATATCGAACAGCCTAAAGCCTCTACAAAAAAACTCTTGGAGATGATAATTGATTTCAGCACAGTAGCAGGATACAAAATCAACACACAAAAATCAGTAGCATTTCTTTTCTCCAATAGTGAACATGCAGAACAAGAAATCAAGAAAGTGTGCCCATTTACAATAGCCACCAAAAAAATAAAATACTTAGGAATTGAGTTAACCAAGGATGTGAAAAATCTCTATAATGAGAACTACAAACCACTGCTAAGAAAAATTAGAGTGGATACAAGAAGATGGAAAGATATCCCATGCTCTTGGATTGGAAGAATCAACATAGTGAAAATGTCCATACTACCCAAAGTGATATACAAATTCAATGCAATCCCCATCAAAATTCCAAAGATATTTTTCTCAGAAATGGAAAGAACTATCCAGACATTTATATGGAATAACAAAAGACCATGCATAGCCAAAGCAACACTGAGCAAAAAAAAAATAAAGCTGGAGGCATAACACTACCTGTCTTTAAACTATACTACAAAGCTATAATAACCAAAACAATGTGGTACTGGCATAAAAACAGACACACTGATCAATGGAATAGAATAGAGAATCCAGAAATCAACCCACATACCTACAGCCATCTGGTCTTTGACAAAGGCACCAAGCCTATACACTGGGGAAGAGACTGCCTTTTTAGCAAATGGTGCTGGGAGAACTGGATATCAATATGCAGGAGAATGAAACTAGACCCATACCTTTCACCATACACTAAAGTAAACTCAAAATGGATTAAAGAATTAAATATACACCCTGAAACAATAAAACTTCTTAAAGAAAACATAGGAGAGACACTTCAGGAAATAGGACCGGACACAGACTTCATGAATACGACCCCCAAAGCACGGGCAACCAAAGGAAAAATAAACAAATGGGATTATATCAAACTAAAGACCTTCTACACAGCAAAAGAAACAATTAACAGAGTTAAAAGACAACCAACAGAGTGGGAGAAAATATTTGCAAAATATACATCTGACAAAGGATTAATAGCCAGAGTATACAAGGAACTCAAACAACTTTACAAGAAAAAAACAAGCAACCCAATTAAAAAAATGGGCAAAAGAGCTAAGTAGGCATTTCCCTAAGGAACATATACAAATGGCCAGCAGACATATGAAAAAATGTTCAACATCACTCAGCATCCGGGAAATGCAAATCAAAACCACACTGAGATACCATCTCACCCCAGTTAGGATGGCTAAAATCCAAAAGACCCTGAACGATAAATGCTGGCAAGGTTGCGGAGAAAAAGGAACTCTCATACATTGTTGGTGGGACTGCAAAATGGTGCAGCCTCTATGGAAAATGGTATGGAGGTTCCTCAAACAATTGCAGATAGATCTGCCATATGACCCAGCTATACACAGGTATTTTTATATGGTAAATCTTTGAGGGTGACTGGTACACAAAACAAAACCAAAACAACCAAAAAAAAAAACAACTTTACATGTGTAATTATTTCACACACTGTATGAAAAGACCCTCTTTGAAACATGGAATCAGTTTACTGGGACTTAAGAAGTCATCAATAACCTTTTAGCTTGTAGATTATAATTGTGCTCACTGAAAACATAAAGTCCTTTTGACTCAGTGGTCATGGCTCTGAAGAGGATGAAGCTGGTGTCTCACCAAGAATAGGATGGACTAGGCTGCAGAGGAGCAGGCTTGGCCTTGGGACACAAGAGCTGAGATGCAGACTCTGAAGCCGCAGAATGTACCATGCTTCCCTGAATCCCACCTGGACTGTCATGAAGGTTCTTGCCAGCGTCCACAGAGGACAAAATCGTTGGCTCTATGGCAACTTGAAAATCATTTCTGCTTGTTAAAAACCTAAGACTTGTTAAAATGAATTTCTTTTAATCAACATGAAGGATTATAACAGATTCAGTGTTTCTTATTACGAAACCAAATTATGTGATTTATAGAAAAGGTAGGAAATACAGATAAACAAAGAACAAAATAAACATCCAGATACTCCCCAAGGATAAGCACTGTTAATACTTCAGTGTATATACTTGCAGATCTTTTTTTGCCACATATACATATGTATTTTTTATAAAAATTGAATCATCATTGCATGCTATTTTACCATCTACTTTAGTCACATACTCAAATGCAGTTGTGCACCATATAATGACGTTTCAGTCAACAATGAACTACATTTTTGAAGGTGTCTATACCACATAGCCTAGGTGTGGAGCAGACTATATCATCTAGGTTTGTGTAAATACACTATGATCGCGCAATGAAGAAATCACATCGAGGCATTTCTCAGAACGTATCCCTGTTGTTAAGTGATGCGTAGGAGTAAATATGCCTTAAACACCTTTTCATGACAATAAATTGCTCTATAACATTATGAAATTTTTTTTATTTTAACATTTACTGTTCCATAACATTTTTTAACAACTGCTAGGCATTCCATTTTATGGTTGTACCATAATTTATATACCAAATGCCCAAATGCTTCCCATAAGTAGTTTCTAGTTTGTCATTACTGTAAACAGTGTTCTAGTGATTCGTCCTGGTAGTTATGTTTTTATGCACATCCTTATGATTTCCTTACAACAAATTCATTAAAATATATTAAAAAAAATTGCTATCACTAAATACCTACTCATCATTTTGCTTACCAAAAGGAGAAGAAAGAATGTGCCTTTGCTGAACTTCATCTTGTGAGATTAGGTCATCGCTCAAACCTGAAGAGGAGTTGTCAGAGCTTAATTTTATCATCAGACGAATTCATTGTTGTACCCTGCTTTGTGACATCTGGAAATTTTGTATGTATGACTTATTCATATACACAATTGTTATAAGATATCCTAGGAGCAAGGCAATTTCAGCATTCATATTTTTTTCAGATATTAGAAAGAGAATATGGTATATATGCTATATGTATGTGTTCCTGCTATGATTCCATATGTGTGTTACTGAAAAACCTTATGTTCTGCAATATGGTTGCATTAAACTTAATAGGGCCTATGGGAAAAACAGGTTTGTGGCAGACCACCCCAATCTAATGGAAATTTGTAATCAGAATATTAACAACAAAAACAACAAAATAACAGTTTTAATAAAAATGTAGCACAGTTAATCTCTACTGGCATTTTTCACATTTTTCACCCTGTTTAGTCAATACTTTATAATATGAAAACATGGGGCTCATACTGTGTAGTGATAGAAGTTATGAAGGGTGTTTAATTTTAATAGTGACCATTTTCATTTTAAAAAAAAAGAACTTTGATCTAAGGTATAGCTTTCTTCATTTACTGGGTGTTCTATTATGGGAGGTGGGGCTATCTTTGCAAGGTTTTTATTTACACTTGCAGCTGTTCCAGATAACTAAGCATAGTGATGCTACAAACCTAGTGGTTCTAAAATCCATTAATCCAGCGACTACTTGCACTGTTATTTTTCTGGCTTTTCCACTTATTTTCTTAAGATTATATATTTCTAGGGCCTTATCATTAATTGTAAGAAAAGTTGCCTTGACTGCTTCAAAATACTAACATGCTGGGAAAGGACTGAACTGAAAGGGCTCCCACATTACATTGACATAATTCCTCTATTTTCAATCAAGTATAAGGTAGTTTATATTAAAGAAACATGCATTATTGCAGAACAGACTTCACTCTCAGCACCCCAGAGGTGTTGGGTTGTGCTCTATAAGCAGGTACATTAACATGATGGTACCTAAAAAATTCATGAAAAGATTTGCATTACCTTTTAATTCTGTTTTTCTATGAAGTTTTTGAAATCCCTTGGTATTTCTTATGCAAAAATTTGAATCTTACTAATAAGCAGTGTTACTTACTGCTTACTTACTAATAAGATAAATACAGACAAATAAATAGCCTCAGATCAGTTCATTCAGGGTTTGCACCAGTGAGTTCAGGTCAGATGAGATTTTGTCATCAAAAAATACAGTTAAAACTTTTTAGGTTTCCGCATGGCAGGTAACGGATTATGGATCTTTATTTAGAATCTGGTGAAAGTTTGAACAAGGCATTTGTGGGGACAGAATGCAACAGGGTCCCATCAGTTACACTAACCCATGAGTTATCACCTGCACCCAGTTGAAAAGCCTGGCAGTCCCATTAAGTCAGCTGCAATTAATAAATTGTCAGTGACTTCCCATTTCCAAATGCCCAGAAAAAACTTCTTGATTCAAGTCCCTGGTCATCCGGGCTTGGCAGACATATTCACTGATAGCCCCCGCGGTTCCTTTTGGAGAAACTTTCTTTAGAGCACACGCCAGTAGGTGATAGTGGCCCTGGGATCCTGTTCGCATACTTGTACTTCTCTAGTTGTTTTCTTTACCTGGAATTCCACTCCTTACAACTCTCAGTATCTAATATGTACACTCAATTAATTAGATATTTAAAGTCTCATCTCCTGCTTTTGTGACAACCCTGTTCTTAGTAACTCTAAATTGCTACAGAACTAATTACTAATTTCCTGTGATAGTCATATTACACTCAATATTAAAAGTTTGTACTGCAAAATCATATATATGTGTTACATATAACAATTCTTCTCATTTCCCTATTCTGACCTAGTTCATGTCATTATGATGGCCCAAGAGTATTTTATTTAATAAATGTATCCATGACTCGTTTTTAATAGTCAAGTTTCTCCAGAGAAACATTATATTTATCAACACACAAGAAGTGGATGTCTTGAGTTCAAAGGTAGACTGGAGGCAAAATTCCTTCCTCTTTCCTCATTTTTTTTTCCTCTTAAGCCCCTCAGTTGGTTGAATGAAGCCCACCCACATTACGAAGGATAATATGCTGTCCTCAAAGTCTCCTGACTGAAGTAGTCATCACATCTAAAGTATACCTGCATAGAAACATCTGGACTGGTGTTTTACCAAACAACTGTGCGCCATCATGTCACCATCCCCATTCTGATGTTCGTTTAGATTATATTCAGTTTGCCATTAGAAACATTGTTGCCATGAGTAAGAGTGTACAGAATCAGCTCATATATACGTATGTACATCTTTAGAATACATTCCTAGAAGTATAATTGCAGGGTCAATTGCTATACGCATTTGCTATCTTGATGGATATTAGCAAATTGCTGTTCAAAGCAGTTGCACCAATATACTCTCCCATCAGCAGTGTATGAGTTTCTGTTTGACCAAAACGTCCCCACCAGTGTATTAACACATATTGCTTTTCTCTTATAATGAATGAGATAGAGCTTCTATTAAAATGCCTAGCAAACACTTGTATTTTCTTTCTGTGAACGAATTGTTCATATCCTTTGTCTATTTTTCATTGTTTTATAGACATATTTATGATAAATTAGAGTTAATAATTAAGAAAATAAAACAGATTGTGTTTTTGAGTTGCATGTATTTTATAGTTGGCTGTTTCTATTAGTACATGTAGGCCATTACATTTTTTTTTCATTTGTGTATTTTAAAAGCTTAAATAATTGAGGTATTATGTAAATATAGAGAATTTTGATGTTACGTGTATACAGATTAATGAATTTTTATAAGTAAGTTCACCTTTGTAAATACCACCCAGACCAAGAAACACTGTTCCACAGACACCTCCCCAAATGACACTTCCCGTCACTATCACCTCTCCCTAAAGGTAAAGGCACCAGCATACATCAGTTATTTTAAACTTTTATATAAATATTTTTTAAATGTATATAATGTTTATTTATAATATTTATTATGGTTATTATATATTATCAAATTGTATTACTTTAGAAATTATACAAAGAGTATGTATTCTTTTTGTGTTTGGCTTCTTTTTCCCAAATTATGTTTATGAGATTCATCCATGTTACTTTATATTAATTCTAGATTTCATATATATACATATATATGGCATTAGCTTATTTACTCACAATGTTGTATAAGATGTGTTAACATACATAATTTATTTTTATTTTTATTTTTCCACTGCTGGGAACACCCAGAGGAATGGAAGACATCATGTTGAAGGGATACCTGTACTCCCATGTTTATTGCAGCCCTATTTACAATAGCCAAGAGTTGGAACCGGCCCAAATGTCCATCATCAGATGAGTGGATAAATAAAATGTGGTATATCTACACAATGGAATACTACTCTGCTATACAAAAGAATGAAATACTACCATTCGCAGCAACATGGATGGGCTTAGAAAAATTCCTATTAAGTGAAATAAGTCAGGCACAGAAAGAGAAATACCACATGTTCTCACTTATTTGTGGGAGCTAAAAGTAAATAAATAAATAAATATGCAAACAAATGGGGGGGGAGGGGTGGGAAAGAAGATGCAACAATCACAACAATTCCCTGAACTTGTTAAGACAAGTGAACCGATAAGATGTTGATGGGGGTGGGGAGGGGTGGGAAAGAGGAATTGGTAAAGGGAAACAAAAATCAACTATATTGCATATTGATAAATTAAAATAAAAAAATGTTCACTTCATCATTGTTTGTAATAATGAAAAATTTTAAACAATAAAATTCAACTAATAGATGAAAAAAATACACAATTTATTAATTCATCAACTGTTGAAGGACATTTAGGCTATTTCAGTTTTTGCCTACTTCAAGAGTGCTGCTAGAAGGTGCCTACATATCTTGTAGAATACATGTGTGCACATCTCTGCTGAATATATATTTAGGAGTGGAATTGCTGAGTCAAAGAGTATGCATATGCTCAACTTTAGTAAATGCTGTCAATAATGACCCAAAGTGATTATAATAATTTTTACTCCTATCAACAGTGTATTATTATCTATTTTAATCTTAGCCATTCTGTGTAGGGTACTGTATTGTATGTGTGTATGTGTGCTGTATTCTTCTCATAACTAAAGAGGCTGATAACCTTTTTGGACTTTATTGAACTTTCATTTTAAATTTTATTATTTCATTGTCTTATTTCTGCTACCTTTGGATTTGATATGTGTTCTTTTTCTATCTACATGCTTGAGCGGGGGGGTTGGATCATTGATTTCTAACTGTTCTTCTTTAAAATATAAATTTAGATTTCTTTCAAAGCATTGTTAGCTGCATCCCCCAAGGTTTGATTTTATATTTTCCCTAGCATTGAGTCAAAATGTTTTCTAGTGTCTATTCTTTTTATTTATTTTAAGTTTATTTATTTATTTATTTAATTTTTTAAATTTAATTTTTAAAATTTTACTTCTCAAAACACATTGTACTTGATTTTCATGCTCCTTTACCCATTCCTCTCCACCCCCTCCCCACCCCCCCACATCATATCTTCATTTTTTTTCCTTTAAATCCATGCATTACTTAGAAGTGATTTGTTTAATTTCCAAGCAGTTGGGGAGATTTTCTAGCTCTCTTTTTCTTATTGATTTCTAATTTAATTTCACTGTGGTAGATGAATATACTTTGAATGCCTTAAAACCATTGAAATTTGTTGAGGTTTGCTTTATGATCCAGCATCTGGTCGATTTTGGTAAATGTTCCATGTTGGTCATTGGGTGAAGTGTTCTGATGTCAATTAGATCAGATGGTTAATTGTTTTGTGGAGGACATACTCAAAGATGGTCTTCAATTATCCTTGTCCCTGATAATCAAACCCTTATGTAATTCTCTCCCCTTTCATGTTGATGAGTCTTGAGATGTGCTTCTTACCGATGGAATATGATTATGTTGTAGAAGATTGCACGATTGGTCATGCTAGGAGAATTGCTTATGCTGATTTTAATGAAGGAAGCAATCCTGTTGGAGAGGATCATGTGACAAGAAACTGAAGCTAACAGCCAGCTATAAAATTATGGTGACTTCTAGCCAACAGGCAGCAAGAAACTAGGGCCCTTGGTTCAACAGCCTGCAAGGAAGAGAATTATGCCATGAAATGTATGATATTGGAAGCGGATCCTTCCCCATTCAAGACTTGACATGAGACTGCAGCTCCATTGGACACCTTGATTGCAGCCTTCACATGAGACACTGAGGCAGAGAGGACTGGACAAACAGTGTCAGGCTTTTTACCTGCAGGAACTGTGAGATAATAGATTGTGCTGTTTGAAAGCACTAAATCTGTAGCAGTTTGTTATGCAGCAATAGGTAACTAGTACAGTGTTGTTTACAACTTCTATATCTGTACTAAAAGTTTGTGTCATTATACTAGCTATAAAAAAAGGGACGTAAAACTGCCCCCACTGTAGATTACTCTCTTTCACCTTTTATTTCTGTAAATTTTTTGCTTTATATATTTTGAAGTTATGATTTTATTGCACACAAACTTACAACTTTTATAACTTCCTGGTGAGTTTACTACTCTATCATTATAAAGTATTCTTCTTCATCTCTAGTAAAACTTTGTGCCTCTGACAGCTGTTAAATTTTTTTCTTTATCTTGTTTTTACCAATCTTGTGCTAAGGAGCTGAGTTGTGACTTTCTTTATATTTATGTATTTCAGCTTCACAGAGCATCTTGTCTTTGTGGATTGATATCTTTCATTACTTTTGGAATATTTTTGGTCAGTTTCTGCTCAAGTATTGCTTTCATTCCATTTTCTTTTCTCACTTATAATACTCTGCCTAACTTGAATGTCATATATGTTATCTGTTGTTTCTTATATGCATCTAAATCTTTTTTGTAAATTTTCAAGGTTTTTTTCTCTTTTTGATTCTGTTTGGATATTTTCTGTTGATCTGTCTTCCAGGTCACTACTACTAATGTCTTTTGATTTATGTAATTGGCTGTGAAATCTATTCCACACAATAGATTCTTAATTTTATCCATTAAACAGATATTTACTGAGTGCCTAGTCTGTACCAGTACTGTTTTATTCTCTAGATATATCAGTTTAAAACAAAACAAAACCAAACAAAACTGACATATATCTCTTCCTTCACACAGTTTACATTTTAGTGTAGAGACACACAAAATAAAACAATCAATCAATTAACGTGTAGTATAATACGTTATAACGTGACATGTGCTATGGAGAAAATTAGTGCAGAGTCTGGTGGCAGTAAGGAGTGGTGCAATTTTACATAAGTTGAGTAGTGAGTAAAGGTTAACTGAAAATGTGGCATTTGACCCAAGAATCAATAGAAGCAAAGGACTTAGGTTTATGAACTTTGGGGTAAATGGCATTCTAGACAGTTCTGAGGCTGAAGTGATCCTGGCATATGCAAGGTAGAACAAGGACACCCTATTCTTGGCAAGGTGAATGAAGTGGGAAGAAATCTCAGTGGTCAAAGAGAAAACTGGGGAGCAATGCAGAGAAAGTAGGGGCATGTTAAGGACAGACAATGTAGGACCTTTCAAGCCATTATAGAGACTTCGACTTTTATTTGAATAAGTTGGAAAGCCATTGAAGAGTTTCAGGCAGAAGTGATATGATTTGACTTACAATTTAACAGCATTATCCTGGCTATTGTGCTGTGGATAGTTGTAGTGTGGCAAAAAATGGAAGTGGTAACATCAATTAGGAAACTAATTTTAATAATCCCCTTGTGAGTCATGGTGTTTTGGACAAAAGTGGTATAGAGGTTATTTGCTGTGGGGTGAGAACTTGTTGGATTTTGGGCCGGCCCATGGCTCACTTGGGAGAGTGTGGTGCTGATAACACCAAGGCCATGGGTTTGGATCCTATATAGGGATGGCCGGTTGGGTCACTGGCTGAGCGTGGTGCTGATAACACCAAGGCCGTGGGTTTGGATCCTATATAGGGATGGCCGGTTGGGTCACTGGCTGAGCATGGTGCTGACAATACCAAGGCCATGGGTTTGGATCCTATATAGGGATGGCCGGTTTGCTCACTGGCTGAGCGTGGTGCTGACAATACCAAGCCAAGGGTTGAGATCCCCTTACCGGTCATCTCTTTAAAAAAAAAAGAACTTGTTGGATTTTGAATATGATTTGAAGGTAGACCCAATGTTATAATATTCTACCTTATTTAATAAGGAGATCATTTACATCTATCTACAAATGTTCTACTGTGTCTGGCTTTGGCTAAATCACATAAGTTTTCTATTAGGGATCATACAAAATTTTATTTATGGTTTTATCATTGATTGAAATAATTTAAGATTTCGAAATTCCTAAAGGGCTGGTTTATTTTTACATGGAACGGATACTGTACCTTGTCTTACAAGATCATTTTAATCTTATTACATGTGATCAACAAATTAATTTTGTCTTTAAAAGTCCTACTCTTTTAGGAATTTTAAGATTGTCTTTGTGGTATGATATAGTCATTTTTGGTAAAAATTAAATTGATCTTTAAAAAGACTATATCTTCTTTATATGCAGAAAAATTCAATAACTGTACATACTTAGTCAAAGTGTTAAGTTTTGTTATTGAATTCATTTCTGTGCATATTTATTTTTAACCTAATTAATTTTTCAAAAACTGGTAATAGTATTTGCTATAATAATATTCAACTGTCAAGTTGGCTTTTTAATGCTTCTTTTGGGGGGAAAACATAATTATAGATGGATTTTTGTTTTAATGGTACATGTGACAGTCTATGTGTCTTAAAGGCACAGGAGTATGACCATTAATATGCTTTGCCACTTCTGTCGCACTTGGAATATTTACATTTTTTTCTTGAAAGCACATTTTTTTTTCATGTTCTTTCTTACTTTATTTCCATAATTTTTTTCATCTTCTTTTTTTTTTTTTTTTTGGTGGCTGGCTGGTACAGGAATTGAACCCTGGACTTCGTGTTTGTTATCAACTCCATGCTCTAACCAAACAAGCTAACCAGCCAGCCCTATTTCCATAATTTTGATATATATAACTATCCCTTGTTCTTTTCCCTGTAATCATCTTAAAGGTATACATCATAGGTAAAATATAGAGATATACCATAAACATACATAAGGTTCAATTCATATACCTCGTTCTCGATTTTAAATTTTTACTTTCCTTTTGTGAGCTACTTATTATATCAATGTCAGGAAAAAGGAAAATGACAAAAAATGACATATCCCATTTCTATCACTATTTATTTTCACATAAATTGGGTCACTACAGACATTTAGACTTTATTATTATCTTTAATATCATAATTTTGTAGTCCTGCATATTTGTCATCATTTTATAACTCCTTTTCATCTCATTTCTCTGCATTTTGTGATTTTTCACTGATTTGTCCATTATATCCCTAATTCAACCCACTGTATTCTATATCTTCTCCCTCTTTTGCAGATTTATTCTTCCATTTTGTTTTTCCTCAAAATCATTCATTACTCTACTTTCCTCACTTTAATTCTCTGAAATCGTCTCAGCCAATCTTTTCTATGTGGGTCTCTATTTCTATTTTTTAGAATCAAAAGCCTTTTTCATCTTTTTGAAGATATCAAACAGATATATTAGAATTATTTTTCTGATTCTTGTTTTTGTTTTTTTCATTCTTGAAAATGTGCTCTTTCCTTGAATCTCTAATATATTGTAATTTTTTCTTTATGCTCCAGCATCTTTTTACAGAAACACATCCCCCCACCATTTTTTTTTTTTCCTAATCAATATACCTTGAATGGCAAAATAATGCTTTATATAGTGCCCGATGTTTGTCAGCAGGAAGGGCATCTGGAGTGTGGTTTGTCCAATACCCTCACTAGCTAGCTGCTAGCCTCTTTGTCTGGCTCTAAACTTCACTATCAGGTTGATGCATGTAACTCCTAGAACTACTGGCAATGTCTTAATAGCACAATTAATTTCAATTCTGTGTAGTTTCTTTCTTGTTGTTATTGCTTTGACAAAAACAGACACACTCGGACTACCTCCAGAAACAAGGGTTGATTTTAGAGGTAGATATAGTACTGAGGGAAACAGGCATCTTCTCGGATATCAGGAACAACTCTTCAACGGTACTTCAACGTTTCTAGAATATAGTTCAGAAACCGGAAAGACGCAATGTAGCAATAAAAATCAGGCTATCTTGTTTAACCCCGTAAGCATGTTTCATTGATATGTATTCTCAATGATTTGCCATTTATAATGATGAAACATGTCTTCAGTCTTCAATTGTTTTCATCTTCTCACTTCTCCTATCAGTTGAATATGGACAGATAGTCTCTAAGGTTCACAGTTCTGATTTCTGGAAATGAAAACATGATGGATCCAGGTGATCCTTATGGCACAAATCCACACTGTCCAGGATTCTACCCAGCAGATAACATTGCTGCTTTTGTATCAATGAACACTCATCATCTCATTGTACAGGAAAGGCAGGGATGGAGAAATGCCATCCAGAGCTCACAGAGTCTTCTGAGGACACTTTTTTTCCAGCAGGGAATTGTGGACTGGAACCCCTCTGGAATGGGGATTGGAAGTATGGCAGGCATTCAATAGATCGACCAAGTCTCTAACACACACTGTTTTTGCATTTGTCTATAACTTTTCCTCGTGAAACTGATAATTTCAGGATCTGTACAACTCTCATGCCCTCTATTTCCTGCTATTTTCATGGTGAGTGTTGTCTTGGAATATTTATAAATGGAGAGGAACTAAGGGCCCAACTCATGGGCAGAATTCTCAGTCTGCCTAAACTGGAAGGTAGATCCCATAGCCATATGTTCGTCTTACCAACACAGCCTCTGTGTTTTCTGTGTTTACGATTTAAGTAAAGAAAGTAAGACTAATTTAAAAGTGGGGTTTTTGAGGGCCGAGCCTGTGGCGCACTCGTGAGAGTGCGGCGCTGGGAGCGCAGCGACGCTCCCGCCGCGGGTTCGGATCCTATATAGGACTGGCCGGTGCACTCGCTGGCTGGGTGCCGGTCACGAAAAAAGACAAAAAAAAAAAAAAAAAAAAAAAAGTGGGGTTTTTTGTTTGTTTGTTTCTTTGTTTTTTGTCTGCTTGGAGCAATCTGTCCATTCTGATTCCCAAGGCTTTTCCCAAGAAGATGTTTACTTCTTTGCTTACCTTCATTACTTAGGGGATAGTAGACGCTTTGGCTATACAAAGGCATATAAACTTTTGTTGCATTTTCCTTACTGAGTTTTTGCTACTTTTTGATTTTTATATACCTACAAGGGTATATAAACATCTTACTTTGACATGACATTATATTTGAATATATTTTAGTGGATGTTAGAAAAAGATAAATAACTGTTGTGAAAACTGAAAATTCTATTCACTAACTTTTCCTGATCGACTTTCTGATAACATTGCCTTTATATTGGGGAAAAATATTTTTCTTCTGATATTTTTTTATTGCAAAAAATAAGCCCCCGTGTTATTTTATTTTTCTTCTTTCACATCACTTAATTGTCTAGGGAGGGAAGGTTTTCAATGAAGACATATTTCAAAGAAGATTCTTCCATTCAAAACTGACTACCAGTGTTTGTCACCTCTGACCTGTGTCATACCTCTATTCCATTCTCCAGCCAGAACACTTAGCATCCTGGATTTCTTCTTTTTGATTACATTGCCTATATCTTTTTGACCACCATCTAAACCTCAGGCATCATCTAAAGGTCTTTCTAATCTTTTCCAGTTTCTCTAATTCAAAGCCATTGCTTTGGTTCAAGTCCTCATGATTTCTTTCCTACCCCCAAAAAACCCCTCGTCCTTTACTCTGCCTTGAGTTGAACTCTCTGTAGTCTACCCTAATTCTAATGGGTTTAACATTCTTCACTGTAGTCACAATTGCCAAAAATATTATGTTCCACTTTTTAACATGATTTTAAGAGTTTATCCTGTGTCTCTATTTCTGTTCTTAATCTGAAATAATGAACTACTGAATTTCCTGAAATCCATGGTGTTCTATCATCTATTCTTTCTGGCTAACAATCTGGTAAGTGTGTATTCATCATTTAAAACTCAGATTAAATAAAATTTTCTGTCACTGGACTCAAACAATGATAATCTTTTTTTCCCTCTGTGTTCCTGTAACATTTTGTACATATTATACTGAATCTTAAAGGTTTTTGTTGTTCTTATTTGTTTGTTTCTTTTTCTTTTGTTTCAGTATTTCTTTTTATTCCTTTAGACTGACATTCTTGAGGGCAAGACCTGTGTCTTATTCCTTGTTCCCCCAGCAATTAATATACTACCTGAAACATCGTGCCCAAAATAATAAATATTTTAATGGATAAAAATATAAATGATCTGATGCTTCTGGGTTAGTATAAATCCATCATCACTTCACAAAAATTGTCAAGTGTATATCCTTCAGGAAGTGGGTTAACAAGTTTATTTTTCTATATAAACGGAAAATAAAATTTTTGCGGAGAATATTAAATATCTTGTTCCACTGAGGTATTTATGAGGTTTCTGAATTGGATTGAAATTCCTTCCTCAATATAAATCCTAGATACAAGTCAAGTGTTCTTAGGGGACTGATACTAGACAAAGAAACAAAAAGCAAACCAAACATTAGGTTTTAGTCTAAGAATTTGAGTGCTTTTTAAAACCCACCAATATAATCAGATTTATATTTATTTTTACAAAAATGTTTGCTCAGCTAATGCATTCCTAATCAAATAATGGGTGTTCCATGATGGAAATTTCAAATAAAGTTCTTAAGGCTGTCAAAAAGTAAATAAGCTAGCTAGAATTATATTTCTTTGTGTCCCAGTGGGTTTCATAAATGCTTGGAGAGGGATGTGGTATACTTAGAAAGAGGCCAGATAGACACTCAGGTGCAAGTATAGCCAACACTTTCTCCTTCAAACCTCATCCCTAATCAATCATTTCACACATACCTTCTGATGAGATAGGTCCATTTGTAAATTGACAAATATCTCCATGATCTATTAAATTTTTTAATATTTGGCCTGTTTTTTACAAATGCCATGTCCCCTCAGACAAACAAACTACAATTCCATTAACAAATCTATTTGTATAAAAAATAAAGATTACATATCTCCTCATTATGTTTGTGTTTTTATGGTTATTCATATAATTTTACCTCAGGTGTGAATGAAAGTCAATTAATTTTTAAACTTGCATTATAGAGTACATAAATGCACAATGCATATTGTTAAATGTAATTTAAGATTATTTTGAGGTTGATTTTGAGTTCCTTGGTTAAATCTTCCAAAATTCTTTGACATGATGCTCTCGGTCCACAGGGGTTTTCCAATTGAACATATAAGCTCTTCTACTTTAAGCCTCGGGACACAGGGATTGCAGAAAACTTGCTTGAGCAGTAATCTCGGAGATCCAAATTTAGACACTCTAGACTACAGTTTATTACCAATGGAATATTCATGCAAAACACATGAATTTATTTTCAGTTTTGTGGTACATAAGGCATTAGTCATTAAGCCAAATTCTTTGAGACTTCATTTTGAAAGACTTGGTTAAAATAGATTTGAAAGCACTGGACTGAAATGGCAATAGTTCAGATGGTCTGTTTACTCTAGTTTGAAATATTTCTCAATGACAAATTCAACTTTTGAGAGATTAAGGATCTATTTTATTTGAGAAGAATCTGGTTCTCACATTGTAAAACAATTTAAACAAAATGAGGTGGTTGCCCTCTGAGCTCATGAAACTTTAAGACAATTGGCCATAGAAGGAAATAGCCAATAAGTCTCACATCATTAGGACCCTAGAATGCTCCAGCATCCTCTGATGGTTGGAATTTTCACTGTATCCAAGACAGGAGAAAAAGACCACATGACTCTTAAAAAAACCTTTGAGTTCTAAAATTAAAAAATAAATAGTGAAGAAAAAAGTTATGGAAAGACTGTCTTTATACTTATTTTCATTTTCATTTACAAACACCCCAGGAAGGTGCTTTTTTTGGAATGTCACAGTTGATTCTTTTAAATAGCAGTAACAAGTATCTGCCTTCAATTTGCAAGTCTGTATCTCTCAAGTTCCAGTTACTGTGTTTTAATGATTTCATTTTGTTTCATTTTCACAAAAAATCTTAATGCCCTTTTTTTATCCTTTTTTTTTTTTTCAGATAAAGGAACTGAGACCTTGAGAGGCAGCCATTTGTCCAAGTCCAAGTCTAAAAACTGGAGGAGGAGAAATGTGTGCTGCGGTTGGTCCGACACCAAAGCCACCTCTTTTATCCAGGAAAGACAGTGTCTCCCAGAATTGAAATGGACAGAAATAACAGGCGATCCTAGGCCAGATAGTTGAATCACTACAACAGTACAGGCTGCCCCTGGAGCCAGATGGCAGGACCCTGGGCACCATCACTACTGCTGCTGGGCTGCTAAGCACATTGGAATATGTCCTCGTCTGTTGCCCCACCTTTGTCCCAGGTTTCAGAGTCAGGGGCTGGGTCGAAGCATTCAGTTGGTCGAGTCTTAGCCACGTGGTCATGTCATGGCCGTCGAAAGGTGTGAGAGAGAGGATCTGCCCCCGTATGGGCTGCAGCCCACTAGGATCCACAAATAACATACACAAAGGAAAATTCCTGAAAATAGGAAAGCTTCAAATCCTGCCTCTCTGACTGTTTGACCATGACTGCCGTCCTCACTTGTCTGCATATCAAACTAATATGTCTTAACCATTCCCCTTCTTCTGCCTTCATCCGTCTGCCCTCTCACAGCACAGGAGCCAGAGAACTGATTTCAAACATGTTGGATCATGTTACTTCTCCACTCTGAACCCTTCATCTTGCTCAGAGTAAAAGAGATTTTCAGACAGTGGTAGAATTTGAGGGAGCAAACAAGAAGGGACAGTGAGGCAGTCAGGCCCTAGCAAAATCAGGCAGCTGTTACCACCCCTAGATCTAAGTGGTCATGTCAGCTCCCATGGTCCCCCAAGTCCCATGTGGGCAATGTGGAGGTGGGCTCAGGTGAGTACTGCACGCACAGTGGGCTTGTGTTACTGCTGAGGAACCCCAGGCTTAAGAGACTCCAATCTTGTAAGTGAGCCACTAGTGTGCCTGCCCCACCTGGGTCCCATAATAAAGACATTCTTTGTACCATGTTGGATATCAAACAAAACTGCCTTCTACTTTAGAGGGAGGTACCATCTCTGCCTTCTAAGGCTGTTCATTTAGTCTGGAACAAAAGCTGTCACAAGGCAGGTAGAAACATAAGACACTCATGGAGAACTCTCTCCCAACGTGTGCCAGGTAAATGTCTCTACTTTTAAATATTCTTTATACATCTTAGGATGTCCAAAATATTTCATAATGATATATTAAATTAACACAAACTCTTCACCTACTTGACCCTGGGTCCAATATATGTTCTTTAGATGAAGCTTGCCAATTGTGCTTTTCTTTTCTTTCTTTCTTTTGTGACCGGGAAGGGGATTGCAACCCTTGGCTTGGTGTTGCCCGCACCGCGCTCAGCCAGTGAGGGCACCGGCCATCCCTACATAGGATCCGAACCCGTGGCGGGAGCGCCGCTGCGCTCCCAGCACCGCACTCTCCCGAGTGAGCCACAGGGTCGGCCCTTGCCAATTGTGTTTTAATCTTCTATTTTCTTACTAATTATTTTCAATTAGATCTCTGATAGCGGGAGAAGTATACTAAAGTATTTCACCATTATTTTGAATTTTTAACTATCTTCTTGTTTCTTTAAATTTTGCCTTTCTATATTTTACAGCAATTTTTTTTTGAGAATAAAACTTTTTCATTTTTATTTTCTTCTGATGAGCTGTTAAACTTGTTATGAATGATTCTCTGTAATAGTGCTTTCTGTCTTAAAGAATACTGCTGTAGTTACTGCTACAGCTGATTTCTTCTGTAAGAGTGTCAGGATCCTGGCCAGATACATATGGCCCACTCTAAATGAGTAATTGAGGAGATTTTAATAAAGAAACTATTTATCAGGTTCTGGGGAAACATGGGATTGATATGGTACCTGGGGGTACTGGTATTTTACTTCCATCTGTTTTGAAATCTCCCCTTTCCCTCCCAACAGTTACTATTTTTTTTAGTGACATTGACATGGCTCAGTGAATTTATTGAAAAGTTTTACTTTTCTTAGGAAACTACCCTTCCTCTTCACTCAGTCAGATTTCCCTTCCCTACCTCTCGTTAATGTCCCCGGCACAGCTGGTGGCTTATCTGGCAACTTTTAGGTTCTAGAACAGTCATTTTCAACCTTAAAATGTCCAGTTGGAATGTGATCTGAATGTCAGTCTCTCATCCGGTTGTCACCTTCTAACTCTCCTCACATCTGACCTGTAAATTCTGCTAACCCAGTAGAAGGGAAGGGTGGACTCTGCCCTTTCACGCTTTCGCCATTTTTCCATCCCACTTCTCCCGTCACCTGAGTGTGACAAATGCTCATATACTTTTTTTTTTTTTTTTTTAAATTCATGGCGGAGCTCTTTTGTGGCTTTTCCACAAATTCTCCCTATATACCTGCAGAAATCACGGAATTTCATAATTGACACATCTCTACTGGCCTCTCATAGTCACCTGAGAGCCTGACTTGGTACCTCCCTCGTGTATTAGTTTGCTCTTGCTGTGCAACAAATTACCACAGACTTTGCAGCTTAAAGTAATATCCTTCTATGATCTCACAGTTCTGTAGGTAAGACGTCCAGGAAGGTTTAACTGGATTCTCTGCTGAAGTTAAGGCATCGACTAGTCTGAGCCCTTGTCTGGAGACTCCTGGGAAGAATCTGCTTTCAAATTCTCTGAAGTTGTTGGCAGAATTCAGATCCTTTTGTTTGTGGGGCTGAGATCTGTGTCCTTTTGCTTTCTGTCTGCTAGGGGCTTTTGTCAGCTTCTTGAAAGTTTCTCTCTACTCCTTGCATGTGACCCTTTCTATCTTTAAAGGCAGCAATTGGGTGCTGAAACTTTCTCATACTTAGAATCTTTCTGACTTCCCCATTCTGCCATCAGCCACAGAAAACTCTCTAATTTTCAAATGCTTACCTGGTTGGGAAAGGATCATTTGGGTAATGTCCTTCTCTGAAGGTCAAATGCCTTGGAAGTTTATTTGTATTTTCAAAAATCTCCTCATGGCAGGACCCTCATTTGTATTTGATTCAATAACCAGAGGATGGGGATCGTGGCAGTCATCTTTAGAATTCAGTTCATTCCCTGCTGTCCCCAAATTCACAGCCCTCCAAAATGCAAAAGGCATTTACCCATTTTTAAAGTCCTTGTGATAGTCACTTTTATGTGTCAGTCATAAAACACTTCCAGTCATTCAAACACTAATCTAGGTGTTGCTGGGAAGGTATTTTGTAGATATGATTATTAATATCTACGACAAGGTGACTTTATGTAAAGGAGATGGCCCTCAACAATCTGGGTGGGCCTGATCCAATCCATTGAAAGATTTTAAGAGCAGAACTGAGGAAGAAATTCCACCCAGGAAAGGCACCATCAGCTTTTCCAGTCTGTCTTTCTTGATGGCCTGCTCTATGGATTTTGGACTTGCCTATTCAATCCCTACCACTAACATTTCTATGCACTAAATCTATCTACTTATCTATCTGTTTATCATCCATCTACATATGTACATATATGTATAATATATTACATATTATATATACATACACATAATACATATTGTTAGATATTTTATATCCTACTGGTTCTGTTTCTCTCATGGACCCCTGACTGATATAGTCCACAAAAGTCTTTTTCCATTACAGCATCAGTTGAAAGTCCTAAATCTCATTTAAATATCATTAGCTCAGAAGTCCAAAATCTGATCATCTAAATCAAAATCTCGACATCTAAGGCAAAGGAGGCTCCTGAGTGTACCTCACCTTGGGTCACATGCTGATTCATCCGTGGGCCTGAAAAACTAAAGAATGAACTATCAACCTCCAAGACTCCAAAAAGGCAATAGTGGGACAGGCACAGAGTATACAAACACTCCAATTCCAAAAGGAAGAAAATAGGAGATACAAAGGGGTCACCAGCCCAAAGTGGTTTTGAAATGCAATCGTCCAACTCCTTTAGGTCTCAGTGCCTGGGATTGATCCTCTGTGGCTCTCAACTCTACCCTCTGCATTCAGGGTTTTGCCCTCTGGATTCTTGTTTCTGCTCGGGGTCACCCTTTCTCCTGCATGAAGGGTAGCATGTGTTTGTAGCTGAATAGTTGGTCAATCCACTTCCTGTCGGTGCAGTATTGAGGATCTAAAGCCTCTCTTCATATAATAATTTTCATTTCAAACTAGAAATTCTAGTTTTTCTTTAATCGGCTCTGGAACCATTTTATGGTTACCAGTTTCCTGCTATCCTCATATATGTTTTATGATCTGTGCCTGATATTGCAATATCTGAAGTTGTTACAATTGTTTGTGTTATGTCTTGTTTATGATGGTCCTTATTTACAGTGTGTTGTTTCCATAAGTGCCTGATCGTTGCAAGTGAATAATTATTTTTATTAATAATTTGAGGCCCATGATGATAATATCATCTTTCTGAGAAGACTTTATTTCCATTGGTACGGAATAATCTGCAGCTAGCTTAATCAAAGTTCAAGTTTTGAGGTTCCATGCAAAGCTCCCTTACAACTGCTTTCATTTGGGGTAACTTTTTCTCGGGTATGTTGGCATTTAGGTCCCCATCTTATTAGTTGGATGAGCAAAGTTAAGACTCCCTGACTCGGACAGGCTTCCTTACATCTCAGTTTTTCAGGTATCATTTCTAAATTGACAATATTCCTCAAAGAAAAAGCAGCTTTGAGAAGTAGGCTTCTCTCTGACTTCTCATCTTCTCTTTAAATATTGCCCAGGTAATTTCTCACTATCTTGTAAGGTTTTTAAACCTTTTAAATATATTTTAAAGAAAATATTTCATACAGCCTTTTTAGTTGTTCTCAGTGAAAGGAGGGGTTCAAATTACTCAGCCTGCCATTACTCTTAAGTAGAATTTTCTGAAAAAAGCATTTCTGTTGTTTGTGTCATGTGTGGACAAATCTTCTGAGACACTAGGCTTTATTCTGTGAATACAGTTCTAACTCTATGAAGGCCTGAGATTATGTCCCTATTCCCACATGGGTTTAAAATACTTAACCCCCATTATCTAAGGTCAACTAGGGGGCCAGCCCCCTCTCTTTACTAACTTGGCGTTGAGTTTCTTCTTCATTCTTAGAACACGGCAATTTCTCTTTCTCCTGTTTTTGAGATAAATTAGGTCTTATTTATTTATTTATTTTTTGTCTTTTTCGTGACCGGCACTCAGCCAGTGAGTGCACGGGCCATTCCTATATAGGATCCGAACCCGTGGCGGGAGCGTCGCTGAGCTCCCAACGCCGCAGTCTCCCGAGTGCGCCAGGGGCTCCGCCCTTATTATTTTTTTTTTAATATTGCAGATGTAGCATTTATGCAAATAAACAAGGAAGTTTAGCTATTTATTTTGTTTTTTCTGAGATTTTTCTGTGGCCATATCATGGTGGACTCTCCCTATATCAACTTACTCTGCCCAATGTTGAAAGCACCCACCCCACCACCCCTCACTCACACATACGATCTTTATTATTTAAGCTTCTCTTCCTTAACCAAAATCATACTAAGTGACACATACAGTTTTTAAGTTTTATGTGTGGATATCATTTACTTTTATCTTTGGCTAACTTATAAAAATCTGTTTACCCTTTGCTATATTTAGTGTTTAATATTACTACAGGATCAAAAAAAAAAAATCAAACCTGTTATCCACTTCTGATAACAAATTCAACATCATTACTTCATAATTACAAACAATATCTGTTGATATCTTTCTGATATGAGAATATGAAACTTAATCATTATTCTGATTACATGCCTTTCTGCAATAGTCAGATTATCATAGAAGCAGTCAATTCTGCAAATATATCAAAATCCTATTCACTAGAATATCTCTAAGAAAGCATAGCTATCTGCTATGGTTTGAATGCTTGTGTCCCTCCAAAATGCACGTTAGAACCTAAGGCCAAAGGTGATAGTATTAAGAGGCGGGGCTTTTAGGAGATAATTAAGCCATGAGGGTAGCTCTTTTAAAAAGGGCTACAGGGAATTAGCTAGGCCTTTTGCCCTTCCTTTTTCTGCCAACCGAGGACATAGCAACAAGGTGCCATCTTGAAAGCAGAGAGCAGCCTTCACCAGACACTGAAGTTGTCAGCACCTTGATCTTGGACTTCCCAGCCTCCAGGACTGTGAGAAAATAAGTTTCTGTTCTTTATAAACTTTATACCAGTCTCAAGAACTGAGATACTATCCAATAAATGAGCAGATAAAATCCCACACTTGGTGGAAAGACTAGTCCTATTTTCCAGGGTGAGAAAGATTCAGCGGAAGCCTGTCTGAGGATAATATTTGAGAACAGATAATAACACAATTTCCTTTCTGGTTTTCCTAAAAAATCAAGTTCTCCTCGAACTGCACACTCTTGAGATGATACTGAAAAAACTTAGCTTTGGCAATATCTAAGAAAGTCAAAGAATTTCAGAGCCATAAGAGAACTTAAATACTGGAGGTAATGGCACCATGATGTCAGAGCAGTTAATTTATAGAAAATAAATGATATATACTACATTCCAGCTGTGACACTCATTGGGGGTCCTGCTATTCAATTCAATTATGATACTAATCAGAGTTAGCAGAGACCCCACAAGTGAGAGGCTCAGTCTCACAAGACTATTCCCACTTCAAATACCAGCCACAAATTTCAGATACTCCTAAGTCCCTCACACTTCCATCTGGCCTGGCTACAAATTTGGGAGTTCCCAGAACCACTCCTTTTGGTTAGATAATTTGCTAGAATGACTCACAGAACTCACTGAAAGCACTAAACGTATATTTGTAGTTTTACAATAAAGGACGCAACTCGGAAACAGCCAAATGGAAAAGACACTTAAGACGAGGGCTGAAAGGGTGCCAAGCACAGGAGCTTCTGGACCCCCACCCCCAGCACATCAATATGTTCACTAACCAGGAAGCTCTCCCAGCCTCATTGTTTGGAGTTTGTATGTGGGGTTTCATCATATAGGCATGATTGATTAAATCACTGGCCACATGACTGAACTTAGCCCCTTCTCCTCACCTGAGGTCAGGAAATGACGCTGAAAGTTCTAACTCTGTAATAAAGTGCATGGTGAGCTCCTCTCTTGAAACTGTCTAAGGGCCAACCGTGAGTGACCTTATGAGCATAAACTCAGGTATGGATGAAAAAGGCTCCTTACGAATAGCAAGAAACACTCCCATCAACCAGGAGATCCCAGAGGTTTTTGAAGCTGTGTGTCAGGAACTGGGAAAAAAGACAAGGTACATTCTTTATTATATCACAGATGGTTCAAATTTTGTCATGGGCTGTAAGAACAGTGTCTGTTTCAGGGAAGAATAATTACAATCATGGAGATGGAAAAAATATAAATATTCAGTGTTAAGATAGCATGTGAAATAAGTGCAGATCAGCATAGAAAAGGATAGATGAAAGTAGAGAAATTATATAAGAGTAATTATCAAAGAGGAAAAACCACATTTTGCGTATTTCAGATACATTCTTGCTCATGGGCAAATAAATCCAAGTGATTGTTATCCCAATGTATTAGCAACATATCTGGATCGGTAGTAGAAATCTCATTGGAATTATTCATCTCATCATGAATACTTAGTTTATACAGCCTCAAAGAAAAGATTTAATTTTAAGATGGAATGAGTTTAGTTTCTCTGAATTCTTTTTTGGAAAGAACAGCTGCTCATATATATTCGCCTGTTCCCCCAATTCCCCTTGCCAGTCCCCCAGAGAAATTGTCTTAGCGAATTCAAGAAGAATTATATTATTGAGAAACTCAGTGATCCTCATTTTATCATTTGCAAGTCACAGTTAAGCAATGTCAATATCTTACTATCTGTGACCATATAATCCTATCCTGTGTATAAAAGGTGACATGGAATAGTGAAGAAAAGATCACTTCGGGAGCCAGATGGTCAAGGTCATTTAGATTTGCTATGTTCAAGGTTGAATATTTTGTGATTCTATTCCTGCTGACTTCAAGATATAGAATCATAATCTGACCTACATGCACATGTGCACACACCAGCCGCACCAACTTTCTCTACACAAATTGGCAGTACTTCAGACCATAATGAGGAATTGAAAATAAGGATACTGGAAAGAGCCTTAAAAGAGTATATCCTCATTTTCATTGATCAGCATAAATACTCTTTAATAGATGTCAGCATAAAACATAACTTTGCTAACGGATCAGACATAACCTCTCATCAACTTGGCTTACTTTTTTTCTCCAGCTGTTTCTATGACGATTGGCTCTTCATCACCCCAACTATACTTCTTGCTGTCTGCACCAAGGCTCCTCTGATGTTGTGCAGGGGAATCATGTAGAAATTCACTGAACTCATTCATGCACAAATGGAAGTGGTGAGGAGTGAATGAATGGCCTTTGGAGCAATATTGAGCAAGGGGGAAAGATCAGATAGATGACTTCCCCTTCCTTCCATCCCTTTGGGGCACAAATCTGAGGATCATTCTGTACATTTTCTCAGAAGGTCCCAGTGGGATTGAGTCTCAGTTGCCCTCAACAGTGTTCAAATATATTTATGAGCCATAAGGTTACTTCTTCAAAGTAATCATATCATAATGTCAGATTAGATAATTTATCAATAATGCACACTGTATTGGCTTTCTCTTACTCCCCATTTAACCCCCCCTGTTTTCCTTCCCTATGTTCAGTGATCACATCCCAAACAAACCACCTGCAAGAAAGCTAATAGCTCAGGTTCTGGTTTTGGCGAGCGGCTTATCAAGGCTGAGAAAATTGGTGGTAGAAATATCCTAGAAAACAGACCTTACAGAGAAAATTCCAGAACTGGACCACTCACTGGCTCTAAGGCAATAAGGATGACATTTCTGACCATAAAACAGGTGGTCACTAATCTTGGTGTTCAATAGCATTATAGTTACTAGGACTCTCACCAGCGGTGGTTTAGAATGAGTGGCAGGTGGAACTTAACTCATGACTGGTCTTTAATGATATGGAGTCAACGGTAAATATGGGTTGGTTGCATTTTGTTAACTGCTTTAGAAACCTTGTTTTAAAAAAAGGTTCTAATCTAATAATCAACCTCAGACGTGCTATGAAATCCAAAGGCCTCCATGTATAAAATGGTCTTTACCTCCTGTGGCTGTGGGGCAGATTGTACTGTAAACCAGACATTACGTTTAATTATATGGTAGCAAAGCTAATGTAGAGACTCAGTGCTTCAATGGGGTTCTTATGTGAAAGTGCCAGGAGAGGAAAGAGCACTTGACACCTGGATGGGAACATTTGGGATGATGAGCCTGAGAATCTTGGATCCACTGAAACCTCCTTGCTGGAGGAGAACTGCATATCCATGCCTGGAATCCCTATAAAGATCTCCCCTGAGGTGGGCACCTCTCAAGATGAAGATGCCCACTCTCCTCAAGTCCAGTTTCACCTCCAGTCATTTCATCTAGTTTAATAACTAGCATCAGCCTTCAGTGTAGGTCAAATGGGAAAACATAATCTCTGCTCTGCAAGGAATTATCAAAACCCTAAAATAATTGCAGAATGTGGCTGATATGTTACCCCAAATTCTAGGGAGTGGATCCTCAGATGAAATGAAGAATTGTGAGATATAAGGATGAATGGATAAGAATTTATGGACATTTGCACCTGCTCATATGACTCTGAGTTTAACTACCCAGAAAGCGAACTAGAAGCTGAGTGTACTGAAATAAATGGGATGTCTTCCTGAGAACTGAACACACCAGCAGTCTACAGCAAAGGAAGTGGAGATGGGGAAATAGCCTTGCCATAGTCCTGAGAAAAGTTCAAAGAGCTCAGGAGGTAGGAATATTATAATGGATATATTTTGTAAGATAAGAGAACCTACCATCTGACTATGTTCCCTGGGAGGACCTAGAGTGCACATCATCACTAAGAAAATGAGAAACCTAGTGGTGAAAGGGTGCCAGCATGTTCAGAAATTTGGTGGTGGTTGTTTACGTAGGTTAGAGTTGTCAATAAGAAATCCTATCATGTAATCGGGCTCCCTAATATCATGAATGGTTCTGAAATGGTGAAGGCTAGTGTCAGCACTTAACTCAAATAATCAAAATGCACTAAGTAACAATCAGGTTGCCTTAATCCTCAAGGGTCTGTGGTGATAGCTGCGTCCATGGTGCTTCCAGGTCCCAGATAGATGAACAGCCAGATACAGCATTTTAGACTGGTTAATTAAAAAATTATCAAACGCTGGCAAGCAAAAGATGCAACAGCTGATGCAATGAAAAATTGTGAACCTTCACCCAGTTTTCATACCTAAACCATTTTATAAATGCCCAAATCTTGTTGATTAAGAGTAATACTGGGTCCCCTTCAGGTAGGACTCTCCAAATCATTCCCAAAGGGACTGGCAGCCACAGAGCCATGCACTGGGGGAAGTGGGAAAACACAGACTTTTAAAATGAGTATTGGAAGCAGAATATGAACTGACACTGGTAGAAGGGACCTGAAATGCCACCATGGTCCTCCTAGAATGGGGCTTATATAGGCGAGGTGATACAGAGAGTAGCAGCCCAAGTTTGTCTTACTGGGTCCATTTGTATATAGCACTGGTTGCCAAATCCTGCTATCCATTAAAATCACCTGGAAAGCTTTCAAAAATTCTGATACCCAAGTTATTCCCATACCAACTAGAGCCTCGGGTGGTGTGGAGACGAAGGATCAGCATTCTTAAAGTTTCCTATGGGTTCTTTGGTCCCCGAGAGCACAATGGGATTGATGTCCTTAGCAGCTGGTAGAACCGTCATAGTGGTTGCCTGAGCTGTAAGGTATGAGCTATGATGACAGGCAGGGCCAAGAGCAAGCCTCTGACACTGCTCCCCCAACCCCATGGTGAGCAAGAAACGGTAATACTTTGAATGCCATCGTGAGAGTCATGCGTGCATTGGGTGGGAGAAAAACCACGTAACGTTTCAGTCTAAGTACCAGTGGTTATTAGGGATTAACTTACCTGGAAGACATTCTGGGAAATCCCCGCTAAGGTGAAGCTCCAGGTAATATTCGTTGTTACCTTCTTACCACTGAGAGGCACAACAGAGTAGGAATCTTTGGATTCTTTTCAGCTTTTTATTGAAGTCTATTAAACATACTGAAAATGCACACATTAGTGAAACATAATTTTTGGTATACTACTAGGTATTAGTAGACACTAAGTACCTCATCATGGGACATTAATTAACCATGTGTCCAGAACTTCCCATAATGAATTGGGTGTTTTTTTCTATACACTGAGTCAGAAAGTGCAGCAATCCATTATACAGTGGAAATAGCACATTCAGAGAAGACCCACCAAACAAAATTTAAAAACCCACAGAAACTGATGGTTTAGATTCCCATGGTAGGTACCTGTCCTTTAAAATGATGCCTCTTACTCAAGTCACACTTACTTACACACCTGGAAATATTAACCAAGGAGGAAAAATATCCGCTCTGTTTCAAGGATGGGCCAGCTGATGACGCGCATGCTTCCAGAAAAGGATTATTCCGTATGTGGTCCCACTTGGGGTGGACCTAAAAGATGGAGATGAAAGGAAATTCTCCCAGTGGGCAAAGCTGCAAGAAATGTACTTAGTCTTTCAGTTTGAATGGAAAGAGACATGACTGAGGTACAGATATATATGAACTCTGGGCAGAATAAGTTTCTTGAGTAGTTGATCATGGGATTGGAAGGAGCAAGACTGAAAGATCAGAACAAGTAGTTTTATGGAAATTGTGTGGATGTACCTATGAGAGTCAGTCCCAAGCCCACTCTGTCTCATTACGTCCTCTAGAAAGAATTTAAAAGAGGAATCACTCAACACCAATATGACTTGTGAACTATCACACTGCTAGAACAATGAGCCCGTGAACCGAGCAGCCATGGAGGTGGGAGGAACACCATGCATGTGCCTAACAGCCCGGATGCCCTCTCACCAATCATGATCTAGCTCAGGCCACAGCTGAATGACAAACCTACCTCCAGAGACTGATGCTAAGTCCTCTAAATGACAGCATCCCTTGGAGAGAAGATACAGCCACCTGATGGCAGTTTGGTTACGGTAGAACCCTACCATCCTGGGAGGGCAGTGAATTATCTTACCATAATCGATAGCTTCTGTGGATATGGATTTGTCTTACCATCCATAGACTTGTAAAATGCCTGATTTATCAGAATGATATCCCTCACTATGTTGTCTTAAACAAAAGTGTCTATTACCAAGGGAGTGCATTATTAGCCATGACACAGTATCCACTGGCCCCACCATATAATATATCACTTGGAAACAGCCAGTCTAACAGAATAGTGAAATGGCCAAGTAAAGGCTTAACTTAGGGGTCTTCTTGGTAACCAAACTCTGGGGTCTGAGTGCTGTGCTCCAGGTTGGTGTATACATGCTGAGCTGATGTACGGTGCTGATTCCTAGATGATGTCAATTGCTACAAGATATGGGTCCTGGAACCAAGGAATACAACAGATTAGACTTTCTCATCATCATTTCCAATACATCCGGTTGCAGAACCCAGTATTTCCTATCTCTGAACATGTAGTCTCTGGCTAACTAGATGCCCTTGTCTCCAGGGGAACCACTTCCACCAGGGCACACAGTATGGCTTTCAATGCACAGAAAGCAATGCACATGCAGCCTGATCACTTCAGGCTTTTCACACAGGCAGACCAACAGGCAAGGAACAGGTTTCAAACTGTGAAGGGTTAATTGACCCTGACTACCATGAAGAATGTAGGTTGCTGCTACATAGCAGAAACAGGAGAGTACATCTGGAACCCAAGATCCACTGAGGCAGCTGTGGGCACTCTATGTCTTTTGATAACTAAATAGAAGCAATTGCAACAATTCTAACAACAAAAAATGTGAGGCAAATAGGGGCTCAGTCCCCCAGGGATGAAAGGTATGGGTCACTCCACCAGGTGGGCAACCTAAAGCAGGTGAAAAGTAAGTGAGAATGGGGGAATGAAATGGCGGAAAAGGAGCATGATGCATATGAATTATCATCTCAGGACTAGTTTTAGCTTGAGGAGCTCCAGCTTGTTCCATAAACCCTCAGCCTTTTTGTAGAGGTGGCAGCTGGCTACTACATGGAGAATCAGTGAGAGGTTGGACTGAATAAAGGGCACGAGAATGCCTGAGCTGTGTGAGAGGTGGGGCCCACCTTTTGCCCAGGGCACTGCTGTAGGATGCAGCTGTGAGTAGGTGGAGTCTGCAGAGCCTTGTCTTCGCTGCACTGTCTTTCTAGGTTTCTATCTTGGCACTGCTCTGAAGACAGGGTGGGAAAGGCCTTTGGAGACCTGCTTAGCACTCACACATGTGGATCCTGGAGCACGTGGTTGGTAACGCCCCAGGGGACTCCTGACAGTAGGAGACAGAAGGCAGCGAATAGATGCTCTCCACTCACTCCTCTGGAAGCACATTCTGTATGGTGTCTCAGATGGTGCTGGTGAGTTGAAGGCCTAGTTGTCAACACAGCATAATCAATTAGGGAATATGCCCTTTTTTAAAAAATGTAAGTTTAATTATTATTCAGGCATGGTGATGCCAATAGATTAAGACGTCTATTGAAAAGATAGCGTGTTACTCACAGTTCCTAAAGTGGGGGCATACTGCACCCTCCAGGGACACCTGCAGAAGCATCAGTGTTGGTCAGGAGGTAGGGGGCATAGTCAAGACACTTTATTGTGATTTTTGCAGGAAGGAATAGGCGATGCCTGAAAAACAGGCTAAGAAGGGTTAGGATTGGCTAGTTTGAATAATTTCAGCAGGCTCCTAGGTGTAGCAGCTGGCCCTAGTAGTCTAGTACTTGGGCCTGGGGTGATTAGAGGAAGGAATAGTGGCCTGGAGTGTAAGAGCCTGATAAAGGAGGCAGTCTGAGGGGTAAGTGTACCAGATTGGTTTGTTTGCATGTGAAAAGCACGTTCTTGCTCCTCAGAAGAGAGCTATTACTGGCTATCTTTGGTAAGGCTAGCCCTGGGGGGTCGGGTGGGGGGCAGCCCTTCCAGGGTCAGCAAAGGCCCAGATGTCTGTCAAAGCATCAAAAATACAGAAAATAAAAGTGTATCATTAATACAGCCTTTCATTTGCTTTTCTTCCTTCTCTGCTTCACTCTTTTCAGGTTTCACCTCTATTCCCAGAAATTTCTTTACAAATAAATCACCTTTACACCAACTCTAGTCTCACATATCACTTTCAAAGAGGGGATGTGTGGGAAGGAAAAGGGATAAGTGCTGGGAAAACCCAGGTTAGGAAAAAATCTTTCTAACCAACTCATTCACCTTTAGATTTTATCTCAGTGTCTTAGATTTTGGCTGTATGCATATTCAACAGATTCAATGACCTGGACCATGGCATGCATGTTGCACGTCTAAAGAGAAATGCTTTGTGAAAAAAACGATGCTCTACTAAGAGACTAGCAGGTCTAGCCTGGAGGATGGTTTGAGAGATTAAAGAGTTGTGTTTTTTGTTTGTTCATTTGCTTGCTTGCTTGTTTGTTTGTTTTTATGAATGTGAGCAACAGGTACAGCCTCTCCATGATTACTGGTGAAGTTAAATATAAAAGCACGTATTAGGCTTCACAAGGAAAATGAGCTGCATCATTAAAATCTTTAATTTTATTAAAGAATAAGAAGAGGCATAAGAGACAAAATTTAAGAAGAATGTAATCAAGTAAACAGGCATTTCCTCAAATTGCTATTCTTTTTTTTCTTTTTGTATCAAGAAGCAGAGGAAGTGCTTGGATAGCTGAGCATGAGGGCCTTCTATAGGCACATATAAATGTTTATTAATTCTTGATTCTCCTTCTCAGGACCCTGTGTTGTCAACCCCACCATGACAGGAAGCAAAGCAATCCCCATTTTCTGTTGCCCAGTGTCAGGGATTGTGAAAAACAGAGCCCCCTTTTCTCCCAGGAGCACAGCTTGGTTTTCCATCTCCTCGACACACATCCTCTCAGGCAGACACCTCCTGTAGCATTGTCATATACTGACCCGGACGATGGAAAACAGTCAACGATTGCATTTAAGACACCCGTTGCATGACAGTTCTTTAATTAGTAAAAAAAAGTTTAAGAATTAAATATAAAGAAATGTTAAATTATTTGCTGGCTTAAACAAACAGGCAGAGGAGCATCTAGACTAGATTAACGACCTTGTATTTCAGAATGGGAAATTCTTTGGCACGAGTCATAAATTTTCCCCTTTCTGAGATCTCCCTGTGTACTTTCTTAAGAGTCTGAGTTTGGAAATCTAAATACATCAGGGACTAAATTATTTAGAAATTACCCTGAATACGAGATTAGTGAGATTATCTAAAAATAACTGAGGTAATGTAATGCAGGAGGTAACTAATGACCTGTAATGCAGGTTCCTCTACAACTCTCCCTTTAGGGAGTAGTTAATGTTTCTCAAATGGTTTCTGTGGGAACTGGATGGTTCAGAGGAATTGGTAATAGGAGATGATACAGTGATTTTGCCATTATGCCCTGACTTGAACAACATATAAACAAACCATCTTTCTAAACAAATATATTCATAAATACTTAAGAAATGCATCAAATCCTGATAACAGCATGGAAATCTGTACTTCCAATCAGACTTCTCTAACTTGCTTGTCAGAATCCATTTTGCAGAGCACACAACATCATTTTTTTTTTGTTTTGCTTTTCTGCAGCAATAGGCTATGCTATCACTCTAGTGTAAAACTTCCATTGCAAGCGAAAGTTAATCAGAAGTTCTCTCCTCATTTGTACCTATTTCAGTAGGTCTTTATATAGATAATCAAGTAATTTAGGGACTATCACAGAGAAGATAGGGAAGCATTTACCATAAGGAGCAAGGCTATAAGAGAAGCACAAGAGAAAAAAAATAGAGCTGAAAGAAAAATTGTAATTACTCATCACTAAGCTCTTTATTTCATACACATGCAGAATGAATTAGAAATGGGTTAAATTGACATGCCCCAGGTAAAATACTTAAGAAACAGCAAAGGTTCAGCTTTTGCCCCTTCTCTGTTAAGTCTTCTTTCCTCTACATTACATTGTGCTTCCACCCCCAAAAGGCATTAGGAAACAAGCCATAGGATCTGGGTGCAAATTGCTGACACACAGAGTGCAAGAAAATCAGTAAACCAATCAGTACGAAGCAAGTAGTACCCAAAGTTTTCTTTAAAAATGAGCCAGGCAGCTCCATATTTGTACCCATAACTACATGACACTAATTAACAAGTGGAAAATTACAGGCAAACAACAGTGCCTTCTCAATACCTTTTACTTTATCTGATGCTATGCAGAAAAGCAAATAAAAAGAAAAGGAAAATAGCAATTCTAGCTAATAATATGATCATACCTGCTAATCAAACTAAGTAGTCTGGCATTTCATAATTGCAGAAGTTTTAAGAAACATATTTGATTGTCAGATCAGTAAATAGTGTCTGTGCATGTAAATCAAAGGGCAATGTCAATGTGTGTGAATAGGAAAAAAGGGTACTATTGTTCTAAAGAAAAGGTCCCAGAATTACTCACTGTCAGGTATAGTAGAAAGAATGCAGCCTTTGGAATCAGGCGAGTCTGGAGTTACTACCCTTTACCAGCCATGTGCCTCAAATCTTTTGATTTAAGCAATCTCAGCTATAACATGGGACTAAAAATGAATATATCTATTTGCTATCAGGATTAAGTGGGATAATATATTTAAAGTCAATAACACAATTTATATGCTCAATAAGTGGCAAATAGGATCAATTTTATATTTTATTAAGAACAAAGTACAAATCTGAATGAAGAATTGTGAGAAATGCCCTCACTCGTCCAATGACAAAGGATAGACACGGAGATATAAGGTACAGAGAAGAGAGACTTTAATGGAGGTCTTGCAAGATCTGATGTCTGATGAACCAGGCACACCCCAAACTCTTACATCGAGCAATATATTCCCTAGTGCGCAAGTCCCTCCCTGGTTCCTCATTGGCTGAGTTCTATGGAGTGTACAATCTTCCTAAACGTCACCTAAGTTTTTTGCTTCCTTATAAGGAATTTATCGTCCCTTTCCTTCTGGTGGAAAGGAGTGGGCTCAGGACAAACCCATGAAAAAGGCCCACCAGAAGTCCTGAGAAGGAAGAAGAACCAGGAAGTAAAAAGAACAAAGTGATCAGTCACCATCTTGAGAAGTCACCCTCGAGAAAGTGTACTTCCAGGGTTTATTACACCACAAGTTCGTCAAGCAACCCTTGATAAGCTATTCCTGAAAATGGACCACTTAGGCTATTTTCCCATAAGAATAATATAAAGTATCCTTATGAACCTATCATTCAGCTTTAATAATTAAAAACTTATGGCCAATTTTGTTTCATCTGTATCTGCATCCACTTCTACCTCCTGTATTATTTGGAAGCAAATCCTAGACATTGTTTTTCACCTTTAAATAGTTTAGTGTGTGTCTCTAAAAGATAAAGATTCATTTAATAATATGACCATAAATCATTACCAAGAGTAATAATTCTCAATATTATGAAATACTTAGTCAATGTTCAAATGTTCAAATTGTTCATGTATAATTGGCTTTATGTTTTTCAGCTTATTTGAATCAGAATGCAAATAAGTTTAATTGATAAGTGGTCATTGTGATGATGATGATGATGATGATGATAAAGATTGCTGGCACTGAGTGGGTAGTTTTGGAATGAAAATAACCTCTAATATTACATTGCCGTTAGGATTGCAAAGAAGATAAAAGACTACAATATAAGACTAATAAATCCAGCCAAATCTCCTCTCTTTCTTCCACTCACCTCAAAGAAATGATAAACTTAATTATCATGGCAAAAGCCCCATTATGATAAATCTGCTAGACTCGTCTGCTCTTTCTTGACGTTTGCTTTGTGGACAGGATCACAAGCACCATAGGAGAGCTGTATGAGTGTAGGATAGGTACAGGAGAGGTGTGCATTGTGGGGTGGTGGTGCTGGCACTTTGAGGGAGCAGGATAGGGTTTGTTTTGATGCCTTTGTTTTTGGTGTCTATACATGGTAGCACCATGTACTTTCTGTCATTGTGCTCAACAGCAACTGAGTTCCTATCAACAGGGTTTTAAAAAATCTGGTTTTCTCTAGTGACACAATTATTCACAAAGCGAAGCCAAATGAAGAAACAGCCCATAGTCTTGTTTTGGGTTTGGAGAGCATAATGTGACAGTGGACTGGTAGCTAGAAAGTAAATCAGAGTGAGAGTGAATTGGGGGAATAATTTGCAAACTCATGAGCATGCAATCCATAAAGCTGGTAGAGGCTCCCTCTTTTCTCTTTACCCCACTATCCTCCAAATAAAGGAGATCTATTTATAAATAATAACACAATCCGCACAATTAATTTTAGTCCCTTTGTGTGCATATATGATACATATATATGTAAGCATACATATATATATATATTTAATTGGAGATGAGTGAGATTATGTGCAAGGAGATAAGTCAAGACATACCTCCAGCTGTCAAAGGTGTCTCAGTTGATACAGTTGAAAGTAATGAGAAGGTTGTCAAGAACTGAGCTGAAGAAAGAGATGGATGGAAAACCAAATACAAGATGTGCCTTGTTGCTTCTACATTATTAGACTACATTAATCTGAATTCATCTACAAATAGGATTCTTATGTATGTGTAATATATCATGGCAGTCCCTAATAAACGATAACTAACATCATATTTGCTTTAATGAGTAAAACCACCATGCAATTGCATTCCAGTTTCACTGAAGTTGGGCCAGACCCAGCTGAATTAGGTATGTAAGAAGTTATTTAGGTCACACAATTGTTTAACCAAGCCTGAAGAGGGAGGTTGTCATCTGAAACATTGTTGTACTGCAATAAATCACACATATTTTAGAAAAGAAAGTGGATCTACTTTGAATACAAATTTATTACTGTGCAATAATTTTATCATGAGTTTAAGTGACATTTTGGTTAAACTAAGAGGGGAAAGTAATCAAATCTGAGGAAATCCCTATTAGAATAAGGATCTTGATTTTTTTGAAAATCATATAGAGCAGTTTCTGGTATATGGTACTCAAAATAAAATTTTAGCATGAATAAATATTGACACCATGATCTTTCCAGACAAAGATAGGCTTCCACCAAGTGACCAGTGTCCTAGTAAATGGCACAAATAGTTGTCCGATTTGGCAAGGCAGACACTGATAAATCCTCCATTAGCACTTTCTCTCCCTCCTTGCATGTCCAATTCATCATCGTGCTCTAGAGTTCACACCCTGCGAATCGCCCTATTCTACTTTTCTCACCACTTCTGCTGCTGTTCTTGTTCGAGTTACCATAATCTCTCACCTCAACAACTCTACTACCTGAATCACATGGATTTTCCACACTGCAGTCTGAGTGATCCTTTAAAAATGCAGCTCTAATGTAATCTCTCACTCACACATTCACATCTCTTCTCCTGAAAACCTTGAAATGCTTCTGATTATTCCCAAGACAAAGAACCAAATAGGTATGATGACCCATGAGACCCTTGATTGGTCTTCACCAGTCCTTTGCCACGCCCTTCGTTCCCTCTCTAGGGCCCGTTCTCCAACTGAACACGACACGTTCTGTATAAAGCCATTGAACGTGCTGCATCTTCAGCCTCAACTACTTTCCCTTCTGCTTTTTTCGAGTTAACGTTCACTCATATTCCAGATCTCAGCTCAAACCTTCCTTCTTCAGGGCTGTCTTCTCTGATCCCCCAGAATAGGTAAGTTCCTACTGTTTATAAACTCGGACAACACCAGATAACTTTATCTTCATAGCACTTGTAATACTTCATGTTTATTTAAGTGGTTATTTGATTCATAACTAACCCCACCAAGAGATTCTCACTCTAGAGATGGTAGACCGTGTGTCTCTTTTGCTCACCTTTATATACTAACTCCTAACAAAGTAAGTGACACAGGATTAAGTGCCTAGATAAATATATTCCTTCACATAGAGAACATGAATAAAAAATAGCTATTACCTTTAATATGTTGAAGGGAATTTTATAGATACAGTAAAGCCTCTACTGTTCCTTGAGATGGTTCCATGGTTTATCAGAAGCAAACATGTACAAAGCAATTCTCTGTAAAGTATCATTTTGAGAACATCTATTTTGTGCTCAGTAATATCAACAATGTTGGGGGGAGTCTACATTAAAAAAAATAAAGTGTAATTTAGATACAGCAAAATCCAACCTTTGTTGTATACAATTCTGAAAGTTTTGATAAAAACATATAATCATGTAATCGCTAGCTTAGTAAAGATACAGAACAGCTCCATTACTGCAGAATACCAACCCCACCCACCCCTGGTCACTAGCGGTCCTCCGCAGGCCCACCACCGTGTCTGCAATTGATCTACTTCCTCTCTCTTTAGTTCTATTTTCTTCCATAAAATGTACACTCTGCAGCCTTTTAAATCTGACTTATTTCACTTAAAATAATGCATTTTAGGTTCATCCTAAAATTGTGCTGTGTCTACGCTTGTTGCTCAGTATTCCATTGTATGGATGAGCCAGAGTTTGTTTATTCTTTCTTAAGTTGAGTGACTTGTGGACCATTTCCACTTTCTGGCAAATGTGGATAAAAGTAGTCTAATTATTCACATATCAGGTTTTGTGTGAACACGGGTTTTCATTCCACTTGGAAGTGCGATGACAGCATCATACAGTAAGTGTGACCTTTACTAGAAACTGCAAAAGCATTTTCCAAAGTAGGTCCAATATGTTTTATTCTCACCAGAAAAAGAGTTTCAATTGTTCTACATCCTTAGCAAAACTTGGTATTATCCATCTCTTCCTTCTAACCATTTTAGCGGCATCCCATTTTGGCTTTAATTTGCATTTCTGTCATGACAAATGATGTTGAGCACTTTTTCATGCACTTACTTACCATCCCTATATCTCTAATGAAGTGTCTGTTCAAATCTTTCACCGATTTTTTTGTTTGTTTTCTTATTATTCAGTTGTGAGAGTTGTTTATATATTCTGTAGACAAGTTATTTATCAGGTATGTTATCTGAAAATATTTTCTCTCGGTACATACTAGCCTTCTCATTCTTTTTTCATTGTTTCTGAAGAGCAAAAATTTGTAATTTTAATGAAAACCAATTAATCAAGTTTTTAACAAATCATGCTTTTAGTGTCATATCTTAAAAAATCTTCATAAAATTCAAGGTCACAGAGAATTCTCTGATATTTTTTTTTTAAATGTTGTATCATTTTACATTTTACCATTTGGTCTTCATTTCAATCTTCATTTAATTTGTTTATAAGTTGTGGAGTATGTATTATAATTTATTTTTGTCTTTTGCATATGTATATCAAAATTTCCAGCACCACCTGTCACTAAATTTTTTTTTTCTATATTAAATTGTCTTTGAAACATTGTTGAAAATCAATTGACCGTGTATAAGGGGTCAATTCAGAAAATTCATGGAAAGATTCACACTATCTCTTCGTTCCATTTTTCCATCAACTTTTTGTTTTGTTTTTTGGTAGCTGGCCGATATGGGGATCCGAACCCTTGACCTTGGTGTTGTCAGCCCCATGCTCTACCAGGTGAGCTGACCAGCCAGGCTTCCATGAACTTTTTGAAGTACCCTCTCATATATTTGAGTCTATTTCCATGGTCTATTCTTATTTAATATTTTTGGTGCTCACATATAGAAAAATGAGAGATTTTTGTATATTAACATTGTATGTTGCAACCTTGTTAAAGAAATCATGTTGTACACAACTACAATCAGTTTTATTTATTTATTTCTAATTTGTATAATTTTTATTTCTTTCTCTTTTCTCATTGCTTTAGGTAAGAATTTCAGTATGAGAGTGAATAGTCATGGGTGAGTGAACATCATGCTTTGTTTTAAATCTTAGGTAAAACCTTCAATCTTTTGCCATTGAGTTTGATGTTAATTGCCATTGATGTTAATTGTAAGTTTTTCATAGATTCCTTTTATCAGATTAGGAGATAACTTCTCTTCCTATTTTGCTGAGACTTTTTATCATGAAAGGATGTTAAATATTGTCTATTGACTCTCAATTGTTGAATTTATGGACATACAAATAGAATTGTTCATAGCATTTCCTTATTAGTCTTTCAATTACTGTATGGTCTGTAGTGATGTTCCTGCTTTTGTTTCAGATGTTTGTAATTTTTGTCTTATCTCTTTATTTCCTGGTAGTTCTTACTATAGGTTTATCCTTTTTATTTATATTTTCAAAGAGCAAACTATAAATTTTATTATTTTTTCTTGTTTTTCTGTTTTCAACACTACTGATTTCTGCTTAAATCTTTATTAATTTTACCCTTCTACTTCCACTTGGTTTAATTTAGTCTCCATTTTTAAATTTGTTAAGATAATGCTTACATCTTTGATTTGAGTCTTTTCTTTTTTTCTAATATAAACATTTAATGGTATAAATTTTCTTGTAAGCAATGTGTTAACTTCATATCCGGACATCAAAAATTCTATATTTTTTTCATTCAGTTTAATTGTTTTTCTTAATGTTCATCATGATTGCTTCTTTGATCTATAGACAAAAAAAAAATCATTTTGTTTAATTTTCAAATATTTAGGTATTTTCCCAAATATCTTTCTGTGGTTTGTTTCTGTTTTAATTATATTCTGGTCAAAAGCACACTTAGTATGGGCTTAATTCTCTTATTTTGATAAAGTCTTATTTTGTCCCAGAATATAGTCTGTCTTGCTCAGTAGTTCATATGCACTTGAAAAGAATGTGTTTTCTGCTAATGTTAGGTGGACTGTACTGTATGTGTCAATTAGGTCAAACTGGTTGTTATTGTTTTGGTCTTCTACATCTTTACTAATTTTCTGTTTACTCATTTTATTAATTACTAAAGAAGGAGTGCTAAAAGCTGAAAATTTTGGAAGAGTGATGTCACAAGAGGGTGGAATAGAAAATCCTGGCATTGCTGTCTTCTGCACGAGATCAATATACAACATTTAAACACAAACATGGCCATCATTACAAGAAATGCTAAAGGAAGCTCTTCAAGCTGAAAGAAGATGATGCTAAAGTGCAACAAGAAAATTTTAGAAAGTACGAAACTCACTATTAAAGTAAATACACAGACATTCTCAGAATACTCCCATGTTGTAAGAGTGGTGAAAAGCCACTTACGTCTTTACTATGAAGACTAAAGGACAAACCCAACAAGATAATAATAAACCCAACAGTCTTATAAGATAGGCAATATTAAAAATGTAACCTGAAACAACTAAATGTCAAAAAGTGGGGGAGAAATGATGTCAAAGTGTAGAGTTGGCTTTATTTTTTCCCCTTTTTCTTAGTGATCAAAGCTAAGCCATTATTAGTTTAATGTAATCTGTTGTAACATGTTTTTGTAAACTTCATGGTAACTATAACACAACACCAGTAATAGACATAGTAAAAATAAATAGGAAGAAATCAAAATATACTACCGAGAAAATCACTTAAACATGAAGGAAGACTGTAAGACAAAAAGAAAAAGAAAAAAAAAAAAAAAAAAAAAAGCAAAGAAAAAGAGGTTCTACAAAACAACCAGAAAAAAACAACAAAATGGAAGTAACAAGTCCTTATATATGAAAATAGTTCTCAATGCAAATGGATTAAATTCTCCAAGAAAAAGACACAGAATGGCTGAAAGGATTAGAAAACAAGAACAAACAACATGCTGCCTACAAGAAATTCACTTCACCTATAAGGACACACATTGCCTGAAAGTGAAGAAACGGAAAAAGATAATTCATACAAGTGGAAATCACAAAAGAGCAGGAGTAGCTGTATTGGTATATCAGTCAAAATAGACTTCAAGCCAAGGAAAGTAAAAAAAATAAAAATAGAAAGATAAGGAAGGTCATTATATAATGATAAAGGGATCAATTCAACAAGAGGATATAAAAATTCTTAATGTATCTGCACGCAACTCCAGAGCACCCAGATTTATAAAGAAAATGCTATTACACCTAATGGGAGAGATAGACTTTAACTCAATAATACAATAATAGTTGGAGACTTTAATACCCTCTTCAATAAAGGACAGATCATTCAGACAGAAAATTAACCAAGAAACATCAGAGTTAATATCCACTATAGACTGATTAAACCTAACAAACATTTATTGAACATTTCATCCAACAGCTGCAGAATACACATTTTTCTCAGCAACACATGAAGCATTCTCTAGAATAGACTATACATTAGTTCACAAAACAAATTTCAACAAATTTCAAAAAATTGAAATCATACCAACTATCTTGTCTGACCATAATGGAGTAAAACTAGGAATCAATAACAGAAAGGATACTGAAAACCATACAAGTACATGGAAATTAAACAACATGCTCTTAAAGAATGAGTGAGTCAGAGAAGAAATCAAAAAGGAAATTAAAAAATTCCTGGAGACAAATGAAAATGAAAACACAACATACCAGAACCTATGGGACACAGAAGGTGCAGTTTTAGAAAGGAAAATTATGGCAATAAATGCCCACCTCAAAAAAAGAGAAAGACTTCAAATAAACAACTTAATGTTACACCTTATGGAACTAGAAAAACAAGAATAAACCAAACCCCAGGTTAGGAGAAGGAGAGAAATAAGAAAGCTCAGGGCAGAAATAAATAAATTAGGTTTACAAAACAATACAAAAGATGGTTGAAATGAAGAGTTGGTTTTTCAAAAAGATAAACAAAATTGATAAACCTTTACCTAGACTAATGATGAATAAAAAAGAGAAGGCTTAAATAAAATCAGAAATGAGAAAGGACATTACAACTGATAACACAGGAATACAAAGGATCTTTAGAGACTAGTGTGAACAACTGCACACTAACAAACTGGAAAACCTAGAAGTGGATAAATTCCTGGACACATACAACTTATCAAGGTTGAATCCTGAAGAACTAGAAAGCCTAAACAGACTAAAAATGAGCAATGACATTGAAGCAGCAACAAAAGTTTTCCAAAAAAGAAAACCACAGGACCAGATGGCTTTACTGCTGAATTCTACCAAACATTTAAGGAAGAACTAATAGCAATTCTTCTCAAACTCTTCCAAAAAAATAAAGAGGAGGGAATACTTCCAAGCTCATTCTCACCTTATACCACAACCAGAAAATGATACAACAAAAAAAGAAAACTAAAGACCAATATCCCTAATGAACACTGGTGTGAAGATTCTCAATATAATACTAGCAAACAGAATTCTTCAACACATTAAAAAGATCATTTTTTCTCCATGATCAAGTGGGATTCATCTCAGGGATACAAGGATGGTTCAACATGTGCAAATCAATAAATGTGACACATCACATCAACAGAACTAAGGGGAAAAAAAGCCATATGATCATTTTAATAGATGCAGAAAAACATTTGGTGAAACCCAACACCCTTTCAAGATAAAAACATTCAACAAACTAGATATAGAAGGATTGTACCTCAACACAACAAAGGCCATAGAGGACACACACACAGCTAATATCATATTGAACAGACAGTAATTGAAGGCTTTCCCTTTTACATGTGTTCTAAGGATGCCCTCTTTCCCCACCCTTATTCCTAGCCAGTGCAATAAGGCAAGAGAAAGAAATTATGGCCATCAAAACTGGAAAGAAAGGAGTCCAACTATTCTTATCTGCAGATGAAATTATTATATATATAGAAAACCCTAAAAACTCCACCAAAAAATTAATAGAGCTAATACATGAATTCAGTATACTGACAGGACATAAAATAAACACACAAAAATCAGTAGCCTTCCTATACACCAATAATGAAACATCTGAAGATGAAATCAAGAATGTAATCCCATTCACAATGTCTACCAAAAAAGAAAATAAAATACATAGGAGTAAATTTAGCTAAGAAGATGAATGACCTCTACAATATAAACTATAAAACATCAGTTAAAGAATTGAAGAAGACACAAATAAATAGATATATATATCTCCTGTTCATGGATTTGAAAAATTGATATGATCAAACTATTTATATTACCCAAAGCAATCTACACATTCAACACAATCCATCTCAAAACACCAATGACATTCCACAGAAATAGAAAAACCAATCTTTAAATTTGTGCGGAACCACAAAGGATCCCTTATAGCCAAATGAATTTTAAACAAAAAGAACAACATAGGAGGCATTACATTACTTGACTTCAAAATATACTAAAAAGCTATAGTAACCAAAACAGCATGGTATTGGGGAAAAAAACAGACAAATTGACCAATGGAACAGAATAGAGAGTCTAAAAATAAACCCACACATTTACAGCCAACTAGTTTTTGACAAAGGGGCCAAAAATATACACTGGGACAAGGACAGCCTCTTTAATAAATGGTGCTGGGAAAACTGTATATCCACATGCAGAAAATTAAAACTAGATCTCTCTCTCTCATCATACATGAAAATAAGTGAACATGGATCAATGCCTAAATTTAAGACCTGAAACTATGAAGCTACTAGAAGAAAACAGGGAATACACTCCACAAAATGAAGTGGGCTGCACTTTTTGAATAAGACTGCAAAGATACAGGCAACTAAAGCAAAAAATAGACAAATGGGACTACATCAAACTAAAAAGCTTCTTCACAGCAAAGGACATAATCAACAAAGTAAAGAGACAACTGTGAGGAAAATAGAATAGTTTAGTCAGGCCCCCTCACCTCAGGTCTGGTTGGAGGTGGTGCAGCACATTCTTTGTAAACAAGTTGTGTGTGGGTGGAATTAGTGTGCATACATGCCAATGTATCTTTTAGTTTTTTGTTTTTGTTTTTTTTTTTAAAGATGACTGGTAAGGGGATCTTAACCCTTGACTTGGTGTTGTAAGCATCACGCTCACCCAGTGAGCTAACCAGCCATCCCTATATGGGATCCGAACCCGTGGCCCTGGTGCTATCAGCACCGCACTCTCCCGAGTGAGCCACGGGCTGGCCCGTATCTTTGAGTTTTGTTGCTAGTGTGTGTTCTTGAGTTTGTGAAACAGCAACTGGATGGCAGAGCTTGTGTCTAAAAAATAGAGCATGTTTAATTTGCTGGCAGCTGCTCAGTTTTTTCTTCAGACTTTGCTGGTAGCAGTTGAGTTTCTGTGTTTCTCTTTGGACTGCCTAGGTCTTAGATGTGTGTGTGCTGAAAAAGACTATTCTTTCTTCAACCAAGGCTCCAAGGACCTGTTTCCTGTTACCTAGCTCATAGACCTGCTTGTGAAGGGTTTGTGACCCAGTCTGGACAATGGGCTTGAGGCGTCTGTGAGCTCTAGACCCAGCCCTAACTCTATAATGACCTACAGAATAAGAGAAAGTGTTTGCAAATGACACACCAGACAAGGGTTATATAAGGAACTCAAACAACCCAACAGCAAAAACACAAATAACTCAATTAAAAAGTGGGCAAAAGAACTGAACGGACATTTCTCAAAAGAAAACATACAAATGGCCAACATGCACATGAGAAAATGCTCAACATCGCTAGTCATCAGAGAAATGCAAACCAAAGCCACAATGAGATATTATCTTGCTACAGTTAGAATGGCTATTATCAACAAGACAGAAAATAACAAATAATGGTGAGGACGCAGAGGAAAGGGAACTCTCCTACATTGTTGGTGGTAATCTAAATTGGTACAGCCATTGTGGAAAACATTATGAATATTCCAAAAATTAAAAACTGAACTGCCTTATGGCCTAGCAATTCTACTGTTAGGTATATATCACAAAGTAATTAAATCAATATATCAAAGAGACACCTACACTCCCATGTTCATTGTGACACTATTCACAATAGCCAAGAGATGGAGTCAACCTAAATGCCTATGAATGGATGAATGAATTTAAAACTGTGGTACATATATACAATGGAATACTATTCAGCTATTAAAAAAAAAGAGAGAAAGAAATCCTGGCATTTGCAGCAACATGAGTGGAACTGGAGACCATTAGAGAAGTAAGCCAGGAACAAAAAGACAAATACCACATGATGTCACTCATACAGGCAATCTAAAAATCAAAAAAGAAAAAAGTGGATCTTGTAGAAGCAGAGAGTGGAATAATGACTACTAAAGGGAAAAGAGGCAGAGGGGAGGGGAATTGGTGGATTACTGGGTACAAACCTATGCTGTCTAAGTGAATCGATGTACAGTGTCAGCATGTATTGAAATAATATACTGTACCACACAAATATGTGTAAATAATTATTTTAAAAAGAAACAAAAAAGCTCTAAAAATTATTGTAAATTTGCCTATTCTTTTAATTCTATTGATTTTTTAACTGTTTACTAGTTCTGTTGTTAGATGCATACACATTTGTATTTTTGATTTTTTCTTGCTATTTGATGATTTTACCATTATGTAATGTCCTTCTTTGTCTCTGTTAATATTATTTGTCCTGAGATCCACTTTATCTGTTACTAATATAGTTGACACTTCAACACTGTTTTGATTTGTTTGCATGGTTTTGCAGTTTTCCATTCTTTTACATTTTTGCTTTTCTGTATTTCACACATCCACATCCACACACACATTTTCTTTTATATGACATATAGTTGTTGCTTTTTTCTTTAATCAACATGATAATCTCTTTTTCAATAGGTTTGTTCAGGCCATTTCAATTTAAGGTGATTATTGACACCATTGGGATAAAATACATAATCTTGCTAGTTGTTTTCTATTTGTTCTATCACATCTTTGTTCTTGTTATTTTCTACTTTTTGTGTGTATTAATTATTTTTTAGGATTCTTCTTCATCTCCTGTACTGGTTTATTTGAAATCTTTGAAAAAATGTGTGTAGTGGTTTAAATAGGGCTTATAATATGCATCTTGAATTAATCATAGTCTATCTTATAATATTTTATCATTTCATAACAGTGTATGGATCTTAGAATGAAAGACCCCTCCTATTCTTAGCACTGTTTCTGTCATTCATTTTACTTCTACCTGTACTAAAAGCCCAAAGTGCATTGATACTACTTTTTCTATAGAACTCAGTTATCATTTATAGCAACTTAAAGTTAAAAAAATTAAACTTTATATTTATCTTAACTTATGTCCTTTTCATGACTCCTTACTGTTTTGTGTGTTTCCAGGTTTTTGCCAGATGACCTATTTCTTCTGCCTGAAGAACTTCCTTTAATATTTTCCTTAGAGCAGGTACACTGGTAATATTACCACTATTTTTGCTTGTTTGAAATAGTCTTTATTTTGAAAAATAATTTCACTAAATAAAGAATCCTAGATGGACGGTCATTTTATTTCTACAATTCAAAGATATCAGTCTACTGTGTTCTTCTTGCCTAGTTTTTCACAAAAAATTGCTGTATTTCTTATCTTTGTTACTTATATGTAATGTGGGGCCTTTTTTCTGTTTTATTCTTTGATTTCCAACAATTTGGATCTCTTTCTTTCTCTCTTAATTTATCCTGACTCTCATTCTCTGAGCTTCTTGAATATATGATTTAGTGTGTTTTTCTTAATTTATGACAATATTTATCATCATGTCTTCAAATATTTATTCTGCCTTCCTTCTCTTTTCCACATAGATGTACATTGGACCATTTGATATTGTCCTACATCTCCCGGATTCTCTGTTTTTTTCCCTTTTTTCCTTTTTTTCTTTGTATTTTAGTTCATGCAGTTTGTATTGGTCTGCTTTAAAGTTTATTAATAATTTCTTTAGCCGTGTTGAATCTACTGTTTCCCTCACTACAAGCATTATTGTTATAATTTCTTCAATTCTAACACTTCCATTATTTTCCTTATCATAATTTCCATCAGTTTGCTGAAGTTCCCCATCTGAACAGCCATACTGTCTACCTTTTCTACTAGAGATTATCGCATATTAACAACAATTATTTTTTAACTTCTTCTCTGGTATTTCCAACAACTGTATCATATCCAAGTTTGATTCTGTTGATTGGTTTGTCTGTTGATGGTGTATTTTATTTGATTTTTTTGCTACTTTAGTTATCTCATAATTTTACATTGAAAGCTGGCATATTACATAGGACAGTAGAGGTGGAGATAATTAGCCTTTTTGCCTGGAAATGGACACACCTCTTTTTCAACTTATTTAATTTTCTTTGCTGGGCTTTTAGTATAGGATGTTGAGTCAATCTATTAGGAATTAATTGGGTTTTAGTGTTTGCTGTTGCTATTATAAGCTTTAGTGTACCCCAGCCTTCAGACTGTGTTTCAGGTTGGGCTGGTTTGCCAGGTTTTCCTTGGTGTTCCATCTTTACTGTCAGTCTTCCTTCTGCTACTTGGAGAAACTTTCTCTCCAAGGTCTTGAGCCCCTTCCAGCAGTGTTAATTACTCCGTGCTTGCTAGCCTGGAAAAGAAGAAAAGGAACGTTCTCTTGTTTCATTTCACCACCAGTCTTATTCAGGCATTGTACCCCTGAGACTGAAGAGGAACACCTTCTCAGTGACCTTGCTCGGCCCCCCAAGTAGGGGATCTCCGATTGAGTGGGCCACCTTCCTGCCCTTTCCCTAGGAGCAGACACTCCTTTTTCTGCAGGTAAAGGATTTTGTGTTTCTTTTGGTTTCTCTTCCTTGTCCTTAGATGCAGTGGGTCTTTACATGTGGTCTTCGGGAGACAGGTTTTCTGCCCTTTTACAGGCAGCTTAAGTCTTTTTCTGCAGGGGTGATAAGGTAGAAGGGCTGGTGGGAATGCATGCCTCTCCTACAGTGAGAACCATCCACTCTGCAAGCCTCAACAGCAAAGACTTTCTTGAGACCTCACCTTTCTGCCAACATTGTTCACGAGCACCCAGGGAGATCTGTGGAGACCCTGCTAGGGCATGTGAATTCCTCTTGAATCAGCACCTCCAGATTCTATTTTCCACACACTATTCCACACTTAGACTTTAGCAATTTATTTAAAAATTTAGCTGTTTTTCTACTGACTTGTATGTTGTTTGGCATCATCCCAGTTAAGAAAATATTTGTCACCTCTCGCTCCTTGGAGAAGACTTTCATTGGCTGTTTTAGCTTTTTTTTTTTTTTTTTTTGTCCTGCGATCTCACCTGTCCAAATTCAAGACCAGTTGTGATTTTGCAAATTATCTGCACGTTTGTGTTGTGATTCTGGCAGCAAAGGTTTTTCAGCTTTTTACATCCTAAGTAGAAGCTGGACATCTCCGACATGTTTTAGCAAATACGAAAGATACAAAAATAAATTTTGGGGTTTCATTTAAGAATGTATGGCATAGGACAAGTGTCCTATGCCTTCCAGCAAGTGTCAAACATCAATTACTGGTTGTAAATGACAAAAGTGAGCGATCAAGGGAATGCCAGGCATAATCACTTTTTAAGAGAGGGGACTATTCACCATTTGGGTAGAATCTAAACATTCACATAATTTAAATGTATGAGCGACTTGTATTTATCTCATCAATAATGGACATATTTTGTAAAAAAATAGAACACTCCATAGTATGCAGTCTAACTGTTAGTTTCAGCATCTTTAGCCATGTACAAGCAAGAATAATCAGCAAAATTTTGCTAAACTAGACCGCACATTTTTCCCTTTCCTGCCTTTCAACCTAAAAGTGATAATGAAAGAATAAATAGAAAGACAGTCTGAATAAGATCAAACAAAAGGATTGTCCTACTCGCAAATGTTAATTAATTAAGAATATGGCAGACATCTGATGCACTAATAAATGTAATTTTAGAAAGGGAATCTCAATAAAAAATATTGCTGCTGTTATTCAGTTGCTGAAATTATGGTGCAAATTTCTGAAAATTCCAGTAATGAATACAAGATAATAACAGTTGTTATTGTAAGGAACTTTGTTAGAGGATTTCAAGGTCCTAAATCGTGGTCTTTGTTAAAGGTCTACAAAGTCCTAAATCGGGACTGAACTATAATTCAACTTTGTTAAAGGGATTTGAAGTCCGAAGTCCTGGTTTGTGTTAAAGAGTTTCAAAGTCCTAAATCGAGAATGAACTACAATTCATCACTCAGTTCCAGCAAAACAAGTATTTGGAAGAGAGATAGAGCAAGAAAGCAAGCTATCTAGCTTTCTCCTTCTATGAGGAAGGAGCCAGTTAGAAATTCCTTGGCAAAAATCTTCATTTCACTATAGGTCAATAAAGAAGAAAGAAAACATTTTTCTATAAAGGTCTATGTTGCTGTCAGATAGCAGCCCATTAAATTGTTTGAAAAATACACATCCTGGAAGGTAAGTATTTTTCAAAGCTAACTATTCATAAAATGTTGACATATCATTAATGTAACTGTCAACAGACATGGTTGCTGGTATGATCGCATGAAATTCTATTCTCAAGGAGACCAGAAATCACAAGACTACACTGAGAATTTTCAGAATACCAGCACTCAAAAGAAGAAAATGGTCAAATGTATCTAAATGTATAACTATATGATTAAAAGGAACAGTTTCAAAATAAGAAATTCTGAAATATTCACTGTTAGAGGGACTCAAATAGTATCATTGGTCATTAGAGAGTACTTTTAGTTATATTTTCCAAACTTTGTGTAGCTTTGCAGATCATCATATATGTCAAAATTCATTTTTAAATATCACGGTAAGTTCATATAAACCTTGACTGCATTAAACATGACTCAAAATTGTGATACAAAGATTTTTCATGCCCTTTGAATATGAAGTTTTGCCCAACTTATTAATGCCATATTAAAGTAGAGATTTTAATATTTGCTCTTAGACACTCAGGGGAATTTAACATGAGGAAGAATATAAACTACAGAAACAGATTTTCTCCAAAGAGTAATTTTTAAAAATGGATTTAATTTAACAAATTTAATGCATTTTCTTAAATATCTTCAAGATGTTTGTAAGTAATTTCATCAGATATTTAAAAATAAATTTATAATTTTGTTCCAAAATAGATACAATTCTCTCTTTTAGCAGTTTATCAGCATTAAGTGGAGTCACCATTTCTTGAGTAATTATTTTGTGATAGGGAGAGTAATTGGAGTTTTGCATGTTATTTCATACTCAATAATATATAGCTAAGTTAGCTCCAGTATTTCCCAAATAGGAAAAACATTCAAGAAGGCCTTCCATAGGCTCTAGAGAAAATAAATCATATTATTACTTTGTTCAGATGTTGGTGATTCCAGTGGACAAGCTATCTGGATCCTTTGCTCATTTTTAATTCTGTTTTTCTTGTCATCTTACTGCTTATTTTCTGAAAATCTGATACTCTTTCCTTGGATGAAAAATTAAGACCTAGTAACCCAAGGCATCCTCTGTATACACCCATTTTACGTATCTCTTTCTCATTCAAAATGCTAACTGTTATGCACCTTCCCAGGAAGAAATATAGAAAATAGTCACTCAAATATTTTTCTGTGTCATGTGGTTCATATGACGACCCCTGGCTGAGAAAGACCATCAGAAAAGTAACGGCCTATATATGGGACCATTTGATCTCCCTTGATTTCCATTTGTGACTATGAGAATGGTAAAGCTAAATCTCCATTTATGATGACATTTAGTCATGATTTCCCTAGGCCCTATTACATTAGGTAATTAAGAATGCCTAGTTTTAGGTAGTAGGGAGCAGATTTAACAGCATTATCTTCTCTAACCTGTTAATATCATTACATATTAGTTTATCTTATTAGCTATTTCTCTCACTATCCTAGAAGTAAAGAGTAAAATATTATTTGGTCAATGTAACCAAATCTCAATGTAACCAAGGAAAAAAGAACTGCAGAGAAAAATCTTACATAAGTACTTCATGAAATGAGAGTGCCAGAAGATAAATTTCAAAATTTTTATTTTTCACAAATGTCACCTAGATGATTATTAAAAGTGCAGATTCCTGACTTCAAATGAATGAGTTATATGGTATTTCTAATGTGGGATCCAGGAATCTGCATTTTAACAAGTGCACAGATGTTTCTGCTGCCAGTGGTTTACATTTTATTTCAGGAAAACTTCCTATGTAATTAATGCATTTTTTTTTTAAAAGAACCAAGATTCTTGTGTCTTCTTCTAGCATTCATTAAACTATAGCTAGATAATTTGTTAGCTTGCAAATAGGGTAAAATCTCAGGCCCTTCACAATTGTTGACACACAGCTATGGGAAAAATCCTAAAATTTTATACAAATAGAAATAAATGAACTGAACCTATTTTGAACAAATAACATTACCACGGTCCATCACCTTAGTGAGGGACAGAACTAATCAAAGTATCTTTTATTAAACATAATATTTGGTCTATGTCCTCGGGCTAAAGAGAAAAAGAACTTTGATCAAATAATAAACTATTAGTAGTAGATTTATTTTTCACACAGGTATGGATTAGTAATCCTGAAACTACTTTATGTGTATTCTAAGACTAAGCAAATAAATAAATATATTGTGGATAATGACAGCCAGTTTTCTGACTTTCAAAACAGGTCATTACAAATGACATGGGGGGTTACTGAAATTAAGGCATCAGTAAGTGTGAACTTAAGGGTTTTAATATAGACAGATGATAGAGCTATAGTTAGGTGGCTATAGACATTTGTGCATGGGTATTTAGAGGTGGGTATGTATATGTCTATACAAATGTACAAGAAGTCATCAAAAATTTCATGGAAAGATTCATTTAACTTTTAATTGTATTTTTCCAAAAGCTTTTTGAAGTACCCTTGTATGTATGTACATATATATACTTGTTATTAATTTCACAACTCTGTTCACTGAGAGGGCCTAGACACCATGATATCCCACTAGCAATGAGAAAATGTAGCATCCATACCTGGGTTTCTGCATACCATTCCCCAAAAGAAGGACACAGGGATTTATGATGTAATAAGTAATATCAGGATTTAAACAGCAAATACAAGGAAATTAAAATAATACACTGCTTTAGCTGCATCTCACAAAGCTGTTAAGTTAAAAAATCCTTGTTCTGGGTTTTTGTTTGATTCCTTACTTGATCCTTGGGTTATTTAGAAGTTATATTTATGAACTTATATTTACAAATATCTCACTTTATAAATATCTCAATTTATTGTTACTATTCATTTCTAGTTTGATTCCATTTAGTTCCATTATGGTCAGAGAACATAATTTGTAAGATTTCAGTCTTTTCAAACTTTTCTTTGTGTTTGCTCTAAGTCTTAAAATATATCTTTAACTTATCACAATTTACCTTTAAATAGTTTTATACACTGCACGTATCTTTTGTGATATTGCTATTACTCATTTTATTTCTTCTTGTACTTCTGCCCTTAAAATACATTATTTTCTGTTTAAACAGTCAATTATCTTTTCAAGATACATGTATAATAAATGGAAAGTAGTTCATAGTCATCCATATATTTACCTCTTCTGATGATTTCTGTTTTCTTGTGCAGATCCAAACTTCTATTTTTCTTCTCCCAAAAGAACTTCCTTTAACATTTCCTGTACTGTAGAGCTTCTGGCAATGATTTCTTTCAGCTTTTATTTGCCTGAAAAAGTCTTTATTTCCCCTACAGTTTTGAAAGATATTTTTTTCTGGATAAAGAAACCTATGTTAATAGTACCCCCCACACCTCACTCCTGCCAAAGATGTTTCTATATTATCTTCTGGTTTGCATAGTTTCAAGCAAGTCCTCTATTAATTTTATTCGTGTTTCTCTGAACACACTGTATCTTTTTTTTCATGTTGATTTTAACTTCTTATTTTCTGTTCTGTGTTTTTTTGGCAAATTGACTTATTGTGCTTTGGTGTATTTTTCCTTTTTCCTATGTCTATTATCCTTAGAAATCATTCAGCTTCTTTGATATGCAGGTTTTCAGTTTTCACCAAATTTGGCACATTTTTGGTCTTTATTTCTTGAACACTCTTTTGCACCCTTTCTTATTCTAGAACTCTAAATGGTCGTATATTAGATTCCCTGACCATGTCACACAGATCAGTGATGCTTTATTTTTTTAGTTTCTCTCCCTCTTTGTCTCTCTCTCCTTCACTTGAGTAATTTCTACTGGTATGGCTTTTCTTCAGTAGCGCTTTTCTGTTGTTAGTCTCATGCAGAGCACTTTACATTTCATTTATAATTTTTGTCATTTCAAGAAGTTCCATTAAGTCATTTTTATATTTTCCATTTCTCGCCTCAGCATAGTCATGCTGTCTTCGACCTTTTTGAACGATTCATAACATCTGTGTTAATGCCTTTGTCTGCTACTTTGACCATCACTACTAATTCTGGGTGTGTTTCTATTGACTGATTTTTTTTCTTCTCTTTATGGCTTATATTTTTCTGCTTCTTCGCCTGCCAAGTAATTTTTGATTGGATGTGGACAGTTTGAATTTTACATTGTTGGGTGCTGGATTTTGTTACATTTCGTTGAAAAATGTTGGATTTGTTTCAGTGTGTAGTTAAATTATTTCAAATTAGTTGAATCTTTTCCAACCTTGCTTTTAAGCATTATTAAGATATGTTCAAAGCCGTCTTTACCCAAGGTAAGTTAGCCCCACCACTAACGTATAATTGTGTAAAATTCTACCCGAAGCCCCATGTACCGTAAAGTATTTTCACTCTGGCTGGTGGGAACACAAACTCTTCTCAGTCCTGTGTGAACTCCAGGCACTGTTCAGCTTTCTCTCTTTTGATGGTTCTTTTCTCAGGCTCAGATCATTTTCTCATACATGTACGTAGACCCTTACTCAACAAAGGCTCTCAGGACCTCTCTGCAGGTCTTTGAAGGTCCTCTCTGTGCAACTCCTTCCTCTCCAGTACTTTATCTTGCACTCTGGTCTCCTCCTCCTCCAGTCAGAGAGGCTGTCAGCTCAGTCCACTGAGGATGAATTCTCTCAGCTCTACTCCCTACTGCATCAGTACTTCAGGATGTTGCTGTGGTTTGAATATGGTTTGTCTCCACCATATTGGGTGACTTCAAGCTATCAACATCATGCTACAGAAAACGAATTTGGGAAGACAAGCTCAAAATTGGTCCTCATCAGTAAGTGATCTGCCCACAGCACATCATTAACTGTAACTATAGAATAAAATGTGAATACATAAATTTATACAGACATCAATAAATACTTAAAGTGCTTAATGAGAGAGCAGGGAAAGCTCTTACTTACAGGACAATTTTAACTAACGTAGAAGGAATGGTGCGGTAGAAAACAATGCACATCAAAACTAGCAGGGGAAGTTTTAACGAGGCGTCGTACACAAGGAATATACACAATCTGAAATAATCACTCTAAAAACTGCTTATCAGTTACACAAAGAAAAACAATGACTTCCTGGTAAAGATATATGATGGATGCCACTTTAATCTAGTAATCAATGTTAAGATCCTAAGTATTGGAACAAAATGACATCACATTTTTTTTTCTATGTCTATTATCCTTAGAAATCGTTCAGCTTCCTTGATATGCGGGTTTTCAGTTTTCACCAAATTTGGCACATTTTTGGTCATTATTTCTTGAACACTTTTTTTCACCCTTTCTTATTCTAGAACTCTACATGGACGTATATTAGATTCCCTGTCAGACACACTAAGGAAGGCCAGTGTCATTTCTCTGTGTGACACATTTCTCTGTCACACCTGTTGAATCACTCAGGGTTCCCCCAGAGAATCAGGACCAATAGGATATAGTGATATAAAGAAATGCATTTTATGGAACTGGCCCCCGTGGTTGTGGAACTGGCAAGTTTAAATCAATAGGACAGGCTGGCAGTTTAGAAAGTCAGACAGGATTTTTGTGTTACAGTTTTGAGGCAGAATTCCTCTTTCCAGGAAACCTCAGTTTTACTTAGGCCTTTAACTGATTGAATGAAGCCAACTCATTTAAAGTCAACTGACTCTAGATGTTAACAACATCTACAAAATACTTTCACAGTAACATCTACATTCATGTTTGACAACAGTTCATCATAGCCTGGCCAAGTTGACTCATAAATTTAACCATCACATCTGTCAAAAATGTATAATCAGAATCCAGTCATCCAGTCATGAAAACACATGAGACAGATATAGATGAAAGGACATTTTATTAAAAAACAAACAAACAAACAAACAAACAAGTCCATAACCTTCAAAAACGTCAAAATACTAAAATCAAGAAAGACTAAGGATCTAATTTTGATTAAAGTAGACCAAAGAATCATGACAAAATTAAATATGACGTGGGATCCTGGATTTCATTCAGTACTGGATAAAGAAGAGTATTGAGACAATTGATGAAATTAGATTGTGGAGTGTGAATCAGATACTTTTCTAATTTTGACTATTTTGCGGTGATTTACAAGAGAAAGTCCTCTTTCCTGGGAAGTACACAGGGAAACACAAGAAATAGAGTGCACGATATCTTAATCTCACTCTGTGTAGACAGAATAATGGCCCCCAAATGATGTCTTAATCCTGTAACCTGCAAACGTGTCTCCTTATAGGAAAAAATGGATGTTGCGGATGCGATTAAGGATTTTGCGGTGACGAGGTTGTCCTGGATTATCATGGTGGGCTAAATGTAATCACGAGGCTCTTACAGGTGAGAGAGAGAGGGAAGAGTGTAAGAGTCACAGAAGAAGCCGAGTTCAAAGTCGTGCGAATGCTGGCTTTGAAGATGGAAGGGGCCACGAGCCAAGGAATAAGGCAGACTGGAGGAGCCAGAATTGAGGCAGCCTCTACAAGCTGGAAAAGGCAAGGAACAGATTCTCCCTTACACCTTCCAGAAAGCCTGCTGACACATTTAATGTAGCCCCAGAAATCCCATTTTGGTCCTCTGAGCTCCAGAACAATAACATAACAAATCTGTGTTATGTCCCTAAGTTTATAGTAATGTGTTAAAATAGCAATAGAAAACGAATGCACCTTCAAATGATTCTTGAAAACGTATGCATTTCTTTTAAACAATATATGAAAAGAGAGAATCCTAACACAAATGAAGCAAACATAAAACATTAACGAATTCTGGTGAAGAGTTTCTGGGAGTCACTTGTACTATGCTTGCAGATTTTCTTTATGTTTGAAGTACTGTTAAAACAAGACGTTACAGAAAAGAGACAGAAAGGGTCCTTAGCTTTTAAAAACAGAGAAATATTTACAGTTACCTTGATAGAATATATAGAATTACTTTCAACCAACCAGGGAGGAGGCACGTGGGTGGGGTATGGGCAGGCAGCGGTAACAACCGTGGACCCATGGTTGTTAGGAATCAGGAATGTGTAAAAGAGTTGTGAGTAACTATTTAGTCTGCTTTTGCATGTGTTTCAGATTCTCCATAAAAAGTTTAAGAACAGGATCATTTTATCTAAAAATCTATGGAAAGGAAAATGATTCAGTGCTAGCATTTCCTGTAACAACCAGTCCATCTGGGAAGTCAGCAGCCTCGACTGAAAAAAATATATTGGTGTTAAGTTCTAATGGTCTCGCATCATATCAGTTTAAGAAGTTTTATTGACTTGAACAGATAAACCAGGAAACAAGAGGTTTTTCTCTTGTATGAGTATGTCAGCCAGCAGACGTTAACCTTTCTCCACTTACAATGCTACTTTCAGCCATTTCTGCCATTTGTTTTGCTTTTTGTTTGTTTTTATAATTGTAGGCTCTACCAAAAATGTTTAGAGCACTCTTGAAAATAGCAGGATTTGAAGAGACTGGATGCTGCTTAAAATATGATCCTTGGATAAGCATCACATGCTGCTGGCTTTCTCACAAAATGAGTAAGCACCGATTTTGTGTCTTTCGGGCTTGGAAAGCCGCTTTGATTTTGCTGGAGCCTTCTAGTTAGCAGGTAGTTTGAGGGAGACCATTGGGAAGGGACAAGTGGGATACTTTTGGATTATTATCTTTATTTATTTCACCTGCCTCCCCTTTTTGAATCAATATCTAAAAGAGTTAAGAATGTATTCCCATGCCATTAAAGAAAAAAAAAAAAGAAAGAAAACTAAAATAGTTCAGACAGTTAAACTAGCTTTTTGCCCCTCCCCAATGAAACAAACAAATGAGACCATGCATTTCTTGGCCAGATGCAATGAATTTAAATTTTCCATTAGCATATAATAGGTTTGGACTATAAATCTCTTTGAGCGTGGGAATCAGTGAGGAAAATGCAACACTCTGCAAGCTATTGCTTAAATAAGCTCAAACTGTTATTTTGGAATATTCTATGCCTGTAAAGAGAAAGATAATCGGTTTTATGTGTGTCCATTTAAAAAACAAATAGCACGATTTTTTAAAAAGCTATTTCATCTCTGAGAGATGCAATGACCATGTTTGATGACAAGCCAGATGGCAGCATTTTCTAGACCTGGTGCCAAGAAGCATGACAGGAACCGCAATTTACCTTCCGTGGCGAGGCTCGCGCCGAAAAGCCCCCGCAGCTGCGGGCGAGCGGGGCTGCCGCCGGTAGGTGCGGGCACGGTTGGGTCGGTTCCCTCCCCATTTGGATGCAGCAGGTAAGAGGCTGAATCCGTACCCAGCAATTATGGAATTGGCATGCGCTGCATTGTTTGCTCACAATCATATTCCTACTGGACTTTATTAAAACACCATCTGTTGTCAGGGCAGACAAAGAATCCAAGCAGAAATACATGGCAAGGCGCAGAGAGGAAGAGAAAACCAGAGCATGCATGTGTGCACCGGAGTTCTGCTTCGGGATTTGGTTGCATTTCTAAGAGTCCACGTTTGATCCTGGGGGTTATCTTTTAAGACGATATCCCCACTCTCCCAGATTTTTGTTTATTGCTTTCCACTGCCAGCTAGGCCAAAACAATTTCTGGTCCAAATGAAATTGGCTGTGAGTGAGTCAGTCTGGAATTGAAGGCAGCGAATGCATGTCTGTGGTTGGAAGCCCATCGCATTAGCATGACTACAAATTAAAACCAAAATGATGGAAAGTGAAGTCGTCCCACTGAACGGTGCTCAGAGTAAACTTCTGAGATAATGTTCGGGACATAGGCTGAGTAATAAAGGATATCTGCCAATAATAATAATACCTTCAGGGCACGAGGAAAAGTGACTTTTTTTTCTTTCTTTCTTTCTTTTTTTTACAATCAGCTGTTTTCTCTCACTCTTTTTAATCCTGCAGATGGGGATCAGATATTTCTAATACACAGCTGGTCTCTACAAATGGCCAAGTGTAATTTTTCATACGCCCGCATGCAATTCCAGGTGAAATTAATTAGTCAGAATTCCTTATCAGATAGTATACTAATAAAAAATGTGATGCAAGTAATTAAATATGCAAATACAAGAACGACAACATTAAAACACACTGCTGCGTCATTTCCATTTTACAAAAAGACATCTGTGTGTTTGGAACTTTAGGGCAAACAAAACCCAAACCCAAACCAAACAAACCTTAAAATAAAAGTGTAAACAAGCTCTGATTCATGTGGCAGAATGAGAGCTGCAGCAAAATGAATCTAAAACAAGCACTGAATACTTTCTGGGTAGAAGACTTTAAGAAAAGATTCATTTACTAAAATGAATCAGGAGCATTTGGGGGAAGTCAAAGGGAAAGCTCACACAACGTATGACATCACTGTCTTCTTTGCCTGACATCAGACCCCTCACAGTCTTGCCAGGATATGAGCAGCCCTTAATTTACAGAAATGCTGCTTACCACTTTGCAAGCCTTACCAATATTTACAGAGAATTCAATGAATGAATGAAAAGAGACAGCTGCCACTCCTTCCACCTCATTGCCCATTTCATCTCTAACTCTCCTCCTCTGTTCCATCTTATTTACAGTCATTTTGTTGAGCAGTGCATTGGGCTGGCAGCATTCACTATACCAATGCCTTTTTGTTAAACACATCACCGTTCCTGCTATGAATATTCCCTTTCCTAAGTGTGTTTGACAGAGAACTCTATGATTAACTGACTATATTCTACATTTATATTTCTAATAGGCTTCAAATTATGTGAATATTCCAATTATTATTTTCCCCTTAAAACAGCATTTGAGATTATTTTAAGCCTGTCTCTGATCCCGTGATTTGTACTCACCAATGCTACTTTGCTATTTGGTAATGTATGTACGGCCACGGTGGTAGTTACTATAAAGAATGTCTAAAAAAATAAAAAGGTATGAGTTTCTTTTTCTTAAGGGAATTTATGGGAATAAGATGTGTACTGAAACAACAGAAAACAATATCACGTCACATGGGATGAATATTAGCACGTGGAGCCAACTAGCAGAAGTGTGGGGTCTCAGAGGAAGGAGCGAGCAGAGGAGGTGGTGGAGAGGAGGTCTGGCTTACCTGTCTTGTGAAGCTGGCAAAGCTTATGAATAACTAATGAGGAAGAACAGAACATGCCAAGTGCAGAGGAAAATGGAGGAGCAGCCTTTGCAGAAAGGCGGAAGTAGAAAAGAGGGAGGGGTCTTCAGGAAACACTAAACAGGGTTCTTGGCCCAAAGCAGCAAAGGCTGATGATTTAATGAGAAAGACGTTTCAAGAGGCCCCCATGGTTTATTGCATCTCGTGCAAGGAGACCAACCTTCCAGAGAGCACAGTGATGATTTTCATGAAGGAGAAAGTAATAGAATCTCTTCGAAAATATTTTTAGGCTCAGTAAAATTTTGATGTACAGCATTGTCTGCAAAACAGACTATATAAATATTTGAAGACCAAAAGTTTCCAAGAAAGAATAAATTGGTAAATGTAACCACTGAAAAATGAATAGTAAGAACAAGTTGCAGACCTTAAATGCTCTTGTTCTGAATCTGCCCCTTTTATATGGGAAGAATTTGGTTTATATTCTACACTAGGTACTGGAGCAAACCAAATGAGGAAGCGTATTTTGTGGTCACCACAACCTGGGCTGGGACAAGTGAGTTCTGTATCCAGGGCAGCAGAGCTTCAGCCAGGTACCATGCTTGAAAGGAAGGAGCCTACGGTCTAAGACAAAATAAAATAAATGTCTCTTTGTTAAGTCTGAGGGTGAAATCAAACCACACATGGAATAAAAGTGTGGCAAAGTCTGAAGCTAGGAAGAGCTGGAATAGGTTAAGAGATGGGGTAGGAGCTGGACATGTGGACTGAGGATAGAGGCTGTCTTAGTCCATCTTGCATTACTATAACAGAATACCACAAATGGGGTAATTTACAAAGAAAATAAATGTATTTCTTACAGATCAGGAGGCTGGGAAGTCCAAGCTCAAGGAACCCGCATCTGGCAATGACCTTCTTGCTACTTTATCTCATGGTGGAAGGTGAGGGGGCAAGTGCAAGAGTGAGCTGATCTTGCTGTTATCAGGAACCCACTTCCCATGGCAACGGCATTAACCCATTCGTGAGGGTATGGCTTAATCATCTGTTAATAGTCTCACATCTGAATGCAGGCATAATGGCAATTAAATTTTAGTATGAGTTTTGGAGGGGACATTCAAGCCACAGCAGAGGCCGTAAAAATTACGTGGTTATCAGAGCCCTGGCTTTATGTGGTGCAAAGCAGAGGCCCAGACGCAGGTGTTCCAGGAAGGAAGGAAAAAAAGAGAGAAATACATTGACATTTTACCCCCAAGTGTACATGTTAGTAAAAGTTTTCCATTCATGGATAGAATTGATCCTACTTAAAATAAAAGCATGACTGTATGTCATTAAGGTATTTAAATTACATCACTATTAACTTCATCAGCAGAAAATGTTGACACAGAGATAGCTACCTACATGGTATCATTAGAGTGGTAGAAAGAGGTTTTTTCTTTTATTATTAAAATATTAATATATTATTAATATATATTAATATTAAAATATAAATAAAATATAAATAAAATAATAAAAATATAAATTTTAAAAACCTCTTTATACAAGGTGATATTTAACCTGTCCCTCACCCTCATATTCCCCAGTATTCACAGTTCCTAACTCTTCTCCAGTGGAAAATTCCATGAGAATAAGCTTCTGTTTTAGGAATTCTGCTTGGAGAAGAGCAAGAAATATCTCCTCCTTTTGCCACCACTGCCTTCCTTTCCACCCACTATGCTGAATGTTGATCCCCTTCTCTGGAACTGGTGTCTTCACACATAGACTGTTGGCTATTGGCATTAATTCAAGACATATGCTCATTCCTTCGCTCAGCAGAAGGATTTAGTTGGAAACCTCAGCATCTGAAGGGAAGACTGGAACAAAGTATAGTCATTAAAATGTCTGCTGTGTTATGGAAAACAGCGATACAAACAATCTGGAATATTCTCACCAATTTTAACAATTTCTTCCTTACAAATATGAGTGTGCACACACACTGCCCTGAGATTTTTTAGCCTTTGGTCAAAAGCAAAACAGTATCCATGAATGCAACAGGGTTGTCTCTGGTCCCCAAATGTGCTTTCCAGTAGCGTAAATCATGGTGGGGGGGGGGGAGAGAAGACAAGCATAGGCTGTCACAACCCATACTCCCCTGTCACTGCAGACTTGGCTGGCTCCCTTGGGTGAGAAGTTTTGGAAATGTAGAATAAAAATATCTCCAGGCTTGTGTTTGTTTATACCACAGAGCAGAAAGCTGAGAGAGTCTCTAGGGCAGCTCTCTATGTCCTTTTATATCTTAGACTGCTGAAGACATCTCCTCTTCCTATAAGGCTGAACCCCAGGAGGTGAAGCAGGACCTCATATTATACAAATATTGACAGGAAGAATGCAACTGTAGGCTTTCCACAGGCCCTTCCTGTTGTGTTGAGATGCCAAGAGCATCTAAACAAATATTGAATCTTTTTTTTTTTTCTTTTTCTCTTTTTTCAATAGTAGCAATAAGTATTTGGAGCAAAGATGTCCATGGTCTCTCAATAAAGGGCTACTGTACTGAATATCACTGATGTGCTAATCAGTGGTAAAGTCTAACACTTCAGCACAGAAGCTAAGACTGTCAGGGAGCAGTGCAGCTGTCAAAAGCATTTTCCAAGAAATCCCCTCACAGGAGAGTTGCTCAGAAGTGAGTGATAGCTACTAGGAGAAGTTTTCAGATGGAATTACAAACTACTAGAATATGTCTTCATATTTAAGAGGCACTGTATTAGTCTGTTTCTGTTGCTTATAACAAAATATACTAGGTAATTTGTAAGAAAACAAAATTTATTGCTTACAGTTTTGGAGGCTGGAAAGTTTAAGGTCCAGGGAACACGTCTGGCGAGGGTCATGGTGGTGGCAACAGTGACCCAGGAGTCTCACATGGTAGAAATGGCAAGCAAAAAGAGAAAAATAACCTCCTCATTCACTCTGTTTAAAGCCACCAGAACCATGCCCCTGACCACCATTATTAATCCATTCATTATGGCATGGTCCTACAATCTAATCACCTTTTCAAGGCTCTACCTTTCAATTACTGTAATGCTGTAATGGGATTTTCTATCCTCAACAGTTATAGTGGGGATTAAGTTTTGGGGAAACAATCAACCTAAGGCATTCCACCCCTGGCCCTCTGAAACTCATGTCCTTTTCACATACAAATACATTTATTTCACCCCCAAACTCTGAACTCATTTCAACTCAGAAGTCCAAAGCTTAAATTTGCATTTATGAAATCAAAACAAATTATCTACTGCCAAGATACAATAGTGGGACAAGCATAGGGTACACATTCCCATTCAAAAAGGGAGAAACAGTGCAAAAGGAAGGGGTAACAGGTCCCAAACAAGTCTGCAAGTCAGCAGGGCAAGCATTAAATCTTACAGCTGGCAAATCATGTACCTTGACTCCATGTTCAACATCCTCTGCATGCGGATGCGGAAGTTGGGTCCCCAAATCCTCCACTCCTATGGCTTTTCTGGTCTCAGGATACACTTCACCTCTCCCAGGCTGGCATTGCACTCTGGTAGTTCCACAAGTCTGGGTCCCCAGGCTTTTCCATACATCCTTTGACATTGGGGTGGAGGTTCCCAATCCTCCACAGCTTTAGAATTCTGTGAACCTGTAGGCATAACACCACATGGACATCACCAAGCCTTCTGGCTTGTATTTTTCAAAGCTGCATGTCCAGCCACACCTGGGCCAAGTTAGCCACAGCTAGAGCAGCCAAAAAGCCAGGGTGCTGATGGAGGAAGCAACATCCTGAGGTGGCCCTGGGCAGTGAGCCTGTGGCGGGCACCTCAGGCCTGTTCCCAAGATCATTCTGTCTCCCTAGGCCTCTGGTCTGTTAATGGAAGAGACAGCTCCAAGATCTCTGAAATGCTTTCCAAGGTCTTTTTTCCCTTTCTCTTCATAATCCCTTTCTTCTGTACTCTTCTCCTTAGCACATGGTCACTGGGCTGCATTATTGCATTTTTCTCCAGAATACCCTGTCTGCTTCTCTGCCACATGGCTAGACTGCAAATTTTCCAAATTTTTATGTTCTTCTTCCCTTTTAAATTCTGGCTTTATGTCATGCCTTTGCCACTATAACTCAGTGTAGGCTGTTGCAAGTAGCCATGCAGCTTCCTTAATACTTTTCTGCTTAGAAATTTCTTCCACCAAATACTCTGGTTCAAAGCTCTTAAGTTCTAACTTTTACAGAACTTTTGGGCACAAACAGAATGCAGCCACATTTCTTGCCAGTTCATAGCAAGGGTGATCTTTGTCCCAGTTTCCAATAAACTCTTTATTTCTATTTGAGATCTCCTCAGTATGGCCTTTACTTTCCATATTTCCATAAGCATTCTGGTCACCACCATTTAACCAGTCTCTAAAACATTCCAAGCATTCCTTGGTTTTCTTATCTTCTAAGCTTCCATCAGCTTCTAGGCTTTTTCTAGCCTGTTCTTCCAAATTCTTCCAGCCTCTCCTCAACACCCAGTTCCAAAGCCACTTCCACATTTTCAAGTATTTGTTATAAGCAACATCCCACTTCTCTGTACCAGTTTTCTATATTAGCCCATTTCTGTTGCTTACAACAAAATATACATAACTGGGTATTTTGTAAGAAAATGAAATTTGTTGCTTACAGTTTTGGAGGCTGGGAATTTCAAAGTTCAGGGAGCACATCTAGTGAGAGTCTTAGTGATAGTGACAGTAAACCAGGAGTCACTGAAATGGCAGAGCAGAGAGAGAAAACTAACGCCCTCAGGCACGGATAGTAAAAACTCGAATCCTGGCATTGCCAAATTACTATAGCAAGTAATGTACTCTTGTTGTCTTTCTAATCAGTTAAATTTATGATGAAAGTAAGGGAGTATTCCTGCTGATGGGGAAGAATTTGAGAGATGAGTCTCTTTATATCTCGAATTATTGGTGAGAATGAAGAACTCTTGGCGAGGACTGAGAAAACAGTCCAAGACAGAACTTAAAAAAAGATGGACTGGTAGTGAATAGGAAGAAAATATCACAGGAGGGATAAAAGAGGATTGGAAGAAAGATGCTACTTGGACCATATAATGTATCTGGGTATCTTTTGAAACAAGTTCATTCACATGTTCTGAGACATAAGCAAAAACCTTAGAACATAATGTTATAAGGTGAGAAGGATGAAAGTTATTCATAGTGCCTGGGGAGTCCCTGTTGAGAAGTACGGAGCCGGTTTTATGTAAAGTGACATGGGTAATCCAGAAGTGAGCTGAGTCACTGAGGCATGCCTGACAGAGAGACGTCTTAAAGTTAGTAAAGCATTTCTTACATTGGCTGAGTTGTGTAAAGAGGACCAGGAATGTATCTGTGGTCACTTTGAAATCTTGTGTAGAAAGCTCAAATACATAAAACCAACTGCCGATGGAATGTTGTGAATTGGAAAAGAAAAGGAAAAAGGGTGTGGACATGAACCACCCATTATGAAGATGTTATCAAAGAACAGGGTTTCTTCTTCTAATGTTTGCCAGAAGAATGGATTCTCCACAGGACCGAAGGACAACTGGCAAAAAGAACCAAAAAAAAAAAAAAAAAAAAAAAAAAAAGTGACCAGGTCAAAGGAGTTTTGAACTGAAAGTTTAAACAAGCACATGAGAAATATTCTTGAGAAACCTTTCAGACAAAGTGTAGCGAGGATAACCAGAAATTTTCTAAGAAATACTAGGATGGAGAATTAGCATTAATACTTAAAGCTACAAAAAGCTTCTAAATCATAAAGAATACATAAGTGGGTTTGCATTCCAGTAGAAAGAGTTTAAAGAAGACTCCAAAATTCAACAGACGGGATGGGGTTGAAATATGGCTGATGATAGAAAGATTGCCTTATTTGAAAAAAAAAGAATAAACAGACTTGAAAGTAGAACAAAACCCTATGTCAACAAATTATAAACACATAATGATGTTTTATAAATCACTTAATGTAGAAAGCACATTAAAAAGCAAAGAAGCTGTTGTGAATAATGCTGCAATGAACAGATACCTCTTCAGCACACTGATTTCAATTCTTTTTAATATATACCCAGAAGTGAGATTGCAGGATCATGTGGTAATCTCTTTTTAGTTTTATAAGGAACATCCATACTGTTTCCCATAATGGCTGTATTAATTTACTTTCCCATGAACAGTGCACAAAGGTTCTCTTTTCTCTACACTCTCGCCAGTACTTGTTATCTTTTGTCATTTTTGATAATAGCCATTCTAATAAGTTTGAGGTGGTATCTCATTGTGGTTTTAATTTGCATTTCCCCAATGATTAGTCATGATGAGCATTTTTTTCATATATCTGTTGACCATTTGTCTGTCTTCTTTTGAAAAATGTCCATTTAGGTCTTTTGCCCATTTTTTGATTGTGTTGTTTTCTTGCTATTGATTTGTTTGAGTTCCTTATATATTTTGGATATTGGCCCCTTATCGGATGTGCAAATATTTTCTTGCAACTCATGGGTTGTTTCTTCACTGCGTTAATTTTTTCCTTTGCTGTGCGGAAGCTTTTTAGTTTGATGCAATTCCATTTGTTTATTTTCGCTTTTGTTTATAGAAACAACCTAAATGTGTAAGTGTGTGTATATATATGTGTGTATGTATATATATATGTGTGTGTGTGTATATATATATAGTATTACACAACGTAATACTATTCAGTCTTTAAAAAGAAGGAAATTCTGTCATTTTTAACAACATAGATGAACTTGAAGGGCATTGTGTTCAGTGAAATAAGCCAGGCACAGAAAGACAAATACTACATGATTTCACATATATGTGGAATCTAAAAAAGTTGAACTCACGGAAGTAGAGAGTAGAATGATAATTATCAGAGGCTGAGTAGAGGGGTGAATGGGTGAAGGGAAGATGTTGGTCAAAGGGTGCACAGTTTCATTTAGACTGGAGGAGTAAGCTTTAATGATCTACTGCACTGAGCGGTGAATATAATAAATAATAATGCCTTGTGTATTTCAAAATTACCAAAAGAGTAGATTTTAAATATTTTCACCACAAAACAGTAAGTACATGAAGTGATAGATTTGTTAATTAGTTTGATTTATTTGTTTTACCATGTAAAAACGTATTAAAACATCACATTGCACCTCATAAAAGTATATGATTATTATTTGTCAATTAAAAATAAAACTGAAAGAGAATAAAAAATAAAAAATAAATATAGCAATGGGGCAAAGATCAAAAGGTAATTAAAAGTATTTTGGTACAGAAGTAGGCTGCATTCTATCTTGTCAGATGAGATTATGGGTAAAGTTTTCCTAATGTGGGTTAAAACCTGACATAAATGCAAGGTATAGTCACAGCAGGTGAATCTGACTGTTGGGGAATTTGTTTGTTTTTATTCTTCTAAGAGCAGGACATCTGAGAAACTCTTATCTTGTCCACAGTTCCATGAATCAGAAAGATGAGGAAGTAATAAGGGAAACCTTTACTCCAAATTGAATTCTGAGTATCATTTTAAAATTTGAAGTAATGAGAAACTTGGGGAAGAGGAATATCTATAATATTTTAGTCCTTAGTTACCAAGGAAATAAATTAATGATGTTGATAGTTGTAGTGGATTGAATTATGTCCCCCCAAAACTCATTGAAGCTTGAATTGTATCCCCCACATTTTATGTACTAGAAACAGCCCCCGTTGTTGACTGTTAAGAGGGTAGGAAATCCTATTATGGTAATTGTAAGGTGGGGGCCTTAAAGAGGTGATTGGATTGTAGGACCATGCCCTAGTGAATGGATTGAAAATGGTGGTCAAGGGTGTGGTTCTGAGGGCTTTAAAAGAAGAGGAGAGTCTCTCTGCCCTCTCTTTGCTCTCTCTGCTTCCACCATCTTGCAATGTGAGACCCCTGGGTCACTGTTGCCACCACCAGATGGACTTCGGACTTCTCAGCCTCAGAATCTGTAAGCAATAAATTTCATTTTCTTTATAAATCACCCAGTTCCAAGTATTTTGGTATAAGCAATGAAAATGGACTAATACAATAGTCAAACAAAATTTAGATATTATCACATTGGGATGGACAGCATTCCAAGGGCTTTGACATAAGGTAGATCTGGTTTTAAGCATCCTGGGCTCAACTATTTACTATCTTAGTGACCTTGACCAAGTCAACACTTTCTTGTTGAGACTTTTTTCTGACTTCCAATGAATAGTTTACATACGTTCAGAATACGGTGTTCATACCGTATGCTGCACTAGACCAGAATATTTGACTCCAAAATTTCTGTAATTCTCTCTTACATCAATAAGGTCACTGAAATGAAAATTACTGAAATAATTCAAAATCTGGCAATTGACTATGTCTGCATTTGGGGAGTGGAAAAATGGCCATACTGGGCCAGTTACCAAGCAACCACTTTGTAATACCCTATCTCACAAGACTGAGAAGAGAACAAAGAAATGATGCTCTCCTATTAGACCCCATTAATTCCTTTTAAAGGGAGACATCACCAATGCAAAGATAGCAAGTCATTTCTTTAGCAACACATTGGTAATGGGGTTTTGCATTTCTATGACCCTTCTTCTCATTTTTCTGTATTAAATTTTATCATTTCTTGAGACATAGACCACTTTGGGAATCATGAAAGCTACAATGAATGAATGAGGGAAGACATGAAAAACCTTAGACGGTTGCACATATATTTTGCCCTTAATATCCACTTATGGATCCCCAGATAAAGCTACACATAAAATATATTATTACTAATTTTTAAAATTTTCACTCATACTCCCAAGATATTTACCTATTAAAATATAAAGCAAATATTAAAATTGAAGGAAAATATGGATAATTACTAAAAAAGAAGACACAGGAATATTCAGCAATTGCAAAGACCTAATGATGGTCATCTAGGACATTATATTCTTTGCTTGATTCCATTTGAATTTTTTTTTCTTTCAAAATGTTTTCATTTTATTTATTTTTTAACATTTTGTTGTATATGTTTGTTGTTTCAATACGTATATATACTGACAATGATTCAATTAGGGTAGATAGCATAGTTTTGTACCCACTAGTTCACAGTTTTTCCTCCTCCCCCTCACCTCTGGTAACCATTATCGTAGACAATTTTTCTGAAATTATGAGTTCAATTTAATTTTCAAATGGACTTTTTATTTTTTTGGTGGCTGGCCAGTAAGGGTAAGACCCAAACCCTTATCGACCAGCCACCAAAAAAAAAGTCCATTTGAAAATTAAATTGAACTCATTATTTCAGAATAATTGACTACAATTTGTAGATGAGAATTAATCTGTATTTTATTGCCTAAAACATATCTCTCTCTGCTTTAGAAGACCCACAGCTATTTTTGGTGAAGATGATTCCACAGACTACCTTGTCAGTATTACCCAGGGCACTTTTTGAAATGCATATTCCTGGTCTTTTTGCCATTCCTACAGAATCAGCTTCCTGATGGTGATATCCATAAATATATGTTTTTAACAAACATCCAGGTGATCCTTAGCCAAAGTAATGTTTGAGAACCACTTAGCCATAGTTTTAAAAGGTCTCTATTAGGAGTTTTCAGATATCTAACCAAAGCTTAAGTCCTCAGAATGATATGAAATTTCACTTTGCTAAATGAAATGCATTTTCAACCTGGATTTCCTATTTTGGGGAAATGGATGCTTTTATAGATGTGATTGTACTGTCCATGAGAAGTTAAAAGTGCTACAACCCCAAGGGGTATAAAACTCTGCCTATCTGTGATTGTTATCTTGTTCAGTTAATAAGAAATAATAACAATCATATCATCTGGGGAAGTAACATGAATTGCGGTGACCATTTTCACCTTGACAGCAGAGTAGCAGGATCTCTTGAGATTATTTTCGGAGAAAAGCATAATACCCAACACTGAGTGAGATTCAAAGTTTTCAAAAGAAATAATTTTATAACAATATGCACATTGTGAAGTCCAGCAAAACTTGAGATGTATCTTTCCTTTGATTCTAATAATGGAATATACAAATAGATGAAATCGAGTGGGATATATTTTTGCTCTTCTATATCACTTTAATTTTTCATACCTGTATTTTTTTTTTTTTTTTTCGTTTTTCCCCAAGGAAAGAAAAACATGGGGAGGGGAGGTCTGGGAAGAGGAAGCAAACACAAGGAAACTGCCAACTGTTCCAAAAAAGAATGGTTTTATGATACAGGATTCCATTAAGGATTTAAGAGAGGCAACTAAACTAATTACAGGAAGCTGAACAGCTCCCTCCCCTAAGGATGGCACTCAGTGTTGGCCTGCTAAGAAGATAAATGCCAAACACATATGTTGTCATGGGGTCAGTGCTTGCCCTGTACTGAAACAACCTGGAATGTTCTGGCATTCCTCTTGTCTCATGAGCTACCTGTGCACGAGCATCAACATATAGGAGGAAGAGTTTTTCTCACTGTGCACTGCAAACATGCTGAGGCTATGTAACATCCGTGCCAGAACTTTTGCTTCCTTGTAAATCATATCTCAGCTCTTGCTGGGGCAATGAGGAAGAAATTTGGGGCATATAAATGTAAATCATTGCATGCCCTATAGAATTGAATGATAATCAAATTGATTTACCAGCTATGCATAGCTCCCTGAGAAACTTTGAGAGTTGGAAGTAGTTTCAATGGGGTAGAGAGGCTGGCTTTAACTGAACTATTCACATATAATTAAAATAATAAGCAATCGTCATTATCTATCACAACTTTCTGGGTGGAGATTGCCATCAGTCTCTGGAAGCATACTGTAGTAAGAAAATGGAAGAGAATAAATTCCACACCCCATGTCAGAATGATTTCTGATCACTGTATGTTCTATTGTGGCCCAAATAAATGTATTTGATTTATACCGGCACAGCTGATACCAGCTATGTGTACATTTCTCCTATTCTTACTCTTATGTGTCTAAGTACTCAGCAAGGGTCAAGAGAAAACCAGTGGGATCAAGTTCTCTCTGACTTTGGATTCATAATCTTAAGAAATGATGCTGCCAGGTTTGGACAGTAAGAAATGCATCCCTGAAAGAAATACATTTCCCCATAATTTGGGTACCTGTACAAATATAAATGTTTCTTTTTCTTTTTTCTTTTTTTCTCCTTCTTTCTTCTCCAGGACTGTGTGTTATGTTCAATTCAGTCCTAAAGATGAACAGGTAAATACCTCAAGTATGTGAAGCGTGGGCTTACCTTGAGTACTTTTTTAGCTTTGCCTGTAGTATATTACAGATGCAGTCATTCCAGAAAGTACTAACCTGAACACTAATTTCATCAACAGAGTAACAAGGTATATTAGTCTATTTCTGTTGCTTATAACAAAATACCTGAAACTGGGTAATTTGGAGAGGAACAATATTTATTGCCTACAGTTTTGGAGACCAGGAAGTCCAATGTCCAGGGAACACATCTTGTGAGGTGACTCTACAGCAATGCAGGGTGTCATGCGGTGAGAACAGTGGAGTATAGAGAGTGCTTACTCCTCATTCTTTCTCCTTTTAAAGCCCTTAGAACCACGTCCATAATCACCATTAAGCCATCAATGGATTACTCCATTTACTGAGGCATGGTCTTCACAATCTAATCACCTCTTCAAGGACCCACCTTCCAATTACCATAATGGGATTTTCCACCCTTTGAACAACATCACAGTGGAGACCAAACCTGAAACACATTAAACTTCGGGTGGACACCATTCAACCCATAATACAGAGAAACTAGAAAATTCTCATTGTCCTAGAAATTGTAAGTTCAGGCTTCTCATTTGACAAGCAGTATTGCAATGGTAGATGCAAATTTACAAGGTTTATCCACAATCCCTCAGAAGCTAATAGAAGTTTTCATTGATTGTCTTTTCAGAAAAAAGAGGACGCCATTATTACAGACCAATCAAAGAAATTATTCAATGAATAAAAAAGCAATCTTACAGATGTAATCTCATCTACAGGGCAAAATGTTTACAACTTATGCTCAGAAATCCACATTTTCTACTCACTTTATTGTAAAGAGGAGCTATACATATATGTACATATGTGTATATATACATATATTTATTTATTTTATTTCTGAAAGTCATCAACAGAGGTAAAAATAATTGATAGTTCTTACAGATGTTTCAGGGGCCTCTGACTATTTACCATCAAATCAAAATCTTACTTTAATATACACTTAACAGGTTTGAATGAACTTTTCTTGGTCTTTTCTCCTAATTAGATCTTCTGACATTTCATTCGTGGGTTCTGTCTACCTACCTATCTACCTACCTACTAACCTACATGTAAATGTATGTATGCATATATGAGGGTACTTCAAAAAGTTTATGGAAGGATTTATATTATCTTTCAATTCCATTTTTCCATGGACTGTTTATTTTCTTTTGGCAGCTGGTCAGTGCTGGGATTCGAACCCTTGACCTTGGTATTACAACACTGTGCTCTAACCAACCAAGCTAACAGGCCAGCATCCACAAACTTTTGAAGTACCCTTGTATATGCATATACCAGCATATATAAGCTATTATTACTTCATTATTATTAAACATTACTATGTACAATTCTATTAGTATACTTGAGAATCATTTGTTAGAAGAGTTAACATTTAACACCTATTTCTATGCATACATACAAGTACAGGGTAATGTTCTCTGTCAACTATTATGTGTAATTAGATAAAATGACATGCTTTCTGGATGAGCAACTAAACTTTTTGGAGGGTAGGATGTTTGTTATTTACTAATCATGATTCCAATAATATCTACTCAGGTGGTTTTATAGGTAAGTCAAGCTTCTCATTAAGTCACAGTATTTCTCTTAGGATAACTTCTATGACATATTGTGAATGTTATAATAACCCGACTTTTCACAATTTATCATGAGAAAAAAATCCAAAAGCATTAAAGTGATACATGTACAAAGACATTCAGTGCGGTATTGTTTTCAGTAATGAAAATTTTAAAACTATCTGAATGTTCACCAATAGAGGGGAATAATCATGATTTACCATATTGAATACATATACAACCTCTAAAACAGTTTTGAAATACTAATTTTGAAAACTGGAGAGCAACTGGAAAAAGAAAGTTGGGGATGTAACCATTAAGAATGAAAAGCCACATGTAAAAGTGTATTTTTGCTGTATTATTCATGTATAGTCAAAAAATCACACAAATGGCAGGGAGAGTAGTAGATTCATTACAACTGATTGGTTTTTACAGCTTTTATCTGTATAATTCTACAATGTCCATAATTAAAACTATTTGGGAATATCAGGGCGTTTATTACTGCAGTTTTTTATGTTGTTATCATGATGTTTCTTTAACACAATTGGCAACAAAATATCTTCTTGTGCAGATGCAATTTTTTCTTCAAATGCAATTTTATTTATTTATTTTTATTTATTTTTTGGTGACTGGCCAGTATGGGGATCCGAACCCATGACCTTGGTGTTGCAAGGCTACACTATAACTAACTGAGCTAACTGGAGAGAGGGAGATGGGTTAAAGAGTAACTGGGTAAGTGACACAAAAAATTATTACAATTTTTTTTTATTTTAACAGAAAAACACAGGACTTGTGTGTGTGTGTGTGTGTGTGTGTGTGTGTGTGTGATTTTTCTTTATTTTACGGAATCATAGTTGATTATACATATTTTGGGGATTCATTGTTGACATATGTTGATCAAATCAATATTACTAGTATATAGATTGTTACAAATTGAACTTATTCTTCATGTCCCTTGTCTAATCTCTCCCTATCCGCCTCACATCACTGATAACCCTAGATTTCTTCTCTTCTTCTGAAAGAATAATGGTTACTCTGTTGATTTGTTGCCTAGATGGTCTGTCTAATGCTGAGAGGTGTGTTCAGGTCCCCCAGTATTATAATAGAGCAGATACTTCTTCTGTCACTCAGGAATGGGCTTTGTGGAGAGAGACATCCTCTTCTTTTCTTTGGTCTCTGCTGGTGACTCTCCTTGTGTCTATGCACTCCAGTGGCTGGTGGACTATCTGCGTGGTGGTTGTGACGTCTAGCCACTTTTGTGACAGTTGTGGTTACTGTGGTGGCTGTGGTGGGCCACCCACATGGAGGTGATGTTTTGGGCATGCTTCTTGGCACTGACAGTGTGCCGGATGTGGGCTTAGGTCCCTGGGCAGGCCCCGAGGCACTGGCAGTGTGTCTGGTAATGGGCAGGGGGTCCAGTCCCTGGCTCCATGCCTCATGTCCCCTAGTGGACCTCAGGGCTCTGGTGGTGCGCATGGGCTGGAACTAATTTTTTGATCTTTGCCTACTTCTAAAATGGGAGAACTTCCTGTGTGACCAGCACTTGAGCTGTGTGACTGAGCTAAATTGCTGTTTTGCTGCTGTTTCCCTAGCAAAGGCTTTTTGTGCAGCTCAGGGTTTAATGGTTGACCTTATAGGTACTTTCGGCTCTCCAGAGAGCAGGTGCACCTGGGTTGTATAGAAACTCTGGTGTGGGCCTGAGTCTTTTCAACAAACTGCACCCCATGCAATTCCACACTGCTGACCAATCTCCTCTGAGTAGTCCTGTGTTAACTGTGGGGGCAGATTGGCTGACCTTGCTATGTCCCAGTGTCCCTCTGGTGGGCCCATCTCCACCACCACCCATGTTCCAAACACTTCCCATGAGACAGGCCCTGCGCTGGTCCCTTGCGTTGACTCACTGGCCTCTGAATGGTTCCTTTTTTCAGTTGTTGTGGCTCCTTGCTCCTGTGTGGGTCCACAGGAACACTATTAGTGGTCTTGCTGTCCTGGGGGCCACTAAAGCTCTCTTCTCCCCTGCCACCTCCAAGTAACTCCATCTGAAGGGCACAGCTGTGGCTTCTGTCGGCTCCTGCTCCACGTGCTCAGCAGCTCCAGCCTTAAAGTGGCTGTGGCCCAAAATGCTCCGAGCAGTTTTTTCTTTCTCTCATCATGGCTTCTCTCACCTTCATGAACTCCGTAAGTCTTTCCTCTTCTTCCTCGGAGCTCTAGCAGCCCCAGCTTGGCTGCTGTTACATTTTTATAGTTGAAATTGGTTGATTTGTGGGAGAGAGTGACATTGGGGACCATCTATTCCACCATCTTGACCAGAACTCATAATTACGATTTGTAATGATGAAAATACTAATAATATTGGTTTGATCATCACACACCATACAGGAATACTGACAGTCAGCTCTGCACCCCATAAATATATATAATCAAAACAAAATAAATATAAAACAAAAATAGTTGGCATCTTGAAACTATGCAGTTTCAATTGTGAAGTTGTACTTTTTCCCTTTCAGCTTTGATTTACATTTATCAGCAGATTCCTCTTGCTGTGAAAGTTACACCAAATCGCTGCCCCATACCCCACCCCACCCCCAACCCACAGTGATTTCAGAGTATCTGGTGAAAGAAAAGTAGCTTCCCTCAACGAATTCTTGGTACCAGCATCAACTTCCTACATAACAAATTACCTACACACCTACTTTCAGAACAAATTACAACACATTTTACAGCTTAAAAGAGCACAAACTAACTATTGAACAATTTCCAAAGGTCAGGAATTTGGGCATGGGTTAGCTGGTCTTCTGCCCTGCATCCCTTCAGACTGAAGTCACACTGTCATCTCCCGTGAGACTCACAATCCTCTTCCAAGCTCATTTAGATTGCTGGAAGAATTCAATTCCTTGCAGTTGAAGGACTGAAGTCCCTACTTTCTTGCCAGCTGTCAGTCGGTGGGTCAATTTTAGCTCCTAGAGGAGTCACGTGGCTTTCCCTTTGCTCCTTTAAGGCCAGCAAGAGAAATTCTCTCTTATCTGCTATGATGGGGTCCTACGTAACGTAATGTTTTCATGAGAGTGACTGTGCCACCACCTTGCTCATGTAAGGTAACTTGACCATCATATTCACTGAGGGGGAAGGGATTACACCTGGCCCATACACCAGCAGGTGGGAACCTTAGGGGCCAGCCCAGAATTCTGTTTACTGCAATACGCCTACCTAGACTATAAACAGAATAAAGAAATTAAGATATTTCCTTTCTTTCTAAGATAAAGAAATTATTATATAAGATATAAAATATATAAATAAGAAAATTAAACATAGTCTCTTTATTTCAAAGAAGAAGAGAAAGATAGAATATTCTTTAACACAGAGGTACACATCTCCCTACGATTTTGGGGAAGGACAGTTTTCCCTCAGTGAAAAACCAAGTAATGACATACTTGACTTTCATGGAGTATTTTTTTTTTTTTTACTTACAGACATTAAATTGATGAAGAACTGGTGTCTTATTAAGAAGTGAATTGTTATTCTCTGTCTTCAATATTCTAGTCTGTGATCTGCTTGCTTTCCTCATAGGAGAGTGTTCTTGTTCATGTTTTATCTCCAGGGTAACTTCTGCAAACTATGGCAGATGTTAAAGTAATTAAGGGTGCACCCAAAGTAAAATGCTTTCTGCTTCCCGTCAACTCTACTCTATACATAAGTGTGTTAATATTTATATGATAGCCTATTTAGTTTGAAAGTATGCCAAGTTTGTCTGTGCCATCAGTACACTCATCAGAGTTATCTCCTTCGTTCCACTGTATGGAGAAATTCAGGAAAACTGATAGGCTATCTGCTTCTTCTGAGGCTTCTCGACTAATCAGTGATGTAACTGGGCATGTAACTTAGTCTGTCATTATTTGCCTATGTGCCCACAGCCAACAAAAAGGAAGTGAGCACTATAACACAAGTTTGAGTTGCAAAAGCAATCTAAAAAAAAAAAAAAAAACTGAGGCAATATGAAACTCTCACCTAATTTCGCCGATAGCATTTCTTTGGAGAAACTAGGTAATACCATTAATTCTTGTCCCCCATGAATTTATTGAGTCTTTAGACACATGGATGCTTAATGTTCTCGGCTGTCAAATTTACTGTGTTAATCTCCATTTAGGAACATAATTTTGCAATCCCATTCTAAAATTGGCTAAACAGTTTTTCTAAGTTGATGTCTTCCAAAGATAGCAGACCCAAACTCTGCACCCTGTGAGTGCTGTGACATCATTTAGGATAATGACTGAACTCTCCGTGGGTTTCTAACAAGCACCCCTCACACTGAAGCACAGCCTTTAAACCCTTCAGCTCAACTCTCTGCTAATGGAATTAGCTTAACTCCCTGCTGGGATGGAGTAGCACCAAATAAACATTCTTGGAAGTTATCATTTTCTTCTTTATTTATGCTACAGTGCACAGAGTTTTTCTTGTTTGGCAGGTGCTTCTGTTTTCCAAAGCAAATAAAGGAAAAGCAGATAAAGAAAAAAACTGTTTCTTTCTAGGAGTTAATCGATACTTTCTCAAAATGCTTTTCTGTGGTATGCCCAGTGTTCATCATTTGATTTCCAATGTTCTTTTTATACTGTTGATTTTAAATTATAGTTACCTGAGCTTTGATTTCTTTCTTAACTTCTCACGTTTTTTTCATTCCTTCCAGTAAATTCTTTCAAATAATCTCAGAAAGAATATCTGCTCTCTTAGCATATAATGGTAGATCTACAGGCATCAGACCTTCACTGTGCACTTCCAGATATATCCTAGGTAATAGGAAACACATTTTGTCTTCCTATTTTAGTCTGTTCAGGCTGCTATAACAGAATACCATAGACTGGGTGGATTACAAACAACAGAAATTTGCTGCTCACAGTTCTGGAGGCTGGGAAGTCCAAGATCAAGGTGCCAGCATATCAGCATCTGGTGAGGATCCTCTTCCTGGTTGACAGGTGGAGCCTTCTTGCTATGTCCTTACATGGTGGAAAGGGCAAGGCAACTGTCTGGAGTCCCTATTATAACGTTACAAATCCCATTACCCAGGCCTCCACCCTCATGACCTAATCACCCCCAAAGGCCCCACTTCCTAATACCATCACCTTAGGGGTTGAGTTTCAACATAAGAATTTTGGAGAGACACAAACATTCAGACCACAGCATATTTGATTCCATCTACATATTGAGTCTATTGGTTTGAGGTATTTTCTACAGATTACTTCAATCAAAATAAGAAAAAGCAAAGTTTTGTAGGTGGCAAATACTTTGGCCTCACCTTTTGCTCTTTTTGCTCATCCCTCTTCCTTGTGCTCCTGTGGCCCCTCCTGAAGGCACCTTGTGCTGAGCTTCAGAGTCTGCAGCCCCTCGTGCCCCTCAGAGTCTGCCATCATATCATTGCTCAGAGCTTACAAGGCCTATGAAGTAAAAAGCATGAAGCCTTTTCTTTTTTTATTTTAATTTATCAATTTACAATATAGTAGATTTTTGTGTCCCTTTATCAATTCCTCCTTTTCCTCCCTCCCTCTCCCCCCCCATTAACATCATATCTGTTCACATGTCTTAACAAAATCAAAGAGTTTTTGTGATTGTTGTGTCTTTTCCTTCCCCCCCATTCATTTGTTTATTTACTTATTTATTTTTATTAGCTTCCACAAATAAGTGGGAACATGCAGTATTTCTTTTTCTGTGCCTGGCTTATTTCACTTAATATAATTTTCTCTAAGTTCATCCATGTTGCTGCAAACAGCAGTAAATTTCATTTTTTTTTTTTATAGCAGAGTAGTATTCCGTTGTGTACATATACCACATTTTCCTTATCCACTCATGCCATAAGAACAATACTATCCTCTTGTTCTCACAAAATGCTCTGTTGAATGAATCCACAATTAAGAAGTAGAGATTGTACAAAATACATGATGGATAAGTGATACTCTATTTTTTGGAAACAGAATTCCTGTACATTTTAGGTATTATCACAAGGTTCAAACAAATAAGTGATTCAAACAAGGGCCTCCCTTTAATTTAAATTTTCTCACTACCTGTGAGATTTGAGTCAGTGACTTGTAATCAAGCTGAGTCCAAGCTTTATGGTATCATGACCTATATATTGATTCAAGCCCTATTTCCAATAACTAGTTGGGCCATCTTAGTTAATCATTTGACCTTTCTGTACTAAATAAGTAAAAGTGACTCTGAAAACTTCCTTAGCTTTGTTGAGGTAAATTATTGTCAATCCCAAATGAAATAATACATATGAAAGTGCTTTGAAAACCTACAAGTAATTTGTAAAGCAATTTTTAAAAATTATATAATGACTTGAGAATTGCCATGAATGATCTGTCTCCCTGCCCCCTCAAAATCATCTGTTTTGTCAGCCTGACATCCCCAATATAGACAGTTTCCTATGGATTTAGTTTTTCTTCTAGAATCCCAGCTAAATTCAAAGTTTAGGGAGCAGGTGAAATTGCAAATGCAGAATCTTTGAATAATGAGGATAGATTGAACTTACATTATGGTCTGAACTTAACTCCAATTTACCCATACTAAAAAGGTTTGAGTAGTCCCAGTCTTGGACTACTCCAGAAGGTAGCTTGAAGTTACCCTGTATTCTCCATATCTTATAACTTTTCTTATTCTATACACTGTCATATGAGCTTGGAGAAAATTATCCTAAGTGAAACAACCCAGGTACAAAAGAGAAATACCGGATGTTCTGAATCTATAAGTAAACAAATAAACAATAAAGAGAGACAGAGGGAGAGAAAGGAAGAAAGAACAATCACAGTAATATGTTGAACTTTTAGAAAAAGAGAAAAGACCGTGGTTACTAGAGGTGGAAAAGGGGAGGGGATGAGGAAAGGGAGGGAGGCTAGTGAGAAATTGGTCAATGGACACAAAGAATGATTGTGTATTGTAATGATGAATAAGCGAACTATCCTGATCTAACCACCACACCTTGTACACAACTACTGAAAATCAATAATGTACCCATATATATATATATATAATAAATCATCTTAAACTTAAAAAAATCAAATTTGTTCCTTTATATAGATTTCTGTGGTTAAAATAAATTAGAATCAGTATCTCCTCTGCAACAGCATTAATGCTGGTGGTACAGTAAACTGCCATTATAGAACATTTTACATTCTCTTTGAATTCAAGGTATCTTTGTTCAAATATGACCCATCCATTCCCTTCCTCTATTCTAGAAACATAAGCTAATGCTCCATAAAGGTAAGAACTGTGTCTCCTATTTCTTTACATCCTCAGTAGCTAACCCAGAACCCAGCACATAGCAAAGGCTGGATAAATATTTTTTAAACTGAATTCAACTGAATTTTATTTGAATCAAATCAAGACATATTGTTATTTATTATATAACCTTATAAAAAATCCTCTTATCACTGATACAATTTTATGTGCCAGGTACAATAAAATGTCCCGTAAAGAATGGGGAAAAGCTTACAATAGTCAGGGGGCTCCACAGAGAACCAGATCACATAATGAGAGGAACAAGAACAAAAATAGGTGTAGAGGCAGCAATCTGGGTAGAGGGATGCTAGTGATTCAATCTGAAGCTGTGTTCGCACAGCAAGCACAACATTTTTTGTATTACATATCTTAGGGTCTGAGTTTGGGTAGAGGGTGACTGATGTCTATTCTGGGTGGGCTAAGGTTGAAAAGCCAACTGCCCTTGGCAATGCACAAAAGCCTGATAGGCTCTTCACCCGTATAATTCAGAGAGATGATAGAATGCTAGAAAACTTGGGCACATCCCAAAACAAACCAAAGTAGGTCAGGAGAGTATTCCAAAATATTATCTTGGTTATTGCGATGTAATTATAATTAATGTAATTTCTTACCAAAATAAGTAAATAGAATACTCTCTCATTTATTTTCAACAATGTGTAAAGTCAAATCAAATTTCTATATAAAGTAGGGCCTTTATGCAATATTGTGTTATGAAAAAATCTAGATTAAAAACAAGATATTCAATGTACCTGCACCTAATTAATGGTATAAGCTATAGCAGAGCCTCCTTAAGCTCAGAGGGGTGAGACAGGGCCTTGGTCCACAAACTTAGTTAATAATCTCCATCACCCTTGGAGAGTGTTGGATTACAGATTTCTCTATCTCTTCAGTAGATCTGAAAGTTTTCATGCTCCTTGATAATACAGGACACCACTGAGAGAGATGAATTTTCTCACTTTTTATCTATAAAGACCTATTTTTTTAAAGATTTTTATTTCAAATGCATTCTCTCTTGAGCTATGTATTTTATCTTATGAAAAATTGAGGCATTCTATAGTAGAGACATCATTATTTGCTATAAATAAAAGAACCACCATCAGTGTACAGATCCTAATTAGAGATTTTATCTACTTAATTTCAATAACATTCCTCAAGAGAAGCTAGAAAATTTGCAGATTCTGACTACAAACTGCAACATATACTTAAACAAATATGCTATAGTCTATCATTGGTCTGTTTATCTCAGGTATTTGCTTAACATTTTATTCAGGTTGACTTTTCTATAGTGGTTTTAAGTAACTATCATATAAACCTATTTTTACAAATTTTTGTGCTTCTTTTATTGATTGAACTCCTAAAATCAGAAAAATATAGTTAACAATCCATCCACATGGATTTCTTATCTTCACCACTGTCCAACTAACAGTTGTTCCTTGTAATTGTAAAGAGTACTTGAGTTTGGTGACCCGACATGGAAAAATAATTCTACCTAGAATGCCCTTTCAAAAAAAAGCACACACAGAGACACAAACACTCAAAACCTAGGTGATAGCAGAAATTCTCTCAGCCACCTAAACAACCTGATCTTAATATCGGTGTGATACTTATCTCTGTGGGTGATACAGCTTTGGAAGTGAATTTTCCCAGAAATGAGGACAAAAGAATGGATAAAAAGTACATCAGAGGGTATCTAGTCTATACTAATCTGGAGCCTCAGCCAAGAAGTCTGTCTGGAGTAATTATAATTTCTGTTCAGAGCTTTCTTAATTGGCATTACTCAAATATGGATAATTGACTGAAAGTGTGACCCTGTTCACACCATTGAATTTGTTCCCCAGAGAAGAAAACTGATAACAGCCTTCTTTGTCATCAAAGGGTGAAGAAATGTGACAATCTGGGAACTGGTTTTAGGACCCCATCTGCTAAACCAGAGAGAAATCAAGATTTTACAGTTCTATAAATATTTTAGTGTATCCCATCATTTATGAACTGTGGCAGCTATCATAAAACGTCTCTGACTTTTGTTACAACTGCATATAAGGCCAGAAAATTGCATCTCGTGGTAAACCATAAAAACCTAAGTAAAAGCACCATTCCTTTCAGTATATTCTAAAAATATACAACCTCCCTGTCAGTACATGGCAGGGTAGTTACCATCCCAGGATGCTTGTTTCTTTCTCATTTTTTTATCTGATCTTACCCTGGTCTTTTCAAGCCCTTTTGTATTTCAGTATCTTTTTATGTTTCATAAATAACAGCCGTTGCCACATAACTGCTGAAATAGATTTTACTTTGTCACAACATACTGTAAGCAAGAGACGTCCAGCTGATGACAATGCTGCGTACAACAAGGCTTCACTTTCAACCCAGTGTCTAATTGCTCAAGATGTGATTCTCATTTTGTCTCTGCTGAGTTTCTCTTGTATTTTGAGTAAAATAACTTAATGGAGAGGTGGTTGGCAGATTTATAAGTGGCAGCTACTCCTAAGGAACCATGTAGGGAAAATATATATAAAGCTGACTTGACAGTGAGATTAAAATGGTGATTTAGAGATGGTTTCATCTTCTCATTCCATGTACTCTAGTTCTCTGACTTCTTAAAATGTTGTACAATCCTTGTGATATTTTGGCTCTTAAATATGTTTTGATCCTTCTGACGGCTTTGGAGCTATGAGGGTCACGTCACATTTCAAGGAGGACAAACCATTCACATTGGCGTCATTTGACCAGGCAGCAGTTTCTCTTCTCACTAGACTGATTTGATAGGCAACTAAAGTTAACAAGGTAATAATAGCTCCCAGGGCTTGCAGTTATACGTAGAAACATGAGAGCAGGTACACTCACACTGTATATGTACACACAATATAATACTGATATACGTAGGATGCTATATGGATCATATTCCGGGGGATTAGGCAATGATATGACCCTTTGCTCTTTGTTTCTTACACGAAAATGAATACATGATTCTCAGTGTTCAATTTCTACCTGAGCATTTATCATCCAAGTCAAATATTTCTCAGCTTACTTTTTAATGTGATTTCCAACCCCCTAAAATCTGCCCTTCCACTCCTCTTTTCTTCCCCATAAATAAGCCATTTTTATTTGCAGTGAACAATCCCAGCCTAGTACTTGGGATGGGAAATGATATGAAAATGAGACAATACGAAGCAGATTTACTGTTTATGAATACAGTTTGGGCACACCCGGATTTGTGACAGACTTCCTTGTGTGCCTGTGTTCTCAGATATACGGGGAAGAAATGAAGTCATATCCTGTGACTCTTCCTCCTGTACTCTAAAGAGCCCAGCTCTGTCCTGGAAAAAACCTTTCAGACACAGACAATCTGGGCAGAGGAAGAAGACAGAACCCCAGGAGCGCTCTTGAGGTACTAGCAGAACCTCTGCAGAAAGATGAGTGCGTTGCTGCTGCAGGCCTAGAGACCTGCACTGCCCAGCCCTGGAGTTCCTCTATGGTACTAGTGGAATCTTCCCAATAATAACAGGAGTTAGAAGACATCATATGTCTGAACCTATCATGGCAATGAAAAGGGGCAGCAATGGAGATTTCTGATCAGGGAACTGGTGATTTGAAATACTTAGCCGAGACCTTTCAGGATGCATTGACCTGTGAAAACCACATTCACATGCTATAGAACAGATCACAAATAAAAGAATAAGAGCTGAAAGCCACAGCCATGGGAAGGACTTACCTTAATTAGCAAAAGTAGCACATAGCTTATAGTCTTGTGAAACAGCCCTAAAAGGTTTGCCATTTGCTAACTAAGACCAGTTTATTTAATAGCTCAAATCCTTAATTTCCTCTTATGCAAAATGACTGGACATGCTTGTTAAATATCTTGAGTAACACCCCTGTGTCCCCATAGTTGTGAGAATCAAAGTATGTAAGGCAATGAAACTCTTAGCAGAGTGCCTGAAGCAGAGTAAGTTCTTGACAAAGTGTAGCTCTTGTCATCACTACATCAGTGTGCCTGGCACACAGTAAATACTCAATAGATTTGGAATAAATTGCATTAAATTGAACAGAAATGTACAGAAGTTTTATATAGGCTATCCTCTACATATTAAAAACAGTCCTGGATGGGACTAATATATTAGAGTGGGAATGAACTGAATATCGAATAATGTCAGATGTGGTACTAAGCACCTTCTATTATTTACTTTATGGAATTGTCATATTAATACTGTAAAATGGGCATTTTTCCAGTTTACTGAAAGGGACACTTAATTCCAGAGAGGTGAACTAACTTGCTTGTGCTTATGTAACCAGAAGACAAAACTAGGACCAATGAGTAGAAATTATAAGGAAATAGATTTAAGTTCCATAAAATAAGGAACTTATAAGCATTAGAGCCATTGCTGACTATCACCTACTCCAGGAGAGATCTTTCATTTGGCAGGAAATTAAACAAGTGGCATCCAGATTGCATTTTGAATCTAAATTCTATGATTCTATAGGACAAAGCATCGCTGATGCAGATATTCTCCTTGAATTGATATTTTATAGTAACATTTTTAAGAGAAAATAAAGTCTAATCCTTTTAAGGAGAACTGGAGAGGCACGGTCACGTGAGAATCTATTCAGTGTGATTCAGACTTATTGAGCACTTTGTTTTGACCAAGTCAGATGTGGTTCCATCCTGGTAAATCACACAGAGTAGCAGCATCTAGTTGTAGACAATGAATCTGGTAGAGTCAGATAACATATAAAAATAAATGAAAGTTAATACTAGGTTCAGGGAGGACTACTTAAGATGGTGCCACCCAAAGATACTCAAAAGGGTGGTTCCTACTTTATGGGACTTTCAAATAAAAAAAAAAAAAAAGGAACTCATAACTGCAATAGAACTCTATGCCACTGGTCCCCTCTGAAACCTTACTTTCCATACTAAGTGAACCAATAATTGTAAGCCTAAAAATCACCTAATTAATATAAGGCCTCAATAACACCCATTGGATATTTCTTTTAACTCCTCATTAACAGAAGCTATAGCCAATCAGAACAACACAACTCACCACAAGAAGAAACATAAGCCCAGCTCCTGGGGGGAGGGCAGGCTAGGTCTTGTGCCTACACCTGCCCCGTGCTGCCTGTGCAGGGCCCCATGCTGCTTCCTGCTCAAATAAAGGCTTCCAAGCCTGATTTCTCCTCTGGATACCAGTCTTTGCTAATCGTTGGCCTTTCAGTTAAGACATTTCAGGACCACAAAAGTGGGGGGTGGGGGAGCAAAGAAATTTTAATCAAAATTGACACGGTCACATCTCTGTGCCCTTCCTCATAGTCCATGATCAGCTGGGCTTGTCAAAGCTGAGTGCTGATGAGACCACAGTCCTAGGATAAGGAGCTCCAAGTTCCATTTCTGAGCTGCCCGTGTGCATCATGAAGCACAACCGCTCCTCTCCGTTCAGCTAAGACTTGGTGATGGGCCCGATGGAATGCCTGTGGACTGCAGGAGTTCATTTCCGAAGCAGGAAGTGAGACCAGGAGGAAATACAACCAAGCTGATGCATGTTGTGGTAACTCAATCCACGTCTGTGTTTAATCAAAGGGCAGTGGTGAGACACGACTGGAGAGCCAGGCTCCCCAGTCAGTAATCAGGGGCAGAAGGCCACATCAAAATGCTGTCCCGGTGCTTGTCTTCTTGCTGTCTATTGTCCCAGAGATCTTCTTAGACAGAGGGGAAGGTACAGCATAGAGAGTCTGCACTTTTAAGTCTTTGTTTTCAAACTACATGGCTTTTACAGAAATGTATGCCTCAAAGCCACAGAGACAGGACTGCACCATAGTATTTACCAAAAGATCAGGGACCCTGCTGGACTTGGCCCCATGATGCACATGGCTGTCTGGAGTCTCCAGCTCCAGCAGCTCTATGGTGAGACCTGCAGGGGATGCCACATTTCTCTCTTGTCTATTGGCATCTTGCCTAGCTGAAGGGGCATTCCTTTCTCATGTGAGTTATCTCTCTCCCCAAGATCTCAAAGGGACTGCAAGGCAACTTTGCCTAGAGCTTTGCATTTAAAAGTCTGCCCCTGGAAAACGTTATCTTCCTGTGGCACATGGGCCTCTGTGGGACGTGTTCTTCTCTAAGGAAAGCAAGTCATTCTTATTCATCACAGAATGCTGCCTAAAATATGAACTATAAAGTGCATTGCAGGGAAATCGCAGTAGACAGAGTTAAAAAATAGAAGTAAAATTTAAATTTCAAAATTATAAACGGAAGTCTATATCTTGAGTTACTTTCCTGAAGAAACATGTGGAATAGAGCCTAGAAAAATCATGATGTTAATTTTTAGCCCATTTTCTATTCCATGAACTAAATCTGAAATCAACATCAATTTATACTGAACAAGTTTGGGAATTTAGAATCATATCATTTTGCAAATAGCCTGTTATTATGTCCTTACTCAAACTGGAACTACATACAGCTTTTGAAGTTAGCCATAAATTTAAAATTATTTTTTTCATTACTTCATTTGAGATTTGAAATTTGAATTATTAAAACTTTAAGATCTATTTAAATGTAAATTCATCTTACTTTTTAAAAAAATTTCTATATTCATTTAGTATCTCAGTGGTTTTGCATAATCAGAAAAAAAATCATTGTTGACTTAGTGAAATTGGCAGTCTTATTCACTATTTCCTAATAATAATAGTTAACATATAACATTTATTAAGTGTGCATCCAGACAGCAGATATGACGGAAGAGACTGAGGGAGGCTTTTCTTCTCTCTGCTCTTAACAAAATGCGTCCTTTTATCATCAATAGAAGAGTTTCTGCAACAAAGCTAACAGTCAATTCTTGATCAAAATCAAATGTGAGGATAATAGTCCCTTAAAATGATTACTGCCAAGTCATCCAGAAACCCCTAGATCAATGAGCAGTTTTTGTTCACAATTTAGAGCAGCTGTCCTGTTCAGCTTTGGGGACATTCAGTCTTGGAAGAAGAATACCAAAGCAGGTCATGAGTAAGGGACATTGTAGACCTTCCCGCATTGCTGCTGCTGCTTTTACAACAAAAGGGATCTGTGGATAGAGGAAGTTGTTCTGAATAAGTTTCCACACAACATTTGAAAGATGGCTACGTTTTTACTCTGTGAACTTTTCATCAGCTCTTTTACATATGGGTGTTGCCACAGTGATTTGCTTTCCTAGTTGCATTATTTCTTCTGGGATCAACACATTGGCTTGGGGAAAGCAACTTGATCATGTAATTGCATCAGAACAAACACTCCTAGGACCCAATAGGCCCGCATGAGTTACAACATCTTATTTCTACTACCTATAGAAAGACCACCTTACTTCAAAGTGAAGTACAGAATGTTTTCTTTAGGTGTATTTTTCAAAACAAGACTTGATGTATCCATAGAAACTAGAGATAGAGAGGGAATATTGAAACTTTCTTTGCTTGGTCTAATTCATTCTTTACTTTTAGCTCCTTTTTTCATTCCAGGCTTAAATAACAAACACAAGGGGAAATGGTCCTGCCCGCCCATGAAACTATAAACACTGCAAACCTTAGAACGAGATAGAAAGAAAAGAATATAAACGGAGAGGGTTTTGGGTTAAGGCACTGACTTGGCTTTTAGAAAAAAAAAATAGTTTTCTTCTTTTCACAAGACTTTTATTCTTATCCATGATGCTTTGAGTGGCTGTTCCTGCTTTTATTAATATCCAGCTGAAGAATCACTGGGTAGCAGTTTGGAGTGCTTTGTCCTGGGCCAAGATTTACATTCCTACTTTCTCAGGATGTTAATTTGGTTTAGCCATGACTTAATTAATTTCTTTAGGGGTTTGAGCCCAGAGGCCTCCAAAAATTTCCATGTTTACAGGCCATGCTATTGTTAAAACACACCCAGGGATAACCACCAGAGACACACTATTCTTACTTCATTAGTAAAACTTTACTAAGTACCACTGACAATTTTATTTCATAACTGCTCTTTCTAACGGGTACTTTTTACACTTAATACTCAGACCTGGCATTGAAATATAAAAATAAGCAAGCAGTTAATAATGGTTTCACCATCTAATTTTTGTGGTGGGGGTTAGCATAAGAGCAAAACTTCACATTTCTAAACATTTACACGTACAAATACCTCAGACAAGGCATGTTATTCGCAACCAACATGCTAACAGTAACAATATGGGAGCTTTCGTTTTATTTTACACTGCTTAAATTAAACTTCTCTTTGTATCAGTACTTTGGCCTGAGACTAAATGATTTCCAATCTACATTCCCTTAGACGATGCACAGAACATTTAAGAATGGCTTTTCCTGCTCTGACAACCTTACAATTTTACTTAAACAAATACTCCTCCCCCGATTCCCTACAGAACAGCTCTTGTGCCCTTTTGTTGATTGTAGGGGACATAGTGCAGATCTCCAATGACCTCCCAGTGGACCGCCCACCACGAGAAGGTTTTGTCTTGCCAGCACAGTAGCCCTGGCAGCCTCTTGCCTCCTGGAGACTGCGGGGGAGCCTTTGTCTCCACGTGCAACAGACTCCACTGGCCCCGCATCTGTGCTTTCCCTGACAGAGGACAACCTAATCAATTACACCAAACCACTTTGGAATAAATATATTGTCTGACAGAATAATAATTAGGTAAAAAGAAAACATTATAATGTTCCTTTGGATAGGAAGCGGACAGCTTCCAGACGAAAGTAGAGGTTTGTAATGTGAAATGGCAGCAATAGAGGAAGAGACTTGCTGTTAAAAAGGAACAACTAAGTCCAGTGGGACACAGGGGTTCTGAGTACAGTATTCTCATAACTGTCTGAGCACTGACAGTCACACCCCTAAATTCCGATTCCTATTTTAGTTTTCTGAAATAGATAATTTGGTTAGTGCAAACTCTTGTCAGTGATACAGCATCTGAAAGAGCAATTTGTATTATGAGGTTTGATGTTACCTTACATCAAGGTAAATCATGGATTAAAAATTAACACATTGTATTGCACAAGCAATGCCGGTTGTGATTCTTTGATTTAAATTCTTTTCCAAGGTCACTTTGGCTTTTCAGTGTGATTTCTGGAATAATGTACTACCTTGTATTTTAATGTTTTCTTTATACTTAGCGTAAATAAGGATAATTATTTTAAATTTAAATAAGTAAATGCTATTTCAATTGGTATATAAAACTATTTTAAAATTGTATCCCTATTGTTATAGTCACCACTTTCCATAAATTTATAAATCTATTTAAAAAAAAAAAACACTCTCTAAAGTTATATGAGTTAATGGATTAGCAGAATAAAAACGAAAAAAATTAAATCTATTCTCAATTTATTAATTCTTTCTTCACTAATCTAAGACTAAAGTGTTTTATGATTCACTTTTTTCATCAAAAAGAAATATACATAACCTTGGACTTATATCTCAATGCATAAATGTGGTGAGAATTTGAGATTTATGAATTAATAATACTTTATCACTTTAAAATACATATTAGTTAGAATGCAAAAAAAAAGTTAGTAGCTTTATAAAAAAGGACGAATAACCAACCATATTTAAAGACAAACATAAAATATGCTCATTGACTTCAACTGTTCCTGCTTTGCTTCATCACTTCAGGACCCAATTTTGTTGTTTAATAATTGGATAATTTGGAGTCACATACCCATAATTAAGATGGGAAATATTAGATTATTAAATTCATGCTTTCTTTGTGTTACTTATGCATTAGAATTAGATATTACTGTCGTGCTCAACAGAAGCCAAATGCTGCTATTATAACCTTCCTCCTACTCCCTCGACTCCACAGCTGCTCTCTCCTAACACACAGGCACACATACAGAGCACACACCACCTGCACTGCACACATCACACACAGGCACACCACATCCAGGTTCAGGATTGTATTTCATATTGATAAGCTCTTATATATTGTAGAGTTTGGAGACATTTATTATGGGACAATAAAAAAGCTGGTGCTTTATAGTTTGTAAGAACTGGTGGTAACAACAGTGTGCGTGCACACACGCACACACACACACACACACACATCCAGTTCCACTGTTGGGTTCTGTGCTTTTGTTACCATTTGGGGCACTGTTGAAGTCCTTACCCATTCTTTATGTACAATTGAAGTATAACAAACATATGAAAATGTACATAAATCATAACTCTACAGATGGATGAAATATCATAAAGTAGATACAACTTGTAGACAATATCCAGGCAAAGAAATAGAACAAACCCAAAGGTTCTCTTTCAGCTTCCTCACTCAATAATGTTCCCCCAAATAACCACTATCCTGCATTCTCACACCATACATTACTTTTGCCTGTTTTACTAACTTTATATAAAAAGAACAATTTATTATGTACATTATTTTGTCTGACACCTTTTGCTTAATATAATGTTTTGGGGAGTCATTCATGTTTTTGCATGTAGCAATGATTAATTATTTCCCAATGCTCTGCAGTATTCCATTTCTTGAGTACACAATAATTTATTTTTCTGTTTTACTTTTGAATCATTTTTATTTTGAGTTAATCAAAATTGTGCTGCCATGAGATTTTACATAAATGTCTTTTGGTGAAGATATAAAGAATATGTAATCTTTTGTGTGTGTGTGTGTGTGTGTGTGTGAATTTATATATTAATTTTTAGCTCCCACCAATCAGTGAGAACATGTGGTATTTCTCTTTCTGTGCCTGACTTGTTTCACTTAATATAATTCTCTCGAGGTCCATCCATGTTGTTGCAAATGGCAGTATTTCATTCGTTTTTATAGCTGAGTAGTATTCCATTGTGTAGGTGTACCACATTTTCCGTATCCACTCATCTGATGATGGGCATTTGGGCTGGTTCCAACTCTTGGCTATTGTAAAGAGTGCTGAGATAAACATTGGGGAACAGGTATACCTTCGACTTGGGGAAGAAGATATAACAACCACAATTACTTGAAGTTGATACGACAAGCAAACAGAAAGGACATTGTTGGGGGAGAGGGGGGAGGGAGAAGGGAGGGAGGTTTTGGTGATGGGGAGCAATAATCAGCCACAATGTATATCGACAAAATAAAATAAAAAAAATAAAGAATATGTAATCTAGCAGTGGAATTGCTAAAGCGAATGACAATGACAGTCACTTTTAGTAGATATTGCCAACTGTTTTCCAAAATGGTTGTACCAATTTATACTCCTCTTTTTATTTTGTGAGAGTTGTCCTTGCTCCACATCCTTATTAGCACTGACAATATCTGATTTCTTATTTTAGTCATTCTGACATGTGTGCACTAGAATCACTTTGAGTTTTGAATTTATATTTCCTTCAGAGCTAATAAAATTGAGGATTTAGAAAATATATTTATTGGCAGTTTTATTTTTATTTTTATTAATGTTTAGTGCCTCTTCAAGTATTTTGCTTATTGGCTTTTAGTTTTTCCTAGTGGAAAAACTTTTAGAAGTCTTTTCCTCTTGGCTTTTAGAAGTTTGTTGTATAGTCAGAATATGAGTCCTTTACTGGGACTGAGAATTTCAAATATATTCTCTCTGTGTGTAGGTTTTATTTTCACCCTTTTAATGGTACCTTATGATAAAGATTTATTCCTAAAGTGGTCCAAAATTTCATATTTTTCCTTTTCAGCCCATTTGCAAAATTTTTGTTAACCAAATATCATGAAGATATTGCTGTATTTTTTCTAGCAAAACCTTTATTGTTTTACATATCACATTTAGATCTAGAATTTATTTGGAAATCTTTTTTGTGCTTGCTGTGAGATGAGAGTTGTTTTACCTTTTTTTCACATGATGTCGAATTGACTCTGCATTATTTTTATAAAGACCATTCTTTCTCTGCCATACTACACACTCACCTTTGGGTCTATTCTGTTTCATTATCTGTGTGTCTTTCCTTCCTTCAGTGCCACACTGTTTTCGTTATTGCACAAACTTAACAAGACTTCATATTTGTCAGTTCTTCAGATTGAAGTCTTCTTATTCAAGATTGTCTTAGTTATTCTTCACCATTTTCATTTCTTTATAAACGTATAATAAGCATTTTAATTTTTACCCACACATACACAGATACCAAAGCTTTACAATGTTACATCTCTACACTTATGTTGAACTTCTTTAATTTTTTTCGATAATTTTTTGAATTGTTCTCTGTAAAAATTCTTCATATATTTATTTTTAGCTTAAATATTTGATGTTTTCTGCATTATTATAAATTATATTTTTACATTTTCATTCTCAATTGATGCTGGTATATAGACATTACTGGATTTCTACATTGATCTTTTGTTTGATCTTGCTAAATTATTAATTTTACTACTTTATGTGTAGATTCTATGTGTACAATCATATCATCTTCATTTCCTCCTTTCCAATCTTTTTACTTTCATTTTTCCTTGCTTTATTATTTTTATTTATTATTATCACTTTTATTTATATGTATTTATGGGGTACAGAGTTGACTATCAGCATTTGTGTACAGTACGTCATGATCAAATCAATATTATTAGCATGTTCATCATTACATATCATAATTACGTTTTATGTCCCTTACCTAATTCCTCCTTATCTTACTTCCGCCTACCCCTTTCCCACCTCTAGTAACTATAGGTCTGTTCTCTCCCTCTGAAAGTTCAACCTTTTATTATGGTCTTTCTTTCTTTCTTTGTTTCTTAGCTCCCACTTATGAGTGAGGACATGCAGTATTTCTCTTTCTGTGCCTGGCTTATTGCACTTAACATAATTTTCTCCAAACTCATCCATGTTGCTGCGAATGGCAGAATTTCATTCTTTCTGATGGCTGAGTAGTATTCCATTGTGTATATATACCACATTTTCCTTATTCAGTCATTGGTTGGTGGACATTTAGGTTGGTTCCATACAAATAGAGCTGTTCTGAACATGGGAGTGCAGGTATCCCTTCAGCATGATGATTTTCATTTCTTTAGCATGATGACTTTCGTTCCTTCAGGTATATACCTAGGAGTGGGACTGCGGGACCTAGATAAAGCCAACTGATCTTTGACAAAGGCACCAAGAACATATGTTGGGGAAAAGATAGCCTCTTCAGTAAATGGTGCCGGGAAAACAGAATATTCATGTGTAGAAAAATGAAACTAGATCCATACCTCTCACCATAAACCAAAATCAACTCAAAATGCATTAAAGACTTAAGTATAAAATCTGAAACTATGAAACTTCTAAAATAAAAAGCATGGGGGAAACACATCAGGATTAGGACTGGGCAAAGACTTTATGAATAAGACCACAAAAGCACAAGCAGCAAAAGTAAAAATAAACAAATGGGATCATATCAAACTAAAAAGCTTCTGCACTGCAAAGGATGAGTGAAAAGACAACCTACAGAATGGAAGAAAATACTTAGAGAGAATTAAAGAGAAAATTTAAATGAATCTCTTTTTCTGGAAAAAAATCTTAAAAGTTCATGCAAATAGAGAAGATGACCACAGCCATGGAAAGGAAAATGTGCTGTCTCAAAGGGCCACATTGCATCATCTAAAAATGTGTTCAACCTTTTTCTTGCAAAGGTTAAAATTATCCTGAGTGTGTGAACCAGCAAGCGGTTTAGACAATCATTCCCAAACTTTACTGTGAAATGCTAATAAATTCCTTGGCAGTAGCTGGAAGTTAAATGCCATGAAGTTATTATTCATGGAGGCGGGCCTAGGAAGCTGTGTTATAGCCAGCCCTCTAGTCTCTGTTGCAGTTTGTTTGATATCCACATTTGGAGGAGCACCGGCTTAGGACTTGCCTGGGAATAGTGAAATCATGTAAGACTCAGCAGCTGAGTGAGCAGATGGAAGGTAGAAGACCTCATGAGAAGTTACCAAGTACAGTGATGAAAACTCGAGAGCACAAGAACAGTCAGTCACGTACCGCACAACGACGTTTCCATCAATGATGGACAGTGTATACATCTTTTGGGCCTGGCCCTAGTTGAAATACTGCTTCTAAACTACATTTCTGGAGAAGAGAATAGTTTCTTCCTTTAACTACATCTACCTTCATTAAACACAAGCCCGGGGAACATTATGTGGAGTTCTGGAGAGAAGTATTGACTCCTTCCAGACTTTTCCAAGGGCCTTTTTACTGGGTGGTCTCTATGTGGCCTCAGGTGCAGATGTTTGAGTAAATCACACCTCTGCTTTCAGGGCAACCCATCATCATTTGCTGTGAAAAGGCCCTTTCTGGTTGGAATCGGTTTTCCTTTTTACTTCCATTCCCCACTCCTGTTTTGTTTCTCTTCCTACCTGCAACCATTCTATTGTGCATCACAGACTCCTCGTGTTTCCTCCTCCCGGCACTCAGCACCACTGCAGACAGCACTGGATACCCGTTCCCTTTAGGAACCAGTTGAGAAATTGGCATATATACTCCATTGCAACATATTTAAATTTAATTTAATGACTGCTGAATGCTACGCAGAATGGCACTAGCAGTTCGGAAGGGTTTTGTGACGCTCACATCCTTTCTAACACTGGCTTTTCCTGCTTTCCAATTGTTGCCATCCTAACAGGGTTAAAGTGATCTCACTGTTTCAATATGCATGTGTCGAATGGCAAATGAATTTGTAGATACCTTCACATGCTTTTTTGCTTTTTAAGTTTCGTTGTCTCCCTGTTTGTATATTTTGCCCACTTTCCCATTAAGCTTTTCTTTCTTGTTCATGTTGGTTGACAGGTATCCTTTATATAATCTAGATATTTGATCTTTGCTGGTTTTAAATATTGAAAGTATCGTTTCTGAAGCTGCCATTTTTCTGTTATCTTGTACATGGTCCATGTGCATGGTGTGCTCCTGAGCTGAAATTCTTATATAAATTTAATCAAATTCATTAATTTACAATGAAGATATAAAAAGTATGAAATCCATACACCAAATAATATATTCCTAAAGCACAAATTGAGAAAGATCAAAGAGATCCACTTATAATAGCTTGTTTAACACATTGCTTTCTGGTTTAGATTAATCCAATGAAAAGTAATAAGTAAGGATATAAAAAGATAAGCTAATCAATAAGATATACTCAAGGATAAATCAAACTTTACATCTCAATAGTATATAATATGCCTTATTTTCAATTGCATATGTAACATTCATAACTGACTGCATATTGTCACAAAGTAAAATCTCAAATTTTGAAAAGTATAAATAATTCAAACAAAATTATCTGTTCAAAGTAAGCTAAAATTAAAATACATATATATAATAAAACCAAAAAATAAGAAATCTTTAACTTAGAAATTTTTAAAAAGTCTATATTAATTAAATCTTGGGAAAAAGGAATTAGTTAAACCAAAATACAGAATTCTTAAACCTAACCATAATGAAAACTACAAATCAAAATCTATGGGAAATAAAGTAGTAATCAAAAACAACAACAACAAAAAAAATCCAAAGCTTTAAAAACATGCATAACTGAAAATTAAATAATAAAAGTAAATAATTTAAAATCATTGCTAAATATGTCCCAGGAAGAAACACAAAGTAAAGAAAAAGCAAAGGGAAGAGGGAAGTAATACAGGGAGATTTAATAAAGTATAAAAGAGTTGAAATAAATCAATCAAAATGCTTGTTTCTTGAATTTTTTTAAAATAACAAATCAATATCCAAACTTATCAACAACCAAAGATGAGAAGCACAAACAAACAAAAGAGGAAATGATGGGGGGAAAATAAAGATTAAAGAAAAGAGAATTTTGAAAAAAAGTTATAATCAATTTTTTAATAATTGAAATACTTGAGAAACTAGATAAAATGGATAATTTCCTACAAAAAAGTTAATTTATCAAAATTGACCTTCATAGAAATATAATAGGTAAATATATCCATTTCTATACAAGAAAAACAAAACTTTTGCAAAGAACTACCCCACGAAAACACCTGGCCTCAAATGCTCAGACCAGATAGTCCTAATGCTACTCCAGAAGAAGAAGACAAACTTAATTTTAAAATAAAATTAGTATAAGATTCCTACCTCAACCTCATATACATTTCATACAAAAAGGAAAACCACAGGCCAATCTTACTTATGAATGTCGATACAAAAATATGTAACTAATGACACATGTAAGTAATAACATGTAAGTAATGACATGTGAGATCTAAAAACATGAATCAACATAAGCACAGGGATTATCTATTTTGGTAATATTTGTACTAGTAAAACATCAGAAGGAACCTAAATGCCCACCAATAGTGAACTGGTTGAATAAGCCAATGGAGTATTACGTAGACATAAAATGAATAAGGAAGACCTCTATGAACTGAAAAGGATTGATTTTTACAACATATTATTAAGATCAAAATTGTGAATATAGTAAGCTACATTTTTGCCCAAGAAAAAATAGGTGATGGGTGGGGATGGTGTGGAAGGGTTAGAGAAGAAAATAAACTTCTCCGAGAGTACTTTTTTATATAGATTTTTAAATAGTTAAATAGGTAAGATGAATACAAAGAAAAATAATGGGTTCAAATGCTATTTGAACCCATTATTTTGTACACAGCAAAGAAAATTTGAATTTTACTTTAGTAGTTGATAGTGGTTTTGATGCAATAATTCTAAAAACATGTTGTGATAGATATAAATTTAAGATACATTGGTATTGTTGGAGAGCCAGTATTCCTACTGGAAAAGGGAGATTAAGATATTAAAAACATAAAATGAGAAAGGTAAAGAGAGTACAGTGATGTTAGATTCAAATTGGAAGTATCAGTATGAACTCAAGATTTTTAGAAAAACCTTATTTCCCAATTCTGACCACCAAAATGGAGCCAGTGATACTCCAGTGCCAATATGCACACTCAACTCTCAGTTCTTGCTTTCAAAATACTATTCCATGCTTAAGGAACCAGGAATCTTTGGAGAATGGCTGATTTCAGGAAACGTACTAGGTACACTGAAATGTTAGTACCCGAAAGGGAATGCACAAAGATCTGTGAGGGCCTGTCGAAAATGGCATAAGAACTGGCTTGACTTGAGTCCCACTGACCAAATTTGTGACATTCTGAGCAAGAGAGTAGCATAAAAGCTTGTAACACATTAAATAAAGGCTATTTTCATGTGTATCTATAGTAGTACCAAAAATGAGAGGCAGTATGAGTGGAAAAGCTCTTAAAAAAAAAAAAAATACCAGCCAATAAATGTAGAAGAATGATCGAGTTAGGAGAAAAAAAATCACTATTTTCCAATCATCCTCTAATAATTGGTTTAGGCAAGGATCATCAATAGGTACTTCCTCCACTGAATAATATGTTGCTGAGGAATAGGATATTCACATAGTCTTCAAATTTAGTACAAAGATTAGTTATTATTTTCAGATGGGAAAGGGTATGTTTACACTGGGGATCACCTCTTGTAGCTGCTGTCACCAACCCACCAGTGCCCCCAGATGCTCTGTTGACCACTAACAGTGCACGGCTCACTATTTCTTCAGAGAATTCCCCTCTGCTGTAGGCAGTCGACTTGCCCTTTAGGTTGTACAAGCTGACAACAGCATACATCCAATGACTGACTACCATGAGGGCACAGACGGCCAGCCCCACTGGGGCAATGAGAGAAACCTTGCAGTGCTTTTTATACTCTAGAGATCCACCCTCCATCTTCACCCACCCATCACAATCGGGCCAAGATTAGACTTTACCTGAGACCACATCCTTTCTGGGTTCCTTCCCTTTCCCTCTCCTACTTCACTCACTCCCTTCCAGATTCTCCCAGAAGCATGCACTTCTTCAATAAATCCCATCCACCCCAATTCCCTGCTGGCTTTTAATTCTGGGGAATGAAGACATAATTCAATCAAGTAAGAAAACTTTGCCATCATTAATGTGACAAAATCATATCTTGTGCTTAACCTGAATCTAATTATGAAGAACTAACCAGACAAATATAAATTGTGAGAGAGACTCTAAAAGATAATTGGTACCTAGATTCTTAATATTAATGACAGTGTTTATTTAAAAATAATGACCCCCCTCCAAAAAAAAGAAAAGAAAAAAGAAAGCTTAAGGAACTGTTCTAGATTTTAGAAAACTAAAAATTATAAGCAAATACTATGTAATCTTTGGTTGGATACTGGATTTTAAAAAGCAAGCTTTAAAAGATATTTTAGTAACAGTTAGAGATATAAAAAATGGACTTACAGATAATTTATATCAGTGTGGAATGTCTTGGGTGGCATAATGGTATTGAAGTTGTGTAACAAAAGTTTTCTCAGGTAAAACATGGTGAAATTTATTTATTTATTTTTTTATTATTATTTTTTTAAATTTTATTTTCTCAATATACATTGTGGCTGATTATTGCTCCCCATCACCAAAACCTCCCTCCCTTCTCCCTCCCCCCCTCCCCCCCAACAATGTCCTTTCTGTTTGCTTGTTGTATCAACTTCAAGTAATTGTGGTTGTTATATCTTCTTCCCCCCCCTCCGGTTTTGTGTGTGTGTGTGTGTGTGTGTGTGTGTGTGTGTGTGTGTGTGTGTGTGTGAATTTATATATTAATTTTTAGCTCCCACCAATAAGTGAGAACATGTGGTATTTCTCTTTCTGTGCCTGACTTGTTTCACTTAGTATGATTCTCTCGAGGTCCATCCATGTTGTTGCAAATGGCAGTATTTCATTCGTTTTTATAGCTGAGTAGTATTCCATTGTGTAGATGTACCACATTTTCCGTATCCACTCATCTGATGATGGACATTTGGGCTGGCTCCAACTCTTGGCTATTGTAAAGGGTGCTGCGATGAACAGTGGGGAACAGGTATACCTTCGACTTGATGATTTCCATTCCTCTGGGTATATTCCCAGCACTGGGATAGCTGGGTCGTATGGTAGATCTATCTGCAGTTGTTTGAGGAACCTCCATACCATTTTCCATAGAGGCTGCACCATTTTGCAGTCCCACCAACAATGTATGAGAGTTCCTTTTTCTCCGCAACCTCGCCAGCATTTATCGTTCAGAGTCTTTTGGATTTTAGCCATCCTAACTAGGGTTAGGTGGTATCTCAGTGTGGTTTTGATTTGCATTTCCCAGATGCTGAGTGATGTTGAGCATTTTTTCATATGTCTGTTGGCCATTTGTATATCTTCCTTAGAGAAATGCCTGCTTAGCTCTTTTGCCCATTTTTTAATTGGGTTGCTTGTTTTCTTCTTGTAAAACCTCTCACCGTATTTTAAAATCAACTCAAAATGGATTAAGGATTTAAATATACACCCTGAAACAATAAAACTTCTTAAAGAAAACATAGGAGAAACACTTCAGGAAATAGGACTGGACACAGACTTCATGAACACGACCCCAAAAGCACGGGCAACCAAAGGAAAAATAAACAAATGGGATTATAGCAAACTAAAAAGCTTCTGCACAGCAAAAGAAACATGGTGAAATTTAGAAGGGAAACATCATGATGTCTGTGGCTTTTAAATGTTTTGGGAAAGACTGTGAACAATAAATGCTGGCGAGGTTGCGGAGAAAAAGGAACTCTCATACATTGTTGGTGGGACTGCAAAATGGTGCAGCCTCTATGGAAAATGGTATGGAGGTTCCTCAAACAATTGCAGATAGATCTACCATACGACCCAGCTATCCCAGTGCTGGGAATATACCCAGAGGAATGGAAACCATCAAGTCGAAGGTATACCTGTTCCCCACTGTTCATCGCAGCACTCTTTACAATAGCCAAGAGTTGGAACCAGCCCAAATGTCCATCATCAGATGAGTGGATATGGAAACTGTGGTATATCTATACAATGGAATACTACTCTGCTATAAAAAAGAATGAAATACTGCCATTGGCAACGACATGGATGGACCTAGAGAGAATTATATTAAGTGAAACGAGTCAGGCACAGAAAGAGAAATATCACATGTTCTCACTTATTGGTGGGAGCTAAAAATAAATAAATAAATACACAAATAAACTGGGGGGGGAGGGAAGAGGACACAACAATCACAATTCCTTGAAGTTGATACGACAAGTGAACAGATATGAGGTTGTTGGGAGGGAGGAGGGAGAGGGACAAGGGAGGGAGGTTTCAGTAATGGGCCACAACAATCAACCACATTGTATATTGACAAAATAAAATAAAATAAAATAAAATAAAGAAAAAGAAACAGAATTTGTTTCATACTCTTCTGGTGGCTGGGAAGACCAAGGTCCAGGGAACACATATGGTGAGGGCCTTCTTCTTGGTAGGAACTGTCTACAGAGTCCGGAGAGAACATAGGCAATCACTTGGCAAGGATGAAAAAAAATTTTTAAAAAGAAAATAAAAAATGTTTCAGAAAAAAAGTGTTTCTGTGTATATATGTGCTTAAGGAGAAAGTGAAAGAAGAGATAAAATTACAAATCACTTACAATTGGTGAAAGGTCTACATGTTTTTACTTTACTATTCTTTCAATTTCTTTGTAGAATTTAATTTTATATATATATAAAAAGATGAAAAGGGTAGAACAGGAACAATTTCACCAACAAAATAAATATGGATAATATTGGGATTATGATCCAAATCACTGAAGAAATATGCATAAGTCAGTACTGGTATAACCAAGTGATTGAACAGAGAAATGAGCTGTGGAGAAGGAACAACTCGCCATTCAGAAGAGACAAATCACTCTTAGGACACAACAGTGATAACTGCTGCAGGAAATACACCGATCAATGAAAAAACCAGTAGGTAAAACTTTAATACCAGTGAGATATTTGCACAGCTTCAGCCCAGCTTCAACAAAATATTTATTAATTACAGTGGTGTTTTTAACCTAAGGTCACAAATTGTTTAATACTCCTTTCTCCAGGAGATGGATGTTAATTCTCCTCCCCTTCGGCGTGAATTAAATTTAGTGATACACTAATTACAAATTGAGTAAAAAAGGAGAAAAGTAGTAACTTATCTGTGGAGAAACTTGCAGATGGCATCTCAACCAAGTACCAATTTTAATGTCACCAGTGATAATACAGAAAGGTATATGATTCGCCTTATATGATACAATGAGAAGGGTGTATTACTGTTAAGTATTCTTCCCTTAAATCCGCAATATCAATCATGGGAAACATCCATCAGACACACAAAAAATAAGGGAAACTTTACGAAATTGTTGACCAATACTCTTCCAGGTCATGAGAGCAAATCACAGTTTGGAGGAGATTAAGGAGACATGACAACCAAATGCAATGTGGGATCCTGAATTGGATTCTTGAACAGAATAGAAAATTGGTGAAAAACTGGGATATCCAATTTAATTTCTTAGTTTTGATCACTGTAACATAGTAATATAAAGTTCAATATTAGGGAAACCTGGGTAAAAGGCATTAAGAAACTCTGTACTCTTTCTGCAATTTTTCCAAAAGTCTAAATTATTTTGTAATAAAAGTTTTTTTAATTTGATGAAAAATTTTAGTAATAAAGTATGAGTGAAATTATGTGGTTGGAGGCTTTTAGAAAGTGGTCTTTCAGTTCTTGCATGTCTGTTGTTTTAGTCTAGTTTTCCCTTTTTTTAAAAAAAATCACAACTTTGGTATTTTTTTACTCTCCCAAGTTTATGGAATTACCTACATTTTCTAATCTTTATAATACTCTTTATGTTAAATTTCTGTTGAGTCTATAAATACGTCTCCCTTGTCCTTTTTGTGTCTTCTATTTTTCTTAATTTCTGTGCTAGGTATCTGTTTCTCTTCTTACCCATTTCAAAGAAAGTTTGGATTTGTCTAATCTTGACTGTAATGTTGTTGTTCTTTTATTTCACCATTTCTACCCTTGTCTTTGTTATTCCCTTTTTATTATGTTTTAGGGGTTCGCTCTTTTGCACTTTTTCTAACTTCTTAACCGGGAACTTAATTCCTTTGTTTTCTGAACTTATTTCCTGATGAATGAAATTCTGTCATTCACAGCTCACAGCAACTGGATGAGCTTGGAGAAAATTACGTTAAGTGAAATAAGCCAGACACAGAAAGAAATACCACATGTCCTCACTCTAAGTGGGTGCTAAGAAAGTAGGAAAGAAAGAAAGAAAAGACCACAACAATATGTTGAACTTTCAGAAGAAGAGAATAAATGTATGTTTGTTTACTAGAGGTGGGAGGGGAAGAGAGAGTGGGGGTTGGAAAGACATTGGGTAACGGGAACAAATAATAATTATGACTTATAAAGATATGCTAATAACATTGATTTGATCATCACATGTTGTACACAGGTGATGATAGTTAATGCTGTACCCCCAAAATATGTGTAACAATTACATTTCAATTTTTAAAAGTGGGAAAAAAATTATATATCAATAAAAACCTAAATTATTCATGAGAAATGACATAACTGCCATAATTCTATTTCAGAGCTGAAAACATTCTCTGTTTTTGCTTTCCCGAGAAAAGCACCAGTTTCCTTATGCATCCTGAGTTCTCGGTTGGCTTTTGAAGCTATTAGCTGATGTGTTTATTCTTCCTGATCGATCAATTTACATGTTACGATACGAAAATCCATTTCGGTCTGTTTTTGAGCAGTCATTAAAAAAAGGAGGGCGTTTAACCTTTACTTTCTCCATATCAAACTCCATATGAGTTTGTTTTCTGTCTTTTTTTAGATAAATCAAAGCTTTCGTTTTTATTCTTGGACAGTTTTGCCCACCTAGAAACAGTATTTGGTGTTGATATGAAAAAATAGGACATAGGTCCCTTCCAGGCCTTTTAAAGTAGAAGCTGCTCCCCTATGCCTCTGGCACTGATGAAGTGCTAGAGTTCAATCGAAGAAGAGTACAACGTTTACAAACAACTCATGGTGGCCTCCTTTAGTTGTCTCTTGTCACAGAGAAAGTATTGAAAGGGTGAAGGGAATGGCCTTTTCCCACCCTGCCAGGCCTGCCATCATTCCCCAGTGTCAATTAAGTATGTCATAGGTTTTAAATAGAAATTAACTTTCCAGTGAAAATTTCTCCAGAGTGAAGCAAACAGCCTTAAAGACATTAATCATTCAGAAGAATGAATACGAGGTACACAAAGCAAATGCATATTTCTCCAGAACATTGGCCACTTACTCAAACTGAATTGTCCAGGAGCTCTGTTTTAAATCAAGTGAATCTGAGTGGCTCTTCTTTAATGGTGAAGTGAGAGAGTCGAAAGAAAAGAAATGAAAAGAAAGGAAAAGAAAAGAAAGAAGAAAGAACTAGAGAGAGAGAGAGAGAGAGAGAGAGAGCGAAAGAAAGAAGAAAAGAGGAAGGAAAATAGGAAGAAGGAAGGAGGGAGGGACAGAAAGAAAGGAGCCTGCATGTCAATATTCATCCTGTTGATACAATCCCAGCAGAATCCTAATAAAGAGTTTTATAGCTGCAACAATAGCTGCTGGTAAAATCTTTAGCAGACTCTGGACATTTTCTAACACATCCACTTTTTCCCCTAAGCCACCCCAAAGTTCTCAGGATATTAAAATGTATAATTCTTAAGAGACCAAAATAAGCAGACTCTCAACATTCAGTGTACATGAAACTTTTATGTAAAAATTCATCTTGTAAAAGGAAAGTATCCAAATGACAGCCCAAAAAACTAAGGCTCTTTCCTCATTATTTCCCACAGTTCCTGCCATTCTGAATCCTGAAAGTGACATCAACCTATTTTTTTTTTTTTTCCTGAGAAAACTGCAACATCACTTAGGCTCGTGTCCCTTTCTCTCCTATCCTTTCTCTTCCCATTCCAGTGTACCCACGTCACCCCCCATGACACTCATACATTTTACAAATGAATACAGAAGAGAATTTGCTGAGACTAGTTGAGGATGAGACTTGTTTCTAAACCATGGATTCAAGAATAAACTTCTATGAACAGGTGGAAGGAAGGTCTTTGGTTTTCTGAACAGCAAGGTGAAGAAAGCTCTTTTACACCTGCACACCAACAGGATAGAACTGTATGAATTTATTCATTCATTCAACAAATATTTGTTAAGTCTTTCTTACATACCAACTGCTATGGCATACTATATGACCACGTTCTTAATAGGCATTGAGTCTAGCAGTTAATACTTACCTATGGATTTTCCAGGCTCCCACAGAATAATGAGCAAGGTGGAATGGCTCAGAGAAAGGCCAAGGATTATCTTATGAACAACAACACCATACTCCTGCAGTTATACAATTATCAGCCTTCCCACAGTGGTACTTTTTAATGCTGTTTCAGAGGAGTGTAACAATATCGATCACAGTAGATGTCTATCATGCAGCAATGTCATTTTAGACACTGGGTAAATGCTTCTCTTTACAGGATTTCAGTTATCCATATCCAGTAGGGTAAACAACATTATGCCTATTTGTGGGCTGCTGCAATTAAAATTCAGAGAGTGACATTATTTTGCCTGATGTTCACATAGGTAATAGGAGATGATCTAAAATTCAAAACTGGATCAGGGAGAGGCCAGGACCAAATCACTGCACTTAAACAGAATTGTGCCCTTTTATTGCTGTAGCAGCTAATGGGTCATTTATTTTTCAGGTGTATTATTCGGGCCAGTCCCTGTTAATTTAAAACAAAACAAAACAAAACAATAAATGAAACAACACACAAAAATCTACGGTGTGGCTGGAAGGGACACATGTGGGTGAACCAAATGATTGAGATTATTCTACCCCCACTTAGAAATTGTCTTCGAGGGGTGCATTGGAAGAGCTTCTCTCTGTTTCAGTTTGCTCATTTGCTGGAAGGGAAAATAAATGCCCAACAGCACTGCTGGTAGAAGCTGTGGTCTTTGTTTTCATGACTTTATATCCACTGGTTTGGGAGCCGAGATTAATCAACGGGTAGTTTACCAGAAAGAAGAGTTACCTGGGAATGTACCTTTCAGAGGGGTGAAACAGAAACAAGAAGCGTGGCGCTAATCACAAACTTTTCAGTTTACTAACTGTATCTAAAAACGGTTTTGTGGAAGAGAGTATGAGAAACTTTCTAAGTGACACGTTAACAACCATTTGGAATAATAAAAAATATGTGAAACACTATTACACGACTGGAGAGGAGACTTGAGTTCTTTTAAGACAAGGGCTCCATTGTATTGTCTTCGTCTCCATAGTGTCCCAAACTATGAATAAAGAAAACATGGTAATTGTTCATTTTGGTTACATACTTACTTTGAATATGTAGAACAAATGAATGCTGAATTAAAATTAGGAAGTGTAAGTAGAGAAAATAGTAGAAAATAGTAGAAAATGTAGGTGCGGTTCAGCCAGGTTGACCCAGGTTCAAATCCTAACCCAGCTATTTACCTGTTATATGACCTCTCTGAGCCTTGTTTTCTTCCACTGTAAGATAATAAAGATCATTTTGTGACAGCTATTTTACCTAAAGAAGCTTTGATAAAAATAGTGATTGTTTTTACCAGCAACATGAGCAGGGAAATTTTAGAGGCTTTATACCAATAATGAGGACTGCAAAAATTGATAGAAAATGAATTCTCCAGTCATTTTGTAGGTCAACAATTCTTTAGTCAATAATTTCTTGGAGTTTTTTAAAACTTATACTGATGGCATAGTTTTTCAGCCAATGCACAACATACTGTAAGAAAGGGGATTTTTTTTTTTTTTTTTTTTTAGATAAAAAAGAAAGACTTGCAAGATGTATATACTGTTATCATATATGGTTTATTTTACAGGTCTTATAATTTCATAATTAACATTTAGCTAGATAATCATAGCAGAAAAAAGCTGACTTGAAATTAGACATTCATGACATATTTTATAATTCGAATAATAATGAACTGCAACTCACATGGCACAGCACTAATCATTGGATTTTAATAATAGTAAAACTTCCTAAATGTGCCTCTGGCTTCAGTACTTAGAATTGTCTGACTGTTTTCAAGCATCACTGTTTTATGAGCAAAACAAAATATTTTTCTTCATATTTCAAGTAATTATTTTTTCCAGGCTGTAGGGTTCCATTGATACAATGAATTCAACTTTGGTACTGAATGAGTTAGTTTTCTTTCAGTACACAGAGGCAAAACTTAGGCACAGACTTATTTGTAAGTACACAAACAAGGTTTCTATGTTACAAAAACATTTTATAGATTTTCCTCACCAGATGCCCTTGATGGGACGGGATAAACAGTAGAAAAAGTAATTAGGAGCCCAGGATGCAGTCCTGACTCAGTCCCTACTTACTACTGTGACACCCTGGATATGTCACCTAACCACTTTGGGCATTAGATTCTTCTTTCATGACATTAGCATGTTGTCTGTGTAACCTCTAAGGGTTTCATCGGGCCTAATATAATCCATAATTTATGGCAGAACCCCACCACTCTGAAACAGTTAATTTTGTTTAACTCCTGACTTGAATATTTCAATCACAAATGTCAATTTCTTAACCAGTGTGGTGGTTACATGAGTGTTTGTTTTATAATTATTTCCTAATATCTACAAATCTACATTTATATGTTATGTACTTTGCGTGTGTGTTATAAACCAATTTTTAAGTGTTTGAAAACTTGAATTGAGCAGTTTAAGATGTGAGAATTAAAACATGCATTTTTTTTTTCCTGCAGGACAGTGGAAAACACAAAGATAAAAGTTTTTAAATTTTTAATTTTTTTCTCTGATGTTCCTTTGACAGTCTTGTGAAGCCCTTTATTGTTTGCCTGTACCATCTTTCCTGAACCTAATAACAAAGGTATCATTATTTACTATAAATCGAAAACTAATCAGAGATTTGCAATGAAATTCGTCTTGTTGAAAATCATTGTCATTACCAATGTATATTGTCCAAAGGACAGAATCTTTTTGCTAATCTAGCTTCTCTGCTCATAAACCCTTATTTTTTAAAAAAGTGTTGATTTTTACACCTCACACCATGCATCGAGTCACTCTCTATGTGTTGGAAATGTGATGACTGAAAGCCTTCTGTACACCCCCCCCATTAATGTGGGAGCAGCATAGATTATGTCCTGCTGTTTTCTTTTTTGTTGTTTATGTGTTCCATTCAGCTGTGGTCATGAATTTCTTTTAGGTCCATATAATATTAAATCAAATCCTTATATAAGAATCCAAAGTTGCCTGATGCTCTTGGACTTTGACCACCTTTGTCTTCCCCACAGCGTTCCCCAGCAAATGCATATATGGAGCCTTTCATTCTACCTAATGAGAAGTGGGAGGCCACTGGGGAAATGTTGGATCTATGAATTTTTATGTTTTACAGAAAATAAACAGGACTGGAAGGGGTTGTTTGAGAAATCATATGTACGATATTTGAGTTCCTTTTACCCTCTGCTGGTAAAAACTTAGAAGTGGTGGATTTCTCTGTGCTTTCTACCATTTCCTTTTCCCCTGCCACCTCCCTGCTCCTTTTCTTATAACTTTTTTTGCACTAAACATTAAGCTCATTGATTACAAGGAAGGCACAAAGTGACCTAATGATGGTCAGTGTTAATGAGAAAAGCGGCTGCCTGTGATGTGGCCTGGCTCGGGCCACCCCCCACTGGGTCCCTGTATGTCAGACTTAGTCTCCTTTAAGAGCCTAAAGCGTGGAAAATCAACAGAGAACCACCCGGTGCCTCCAAACAGAATGGACCATGTGCATGGCTATTTAGCCCTGTAAAAGAGAGTGCATTTGCACAAATGGGAGTGAACATAAGGGGTCCTTCAGAAAAGAATGGGGCCTTGGCAAATTTATAGACTCCCCTGAAAGAAAGTGATTACGGATCATTATCCAATTGAGGCAGATTGATGGGCTGGGGTCAAAGTAATATTGCAGATCTCACCAAGGGGACAATGGCTGCTTGTCACAGTGAAAGAAAAGAAAGGGAAGGGAAACTGCCACACAGAGAGGCACAGCTTAAGCTTTACCAACTGCCGTGAAAGGGCCTGGATGTATATGTCATTACTTTTCTTGAGCACCATGTTTTATTTTATGTTGCAAAAGATGTGCCATTGAGATCAAATTGGGCATTCACATGAATCCCAATAAAGAACATACACACAGCCTAAATACAAACTAAACATACAAACTAAGCAGCTCTCACTGTTTTTTCTTCCAAAAGGTGAAAAGAAGATAGGAAAAGAGGACGGTCCACGTAGAAATGCTTAATTCTCTCTCTCTCTCTCTCTCTCTCTCTAATAGAGCTAGCTTATAAAGTACAAACATGCAACAACAACAAAAAGATAGTAGTAGATAGAAGTTCTTAATGCTTACAAATACTGCTCCCTTTAGCTGACAGCCAGGGGATGAACAGATTTGACATGGAAACTCTGCAGCATCTGGTCAAGCAAAACTGCAGCCCCGAAACTGAATAAAACGTGAATAAATGTGTTTCCACTGACTCCTTTGTATTGATTTCAAAGTGTTTAAAAGTGCTTTGCATTCATACGTTGTACAAAACTCCATACGCAAGGCAAAGGAACAGCCAGTACGCCAATCCGTCTTTGCCTTTTGCTTTACAATAGGTTTTCGGCACGTAGAGATTTAGAAGTGTTGGACAAATATGTATGCAGAGTAGATCTGATTTTTGTCTATTTCGTTTGCGTCAAGAGAGTATTAGCAAGTAAAAAAGAACTAATTTATATTCTGAACGTATTACACCAGGAAAAGCATAGTCAATTTTTTCACGTGCAGACTAATCTTAAAAAATAAGTTTATTTAGTTTCTCCAAGTTATAGCCAAATTTAAGGGTATATATTATATGTATTATACATACATATAATATATACCCTTAAATTTTAGATATAAAATGTCAAAAATGTAAAAAAATATATATGTATATTCATATTCATATATGAATCTCTCTCTGTGTGTGTAAACAAAGGAAAGAGAAACTCTGGAAATGGGAAGTTTTTAGCTTTTTCTTTTATGATAAAATTATAGGTATGACAAATACACGCAGATAGAATGAATGGTTATATTATTGTCCTTTCATATTTTACAAGTATATATGCATATATTTACAAGTACATGTAGCTTATTGCCTTTATTATCAGATATCATAGATATGTGTCATATTGTTGTGAAGCATTGAGAAAATTCACAAATAAAGACTTCCTTGTTAGAATTGCTTTTTTTATTTATTTTTCCTGGTTCCCCTGGTCACAGGGTCTTCACTGTTCTTAATGAGCTCTTAATGAGCTGTCAATTGCTTATGCAAATAGAGAAGGAAACAGACACTGAAGAGCTGATAGACACTCAGTTAAAATATGACCCTGCCTAACCTCTCCAAGTTATTAAATATGTAAATTGTTCCAACTTAATAACTGGCCTTGACCCTTCTTTTCCTTTACTTCTCTCCTTATCCGATTTGAAAGAATCTGGGATATCATCACTTCACTACAAGAGTCCTAGTTTTATGTTTGAAAATACTCAGCACATAGTTAAGGTTTTATGTTGAATCCCTGGATAGATCCCAGATTAAAAGAAATAACTGAATGACTATTGTTTGATAATGTATGTGACATGCACACTGAAAGACAGGAAGTATAAATGCCAAATTAATAACAGTAGTTATCTCTGGGGAGAGGAATGGAAATAGAAGTGGTAAGCAGGACATTTTTATATGGCAATATTGTTTGAACAGATTAAGAAGAGATTAAGGGTAAAATTAAAAATAGTTCATTGCCTCTCAAAGAAACTTTACAAAAATATTTAGCATTCATGAACGCTTACAAGAAATGGAGTTCTTGCTCTGTAAAGAGTTTATTTTCATTGTTTATTTTTCTCAAATTTTATTTCAAAGCCACTAAAGTATTGATTGATGTTTTCTCCTAAATGTGCTGCATCTATGCACATTTGAGACTTGAAGGGATTCTAAATAACTCCTTAGATAAAAATCAGATACCTCAGCAGAGATTGAAATGGTACAATGAAATGCTGATATTTGATTAGACTCTAGAGATGACCCTTTGTAACTGTTGTTTGGAGACTTTCCTGTGTAATACAGAACAGGACAACTGAGGTCAGTGATCCAGCTGAACATCCTGGGGAAAGGGGGGTGTATGAGGGAGTGGGGCTGGGGCTGGGGCTGTCTTTGACCGTTATTGCCCTAATTAACTTGCCATTGCTTTACACCTAGATGAGGAGTCAGCTGACTTCGTACGTGCACCACCACATCCCTTTCCACAAACGTGTTTCTGAGGCCTGAATTTATTTGCAGTTCAGAATAATAAACCTAAAGTGTAGTATCCTTTCCAGAATGTCCAGACAACTGGAGTTGTCAGGGGTCAATTTTGTTAAGTATCAAAGGGGGAAGCATTCTGAGGGAAAAAGGGGCAGGAGAAATGGTGAGTGAGAGCTCACAAAAGTAAACTGATCCACATTCCCATTTTTCTAGAACTGATCTTGCCTTGGAATCAAGAATGCAGTACATAAGATGCTTGATACCCTTTCAGGGGCACTGATCTTTCCTGACAAGTTAATTGTGATTGTAATTCACATGTACCTGATTGCACATTTCACTATATTAGGAAAAGTAACTTAGAAGATAACTGAGCCAGCACTGGTGCAGTCTGAAACCTGTTAGGGCTCTACTCCGGATTCAGTAGGAGGTAAGCTCACTCCAGATATCTTGGCATAAATAGATTGGCACACTTCTTTATAGCCTTGTATCATCTTGGCAAGGTAACCTTCTTCCTATAGGGGGGCCTTTTGCACACTGTGAGGTTCTGTAGTAAATCCAGAAATTATGAGCCCTTCTGTGAAAGATAGGCTAATTTCAGACATGAGTATACAATGTTTCAAATTTTTCCCACATCTCCATTTTCCAACAATGTCCTGTCCTTGCTCTGCACTGCATCTATGGCTCAGAAATAGAGGATAGAAAACCCCAACCCTCTTTAAATATAAAAGGAAAAAAAAAAAGGACTTTGTAAGTCTTTCACACATATCAGACAATGAACAGAAAGGGATATGCCTGGTGCTTTGAAATTTCCCAAATGCATATTGGTAAAGAAACTTTTTAAAAAACCCCCAATACAATGCAAACATGGCAGGTAAAGATTTTTTAAAAAGCAGCCATTCTGGCTAAAATGGAATTTAACATTGTGTCCTTCTGGTCAACCAAAGGATCCTATCATACATAAGTATAGAAGCAAGTAGAAGCAAATGCAGATAAAATTACAATCTGAATACCTTTCTGCTTTGCTTTCTCCTTATGAAAGATACCTTTTTGTCAAAATAGTTTCTATATTCAAATGTACACCAAGGGCCTGCTCATAGAAATAGAAAACTTAAGGCTTGTACATGATTCTCTAGGGAGAGGCTATATGCAAGCAACATAATACTTTGAGAGGATTGTAAGAGGCACATTTACATACTATCTGTGTGTTCAACTCAGTTAAGGTAAGATTTTCACACTGATTTGACAGAAAGGACAATTATCTTGGTAAGGCAAAAACTTATCTATTTATATAGATATTCCATAAAGAAACCAGAAAAAAAACATTTGGGAGGCTGTGATTATTAATGGAAAAATGGAAAAAAGTTATAATATTTGTCAAACGGATGTACTTCTACAGCTAATCTGATCATTCTGGTCTATAAAGGGAATTAGAGGTCTGATTGATTTGTTTCACGTATATAAAGTTACCCCTGATTGCCTATAACACTATCTAGAATGTCTTTAAAAATGTTGGGAAAATTTTTTAAAAATTGATGAACCGCTAGACACTTATTTTTATTAATCTGAATTAAATGGGGGTGAAATAATATGTTATTTTCCTATTGTATTATTTATTCATTTTTTATCAAAACAGATTAAGAACAATTTTTGTCCTTCCTATTCAAAGTATTTTAGGAAAAATTTAGCCTGTTACTGTTAAATATCTCCTTAAAATGGTACTTTTCTCAACCTTGGTTGATTCTTATAAATTTAGGGTCTTATTATAGAATTGTGAATTCTCTCAAGTGTTCAGAGAATTTTTATGATTATAACAGCTGTATTCTAAAGTGTTATAATGTTAAAGCATCTTTTAATACATCATTTCATCCAATTCTCAAATAATGTTATAGATGACTTTGAGGCTAAGAAAAGTGAAGCCATTTCCCAAGGAAACATGCTAAAGGGAAAATAAACTTAATGCAAAGCTACTTTACTTTTCAAAGCCCAGCTGGGTCTGCTGGATGGACGATGACGGGTCACAAACTCCAGAATGGGAGAACTGGACCCATTCATTCTTGGGATGCCTTCTTGATTTCTAGATGTAAAGGTGTTTATGGAACTTCAGGATTTCTTACAATAGTCCTGTTTTGTGGTAACCATTAGACATCTCGATGGCTGCTGAAGTAGGGATGAAGGGCAATAGTTCCATCTCTAGGCTCTTGCGTGCATAGTATTAAGTGAGTGCAATGTGGAGAATGTGATAAAGGCACAGATACAATCCATGCTTTCCATGTAAAGTTAGATTTGCTCAGCACTTAGCTTCTGCCTGTAAGTAAATTACAGGTTCAAGTCAAATTTGAACTTGTTAAAGCCAATAGAAGGCTGCTTAATGAATTTCATTAACTGAATAAAGCACTTACTGAATATTGGTTGTGTATATAGCACATTCAGACAATACTAAAGAAACTTACAACAACTTCATACACTATTTGGCCTAAAGGAATTCATGTACCTTCCGAGAAGTGAATCATTTGTTTCATAGGAGTAGATTGGAATGCTGAAAATGGTGGTTCACTTGAATCAAGTGGAATTTCTCAGATTTATTCTCCACAATATGAAAATGGGGAAATTTTAATGATTCTGCCCCAACTCTTCTCACCACATAATCCAAGTACCATATATTTCTTCACAGCTGTGACAAATTTATTTGTACTAGTGGATATGTGTTTTTGCAAACTTGACAAAAGTGTTTCTCTTTTTCATGCTCAAAATAAGTCTCCACAATAGAACATCTTTTTACTCATACAGAAAATGATATTTTTCAGCCATGAAAACCATTTTACTTCTTCACAAAGTCTTACATTAAACTTCTAAGTATAACCACAGAATCTTTCACAATTTCACAATACCAGAAAACCTAGATTTTTCTTCCAGTTTTGCCAGAAAACAAAATTTGTTTTGTCCCAGTATTGTTTTCTCTAAGAAAGAAGTCTCCCAAGAGAATAAGGAACAAAAAATTTACAGAAAAAAAACTAATCAATTGCAGTATTGTGTACAAGACAGCATAACACAAGCAACATGTGTCAAACACTAAATTGTGAATTAGTGATTATGCCAGACACCATTGAAAATAGAAAGTTGTTGGTATCAAAATGAACAAAATCACCATTATCGAATGGACTCCAGTTGGATCAGAGCAAATGCATTAATCAACCTTTTCCAGGAAGACTTTTTCTACACCTAAGGAGGTATCCACCTTCAGGAAGCCAATGTAACTCAATGTTTTTTCTCCTTTACTGTTGAAAACTTTGACCAAATCTAAACGGGATAGTTCCAGGGCCACCTGTGATTCCATCACTGTTTAAAGAAGATATTACGAATACAACCCTGAGAAGGGAACACAGTATAAAAACTGCTCTCTCTTTAGTGACCCAAATGGACTGCAGATAGGATGAGTAAAGTACTCTTGGAAATAAAGTGTTCTCTCCTAATTAATAAGTGTCTGTTCCAGCATAATTTCATCATCATGGTGGATATGGACTCACATTCCAATGCAATGCGTGCCTTTTATTTACATAGCAGGTTACTAATTTTCAAAGTACTTTTGTGCAAATTTTCCCATTTGGTTTTCATTCTGCTAACCAATGAATGAAAAATTTAACTGATTTTTTCCAGTTATAGACAGTAAATGGAAGATCCAATACTAGAGCTTAGGTCTTCTGACTCTTATAAAAGCATTATCTTTTTTATTGTGGTGTATGGATATTTTAAAAATCCTTACTGAGATTGCAGGTGCATGAGATCCCCGATAATGCTTCCATTTCAACAGAATAACTTTGTGTTATGGAAATCACACAGGAAAAGATCTGCCTATATTAAACTAGAAAGACCAAGTTGACTCTCTGTATACACTATGATTTTGGCTCATGATAAACAGAACTGATATTTTAAATTCATTATTGAGATAGCTTTAGTATTCACATATAGTCGTGAATGCATGAATTAAAAGGCTTTCCTAATTATTGCTAAAGAATGACAGCTGGGAAAGATAACGGAAAAAAAGGGAAAGATTCCTAAACAAAATTAAATGAACTAATAACATCACATATTCATTACTAACTTTATTCTAAGATTTAAAAAAAAATTGTTTTAATAAATATCAGTAAAAGGGACTATATCGTTTAATGCAAAATTTTGGCAAGGGGTGTACTTGGCAGCCTAACAGCAATTTGTACTGGGGGCTGTTTAGTTGTCAGGGGAGGTAAGTTCCCTTTTGGCTGCCAATATAATAATCTCCCCTTTTAGATGAGAGTTGGTTTCACTCTTCTCCGTTGACCTCTGCAGAGTATATGTGAGACTGAAAGAAACTATGATGTTGCTGTGATTCCCAAGCTTATGGTAATATAATACAAGAATCATAGAAATTTAGAGCAGAAAGGGACATTAAACATCATTTAGTTCAAACTCCATCTGGTAGGTAAAGAAATGACCTTAGATGTGACTGTTCAATGTCATAGAACTAGTCAGCAACAGAGCTACTCCTGTGCCTATGTCTTAAAATTTTATTGTGCTAATCTAAGAAGTCCTGTTCATCTTAAAACTGGGATGGGGAGAGGGAGAGAGAGAGAGTTAGTTCTGCTGTGAGCAGGATGAAAGAAACGTCATTATTCTTTTTTTTTTTTTTTCCTGGGCTCTTTTTATCTTAATAGATTTCATGAAGTTTTTGATCTTACTATTTAAACATTTTTCTCCAGACTGGTAGATCATAAAATACATTATACTAATACTTAGTAAATTGTGAATTATGTGTAGATGGAGATTATTTCTAAATAAACAGAGGTCATCAAAATTAGAAAGACACTATATTAAATTCAAAATTTAAATATTTACTCCTTCTCACATGATCCTTTTAGCCAACCTAATAAGCTTTCATTTTAATGAGTTTGAAAAGAAAAAACTGGGGAAAATAATTTCAAACATGTCAATATATCTGCTGTTGTCCACACACACCCTTTTAAATGACACACTGTTTACTGATAGGTAATCATGGAATGCCTCTCTCTAGGAAATCCTCCACCCTACACAGGAAAAGCTATAAGTCTTGGGAATCACAGTAAGTCACAGATGAGTCAAGTCAGGGTTTCAATAGGCCATGTTGCTCGTTTGCTTAATTGAGGATATAAGCCCAAACCTCCCTGCAACAGAGAGACAACTGGACTTCAGACTGGGACACCTATTTCTCCAGAGCCCTCTGTAGCCTTAAGCAATGGTGATGCTGTACATTTTGACCTTGGCTAAGTGGGCTGAATTTCCTGTGATGCAGGGGCATCCTCTCTGCCTATTAGTACATCTCTGAGCTTCACTAGCTCTGGTTAATAACTGTATCACATCCCTCAAAGGTATTTCCCTGTAATAGTATCTTCATATGGCATTTGGTCAGAGGGATGTCAAGTCAGCACCTCTGAGGGGAGGGAGGTAAAAACTACATTGCATTGTGAGACAGAATGTCAGGGGTCTGAGCAAAATGGTCAACAGATTCACCTTGAGATTTTGTCTGATTAGCAACTGGAACACAAAAAAAGATTCAAGTTACTTTTGCAAAAAGACAATTTCTACATAATGGGCAATGTCTCTTTAGCTCCTGCTGTTGCAGATCATCTCATTTTATTAAGCTCCCAATCAATTTTCTTCAGTAGGGACATTGTCCTTCCTATGCATGTTCCTTAAGTATTTTCGGGAAGACAAATGGCCACCCATAATTGCCGTTGGCACCATGAGAAATTAAGAAAATTACTTGCTAATAATCATATCTGTACACAAGAAAATAAATTAAAGCTGATTTCTTTCCATTAAAATCTTGACATTGAGAATGATTTTTAAAAATATGCATATATATATATATACACACACATATAAAATAATTCTACCCAGACTTGAGGCTCTTTCTTTTCCTTGAGCTTTGGGAGAGGAAAAAAGCTGGGAGGGTAATGATATATCCTTAATATCCTAAAGGAAATGTAGGCTAAGTCATTCCTCCAAATTATATTGGCCATAAAGACTTCACTGGGCCATTTCATTAGTTTATTAGGTGAGATTAAATAAAAAAGGACCTTAAATGAATTATAACCAGGTTGTAGAATAACAAATAGATTGTGTATGAGAAAATTAGCACCATGTGACATCCACAGCCACCATATGTAAAAACGCCTATTATTTGTCCTGTCTCTTTGAAAATCATTTTATTGGAATGTATCAGCTAACCTAAAACACATGACCATCCTTCTTGGGACTTGAAAGAAACCACTGAAGACAAGTTTCTTCCCAGCCCCCCAGCCCCACCCCAGCATGTGAACACTCTGGGAAAAGCAGTCTCGAGGATCTTTGTATCAGTGTCCCCGTAACAGCAAATGCATCACATGCATGCTGAGACATCAGCTGCCTCTGTCTGAAAGAATTTGGTCAACATTTAGGAATTCGCTTAATGAAAGGCTAGCCTATTAAAGCACTGCTGACCAGAGGAGTGGATTGTGTCTTTCTTTCCAACTTCCTGGATCACTGCAAGTGATACTCGGCAGCGCCTTCATGTGATGTAGCCCAGGCCCTGGACAACAAGCTAGCATTGTGACTTTAGAACGTGCATCTCTTTGCTACAGACCCCAGGCTTCATGTCCAGGATGCAGTTTATGCTGCACAGTGAGGCATCAGATAGTGCACGTTATCAAACACACCATGTGAAGTTGCTCTTGCAAAGTGTTCTCAGGTGGTCTCCTGCTAAGGCAGTGTATCTGTGATTACGAGATTATCTGGGTCATCCCTGATGCACAACGTCATGGAGGTGAGAGTTCTCATCAGAGGCAGTACACTACAAATCTTCATTAAAGACTACCTCCGGCAGGCAAATACTAAATGACTCTTTCCTGAGAATTTGCTTTTGAAGATTGGTTGAAAGAAAAGTTAAATCCGATGTTAAAAAAACTGCTTGACAAAGAAACTACATTGGATTATAAGGAATTTTACCAGAGGCCGCGCTCTTATGTGTATTCCCTGTTTTCATTGGCAAGTACTTTTTAAATTTTTAAACCATCTGGATTAGTATAGAAAATGATATTGAGTAAGAATGATATTCTTATTATATATAATAATATAACCTAATAGTTATATAACCTAATAGTTATAACAGTAACACATTTTAACGTTGGCTACTTAAAATTTGTCTACTTATTAATTAGCATTCTAAGAATTTTACCTGTGTCACTTCATTTAATAACAAGACAATGAAATAAATACTATCATTATTTCATTTTGCAATTAAAAAAGAGAGAGAGAGACCTAAAAGCATTTTTTTTCACAGACATCTGCCTAATCCTAAACGACTATGCCATCTCTCTACGAGACCTTCAGAGAGACCTTTTTCTCTGAATGACATAACTCAATAAAAGAGCACTGCTTGCTGTATCAAAGATGACAATAACGTTTTGGGGATTAAATGTAATTTTATCCCAGTTTCCAAAGAATCGAAGGCACACATTTCTCCTGTGATGATTTTATGCATATGGGGTGAATGACAAAATCTCATTAAATAACACCAGTGATCACTGCTGACATGGATCATAAGGAAGGATCTGGAAGGAAAGGTTGTTGTGGGGTGTTAGTATGGGGAGATGAGTGTGGCTTCTATACTTTCTAGCAATATTTTCAAGACTTTCCAGAGTTATGTGATTATTATGGAAAACGTTAGCAGTAATGATAGATCAAACCAGGGCCCACCACAGATACATGTGAAAGGTCATGGAGTTCTATGAGGTTATGAAAGAACAACTACGGAGTTGAGAGAAATGTTGTTGCAATGGAAACATGAGTTTTGGAACTGCCTTAAAGATGAGCTAAAACAATATCCTCCTCATTTTTTTAAAGACTCAGAAAAGCAATATTTACCCAACAACACAGATTCTTAATGGCAACGACCAAATTAGAACTAAGTCATTTTTTATTAAATCAGAGTATGTGTAAAAAAATAATGCAAAACAAAACATACCTCAATGACTAGTGCATAGAAATATACTCAATAAATATCATTTCTTTTCTGTCCTTACAAATTGCATTACAGTCCCCACTATTTCAATCTGTGACCCCTGTTAGTAAGCAACAAGTAGGCAATTACTAATTGAATGCATTTTCTGCATAGAATGTGATATCAGATTCCTTTTAAGCAAAACTGTTCCAAAGGCTGAGGAGAATATGAGAACCATCAAGCTGAGCCAGAGACTTTAAGTCAATGACATCAAAAATCTATCTTCATAGAACAGGAAAGAATAAGAAAATTATTTGATAATTTAAATTTTATAATGGCCTGGTGAGCAAAGAGAGAGCTTATACTTTTCGAGAGGAGATTTGTTTGGTTTAAATTTTCAGAAAATTTGAACTCTGTCTTCAGCTTTATTTTAGACTTGTAATAGTAGCCTATCTTTGAATCATTAAGGCTCCCAAGCAATATTACTGAACAATACTGGCCTGACAATTACTAAATCTAAGAGAATTTATATATTCAGAACACATCTTTATGGATAATAATACAATAATTCTTTAACTTCTTGAGCTTCAGAAAAAATTTTGGTCTCATATGTTGGGTATCGCAGACCCGTATGAGACAGTTGATGACTAGTTTACAAAATTAAATCTTTCTGGGAACGACAACTTTCACATTTTAAAATACTCCATAAAATATCATTTGGAAAGCTATTTTGTCCCATTGAATGATTGACCATAGCTGCTCAGTTTCCAAATAATTAATCAGACTAACTTTGATCTGTGGCTACAAGTTGAATTTATGTTAAAAAAAATTTAGCCATTTTGTGAATTCTTGTCCTGATTTCTTCTTTATATTAGAAATTTCCACTACTTCACCTCCAGGGATTAAAAAAATATATATTTTGGGCCGAGCCCGTGGCGCACTTGGTAGAGTGCTGCGCTGGGAGCGCGGCGACGCTCCCGCCGCGGGTTCGGATCCTATATAGGACTGATCGGTGCACTCACTGGCTGAGTGCCGGTCACGAAAAAACGACAAAAAAAAAAAAAAAAAAATATATATATATATTTTAGCTCATGTCACCTACAGTTCTTAAGATCTTTCATTGGAGAGTCACGAAGTTCATTACAAATACCAAAAGAATAAAAGTTATTCCAGTCCAAATTGAAGAGAAGTTGAACTTCTTCCCATTTCATGATAGATAAAACAAGATAAGGAAAACCGTGATGTTTTAATGACCCAGGATCAACTCACAGAAGAATTGATAAAGTTAAATTTTGATTTTCACTTTCTTTCGTCATGATTACAGCTTTATAGATAATTAGCTTTATTTTCTACATGATTTCAAAAGAATAAAGAAAAGAGGGAGGAAAAGAAACCTCCCTTATTATCTCCCTTACTCATAAAAAAAAAAAGTAAGTATAAATGCAGAAACAAAGAACTGGATCTCCTTGGGACAAAAACTGTATTTGTTAGTTAAAGTAAGGAGCGTGTGCAAACCATCAATGTTCCTCCACGCCAAGCACGTGCACACCCAGACACCCAGACATATACACACAAGGAGGTATCAGGAGCTTCTTCCCTCACTGGAAATTGTAAGAGACGAGTGAATAAGAGATAAGCAGGCTTTACGTCCCAGACACAGCAATTCTACATCAAAGATAAGTGAGCAAAAAATACCCCACCAACCCACATCAGTTAATGGCAGCCATTCCAATTATTAAAGCCTACTTAAATATAACCAATTGATACTGATACTCCTACACAGATTTGTAAAGAAATGGAGATTCTATTCTGAATTGAGTTGTAAAAGAGAACCCTAAATTATAGTTTGATTACCTAAACACTAGTAATCAACATGACTTGCTAAAATATGGCAAGTATTTCAGCAAAATCTTGATATTTTTCTTTTGCAGCTGTCAAATCTGTTTTCAGGTTTTAGTAGTTTAATTTCTTTTAATGTTTCCATAGAAATAACATTAACAAGATGATAGATTAGAGGTAATAACATGGTGTCCCTGACATGCAGTAGAATTTATCTTCATCATATGTCTGATAATATCCTCTTATTGTGTAATGAACCCTGCTATTTGTATCTATCATACTTTTACTCATTCATCTTCTTAGTTACTAAAGATAGAATTCTCATCCAGAGTTTCTGTTATAGATGCAAATTTGTACTCCTCTATGTGTCCTTCATTATTTGTGGTCATCTAATAAATTGGCTCTTCATACGTGAGTTCAAGTGGCATTAGTTGGAATGCATATGATGATCTGGAAACATTTTATATATAGGTAATCCCAGTTGCAGGAGAAATTATTGTAATTAATCTTTTTGGCATATCTGCAAAATGTCAAGAACGGCAAACAAAGGAGTTGAATAGACATTTTTCAAAGGCAGACATACAAATAGCCAACAGGTACATGAAAAATGCTTGACATCACTAACCAGGGAAATGCAAATCAAAACTACATTCAGATATCATCTCACCCCAGCCAGACTGGGCATTATCAAAAAAGACAGAGTAAGAAATCCTGGTGACATTTGGAGAAAGGGGAACCGTTCTACACTGTTGGTGACACTATAAATTAGTACAGCCATTATGGAGAAGAGTATTGAGGTTTTTCAAATAGCTACAGACAGAACAACCATATTATCCAGCAATCCCACTTCTGGGGATATACCCAAAGGAATGGAAATCACCATGTCGAAGGGACCTGCACTCCCCTGTTCATCACAGCTCTATTTACAGTAGTCAAGATATGGAACCAGCCTAAATGTTCGTCAACAGATGACTGGACAAGGAAAATGTAGTATACATACTCAATGGAATACTACTCAGCCGTAAAAATGAATGAAATTCTGCCATTTGTGGCAACACAGATGAGCTTGGAGAAAATTATGTTAAGTGAAATAAGCCAGATGAAGAAAGAGAAATACCACATGTCCTCACTCATATGTGGGAGCTAAGAAACAAAGAAAGACCATAATAATACATTGAACTTTCAGAAGGAGAAAACAGACCTATTGTTACTAGAGGTGGGAAAGGGGTAGAAAGAAGAGGGTTAGGAAGTAATTGAGAAAGGCACACAAAGAATAATTCCATTTTTAATTATGAAAATGGTAATACTGAATTAATCACCCCATACTATATACAAATACAGATAGTCAACTCTGTACCCCATAAATATATATAATCAATTATGTTTCAAGTCAAAAATAAATTTAAAATGAATAAATAAACAATAAATAAAAACATCAGCCAAGGTAGAATCCATGAGAGACAAGTGGAATGGGACGGAAGCTCTGCCATCTGCTTTGATACCCAGAAGTTTTCCAAGTGAAGGATCCATTCAAAAAGCTCTCTTTTCCACTTCCTCTTCTCTTTTATCCTTAAACTTCCACTGTATTTATTAGCATCTTGCTCTTGGCTGGCAAAAGTGAAGAAGAAAGCAGACTTCTGGAATTTAAAAAATATGGATTGCAGTTCTAAATTCGTCCTTTGCTAACATGGAAGTGTTGCTCATGTTGTTTACTGTCTACTCTACACTGTTCAAAGAGTTGAAATAGAACATAAAGGGCCTGTGTGTTACAAGAGAGATGCAAATTTCTTGGGATAGAATAATAAAAATATTTGACGCCCAACTTTTACAGGGCCTACATTCTGGATGGGGAACCAGATAAGGAAATGATTTTTACTCATCATTACCAGTTAAGTCATATTAATTTTACAGCAGTTTAACAAGGAACTACTGAAGACCTATGATGTGTCATCAGTGAGCTCACAATATACCAGGGACAAGTTAGAGTTAAGAAAATGAGTGCATTAAAATGAAGTAAGCACCGTAAAGTTTAAAATATCTATCCTCTCTGAGAAAGGCATGACTGATATAGGCATGGCTAATTTTGATGAGGTTGGCAGTGGGTCAAAAGCAGTTTCCCAAAGGAGGTATTTAAATCTGAATATGCATTTACCAGAAGATAATGGGAGGGAGAGAAAGGCATGTCCAGAGGTTTGGGGGGGCTTGAAAAAGCTTTTAGAATAGGTATGCAAGATGGGGACACAGTCAGATAAAGCAGAGAGAAGACTGGACATGTGTTTTTTTGTTTTTTTGTTTGTTTGTTTGTTTTCAGCAAATAAAATGAGTCATTTACTTGCATATCGTGTTAAGAATGAATCATATGTTTATAGCTTATGTAGTTAGGAAAGTTCTGATGGTATTATTAATTACACACTACATAAAGAATCGTATTTGAGAAAGATGATGACATGTTGAAGTTAAAAAAAAAAAAAAAAACCTGCAAGAAATCCATGGGATGCATAGAGACCTATTGGCACTGCAAGTCTAGATCTTCCCAATTTATTTCTAGACACCATACAGAGCAAAAGAGAGAACAAAACAGAAACCAAAACAAAAACACTTACACAAAATAAATCTACAGTGAAATAGGAGACCAAAAAAACTGCAAACTGTCGATTTTGGGCGATTTAGCCCATAGTTCCTGAGATCAACAAAACCTTCACATGAAACTGAGACAGGGACTGGTGCAGAGGAGAGGAGGATGGGCACAGAGGTGACTCGGTAGGGCCAGAGCTTAGAAATCAAAGTAAGTAGTCACACCTTGAAGGAGGAGCCTCCACCTTGACTGGGATTGCATGGACTGGATGCAAATGGATCGTGGAGCAGGAAGGGGGAAAGAAGGAAAGGATGCTGCAGAAAGAGCATCTGGGGCAGGTAGAGAAAATAACAGAGTTGACAAAGAGTGGCAAAATCTTAGAACACAGGCCATGTCACCTATCAACAGCAGCAAGTGACACAGCACAGGGAACACAGGTCTGGTGATCGAAGCCATCAGAAAACAAAATGAATACTGAGAGGCCACTGTGGCCTCCACACACATCAGTGATGTGCTACTGATAGTGAGAAATCAGTAAAGGATCAAAAAGAATGATTACATTTTTGAATCATGAAGTTACTAATTATCTTGATTTCATCACCACATAATTATACACAGGTGTTGATATTCATCTCTGTACCCCATAAATATGTATAATCAATTATGTCTCAATTAAAAAAATAAAATTAAATAAATAAAAAATAAAATGTATTGAAAATAAATAAATCCTCCATCACTCTAGCCATCGAGTAGCCCATAAACAGAGAAGTCTAAAATGTATCCTTGTCCCTTTCTCCCTTTTACATTAATTTTTTGCTAATAGCTGGTCCAAGAAAATCCAATTTATTCAAACATAAGCAATCAAAAATAAATTAGCCCAGATAGCAAACAAAGATACTATAAGAAAAAAAAAAATTCAAAATAAGCAAAACTTTTTGCTAATGAAGAAAATGCAGCAGAAATAAATGTTGCTACAAAATACAAGATTATAACTCAATATCTTAATATAAATGTTTTTAATTGGTGAAAAACATTGCTGATGTAAAATATTAACACAAAGTGGGAACTCAAGACTCAGGAAATTTGGTGGCCAGACAGAAGGACGAGACGGTCAAACAATGACATTGAAATGGGAAAACTTGAGAGAGAGAAATGTGAAAATGTAAAATGATTTCAAAGAAATTAAACTACAAGGTGCACACAAGTAAATAGTCACCAAAGAAAATGCATCAAGGGATAGAGAGAATAAAAACAAGTAAAATTTAAAAATGGAATTAAAATGATAAATTATAAAGATTTGGAGAGAAAATGATAGATACAAAAGAAAACAAAAAGAGAGCTAGCATATACATCATTGTGTCCCTTAAGAAAATATTAAAATAATGGAATAAAAAAATTTTTTAAATAAAAAGAAAGCTCTTTTGGACTAGTATAGTTAAGATGGTGGACTAGAGGTACCCAGGGTGCGTTCTTCCCGCAGAAAAGGTCCAGAACAACTAACAGAGAGCTAAATCTCGACATGACAGGAGCATCAGTGGGAGAGAGTGGGAGAGGAGACTGGTGAGACGGCTGTGGGGCACAGAAACCCAGGACAGCGGTGTAGAGAGGAGAGAGTCACATGACTTCAGCTGCCACATCTCCAAAACTGGGGTTAGCACAGGAACAATTTTTCCTCGTGGCAAAAAGTTAATCAGAGGACACGTACCCACTCCCATTCTTACCACAAAGGTCCACAGATCCTTGGGCAGGACAAGCCCAAAACAAAGTGTGCGGAGAGCCCTGGAAAACACACACTGCATTGTTCTAGAACACTGGCACAAATGGTGCACTCCCCAACCCCATCCTGGGGACCCATGTAGGACTCTGCCATCATGAAACCCTGGAGCCAAATAGACATTTCTCAAAGGAAGACATACAGATGGCCAACAGGTACATGAAAAAAATGCTCAACACTACTAATATCAGAGAAATGCAAATCAAATCCATATTGAGATATCATCTCACCCCAGGTAGATTGGCTGTTATCACAAAGACAGAAAATAACAAATCCTGGTGACAATTTGGAGAAAGGGCAACCCTTCTACACTGTTGGTGGGACTGTCAATTAGTGCAGCCACTATAGAAAACAGTGTGGAAGTTTCTCAAACAACCACAGATAGAACTGCCCTACGATCCAGCAATCCCACTTCTGGGTATATACCCAAAGGAATGGAAATCATCATGTCAAAGGGATATCTGCTCTCCATGTCTATTGTAGTTCTATTTGTAGTAATCAGGATATGGAACCAACCTAAATGTTTATCAATGGACAAGTGGATAAGGAAAATATGCTGTATATGCACCATGAAATGCTCCTCAGCCACAAAAAAGAATGAAATTCTGCTCTTCACAGCAATATGGATGAGCGTGGAGAAAATTAAGTCAAGTCAAATAAGCCTGCACAGAAAGAGAAATACCATATGTCCTTACTCATAAGTGGGAGGTAAAAAAGAAAGAAAGAAAAAAAAACAAAAACAATCACAATAGTACATTGAAAAAAAGGAAAAATAATAGTACATTGAACTTTCCGAAGCAGAGAACAGAACTGTGGTCTCTAGAGATGGCAAAGGGGCAGGTGGAGGGGGATTAGTGAGAAACTGGTTATTGGTCACAAAGAATGATTACATTTTATAATGACGAATATGCTAATTATGCTGATTTGATCATCACATATTGTACACAGGTATTGGGAGTCAACCCTGCACCCCACGCATATGTATAATAAATAATGTTTCAATAAAAAAAAAGAAAAACTATTTTGAAACAAAAGAATACTTGGATTCACATAGTAAAAGGATATCTGGCATTTCAGTGAAAATTGTCTTCCAAAACTCAAACTCTGGAAACATCATAGTGAACTCACTATGTTTAAAGGATGAAGAAGCAATACTTCAGGCTGATGAGCAAAAAGACTGCACCCTCATAAAGAAAAAAAATACAGGCTTGTATCAGGTTCCCGCAAAGCAACACTCCTCAGAAGAAACTGAATCAAAACCTGTAGGATATTTTTTTTCAAAAACATAAGCCAAGAATTTTATGTTCAACTAAACTCTTCTTCAATTATAAAGATTATAGACTAAGGGTTTGGATACAAGAACTAAGGGAATATGTTTCATATCAGTGCTATTTGATAAGACCACTGGAAAATATAACCCAACCCATCAAGACATTGAAGGATGAACTTAAACAAAAGGATTGATGGCCAGCATTAAATATATTTTACTGCACATCCGAGGCAAAAACAAGAGGAAGGGATAAGAAATCAAATGGAATGTAAGTGTTATGAGCTATGACAGTAGAGAAATAATAAGACTTAACAAAAATGGGAGAAGAAAGGTGACAGAAGATAGAAAGTAGAATAACCTCGCAGGTTGCTTAACATTTAAGAGCTGAGAGTAAGAGTTAACATCCGAAGGAAAGTCCAGGAGTACTTGTGAGATTACATTCCTGTTGATGCATCTGGGCTGTGAACTCCACAGACACTATAAGGAACCATGCCTGTGCTCTGCCCATATCCCCTAAGATACCTTTTTACCACTTCTGTCTCCCTCTATCTGTTTCATAGGTTAAGTTATTTTAATGCTGGAAAATGCTGCTGTCCTGGGACTACTGGAGTCACTTTGCACAGATAGGAAGACACCTGCAAGTGTCTGTGCATTTATGCTCCTCTCCCCCAAGCTTGACTCCCGTGCCATTAACCAATGGTTAGGAACGTAAACGTCAGTGTCTTGCATCAGATTGGGGTAACTCTGAGGCATAATTACAATTCCTAGAGTTATCTTTCTGGACACAGCTGAAGCCCACCCTCTGCAGGACTTTTGCCTGCAACTGCACTCTAGCTTGCTTCTTTTCCCTCCTCTGCCCTGCCTACCCCACTCCCTTCCCCTGGAAGCATTCTCTTAATAAATGACTTGCACATACCTACTATTCTTAAGTCCAGCTTCTAAAGGAAGTCGATTAAAGCAGATGCTGAGAGTACATTCGACATTCCATGCTTGATTTTAAAAAAAATCATTAAAATAGAAATAATAGAAAATCTTTTATCATTATAAAATATGACAATCTCAATCAAAAGCTAGCATCATTCATAATGAAAAACAGAAAAGCCATTTCTGCTAACAGTAGGAATTAGACAATGATATCATTATCACTGACATTATTTAGTATTGTAATGAAAGTATTAACCAACAGCATTACAAGAAAACAAAATTAGTCATAAACCAATTGCAAAGAAGATAGAATAGTTACTACTCACAGAAGATCTGACTGATATGGAAAACCCAACAGAATCAATTGAAAACCTACTACAAACAGCAAGAAAGTTACTGTGAATTGAAACATACTATAAAGAAATACTATATAGAAACTAACAACATTCAACTACACAAAAAACAAGTAGTTAATATATACATATATACGGAGAGAGAAAGCGACAGAAAGAAAGAAGCAATAAAACGGATAAAATATGTAAGAATAAACTTTATAAGAAACATAGAAAAGCTGTATAAAGAAAAAAATTCAAACTACTGAAGATTCAGAAATTATACAGATGGACTACTCTTGAATAGAAATACTTCATATCACAAAAATGTTAATTCTCTTTAAACTAACTTAAAAATATAATGTGTTCTGATCACGTTATTTTATTTCCAATAAAAGATCAGATGGAAAATAAATAGGGGAAGACGAGCCAGGAGAGTCTTAAAAATGAAGTGCTCCGAGGAGGGAGCAGTCTTAAGAGAAGTTCAAGCACCAAGAATCTTCAACAATTCTCATGGCATGCTAGTGATATAGCAGTAGGTAGAGTGGAACTGATTAGAAAATACGGGAATAGATTCCCCGCCCCTCGCCACACACCCAAGGCAATGCAATAGCTGCAATGAAAAAGAGATCTCAAATCAGTGGGGTACAGATGGGAATTTAAGTTATTGGTGTTGAGAAAAGTAGGTGATCATTTAGGGCAAAAGGGACAAACTTGGAATCATACCTCTCTGTGAAAAGCATAACCTCCAGATGAATCAAAATTAAGACATAAGAAATGAGCCATAAATTTAAGACAGGCCCGATGCATTTTTAAAAGTTTTAGCATAGTAAAGGAAGGAAGATAGTTAACGTCATAAATAATTTAAAGTTAGATGAAAGATTGGGAAATATTTGTTAACAAAAACTGATAGGGGGCTAATTCTTCTACTTTATCGAGAGAATTCTTAGAAATCTGGAAGCAAAAAATAACTCGATAGAAAAGCACCTAAAGAGAAGATTCACAAAAATAACATCACGGATCAAATGGACCTTAAACACATGGGAAAACTGTGAAATTTACTCATAAAGAGAGAAATGCAAATAAAACTTCACTAAAATAATTTCTCAACCATCAGGTTGGCAAAATTCCAAAACTGTGACACGCTTTTTAAAGCTTGGATGTGGAATACATCCTACTTTGCTAGTGGGAGACTGAAATGGAAAGTAAAATGTATAATCACTACAAAGAAAACCAGGGATTTATAAACCATTTGAATACTGTCTATTAAAAATAAAATTTAAGATTAAAAACAGAAAACAAATTCAGAAGCCACGGCTCTTCCACATACCAGCTGTGTGGTTAGCTCACCTTTCAGCTGCAGTTTCCTCATGAGTAATAAGAGTATACTGGAAATACTGACCACGTGGGATCACTGTGAAATTCAGATTTAGGAACAATTATCGAAAAATTTAAAACTCTTATCAAAGGTCACTTTTATATTTAAATGATCTCATTTGAGGTCACAGAACTTGTTGTAGAATTAGGACAAGCATCTGATCTCTACCCCAACTACAACTTCATTTATGCCACGTGGCCCTCTTTTCTTTGGAGTGCAGAGATGTGCAGTGGTTCCACGTGGTGCTTTACCGATTTTCTTTAGGAATGTCATTGGCCTAGATAGGGACAAGGGCAGGAAATGAGGATCCAAGAACGCACCATCTCCTAGCATGGCTCCAATTTCATTCACTTATATTTTCAGGTGGTTAAAAACATTTGAAAGCAGTTGCTCAACATCAGAGTTTCTCAAACTCCAGTCCCAGGATCACCTGGAGCAGAATCAGGCTCAGGCTCAGACTTTTAACAGCAGACTCTGGTGACAGGGACCTGGGAGAGAACGTTAAGAAACACAGGAATAAAAGAGGTTTTGTTAGCGTAGACTCACAGTTCCATGAAGGCCAGAGATCATGTTTTTTGTGTTCTTTATAGTTTTGCAGGCTTAGCATAGTTGCTGGAACATCACCGGCCCTCAGTAAATGTTCGGTAAATCAACAATTGAATGAACAAAACAATAATGAATACTTGGGCTACAAACTGCAGCGTTAGCAGAGAAGAAAATGTAAGTCGTCGTTTTCAAGTTTTAGTAAAATTAGTCTGCGCTGTAACCCTCAGGGGTTGGCAACTTACGCACACAGGTGTGTGTTCAGGTGCATAGGTGTGGCTCCAGTGCACAGCCGTAGCTCCAAAATGTGCAATCTGGTGAATTCCTGTAATCAGAGCTGTTCAGGTGTACACCTTTGAGCCCTGAAGCTGCTGACTCCTGCCTAGGTGCAGAGTTATTCAAGTGGTACATATTTTGGAAATCTGAAAACTTCTAGTTTTCAAACCCCATTTTTTGGTTAAAAGATGCATGCCTGTATTTCTAGATTTCCACAACAATTGTTTTCTTGGCTTTATTTTGTCATGGTCAGGTATATTTGTATAGCATTTTAAAATAAATTTACCCATTACCTTGACGTTTTCTACATCTATTTAATCCCACAGTGTTATAATGCCTACTTCCTGAAGCTAGTTTGTGAGTCTCATTGTGGGTTATGCTGCTTGTAAAGATAAGTTTCAAGCAGCAGAAACACTAAGAGAACCGTGCCCTACACATCCTAATTAAAAGTATGAATGTCAATGTTAAAGAGAAAATCTTAGGAGCAGACATAGAAAAAAGACCCACTGCTTATAAGGCAATAACAATGCAGCAATCCCGTACAATCGTTCCTCGTTAAAACGGTGGAAGCAGGCACACAGTGGTGTGATATCTATAGCATACTGAGAGAAAAAAATGAATGATAAATTTGGAACTTTAAATTTATCAAAAATTTCTTTCAAAACTAAGAATACAGCAGAGATATTTTTAAGGAAACAAAAGCTGAAAGAATTTGTTGGCAGCAGAGCTACATTATAAAAAAACACCAGAGTGAGTTCTTCAAGCTGAAGGGAAATGACATGAAATGGAAACTCATATTAACAGGCACGAATAAAGACTACCACAAATTAAAAATGTAGGGGTAAATATGAAAAACTTTTATTTTCTTCTCTTAATTTACTTAAATTTAATGGTCCAAAACAAAAATAATAGTATTAGATTGTGGAGGATCATTTCATATATGCTTATATGTTCAAATATAAACATTGTCATACCTAGAGTAATTATTTTTAAAATAGATATAACCAAAAAGTTAATACAGGAATTGAAGGTACTTGTTTAACTAAAGGTACTTGTTTAACAAAAGGTACTTGTTTAACCACAAGAAGGCATGGAAAAAAGAATTTAAAAAGTATAATGGGACTACATGAAATGAAACTGATGGTTTTAAATCCAATCATGTCTACAGTTACAAATGTAAATGAAAGAAACATCCCAATTAAAAAGCAGAGCATGTCAGGTTGGAAGAAAAAGCAAGATCTCATCTTATGTTGTTTTTAGGTGATGATATTAAATTTAAAAACAGATTATTTGAAAGAAAACAAAAAAGAGGAGATACACCATACAAAGTACAAGAATAGAAAAACTATGGAGACTATACTAATATCAAATAAAGCCAACTTTACAGATTAAAGGAGACATGTTAAAGTGGTAAAATTGTTAAATAACCAAGTAGACTGAAACGCTAACTATGCGGATACTTCAAAATACACAAAGAACTTCCACTCCAGGAAAATGGAATAGATGTACTTTTCCGTATTATTCCTGCTAAGTACAACTAAAATCCCTGGTCATTATATGTAAAGCAAACATGAGAAGACCTAGCATGGTAGAGAAAAGAAGGTAGAATGGTTAGAGACCTCAGTACCTAAGGAACAACTGCATGGATTCAATTAAAAATCACTTATCACACCAAGAAGCAAGATGATCTGAAACTGAATGAAAAAAGAAAATTTGATGCCAATACCAAGGTCACACAGAAGTTGAAATTATCTGGAAAGGATTTTAAAGCAGCCATCCTAAAATTGCTTCAATGAACGGTTATGAATATGCCTGTACAAATGAAAAGAAAACAGAAATACTTAGCAAAGAAATAGAATATATAAGGAAGAACCAAATGGGAGTTTTGAAACTATAAAGTAAAGTAACTGAAATAAAAATCTTAGCAGATTGACTCAAAAATAGGATGGAGAGGAAAGAGAAAAGAATAAGGGAATTAGAATATAAAACAATGGAATTTACCCAATCTGGGCAACAGAGAGGAAATAGATTGAAACCAAAAAAAAAGAAAGAAAGAAAGAAAGAAAGAAAGAAAGAACAGATTCTCAGGGACATGTGCAGCTATAACAAAAGATATAACAGTCGTGTCACTGGATTTGCAGAACAGCAGAATGAGCAGGCCTGAAAAAGTGTTCAAAGTAATAATGGCTGAAACTTTACCAAATGTGGCAAAATCCATAAAACTACAGATTCAAGAAACTGAGAGAACCTCAAATGGGATAAATCTAAACAAATCTACACCAAGATACATCACAGTCAAACTTTTGGAAATAAAAGAAAAAGAGTAAATCTTGAGGGCATCCCCCCAAAAGATACATTACACATAGACAAAAAACAAGCAACAACAACAACAACAACAAAAGAAAATGAAGGAAGGAAGGAAAGAAGGAACAGAGCCAACATCTTATCAGAAACCACAAAGACTGGAAGGGAGTGATACAACGTTCTTCAAGCACTGCAAGAAGAGAATTGTTAATGCATAATTCTACACCCATTGAAAATATCCTTTAGGAATGAAGGAGAAATCAAAACATACTGTAACACAATGTATTTGAAAATGTGTGAAATATGTGTATTATTCATTATTTCACTAAATGATAGAAATATGTAGGTACAATTTTTGCTTTGTCCATGTAAAGGCATCATTAAACTCCAAATGCTTTTCATTATTTATCATTGAAATTACTACAACTGCTTTTAAAAATTATTAAAAATATTTTATTGAAGATATGCCACTAATAATAATAATCTTTTATGTGTTAAACTACATAAACTGAGAGGTGGTTTGTATAATAGAACTTCTCTGTAATACCCCCCAAATGATAAAGATACAAACATCCTATTTATAAAAGTTTAACTTTTCAGGTATCTTTTCAGGATGTTTGGGTGCTTTTTGAAAAATAAAATTAATAATTACAATACTAAGTTAACATCAAAGCATCCCTTGAAAGGTCCCAGGATTCAGATTAGTACAATTATAGGAAAGAGAGTGGGACGGAATTCTGTAGCATAAATTTGCAGTATTTGTCTTGAATACCATGATAATGCATGGTATTTTCTGTATACTACAGAAATACAGATGGAATTTTCTGTATACTACAACATGTAAAGTACATAATTTTTTCTCTGGCAAAAAATATTTCCCTTTCTCTCTGGTTGCTATGTATATGAAACTTTTCTAAGATGTTCTGGCCTTGCAACCATATCCACACGTATCCATCAGCAGGATCATGAGTGGAATTTGTTCCCGCCCTAGTTTTCAGGACCTGCTTGCTTCACACCTCTATTAATCCCAACTTTGACCTTGTTACTGAGATTTATTATTTGTTCTGCGGTTGTTCTCTAGTAAGAGGAAAATAATCCAATTATACTGTGTGATGCCAAATTTCTCAATTTATGTTGCAAATGATTTGAACAGATATAGCATAGAAAAGGGGTTTTGTTCAAATAAATAAGTGACTTTCGGGCACTGTTTTCTCCTTATGTGAGAATCTTAAAGGCTGACAAGGGAGTTCACCTATCCCGTGTTCATACTGACAGTAAGAAGACTGAAAGAAGGTTGTAATCGGAGATTACTGAAAAATATGTGGCTACTAAAATATGTCTTAAACAGTGTAACAAGTGATTTGTAACACACATAAAGAGGTTTGAAAAACTAAAGTCATCATCCAAACAATGAAAGTTCTAAAGTTTAGCTTTAAGGAAAAGATATATTTTATATTTTGAAATTGTACCATTCACATTTTAGCACATAGTCTTTCAGCTGTCAGTATACGAAGTCTGTTTCCCTTTTCTCCTGACAGTACTACATAGCTACAGGAGCCTGCTGTCCTGGTTTTCCTAAAATTGCAGAGATATCTTGAATTTCAAGTCAAATGAAGATTTTTCTTCTTTAATGTTTTCTTCCTCCAGAAACCATTTTTTTTTTTAAAGCAGATCATCCTTAGAATGAATCAAAGTGTCCAGGAATGGTAAAATTAATTTTTATACATTACAAATAGTTGGTTGATAGGATTTTTGTTTTAAAAACACAGTTTGTTTGTGTGGTTGATTCTTTCTCTTATATAGAAGCCAAATCAGTGGATGGAAGAATTTACTGTATTAGAAACAAAGCAGGAATTTAAAAGTTGAATCGTCTTATTTTTTTCCACAAACATCGAAATCACCAAGGAGACACATCAGGGTTGGTTCTGTGTTGTGCCACCATCTAACCACCCATGGAGAAATTCATGGCACCTCTGTATGGTAGTTGCCCCATGACATCTTACTAAGGAAAACCCAACTGCAGCTGGCACAGCAAGAGCCATTCCTGGAACTCACATTTGCAGAGCCTTCAGTGAAGGACAGAAGACACCTGCCTGGGAGATGACTTTGGTCTGGCACACACCTTCCTCATTATAGATCTTGGGGGGAGGGGGGGTTGTAGAGATGAATCATAAATGTTCATAATTTATTGAGGGAAATATTATAGATATATTTTTTTTCTCCAGCAAAGCCTGAAGAAATCCAACATCAATGGCATGGAACAAATTTTTGAATTGAGCCCCGAGAACACATTGTGATTTGCATTCATGTAAACACCTACATTTTTCTGTTAACTGAACTGATTTAACTGCTAATTAAAACTAGTCAGTAAGCACAATGCAAAATTAATTAAGCCATTTAGTAGATAGATGCAAATTAAGCGAAGCCATGCATTGGACACTATCAAAGTAAGTGCAATTGCTACTTGTCATCAGGCAAAATAGTTCTTAGGGTAAGTGCCTTCCCCAGGGAGAAATGTGAAGGAATAAAAATCTTCCTGTTGATTGCATGATCTTTTATTAACCAAATGGAAAAATTAGAGTCTTGCAGTTGTTTAAGAAAACTTGTGAAATGGGTACAGTATTTACAGTAAAATTCATCACTTTTCAGATTTTTATAATGGTAAAATTTTAAACCATATGATATGGGAATATTGTTTGTCTCACCTAAAGAAATAAGTCAACCAACCCTTTTCCATCCTCAATCTGTCAATTCCAGATAGTCTTTTATATAATAATAGTCTTCTGTTTAAGAGTTGACCACTTCCTTTGTCAATAAATATATCATTTTAACACACTCTGGGTAGTCTCTATTTTCTTTACTTTTTTTTTTTTCCATCTGATCTTGGATTATTTTCTTCTTTGAGTAACTTCCCACAAAGCATATGGTATATTAGTCAAGGAAAAAAAAAAAAAAAACACTCTGCCCTTAATGCTCAAAAACAAGAAGGAGAAATTTTACTTATCTTGTCCCCTCCCCCCACACCATGAATACTGATAATGCTACAGATTTCTTGCATGTCACAGTCGGTCACCTTCTGTCACCCCGCATGAGGTAATTACACCTCAGTGGCTGGGGAAGCATCTACTGATATGTGCACTAATTGTGATCAGAACTGAGTTAATCATATACTTGCTGACCTGCTGAAATGACATATGTTATACTACTCTCCTTTCTCCCAGGATGTGCACACACACAATGCTTTTCTTTCTGCTTTAAGAACATCATGAACATACTTTATATGATCAAAAATATGATATGACTATTTCTTAAAATAATACTGAATAACATTGGCCATGACCAAAACAAAATGACTTTTATAGATAAGTGAATCTATGTTCAGATTCAACTTTACGTTTTGTAAACTTCTGATAGGATCTCTTGCGTAAGTCAAAGAATCTGCTCAATACGCTTCCATCAAAATGGAATTAGAATAGGCAGATTGCGAGGAAACCATGGAAAAAGAACCAGAATCACTTTTATCAGCATAATAAATGCTAAAGGAAGAAATTTTGAATCTATACCTAAAATAAACGCATCAACTTATTTCATGTAAATGAAGCCTTGTATGTATGTTTCCCTTATTAGAGAATAAAATACTCTTTGATAAGTTACAATGTAACCATTGGCAGACTTCCTTGCTATGGAAAATGTTGGCCCTGGGAGCTTGCCCTCCACAAGTCATGTGGTTTCCTCTAACCCACGAGATGGATGTTGAGCATTTCAAACATGCAAAATAAACTTTGGTCATGAAGTTTATCCCCCATGCTCTGCAACCCAGCGAGTTACCACCGTGGCTCTCCACATACATAATTTACACCATGAAAAGATGCCCAGAAATGTGGATATATTGTAACCTAAAGTAACTCTTATTCCACCCATGAAATATCTCCTAATTCTGGAATTTTGATAGAAGTGGAATGTGGGGTGTGCCTGACCTTACAGAATGTGGCTGAGATTAACTTCCTTTATTCTGAACAGAATTTTTTGCAGTAGTGTGGTAGTTCTTTTTCTGTTGCAAGTGACAGAAACCCAACTCAAACTCTACCTTTAAAATAAAAAAAAGGAATGCATTGGTTCACTAACTAAAAACTAGAAGTAGCATATCCTTTTGGCCCTTCTGGACCCAGGCCTAAATAGCATCATCATGTATTTATTTACTGTCGCTTTCTCCTCTCTCTCTCTCTCTGTCTCTATGTCTCTCTCTCTCTGTTTATCTCTCTCTGTCTGTGTGTCTCTCTCACTCCTTTTTCTTATCTCTCTCTACTTCTTTCAGCTTCTCTTTTCTCCTTCCCAATCAGGATCTCTTCTCTGTCATTCCAGAGCTCACATTATCCTCAAGGGCCATGATTTCCAGAAGAAGGACACCTCTCTCTCCTAGCATCAGTGTTAATTTCCCTCAGGAATCTTTTAATCGAGAATCCTGGGTAATGTGCCCATCTCTTTGGTGAGAACGGCAGGGGACCTGGATTGACAGAACACACATCCCCCCAATCCCCACAACTGGGGAGAGGAAATTTCTCAAGTCAAAGAAAAGTCGAATACCAGATGAAGGGGAAGGCCCCTAGCCAGAAATAAAACAATAGAAGTTTACTGCTCAAGGATTTTGATAACCAAGGAATTAGAGCATTAAAGAAATGAAGAAATTGGAGTTAATTCAATGCAGACAGCATAAAGTAGGAGAAGAAGATAGAGGTGTCCCGGGACTTAGATTTTGGTTCTGATTCTGCTGTTGACTGAGTTTTGGTTTCCTTTTCTTTTAAATGGTGACTTTGGTTGGATTAATCTTTAAGAGACATTATAAAAGAAAGAAGAGGAAGTTCAATGTGCATAAAATTGATTCTCTCTCTACGACAGAACCTCAGACATGGGGACAAAAGGACAGAGGATCCCCCGATGGCCCCCTGTTCACACTGCCTGTTCACACTTCCGTGCTTCTTGTAGTATTATAATTGCAAGGAAGGCCCTGCTTTGAAAAACTTAAGATGTATTCAACACCTCACTCTTTAGCTTTCTCTAAGCCTTTCAAAAATGCCAATAGACTATGTATACTCACTGGTTGCATCTGCCCTTTTGCTAAAGCACTGTACCTCAGGCTGTAAGACAGACAGACAGACATTCACATGGAGTCTATTCTCATAGAAACTCATGGCTGTGTTTTTAGAAAACTTCGGCAACAAAATTCACAAAGACTGAGTAATTCTTTGGTTTTCAAGCACATTTTATTTTACTTACCGTTATTGGGTGAATTGTGTACCACCAAAATTCATGTTTAATCCCCAGTACCTCAGCATGTGACTGTATTTGGAGAAAGGGCCTTTAAAGAGGTGATTAAATTAAAATAGGGTCATTAGAGTGGTCATAATCCATTCTGACTGGAGTCCTTGTAAGAAGAGGGGATTAGGTCACAGACACACGCAGAGGGAAGACATACGAAGACGGGGAAAGGACAGCCATCTTCAAAGAGAGAGGCCTTGGAAGAAAGCAACCCTGCCAACACCTTGATCTCAGACTTCCAGCCTCCAGAACTGTGAGGAAATAAATTTCTGTTATTTAAGCCCACAGTTTGTGGTAGTCTTTACAGTAGTCCTAGTAGACCAATACAACCAGTAACGGTAACAATAAGAACTTATTTTCAAACTTAGAAAATTTGCTTGTAAGGCTTGTCCTAGGTCTTATTTTTGGTAAAGTTTGAATGAGTACTCTCTTAATTCTACTTAATTATATTACAAACTGAAAAGTGCTTTAAGCCATATGAAATCAGCATATACATTTCTCAAGCAACACAGAGAAAAACTCATGCGGTCAATATTGTGTATAGAAAAGGAGTTTTTCATTAGTGATGTGTTGTACATATACCTACTTAATGAAATCTCTCCTACACTACTTGGTGTGATTTATTCCAAGAAGGTGTTGGTGGTACAAGGAATTTTGGGGTAAATCCACAGTAAGTGTTGTAAAACACAGAAGTCTACGATCTTAAAACTTTCCCTCACAATGGTCTAGAGAAGGAAATAAAAACAATATATTAAATTGAGTAACAGTTTCCTGTCATTATTGCTTTATTTTTTCTCTGTCTGCAGTCCTTTGTCCTTTTGTATGTAAAATAAATGCCAGATAATTTCATAATTCCATCCAAAGTATACTTTTTATAGATTACTGAACATTGTGTATATTTTGCTATTCCTTGCCTCCTTCTAATTTGATTTTCCTACTCCCTAATCTCTGTGAAGTGTGGTTCTAGCATAAATTCACCATGGCGATTCTGAAGAAGTAACAGTCCTACTATGCAGTTTTTGTCTACAGCCAACTGAGAGAAGGCAGTGCAATACGGAACTGGAATATAAATGCTTCAATTCTGGATGATGACTGTGTTGGCAATGAATTATTTTCCACACCCATAGCATTTTTTAATATATATAGGTGGGGAAACCAACTTGAAAGACTTCAGATGCCTGTTAAAGTTCTTGTAATTTAAAGCATAAAAAAAAAAAAAGAAAAGAAAAAAAAAGATGACGTTTGGAGAAGTTCCAAGTTTTAGCAAGTCAGAAAAAATTATGAAATAGATTAGCAGTACTAAACACACATACACATACATAGACACAGAAATAGTTTAATACCATTAGCGATGATTTATTCTGAATCAAAAAGAGGGTGCTTATGGAATTATTTTTAAAAGGTAGATTTCTGAAGGTGATTTTTTAAAGTAACCATGTAATTATGTTTATGTAAGTGTATTTTCATCAGGAAGGTATGGATGATATATAAAATGAGGTATACAATGCTGTGACAGATACTAAAAATGAGCATTAATTGTGTAGTAGAGGATTGCTTTTGAACTGGTAAGTCACTGAATGAAATCCCAGAGGGGGTGAAAACAGGGTTTTAAGCTGCTTCTGACTGACAGATTCTGACATGACCAAATGACAGTTTGAAAATGCAAACAAAAACTGTATTTGTATTTTCTGTGTTCAAAGCAGAGCTTTTGTTTTGTTTGGTGGGTTTACTGTGGTTTGGTGAAGTTCTGATAACAAAATTGTATGGCGAGGAGGCTTATTATTTTATATAAACAGAATATTCACTCCCACCCCCTAACTGTGGGATTTCTGCCATCAGGAGCCAAGAGTCAACCACCTCCGTCTTTGTTACTCTGGGGAAGGGAAGCACCTTCTTGGTCCCAAGGGTCTCTGCAGTTTGTAGGGAGCCACGGCTGCAAGGGGGTGTGAACGGGGGTGGGGGTTAGCCAGCCTGGCTCTGTCAGAAGCTCCATGCTGGACACACCTTCCAGAGTTGAGCCTCAATTGTCCCCTCTCCTGTTAAGCACACAAAATAAGAATCTACCAGATGTACCACTTAAAGCATTTCCAAAAGGCCTTCATGCTACAAAATCTTTCTCACGTTGACCAAAACCTATGGCATTGTCTATTTGTTGAACTCCTTCATGGATTAGTTATGAAATATGCAAATCCTTTAGTTTGAGTGGTTAAGAGGAGGATAGGGCATAAGGAACCCAATTCCTGGTACTAGGAAGCAAAAAGAAAAGAAAGGACTGATAAGCTAAGTTTCACTGCTGGGCTTCAGAACGCCCTGGCAACATGTGGTTGAACCCAATCCCTAAATTGGGGGTTCACGTGAATAAGGGAAGACCTGAGAATTCTTTGTTATAGAAATATTTATTTATTTTATTTTAAAATTTTGATTTATCTTTTGGTCACTTGGAATACATATTCAGATAATCCTTTCTGATGAAAGGCTACCTTCTATCTGCATAGATAGTGGTAGGAATTTGTGAGCACTATTTTCAGGGATGCTATATCAATAGATGTGACACAGGTCCATAATGACAGATTTGAAATTTTGAAATCCAAAAACCTTTGGAAATCTAAAGCACTCTTATTATTCATTGAATGGGGAAACTTGACCTAAACTGACATATAAGACCATTTACACTCATAAGAGCAATAGCTTCCTCCTATGTCTTCCTGCTGCTGCACCTGTCCTGTCTACAGATCCTGTCTGTGGACTACATGGCCCAGCAGGAGCTGCCCTGGTTTCTTGGCCCACAAAGCCCCAGCCACAATGTCCTCATGATGTTCTTCAAACCACCCTGGCACATCCTCCTTCGAGGGCATGGTGTGTGCTGATGTCTCTGCCTGGGAGGTTCTCCTGGATATTAACACAGCTTTCTCATTCCTTTCACTTACCACTGAAATTTCATCTCCTCAGATTGGCTTCTCCTAATCCCACTGAAATATCCTTGCCTCCCTGCCCTGTACCTTCCACCCCTGTATCCTGCTTTATGTCTCTTTATCACCTGTTACTACCTGTCAGCATGTATGTATGTATATAAAAGTTTTTTTACTGTTTCACTTCCTTAACTAAGACATTAATTTCTTTTTTTTGTTGTTGTTTTTGTTTTACGATTGTTTCGGGAAACACTATGGCACTTCTTTAGGAATGTAAGATCTTCAAGAAACCTGTCACCTACTTTTCTTTTTTATTTATTTATATTTATTTTAACTTCTCGAGGGCAGGAAATGTCTCTTGTTTATATCTTCAGAGTCTATAAAAGTGCCTGGTAGATAGCAGGTTTTTAATAAATGAATAGATAAATCTAATAGGTAATAGTAATTTTTAAAAAAATTTTTAAATATTTATTTCTATATGTTTACATATTTATTAATATATTGCTCAATACTAGTTGTTGATTTGTTTTCACAGTAGAGCTTTTCCTAAGTCAAAATTAATTCCTTCCTCAAACTCGATCCAACTCTGTCATATTATCAAAACTGTCGTGAAATCAAAATTAGGTAATACTTGGTTGTATTATTTTAATTCAAAAGCATAATGTTTTGGATAGGATCTGAAGAGCCAAAACAAAACCAAAAGCTGTTGATCAAAGCTGTTTTCTGCAAAGAGAGCTACCAAAGAGAGCTTTATTCTTTGGAGTTATTTTGTTAAGTATTTTTATCAATACTTTTTTTAAAAACCTAAGATTACATAATTACTATCTCAAATATTTTAGCAAGCTATTTTTATTGTAAATCTACAAATCTATAATAAAATATTATCTTCCTTATAAGTAGCCTTTGCCAATGGGCTCATCTGACCTTACTTCTTAGACACACAGCAAGATAAAATCCAAGACTTAGACACTTCCTCTCTCACAGAAGTTTCTGTCTTACAACCCCAGATCAAATCCCAGGCAACATAAACAATAAAAAAGCAATAGCAGGTGCTACACCTAAGACTTTGAAATAGATAAAACATCCGGCTAAGCCATTTAAAACATATTTTTTCCATTACAGAATAAATCAGGTGGGGGAACATGGCTAGGGGAATAAATAACTTACATGTGACAGTTGCAGACACAGGTGACTCACCTTTTTACAAGTGAATATAAATGCATCACAAGTCAGGTTTAGCATGTGTGTGCATGTCAATAAAACATCAGGTGTAGTTACTTTGCTCTTTTGTTCTGAGTAGCTCAGAGCTCTTTGCCAAGAAGAAGGAGGGTGGGGATTTTTTCATGAGTCCCTTAAAAATACCTAAAACTGGAAGTAAAAAACAGATGACATGACTTGGCTGGGAATCTATACAGACAAGAAATGAGGCACAATTAAACTACTACTTTGCTAGTGAAATTAATCATTGCCAAATGTTTACAAGGATATTTCAGAAATATTATTCTTCAACTCAGCTCTCTACTGAATTTCGCAGCATGGATAAAACCTATGTCGATCCTCATTCCTGAATTCCAAGTTGGGTCCTAATGCACTTGCACCTTACACTATAAAGGAAGAATTTTCTCTATTTAATTATAGAGAAAAACCCTAGGTTTAAGCATTGAGGCTACAAGACAAAACAAAGTAAAGCAAAGCAAACATACAAACAAACCATAGGGATCTCCTAAATAGTTTAAATGCAGTAACCACTGTTTTGAATTAGTGATATAACTAGACTTTGAAGAATGTTGTCCCCATGAATTAGATCTAATAAGATCGAGGGAATGTCTTTTAAAAAAAGAAGAAACTGGAAGAAAAACTTAAAAGGATTTACCATAGGGTCATCCTCATGTCTTATGAACTTTTCAGATATTTCTTTTGTTCTAGCAACTACATCTGGAGTATTTCAACTTTATATAGTTCACAATGGACCGGGAAGGAAATTATTAAAGACAAGGATGTCATAAAAGTTCATCAGAATTTCCTCTGTGTCTCCAAGAGCACGTTAGCATTGCTTTTTAAAAAATCAAAAGAAAGCTGCCCTCAAATATTGGGGTAAGGGAAGCCACAATGCATTAGGATTGCCCTTAGCTAAATTCTGAAACTTTCAGCAAAATGTCATCTCTAAAGTTGAACCAAGTTTTAACCCAGTGATATCTGGAAACAAACAATAAAAATCAACAAAAATTAATATGGCAAAAGACGGTTAAGTTCAACAAACTCTCAGTGAGCATTTATTAAGAATCTGTTGACCATTCATAGAAATCATGGTTAATTTTTCACTATGCTAAACTCAGTACAGAATGAGAAGGTAAATTTCAGACATCGTCCAGATTCTGCCATTAAGGAATTTAAACTTAGTTGAAAATATAAGATTTACTTTCATTCATAAAACAACTAGAAAATAATTAAATTTGTTTATATAAGTAATGTTGAATTCTGTATTTTTAAAGAGAGATTCTAGAAATAGAGAATGAAGAGATCGCTGCTACTGTTATCTTACAGATTCAACTATTTCTCAAACATCTGGATTTCTCTCTGTCTTGTAATATATCATCTTACATGAAATTTGTGTGTATTTGGCCTTGTGTTCTATCAACTTGAAATATAAGGAGTTGGCAAAAAGTTAATGAAAAATATATATTAAGAAAAACTATGCATAGATTGCAATATTTTTTGTGTCAAAATAAACTCAGACTAACTTGTTTCAACACATCTGAATGAGATCTAGTTTGAGATACTGAAAAGGATGAGATCATTTTGAAAAGAGTCCTTATCACAGCAACATGAATTCTGCTAAAATTGAAGCAAGAACAAACATCAAATTTATGATGATGCTTGGGTAGAAGAATGGTGAAATCATTGATATTTTACAAAAAGTTTATGGGGACAATGCCCCAAAGAAATCCATTTGTAAACTGCATAACTAGTTTTAAAAAGGGACAAAACAATGTTGAAGATGAAGCCCACAGCACCAGACCACCCACATCAATTTGGGAGGAAAAAATTAATCTTGTTGGTGCCCTCATTGAAGAAGACCAATGATTAGCAGCAGGAATAATAACCAACACCATAGACACCTCACTTAGTTTAGCTTACACAATTCTGATTGAAAAATTACAGTTGAGCAAACTTTCCACTAGATGGGTGCCAAGATTATTGTGCCCAGATCAGCTGCAACAGGAGCCCAGCTTTCAATAGAAATTTTAAACAAGTGAGATCAAGAGCCTGAGACATTTCTTGGAAGAATTGTAACAGGAAGTGAAATGTGGCTTTATCTGTATGATCCTTAAAACAAAGCACAATCAAAGCCAGGGCTACCAAGAGGTAGAAGTCAAAGTAAAAGTGGACTGGTCAAGAGCTAAGGTCATGGAACAATTTTTTGGGCTAGTCAAGGTGTTTTGCTTGTTGACTTCTGGAGGGGGGAAGAATGGTAACATCTGCTTATTATGGGAATGTTTTGAGGAAGTTAGCCAAAGCTTTAGCAGAAAAACATCCAGGAAACCTTCACCAGAGAGTCTCCTCCACCTTGAGAATGCACTTGCTCATTCCTCTCATCAAACAATGGCAGTTTTGCAAGAGTTTCAATGGGAAATCATTTAGGCATCCACCTTACAGTCTTGTTTTGTCTCTTTCTGACTTTTTTTTGTTTCCTAACTTTAAAAAATATTTAAAGAGCACCCATTTTCTTCAGTTAATAATGTAAAAACTACTGCATGGATATGGTTAAATACCCAGGAAACTAAATTCTTTAGAGATGGACTAAATGACTAGTATCATAACTTACAAAAGTGTCTTGAACTTGATGGAGATTATGTTGAAAAATAAGGCATTTATTTTTTAACTTTACCTTTTAATTCCATTTTTCCACAAACTTTTTGAAGTCCGGCATATGTTTTCTCATTGTTCAGGCTCTTTATTGAAAATTTATCCCTTTGTTGTCTAAGGTCTATTTTTAAAAGTACTCTTTCCTTAAAGTCTTCCCAAATTTCTCCGACTGAGTACAAGTTTCCTACGCATTAGTACTATTTGTAGCCATTTGTAGATGTGAAACTCATATTTCTGGTTCTCGTTTGTGTTATCCTTTATATGATGGAGATACTCTGGTTTCTCTTCAGATCGTATAAATCTTTCGCCTTTATATGATGGAGGACACTGAACAGCAGGTTAGTAGCACATTCCACCTTAGGACATGTAGTGAGTAATAAATGACTAATAACAATTTAAGTCAGTGCAAAGATCCTTAAATGGTAATTGGGTTTTTAAAATTTCTTTAAAAGTTGCTCTGAATCCAAGCAATGTTTAAGAAACAAATAGTTAATTGAGAGAAAGAATTAAATACCGGTAGAGCCATGAAGTTCAAGGAAAAATGACAATTGACTAGACTATCACTATATATTTAAACACAAGTCTATTTCAACTTTCACTGAAATCATCATGATGCATCCGTGTTCCTCCATTTCTCATCATATTTTTATTACATTGAAAACATTTTAAACATTGATAGTATCCAGCTTGCTGAGATCGTGAGCAAATGAAAGCACTCATACACTGTTGTGGGAATTTAGTACTTTGGAGAGCAATTTTGAATTACTAATTGAACTTAAAATATTTATTTGCCCTTAAATGAAATATTTTATTTCCCATTATTAGCCTTCTAAGAATATTAGCATGTTGCACAAAGATATTTGCAACTATGTTCATTATACACCATTTGTGGTAAAAATCAGAAACCACTTAAACAATAGTACACAGTTTTAAATAAACTCGATATTTCCACACTTTGGATTATTATGCAGCACTGAAGAACGACTTCGATATTTATGTTTGGACTTCAAAATATTCCTAAGAAAAAGAAAATAGGTGAACATGAAAAAAAAAATACAACTCATACAGCTCACATATATAAAACAACAATAGTAAAATTATATTTATATACATATGTAAGTACATTGTAAAGATTGTGATCCCTACTAAATTAACAATGGTTACATCTGGGGAAGGAGGGGAACATAGCAAGAAGCTTTCACATGATCTGCACTGATTGAACTGTTTAAAAGGTCAGTGCTTTAAAGATCATATATGTCACTTAGGATTACTACCCAGTAAAAATAGTCAATAGTGCAGAAAGTAATTATTTGAAAATGACATGTACTCTTCTTCCATTTCTTTTGGACTTTGAAATACAATTTTATATACATACACTACAACACAATATTATAACCATAACAGTAATTATTGTTGATAATTTCTCACTAAAAAAAGCAATGTTGAAATGTTTTTTTGAGACTTATACTTTCAACCATGGTAAAGAAATAGAGTGAGCTTTATCTCCCCACCTTAACAAATAGAGAATCAATCAATAAATAAAACAACTATTTTCAAACATTTGACAGCTAATAGCACAGGATGGTCATCTCATCCCTAAAAAAAAAGAAAAAAAAAAAGGTGAGATCTATGATTTCCCACATGCACAGCTTAGTAAAAGCTACAGGCTGCAATGCCAGAAGGGGTGTGGAAACAGAAGATCAGCAACTTTGCTGAGTTGATAGGATAGAGATGAAAATACTGGAGAAGAAGATACTATACATGCACACAAAGAGTTCTGAAGATCCCTCTCAGAGGGGATTTTTCTCAAGTCTTTTACTGAGTACTAAACAGAAGATATACACGAAGAAACTACCCAAGGATGGGGAAAGAACCACCAGAAAAAAGAAGATCAAAAAATTTCTGGAACTCACAGAAGACTGGGAATAGTTGGTGTTTTCATCATCCAGAATGGAGAGACAATTAAATACAAGGGACATCAAGTAGTGTTCTTCATATGTTTTCACCTAAGTATTAAAACTAAATTAGTCCTAGGCTAAAAGATGCACTGGAGCACACCAACAAATCCGAACAGAAAATTCATGAAAAAAAATGTAACTTATTCCAAGTAACGTAACTGTATGCAAGAAAAAAATTCAACACTATTTTAGGAGCTACAACAAAATCAAGCATAAAGAACATAAAATGTACAATGTCTGGGGCACAATCAAAAGCTATCTGGCATCCAAAGAAGCAGTAATGTATGAATTTATAAGTGGAAGAAAAATCAGTCAGTAGAAATGGACCTAGAAATGACAGCAATATTGGAATTAGAAGACAAGGACCGTAACAGAGCAATTATAAATATGCACATAGATTCAAGAAATTAAAGGAAGACATTATCATCCTGAAAAGATAATTAGAAGAATTTTTAAAGTCCCACATGAAACATAGAAATATGCAATATCTAAAATGAAAAATGTACACACTTGGAACTAACAGTAGATTATACATTGCAGAAAAAAAAAAAAGATCAATGAACTTGAAGATCCAATAATAGATGCCATCAGAAATGAAGAACAAAGAGAAAAAAAGTTAAAAAATAAGCATCACATCAGTTACTTGTAAGATACAGGTCTAACATTAATGTTATTGGAGTCTCAGTAAAAAGAAATGGAGGAGAGAGGGAATAAAAAAATGAAGAAATAAAATTTTCCCAATTTTATGGAAATTACCAGCCAATATATTAAAGATGCTGAAAGAGCTCCATAAGGAAGAACCTAAAGAACACCACACCAAGAAACATCATAATCAAATTCTGAAACCAATCATAAAGAGAAAAAGGCTCATTACACAAAGAAATAAAGATTAGAATGACAGCAGACTTCTGTTCAGAGAGTATCCAAGCTAAAAAACAATAAAACAATAGTGACATCTCTAAAGTACTGAGAGTGTATAAAACCAACACCAAAAAAAATTGTTCACCCAGAGACTATGCCCAGAGAAAATATTCTTCAAAATAAAGGGAAACTAAGGAATCATTGACACACACCAACAGCTAAGAAAAGTAATTGGTAGCAGACATATACTACAATAAAAATTTTTTAAAGTTCTTCCAGGAGAAGGAAAATGATCCATATGGAAATTTGCATCTACAACAAGAAATAAAGAATGCAGAAAATCATAAATATTTGAATAAATAGAAAATATATATTTCTCAATGTTTACTCTTGTTAAAAGTGACTACTTAAAGCAAAAGCAAGGAATGAATTAAGATATATAAAATATGTATATTTAAAATGCATTACAACAATATCACAAAGAACAAGAGGGTGGAGGAGCAGAAGTTTGCTGTTACATGTTTTTGCACCATCTGTGAAGTAGTATAACATTATTTGAAGGTAGATTGGGATAGGTTGAAAATACATGTTAATGGGCCGAGCCCGTGGCGCACTTGGGAGAGTGCGGCGCTGGGAGCGAAGCGACGCTCCCGCCGCAGGTTCGGATCCTATATAGGACTGGTCAGTGCACTCACTGGCTGAGTGCCGGCCACGAAAAAGACAAAAAAATAAAAAAAAGAAAAAAAAAAAGAAAAAAGAAAATACATGTTGAAACCCTAGAGTAAACACACAAACATAAGAGGCATTAGCATTTATCTGATAATAGAAATAAAATGAACCATAAAATAGTGCTTAATTATTTGAAAACAAGGAAGTAAAAAATAAAGCAAAACCAAAGAATGGATAGGACAAAGTTAAGAAAAAGCAAATGTTAGATTTAAACCTAATCGTATTAAATTTTAAATTAAATATAAATAGACTAAAAGCCCATTTAAAAGGCAGAGATTTTCAGAATATATAAAAATGCACAATTCTAAAGAAGCTACTTAAACAATCAAAAGCAACACAGACTTTTTTAAAATATGAAGACAGACTGGTTTAAAGTGAAATTATGCAAAAATTACACAGATATATGTACACACACATACATACATATCATACAAACACTAGCCAAAAGAAACTGGAGTGACCGTATTAATATCCAACAAAGTATCTTTACTTAATCCCAGGAAAAAAAAAAAAAAACTTCTTAGAATGAAGCCCTTATATCAGCTGGAAAATATTTTCTCGTGCTTTTTAGGTAAATTTGCCTGGACTTTTCTCCTTTTTAGTGGAAACCTTCCAGTTGAGATTCCATACATTTGGATTTATTCTGTGAACAGCCTGCGTCATTCCCTAGCCATAATTCAGGCATTCAGAACCTAATTGTGTTATCTTTCACTCAGCACATTAGAGCACCACTATTGGTTGGTTGCCCTGTGCTAGTGACCTGAAATTGGGACTTGCTACTAGAAAGTGGTGAGGTTACTGGGGAATGTCTGGTCCTGGTTTTCATCAGCATAACACTTGGCCACAGGACTATCCAGGTAGCAAGAGACTGTTACTTCCAGGTCATTATCTAAGATCATCATGTAGAGACATATACAAATTTTTAAAAACTGTGTTTAAATGATTGTGAAGCTGTTCAAAGCCCCCTTCCACATCCTCTACCCCCACAAAGGGTAAGGTTTAAATTTTTTCAACTTTCGAAGAGCAAAACAGATCAAAAAAGAAAAAGGAAATTAAAAGATCCATCCTGCAAAGAGACAGATGTAGAAATGAGGTTATTATTGCAAGCACTGGATGGTTTTCAGCTAACAACAGAAGTACCAGTATGGGATCTTGCAGAACAGGCAGACATGTCATCACTGTTAAGTAAAGTAATTACAAATTTGGCACCAGTGGAGGCTATTTATTTGCCAAAATGTGGTGGTTTAAGTAGCAAATGATTATCACCACTTTGAGCAGTTCTGATCATCCATCAGTTATTAATTCCCTTGGCATGCCATTGCATACCATGGCTGTTTCTGGGCAAATGAGCCAGTGAGGCTCCAGTTAAATTATACTCACTTCCGCAGTCTGGTCTTTCCTCAAAAGTGCAATTTAACTGTGAAATACAATGACTTATATGATACTTTTTGGTGACTGTCATACTCAAATATGATTCTGGGGAGAATGTCTCTGTCTTCAGTAATTTGAAATGAATGGAATTTGACTCAGAAGTCATGCTATAGATATAAATAAAATTTATATCTATAATTTCTTCTCCATTGGTGTGTATTTTCAGTGTTCATGTACATAGAATTTCTTGCATGATTCAGAACTTTTTTATTTTGAATGTTTTATACTAATTAAATTCTTAAAATAGACAGATACTGAGGGGTGTCTTAGATGATGTTATTTTGGTACTTTTTGATTAAAACCAAATGGACACAGCATTTATCCTTACCTAATTATATTTTATACTATTTTTTTAATTTGATTTTTGATTGTTTGATTCTTTGTCTCCCACACTAGAATATAAGCTCCATGTGGTCAGGGGATTCATCTGTCCCTTCATCAACATATCACCAGCCCTGAGAATAGTGACTGGATAATAATAAATCTCTGTAAATATCCATCAAATGATTGAATGAAGATTTCCAAATGCCACCAGAAAACATGTAACAATTAGTAATTTTATTTTCTCTGTATTGAAGGCAAAGAAAAGCAGTTCTTGTTGTACCCCTGAATAATAAAAAAATTGCCTTTCCTCTTTTATGATTAAAAATAAATTGAAAGTCAAAAATTACCTCTTTAAGGTTTATGATATATACAGTCCAAATATAGCTTTAAAAAATTAATCTATGTCAAAGAAAATGATAAATCCAAAATTTTTTTACTTATTTTCTTATGTGGAAATATCAAAGCATTAAAAAAGAACACATAATTCTCAATAAGTTGCAGAAATGAACAGAAGAAACAGTAATCCTTCTATTTATTACGTTAGAGTGTAGAGCGTGACATTATGGCCGAAGTGTACTTGACATAATATTTCACACATGCTTAATCTTAGCTCTCAAATGAGAGTCATGTCAAGTAGTCAAGAAACAGGTGCATGCGCAGTTCTCTAGCACAAGCTTGTCAGTTCACAAACAATGCTATGGTGCAAAAATTTAATCTGATAATTGGGTGCTGTATCTAAGACATACTTTGTTTTCCTACTACCTTAAACAAATCAGTTTCCACTCAAGAGCTTCCACTAAGAACTTATGTTAAGACTTATAAAGGCTTATGATCTTGAGGGCAAAACTGCAAGGAAAGTTGATTCCTTGCTTATTTCTGTACAGAATTAATTCAGGGGACTTATTTTGAGTGGATGCAAAATGTTGAACTGCTTGCATTTTACTCTCTTTTTCCTTTTTTAAAAAATTTCTTCCACTTTCTACTTTTCTCTTTTCTTCCTAGTCTCGTAAAGGATCAATTTAGAGAGGCTTTGTCAAGGCTGAACAAGAAGAAAAGGAATATAAGAAGAGAGACTAAGCAAGTTTTAATGACCACCCATGAGAAAACACTCTAGATACACATAGAATTTTCTCTGCAAACAATATAAAGTATTAGAATGGTTGTGATCCAAAAGACTACAAAGGCCTAGTGACAGTCTTAATTTTCATATTTCTAACAGTTACTGTACTTTAATATTTTCAAAGCTTCATAAGAGTGAATAATTTTTCAAATTTTGGTCAAGAGCTTTGTAAAAGAGAACAACATAACCGTATATATTTTAAATAATTTAAATTTTTATCAATGCTTGTTACAACAATTAAACACCTGTTAAATATTCTAGCCTAGCTGTAATTTTATGCACAATTTAATATATTAATATTAATATTAACTAAATCAAAATTCAAACATAGCTGTGTTTTTATTTTCTTTTTCAAACCAACAACTAATACTATTGGTTATAATTACATATCCTAGGAAAAGAAATAAAGTATATCTTAAGGTAAAGATAATTTCGCTCTTCGGAAAAAATAATCCCTATGTTTTTCCCCACTCTGTGTGTTTATGGATGAGCAAACTTTGAATCTAGTTCTTGTTCTGATATGTCCACTATGATAAAAAGGGAGGACTTGCTGCTCCAGATGTCGGGTCTTTCAGGCTTTCCCCACTACAGAAAGTGCACTCACCAAAGGGCCTGTGCTTCCCACCACAGCCCATGTTCAAACACTGACCAGGTAGAGGTATCAAGGCCCAGTCCCTTAGGCCCAAGGTCGGTCAAATCCAGTGGGATGCATCCACATCTCAGTTTAACTACTCCCTTTTCCCAGTCCTGCTTCCCAACCCCCCTCCATTCTACACGTGATGATCCCTAACAAAGACACTGCACTCCAAACACCAAATGACAGTCTGCATCTGGGGAACCCAACCTGAGACATTCAGGGAGAAGAAAAGAGACCAAAGGAATAAAAGAGAGATGAATTGGGGTGGGGGGTGAGGCTCACACTTGTTGAACACATATATATGCCAGTCATTGAGCTAAGCCTGTTATAGAAACATTTAACTTAAATATGTAAGCTTCCCAAAAAAATTAATTGAAGGCATTATAATCGCCTTCATTTTATGCATGGGAAAACTGAGACTCAGAGATTTAACAACTTCTGTTCTGAAGTTAAATAACTAGTAAATTGTACAGCTAAGATTTAAACCCAAGGGGTTTCCAACCCCTTCCACTAAGTCACTCTTTCCAAGCATATACTCTTTGCAAGTTGGTTGTTTCTTCAAATACATTATCTCAATGAAATGTCTATGTTATATGCATTTTTTGAACAGAGAAGTTGGTAGTACCTTGAAGCCAAATCTTGAGAAGAATATTACAAGAAAGAGAAATCATAAACCAATCTTACTCATGTACATTATTTTATTCAGTCAAGAATTTTTAAAATTTATTACCTATTTAACCTCTGGTGCTCTTTATTCCTTCTGCCATTTTTATGTGCCCATCTCAGATCATTCTCTTTCTATCTGAATAACTCCCTTTATTATTTCCTTTTGTGTGACTTCGCTGGTGACTAATATCTTTGTTGATACTTCTTTAAGCATTTATATGTCACCATCATTATTAAAGGGCACTTTCACTGTGTATAGAACTCTGTGTTAGTAGACAATTTTCTTCTACTGCATTAAAAATGTTATTCTTTTGTCTTCTGGCTGCCATTTTATTTGTTGAAAGGTCATCTCTCAGTCTTTATTTTGCTTCTTTGAAATCACTAGTTCATTAAAAAAAAATATTTGTAGCAGGCATTATGTAGGAAAAAATTATTGAGGCTCTGGATGACATTTACCTTCTCCAGATGGGATAAATTTTTCTTCTAGCAAGCAGTTAGTGTAGGAGCAGGTCACCATCATCCAATAAAGGACTGAATTGAACTGAGGCTGGCTTGAGGTATTTTTGAGGGCTGGTCTATTTCTGGTTTGCTTTTACCCTTAAGCTGAAACCCTTCAGGGAGTCTCAGCTAAAAAATTAGGATATTTTCTAATGTCCTCCTTGGTAAATCCCAGAATTTAACTTCTTAGCCGCTCAGTAAGTTGCTTATGCATGGATAGTGAGACTCTCAAAATGAGGAATCACCAAACACCTTCAGGAGAAAAGTGGGCATTGACTTTGGGGCTTACCTAATTGCATTTTTCTTCCCTTTTCCTGTTCAAGTCCTGACTGCCACCTTTAATCTTTGTTGCCTTCAAACTTCCAGCTTTTATTTTTGTTTTCAATAGGATATTTGGCCTAATACAGCCTACTTCTCTGTAGCCAGAAGATAGTCTTCATTTGTTTTTCTTATTAGATATTATTAGAACAAAGTACTTCATTATTCTGCGTGCTATTTTTATTATACACAACCATTTTGTGAAAAGATAATATTTTATATTGTTAGCTTTACCACTCTCATTCTCTTCATTTTTCTAGCTTCTGAAGTGTTTCTCTGCTTACCTATCAGCCTGTACTGCTCCAAACTGTGGTCAATGACTCTACTTCTGTATATCTTTCGAGTAGTTCTCCTACGGTTCTCTCAAAAACAAGAGATTTGTCATCTCTTCTCTTTCCTTGCCCTGCCTCTCTATTCTTTCCAGAGACCTACCTCTATTCCTAAGAATTTATTTTTAGTTTTAGTTTTTTAATTTAGTTTCAGTTATAAATATTTATTGGGGACAGATTTTACTATCAGTATTTGTGTACAGTATGTAATGATCAAATCAATGCTACTGGCATGGTCATCACTACAAATCATAATTATTCTTTGTGTCCCTTATTTAATTACTCTCAAACCTCCTTGTCCTTCCTCTTTCTCACTTCTAGTAACTATAGGTCTGTTCTCTCCTTCTGAAAATCCAACATTTTGCTGTATTCTTCCTTCCTTCCTTTCTTTCTTAGCTCCCGCTTATGAGTGAGATATTTCTTTCTTATTTCACTTAACGTAATTTTCTCCAAGCTCATCCATGGTGCTGCAAATGGCAGAATTTCATTCATTTTTATGGATGAGTAGTATTCCACTGTGTACACATACCACATTTTCCTTATCCAGTCATCTGTTGATGGACATTTAGGTTGGCTCCATATCTTGGCTATTGTAACTAAAGATGCAATGAACACGGTAGTGCGAGTATCCCTTCAACAGGATGATTTCCATTCCTTTGGGTATATACCCAGAAGTGGGATTGCTAGATCATATAGTAATTCTATCTGCAGTTGTTTGAGAAACTTCCCTACTGTATTCCATAGTGGCTGTACTAATTTACAGTCCCACCAACAGTGTGGAAGAGATCCCTTTTCTCCAATCAGGGTAATCAACAAAATAAGAGGACAATAATTTTGGATTCCTAATTGTTTGCAGGTATAAATGTTTTAGACAGAAATGGAGAAGCACTGTAAACAAAGAGGACTGATACTGACTTTTATGGAGGCCAAACTATATTAGATTTTTCTCCGTCGTAAGATATATCTGGATATGTTGTAAGTTATTATAGTTAGAAATTTTAGTCCATCATGCTGGTTATGAAGAAACTGTATTTTATAGAAAACATTATGTTAAAACAAACTGATCACATATCCTTGAGACAGTAATTTCACACTTTTTTTTCCCATAGGTGAGACTAACTCTTGTACATGTCCATCTTTTGCGCAAACATCTCTTTTCAGATGTTTACATGTCAAAGGTCCTATATCCTATGTTTCCTGACCTTAGAAAGTTTTTTTTCTTACTCCTACTTCCCTGAAAGTGATATAAATCACTAACTTGGTTGAATAATCAACAAATAAAGTGGTATATAATTTTTCATTTTCTTTCTAGAAACTTGAATGTTATTACTCTGAATGCAGAGATATAATCTAATATTGCCAATGCATACTGAAGAACCTCAGCTTTCTCAGTCTGTTTGCATTTGTAATGTAATATTTCCTGAGGATTATTCTTTTAAACAGTTAAACTTATCTGTATCACCATGCAGTGATGTGTGGCTCTATTTTTGAAAGATAATGACATGTTGGGTTGACCCAGTGTCGTGTTTATTACTTCTATCTCTTTCAGAGACTATGGCATGTAATGAAGTATCTTCTGTATTATTTTATTCCTATGAGAGACAGAAATTAAATAAAGATTAACCTTTGAAAAATATCAGATGGCCACCAATCATAAACATTTTAAAGCAACGCTTTTCTACATTTTGAGAACAAAAGAGGAATTAATAACATAAATATGGTAAAACAATACATTTCTAGTCTGAATATAGCAATAAGAATTAGAGTCTATTATTTCTACTTTTCTGTCATTTTTACTTGGGGTTATTTTGATTGACATTTACAGATGAAGAAGACCAAAGAATCACTAAATGCTAATATACTAAATTTACATCTGAGGAAACATTGAGACAAGGTGGTCAGATAATATTATACAGCTGGATACACTTGAAAAATAGAATGTTTCAGAGGAAAGTGGTCTGCTTGGCTGCTGAAAGATATTGTGGAAAATGTAGGGCTAAAGAGAGCTCAGGGCTAATGAGTCTGCTGAGATTTAGCAGAATCTGTGTAGACTCTAATCTCTCAAAGGTGTAGATGACCCTAACCCTAACCCTAACCCTGAGACATCTCATGAAATGATCTTTAGCCCTAAGATTTTGAGTGTTTTTATTCTCTTTTTATTGTCTATTAACTAATTGCATATATACATACATACATATATATATATATAAATATATATATATATATATATAATGCTTATTGTTCTAACCTAACTTTCAAATATGGTAAGAAAAATGACAAAAAAAAGTTATACCTATAAATATTATTCATTTCTTTCACAAGGGATTTGGAAGCTTTTCGTCTTGTACAGTTATGATGTCTCTCCCAGCTCTGCTCAGACAAATATCAACTACAGAATCAAGGTGTTGTGGTGAACTAAATATCTTTCTGTTTTCCAGCTCCCAACTCATCCAGGAGAATAACAAGGCTCCCCTCATCTACAAATGTGGATTCTTTTAATAAGTGAGGCTTCTTCTGTTTCTAATGAACAAAGGGAACAGGATAGAGGTGCCCCTGAGGCAAGGGCTCTGTACATGATCATGGTTCTAGATTTAGTGAACAGTCAAACTTTCTGAATTTTCTCCTACAATCTTTTTAGAACAAAGTCCAAGAGATTGCTTAAAAATCTCTATAAATCAGCCTATGTAGCATGAATTTTGGGTCATTTTCATCACGACAAGTCCCCAGAAGGAGTCTCCCTGTACTCTCCTTGAGAGTTCAGTAGAATTAGTTACATGTTCAACAGATAGTATGGGGGCAGCTATGTTTTTGCTGGCTTCCTTGTAAATGACAAAGGAAAAAAAAAAAAAAACAACAAAAGCTCATTTTAATCAGCCAGGGCTAGACTTCCTCAGGGAAAGAGCTTAATGGCAGTGCAACTTCTGAGGACTTGTGTCATGTGTGGCTACCATCTACAGCTGGCTACTCCCCAGGGAGCATTTTGCTCCTCAGGTCTACACATGGCTGAGATGAAACCACAGCAGTGAGGTCCTGACTGCAACCCAATCCCTGTCCACCAATGCACATGGCCACTCCTCAGCCAGAAGCTTGCTCCATTCAGTGGCATTGCTTTATGGTAAAGTGGTTTTTGTTCTTACTGCTGTCAACATCATTCTATTTCAGTAGAAGAATCAGGAGACCTAATTTATATCCCAGATCTTGAAACTAATCACTGTCAAGTCTTCTTATTTGTAATATGTGCACCTTAAAGTGGATAATGAAAAACACCCCTCCAAAACCAAAAAACAGAAACACTAAAAACAAAAAGCCACATAAACAAACAAACAAAAAGGAAATGATAAAACATCCCATCCAGCTCTAAGTTTGTTATTGATGCATTTGTATTACTTTCACCATTAAATAAAAATATGCTGGGTTTCTCTCATGAACAAGAAAATGCCTGATGTGCAAAGATGCATAAAACATGGCGCCTGCCCCTCGGAGACTCACAAACTATAAAAAATAAAACAAGTTATACACAAACTCATATATCTTAATAGCCATGTACGTTTTTAAACACTGATCAAAAAAGTTTCTGATTTGAGATATGAAATATAAATGGCCAGCAATTATGTAAAAGTGAAAATAATAACAACTTCTGGTTAACCTGACTATAGCCATTGGGATATATTTAGTCTTTTAAGCCTCCTTCCTTTTTCTATTGGTGCTTTCCAGAGTAATAAGATGACTGAGTCTCAGAATGTGGGTTTGCTGCAGGCAGCATCATGCATCAGAGATTTTATGGTTCACCTATTTCCTGATCAAAGGAGAAGTTCCAAACCCATTTTCATCAAAGTTTGCAGATGCTCTCCTCCTCCAAATGCCTTTTTAAGTATCTAGACACAGCAGTCTGGCTCTTTCTCTGGGTAGTGATCTCCTCTTCTGGCTACCAGTCTAGTTACACACTCCAGCAGACAAGATCTTCCAAGGACCTTACATTTTAAAATAACAAAAATATCACTTTATAATTAGATAAAAATGGCCTTAAAGCTAAGATGATCGCCAATAAGAAGTGTGATGAAGTCTTCCCTCTTGTCCACAGAGATTTGGGGTGGGTAACAGACCTGGGTGAGGTTCCTAGGAGAGTTTCAGGGTAGGAGAGCCTTTGACAACCAGAGGAAATATCGTTGTCTCAATCATTATGCCACCAGGAGTACTTGAAACTCAGCTGCACACAGTGGGAGACAGGATCTCTCTGAAGAGGCAGATGGAGCTTTGTGAGGACGCTGGGAAACAGAAGCTCTAGCCCTGCTTGGAACCATCCTCTTTCTTCCTTTGTCACACAGCCCAGGAGATTCTGAGCTTGCTTGTTCTTTCCTGCAGTTGGAAGCACAGGATTCACCGCCAAGAGAGAAGCTGCAAGCCTTCCTCTGGATGCCCCTGAACCTTGTCTCTCAAGCCCCAGAAGAGCAGAATCAGAGAGAAGAGTCTGGTGGTGGTTGAAGTCAGTATCAGGCCGGTTAGCTTATGGAACTTCAACTTTGTTGAAGGAAAAATCTATTTCCTCTTTCTTCTGTGTATTTTCTGCCGGTTAAAAATAATGCACACTGTTGCCAAGAATAAGGGGGGATTGTATTTCCCACCATTTCTAATCTTCTTGAGTGGAACCGATTTATTTTCTGTTGAATGGGGGAGCTCATAAGCCAAAAGGCAGCCCTGGGACTGGATTGAGGGATGAAGGGAAATCAAAGCACAATGAAACCCCATGCGTGATGGTTTGCACCAGATCCGTAATTACCACATAACATGGCTTTGTGTAGACAGGTGCAGGTAATTAAGCAACACATTGACAATTTTTCAGTCCCTTAGCCATTTCCAAGGGAGCTGGGATAATGCCACACTCAACAGATGAACCTTTCTAGAGGGGATCAGGAAAGAGGACGAACTTCCACTTCACTGTCCTGTCTCACACAATTAAAATTTAACTTTGTTCTTTTAGCTGAGTGTGAAATCCATCTATTGTATCAGATCTGGCTAGTTCCCTTTGGCATATCATTGGCTATAATACATGATATATTAGATTGAAATTAAAATTAGGGTGATAAAAATAAAGTATTCAAATTTCCAAACTTCGTGGAACATGGACTTTGTTCATAAAAGTATAAAAGTCCATTAATACATTGACAAAATTAGATGTGAAAAATGATATTAAAAATAATGACAATGCCCACTTATCGTTTACCTGGTATTATGCACCCATCACTGAACTTAAGTCCCTAGAAAGTCCTGAGATGGACATTATTTCTGTTTTATAGATGAGGAAGCTTAGAGGGATGAGGAAACTTTTTTAAGGCCCCAAAGCTAGAAGGGATGGTATTCGGTACAGGTATCTCTCAATGTGCAGTCAGTTCTTATAGATAGCTAAATTGACATCAATTGGGTAGCATGTATCTTTAGAAATAGTTGGGAACTCATAGTGAATCAATAGATGAATCTTAATCTACAGTACATTTTTTCAGTTTTTCATTAGTGAAATAACCTGAAATTGGAGTTATAAACTGGGACTGTGACAAGCATATTGAAAATCAAGGTTCTAATAACATTTCTTCAGTAAAGAATAAAAATATATTATCTTAAGAATTTGGGTTCTTCTGCAGACCTCTAAGAACTGCAGCAGGTATTTGCTATGGGTTTCGTTGTCTATCTCGCAAATTCATATGTAGAAGCCCTACCCTACCCCCATACCTCAGAATGTGACTCTATTTGGTGATAGGGAATTTAATGAGCTGATTAAGTTAAAACGAGACCATTAGGGTGGATTCTAATCCAATCTGACAGGTGTCTTTATAAGAAGAAGAGATTAGGACACAGACACACACAGGGGGAAGACTGTGTGAGGACACAGGGAGAAGACGGCCATCTGTGAGCCCAAGAGAGAGGCCCGAGAAGGAACCAACCTGCCGGCACCTTGACCCCAGACTCCAGCCCCTGGCAATGTGAGAAAACACATTTCTGTTATTTAGGCCCCCCAATGTGTGGTACTTTGTTATGGCAGCCCTAGCAAACTAATATAGTATTTTATGCCTATATTTATGAAATTTAAAAATATAAACTTTCGCTGACAAACTGGCAAGGATATAATAAAATGAATACATAATAAATGATATGAAAATATTATTTTTAAAGGACTTTAAATATACAAATGACCCTAATTAATAAATCTAATATTTATCTTCCACTTATAAACATGACAGCAAATTCAGCTTTCGCCCATTCCAGCACAGATACGACGACTCAGGACAACAATTATTTGGGGCACATGTGGTGATGAGGCCTTTTTTCATGATTGTATCTTGTTTTTCATCTATTATATCTGATCTGGCTAGTTAGCTTTGGCATATCATTGGCTATCATACATGATATATTAAATTAAGATATATCATTAAAATATACATCTCTAAAGCAATGTAGTGAAAAGAAATAGAGCACAAAACAGGGAATTAATTGGAAAAGAAGGGCAGAATTTTGCCTTTGCCAGTAACTTGTAATATGCCATTTGAGAAATTTAGTTAACCTCTCTGAGAGTCAGTTTCTCCACTTTTAAAGCAAGAAAGTTGAGCTAGAGGGTCCTTTCTCATGTTAGTGTTTTATGTCCATGACTGAATAAAGCACCAACAGGGAAAGTAGGAGATTGGAGGAAAGGAAATATGGAAATTTTATTTATTTTATTTTATTTTTTTTGAGGTAAATATTACATACAGTGAAATGCACAAATTCTAAGGGTACAATTCAGTGTGTTTTGAAAAAGGTATATATTCACATTACCTACATACCCTATCAAAATATAAAATATCTCCATTGCCCTGGTAAATTTCCTCGTGCTAAGTGCCCAACCCTGCTATATCCCACCTCCAACTGAGCCTACCACTTTTTTGATTTTTTTTTTTTAGCCATAACTTAGTTTTCCATGATCTAAAATATTCTTTTTTTATTTTAATTTTTATTTATTTATTTTTTTTATTTTGTCAATATACAATGTGATTGAATATTGTGGCCCATCACCGAAACCTCCCTCCCTCCTCCCTCCCCTCCCTCCCACCCAACAATGTCCTTTCTGTTTGCTTGTCTATCAACTTCAAGTAATTGTGGTTGTTATATTTTCTTCCCTCCCCGTTGTTTTTTTTTTTGTGTGTGTGTGTGTGTGTGTGTGAATTTATATATTAATTTTTAGCTCCCACCAATGAGTGAGAACATGTGGTATTTCTCTTTCTGTGCCTGACTTGTTTCACTTAATATAATTCTCTCAAGGTCCATCCATGTTGTTGAAAATGGCAGTATTTCATTTGTTTTTATAGCTGAGTAGTATTCCATTGTGTAGATATACCACATTTTCCATATCCACTCATCCGATGATGGACATTTGGGCTGGTTCCAACTCTTGGCTATTGTAAAGAGTGCTGCGATGAACAATGGGGAACAGGTATACCTTCGACTTGATGATTTCCATTCCTCTGGGTATATTCACAACAGTGGGATAGCAGGGTCGTATGGTAGATCTATCTGCAATTGTTGGAGGAACCTCCATACCATTTTCCATAGAGGCTGCACCATTTTGCAGTCCCACCAACAATGTATGAGAGTTCCTTTTTCTCCACAACCTCGCCAGCATTTATCGTTCAGAGTCTTTTGGATTTTAGCCATCCTAACTGGGGTTAGATGGTATCTCAGTGTGGTTTTGATTTGCATTTCCTGGATGCTGAGTGATGTTGAGCATTTTTTCTTATGTCCGTTGGCCATTTGTATATCTTCCTTAGAGAAATGCTACTTAGCTCTTTTGCCCATTTTTTAATTGGGTTGCTTGTTTTTGTCTTGTAAAGTTGTTTGAGTTCCTTATATATTCTGGATATTAATCCTTTGTCAGATGTATATTTTGCAAATATTTTCTCCCACTCTGCTGGTTGTCTTTTAACTCTGTTAATTGTTTCTTTTGCTGTGCAGAAGCTTTTTAGTTTGATATAATCCCATTTGTTTATTTTTCCTTTGGTTGCCCGTGCTTTTGGGGTCGTATTCATGAAGTCTGTGTCCAGTCCTATTTCCTGAAGTGTTTCTGCTATGTTTTCTTTAAGAAGTTTTATTGTTTCAGGGTGTATATTTAAATCCTTAATCCATTTTGAGTTGATTTTAGTATATGGCGAGAGGTATGGATCTAGTTTCATTCTCCTGCATATGGATATCCAGTTATCCCAGCACCATTTGCTGAAGAGGCAGTCCCTTCCCCAGTGAATAGGCTTGGTGCCTTTGTCAAAAATCAGATGGCAGTAAGTGTGTGGGTTGATTTCTGGATTCTCTATTCTATTCCATTGGTCAGTGTGTCTGTTTTTATGCCAGTACCATACTGTTTTGGTTATTATAGCTTTGTAGTATAGCTTAAAGTCAGGTAGTGTTATGCCTCCAGCTTTATTTTTTTTGCTCAGCAATGCTTTGGCTATGCGTGGTCTTTTGTTATTCCATATAAATGTCTGGATAGTTCTTTCCATTTCTGAGAAAAATGTCTTTGGAATTTTGATGGGGATTACATTGAATTTGTATATCACTTTGGGTAGTATGGACATTTTCACTATGTTGATTCTTCCAATCCAAGAGCATGGGATATCTTTCCATCTTCTTGTATCCTCTCTAATTTCTCTCATCAGTGGTTTGTAGTTCTCATTATAGTGATTTTTCACCTCCTTGGTTAACTCAATTCCTAAGTATTTTATTTTTTTGGTGGCTATTGTAAATGGGCAGGCTTTCTTGATTTCTTGTTCTGCATGTTCACTATTGGAGAAAAGAAATGCTACTGATTTTTGTGTGTTGATTTTGTATCCTGTTACTGTGCTGAAATCATGTATCAATTCCAACAGCTTTTTTGTAGAGGTTTTAGGCTGTTCGATATATAGGATCATGTCATCTGCCAACAGGGACAGTTTGACTTCATCTTTTCCGATCTGCATGCCCTTTATTTCCTTCTCTTCTCTGATTGCTCTGGCTAGTACTTCCAACACTATGTTGAATAGGAGTGGTGAGATTTATATGGAAAATAAAAATAAACACCTAACACAGGAATTCCTTCTAAAGAAAAGAAAAAGAGAATTGCTATGATGAGGATATCGACCTATTATTCTCTCATTTATTAAAAAAGAGTAAAGAGGCATTTCAATGAGCAAGAAATAGAAATCATTTGTAGGGGGGAAAAGTCCTAGTTCTGAGGGTGTTTAAACACTGGAATAGGCTACAAAGCAGCAGTGAATGATTTTCTTCCTAAGAGACTTTTTTAAAGTAATGGTAATTACTTATTCATTTGTTCCTTTAATAAACATGCTAAGCACTTACTTAATATTAGGCAATATGTTGGGTTCTAGATAAAAATTAGTGAGCAAAAGTAGAAAAAGGACCCTGCCACCATACTTACATGGAAGAGAAAATGGTAATCAAATTAATACGAAAACAAAAGCAAAATTACTTGGGGAAAGTGTCCATGGGGCAGTAAGAACTTACACCAGGGAAGTCAGGGAGGGCTTCCCTGAGGAAGTGGCCTTTGAGTTATTTGAGCTGAAATCTGAAATATGCACAAAGACTCTACTAGTGTCCTGTACCGTATGTAAGCTTCCCTTCTTTCTTAACAACAGAATCCCGATTTTTTTTCCCCCTTTCTTCTGGTCATCAGTATGCTCAGCTAGGTAACTAATTTCCAGTCTTGTTGTAATGAAGAGGACCTATGTGACACAATTCTTGTGCATGAAAAGTAATCAGAACACTGTGAGTGATTTCTCAGAAAAAGTTACTTTTCTAATCTAATTGCTGGACCTTTCTTTTTGTCCCTTACTTTCCCTTCCTGTCTGGAATAGAGATGTAATGTTGTGAGGTACAATGGCTATCCTGTGGCCATGAAGAGGAAAGCCATATGACAGTGAGGCAGATCAAGATCAAAGCATTTCTTGCCTCATCTCCTGGTGATAAGAATTTAATAATTTTTCTGAGCAGCAAGACCTGATGGAATTAGAACTCAAAGTTTCGAGTACAACTAGTAGGTCAAATCTATGGAAGTTTTTAACAAGTTTCTAATGGTGGATTCATCCAGGCTTTCTAAACCTTCTGTAACTCATACTGGTGGATATTTTCAACTGGACCACTATCGAGGGTAGCTCGATACTCTTCTGCTCCCACCAGTGTCGTTTTCACTTATCAAGTGTCATTATGTCTCCTGCTAAGCCTCTCCTAAGTTGTACTTGATATAGTAATTAAGTGATGTAATTACATATTACATTAAACAATGAAACATGAGTGTCAAAAGGAGTTTTGGTTTTTGTTTTATTAAAAACTAAGTTAAATATCTTTAAAAATTCAATAATTGAAAGTTGCTAAAATATGTCACAATGGGTTTGGGCAAAGCATCGTTAAAAATTTAGGAGAGACACCATAAAGTCCAAGAAATATTTTACACTCTAATTGCTGTATAAGTGTCTTTATGCTCTTCATTGCCCCAATTAAAACAAAAACTGGAAATTATAAAGGATGCAACATGAGTGTGGTTTTTGTTTGAAAATCAAAAGAAATTCCCATTAACCAACTGATGCTCAAAGAAAGATCTTATTAAAAAATTAGCCAAAAGAGGTGCATTTGTATGCCTTAGGTTGAACTATAAAAGGTTAATGTATGTATGTTTTAATTTTCCGTGGTTCCCTACCTTAAGGGACTTTTCTGATTAACTAAATTCTGGACCTGATGTAGTAAGATATTAATAGAGTTTCTACTATACTATTATTTTAATCAGCATATTACACTATTATTTTAAACCAATTTCAAGACTGAAAATTTTTACACAGTTCGTGACCAAAACTAATCTGATCCTTCCGTTCAACATGCCAGCTGTATAAGGACACAAAATATGATTTAAGTATCACATGCAGTTTGGGTTTCATTTCCATTGTTAAATCCCTGGCCATCATTTTGTCCAAACCCTGTTTAAAAATTTGTCTAAACATTTGTAACATTGATACATACAAATAGCAGGTATCAATCATGAACTGAATTTTCTGTGAACATTAAATCACATTGACCTATACTCTCCTATTATGTAAGATAAGATATCCCCTGAATATAAGCCAGGCACATTAGGAAATACACAAATTCATCTCAGATTAACAGGGTTATTTAGTATCTTAAACAAATAATTTATACAGTCGTACAACACAGTTGCTCCCTTGCACCAAATGACACCCTAAAGACCTGAAAGTGTTTATTGGCCCTAGAATGCCTAATTGGTATAAACCAGTTTCCTTATCTGATACAAATTTTCTACAGGAAAACAAAATGAAAAATTGCCGAAAAACAAAAGAACAAAAAACTGCCTAATTGTACATATCCTTAATAGCTGAGTTTTTGGTAATTTATTGCAGCGCTGCTGCCTCACGGCTGCAGAGTAACAGGTGTTATCTATGAATTCAACAACAGCTCTAAGTGGCTGCTACTTCCTATGCCTGTGTAGAAATCCTTCTTATCATGGCTTATTGTGATGATGTTGGGTCCAGTGATCATCAGATCATTTAATTGCCTACAATTGCTCTAGAATTCTCACCATATGCCGGCCTGCTGTCCTGTAATCAGATGGCCAAGGCAGAGTTCTGCCATGCTATGTTGCAAAGTCCTGGTGGAATATATTCACCTCCCCATGAATCTAGAGAAGATGATAATGATGTTTTGCTGTATTTTGTTTTTGTTTTTTTTTTAGTCCAGAGGTGATTGTACTCCTCTTGGTAGCCTGTCTCCTCAAACAGGAGTAGCCAAATCCATGAAGAGTAAATATAAAGTTCTAATAATCAATAAAATTAGAAACTTGTTAATAGTTAGTATTATCTTGTATGGATCAAATTTTATCTCCATTTCATTTGAAGATGGAAAAATGCCTTTCAGTGGGAAGAAAAACTGGAGTATCTATCAAATAATGTGTCAACACTATCAAATACTTAGCTACTACAATCTATCAAATACTTAGCTGGTTTTCAACATTTTTGCCCACAGAAAAGTAGGTCTAGGGACTAGAATAAGTTATAATCATGGGTTTGATGTTCTATACCATTCTTAGTATGCAGATGCCACGAAAGAAAGCCATGAGAGTAAATGGGGTCTCCCAAGAAGAGGGTATCATGTAAGAAGAGTGGAGGACTGAAATGAAACTTTGCAGAACACCCACAAGGGGGAGTATGCAAATGTGTTGGGGAAGACCTGGATAATGCAGGGTGATGAGGACAAAAGAAGAAAGTTTTCAAAAAGAAGGACGTGGTTCTCAATAGGAAATACTTCTCGGCCATCAAATAGACTCTAGGGACTGAGCACGGTCCATAAGGTCCAATCACGAGGGTGCTCCCCTGGCCTTTGCAATCTCAGTCTCAGCAGAGCAGTGTGGACCAGCCGTCATGTCTGAAGAAGCTCAGGCAGCCTGTGGCTCAGGCCCACATGGCAAGGAACTGAGATCTCTGTTCAAGCAGCCTACAAAGAAATGAGGTCCACCAACAACCATCTGAATGAACTCAGAAACAGATCCTCTCCTGATTGTACCTTAGCAGACTACAGTCCTGGCCATCTGCTTAACTCAATCTCATGAGAGACTCAGAGCCAGGACAACTCATCTAAGCCACTCCTGGATTCCTGCTGCTTAGAAATTGTAAGATAATACAGTCATGCGCTACTTAATGACAGGAATATGTTTTGAGAAATCTATCAGTAGGTGATTACATCATTAGGTTAGGTTTCGTTGTGTGAACATCGTTGTGTGTACTTACACAAACCTAGATGGTACAGCCTACGGCTCCTAGGCTACAAACCTGTACAGCATGTCCCTGTACCGAACATGGGGACAAGTGCAGCACAATGGTGAGTATTAGTGTATCTAGACATAGAAAAGGTACAGCAAAAATACGGTATTATAATCTCACAGAACGACTGTCGTATATGTGTTCTGTTGTTGTTTGAGATGTCTTTAAATGGCACATGACTGTACATGTTCGCCGTTTTAATCTGCTAAGTTTGGGGGTGATTTGTAACAATAGACAGCTGATACATCAGGGAAGCAAAGGGAAAGGAAAAGAGATCCCGGTCTCAGAGAAAAATATTAGCATTAGATGGGAGGAGAGGTACCACTGCTGTAAGAGAATGCAGGCAAGTATTTCTTTTTGGTACACATGTTTGTAGATGGGTGGTTCTCATTAACTTTGCAGCCCACCAGCTTTTAGTTTGTTTTCAGTGTGAATTTTCTTTAGCATCGCTTTGCTGCCAGGTGTTTGTGAAAAGACAAGAGATTGTTAAGTACCTGCAGGCCTGGTGGTCGGTAAAGGAATGTTGAGACAAGCAGCTAATCGAGTAGTAGAAATAATAAATCATGATGTCTAAGCTGAAGAAAGCAAACACAGAAACACAGGGGAGACTTGATCGAGAAGAAATTAAGAGATTTGGTCAAGGAATGATTAAACAATAATGAAATTAAGAGCTTGAAATATAGGTAGGTGTGGCCTGAGAGTGATTTTAGTTGTGGAACCACTGTAGTTAACAAGTGAAAGGTGATCATGGCAGTGCGTGGCTGGGGGACAGGTAGCTGGATTTGATTGGCCATGAGAACACCACTAGAAACCAAGGAGTTAGGCTGTTGATAGATCATCTCTGCAGACATAGAATTGACTCTGGAAGACAGCAAGACTTTAGGCAGAGAAAAGCTTGGGAGCGAGGCCTATGGAATGTTCTAGATGGCAGCAATGGGAAGGGGTGGCATTGTATGTTCAGATGATAGAGCCCATAAACGAGTGGCAATTTTAATAAGTGAGTGCAGAAGTAAAGCTAGACATTGGGAATTGAGGAAGTGACTCCAAGGCAGCTCACGCTGAGGCAGGTCATCGTGGAAGAATGGAGCATCCGAAGGGAGGATGTCAGGGTAAGTGTAATCCTGGTGGGAAAGGCTGTTTTTTGATTAAGGAAGTTCTCTTTTTAAGACGTGTTTAGATCACTGGTCTAATTGGAGGGATCTTCTAGTGGTCAGAAATGTCCCCCACAGCCACCCAGGAAATGAGTAAATCCATTCTTTGGCACATGTGTGAACCATTCCCTCCCCATAGGCTTGCAGCAGCACCCTGGTGGGAAAAAATGTGGGTTCAGATAAGGAGCTGGGGGAATCATTTTGTGAAGGGGATGCATGCAAACCACTTTCTTCATGTTAATTCCGGCTTGTTTCTAGGGAAGATGGCCAACTCCATATCTGATGACTGGGAAATGTTCCTTCCGGGAGAATGAGATTCATTGCTAATAATTTGGGGCTTGGAGCAGGCATGCTCTGGCTCCAGATCCCTGGAGAGAATGCAAGTTAGGAAAGCGTCAACATGGCTCTAACCAGTTATGACCTGTTAAATGCTATCATTTCTGATAACACATCAAAATTCAATGGAAATGAAGAACATGTTAGACTTTAGATAGCAACCTTGTCTGAGGGACGGAAAATTGCCTCATTACCTGTATGTAAACGATCAGACTGAAATAACACTGAGGACTAATAAGGCTCCTTCCAGGGTGGGAGGCATCTGCAGAGGAGAGATAGGCCAAAAAGAAGTGACAGGTTTTTAAACGGTCATCATTTCTACTACCATGTGTTAAATTACTACTGGAAAAGTGACTTAAAACTTGACTTAATGGCCTCTTTTCCAACAAAAATCAATTAATTCCCAGCTACATTGTATTTTAAATATTGCTATGGTTGAAACTCTTCTTGACTCATTTTTACAGTCTCTAAGATCCGTGAAAGCTAATTCATTTCTAAGTTTCTCAGCTCAGAGCTTGCCAAGTGCTTGGCATGTAATACACATCCTATAGTGTCTGTTGAGTGAACAAATGAATGAATGAATGCAATGGAAGTCAAGTGAACAGATATGATGGGGGATAGGAGGGGGTGGAGAGGAACAGGTAAAGGGGCGTGAAAATCTACTACAATGTACATTGAGAAGTAAAATTAAAAAAATAGTTTGAGAGTGCTGTGGAATTTTTTACATTCCCTGTTCCTTAACATTTTTGTAACAATAAGCATTTGCATGTCTTTTTAAAATGAATCTTTGGCCAGTAAAAAGAAAATTAGTAACCCCTTCAGTATCTAATATGTGACAATAAAACTTAATATATTTATTACATGTATCACATCTATCACTACAAAATTATTTATTATTATATTTTCAACCAAATTCCTCATGTCCATGATCCTGAATAATTAAAAAAGATACATGAAGTCTTTTCAGAAAACAATCTGATTTTATTTTATATCATACAAAGAGATAGTGAGGGTACATGGCAGTTCATTAAAAGAAAAAAATGCATTCTCAAGTGTCATTTAATTTTTTAATTTTTTCATCTGTGCATATGAACATATGAACCCATTTGTCTACACTTCTTTCATTCACCTTCTTTGTAATAGTTAAAAAAATATTTAGCTGACATAGTTCAAATGAAATCATCGTCTTTTCTTATCCAGCAACAAGCATTTTCCCATTAAGTTATAATGAAAAGATGTTCAACTATATATTTTATATTAACCAAACAAACAAAATATCAAATAAAGGGTTTTGGTCATATGATGATCTTCAAATAGTTAAAACTGGAAGATATCAAAGGTGCAACAAAAATATTTACTTCACTTCTTCATCAACTGTTCAGTCTATTTAACATTTCCTAAATGCTACTCCCTTAGAGAACACATAAATAGAACTGCTATTCTAATCACAGACTTAACACCATTGTTAGGTTACACACATGTGTGTGTGTTTGCATGCATCTTGTATACCTATAAATCACAGGCATGTAATCGCTTTACTATAACATACAGGACAAGTGCTGGCCTATAAGTTACCCCTTTAATTGCTGTAAAACATATAAGAAAATTGTAGTTCATACTAGCTAAATAACTCTCTGGCAAATGTTGAATTTTTAAGATAGATTATTATTCCAAGACTGTTTTTAATAATTACCCTGCACTAAATAGTAGTTGATTATGAACAACATGCTGTATAAATAAATATTCAGATAAAAGGGAATATTCACTGACAAGAAACAACTTCATGTCTATAGAGGGATGAGAGGACAGAAGCTGCATTTAAATTACCTTTAATAATGTTATTAGCAAGAACCTTTACAACACTTGACAAGAGAATAGGACTAACCCGTTTTATAAATTTATCTCTATTGCAAACATGTGAGATCATGCACTCCAGTAGCACATGATAAAACCAAGCATTCTGCAGCTTTGATGATGAAAACTAAGGCTAGGTAGGAATTATCCAGGATGGTTCTAAGTTTTCTTTTCATACTGGTTCTAAAAATCTAGAGCATAAAGACCATTTGGGAGATTCTGGATGGCACAGAAAAGAAATTATTCTGAAAAGGCAAAAAAATGCATAAGTACTATATGCAGAATATTTTCTACTGTATGTAGAATAAAGAACATTATGGAGATACACAAGGCAGGTTATATTCAATTAAATAGACAATAGCCGAGTAGGAAGAATTGATCATCCTCGTTAAGGAGATTGCAGAGGTGAGACACCATAGATACTCCCTCACTCTAAAATCATCTTTTATCTTTTAAAAGAACTTCTCAAAAAGAATACATTTTGTTCAGAAGCAATGCTCAAGGAGAAAAGCCTGGGTTAGAAAGCCCTGCTCTCACAATGGAAGTCCTAGATGGTTCGCCACAGTGAGTGAATGCGTAGGCTTCACTGATAGACGTCCACACTAGACTTTATATTCCTTCCATCACCCTACATATCATGTCTGCAGAGAATTACAGGAGTCATTCTAACATCAGAAAAAAATCATACCCTCTTAATCACTTCCATATCAGCCTTTATTCATGCCAGACTCTGCCTCCCAGGAAAAGCTTCTGTATCTATCCGATTTTACATGACCATGAGAGGAAGAGAGAGAATTTAAGATCAGAATTAGTAGCACCCCAAAGTGTCGTGTTCACCAAAGCCACAAGGAAATATTTCTCAAATTTTGGGAAGAATATTTTAATAGACCATTAAATGTCTCACTCAGGGTTTAAATACATGATCACGACTCTGCTTTTCTAAATTGAACTCTTGTTCAACATAAGCACAACCAATGAGATGAGGAGATCATCAAATATCTTCAAAGTTATTTTGATTTATGAGCAGACTCTTGTGGGAAATTTTTATTTTTTACCAAAATTAGTTTTCCTATCCACCTAGTGATACGACCCTCTGCATATATTTTCTTTTTTAAAAGAAGAATGGAGTTGTGTGATCCATTTGAGAAATGGGTTGATACATAAAAAGCTTTGAGGGGACAATATAACCAAAAGAGTCTATCTATATTCACATGGAATATATTGCTTGTACTAAAACATAAAAGCCAGAAGACTAGTAAATCAAAATTTTACATCTGACTTTCTTAAAAAAGCTCCATTATTTCTAAATCCATAAGCCAGCGCAAGTAGAATGAAGCTATCTGTTGTTTGGATGGCTCGATCAGAATACCAATGACCTCTTTTTTCCAACTGCAAGTTGAAAAATAATGGATATTATTTGAAATATTTAAATATTGAAAAGAAACTTTAAAATAGAGAAAACATGTTGGAAGTGAACAAGGGCCAATCCCTAAAGTGACATAGGTTAAAATTCTGATTTTCTAAGTTCTTCTGTGAAGTTGTATTAAATCCATGATGTGCTCTTTTTCAAATCCTTTGAACTCTTGCATGTCGGAGTCTTAAAACATGTAATGTCAACCAAGGGCAGTCATATTAAGAACATGAGTTTTTAATATCCTTAGGTACACACACATTAATTCATTTGTCTATTGCAGATGTCCTGTGATGTACACAGACCATTAACAAAATTTAACAAGTAAAAAAACTGAGAACCAGATTAAACGGAATTTCCCAATGACGCATGTAGAAAGTGGCAGAGGTAGGAGGGAACCAAGTCTTCAAGTCTAGTGCTATTCTCATTAAATAATGCTGCAGAACGATTAAGATATAGTACTGCTTATTGAGTATTCTGAGTAAAATTATTATCTCTTATACTGTAAGGCTACTACCAGCTATCAATTGTCTAATTTAATAAGAAATCATGAGGCCACCAGAGGTGGAAAAAGGGGAAGGGGGGTTAGTGAGAAATTAGTAAAATTTCACAAAAATGACTACACTGTGTAATGTTGAATATACTAATTATCCCGATTTGAGCATCACATATTACACACAGATATTGCTTTCCAATGCTGCACCCCACAGATATATATAATAAATCATGTTTCAATGAATTAAAAAAAATTAAAAAATAAGAAAACAAGAGAAAATTTAGTCATTGGAAAAAATCCATAGATAAGTTCAAAAATACTAATATTTGACATTTGTTTCAATATTTTCTATCAAAATAAATAGAACTTTAATTTAAAAAATCTTCCCAAGGCAGTGTACTAAGAACTGTTTGGAAAGTAATAACTGTAAGTTTATTCATTTTTCTTTGTATCAATTTATTGTTTGATAAAGTCCAGTATAATGACCAAAAGGGACAAAAACCAGCTAAAAAAAAAAAAACCACAAAAAAAACCCCCAGAAACACACGAGGAAGAGTTAAGAATAGTACATGGATTTTATCATAAAACTTTAATAAAGATCTGAAAATGCGTAAGAATGACTATCACTTATAAGATACCAATCAGTTCCTTCAAGAAATAATTCCCAGTAACACAAATAACTTTATTTTAGAGCATTTTCAGTAACACTGTGAAACTGTGTATGTGGAAGGAAGAAGGGATATGGCTAAATATAGATGAGTATGGATGATGGCTTTTATAAAATGATGAAATCCAAGTAAAATAAACAAGCTGTCAAAAACAAGGACCCAGAAACTCGCACCTGACAAAACACCATTGTTTTGTGCCTTGCATCCTGCCAAGTTTTTGTGTCACTAGATATGCTGTATTAGAACATTATATATTTATTTACTGTTCCTATAGAAACTCAGTACATTGAAGAATAAGGGGATTTTGAGCAAGGTTTAGAACATTATTTTAAAATTCAATGACAAGAATGAAATAATATCATGATGTCTTACAGGTCCAGACTCAACGCCATGTAATCAAAGCAAATGAAAACTAAGTAGTGTGGCTAATTGGTTGGCAATCTTAGGGGTATTTTAATTGTCCATTTCAATTTTCTTTATCTTTCATGTCATCCTCTCCTAAAACTGAAGATTTTCAGAATTCTGCATGTGGCAACAAGTTGAAAGTCTTTTGTTTTGTTTTTGTTTATAAAGGTTCCACTCCTTTTTAGTATAAAGAAAGAACAGGAGAATGTTACTTTCACCCTAAGAGCCCTATGGTGACATTTGGCAAAAGTCATCAGTCTCTGGGTAATGAGCAGGAACCAGGGTCCATGGATACCGTGATACAAAGAGTGGCAAGAGTGCTAAAAATGTATCATCCTTGAGCCTCAGGCATGAGAGGCTACCTACAGCTGTGGCCAAAGTAGAAAAATTAAGAATCACCCCCTGCCCCACCATGAAACTTTTACATGGTAACAAACAACAATAATGTACTATTTGTGGAGGAACAAAAGAGCCCTTCCTATGTGTGTGTAGGGACTACTAAAAGCTAAATTCAGGGCGGGGATTTTTGGAAAAAAACTCTTAGGTACTCCAGCCCAGACAAGCATAGGAAGTGACAGTGGTCCATGGGAGATATTTGAGACTGAGGTACATTGCAGGTAACCAGAATGACAACAGAACCCAAACTCAGCCAATTGCTGGCCATGTTGACACAACCACCGTACAGAACAATGATTTTTCAGAGGCAGAGGAATGCCTCTTTCTGGGCATAAATACTCTTTACCACAGACTCTGTATTTCTTCCAGCACGATTCCTGGCATTCAATCAAAAATTATGAGGCACCAGACAAATAAGAATAAAAGAATGCTAAAAGATAAAATTGTCAACCAAATCGGATTCAGAGATGGTACACACAGGAACTATCAGACAAGATCATTGAAATAACTCTATTAACATGTTAAAGCATCCTGCAGAAAAGGTAGCCAATACCTTTTCCAGAGAAATCAAACCAATAGGAGATCTCTCTCTCTCATTCATAAAACCATGACATTGCTCATAAAAACATGGCACTGCTCATATCCCTTTGCTCATAAAACCATGACATTGCTTGTAAGACATTCAACTGCTTGAGGCCCACCCATACAGAAACCTGGAGGGTAATCTGCTTTACTTAAAGCAACTGATTATAAATGTTAATTATATCCATAAAAGCCTTCAGAGAAGCATCTGTGACCAAACAACCAGGCACCATAGCCTAGGCAAGTTAATACCTAAAGGTAACCATCACAAACATGTATGAAGAAGTGGAGAATTTAAGAAGAGATGGAAATACAAAAATAAAATGGTCAAATAGAAACATTCAAATTAAAAATAAAATCAGAGATAAGTAATGTCTTTGATAGGTTTATAATCAGACTTGAAATAGCAAAGGAAATTATTAATGAATCTCTAGATAGGTCAGTTTCTGAAAGTAAAGAGTAAACAGAGGGCAATAAACAGAACAGAGCATCCAAAAACCATGGGACAATGTCAGGTGGATTAGTATACATGCAATTTGAGCCCTAGGAAAAGAAGAGAGAGAAAAGAGAGCAGAAGGAATACTTGAAGTGCTATTGTTCAGTATTTCACTGATTTTTTTATCTATAAGATATAAAAAGTTTAAAATAGTCACTCCCATCCTTATAACAAGCAAACGTTTGTTAAAGTAAAAATTGAGGGCTTTTCTTGAACTCATCAGAGAACTGAGGTCATAGGGAAAACTTCCACCTGAAATCTGGAGAGACAGGAAAATCCAAAAAGATATGGCACCCAAGATTTGCTTTCCTCGAGCAGAAGCTGATGGATGCCATAAATTATAAGACCATTTACTTCACTAGTATATTCATTAGTCAGAGTTCTCCAGAGAAACAGAACCAATTTATGCAAACACACACACACACACAGGCACTTCAAAAAAATCATGGAAAGACACATTATCATTTAATTCCATTTTCAACAAATATTTTGAAGTACATATACTTCAAAAATATGACACAACAATCACAACAATTCCTTGAACTTGTTAAGACAAGTGAACAGGTATGATGTGGTAGGGGAGGAGAAAGAGGGAGGGAAGAAAGAGGAACAAGTAAAGGGTCACAAAAATCAACTACAATGTATATTGAGAAGTGAAAATTTTAAAAAATAAATTAAAAAAAATAAAAATAATGAAATAAACATTTTGAAGTGTATATACAAAGAGCCTTTGAAGTATGCACATGTGTATGTGTGTACACACACACACATACATAGAGAGAGAGATTTTTAGGAATTGGCTCACATGATTATGGGGGCTGGCAAGTCTGAAACTTGCAGGGCAGGCCAGCACACTGGAAATTCCATCAATTCTGTCAATGGTAGAGTCTTGAGACTGAAGGAAGTCCTGAGTTAGAATTCCTTCTGCATTCTTTCTTCTTTGGAGACCTCAGTCTTTGCTCTTATGAAGGCCTTCAACTGATTGGATGAGGCCTAACCATGTTATAGAGGATAATCTGCTTTACTCAGAGCCTACTGATTTAAGTGTTAATCAAATCTACAAATTACCTTCTAAAAATTACCTTTATGGCAACATCTAGAATGATGTTTGAAAAATGACTGGGACCATGGCCTAGTCAAGTTGACACATAAATTAGATACAAGAAGCATCACAATTAATGATCTGATAAATTGCTGGAGAATTTGGACTAGCACGAAAGTGAGCAACTCCTGGAACTGCAATCACATGGAGTCTCCATATTTTCTTGGGCTTTAACTCCAGGAACCCCACCAAGTTCTCCCTTCAAGGATTCAAAATAGTCACTCTCATGGCTCCAGCAGGAGGAAGTAAGACATAGTTACTGTGAGACTCTTCTAGATCTTTCTCCATAACAAAGGCCTACTTTCCAGGGAAAAGACATCACCAGAGGGCAATTCTGAAATCTTATCCCACTTGGGAGCAAAGAATTCCTCTCCACTGTAGTCCACTTCAACCTTCTTGACTCACCTATGGGGAAAAAATATAGGTAGTCAAAAGGGAATAGGGTTTTAATGAAATGGATTTGGACTGTTGCAGCCAGAGAGGACAGTAGGAGACAGAGTGAGGAAAAAGAGTCTATACATCTAGAGGGAAGACAGAAACACATCTGAAAACCTCACCCCTGAGACACTGGTCCACTAATAGACTAAAAATTTGTGTTATGATTACCACAATGAAAGTAAACAACACATCCATCACCACAAGTAGTTACCCTTTGTGTGTGTGTCCCTTTGTGTGTGTGTGTGTGTGTGTGTGTGTGTGTGTGTGTGTGTGTGTGTGTGTGTAGTGTGGCTACTTAAAATCTACTCTCTTAGCAAACTTAAAGTAAACAATACAGTATTAGTAACCAAAATCATCAATTTGATTGTGATAATCATTACACCATGTAAATGTATACTAAGTACACTGTACACCTTGAATATATACAATTTTTATTTGTCAGTTATACCTCAATAAAGCTAGAAAAATAACTAACACATTTAAAATTCCCCATTATTTCAAAAACAGTTGATTTTGATCTACTGTTGTTATTAAAATACATGATGTTAACTTCACCAGACATTAGTACAAGTTACTAATGAATTGAGATTAAAAAGTGGAAAAATTTTAAGTTACATCTCCTAATATTGCCAAAATGTCAACTAGCGTGCATAGAGGGGATAATGGCAAAGCATAGAGTTGGTTTTGTTTTTTTCTTTTTTCTTAAATATCAAAGTTAAGTTGTTATTAGTCTATTGATATAACTTTAACATGATTTTTTGTAAGCCTTATGGAAACTATAAACAAAAAGTTATAAAAGACGTATTAAAAATAAATAGCAAGAAATTGAAATATATTGCTAGAGAAAATCACTAAATCACAAAGGAAGACAGTAAGATCAGAAAAAAGGAAAAAGAATCAACAAAACAACCAAAAAAAAAAAAAAAAACCCCAAAATGGCAGTAACATATCCCTCTTTAGCAATAATAGTTCTAAATGTAAATGGATTAAATGCCCCAATTAACTGACACAGAGTGGCTCAATGGATTATAAAACAAGAACCAACAATATGCTGCCTACAAGAAACTCACTTCACTTATAAAGACACACATCAACTGAAAGTGAAGGAATGGAAAAGGATATTTCATGCAAATGGAAACCAAAAGAGAGCAGGAGCTGCTATATGTATATCAGATAAAATAGACTTCAAGCCAAAGAAAGTAAAAAAAGTTAAGAAAGTTCATTATATAATGATAAAAGGATCAATTCAACAAGAGGATATAACAATTCTAAACATATGCACACCCAATTCTGCAGTGCCCAGTTCTATAAAGCAATTATTATTAGACCTAATGGGAGAAATAGACTCCAGCACTATAACAGTAGGGGACTTTTAATACCCCACCTTCAGCAAAGGAAGATCATCCAGACAGAAAATTAAACCACGAAACCTTCACTCTAGGCTGTTTGGACCTAACAGACATATATAGAACATTTCATCCAACAGCTGCAGAACACACATTCTTTTCAGCAGCACTTGGAACATTCTCTAGAAGAGATCATATGTCAGGTCACAAAAGAAGACTCAACAAATTTTTTTTTTAATTGAAATCATGTCAACTACCTTGTCCAACCACAAAGGAATAAAACTAGAAATCAACAGCAGAAGGAACATTGAAAACACTCTACAAATACATTGAAATTAAAAAACATACTCCAAAACAATGAATGAGTCAAAGACGAAATCAAAAAGGGAATTAAAACATTCCTCATTATCACTGAAAATGAAAACACAGAATACCAGAACCTATAGAATACAGCAAAAGCAGTTCTAAGAGGGAAATTTATAGCAATGAATGTCTATATCAAAAAGAGAAGAAAGGCTTCAAATCAACAACCTAACATTATGCCTCAAGGAACTAGAAAAATATGAAGAAACTATACTCAAAATCAGTAGAAGGAGAGAAATAACAAAGATCACAGCAGAAATAAATGAATTAGAAATTAAAAATACAATACAAAAGTTGGTTTTTCAAAAAGATAAAAAAAATTAATAAACCTTTATCTAGACTAAGGATGATAAAAAGAGAGAAGTCTCAAATAAAATCAGAAATGAAAAAGGAGATATTACAAGTGATGCCACAGAAATAGAAAGTATCAAAAGAGAACTTCTACAAACAATCATATGTGAACAAACTGGAAAACCTAAACAAAATGGATTAATCCTGGATACATACAACTTACCAAGGTTGAATCATGAAGAACTAGAAAGCCTAAGCGGACCAATAACAAGTAATGAGGTTGAAGCAGTAATAAAAAGTCTCCCAACAAAGAAAACCCCAGGACCAGATGGCTTCACTGCCAAATTCTACCAAACATTTAAAGAAGAACAACTAATACCAATTCTTCTCAAACTCTTCCAAAAAATTGAAGAGAAGGGAATACTTCCAAACTCACTCTATAAGTCCAACATTAATCTTACACCAAAATTGAAAAATGGTACAACAGCAAAAAAAGAAAACTACAGACCAATATCCCTAATGAGCACAGATGTGTGTGAAGATCTTCAATAGAATACCAGCAAACCAGAATCCAACTATACATGAAAAAATCATTCATCATGATCAAGTGGTATTCATCCCAGGGATGCAAGGATGGTTCAAAATATGCAAATCAATAAATGTGAGACATCCCATCAACAGAATGAAGGGGGAAAAAATGATCATTTCAATAGATGGAGAAAAAGCATTTGAGAAAATCCAACACCCTTCATAATAAAAACACTCGGTATAGAAGAATGTACCTCAACACAATAAAGGCCATATATAACAAACCCACAGCTAATATATTGAATGCATAAAAATTGGGGGCTTTTTCTCTAAGATCTGGAACAAGATGAAGATGCCCACTTTCTCCACTCTTGTTCAAAATAGTACTGGAAGTTCAAGCCAGAGCAATGAGGCAAGAGAAAGCAATAAAGGGCATCCAAATTGGAAAGGTGGAAGTTAAACTATCCCAATTTGCAGATGACATGATTCTATACATAGAATACTATAAAGACTCCACCAAAAAATTACCAAAACTAATAAATGAATACAGTATATTGGCAGGATACAAAATGAACACACAAAAATCAATAGCTTTCCTATATGCCAAAAAAGAAATAGCCAAAGAAGAAATCAACAAAGTAATCTCATTCACAAGAGATACCAAAAAAAAAAAAAAGAAAAGAAAAGAAAAGAAAAGAAATACTAGGCATAAATTTAACCAAGGAAGTGAAACATCTCTGCAATAAAAACTATAAAATATTGCTGAAAATAATTGGAGAGGACACAAATAAATGGAAAGAAATCCTATGTCCTTGGGTTGGAAGAATTAACATCACCAAAATGTCTATATTGTCTAAAGTGATCTACACATTCAATGCAACTGCTATCCAAATACCAATGATATTCTTCAAAGAAATAGAAAAAAGATCTTAAAATTTGGATGGAACCACAAAAGACCCTGTATAGCTAAAGTAATCTTGAACAAAAAGAACAAAGTTGGAGGCATCACACTTCCTGACTTCAAAGTATACTATAAAGCTATAGTAACCAAAACAGCATGGTACTGGTATAAAAATAGACAAATAGACAAATGAACAGACTAGAGAGCCCAGAAACAAATCTACACACTTACAGCCAACCGATTTTCAACAAAAGTGCCAAGAACATACAGTGTGGAAAGGACAGCCTCTTCAATAAATGGTGCTGGAAAAACTGGTATTCACATGCAAAAGACTGAAACTAGACTCCATCTCTCATCATACACAGAAATCAACTCAAATGGATTAAATACCTAAGTTTGAGACTCAAAACTGTGAAACTACTAGAGGAAAACATAAGTGAAATACTACATGAAATGGGAGTAGGCAGCACTTTTTTGATTGAGACCATAAAGGCAGAGGCAACTAAAGCAAAAATACACAAAGAGGACTATATCAAAGTAAAAACTTCTGCATAGCAAGGGGCACTATCAACAAAGTGAAGATACAACCTACAAAATGGGAGAAAGTGTTTGCAGACTACACATCAGACAAGGGGCTAATATCCAGAATATATAAGGACCTCAAACAACTCAACAGCAAAAAAAACCTCAAATAACTCAATTAAAAATGTGGGTAGAGGATGCAAACAGACATTTCTCAAAAGAAGACATACATATGGTCAATAAGCATATGAAAAAAAAAATTCTTAACATCACTAATCATCAGGGTAATGCAAAGTAAAACTGCAATGAGATCTCATCTCACTCCAGTTAGAATGGCTATTATCAATAAGACAAAAAATAAATGCTGGCGAGGATGCAGAGAAAAGAAAACTCTCCTACATTTCTGATGGGAGTGTAAATTGTTACAGCCATTATGGAGAACAGTTTGGAGGTTTCTCAGAGAACTAAAAGTAGATCTACCTTAAGAGCCAGCTATCATACTACTGGGTTACACCCAAAGGAAATAAAATCAATAAATCCAGGGCCGACCCCGTGGCTCACTCGAGAGAGTGCGGCGCTGGGAGCGCAGGGGTACCGGGAGCGCCGAGGCCGCGGGTTCCGATCCTATATAGGGATGGCTGGTGCACTCACTGGCTGAGTGTGGTGCGGACAACACTAAGCCAAGGGTTATGATCCCCTTACCGGTCACTAAAAAAATTTTTTAAATAAATCAAAAAATACAGCTGCACTCCCATGTTCATCACAACGTTATTCGCAGTAGTCAAGAGATGGAACCAAACTAAACGTCTAAACGTCCATCAGTGGATGAACAGATTAAAAAAACTGATATGTTTACACAATGTAATACTACTCAGCTATCAAAAAAAAAAATTCTATCTTCTGCAGCACATGGATAGAATTGGAAACCACCATGAAGTCCATGAAGTAAGTAAGTCAGGCCATGAAGTAAGTCAGGCACAGAAAGACAAATACTACATGAAACTCTCATATGTGGAATCTTAAAAAAAAAAAAAAAAAAAAAGTAGTTCCCACATAAGTAGAGAGTAGAATAATGGTCACCAGAGGCTGGGGGCAGAAGGTGAGGGGCAAGGTGGAGGAAAAGTGGTGGACTAATTGGTAATGGGTACGAAACTATGCTATCTACCCTAAGTGAATCACTGGCAAGTATATGATTGTATTGAGACAATATATTGAACCCCACAAATATGTACAAGTAAGTGTTAAAATATTTTGAATAAAAAAGTTAATTAAAAAAAAAAAAAAGACCTGATGTTTGGATTCCAAACCTTCTTCAACATTATCAGTCATGTGACCTGATGTAAGTGATTGGAATTATCTGTGCCTCCATATTCTTATTATTAAAATGTGAATTATAGTAATCACTAAATTGTGTGTGGGGGGGGGAGACTAAACCTTAATTTAAATATTATTAAATTCTTATCCTTTCCCATACCCTACCACTACACCAAGACTCTGGTGTAACACTGAAATCACTGGATTACAACTGGAAGGGCTGTAAGACACAGACTGTCTCTGAGGAACAATACAATACAAAGCCCCAAAGCCAGGAGAGGAAACAAAAACAAGGACACTAGAGGAACTAAAGCCTCAGATACCTGATAATAAAAACATTACACACAGCCCAGCTCCTTGCCAGATAACACAACTCCTCACATGAATGTCTGCTTACTTAGAACCTGTTACTGATAATAACATGCCTGGCTTTCATTGAAAAATTACAAGGTAGACCAAAAGACAAGAAAAAAAATAGTCTGAAGAGACAAAGCAATCATCAGAGCTACCCTCAAATATGACACAGATGTTGGAATTACCAAACAAGAAATTTAAAATAACTGTGATTAATGGGTGAAGGTATCTGATGGGTAAGGTTGACCATGTGCAAGACCAGGTGAGTTATGTCAGCAGCAAGACAGAAAGTAAAAGAAACAAAATCCAAAGGAAATGCTAGAAATAAAAGACGTAGCAACAGAAATGAAGAATGCCTCTGACGGCTTATCAGACTTGATGCAGCTGAGGTGAGAATTGGGGAATTGAAGATGGGTCTATAGAACCTTCCCAAACTTTAACGAAAAGAGAAAAAAAGAATTTTTTTAAAAAAAAGAAAAAGAAAAGAACATCACAAAACTTTGGGACAATATCAAAAGATGTTTCATGCTCATAATTAGAATAGCAGAAGGAGAAGATATAATGAACAAGGAAGAAGAAATAATTGAAGTAACAATGTCTGAAAAATATTCAAAATTAAGACCAATCCACAGATCCTGGAAGTTCAGATAACACCAAGGTATGTCATATTCAAACTGCAGAAAATCAAAGACAATAAGAAAATTTTGAAGAAAAACAGAGGGGGAAAACTCACCTTTACCTGTAAAGAAACAAGAATAACAGTTGATTTCTCACCAGAAACCATATAATCAGGAAAAGAATGGAGTGGAATCTCTAAATTATTAAAGAAGATAATTGCCAATTTAGAATTCCACATCCAGTGAAATTAACCCTCAAAACTTAAAGAGATGTAAAGATTTTTCTCAGACAAGCCAAAAATGAAAAAATTAATTTCCAGCAGACCTACACTGAAAGAAATAATGAGATGCACTTCTGGCACTGCCAAAAAAAAAAAAAAAATGTGTGTGTATGTGTGTGTGTGTGTGTATACATATATATATACCACAAACTTGGATTGTACATAAAGAAAAGAAATATGCCAGAGAAGGACTGCGTGAAAATAAAATACTTTTTTTTTCTCATTCTCAACACAAAAATAACTATTTAAGAGAATAAAAGCAACTATGTATTAGGTATTTATAGCACAATATGCTACAAAAGATAGAAGGGAGAAATTGGGGATACTGTTATGAGATACCTGCACTGCACTGGAAACAGCATAGTGTTATTCGAAGATGCACTTTGATTATTTAAAAATGTATATTGTAAACCCAAGGGTAACAACTAAAAACAGATTTTTTAAAAGATGTAACCAGATGTAAAAAAGGAGAATGTATCACAGAACCAAGAAGCTTAGGATAACACAGGCAGGATAAAAACAAGAAAAAAACCACCTCTGTAGGTTCACCTCACTAGCAGGATAAAGAGAAAATCTTGAAGGCGGACAGAGATAAAGACATGTTACATACAGAGGAAGAAAGATTAAAATGAGAGGAGACGTCTTCTCAGAAACTGTGCAAGACAGAAGACCATGGGGAAACATCTTTAAAGTACCTCCCTGTATTAGTCCATTTTGTGTTGCTATAACATTATACACGGAACTGGGGGATTTATAAAGAAACACAGTTTATTTGCTTATAGTTTCTGAGGCTGAGAAGTCCAAAGTCTACCTAGTGGTGGCGACAGTGACCCAGGGGTCTCACATTGCAAGATGGTGGAAGCAGAGAGAGCAGAAAGAGAGAGAGAAAGACAGACTCTCCTCTCCTTTTAAAGCCCTCAGAACCACACCCCTGACCACCATGTTTAATCCATTCACTCCTGCATGGTCCTACAATCCAATCACCTCTTCAAGGCTCCACCTTTCAATTACCGTAATAGGATTTCCCACCCTCTTAACTGTCACAGTGGGGGCTAAGTTTCTAATACATAAAACTTGGGAGACAATTCAAGCTTCAGGGAGTTTTGGGGGAACATAATTCAATCCACTACACTACCCATAATTGTCACCTAGAATTCAATACCCTTTGAAAATATCTTGCAAAAATGAAGGCTAAATAAAAGTTTTTGGACAAACAAAAGTTGAAAGAATTTACCATCATCAGGCTTGTACTATAAGAATGGTTAAAATGTGTTATTTAGATAGAAGGAAATGATATCAAATAAAAAGATGGAGCTACTCAAAGGATTGAGGATCTTGAGAAATTGTAAAACTGTGGGTAAATATAAAAATGATTTTTCTTATTTTTCATTCTTTTAAAGATTGTCATTTAAGCAAAGAAAATAGTAGCAATGTATTGTGAGATTTAAAACATATGAAGAATTAAAATATATAATAACAAAGTGACAGTCAAGGGGAAATGAAAAGAAACTACATAGCATTTACTATTATTTGATAGTAGCCTTTGATGAGTTAAAGATGCATATTGTAAACCTTAGAGCAAACACACACACAAAGAACTATAGCAGATAATCCCTAGTGGAGATAAAAATAGAATCATAAATATTCTCTAATGTTCCAAACAAAGAAAAGAAGGAAATGGTACCCAAAGAGATCTGACAAACAGAAAATAAATAGCAAGATGGTAGAGTTAACCACGACCATATCAATAATAATGTTAAATGTGCATTATGTAGGAATTGAAATTAAAGGCAGAGATTTTCAGATTGTACAAAAGCAAGAGCCAATCATGAACTGTCTAAAAAAAAGGCTATTTTAATTATATTTTTTAAATGCATTGATATGATAAAAATAAAAAGATGGTAAAATACACAGAGATTCATAAGAGTTATCTCAGATCCTGTCATCCATTAATAATCTACTGGCAACATTGAAGTAAAAGGGTTCTATCATAAATGTTCCTCAATCAATAATCTGTGATGCTTTGGAAGTAATTAAATAAATGAATGAGAAAATTCAACATTATATTTAAATTATAGGTTTAAAATCAAATAAGACTTGTCAAGTATCTTGACTTATATCATCAATGGAAAAATATCTCCATACTGAATTTTAAGTAAGTGAACCCATTCAGGGTCTAGTTCACATACATTTGAAACGCAAAAATCTCTTCAAAATCTCAAAGACTTTGGAATATAAAATGGGTAATCTATACCCTAAGATATGATGTACACATGCACAAAAACTTTTGTACTATGAGAAGCTACTACTATTTTCTTAATGTAGAGAAAAGCAGTAATAAAAGCCATCATGGTGCCTTATCTCTATTTGTATCTGTCAATGTTATCCTATTGTTTGCATCTTTCTTTAGGTCTTTAGATGCACAGTTAGTTAGGCTATGTATCTAAATCTCCTGTGGGGAATCCACGGGTGTGCTCTTGGTAAGAATCGCTGGGGTGCGTGTCTGGCCAAGACCTGAACGTTTACTAGATAAAAGTCACAAAAGTTTGAAACTGGTAAGAAAAGTGATGTATACACAGAGCACAACCCCAGTCATTATTATTTATAATTATGTTTGGCATCATGTATGGCTCAGTGTCTCAACAGACCATCAGACTTACCTCATCTCTCCCAGAACCTCTTCTGCTTTTTCAAAGTTAGTGATAATCGTCATCACCCTGCTGCCCACTCTAGCAACCATCTTAATTCCTTATTTTCTCTCCGGTCCCACATTCAATTGTCATTAAGTTCCATAGACTGGACTTTGTGAGTATTTATGATGTTGGTAGCATCTTCCCACTGAGACTGCTATTCACCCCAGTATTTGTCACCAAAATGATTGCAAAATTTTTCTAACTGGTTCCCTGTATTTTATCTTTTTGGTGCTGTTGTTAATTTTGCCTTCTCCACAGCTGCCTGAATAAATGGGGCATTATCACTCTTTTGCTTAAAATCCTTCAACACTTCCCCATGAACTACAGGAGAAACTCGGCTAGTCATCCTTGGCTGTGATTCAGCTCCCGTCTTTCTCTCCAGTCTCATTCCCTGCCACTCCCTGCCACAAGCATGTGGCCCAGAAAAACACCCCACTAGTGTCTACACACACACACACACACACATGCACCTGTTTCCTGCCTTTGTTCTGGTCCCACTCCCTGAAACAAGTAACCACTCGGTTGGTTAGAGTGTGGCGCTGATACACCAAGTTCCAGGGTTCCATCCCTACACCAGCCAGCAGCCAAAAACAAACAAACAATAACAACAAACAACCAAAAACACCCACTAATGGAGTTTGGATGTGTTGTCCCCTCCAAAACTCATGTGGAAATTTGATCCCCAATGTGGCAGGGTTGGAAACTGATTGAGTCATGGGGGTGGATCCCTCATGAATGGATTAATGCTCTCTCTGGGGGAGGGGTGAGTAATGAGTGAGTTCTTGCTCTATTAGTTCCTGCGAGAGCTGGTTGTATATAGGACCCTGGCACCTTCTCTCTCTCTCTTGCTTCCTCTCTCACCATGTGATCTGCTTGTACCTGTGGCTGCCTTCCACTTTCCATCATGAATAGAAACAGCTTGAGGCCCATGCCAGATGCAGCTGTGCCAGAGTCATAAGCCAAATAAACCTCTTTCCTTTATAAATTACCCAGTCTCAGGTATTCTGTTATAGCAACACAAAACGGACTAAAACACCAATCATCATTCATCTTTGAGGACTTGGTTTAAGGTTACTGCCTCCAGAACGTGTGAGCAGTCTTCCCTCCCTATAGCCTTCTTTGCCATCAAGATGCACCTCTCTCTTGTGCTTTATAATTATCAGTTTAGGTCTTTCTCCCCTACTAGAAAGTAAACATTTTGAGGGCTGCAACTATGGATTCATCTTTTTTTTACCCACCGCACCTGTCACTCAATAAACACTCAATAAACATTTGTTAAATATTTGAATTTGGGTGAGATATAGCATTCATCACTTAGGCAAGTGCATGTGATAACAGCCATATTGTTTTCATTACATCAGTTTCAAAATATATCAGTAAATTCTTCAATATCTTTTACAAAGAGGTGTGGTCTATTCCCCCTCTTCTTGAAACTGGGCAAGGTTTTGTCCCTGTTTCAACCAACAGAGAAGAGCAGAAGTGGAACATGTGCCCTCCAAGGCTAGGTTACCACAGGTGACACAACTGCTGCCTTGCTGACTGCATACTTGGTCTTAAATGCTCTATTGGCCCAGTAAGCACTTTGACAGCTCTGAGGCTACCCTGCTATTGGGAAGCCTCATCTAGTCCATGTGGGGCCATGTGGATGAATTCTGAGACTACATAAAGGGAGAGAACAAGATTCTCAGAGAGTCCCCAGCTGCCCCAACCCTACTTCCCACCACCTCTGCTCCAGCTATAGCTACTCTCTGTCTCCAAGTGCATTGGAGAACCTGAGCCACAACTGCCTGGCTGTTTTGTTCTACAATTTCTTCTAAAAATTTTTACTTACAGAAATCATAAGAGATAAAATGATTGTTGCTCTTTGAGGCCAATAAGACAACTTCTAGAAAACTATAACATTCATTTTAAAGAGTAATTAAAGATAATGAAACTTAGAATTGATTAAATATTCACTTAAAATTAAATATTTAATAAATAAATTAAACTATTTTTATTTTTTAAGTACCGCACCTCCATATACAAACACACACACACACACACACACACACACACACACACACACACAAAATTCAGGAGAAATGAAAATACTATATACCAATGACTCAATATTCTAAAATACTGAAAATAAAAATGTTTGGAAGACAGAAATATTTTGCAAGATATTTTTAATTTTTTATTTCCAGAGAAGTATATGGTATATTATCTTTTGGGTAATTGGACTTTTCTGTCACTACTTCTGTGGCCATCAGAAATCAAGAAAAGACTGTAGTCATACTTTCCTAACATCGAGTTTCCAGACTGTGACCCACTGAAAAATTTGGTATACCTCACAATAGTATGAGAAAAAAATCTTCTTGATATCAAACAGACCATTAGATAGAGAGAAACAGAGCAAGAAGACTATGACCCAAGACAGACTTTGTGACCTGAATCCATAGGCTACCTCAGTAAGCTGGTCACCACGTTCAGTGATGAATTCAGTTCCTCAGAATTCTGGAAGATCAGAGCTAAGCTGGAAAACAGATCCATTTACAAGTAGTCTCATAATCACCAAAACTTAAAGAAAGTTCATATAAAATGAATTTATAAATCATGGAGTCCCGAGAGACTATCTAAAACAATGCCAATTACAGGGCTTTCCTCATCCTCCTTTATAAACTCATTCTCTAGGATCTGGAGGTCAGACTTCCAAAAATTTCTATCTGCTTGACGGCAATGTCAACTCACAGGTATTCATCTAAGAAGTTCAAATGTGTTACCATCTCAATCATTCTGATTTGGGGTACTTAAGTCCACCAGATGCTACACATAGCAAATGAGAAAGCAGAGAAGAGAATTCCAGAGGAAAACTCTGATAACAGGAGATGGAAAAGAGATAGGCTGAGATACTAATGCTTCAACTCACATATGCCACTGTCTGTAAAGTATGCTCAGAGCAAAAGGAGAGCTGAATTCACAGGGAAAGCAATTGGAAAAGTAGGGCCGTGTGACAGAGGACCAAAGCTGAACATGTGTCCCAGCATGAGAGATAGGGACTACATTCCATTTTAGCTGAGTTCAAGCAAGGGAAGCCACTCTCAAGTTTTATTCCAAGAAATTGTCTGGTTCTGAAAGTCCATTTCCTCAATAATGTCCAGCTCAGATCAAATGATGGCCCAGCAGCATCAGGACAGCATCAAACAATGGAAGTCAGAATGGGGAAAGTGTTGGCAGAAAGCCATGCGTGTGGATGGATCCATCTCACCCTCTGAGGTATGGGGCTAGGCATTCCCAGAGATTCAGGGGGAGAGGGTAATGGAGAAGGAGCTGACTCCAATGAACTGGGCCTTTGCATGTGGGGTCTGCTATGAATTTCATTAAAAACATCTGAAATAAAAAGGCTTTCCTTCAAGTTCTGTCTGGCAGGTGTGGGGTGATCCTATAACTGCAAGCACTCACATCCACACAGGTCAGGGGTTCCCGAGTGAAGGGAAATCCCACAGGACTCATTCATCCGCAGTAGCATACACAACCAAGTAGGGAAGGACAGCATTTAATTTTTTAAAAAAGATAATTTTTAACAAAACAAAAGCATTTATCAAAATTAGTTTAAAGTGGATAATAAAAGCATATTTTTGTCATGTTTTTCTAATTACAAGTCATTGAAATGTTCTTAAGTAATTGGTCACATAGTCCTTCTGACTCAATTTCTTATTTTGTCAAGTAAATGTCTTATTCTTAAAAGCATATTGTGGAAATCATTTGAGGTTTTCAAATTTGTAAAAACAAATCATTAAGAACCAACAAAGACGTGAAGTTTCTTTGTACTTCCTTTCTGTACAATGCTATTGCTAGAAAAGCTGCACACTTAAACAATGATTTCTCAGATATGTGTGGTCCACTGTATCACACAAAGTGATCCCCCCTTATCCACAAGGGATGTGTTCCAAGATCCCCAGTGAATGCCTGAAACTGCAGATAGTACTAAGCCTTATATATACTACGTTTTTTCCTATACAGGCATACAATGATAAAATTTAATTTATAAATTAAGCTTAGTAAGATATTAACAACAATACCTAATAATAAAAGAGAACAATTTTAGCAATATCCTGTAATAAAAGTTATGTGAACGTTGTTCCTCTCTCTCCAAATATCTTCTTGTACTGTGCCATGGGTAACTGAAACTACAGAAAGTGAAACCATGGATAAGGGGTACTACAGTGTTTGCAATTTGTTTCTCATACAGCTTTGCATGAAAGGGAATTGTTTCTGGTTTGCAGTTGAGGTAGCTGAAGTTAAATGAATAATTACCTCCTGCCCTTATCCCTATATCAGAGGAGAATTTAATGTGCTTTATAGGAATAATAATTATTATTTATTACATATAAAACAGAAAGCTGACCTCTGCAACATATGTAAGAATGAATGAAACCCATTTTCTGGTTTCATGGAGCTTGCACTGCAGAACGGGAGGCAGAGTGAAATAAATGGACAGAATATTATTTTTTAAAAAAATTAAACTCAAAAGTCTTGGAGTTGAGCAAATCTCATTGGTTTGAAAGGCTCATAAAAAGATATTATATTTGAAGTGGGTCTTTTAAAAAAGGTCATATTGTTTTTCTTAATTTTAAAATAGTATAAAAAAGAGAATGCCCTTTTGTCCAGGTATAAAATTTTGTCCCATGGGAGGACTACCTACTGGAAGGGGATGATTTCATCAGAGACAAAGAAGCAACTACATTGAAATGCTGAAGTCTGGTTCCCGGTTTGCACTCCCAGGAGCAGCTAAAGAAACAAGTCACATGTGGAGACCTGGGGCAGCATCAGAAGGCAGTTCTAAATCCTCTTGTCATTAGCTCTCTCAATTCAGTCACTTTCACAGATGCCTTCACAACTAATGTAAATTTTCTAGATGTCAGTCCCTGCGTTCCAAATCCAGCTAGCTCAGCAGCAAGCTGAAAGACCTCTGGTAACATTCAGTAATACTCAGTATTTCAGCAGGCCCCATGGCTAGCTTTCTTTGGCATTAAGTATATCCCTAAAGAAAATGTATCATGCACCCACGTAAGCAGAGAACACTAAGATTTACTTTGACAACCTTTCTTCTGGTTGGAGATTATATTAGTTGCTTTAGTCTTCTGTGGAATTTTCTGTGCTTTTTCAGCTTCAGAAGACAAAGGAATCCTAGAGAGTCACATGCCTACTCTGCCTCCATCTCTTAAAAATAGATCAAAATGCACAACCCAGGTCTCAGTTTCTTCCTCTGAATGAGTCAGCCTTTCTTAGAATGAGTCATATTATATGACACCTGTCAGTGGTCTCTAAGTTCAGCTGGTTAGGAATGGGGCTTTTGAAGCCAAGGTCATAGGTTCACCTCCATCAGGGGCCAGTTATCTCATTGCTACTTCATAACTGACATCTGAACCCACGATTTGGGTAGTAATTTCACAAAAATCTGAAGTGAACTTGATATAATAAATGTGACTGTGCATGGCACATTATTGCACCTATAGATGGATGACACTATGCTAGAGGCTGTATTCATGTGACTCAGTAATAGTACACCAATCACAAATTTAGGGGAAAGGTACAGCAGGGTTTGACTCCCACAATTAACTGATTATGTGCTTTTGGGGAAATTAGTTAAATTCTGAATCTTAGGAAGTAACAAATGTCAACTTCTTTCTGGATGTCTGCACAGATACTTCAAACTCAAATTTGCCACACCACAATTATTTCCTTCCCAGCACCTCAGGTCTAATCCTACTCATATATTTCCTAGATGGGTTGGCAGGACCACTCTCAATCCTATCCCTTACATTAGGAATCTAAGAATTTTCTTAGTTTTTTTCTCTTGCCTTTTTGTTTAATGAATAATAACACGTTTTGTTTTAAATTTGGCTTCCTTAAAATATTTCATATATTCCCCAGTGTCATCTCGATGTCCTCTGCCTTAGTTCTCGTCCTCTCTATTTCTGGCTTGAATTACTGATAACTGTGCTCCTGCATCTCTGGACTCATTCACTCTCTTTCCAATCCTGCCTGCAGTCTTCCCTCCATGTGGCCAGCAGAATGATGCCTCTAAGATGCTTGTCTGATCCTGTAACCTTCAGGCCCAGTATTTTCCAATTATGTGCCAGTTCTTATAGGATTTGATTCAAACTTACTCTCTTCTGTCTTCTCTCAGCTTCATATTCCATGTCAGACTCTATCTCTTGCCATATTTTTCTGTCTAGTTTTTGCATTTGTTCTTTGCCATTCCCTCTCTGTGCAAAGCCCACTCACCTTAAGTCTCAGTTGGGAAGAGACTGCATTGAAATGTTGAAGTCTCTGGTTCTGGGTTTGTATTCCCAGGAGCAGCTGAAGAAACAGGTCAGATCTGGAGACCCGGGATAGCACACTTTGCAAGACCTTCTGTGATTCACTGGGTGAACATGGGGTTTTTCTCTCCATACCTTGTAAAAATAATCCATTGTGTTGTAATTGTTTCTTCTACTTTTTTGGCAACATATTCTAAGATCATTGCAAACAGGGATTACCTCTTGATCCTTCTCTCTGCCTGTATTTAGGATAGTGACTGGCACATAGTGAAAATGAGGTATATATTTATACAAACTAAAGTATGAATTTTGAACAGAAAGACCATTATTCTGTGCACCTCGTGGTTTCGTTGCATGTTTGGGTTGTAAGAGCCAGACATGGTCAATTGTCCAGCAAGGACAACCTAGAACTGTAGAGACATGAAACATGTGGATGAGGCAGAAAGGAGTGGAGGATTGGGTGATGAGTGGAAGACAAGCTAAAACAGGAACACTCAGAATCAGGATGGGTGAGGGGTGGCTCAGAAGAACACAGACGTCTGCGATACACTTTTACGTTGTTTCCTGTAGAGTTCTGTTACATGATCATTCACCAATGCTCCCCAGCTCTTCAGTCATGAGCACTATAAATCATGAATGTGTGTGCACAAAGGTGTGTGTGTGATTGCATGTATGTGGGAGATAGAGAAGAGACAGACCAAGAGCTAGAGCAAGAGCAAGAGAGAGAAAGAGACAGACAGGCAGAATGACAAATTCTCCAGTGTACCTTTGAAAACAAGTGGGCTTTTGTTTCACATATAGCACCTAGATCATAATTTCACACTCAGGTATCCAAGCTGTGGAGGAAACCATGTGAATTCCTTGACAAATCTTGGGTATGCTTTGGGAGGAAGGGTTTGAATCCATCTTAGCATAGTACTAAAGAGCAAGGAAGCTCCCCACCTGGTCTCTTAGTGCCAGTGGAAAGCCTCATGCTGGAGCTCAGCTTTGTGTTCTGATAAACACCACTTCCTACCTTGCTCTAACTTTTAAATTCTGAAGTCTGAGCCACTCCTTAGTGAGAAATTAGGGAGCTTCATCCATCCTCTCTGGTTTCTAATGAGTTCAACAATATTCTGTGGGTCTGAATATCTGATTATTTTTACTTCGATCAATAAGGCAATCATATAAAACATATTCCTGGATGGATTAAGTCATTTCCTGCTAAACCATGGAGAGTAAACAATTCAGTCGTCCTGTGTCTCATAGAAAGTCAGTCCTGAGTCTGTACATCCCTGAGAATCGCTGCTCTGAGGACACGCGTCACAGTGCATGCCTTCTCATTACCGTCCACACTAGCTTTGCAGGGCTTTGTTCAGGGGCCTCGCAGGTTTTCATTAAGCTCCTGTGACTTGTGGCACTCTATCTGTATTGGGGCTCTTGGGGAGCTTTATTATCCATTATATTACTTCACTGCATGGGCCAGGCACCTTTGCAATTAGGCTGAAAGAAGCTATAAGCGCTGCACTCCTGGGCACAGCTTGGAAAGCAGCCTCAGAACACAGGGTGTTGTGAGCTGGGAGATGGCAGTTAATGGTCTACAAAATGCAGGGGCTCTGCCGGTTTTAACTGAGTCTCAGCCTCTTCGGAGAATAAGGGAAAAAAAAGTTTAACCTGCATCTCTTAGATGGTTCACCATGATTATCTATCCCAGGCCCATCCTTCTCCTAGGAAAGGAACGTGGTGCTTTCTCTGTTTTCTTTTTTCCTTAAGAAATTTTATTACCTCTATTGCAAAGTCATTTTGTTCTATTCCCATTTAATTTTCAAAGAGTTCACACATTGAATTTGTTATTTTCTACTGACCTTACTCTCTGCCTGCTGTCCTTCCCTTCTTGTTCCCTTCAAAAACAGTAACAGGCCCCCAGATATACCATGTAGTTAGTTCATGGTTAGCGTGATGGTTTTCCTTCACCAGGGCACCAACTGATAAAAGCAAAACTCTCTCTAATCTGGAATCTGGAAACTAAAAATAAGCCACCCTGTTGCAATTTTCCCAACCCTGATACCCTCAGGTGCCCACAAACTTTGATGAGAGAAGCCATTCGAGCATTCTTTCTCCCTGCTCTCCCACCTCAATATTTCCACCTAAGGCCAGACTCATTTTTATTTATTTATTTATTCATCTTAAAAATGTTTATAATGTTGCTGAGAGATGCTCCTAATAATACCAGTGAGCATGATTCTCTGAGGACCAGGCGTTTCCCAACATAACTCTGTCTGATGCTTAATCAACACTTCCTAGTTACTTACGAGGACCTTTCTCTTTACCCAGTTTTTTCTCATCTCATGCAGGCTCTACTTAGGCATCCCAAATCAGAACCTCTCAAATCTGCTTTTTTCTTTTTTTCTTTTTTTTAAAATTATTTTTCACCTTTAGCTTTCCCTAGGCCTAGTGCATCTGAATATCCATATTATAAAAAAATGCAGAAGAAAGGAGCTTTGAATAAATAAGGACGTAACACGTTCCTGGATGGTGAGACTGAATACAAATGGTCTTCAGAAAGTTTATGGAAAGATTTGTATCATCTTTTAATTCCATTTTTCCATGAGGTTTTTGAGGTATTCTCATGATGTCAAGATGTCAATTCTTCACAAATTTAAGTATAAGTATGTCATTCCAAGTAAACTTTTTAAAAAATGATGCTTTTTGCGAACTTGAAAATATAAGTTGATCTGGAAATACAAATAGGTAAGAAGGCTCAAGACCTCTGGACAAAAAGAGTAATGAGAAGAGATTTATTTTCATAGATATTAACATGTTAGATGAAGTTTAAAATTCAAAACAGTACTGAAGCAAAGGGATGGAATGAGTACTCGAAGAAATTAGCTAATCAAACCCCAATATACATAAAATATTATAGGATTAAGAGAGTCACAAAACCAAATTTTAAAGAAAGAAAAAAAGAAGGTTGAAGGGGTTCTGAGACAATTGGTAATATCTTTGGGAAAATAAAATTTGATCCTTAAGTAATGTCTTACTCTAACATAAAGTGTATATGAAATGAAGAGATAATTGTAAAAGTGTAAACCGTAAAAAAAGTAAGTTAAAGGGCAAATGATGGAATTCTTTCTAAGCAAAAGAAAAGTGATAAATTCACTGTGAAGAAAAGAGCTATCAGAACCCGAAATAATTAAAACTTTCATATGATGAAAAGTTTGACAAATAAAATTAAATATCAAATTCAGGAATCTGATTGAAGAAAACTTAAGTGTTAATAGTTTCAACATACCATAAGTTAATATAAATAATATATCTTAATAGAAACAAAGATAGTGACAAAGAACTTGAAGAGAAAATTCATAATAAAATTGATTTATTCTTGCAATCTAGTAATCAAATTAATGGAAAATAGTTAACAAGATATATCTTCCTTCCAAATGCGGGAATATTTACATTGTATGGATTGGCTGTGGTGATAGGGGCTCTGTGTTAGTCTCCTATAGTCTCTGTAACAAATCGTCACAATCTTAGTGGTTTAAAACAACAGAAATTTATTCTTTCCCAACTCTTGAGGACAGAAGTCCAAATCTGTTCCACTGGGCAAAAATCACAATGTTATCAGGGCCCCACTCACTGTGGAAATTCTGGGGAAAATTTTTTTCTTTGCTCTTCCATCTTTCGTTGGATGCAGGCGTATCTTGGCTTGTGGCTGCACCGCTCCCATCTCTGCCACCGTGGTCACACGGCCTTCTCCTTTTCTGTTGAAGTCAGATCTTCCTTTGTCCTCTCTTATAAGGATGTTTGTGATTACTTTCCAAGTGCACAAGGATAATCTTCTCATCTCAAGAAAGTTAACGTAATCACATCTATAAAGACCATTTATCCATATAAGGTAACATTCACAGACTCTAGAGATTAGGAAATGGATATTTTTGGAATGGAGAGCATTTTTCATCCTATCCTTGGGTCACTTATGTTCGTTCTGCCAGTGGGAATGCAGACTGGGACAACAAAAATCAGGAAACAAGTTGGAAATATGCAACAGAAATCTGAAATGAATACACACTATAGTTCTATAGTTCTGCTACGAAGGTAATAAGCCATTTACATCAAATGATGTTTATTACAAATGTTTTTAAATTATTTTTTAAAGTGAACAATCTAAGATTTAACAATGAATAAAAGTATCTGTAAATAATTTAAATCATCATTTAAAATTGTATCATGAAATGCTGCCAAGGATGTCGAGAAAGGGGAATACTCCTACACTGTTGGTGGAACTGTAAATTAGCACAGCCCTTGTGGAAAGCAGTATGGAGCTTTCTCAAACAACTACAGATAGATCTTCCATATGATCCAGTAATCCCGCTTCTGGGTATGTACCCAAAGAAATGGAAATCATCACACTGAAGGGATACCTGCACTCCCATGTTCGTTGCAGCTCTATTTACAATAGCCAAAATATGGAACAAACATAAATGTCCATCGATGCACAATTGGATAAGGAAAATATGGTATATATACTCAGTGGAATACTACTCAGCAATAAAACAAAACAAAACAAAAAAAAACATGAAATTCTACCATTTGCAGAAACATGGTAATTAGAAAAAATTATGATAAATGAAATAATCCAGACAAAGAAAGAGAAATACCACATGTCCTCATGAGCAGTACACTTATAAGTAGATGCTAGGAAAGAAGGAAAGAAAGACCCAAAATAACACATTGATCTTTTAGGGGAGAACAAAACTGTGGTTATTAGAGGTGGGAGGGGGAGGGGGGTGTTGGGGAGGAATTGGGTAAAGGGCATAAAAAATAATTACAATTTGTAATAATGACTATGCTAATAATATTGATTTGATCAGTATATGTTGTACACAGGTGATAGTAGTCAATGCTGTACCCCCAAAATATGTGTAATCAATTATGCTTCAATAACAAACATTGTTTTACCTAATGTAGATTACATGGCTTATCAAAATTCATATATGTAACATTAACAAATCAGCATCTGCTTAGGTAGGTATAAATAATTGATGTAAATAAGAAAATCACAATTATACATAGAAAAATTAAAAAATAAAATTATGTTGTGAAAAATATATGATCATATAGAGTTCATGAGAAAACATTAAAAGGAAAAACAATAAAATAGATATTTCCATACCGATAAATGTATTTTTATACAGTTATTATAGTTATATTCTATATTTAACAACTTTTAATTTAAAAATTTTTGAATGATTATTTTTATTTCTAGGGTTTTTTTTTGTAGTTTTGTGAATTTTGAGTAATACATTTGTTGTCTTTGTTAGGCAAGCAGTCTTTGCATTTTTTTAGATATTGCCCATTTCATCTAAATTGTAATTTTTTGGTATAAAATTTTTATAATACCCTCTTATTTTTAACAAATGTTTCATTTTAGAATAGTTTGACATTTACAGAAAAACTGCAAAGACAGTACAGAGAATTCCAGTACTCTACACCCAGTGTCCCCTATTATAAAAATCTTAAATTAGTATGGCATATTTGTCATGACTAATGAAGCAACATAGATGCTTTATTATTAACTAGGGTACATAAACCAGGGTCCACAACTTATTTAGATATTTTTAGTTTTTAACTGAATGGTCTTTTTCTGTTCCAGGATCCAAAATACTATAGTACATTTATTTATCATGTCTCAGATTCCTTTTGACTCTATCAGTTTCTCAGACTTGCCTTGTTTTTGCTGACTTTGACAGTTTTGAAAAGTATTGGTCAGGTATTTTGTAGAATATCCCTCACTTTGGATTTGTCTCGTGTTTTTCTCATGATTAGACTTGGTTGTGGATTTTTACCACAGAGGTAAAGTGTGATTTTCATCATCTCATATCAGGAACACATGTTATCAACATAGCTTGTCACTGTCAATGTAGACCTTGACAACTGGCTGAGGTATTGCTTGTCAGGTTTTTCCACTATAGAATTACTACCTGCACCCTGCGCCCCTCTCTATACCTCTCTCTTTGATTTTTTTGTTTTGTTTTGGTGGTTGGCTGGTACAGGGATTGAACCCTGGACCTTGGTGTTATCAGCACCACACGCTAACCAGGTGATCTGACCAGCCAGCCTTATGCCTTTCTCTTTGGAGGAAGTCACTATGGACAGTCCACACTAAGAGATGAGAAGTTATGCTCCACCTTCCTCATGGGTGAGTATCTATACAAATTATTTGAAATTCCTTTGCATGGTAGATTTGTCTCTTGCCCCCATTTATTTATTTATCCAATCATTTATATATGTAAGTATGCATTATTGATATTTATTTTATATTTGGGGTTATAATCTAATACTATGTTATTCATTTTGTTGCTTAAAGTTTTTTTTTACCTTTGGCACTTTCAGTTGGTTCCTGTATCTCTGTGACATACCCCTGACCCCCCATCATCATTGTCTTTTGTTTGTTTATTTGTTTGTTTGTTTTAATACTTCGTTGCCTTCTGGCACTACGAGATGCTCTAAATTTATTTTATATATTCCTTAACCATGCCTTAGAATCAGCCATTTCTATATTGACCCCTGGTTCTTTTTATTGCAGAGTGGTAATAGAAGCCAAGATCTAGATTTTGAGTGTGCTCATTGTAACTGGGGTCAATAATATATTTTCAATTTTAATTTTTAGCTTCAATTAATGTTTGTCCTCTTCACTTAGAGGGATTGAAAAAATACACTTAAAATTTATCATTTCATATTCATTAAATTAAGTATAAAATAAATTTAAATAACCAAATGAGCATACTTTTAAAAATGCTTTTGCTAATGTGTAGCATTTATATATATATATATAAATAGTAAAACCTGAAATTTCACTAAACGTTTTGAGATACTCTATCTATATAAATATTCTAATAATAACACCGTATTATTCTTTTTTCACATTTCCAAATTTTCTGCAACATGCAGATACTCTAAAATTCTCATATATTTCCTTTGTGATGAAAACGAAAAGTTCAGTAAGTTTGTGTTATGGTTAGAGTTATCAAAAATAATTGTCATATTATTCAATAAATATTAATTGAGCCTTTTGTAAAGAGAGATACTGTTATAACGGATGCTATGGGAAAATGAATACCTCTAAAATTTAATGCTCCTACAAGAAACCTACAATTTAATAGTTTTGTATTTACATATTTACTCAGCTAACTATAACAAAAAAATAACGTGACAAATATTAACCAAAAAGAGGAAAAACATAATCAAAACTTAATTCTAGTGTTAAGTCAGAATAATTAATTCTGACTACAACCTCAAAGAAATTTCCTGAGAAAGATAGCATTTATTCTGTCTCTAAAGACTGAGCATGATTGACAGCTAAGGTGAGGGCATTTCAAAAGAGTATAAACAGAAATAATGAAGTAGAAAAGGTCAGAGACAGAAAGATGTCTATTTTGACAAAGACACAGGATAAATGGAAATGTTGTTAAGAATTTCAGGGTTTGAAAGGTAGATTGGGAAAGAAACTCTTATTAAAGAGTTTGCTTTTTTATTTTCTGTTTAGCCAATAGGAATAAACAGAGTACCTGAGATATTAGTAATAGCTCAGTAATAGTTATTGAGCACTATTTGCCTTCACACTGTGCTAATTTGTTTTTGTTTGTTGTTTTTTAATGCAGGAACTCATCCAATCTTTATGACCTATGAAAAAGGTATTACTGTCATTCCTGGTTTTCAGAAGATCAAACCAAGAGGTGGAGAAAGTAAACAATTCAATTGGCCTGTGGAAATGCAAAGAAAGGGGTAGAAGATGACTCCAAATGAATAGCCTTCTTTTCTGGATTAAATTTGATGCCTTTCATCGTAGATAAGAGGAAGGCAATTTTGGTGTGGTGCAGTGAAAAATAATGCAAATCATTGAATTATTGCTTAACTGGAAGCACCAAGTACTATGAAACTGGAAACCCAAAGTCATTAACATAGAGCAGATCATCTAAGTTTTAGAAATGACTGAGGTCTCACTGGTAGAGAGCACACTAGGAAGGACAGAAACAGGAAGACTATAATAACAAATTCCATTTTCTGAATGTTTACCGTGGGTCGGGCATGTGCTATATAGATTTACCTCACAAACAGAGTTTTCAATGAACAACGTTTTCACCTTACCAGAAAAGTTGTATCATTTTTCAGATTTTTTTTTGTTTGTTTTTTAATAACAGTTTCACTCACTAAAAAAATAAACGAGAGTAGCAAGTAATATTTCTGACATTTCAGTTTCAGGGAAAAACACGTTTACTAATTTACCCTACATAATAGTTTTTAGTCATAGAATTAAAAAAAAAAATTACATGAAACAAATATGATCTGTCCACCATGTTTGGATAAACCAAGAAATCTGCTTGCAAATTCACCCTGAGAGAGAGAAGGAGAGCTTGAGTCTTTTGTGACACTACAGTACATAGTGAGAGTGCATTATTTCCACCTCTTTCAACGTGTTCCCTTGTTTATCCTTTATTTTGCCCTAAAGGTATTTTTATGCACTTTCTTTTCAAGTGCACTGTTAGAGCAAAATAACCAGGAGCCCTTTTTAGTCTTTAACCAAGACTAAAAAATCGGTAAAGAATGCTGAAAAATGAAAAGAAAAAAAAAAAAAGTATCTGAAGCCTTCATATATTATATGCATAAACTTTATTTACTTTTAAATTGTTTTTACTGCTTATACAATGTATTTTGACTATTCAATTGATATATTTTTCTCTTTGTGAAAATTTCGGGGGGATTGGATTAGAGTGAATTGCATCATAATTTTTCTTATTAAAATACTAAATTTAAAAAAACTTTTTTATTTACTGACTTTGTGACGGGGTTTCGGAGTACAAAAAAAATCATTAAGTGAGAGATAGGTGTGCATTATCCTTATTTTTTTTTAATGCCTCCCCTGGCAGGTTTACAGGGTACAAAATTTAACCTTTATAGTCCAGCATCAGGGGCTATTTCTCCCCCTTTACACGGAGGTTGATGAGCTTATAAGCAAAGATTGTGTGGGGATCCGAAGAGAGAGGGCAGAGCAGCTTTACCCCGCTGCAATACAAAGCCACTGAGTTGCAATCCATCTAATTACAGATGTAGATTGTCCGAGATCTGTGCTGGCTCCTACTTTGGTTGTTGTCCTCAACGGTCGGACCTCGGCTCATACGCACCATATACAATACTCTGCGTGGTGCACCGATAAAAAATAGCAGTGACTCAGCTCTCACCTGCTCCCTGGCAATGACGATCCACAGAGAAGTCAGTCATAGCCCCCAGATTCCCAGTAAGGATTGTTCTCACCACATCCGTGGATGAATGTGCTTTCACACAGGCTGTGACAGTGTGAAGATCCACTGGCTTGCCCACTGAGAAAATTCCAGTGTCCAGAGCCCCTGAGAACTTGCATGCCACTCTAGCAGCCAGGAATACAGGAGTTGCCCTGCTTGTAACTTGGGCAAAGCAGGAGTTGCCCTGCTTGTAACTTGGGCCTGTATATACCACTCTGCTCATTCTATTGTGCTGCCCAAGATGGCTCGAGGCTACTTCCCTTACCACCAAGGCTGGCCGGCTCCCTAGAGGATGCTCTAGGAAGGTAGACCCAGTTCCTGCCAATGCTTAACTTCTTTTGCCCATCTGGACATCTCCAGAGCCTAGCACAAAATAGAGGGTCGGGGTGGGGGGAAGACTCTTGGTAATCATTGCATGTCATCTAGTTATCTAGAACTTAGTCTGTGATACAGGAACAGCATATGAAGACCCTGTACTGATGTCCCTCTTCAAAAACACTTGACCCCCACTCTCATTCCACAAGGGCTTTTTTCCTAATCTAGGGGGATGGAAAGAGATATTGGTTCAACCTCTTCAAGTTCTTTTTAAAACCTTCTCTGTCTTATACATGGATAGTATCTTTAGAATTTATTTATTTATTTTATTCCTCTATTTGTCATTACGCAACCTCTTCATCCTCAAGTTCTACTGTAACCACTTTCCTCAGTGCGCACTATGCCTTCTCATTGTGCCTGGACTGTGGGTGGGAGAGAAGAGGATTTGGGACAAGAGTAGAAAATAATTACCCCACCATAGTGTTGTTATCTCTATTTCATGGGGGAGAGGAATCTAAGGCTCAGAAAGTTGGTGTGACTAGCCAAAAACCATTCAGCTTGTATCTGCTGCAGATGAATTTCAAGCTCCTCTGCTGGTTCCGAAACCCATGCAATGTCTGTTTCTACACCACTGCAGGATGCTGTTTCTCTGGCTGAGAGGCTGCCGCCTTCCCCACTCCTTCACTTCCTAAACATAATCAAACTTCAGCTCAAATATTGCTTCTTCTGGAGACATTCCTCTGATCCTCTTACTCAATCATTCTCAACCAAAGGTGATTTTGCTCCCCAGGGAATATTGGTAAAATCTGTAAACAGTTTGGGTTGTTCATACCAGCGTGGGGGTAAGGAGGAGAACTCCTAGCAGGTACTAGCATGGGCAGCAGGCCAGGGATGCTGCTAAGCAGCTGACAATGCACAGGACAGCCTCCACAGCAAAGAAGTACACAGTCAAACTGTGCTGAAATTGAGAAACTCTGAGGAACCATTCTGTCATAGTGCTTATGAGTTTGCATCATAAATATAATGACATGTTCAGAATATTCTTAGTGCCTCCCAATTCCCACTAAAGTGGGATTTTGGTAGAGGGACTATATAATTTATCATGTAAACCAGGACAGCTCTATGAAGGTGTTACTAATAAGTATACTGGGACAACAGACATAAATGGGCTATCTAATCTGAATCATAGAAATTGGTCGAGCTAACAGTTCAGTAGACTATAGCATTGGAAGTCTGATTTCAGGGGATTAAGATTAAATACAAAATGACGGAAGAAAGCAATGAGTAGAATCTAGTCTTAAGTTTCATGTCGATGGAAAAGAGATGGATAAGTCAAGCTTGAAAAAAAAGTGTAGCACGGATACGTAACCACATGGGATGTAGAAGCACTGACCATTCATCACGTAGTGAGAAAGCTTCCACTAGAAGGAGAAACATGGTCATGTATGGAAAAGTAGAGGCAGAAAGATCTTCCAAAAGATGAGGAATGGAGGTGAAATCAGGGGCCCATAGAGAACCATTTTCAGAGACAGACAGGGATTGAGGATGAATGAAATGGAGTGGTTACTGTCAAGTGGCTTTTATCCCCTCATTGAAGTTGGAGGCAACAGTGTCTGGAAGAGTAAAGTAGGAGCTTTTGTGAACTGGACAATATTTTGAAGGGCTAAAGTAGGAAATAGTAACGAGGGAGTAAATAGATGTGAATAATAAGATTGCCAAAAAAGCCTCATGGTGTGCCTAGATTTAGGGAGCTTGGAATTGTGGGGAAGGCAATCAGCAGAGGAATGAGTTTCTGACTGAGACCAATATCTTTAAATGACTCAATCCCCAACATCCCACAGGCAGGCAACCAAAAGGGTAAAAATAACCAAAAGGATAAGAATAGCCAATAATAATAATAATAATAATAATAATAATGTTCTTGCACGTTCTGCCTGAACCCCAGCCTCCATCCCACGTTTATTCTTCTGATTACTATTCACTCCCAGTTTCCACACCTGTTCTCAGTATTTCCAATTCCTTCCCAAATCCTCAGCTGCTGACCACTAGCGTGCTCCTTGCTGCCCTAGGCAATTGCAAAGGGAGTAAGGGGGTAGAGAGAACCCTGGCATAACTGATCAGAATCCTCAAGTTGGACAGAAAAAGCACAGAGTTACCTGTAAACCAGGAGAGGGGAGTAACTGGGGGAGTTGGAAGGCAGGACAGTGAAAGCTTCAGTAGAAAGTTAGAGAGACAAGAGTTCATGGTCAGAGGTGGGGATTTCAGGCTTTGCATTCACGGAGTGAAAACACTTTCACACAATGACAAACTCCAAGAAGTAGGGGTCATTATTGTGGGTTGTTGGAGCCAAGAAAAGGGTAAGGTTATTATAACTATGTATTCAAAGGACTAAAACTAGGGTATCAGATCATCAAAAGAGAATTCTATGAGTTCCTCACACGTACCCACGAATTTTTACAGAACCTCTGCAATAGTCATTGTATTAGTCCATTTATGTTGCTTATAATTAAATACTTGAAACTCGGTGATTTATAAAGAAAATGAAATTTATTGTTTACAGTTTCTGAGGCTGGGAAGTCCAAAGTCCATCTGGTGGTGGTGACAGTGACCCAGGGGTCTCACATTGCAAGATGGTGGAAGCAGAGAGAGCAGAGAGAGAGGAAGACAGACTCTCATGTTCTTTTAAAACCCTCAGAACCCACACCCCTGACCACCATGTTTAATCCATTCACTACCGCATAGTCCTACAATCCAATCACCTCTTCAAGGCCCCACCTTTCAATTACCATAATAGGATTTCACACCCTCCTAAAAGTCACAGTTGGGGCTAAGTTTCTAATACATAAAACCTGGGGGAAACAATTTAAGCTTCATTGAGTTTGGGGGGACATAATTCAATCCACTACAGTCATTTTAAAAACGCATCCACATATAGTGACAAAGGAGAGAGAGGGGGAGAGAGGGAGAGAAGAAAAGGAGAGAGAGGTGTGTGTGTGCAGGGGGAAGAATTAATATAGAGCAAAGAACACTCAGTACACTCTTTTAATAAATCTGAAAACCTCTCCTTCTTCCACCTATTTCCGTAGTACTGCTATTTGCCATATATTAAGATCCATATAAAAATCCCGGCCAAATTTTCAGGACAGAAAATTTTGTGGTACCTTGGTCTAGTGATGAAAACACTACAAAGAAACTAGGAAACTCAGAGAAGACCAATTAAAAGTTTAGCTTGTTGTTCAAAATAGGTGAAATTCTTACAAACGTATTAGGTTTTTAGAGGCAGTCCTTCACAATTGACAGATGACAAATATTTTAGCTTTTCCTAAGTAAGAATGACAAGTCAAGAATTTCTGTTCTCTTTTCTCTAACTAGGAGAGCAGAAATTGATCTTAAAATTCTGCAAGTAGTCTTTGCTCCGTTTCTGTGGTGGAAACCCATTCCTCTCTCTCCTATCTCATTGCTGGTTCCCTTAGGGCTGTCTGGGATCTCTGACCACCAAGGTAAGACTAAGGCCAAACGCTGGAGAAACTTTTTTATTGCTGTGGACCACTGGAAATACGGAAGGTGGGGATGGTAGTTGTGCTTCTTTTCACTTTCTCTCTTCCTTTTTCTCTTCCTTTAAATGTGTTTTTCCTTGGTGTTTAGTATTAACCTTTTGTCCTGTGAAAATACAGGACAATGCAGCATAAACATATGTCTATAAAGAGGGCATTTGCTGGTTGCTTTGCTATCTATTTAACTGGAGAAAGGACCAGAAAACCTTCTGAGTGTGCACAGAAACTCTCCATTCTTTCATTTGTGAATGCCTGAAAAGCCCAAATAAGCTAGAGTGTGGAACTCAAACCTACAATGGTACTTCAAAAAGTTTGTGGAAAAATAGAATGTACCCTGTGAATATTCATAACCAAAAAACCAAAAAAGACAATATGAATCTTTCCATCAGGTACCCTCTTGTATAAGGATCTCCCAACTACCACAGGAACACATCACAATGGTTTCTGTCCAATATGTCAGGGGCACGAGGAAGCTACTATGATACTCCTTTATGTAAAGGAAGGTTCATAAGATCAACTCCAGCTGCTCTGATCATTACAATATTATGGAGTTTCAAGTCTGCAGAGGTGTCTTATCTACTTAAGTGCCTTTATGACTCTGATACCAATGATTTGTGAAGGTTAGAAACAAGTGAAATTAAACAGACCTGAAATCCTACCATGAATCCAACCTTTGAAGCACTAAATCTTTTTTGCAATAGCATCTTCTTCCTGGATCTCTCTCTTCAAATAGCATTGATTAGTAATAGCTGACTCTTACCATAATAGATAAGTATTTAGAAAAATAGAAAATGATCAAATAATATAAAGTAGAAATTAAAAATCACCATTAATTGTACCATAAAATTATAATAAAACATATAGTAAATTTTAAACAAATCATCTATAAAAAGATTGTTTTTGTATTTTTTATTTAGCATTTTATAGTGCGCATTTTTTCTACTGTCCTCTTTAATAAATGATACTTCATTTAATCATGTCCTATAGTTGGTCATTTAGGCTGTTTCTAATTTCTCTATACTATGAATAAGGTTATTCTGAAATGTTTATGTTTTAACCTACCGTTGACACATAGTCTAGAGTTATTACTACTGGATCAAATGATGTAAATACTTTAAACTTGTAATATAAATTCCTTCCAGAAAGGTACAAGAATGTGCATTTTATTTCACTTTCATAGCACTGGAAGCTGCCATATTTTACTAGCCTGTATAGTTCGATAGGTTAAAAAAAATTCCTAATTACATTAATTTGCAAACATTTTATTACTAGTTTTGAATTTTCCATGTTGATTGCCCATTTGCTTGTTTTATTTTGTGAATTGTATGTGTTCTTTGCCTACTGTGATTACATTTAGTCCATTCCTTATTTTTGTACAAGGGCTTTGCTTTTTATGACTCGAACATACTTTCTCCACTTCTTAGCTTTCTTCACAATTTTATTTATGTATTTATTATATTTGGAAGTCTGTTACTTTCCATATAACCAAATACACTAAAATTTTTATTTGGAGTTCTCTTTTACTTTTGCAATCTTTATTCAAGATTAGATTAATATTTCCAAAATTTTCTTCTAGGAGTCCTATTATTTCAAAATTTTCGTCCGGTTTTATGATCTCTCTGGAAAGAACCCCTATGCTTTCTGTTAGTATATATTGCTCATGTGGTCTCAGCTGAAATGGATTTTTACCTTGTGTAATAAAACAATATTAAACAAAATCCATTTCCTTGTATTAGTTAAATTTTAAGTCTAATATTAAAAAATAAAATGCTTCAAAAGTATAAAAGATGTACTTGAAGAAATGTTAATACACGAATTAACTAAAGTGACTAGAAGGAAATGAGATGATATTGTCCATGGAAAACACATACATTGGAGAAATACCTACATCTTTTTTTTCTTTAATAATAGTAATGGTATTTAGGCATTGTCTATTATCTTATCAGTGTCTGAGTTGTCTAAATTTTTCTTGCTACTTCAGGGTACAAATCCATTCACATTAAGAATATGTGTTGCCCACAAAGGGGGAAAAAAAGGAGCAATCAGCCCTTCACCTATTTACAGTTATTGTGAGAAAGAGCCATTCTCCAGGTCTGTTGACTTTGAAACTTAATCTTCAAAACTTTAATCATAACCTATTATTAGGCATTTAGGTTGTTTAAAAAATTCTGTATATTACAAACAAAATTTTACTGATTTTTTCTCACCCAGAAATGCATTATCAACTCTGCAGAATAACCCCCCAAACATTTTAATATCTTCTTTGTTGTCTTAAAATAAATTAGATTTTCTTTTTGGCTTTGTCTAATATGAATTGCTCAAATGGATTTTATCCAAGGTCAATTCTCATCTAGACATGAGAAGTAGAATGAGAGAAAAATGCAATTACTATTAAAAATTTCCAAACACCACAATTGACTTGCTTTTGCCGTGAACTGGGTTCAATTATTACCAAGCTAAGTGCCTCACATTAATCAATATTAATTATTTCTTCAAGGGAGTATGTAAATCAATATTAAAAATTTTCAGAAGATTTCACAGATCTCAATCAGGAATCTGTTTGCATGTGTGTGCATTGTGGCAAGAACTACTGGGAAATGCACCATTTGTCTGGAAAGGTGGGAAATCAATGGCTTTTGAAAAATCTCTTTTATATCATTTTTGCAGACAAAGAAAGCAAAGTACTGAGAAGTTACTTGTCAAAGTAGCATTATGAGAAAAGTAAGAACATATGTAATCAATGTTCCATAGAGAAACAAACGATCAACTCTGCAGAATAATCTAGAAAAATCTTAATTCCTGTTTGACATTTTTATTTCTATTAATTTACATGTACCCTTTACATAAAAGCTGTATAGCCCTCTAGAACTCCCCAGAAGAAGGACGAGGCTGAAGGGTGGGAGAGGAGGCACTCACGGGGGCCTGGACTAGATGCTTCCCCTACGTGACCATTTACGACCCCATCATGTCCTTCTCATCTCTCCATAGCTGTTGACCCGACTGGATCCTTCATCTGGTCATCTGGCTGGGGCCTTGTTTATCGTGTTCCTTTTTCTATCCCATTTGCCTGGTACAGTGTCTGCTCACAGTTAAGTGCTCCACAGTAGGTCAGTAGGTGTGCCCTGCATGTCAGTGGGAAGGAAGGAAGGAAGGAAGGAAGGAAGGAAGGAAGGAAGGAAGGAAGGAAGGAAGGAAGGAAGGAAGGAAGGAAGGAAGGAAGGAAGGAAGGAAGGAAGGAAGGAAGGAAGGAAGGAAGGAAGGACTAGTCTAACAGAAAGCTCAATTTCTTATGACTAGCTTGTCAAAAGTAAATTTCATTTCCATTACACAAAGAGCAAGTGATAGAATTAGGAAAACTGCCATATTCACCAGCTCTCAAATTCAGTTTTCAAACGAAGCTTTATCATTTGGTTTAGAATTTGGGAATTCCTGGGTATACACATAATGGTATTCACATGAAAGATTAAAAGCTGCGTTCCAGAGCACTTCAATCAGAATATTTCATCCTCACTGCTACGGAGACAGGGAATGTCACACCTTGTACCAATAAGGCATTTGATATCTATTAGTGATGTCATCTGTCAACTGAGATGTGTTAGTTTTGTGCCTTTGCCACGTATGAGAAAACTGACCTAGAAGGACCTGCATCATCAAATGTCCTAGACAGAAACAGTCTGGAAACACAGAAGGTGCAGCCAATACAGCCTGTGGCAATCCGGGGTCCACGTGTTAGAGAGAACTAATGTGCTCTTTCTTTTCTAGCTCTTTCTCTTTTCCTTCCCTTCTCCTCTTCTCAACAACACCACTTCAGAAAAAGATGAGCTCTCTGTGCTCGTGTCCAATTAAAGCACAATTTTTAAAAGAAGTAAAATCCCGGTGTGTTCCGTGTGGCATTTGGAAGTGTATTTCCAAACAGATTAAGATACTACAGTTAAAGTTGACACACTCACACACCCAAAGTTGGAAGTGTGCAATAGAAATCCATTAATATTAAGCTGTCTTACCACTTGACAATTCTTCCTTCAAAGTTGCAACTTTGAAATGCCTTTAAAATACTCATTTAAAGTCCTTGGTTTAAATTGGTGTCTAAGTTCTTGGTTAAGGGTATTAATAATTATCATAGAATGTACTCTATTATAGATTGATAAGCTAGTATAAAAACTATATTGTAGAATGGACTATTTTCCATGTTACACCAGGAAAAAAGAAAATGACAAAATTAACCAGTTCTTTTCCTAATGCAAATGGCACTCTTTCCTTCACTTGTCATTTGTATGTAAATTATTCCTGAGGAAAATATTTTGGTTATTATTTTCTATCCTCCAATTTTCCTAATCTTAGAGAAAACACAGCATAAGTATCCTCTGGCAGAATCTCTTATTCTATTCTCATGTTATTTATCTAACATCAAGGAACCTTTTTAGAAACTTTTTAGCAGATGAAAAGAGCTTGCTTTACAGCCATAACCAAAATTATATATGTCACTTATATTTTCCTCCTTCCTCGAAAAATGTTACTTAAACCTAACACGTTATGACAATGTTGTGTATTTCTGCTGTTCAGTTTTTTCTTTTTAGAATCTGTATTTCTGAGCTGTAATGAGGTGAATTATCAACTTTGAGTTGTCAGCACTTTTTTTTCTTGAGTTCAATCTAAATACCTGAGATGGGAGTGAAAGTAATGCTGAATTAAAGGGAGTTTAGACTTTGTTTTAAATCAAGAAAATACAGTATCTCCACATATTTCCATTACACACAGCCCTCATGAATTCTCACTATTAAAAAGAAATTCATAAAACAGGTAAAATAAAATGTTTATAATCTACTGCCAATAAAAGTGTAGTTTTCCATGCAATTCTGTTCCGTATCCATTTTCCCTAATGCGTGCAAACTGTAATTTGATTTGTACAACTCCCATGTATCTGCAATGTCATTGGGCCCACAGATATCCCCCTACACATGGCAGACCTGAGCTTGGTTCACCTGCTTGCCCAGGAAAACAGTGTCACAAGAAATCCTTAAGGCAACTTTATATTTTTTAGTTTTTATTTATTTGATTGTTTTATTTGTACATATTTGTGGGGTACAATGTGTTGTTTCAACACATGCATATACTATAAATTGATTCACTTAGGGTAGATACATAGCTTTGTACTCATAAATCCACCACTTCTCCTCCCCTCCCTGCCAACACTAACAATTATTCTACTCTCTACTTCTACAATAACCACTATATTTTTTAAGATTCCACATATGAGTGATGTAATGTGCTATTTGTCTTTCTTGCCTGCCCTACTCACATAACATGATCTCCTCTTCCATCCAGGTTGCTGCAAATGATAGTATTTCCTTTTTTCTTTTGTTTTTAATCACTGAATAGTAATTCATTGTGTATACATATGACAGTTTACTTGCCCATTCATCCACTGATGGACATTTAGGTTGATTCCATCTCTTGGTTATTGTAAATAGTGTTGAACATGGGAGTGCAGTTGTCTCTTGGATGTGTTGATTTTATTTCTTTTGGCTATATACCCAGTAGTGGGATTTCTGGGTCATAAGGTAGTTCAATTTTTAGCTCTCTGAGGAAATGCCATACTGTTTTCTACAATGGTTATACCAATTTACATTCCAACCAACAGTGTAGGAGGGTTTTGTTTTCTCTACATCCTTGCCATCATTTGTTATTTTCTGTCTTGTTGATAATAGCCATTCTAACTGGTATAAGATGATTTCTCATTGTGGTTTTAATTTGCATTTCCTTGACGATTTGTGATTTTGAGCATTTTTTCATGTGCCTGTTCATCATTTGTAAGTCTCCTTTTGAGAAAGGTCCTCTGCCGTTTTTTAATTGGGTTATTTATGTTCTTGCTGTTTAGCTGTTTGAGATCCTTACATAATCTGGATATTAATCCCTTGTCTGATATGTAGTTTGCAAACACTTTATCCCATTCTGTAGGTTGTCTCCTTACTTTGTTGATTGTGTCCTTTGCTGTGCAACTTTTTGGTTTGATAGAGCTCCATTTGTCTATTTTTGCTTTAGTTGCCTGTGCCTTTGTAGTCTTGTTCAAAAGAGTGCTGCTCACTTCCATTTTGTGTAAAGGACAACCTGTTCCATAAATGTTGCTGGGAAAACTAGATAGTCACATGCAGAAGATTGAAACAAGACTCCTATAATCACCATCCACAAAAATCAACTCAAAATGAATCAAAGACCTAAATTTAAGACCCCAAACAATGAAACTACTAGAAAAAAAACATAGGGGAAACTCTTAAGGCAGCTTTAAAATATCGTCTTTATATTCTCTATATATAATTTTTTAACAAACAGCAATCAAATCATTTTCATAGCTCCTTTCCACTAAACAGGCATTTTAGCCTCCAATTTATGCTACCTCAGCCGTACAACAACCCTCTGTAGAATTATTATTTTCCCCATTTTCTGGGTAAGAATCGTGGGACTAGATCTGCTCTAGTGATTATCCAAAGGGTGGTGACCTGTTTCTGATCGTCTGTCTCCTAGCCTAGCACACTTATATTCTATCACAGCTGCGTCCAGAGTCATTAAACACTTGGGACTTAAAAAAAAAATACATCCCAGAAGTCATATGGGAGGTAGGTAAAGAAATAGCTATCACTTTTTCTTTTCAAAATTGTTAAGGATCATTACTTGTTATGGCCCAAGTACTTAAGGACTGAGTTTACTCCACCTCTGAATTCAAGCCAATGACTGTGGCTTTTATAAGGAAAGTTTCTCTCCTATGGATGACACATTTTGAACTTTCACTCTTTTCTGAGTCCTCTGTGCAATTCTGGTGGCCTGGCTTTGTGGGGAAAATTATGTGTTCCAAATGTCTTAACCCCAAAGAGTGACGTTTACAAGGCAATAAACACAGATAGGTAGGTAGGTAGGTAGATAGAAGGAAAGAACCAGACTTTGATTTCCAAAAGGATGCAAATGCATCCTTCAAAGCACTGAGACAAGAATAGAATTACAAGTTTTGAAAAATATTGTAAGTTTCAGGCCATTTCAGAGCAATTAACTAATAAGTAGGCAGATTAAATTTTTTTCCAACTTGCAACCACTTGCAAAATATTGACAGGGAGTCACATTCACTTTTAGCATACCTTTTTCGGATTACATAATAAACAGAAAGTAGACCAGTGGTTCTCACTCAGGGCAATTTTGCCCCCAAGGGGACGTTTGGCAATGTCTGGAGACATTTCTTATTGTCACCACTGGATGCGGGAATGCTACTGATACTCCATGGGTAGAGATCAAAGAAGGTGCTAGACATTCAATAATTTGCAAAAAAAAAAAAAAAAAAAAAAAAAAGTCACGCAATCAAGAATTTTCTTGTCCAAAATGTCAATTGTGCTGAGGTTGTGAAGTCTTATGTTTGATAAAGCATTTGGAATGTCAGAAGCATATAAAGGAAAGGGCAGTAAGCAGAAATCACCCAGCACCGTGTGATAGCAAAGACACCAAGGGTGTGTGAGACTGAAAACAGTTGGTGGCAAAAATGGAAAGGCCAAGGATCTAACTGAACACTCGTGTCACTGCAACCCAATGCCAGTTTCCCAGGTAGCTCATGTCATGAAAGTCTCCTTTGCTTATCACAGCCACCAAAGCACCTTGCCTGGCCCCCTCTTTCTCTCAATGAAAGTGGCCTCCTCGACTCGCCCATTCTCACTGCTCTTCTCATGATCAGAAGCTTTGATAATGTACAGCAGCTCAAAATGCTCTCTGCCACCAAAGCCCTGAGCTTGGGAATGTTCTTCCATACTCAGTGATGTCTGAAGAAGTAGGACATATTGGGGGCCTTCTCTACTTGCTCTTTTATGTCTCTTTTCTAACAGAATGTCCCTGATTTTCTTCCTTGCCTCATTTTCCCCTGAGGAAATCACCTTCCTTTTTTTCTGAACTCACCAAAGCCCAGGAGCAAACGCATTTTCACACTATAACCTCTATGATTTCCTCGTCCCAAACCATTCACCACCTACCCTTTTGTCTTGCACTCAAGTACTTACAAGACAGTGGGATAATTATTACACTTGCCTTCATCCCTCTATTTTCAAGACACTTGTTCTCCTGCCACATTGCAGTCACTCACAGATGGTTTCCCGAACATGCTTTTCACTTAGGTCGTTTTGTACTGTTATACGAGCAAGCCTGTTTGGTTCCATTTTCTTTGAACTATACACCTTGACCCACTAAACACTGGCTGGGCTCTGTTTTAGCAGCCTTCGAAGCCATAAAATGGGTTCTGAAGATCCAGAGGTTACCTAGAAGAGCTCGTGTGTCATTCTTCAGGAAGTGTACCATTTCTTTGGTTTCAAGTTTAAAAAGACAGTGATTTGTCATGTTTCATATTTCTAACTCCATAGGCCTTATTTCATGTGGTTTGTGTCTGAACTATACTGTAAAAAGGAAGGAAAACGTCTAGTTGTTTATTTCTGCACAATTTTCTTATCTCAAAATAATACCGAGTTTGCTTAATCAGATCCACGTTCAATAACATCAGTGGAATTCCTTTGCCGTAACCACTCTCTTTCCAAAAATGACAAATTCCGGGAAAGAAAGCGTTAAACATTTTGACAGTTGTGTCAAAACAAAATAAAAGGCGAACGTTAACCGGAACAGCAGCTCTCTATTCAGGTGATATAAAGAATCCATTCTCCTGATTTCATCTCACATGCCACCTTCTTTTAAATGCTGTTTCATTATAGATGAAAGGCAAAGATCGGAAGCTCCACAAAGACATCTAGGAAAAAAAAATCCTCCTTCCTGATCATAAGCCTTCACTTAGTGACAGGAAGAAACCTTGTCTGCTGATTTTGACAGGCAGTCTTGGACTCTGTACACTCTCCCTATTGTCAGATACCTGATCAAAGTCCTCTATCTGAAAGTAAGTGGAAGAGCCAAAGGTTTTCCTCTTACCTTACAGACCTTCAGCTTGATTTCCAAGTCTGAAAGTCACACTTAGAGCTTTGGAAATGTTTTAATTTATTTATTTTTTAAAATTCTCTTGTAAAATAAAGTGGTGCAAAAATCATTGATGTTCAGGTAGGTATCCAAAAAAGACTCACTGCTAGTGTGGTATTGGAGACGGCCACCCTTTTGGGCACAAATGACATGATATAGCACGTGATCGTTCAGCACACAAACTGAATTCAGAGTGAAGTGAATTTGGGGAAATTGTTCATAAACATGTTTATTATTTATATAGCATATATGAAGTGATTTCCCTGCCTTAAAACTTCTTGGACACATGTTTTAGCATTTACTTGACAAGTATTAATCTCCTTAGGACATCTTTGCAGTTGCCACCTTGCACCCTTCATTAAATTTTCAGTTCTTTGCTATTTTGGGGGTTTTTTTCAAGTTTTTGTGACTTGACTCAAAGTAAATCGTCACATCATTTGTGCACTTCTTTCTTTTTTAGTCTGCTGGAAAGTTTTTTTTTATCTAAAGTAAACTTTACTGTGTATAATGAAGGTATACAACATGATGTTATGGGATACATATAGATCGTAACAAAACAAGGTTACCATAGTGAAGCAAATTAACATATTCATTGTCTCACATAGTTATTTTTTTGTTTATGTGGCCAGAGCAACTAAAATTTACTCATTTAGCATGAATCCCATATACAGTACAATTTTATTATCTATAGTCTTCATGTTGTACATTACATTGCTAGGCTTCTTCCTTATACGTATCTGCTAACTTCTATCCTCTGGCCTGTATCTCCCCGTTTCTTCTGCGCCCCCAGTAACTGCAGTTTTCTTCTCTGTCTCTATATATTTGAAATTATTTATTCTTTTAAGATATCACATGCAGTGAGGTCGTGCAATAATTTTCATTCTGTGTCTGGCTTATTTCACTTAGCATAATGTCCTCCAAGCTCAGCCACGTTGTGGCACATGGCAGGATCCTTGTCTGTTTTAAGGCTGAATAATACCCATTGTATACTATGTACCACAGTTTCTTTTATCCATTCTGCTGACAACAATTAGGTGGTTTTCATGTCCTGGCTCTTGTGAATAGTGCTGCAACTAACATGGGAGTGCAGGTATTTTTTCAAGGTGGTGGTTTTATTTCCTTTGGGTATAGGCACAGAAGAAGGATTGCTGGGTCATATGGTATCTCTATTTTTAATTTCTTTAGGAGACTCCATACTGTTTTCCATAAGGGCTGTACTAAGCTATGTTCTCACCAACAGTGCACAAGAGTTCCCTTTCTCCATACCTACCCAAACATTTATCATCTTTGGCTTTTTTTTAAAAAATTGAAACATAATTGGTTGTATGTGTCTATGGGGTACGGCATTGAATGTTAATACCTGTGTGCAATGTGTGATGTCCAAATCAGGACAATTAGTATAATCAACATTACACAATGTGATCAATTTTTGTTGATTTACCAATTTCTTGATAACCCCCTCTCACCCTTCCCCTTTATTCCCTCTGGTGGCCTCAGTTCTGTTCTCTCCTTCTAAAGATTTAACGAGCTATTGTGATTATTGTATCCTTCTTTGTTTTTTTAATTGTTTAAATATATTTTTAGCTCCCACTTATGAGTGAGAACATGCAGTATTTCTCTTACTGTGCCTGTATTATTTCACTCAACATAATTTTCTCTAAGTTCATGCATGTTGCTGTGAATGGCAGAATTTCATTCATTTTTAGGGCTGAGTAGTACTCTATTATGTATATATACCACATTTTTTTTCCTTATCCATACATCCATTGATGAATATTTAGGTTGTTTCCAACTCTTGGTTATTGTAAATAGAGCTGCAATGAACATAGGAGTGCAGGTGTCCCTGAAACATGATGATTTCCATTCCTTGGGGTATATACCCAGCGGTAGGATTGTTGGATCATATGGCAGTTCTATCATAATTGTTTGAGGAACTTCCATACTTTTTTTCATAATGGCTACACTAATTTACAGTCCCACTAATAGTATAGGAGGGTTTCCCTTTCTGTGCATCTTGGCCAGCATCTGTTATTCTCTGTCTCCTTAAAAATAGCCAGTCTAAGTGGGGTGAAATGATATCTCAATGTGGTTTTGATTTGCATTTCCCAGATGCTGAGTAATGCTGAGCATGTTTTCATGTGTCTTTTGGCCATTTGTATATCTTCCTTTGAGAAATGCCTATACAGCTCAGTTTTTAATTGGATTGCTTTTTTTAGTGTTAAGTTGTTTGAGTTCTTTGTATATTCTGGATATTAATCTCTTGTCAGATGCATAGTTTGCAAATATTTTCTGCCATTCTGTAGGTTGTCTTTGTGCTATGTTGTTTCTTCTTCTATGCATAAGCTTTTCAGTTCATATAATCTCATTTATTTTGTTGCCTGTGCTTTGGGGATCTTATTCGTTAAGTCTTTGCCCAGTCCTACTCCCCAAAGTGTTTCCTCTATATTTTCTTTTAGGAGTTTTATAGTTTTAGGTCTTATATTTAAGTCTTTAATCCATTTTGACTTGATTTTGGTATATATAGAGAGGTATGGGTCTAGTTTCATTCTTCTACATATGGATGTCCAGTTTTCCCAGCACCATTTATTGATGAGGCAGATAATAGCCATGCTAACAGATGTGAGGGGGTATGTCATCGTCATTTTGACCTGCATTTCCCTGGTTATTAATGATTTTGAGTACCTTTTCATATATCTGTTTGACATTTTTAGATCTTCTTTGTAGAAATGTCTATTCAGGTCTTTTGCCCATGTTTAAATTGGGCTATTTGTTTTTCCACTATTGAGTTGTGTGAATTCTTTATAAACTTTGGATATTAACTCCTTATCAGATATATGGTTTGCAAATCTTTTCCCAATCCATAGGCTGCCATTTCTTTTCTTTTCTTTTTTTTTTTTTTTTTTATTGTTTGCTGTGCAGAAGTTTTTAGTTAGATGTAGTCCCATTTGTTTATTTTTGGTTTTGTAGCCAGAGCTTTTGGTCTAATATCCAATAAATTGTTGCCAATGTCAATGTCCAAAAATTTTTCCCATATGTTTTCTTCTTAGAGTTTTATAAGTTCTGGTCTTATATTTAGTTCTTTGATCCATTTTGAGTTGATTTTTGCATATGGTATAAGACAAGAGTCCAATTTCATTTTTTTTTTCCATATGGAAATCCAGTTTTTCTAGAACTACTCATTGAAGAGGCTATCCTTTGCCCATTGTGTTCTCTTGGTGTCCTTGTCAAAAATTAGTTGACTGCATATACTCAGATTTATTTCTGGGCTTTCTATTTTGTTTCAATGGTCTTTGTGTCTGCTTTTATGCCAATACCTACTGTTTTGATTATTATAACTTTGTAATATAATTCTTAATTAGAAAATGTGATGCCTCCAAGTTTGTGTATCTTTCTTGGAATTGTTTTGGCTATTCAAGGTCACACAGTTCCATACAAATTTAGGAATGTTGGAGTTTCAAGATGGCGGCGGCTGCGGCGGCTGGCGCGGAGTAGCTGAGGTGGAAAAGGTGGCCACTGGGCCTCAGGCAGCCGGGAAACTTGTGGACCTTCCTCTGGCCATCTCTTAAGGGAGGACTGCTGCTGCTGGCCGGTCGTGGGGGCTCAACGCCACTTTGCCCCCGGCAGGAGAGGCTGCCTCATTTACCGGCAACAGCTTTGAAGTGTGGAGCAGGAAAAGAACTGATTCTTAGCTGCAAAAGCGAGTCTTGAAACAGGGAACACGGCGCCAGGGCTGCTGTGGATGCAGCCAGGATCCCGGAGGCTGGGGCCGCACTGAAGGCGGCCAGCTGCCCTATTCAGGATTCGAGGTTTCAGGCCGGCATTAAAGAAGATTCCTGGGAGCGCCCGAGCGGCGCCGCGACTGAACAGCCCGAGGCGGCAGCGCCGAGAACACGGAAGGCAACAAACCAGAGACAGAGCGAGCGCCCGACCTGGCACAGCACTGTGAGTGATCCCTGGCACAGCTCTGTTCGGGGGGTGGATGCCCACGCGGCTCCCCGCCTGCACCACCAGGCCACTGACTGCCCCAGTGCTGCCTCCATTTTCCCAGGTGCGGGCAGCTCCGCCCTGATCGGCCATCACTGAGCCCATTTCCTTGGCCTGGCGCGGGGCTTTCCGGACCCGGCGGGCCAGCCTCCTCTCCCACTCCCTCCGCGGTTCTCTGGCGGGGCTGGGGGTGTGGGGCGTCCCGACCAGTGTTGGGAGGGCTAGGAAATACGGGCGGGCCGACTGTCACTCCACCACACCCTGGTCTCCGGCCCGGTAAACTTCCTGTTACTGGGAGGCAGATACCATCTCTGCGACCACCAGTTTGGAAAAAAGCCTAACGAATTTCTGGTTGGGAATAGTGTGGTAGGAGAGTTCCCAGGTCCGCTAGAACCTGCCGGAGAGCAGGCTGCAGGCGGGCACTAGACTCGGTTTATACCGGGGGGATACAAAGGTGAACAAGACCCGAGAAAGATCTACACAGTGCTACAAAGGCACCCAGAGAGACCGGTCGTCTGTGCCTAGCAGAAACCTGGTAGACTTCCTGGGCGAGGCGGTGCTGAGCAGGGTCTTGAAGGCCCAGCTGATAGACGAGGGGTGCAGAAGACACACCCCAGCCCAGCACAGTGTGCACAGAGGGGGGAGACGTGCGGCCAGGGAGGCGGAGACTCGACAGAAACCACACACCCGGTGGGGTCGCCACTGCACGATCTAACAGCCTGGGCCAGAGCACACGGAACGGGGAGAAGTCCTGTACAGAAAGTGAAAGCTCAACAGAGATCACACACCCTGTGGTGCGTGATCCACCAGCCCAGCAGAGTACAAGCTGACCAGAAAGGTGGATCCCCGGAGAAGCCCAAGACCCGAGGCAACCACACACACAAGACACAAGAGGCCAACTGAGCAGTCACGGCGGAAGCCATACCAAATTGGCAACCACAGCAACATCCTAGTTAGTCATTAGTCTCAAACCGGTGGACTGTGAAACCCCCTGCCACAATGAATAAACACCAAAAAAAAGACACCAGAAATACAAAAAATCAAGAAAGTACACCACCAAAAGTTAATAAATCTCATACTCTAGATCCTATAGAACAAGAAGCCCTTGAAATAACTGACAAGGAATTTCGAGTGATAATTCTAAGGAAACTGAATGAGATACAAGAAAACTCAGCTAGACATCATGATGAAATGAGGAAAAGTATACAGGATCTGAAAGAGGAAATATACAAGGAAATCAATGTCCTGAAAAAAAATGTAGCAGAACTTGCTGAACTGAAGAAGTTATTCAGCGAAATAAAAAACACAACGGAGAGTTTAACCAGCAGGCTTGTCGAAGTTGAAGAGAGAACCTCTGAACTTGAAGATGGGCTGTTTGAAATAACACAAGCAGACAAAAAGAAAGAAAAAAGAATCAAGGACATGGAAGAAAATCTGAGAGAGATATCAGACAACCTCAAGCGCTCAAATATCCGAGTCATGGGTATTCCAGAAGGGGAGGAAAATGGAGATTCCATTGAAAACATATTCAACAAAATAGTGGCAGAAAACTTCCCAGGTATAGGAAAAATCACAGATCTTCAGATCCAGGAAGCTCAACGATCTCCAAATGTATTCAACCCAAAAAGGCCTTCTCCAAGACATGTCATAGTCAAATTGGCAAAACTCAGAGACAAAGAGAGAATCTTAAAAGCTGCAAGAGAGAAGCGTCAAATCACCTATAAGGGAGCCCCAATCAGGTTAACATCAGACTTTTCATCACAAACCCTAAAAGCTAGAAAGGAATGGGATGATATTTTCAAAATACTAAAAGACAAAGATTGCCAGCCAAGAATACTCTACCCTGCAAGGCTATCCTTCCGAAATGAGGGGCAAATAGTATATTTCTCAGACAAACAAAAACTGCGGGAGTTCACTACCACAAGACCACCCTTACAAGAAATCCTCAAGGGAGTACTGGGTTTGGTTCCTGAAAAATAACTACCACTGCCATAAAAACCTAAGAAAAATCTAAACCCGCTAGTACAATAAAAATGGCATTCATGAAGAGAAAACAAGCTAACAAAAACACTATCTACAACCTAAGGAACCAACAAACAAAGAAACCAAACAGTAAATCAGAAAGCAAGGAACAAAAGACACCTAAGACAACCAAACAACCAATAAAATGCTAGGAATAAATCAACACCTTTCAATAACAACTCTTAATGGTAAAGGCTTAAATTCCCCAATTAAAAGACACAGACTGGCTGACTGGATCAAAAAGCAGGACCCAACTATATGCTGTCTACAAGAGACCCACCTCACCCATAAAGATTCACACAGACTAAGAGTGAAAGGATGGAAAAAGATTTACCATGCAAACAGAAAAGAAAAACGAGCTGGAGTGGCTATTCTTATATCTGACAAAATAGACTTTAAACTAAAAACCATAAAAAGAGACAATGAGGGACACTACTTAATGATAAAAGGACTGATCCATCAAGAAGACATAACAATCATAAATATGTACGCACCCAATGTTGGAGCAGCCAGATTTATAAAACAAACTCTATTAGACCTAAAGAAGGAAATAGACACTAATACCATAATAGCAGGGGACCTGAACACTCCACTGTCAATATTAGACAGATCATCTAGGCAAAGAATCAGTAGAGAAACACAAGATCTAAACAAGACTCTAGACCAATTGGAATTGGCAGATATCTACAGAACATTCCACCCAACAACCTCAGAATATTCATTCTTCTCATCAGCACATGGATCATTCTCCAGGATAGATCACATATTAGGTCACAAATCAAGTCTCAATAAATTCAAAAAAATTGGAATTATCCCATGTATCTTCTCAGACCACAATGGATTAAAACTAGAAATTAATAACAAACGAAACTCTGGAAAATATACAAACACATGGAAATTAAACAGCATTCTACTTAATGACATATGGGTCCAAGAAGAAATCAAGCAGGAAATCAAAAAGTTTATTGAAACTAATGAAAACAATGATACATCATACCAAAACCTGTGGGATACTGCAAAAGCAGTATTGAGGGGAAAATTTATTGCATTAAATGCTCACTTCAGAAGAATGGAAAGATGGCAAGTGAACAACCTAACACTTCACCTTAAAGAACTAGAAAAACAAGAACAATCCAATCCTAAAGTTAGCAGACGGAAAGAAATCATTAAGATCAGAGCAGAACTGAATGAAATTGAAAACCAAAAAACAATTCAAAAGATCAACGAATCAAAAAGTTGGTTTTTTGAAAAGATAAATAAAATTGACAAACCATTAGCATGGCTAACAAAAAAAAGAAGAGAGAAGACTCAAATAACAAAAATTAGAAATGAAAAAGGCGATATTACAACTGATTCATCTGAAATACAAGGAATCATTCGAGACTACTATAAACAACTATACGCCAACAAATTTGAAAATCTGGAGGAAATGGATAAATTTCTGGACACACACAAGCTCCCAAAACTGAACAGTGAAGACGTAGAAAATTTGAACAGACCAATAACAATAAAGGAGATTGAAGCTGTTATCAGAAGGCTCCCAACAAAGAAAAGCCCAGGACCAGATGGATTCACAGCAGAATTTTACCAAACATTCAAAGAGGAATTGACACCGATTCTTTACAAACTATTCCAAAAGATTGAAACGGACGCAAATCTCCCAAACTCATTCTATGAAGCAAACATCATCCTGATACCAAAACCAGGTAAAGATATAACCAAAAAAGAAAACTACAGGCCGATATCCTTGATGAATATAGATGCAAAAATCCTCACTAAAATACTAGCAAACAGAATACAGCAACACATACGAAAAATTATTCATCACGATCAAGTGGGATTCATCCCAGGGATGCAAGGTTGGTTCAACATACGCAAATCAATAAATGTGATACACCATATTAATAAACTCAAACACAAGGACCATATGATCATCTCTATAGATGCTGAAAAAGCATTTGATAAAGTTCAGCACTCATTCATGACAAAGACCCTCTATAAGTTAGGTATAGAGGGAAAGTATCTCAACATAATTAAAGCCATATATGACAAACCCACTGCCAATATCATCCTGAATGGGGAAAAGCTGAAAGCTTTTCCTTTAAGAACAGGCACTAGACAAGGATGCCCACTCTCACCACTTCTATTCAACATAGTGTTGGAAGTACTAGCCAGAGCAATCAGAGAAGAGAAGGAAATAAAGGGCATCCAGATTGGAAAAGATGAAGTCAAACTGTCCCTGTTTGCAGATGACATGATCCTATATATCGGACAGCCTAAAACCTCTACAAAAAAACTGTTGGAATTGATAAATGATTTCAGCACAGTAGCAGGATACAAAATCAACACACAAAAATCAGTAGCATTTCTTTTCTCCAATAGTGAACATGCAGAACGAGAAATCAAGAAAGCCTGCCCATTTACAATAGCCACCAAAAAAATAAAATACTTAGGAATTGAGTTAACCAAGGAGGTGAAAAATCTCTATAATGAGAACTACAAACCACTGCTGAGAGAAATTAGAGAGGATACAAGAAGATGGAAAGATATTCCATGCTCTTGGATTGGAAGAATCAACATAGTGAAAATGTCCATACTACCCAAAGTGATATACAAATTCAATGCAATCCCCATCAAAATTCCAAAGACATTTTTCTCAGAAATGGAAAAAACTATTCAGACATTTATATGGAACAATAAAAGACCACGAATAGCCAAAGCAATGCTCAGCAAAAAAAATAAAGCTGGAGGCATAACACTACCTGACTTTAAGCTATACTACAAAGCTATAATAACCAAAACAGTATGGTACTGGCATAAAAACAGACACACTGACCAATGGAATAGAATAGAGAATCCAGAAATCAACCCACACACTTACTGCCATCTGATCTTTGACAAAGGCACCAAGCCTATTCAGTGGCGAAGGGACTGCCTCTTCAGCAAGTGGTGCTGGGATAACTGGATATCGATATGCAGGAGAATGAAACTAGATCCATACCTCTCACCGTATACTAAAATCAACTCAAAATGGATTAAGGATTTAAATATACACCCTGAGACAATAAAACTTCTTAAAGAAAACATAGGCGAAACACTTCAGGAAATAGGACTGGGCACAGACTTCATGAATACGACCCCAAAAGCACGGGCAACCAAAGGAAAAATAAACAAATGGGATTATATCAAACTAAAAAGCTTCTGCACAGCAAAAGAAACAATTAAAAGAGTTAAAAGACAACCAACAGAGTGGGAGAAAATATTTGCAAAATATACATCTGACAAAGGATTAATATCCAGAATATATAAGGAACTCAAACAACTTTACAAGAAGAAAACAAGCAACCCAATTAAAAAATGGGCAAAAGAGCTAAGTAGGCATTTCTCTAAGGAAGATATCCAAATGGCCAACAGACATATGAAAAAATGCTCAACATCACTCAGCATCCGGGAAATGCAAATCAAAACCACATTGAGATACCATCTAACCCCAGTTAGGATGGCTAAAATCCAAAAGACTATGAACGATAAATGCTGGCGAGGCTGCGGAGAAAAAGGAACTCTCATACATTGTTGGTGGGACTGCAAAATGGTGCAGCCTCTATGGAAAATGGTATGGAGGTTCCTTAAACAATTGCAAATAGATCTACCATACGACCCAGCCATCCCACTGTTGGGAATATACCCAGAGGAATGGAAATCATCAAGTCGAAGGTATACCTGTTCCCCAATGTTCATCGCAGCACTCTTTACAATAGCCAAGAGTTGGAACCAGCCCAAATGCCCATCATCAGATGAGTGGATACGGAAAATGTGGTACATCTACACAATGGAATACTACTCAGCTATAAAAACGAATGAAATACTGCCATTTGCAACAACATGGATGGACCTTGAGAGAATTATATTAAGTGAAACAAGTCAGGCACAGAAAGAGAAATACCACATGTTCTCACTTATTGGAGGGAGCTAAAAATTAATATATAAATTCACACACACACATACACACACACACACAAACCGGGGGGGGGAAGAAGATATAACAACCACAATTATTTGAAGTTGATACAACAAGCAAACAGAAAGGACATTGTCGGGGGGGAGGGGGGGAGGGAGAAGGGAGGGAGGTTTTGGTGATGGGAAGCAATAATCAGCTACAATGTATATCGACAAAATAAAATTTAAAAAAAAAAAAAAAAAAAAAAAAAAAACAAATTTAGGAATGTTTTTTCTATATCTGTGAAGAACACTGTTGGGATTTTGATAGGAATTGCATTGAATTTGTATATTTCTTTGGGTAACATGGACCTTTTGACAATATTAATTCTTTCTCTTCATGATCATGGGTAATCTTAACATGTATTTGTGTTTTCTTCAATTTCTTTCTTTTATAGTTTTCAGTTTACAGATGTTGTACCTTCTTGGTTAAGTTTTTTTCTAAGTATTTTATTTTATTTTATTTTTGATGCTATCATAAATGAAATTGTTTTCTTGATTTCTTTTTTAGTTAGGCTATTATTTGTGTATAAATATGCTACTGATTTCTGTATGTTGATTTTGTATCCTGTAATTTTACTGAATTCATTTATTACTTCTGACAGTTTTTTTGTGTGTGGAATCTTTGGGTTCTTCTTAACATATAGATTCATGTCATCTGCAAATCAAGATAATTTACTTCTTCCTTTCTGATTTGGATGCCCTTTAGTTCTTTTTCTTGTCTGACTGCTCTGGTAGTATTGCCAATACTACGTTGAATAGAAGTTATGACAGCAGCATCCTTGCCTTGTACTGGATCTTAGTGGAAAAGCTTTCAGCTTTTTCCCATTGATTATAATGTCAGCGGTGGGTTTTTCATTAATGGCCTCTATTATGTTGGGGAATTTTTCTTCTATAATAAACCTTTGAGAGTTTTTATCAAGAAAGGATGTTGGACTTTGCCAAATGCTTTTTCCACATCAATTGAGATGATAAAGCCCACTTGGTCATGTCATACAATTTTTTTGATGTGCTGTTCTTTTTCATATTTCTTATACATTTTTGTATCCAATGGAATATAAGAAGGGTGGGGATTGTGTTTTATTCACTCTATCAGGGTGACTAGAAAAACACCTGACAGTCCATGTGATCAATAAGTCATTGACTCAACATACTGAATTGATTACAAAATGTAGTATTGTGTATCACTATGATTTATTGAGCATTAATATGTATAAGCATTTTCCCATTTAATCCTTAAAGCAAACCTTCAGGATAGAGTTTATTACCCTAATTTTGCAGAGGGGGAAACTGATGGAGCACATATTAGGCAAGTTGCCCCAAGTCACAATCCAGAGGCTGGATTCAAATGCGGGTCAGGATGATTTCAGAGCTCGGGAAAGCCTCAGTTAGGATCCCATAATTCTCAGGCTTTAAAGAATGCTACATTGGTGACTAATGATATCTCTTTACACAAGTTACATCTTTATAAGAATATTCAGTACTCAGTTATAGTGGTTTTGTGTTATTGAAATGTTTTAAAAATCAATCAAAACTAATCAGATTCTACAGTATTCCTATGATGTAAGTATTCTGATTTTCATTTGATGGACAATGAAATCTAAAATAAAAAGAGAGAAAATGCTTTTCCTTAAAGACAATAGGGCTAATTTTTTTAAATTCCTATTTCCTAATCCTATTCTCACATGGCTGAGGTGTATCTCAAAATACTTGAGAATTATTGAAACTCATGTCGTTACTAATTTGCAGTCACTAATTTGTAGTAAAGCCAGTGATCTCAAGGTAGAGTTCAATGAAATACAATAACTAAAGCAGTGATGATTGTCAGGTTCACATGCTTGCACTGTGGCCAATACTATTCTACCTTTTTGCACACATAGTTTTATTTAATCTTTATGCTAACCAGTTGAGGCAGATTTTCTTTCCATATTATAAATGAAGATTTGACTTAGAAAAGTTAAGGTTACAGAACTACTTTGTTGGTAGAGACAGAATTTAAACTCACTGCCTTAGACAGGGGTCTCCAAAAAAATAAAATAGAACTAGTGGTGGTTTTATTCAATTTAAGTCTGAAGGCTCAAGAACCAGGAGTGTTGTCTTAAGGTGGGAGATACCGGATGCTCCAGATCAGAGACAGTGAATCTGCCTTTCCTCTGCTTTTTTTGGTTTATGCAGTCACTCAATGGATTAGGTGATGCCTGCCTACTGGGTGAGGGTGATCTTCTTTACTCAGTCTACGTATTCAATTGCTAATCTCATCTGACCCACTCAGAAATAATGTTTTACGGGCAACCTAGGCACCCCTTAGCACAGTCAAGCTGAGGCATAAAATTAACACTCACAGTCACATTGATCTGAATTTAAAATGGGCACACTTACCTATCATGCTACACCACCTCCCTGTGAAAAACTCACTTTGCAATACACATTAAATGCCATGAGCAGCTGCTAAAATACAGAGAGAAGCAACCGTGGACCAGCAAGTTATTATTAAGCACAGTGTTTATTGCAATATGATAGCATGTAGTCCTATAAGAAATAATACTGGTTGATTAATCTACTGATGAATATAAAAGGATAAATAAAAGTGTAGTTCAGGCCATATGCTTGAAAAGATTTCATGGATCAGAGAAGCCACTGTGACCTGAATAACCAGAGAAATATCACAGGCAAAGTGGCCTTTGGGTTCACTCAGATTCAGAAGGGCTTGTCATTGAGTCTCTGCCATGTTCCAGGCTGTGTTCCAATCAATATTGCATTGTTCCAATACAATAGCGAATAAATCAGAGTGGACACTGAAAGGAAGAGGGGGATTTATACACAGGCAGTGGAGAGGGGACAGAATTGCATATGTGGGGAAAAGGAGCAGAGTCATTGAGTTGAGAATAACATGCCATGTTCTGTGATAGGAGGAGCTGGGCTGATCTACAGAGTTCATGTTGGGAAGGAGTGGGAGATCAGATTGGATACGTAAGACATGGTTAGATTACAGCCCCGAAAATCAGGCAGAGGTCTTTGATAGGACTGGCAACTGATGGCTCTTAAAATGAGTTTTTTAGGAACAACTTTCTAGTAACATTAAAAGGCAATGACACCAGGAACAGAGCCCGGTTAGTCATAAAGTGTATTCTAATGTGAGATGATGATTTGGGGACAGTGGGAACTGAAAGGAAAGGATAGAAGCCAGAGACATTAAATAGGAAAAAATAAGATGTCAAGTTGTATTTTCCACTAAAGGGGAAATCTACCTAGGTGCCTGAAATAATGAAGAAGCCTAAGTGCCCAATTTATTCCAGAAATGAGGGCAGGATGAGAAATGTCTCCAAGCCAACAGGCAGACCGGGAAGCATGCTAGTGAACAGAGTAATAAACCCACGCTGCTGAATGCTGGCCTTGGCCACATCAGTGATAGAGTCTAATTTACCGAGACAAGACTAAAAGGAGCACAGACAATCAGCTGTGACCTTATTTCCAGAATACAAAAGGGGACTTTATTTTTCTGATGTTTAATACGTTTACATGAACATCCATACTAAGGTGAAAAATTAAATCACATTTAGTTAAATTTTTTTTAATGGTGTGTGTTATTATTACTACATTTTATTATAGAATTTTTATTTGGTTTGTTCTTAAAAATTATATGATACACAGAAACTATATCCTTGGAATTCTTACTAAACTTTAGCTAATTTTTTTGATTTTTTCCCTACTTTTGTGAAACATGCTAGTCATTCAAAAAGATTGCCCCATATCATATACGTATATGTAATCACACAATTTCAATGAGGCAATTAAAAATATTGATGAAACTAATAAGAGTCAAGATTATTTATAGTTACCAAAATGATTTTTTAATTGTTTTAAAAGTCAAAAAATATCATTTAAAATGTTGCATGTATATAGATGTGTTGCACATATAAGATTAGAATTTAAAACAGAATGGTGACTTAAAAATGCAGTGCATATACAAAAATCAACTCAAAATGGACTAAAGACCTGAAACTGCAAAAACTCCTAGAAGAAAACATAACCAAAAACCTGCTTGATATTGGTCTTGGCAATGATTTCTTGGATGTGGCACCAAAAGTACAAGCAACAGATGCAAAAATAGACAAGTGGGACTACATCAAACTAAAAAGCTTCTGCACAACAAGGAAACCATCAACAGACTGAGAAGGCAACTTACAGAACAGGAGAAAATAATTTGCAAACCATATGTCTGAAAAGGGGTTAATATCTAACATATATAGGGAACTCCTACAACTCAATAGAAAAAAACAAATAATAGGATTAAAATATGGGTAAATAACCCAAGTAAACATTTCTCCACAGAAGACTTGCAAATAGCTAACAAGTATACGAAAAGATTTTCAACATCACTAATTATCAGGAAAATATAAATCAAAACCACAATGAGACATCACCTCATACCTGTTAGGAAAGCCATCATTAAAACATACGTTGGCAAGGTTGTGGGGAAACTGGACACTTGTGTATTATTGGTGGGAACATAACATAGTGCATCCACTGTGGAAAACAACATGGAGATTCCTCACAAGATTAAAAATAGAACTACCATATGATCCAGAATCCTACTTCTGGGTATTTATTCAAAAGAATTGAAGTGAGGATCTTGAAATGTCTGCACTCCCCTGTTCACTGGAGCATGATTCATAACAGCAAAGAGATAAAAACAACCCGAACGTCCACCGATGGATGACTGATCAAGTGCTAGTCCTGTGCTAGTCCTGTATCACTCCACTTACACGAGATATCTAAAGTAGTCAAACTCATAGAAGAATGAAATATAATGATGACTGTCACGGGCTGGTAGGGAGAAGGAAATGGGTAGTTGTGGTTCAATGGGTATAAACTTTCAGTGAAGCGAGATAAAAAGGTTCTAGAGATGTGGGGTGCAACATTGTGCTAGTAGTTAACAATACTATATGGTACGCTGAAAAACTTAAGATGGTAGATCTCATGGTGTGTTCTTACTACAGTAAAAAAGTACATTGAAGAGTGTTTCACTTTAGACTGTCATTTGATTCTTGCCTGCAGTTTTCTCCAGCAGTGTTTAGAGCATCCAAAGTAATCATCATAAGTTAAAAAAAAAAGCAGTTACTAGCTAGACTTTCATCACCTTTTTATCACTATTATCATGTGTTATCAAATTATGTTACCAGTGCTGCACAAGTGTGGAATGTTCTCAGTACACATGGCTGAACCCTGTCAAGCTAAACACTTTTGATGGGCAACATCTGGACTGGCCCATGCGCACTGACGGATTATCAATAGCATCAATTGCACTGCCAAGTTGAACAATCACGTGATACAGTAAAGTGTGAGGGGTGGTAAGCCAGGGGAATCTGCTATTGGTATCCAGTTGCTAAAGCCCTTCCTGCATCATTACTCAAGCAAATGTTCAGCACTTGATTTACACAAACAATAGCATTCACTACCACGAACACTATTATATAAAATAATTCGATTCACATTTTACTAATATGGAAACTGAAGGCCAGAATGATTGAGAAGCGTGACTGAGAGTGTGAATACTAGAGCCAGTACTTGAGCACAAGTTTCATTGTTTATTAAGGTCGATTTATTCAATTATTCTCCATAAAAATCAAACGAGTAGTAGAGGGCCTTATTCTGTGGCTAAATAGTCAACATTTCGACTTCATACTTGAATTTAAAGAGAAAAGTTGTATTTAGTGTCTGGTTAAGTCTTTATGGACGAGTTGCACTATTAGAAACCAGACATTTTATTAGAGATTATCCTTTATAAGACTATTTTTTAATTAGAAATCTTGACCTTAAATATATAAAAATGTGTTGTAGCTCAAAATAATCATTTATTTAGTTAGTAATGCCTCGTGGCCACAAATCAACTGTACTTTTAAAAAATCATTAGTTTCTTGAAACATATGGAGTAAAGGAAGTTGCAGAAAACTTTGAGAGAAAAAAATACAGTGCATCTTAAGGCAGTGGACAATCTCAAGAAAAGGTAAAAGGTCTTTTCATCAACCCCTAGGTAAATCTCACTGATAAACTTACATTATTGTCCTGTGTTGTTCTGAATTATTTCAGAAACATATTTAAGAATACTAACTAAAACCTTCAGCGAAACATCAATGTTCTAGATGTATGACAACAGTATTTTTCTATCTAAAATTGAGAATTGCAATGGACTTTAAAATTGAAGATAATCTTTTGCTTATCTACTGTTATATTTATCCTCTACTATGATATGCCCTATTCCGTTTATTACTTATTACGTTCCTATATTTTACAGTATTGTGTGGCTTCTGTTTACACAAGGATTTGCACACACAAGACCATTTTAAAATTGCTAAAGAAAAAATGTCACTGTCTTTTCAGCTTTAGCATCCGCTGTCAACTCAGGCTAGCAAGAAATTCTGCACTCAGAAAGTAAACCTACTGTGCAAGAGTTTAACAAGTACTCTAAACTAGATAATGCAGACAGGCTGGGTTTTAACACTAGTCCACATCAATCAAGGTAATTGTTTTAAATGTTGTAAATATTCACTTGATACCTTTACCATAGAGTAAACAATTTCTTACCACTGTCTATACTTCTGGGGTTTCCAGAATACCATAAGGATTTATTTACTTCCTGTAAAACAACAGGGGTCCTCAACCCTGTCAACAGATTGCCGGGCTGTTTTTGAGTCACGAACGCGACGTTGTTTGTGAAATGCTGCCATCTATGGGACAGCCACGGGCATTGCGCGCAGGGCCTCAAACCACGGAGCCTCCTGACGGCTGCACAAAGTGGTTGGGGCAGTAAATGAAGCAGTTCTTGGTCAATAAACAGGAATAAAAATTATAGCATTGGCTAGAAAATAAATGTCAGAAACTCCAAGCTGGCACTTCTCACTACCACAGCTATTCCTTGGAAGGGAAAGAATGAGTTCTATGCAGTTGTTATGCTGCAGCTTTGATCCAAATCCATTTCTCGTTTTTTTCCGACTCACATCCCCACCCACAACTACATTTCATCCAAAATGTTGCAGCACTGTTACACCACCACCTCCTTCCACACACTTGCAAACAGATAGGTTAACTTGATTAATAAAACATTTTTTAAAAATGGTCCATTCTGAATAATAACATCAACCAAACTTGCAATTCAGACCTATGAGACAATGTGACATATTTCCATTAAAAACACAGCAACGAAATACTGATTTGACAGTTTCTCCCACTGCTCATTCATTTAGAACCCCATATATTAACACCATAATGTACATTTCACTGTTTGAAAGAACCTCATATATTATTGACAGCACCTGGAAAAACGCTTTCAACCATCACATCCTTTAATACCCACTACAACCCCCGGAAACAGATCTTGTCACTGTCATTCCTATTTCACAAAATTGAAGGTTAGAAAAGTTGACTCACTGTTTTACAGATCAGTAAGCAATAGACCCAGAATTTGAATATGGTCTGTCTAATTTGTAATTACCCACTCTCCTAGGTTTTCCTTGTGGTCAAGCAATGATGATATATTTTGTTCTCCAAATTTTTGTTTTCATTTTTACACCAGTGTAGTCTTGGGCAAATTGTTTACCTTTCTTTCGCCTCAGTTTTCTTGTTTTCACTGCAAAAGAGTAGAGTACATATTTCTATGTAATTTTCCAACTCTCCGTCATATAATTCATCTTCCTTATGGGAGACAAAAAAAAAAAAAAAATTAAAGAGCCACAAATTGTTATGTGGATAGAACTCTGAAGTTTTCTTAATTTAACTCTCTCACTTTAAAAATGAAAGAGGTAAGCATGTGGGAAACAACAGCAACAAAAAAAAAATTGAAAGGCCAAGGAGCACTGGCCCTAGAAGAGTTTCTTACTTCCAATGCACCAATACCTTTAAGGGACTCAAATTTAGTTTGATCCAGGCCCTCTAGCCTGCTGAGTGAGGGCATAGAGAACAAAGAGGAAACTTGGAGTGTCTCTAATAAGAAAATAGTAGTGTGATGGTGGATACTTGTCTGATATAGACTAGGAAGTACTCAGGGAGATATAGACTGATAAGGAGTTCTTTGGAATAAAGCTTGGAGTCCAGGAAGGTAGGCCTTAAATGGGATAACAAGCTTGCCAATGAGCTAAAGAAGCAGGCAATTTTCTGATCTGATTCCTTGATAGTGAAATAAATCTTACTCTTCCACCATGATTTATACATCTTTGGGCACCTAGTCCAGGGCTTAATATAATAGCTTTGTCTTTAGTAGGGCTTGGGAAATTTAGGAAAGAAAAAATAAATAAATAAATTAGAAAAGAGATTACTTAGATATTGAAACTAACTGATAGTGGCTTTAAAACATTTATGATTAAATATTAAAGGACCTAGTGGAAAAGGTGGATGACCTGAATGAACAAATAGGAAGATTTGGCAGCCAGAGAGAGAAAAATGGAAATGATATAAATTAAAACAAACAAACAAAAATATCAGAGATTAAAAAAAACTAAATTCTTAACGGGTTCATGAATAGAACAAACACAGAAAAGACCCAGCAAGTTTGAAGTTAGGTCAATAGAAATTACTCAAACTGAAATACAAATAAAAAGGTTTTTTTTTAAGTGTAAAAAAAAAGCAAAGAACAGAGCATCTGAGAGCTATAGCACAATATCAAGTGGTATAGTATCCATGAAATTGGAGCCCCACAAGAAAAAGAGAGATAACAGGACAGAAAAAATGTAAACGTGCCACATAATGATGTTTTAGTCAACAATAGACCACATAAACAACAGCAGTCAGAGCAGTAGACTCTACCATATAGCTTAGGTGTGCAGCAGACTATGCCATGCAGCTTTGTGTAAGTGCATTCCAGGATGTTTGCACAATGATGACACTGCCTCACAACACATATCTCTGAGTGTATCGCTATTGCTAAGTGATATATGAATGTATTAGAAGAAATACTAGTTGAGAACTTTGCAAAAATAATGAAAAATATCAAATTATACATACGAGAAAGTCAGATTGCCTCAAGCAGAATAAAAATAACGAAACAAAAAACCATATAGACACATTATAGTTAAACGGTGAAAACCTAAGATTAAGGGGAAAATCCTGAAGGCAGCCAGAGGGGAAAAAAATTCCATACAGGGGAATAAAGTTAAGGATTATAGCAGACATTTCCTTTTTTTTTTTTTTTTTTTGTCTTTTTTGTGACCGGCACTCAGCCAGTGAGTGCACCGGTCATTCCTATATAGGATCCGAACCCACGGCAGGAGCGTTGCTGTGCTCCCAGCGCCGCACTCTCCCGAGTGCGCCATGGGCTCGGCCCTATAGCAGACATTTCCTCAGAGACAATGCAAGCCAGGAAGATTGTGGGGTGATCATTTTAAAAGTCTAAAAGAAGAAAAACCTGTCAACAAAATTTTATACCCAGTTAAAATATCTTTCAAAAATAGAGCAGAATGAAGACTTTTTGAATAAACAAATGCTGAGAGAATTCATTGTCAGCAGACCTGCATGTCAAGGAATATTAAAGGAAAGCTCTTCATGCAGAAGGAGAATGATAAAAGGTGTAAATTTGCACCTCAGAAAGAAATGAAGAACCCTGAAATGTTAAAAAATAAAGAATCAGCACTTTAAAGCTGTATTGTAGATCACTTGCAATTAAAAATTGTGCATTTTCTAAAAGAAAATCTGCATTATTCATTAATTTATATGAAAATACCCCCTTGTATGAAATGACAAAAAAAGTCAGGACCTAAGAAGTATAATAGTCATAATGGTAACAATAATAATGAAAATAACAATAATAATTTAAGCAAAAAATTCAGGAAAAATGGAATATTTAGAATGGGCATTTAAAAAAAATCCACAAACCCAGACACATTACACTCAAACTGCTAAAATCAAAAGAGAAAATAGAAGAGAAAATAGAAATGGTAATTACTATGAACTTGGCCAGCTGATACCGATAATGGAAAAAATAAAGTAAAAGCTATTGAAACAAAGCCATCATATGTACTCCAAGCTTGCTAAATCTTTTAAGTAAAACTTTCCAAATAATCAAGTTTCATTTCAATATTCATTCTTTAACAGTTTTCTGCTTCTGAGAAATATTCCAAAGCATAGAAAAAGAATATTTCTCTCAGGCCTGTTCTGTCCTTTATGACTATCACTGCAACACCTCTTTCCTAGCCTATGTGGCTTTAATCTCATTTATGGAATAGTTTTCTTAAATCATAAATCTGTTCATGTTATTTTAATTTATAAGGGCTTTAGATGGCCTCCCATTATCTCCGAGATCTCTTTCAAATAACATTTGGTGGCACCATGTGGACTGCTGCAGTTTTTTTGTGCAGGCAACCCTGGCTGTCCCCTCCAGTCAGGCTCCTTACAGCAACCCCTTGCCATAAATGAGCCCCCATGATGTTTCAACAAACTATTCAAGTGTTTTGAGAACCCCAAGCTCTTTACTACTGTGCATATAGTCATCCTCATAATAACATCTATCTCGTAAGTTTTGGTAAAGATGAAATATGATAACATATGTATAGTACTTTGAAAAGTATCTGGTATATAATAAAGATCAATCTGTTCTGAATTTTGTATTTTTTAAAAATTGTTCATTTGTACATATTTTTCTCTAGAACATTGTTCTTCTCTATACTGAACCTGGAACAATTAGCTCTCAAAAAATTTTTTGATTGAAAGATAAAAATCTGAATATCCACCGATAAGAGGTTAAGAAATACAGTTTAACCCCTGTGGAATGTTATTTCTTTATCTAGAAAAAAAAACAGTAGTTAACAGGCAATAGTGTTAAAATGATTGTGATTTAATATAAAATGGAGAAGATTAATAAAAATCCCTATACACAATGTTTGTTCAGTATTTAAAAGTATGTATGAAAAGAAAAAGCCTGGGAGGACTTAAATAATTACAGTAGATTTTAGGTCTTCTAACTAATCTCTGCTCTTGTTTTACTGAGCTTAAATATAAATTAATTTTTCTTCTCTTTTCTAATACTTCTGACATGTGCCTCTTATTTTATGAAAAATCAAGCTAAAAATAATGTATAAAATAATTTCAAAAATGATTAAGAACAGTATAGCTCAGTTCCAGCATTTCAATTCCATTTTAAATCTCCTTCTTTATTTGGTGGCCAAGCTACCACAGCTGCTTTTTGTTGTTATTGCTGTTTTTACCTCTCTGACCACTTCCTCTCATATTCCTACTTGGTACATCCAATCGCCCTAATTACTTAATGTTGGATTGCTCAGAGATCAATGTTCAGACCTCTTCTTTGATCTACATTCACTTCCTTTCTTGTGAATTTAAATATCTATGTGATAATAACTGCCTAACTCCAGGCTTCCTGGCTTAAATATCCAACTATGTTCTCAACAGATCTATCTGAATCCCCAAGAAACACCTTGAACTTAACATGTCTAGAATTGAAACCTTTATTTGTCGACACCCTACCCGCAAAGATCTGCATCTTTTGCAATCTTCCCCATGCATCCACTTTCTTAAGAAACGTGTTTATCATTTGTTTTTGGTTTTTATATTAACACTCTACTTAGTGTCTCAAAAACAAAATAACTCAAAAATAAGATCATTTCTAAGGACTAAGCACATACTTATGAAATCATAAGTGCTAAATTCTCTAACATGACTTGCAATAAACATGACAATAGAATTCCAAACTTTCTCTTTTTAGAGATGTTTCCAGGAAAGATAATAATGCTTCTCAGAAAAGGTATTTATTATTTTAAAAGCTCAGCGCTAGGCCCTTCAGAGTCTTTCTTGGAGTGCATTTGAAAAGGGGGTTTGGAGAACAACCAAATCCCGTTCCCCTCATTTTGCTTCATTCATTGGCTTAACAACTATGACCTGAGCACCTCCGCTTTCTAAGGAATATTTTTCTAAACACTGGCAAGTCAGGGAGGAACAAAACACACAAAATTCCTGCCTTTATAGAGCTCATATTCTAGTGAAGAAGACAGACAATAGTCAAATAAGCAAAATGTATGTAAATTCTAATGGGCAGTAAGAATGCCATGCAGAGGATCCTATTTATATATCCCAGAGAAATGACATTTTGAGCATAGACCCGAATGTTTAAGTAGAAATTTTAAAAGTGCATGCATGTGTGTGTGTGTGTGTGTGTGTGTGTGTGTGTGTGTGTGTGTGTGTGTGTTGATAAGACAACTCACAATACTGTTCAATTCACCTGCATGTCGTAACCAAGCTAGTTTGCCATTGGTGATAGGAATATTCAAGTGTGAGCCTTCTGGACTGAAGACTTGTCAGCTTACAACATAGTAGTGTACAGTAATTTCCTGTTTTGAAAAGGAGTGATAAGATTTGCATTTAACTCAAACTCATTTGAGCTATGTGGGCTCAGATGGTCCTGACGAGCCACAGTGACCATTTCGTTGGAAGACCTGGGTACAACTCAGATTGTTCCATTTGGCTCAGGAAGAGCTTTTCATTCTATTTCATTTGGAAGCTCAGAGCACTGCGATAACAATTCAAAAGCTGAGAAAAAAGAACTTTATTTTTTCAAGCATTTTGTTGAATCATCTATAAATCTTTGAACTCTGAAGTCAGAGTATTAGGCAACTAAGCTGGCCCTTTTAAATTAAACTTTTAAGTGTTATGCATTTCATAGTCTACGTAAATGACAGAGAAGGATGCCTTAAAAACCAAAAAAGGAAAAATTATGGAAAAGACAGATGAAAATTATGATTGAAAAGTCTGAAATCCCTGCAAAAAAGAACACACATAAGTATGTACACACATAATGTTTGTAACATATTTATTCATTTATTTTTTTAAGCACCGATAATATTTATGCTATGCTCTGTTATAGACAATTGGAATGTATCACTGAACAAATCAAAGATCATTTCTCTCATGATGCTTCCTCAGAGCAGGGAAAAAATAGATAGTAATAAACAGACCTTATAAACAAATATATTATTAACATATTAGATAAGTGCAATGGAAAAAGGAAAAGCAGAAGAGGAAAGTAAGATCAGGAGAACTGGTATAAATGGTGGGTTATATTTTCAAACAGAATAGACAGGGTAAGGAAGGGTGTAAGAGTGTAGTTATGCCACAAAAAATATAGAATTCACTGAGATGCATTGAGGTTTTGTGTGATCTGGTATTCACTTATATGTAAATTATATTTATATTTCAGGTTGATATATTATATATATATATGAGATGAATATATATAGGCAATATACATATATATATATAAACATTTATATCGAAATTTTTCCTTTAACTAATGGTAATCTCTTTCTGCTTTCACATTTTTCCTAAATAAAATACACCTGATATTCACCTGAAGACATCTAATATTAACTTCTTGTGGATAAATGTAATAAAATATACATAAATAAACACACATGCAAATTCCTCCCAAAACATGGCTTATATTGCTTAGTTTTAAAGGATAAGTTGATTTTTCTACATACAAATGATAAGGCTTGATAATCAACAGTGTGTACCTGCCTTTGAAATTCAGATGCTACACACCTACCTTTAGAGACTACACACACCTTTTCATAGTTAATGCGTCTGCCTACCAGACAGAAGAAGTGTGTAATCACTTTTAAAGCCATTTTATTGGACTCTAGTTTCCTTCACTGCCTCTATTTAGCAGATAAATGTAAAGGATAGAAATGTAGACAAGATAGCATCAAGCTGGAATATTAAGTGTACAACACACATGACTAAAAAGTAATTATGTTAAGACTGAGCCAAATGAATTAATATTTTGTCTTTGGCTTGAGGTTTGTAATCTTTGAGTCCACTGCTCTTCGTTGCCTCTTTTATGTGGGGTAACTATTGCTTGTGTTGATGATATAACACATGCTGACACAAAATATCAATTCTAGGTAAATCCAATTAAGCCCAGAAGCAGAACAGCTGGATTAGCAGTGCTTGCATGAATTATTTTTCTTCTATTTACTTTGTTTTTTTTTTTTTGCAAATGAGCATTTTAACGTGAAAAATTTGAACTATCAGTGTCCCCATTCCTTCTTAATATCAGAAACCTAAAATAAAACCTTTAAAAGCAAGGGTTCGAGGTTTCCTTTTATGCCACTAATAGGAATGCTATGATTAAAGCTGGAAATGAATATGCCTACATTATTTGTGAACTGACTGCTTGTGAAAGATGGTTATCAGAAGCACATTTAAAGTGGTGTCCTAATAAAGAATCTCTCCCTAAAGGCTAAGAAACTATGTCCTATTTGCTAGTTTTGAGTCCTTTGCTTTCCTTCTCTATCTGGAAAAATAAAGTCAATAAATCAAATAAAAACAATTTAACTAGTAAGGTTTTTAAGATAATGTTGCCATTAAATCAAAGTACAAGGTAGAGACATCCATGGGCAAAGAGGTATTTTGTCTCTTTCATTAAAAGCCATGAATATTACTTCTAAGTTTTATAAATATTTTAATAAAAGTCATAAATTTTGATTATTAGATGTCCTTAACTGCATGATAAATATATATATATATGATATGTATAAAGAAAGAGAAATGTAAATTACATTTGTAGCTTGCTGATAGATTTTGAAAAATCTCTTTATGACAGTCAACGGATTCCATTTGTTTAAAAATGATTGATATAGTAATTTATGAGAGATTTTAATTTAATTTGTAAGGAGGCTCTTAAGCTTTTGCATCTCTTGCATCCCCTTTTCTGGTATGGATATGAGAAACTTTTCTTTAAAAAAAGCAAACAAGAGGCTGGCCAGTTAGCTCAGTTGATTAGAGAGTGGTGCTGTTGACACCAAGGTCCAGGGTTTGATCCCTATACTGGCCAGCTGCTCCCAAAAATAAAAATGATAAAAAGAAAACAGCAAAAAACAAAACAATACTAGCACTGTTTACTCTCCAAGGCAGGCATTGAATTCTTCACTTTAGAATCGCTCACATCTCTGTATCCACTACCCTAAATTATGGGGGTGTAAACCTTGTCTAATGATAATCAAACTTACATGGGTCCACTTTATATCAGACCTACAAAACTTACGGAATTTTTACTTTGTTCTGCCTCCTTAGAGACACTATTACGACTCTAACAATGCAGTGATTTCCTTTATTGAACTCACCACTTTTTCCTTTTTTGTAACTGTAAAAATCTGTCTCTAATGACCACTTTCAATTACACTGAAAACACCACTGAAAACTATGTATATATGAGCAAGATATAATCTTTAAAAGCTTTTTAAAAATCTGTTATCAAATTATTATTGAATCAGAGAAAATAATTATGAATTTTGTGATGTTAAATAATGGGTTATTAATTTTACAAAAGATCAGGAAAAAATCTGAAAAACAATGTAGCCATATGCAAACTCAATTGACAACTTGGTGAGTGCTATTATTTGGTTAAATAAAAATAAATCTTAATTAGAATCTACTTATGTGAAATCTTCAACAGACAGTATTCTAGAAATACTACGGTTTTTTATTCCACTGGAGGAGGAGGGAAAGTGAAACTTTCTTTAAAGTTTTTCAGGAAAAACGCATGATCAACCAACCATTCTCTACAACAAGTCAAATTACACAAGTATTATCTCAAAAGGTCCTTCACAAAACCTATGATGCATAATTTTTTTCACTTTTTTTCATTCATAGGAATTTTTACATTGGTAGCTAAAGCAGAGATGAAAAATAAACATTTTTATGCCTAAGAGTGAAAGTTCAAAAATGTTTTACAGTTTTCAAGTATACTCTACTCTCAAATTCTTTCCAACATGAAAGAGACTTTTGCAAAGAAAAAAACGATCATTTAATTTGGCAAAACATAGAAATTTCCAGCTGAGGCACATTAAAAATTTTTTATGGTTGCCCTAAAGGCAGAATATTTTCTATCATTTCTTTTGCTATACAAATCTTTCTCTACTGAAAGGAAACGACCACATTTTCCCTGAAAATATTGGAGCAAATACATAAATAGTTTGTTGCCTACCCAAAGCCTTGTTAAAATGGCTTCTACCTTGTTCTACCAGTCTAGTCTAATGTTGATTTTGTTTATTATTATTATTTAGTTTTTTAAAGAGCTCTACTGGTAAATTAATCACTGATAGATTAAATCTTGGATTAAATTATTTTTAAAAAGAAATAAGTTACTAATAGTATGCACTTGCACCAAAAGTTAATTATTGTGTTGACAATACACATAATTTCAGGTAACTTTTATACTAAAACATTTTATATGTGCATTTTATATGAGCATTTTCTTCTTATGACAAGACAGAAAATTTCATAGAGAGATGGAAACTATATAACAGAGCAGTCAAACACAAATGCAAGAAATAAAGAATAAAATATTATAGTATAATGCATACAACAAGAGAACATACACTCTTCTCAAGCTTGTATGGAACATTCATCAGGAGAAACAACATCCTGGGCTATAAATCACACCTTACCAAAATTAAAAGAATAGAAATTAAACAGAATATGTTTTTAGACCACAAAGGAATTAGAGTAGAAATTAGTAACAGAAAGACAGTTGAAAAATTCAAAATTATTTGGAGACTAAACAACAAACTTTCAAATAGCACATGGATCTCAAAAGAAATTTAAAAATATTTTGAACAAAGTAAGAATTAAAATACAACTTAGAATTATGCAACACAACTAAAGCAGTACTTCAAGGGAAATTTACAACACCAAATGCATACATTAATAAATAACAAAGGTCCAAAATCAATAACCTAAGCTTCTCTCTTAGGAACAAGAGAAAGAAGAGCAATTTAAAGTTGAAAAATACAGAAGAAAATAGTAGAAACTAGAGCAGAAATCAAGGAAATTGAAAACAGGAGAACAATTAAGAAAATCAATGAAAACCAAAGGTCTTTGAAATATCAATAAATTTAGTAAACCACTAGCCTGGCTGACTGAGAATAAGAGAAAAGACACAAAGTATCAATATGAATGAAAGGGAGGCCAGCATTACTGATTTCATAGATACAAAAAGAATAATAAAGGAACACTTTGAGCAGTTCTATGCCTCGGTATTTGATAACTTAGGTGAAACTGACCAATACACTGAAAGACCACAGCTATCATGATGACAAAATAAAATATATTTTAAAAATATACTTAGGAAATTGAATTAATAATTAACAACCTCCTAAAAAAGCACCAGGTCCAGATAGTTTTACTGGTGCATTCTACCAAACATTTAAAGAAGAAATGATACCAATTCTTTACAATCACTTTGAGAATACAAGAAGAGGGAACACTTCCTAACTCATTCTAAAGAGTTAGTAATATCCTAATACCATTATATTGATATTTCCAATGAATATAAATGCAAAACATCTCAGCAGAATATTAAGAAACAAAACTCAACAACAGAAAAAAATGATAACACGCCATGACCAAGTAGAATTTATGCTAGGAATGCAAGGTTGGGTTGACAGCAATACTCAATTAATGCAATACACCACAGTAACAGAATAAAAGGTAAATCCATATGATCATCAAAATGAATTTAGAAAAATAATGCGACAAATTTCAAAAGTCTTTATGATTAAAAATACTCAACAAACTAGGAATAGATAAAAACGTCCTAAACCAGATAAAGGACATCTACACAAACTCTCAGTTAACATCATACTTAATCATAAAAAACTGAACACTTTTATCTTAAGATCAGAAAGAACACAAGGATGTCTGCTCTTATCACTTCTATACAACATAGTATTGGAGGCTCTAGCCAGAGCAATGAGGTAAGAAAAAGAAATAAAAGCATTCATTCCCTACATGACCCTGAAATTCCTCCTCTGGGTATTTACCCAAGAGAAAGAAAAGCATATGCCTACACAAATCATGTATGTGAATGGTCAAATCATCATTATTTATAACAGCTAGAAAGTGGAAACAATCCAAATGATCATTGACTGATGAATGAATAAGCAAATTGTGGTATATGCATAACATGGAATATTATTCAGCAAAAAAAAAAGGAGCACAATATTAATACATGTAACAACATCGTTGAATTCGTCAAACATTATGCTGGTTGAAGGAAGTCAAACATAAAAGAGTACATACTATATGATCACATTAATATGCAATTCTAGAAAAGGCAAAACTATACATGAAGAAAGCAGGCCAGTTATCACCTGAGGCCAAGAGTGGAAAACAAGGATCAAGTGTAAAGGTGCAGGGGAAACTTAGTAGGGTGAAGGAACTGCTTTATAGCTTGATTGTGGAGGTAGTTACAGGATTGTGCAAATTATCAAAATTCATCAAAATGCACACTTAATGTAGATTAATTTTAATATAAATACATTAGTAAACAAAAAAATGAATAAATAAAATACAAAATATCTAATATTTCAAATAAATATCTCACCAGTTCACTGCATTTGCCTTCTATGTGAAATACTAGAGCAAGGTCTAACTGATAAGAAACAGGATTTTGAGTAATTATATTGTTATTGTTAATTTTGTGTATTTAAAAATAATTATAAACTACTTTTGTAAGAAAGTATATACTATTAAAATTTGAATATTTAAATATTTGTTGCAATAAACATTAGCTTTTTATTAGAATAGATTTAAACTTTTTTGTAAGAACTACTCTATTTATTTGAAGCTATTCATCAGTTCACAAAAGAAGAAAATATTGAAGTAATGAATAACATCCAAACATCCATAAATATTCAAACATTCAAGAAAGATAAAGTTCAAAATGGCCAATTGAGAATGACATTTACCAGCTCTTGCTCTCACAAATTAAAAAAAAGAAAGAAAACCAGTATTCCTCTATTATAATGGCCAAAATCCAGAACACTGATAACACCAAATTCTGGCAAGCATGTGGAGTACTGGGAAATCATTCATTGCTGCTGGGAATACAAAATGATACAACCACGTGGTAAAACAGTTTGGCAGTTTTTCACAAAACTAAACATACTCTTACCACACAATCAGCAATTTCAGTCCTTGGTACTTAGCCAAAGGGGTTGAAAATTTACACCTACACAAAAAAGATGTTTATAGCAGCTTTATTCATAATTGCCCCAACTTAGAAGCAACCAAAATGTCCTTCTGTAAGTGAATGGATAAATAAACTGTTATATATCCAGAAAATGGAAAATTATTCAGCCCCAAAAGAGAAATGAGCTATCAAGCCATGAAAAGACACGGAGGAAAGTTACGTGCACATTACTAAGTGAAACAAGCAAATCTGAAATGGCTATGGTCCCATTTGTATGACATTCTTGAAAAGGCAAAACCATGGAGACAGTAAAAGAATTAGTGGTTGCCAGGGGTCTGTTGAAGAGAAGGATGAATTAGGCAAAGCACAGGGTTTTTATGGCAGTGAAACTACCCTGTGTGATAATATAATGGTGGATACATGTCATTATAAATTTACTCAAACCTGCAGAATATACAATATCAATAATGAACTCTAACGTAAACTATGTTCTTTGGGTGATTATGATGTGTCGATATAAGTCCATCATTTGTAACATATGTTATCACTCTCATGGGGGATGTTGATAATGGGGAGGTTACCCAAGTGTTGAGACAGGGGTATATGGAATATCTCTGTGCCTTCCATTCAATTCTGTTGTGAACCTAAATTTGCTGTGAAAAAAAAAAAAAAGTCTATTGAAAGAAAGAAATAACTAAGACAAAAACCTTGAAACCAATTGTTTAAGGAATAAAAATTATATAAATAAATAGCAGAAAAATCAGTTTGCATGGTGGTTGTGGACACAGAAGATGTTGCAGCAAAACTCTGGGTGATGAATAAAATGTGATTGCATTAGAAGAAGCCACGACATCCAGAGGCTGCCTCAAAAGATGAGAGAACCCAGAAAGAACTCTGGGGAAGCTTCAGCCTGGAAATCAACAGAAAGAACAAATGAACAAGAGTAAGAAATAAGTATGGAAACAAAAAGATAATGAAAGGTCTGCTTAAGAACAATTGACCCTCCCTGTCCTACAACAATCCCTACATACTTACCTCCTCCAGTGTACAGACTACAAATAAGAACAAAATTTACTCTTATAAAAAAATTAGAAGATTCTTCTCTGAAACTTTGAACAACCTAAACAGAACTGTAGTTGTGTGGGTGGCAGACGTATTTACCACTGTCTCTCCATCTGCTCTCTAAATAAAATTTGAACAGTGGTCAAAGGCTGCCCATGTTTATAAATATACCAGTCAGCTCTTTTACTGACTCAATTTAAAACATGAATGAAAAATTAAGGGAGATATCCTGCAGCAAGAAAGAGAATGACCAACATAAATAGAAAAACTGATAGTTAAACAAAATAATTTGGAAAAATAAAGACACACTTTAAATACACTAAGCATGATTAATGAGTCAAGATATTCCATTCATAAATAAAAACAGGATAAAGAAATGATAAAAGAACAAGAATTAAAAAATAATAGAAGGATAAAATTAAAAAATTGAATTAAAGAACTGATACATAAAATTGAGAAAATCCGCAAAATATATATTGTGCAAAAGACTAGTAAAAGATATTTAAGAGAAGAAATAAACCACAGAAAATCAAGTAAGGAAAGGCTAGTATTAAGTCCAGAAACAGTGAATTAAAAAAATAGAGAGAAGGAAATTATCAAAGAAATAATAGAAGATAAAGTTCAGAGAGAATAGTAACCAGACTCCATAAAAAAATCACTGAACTTTTTTCTTATCTGGGTATGCTGAACTTCCCTACCGGTAAACCCCAAATCTGGACAAAAAAGGCCTACCTGAAGTATTAGAGCATGAACAGAAGCAGACGTACTCTGGCAGACAATCCATGTCTTAATGGAAGAGGGGAGATGGAAGCTGTACAAATCATTCTCATATTTGAGGGTCTGAGTTTAGTTCTTTGGGTAAGTATTAATTCAAGAAATGCACATGGAAAACCCCAAATCTTTCTAGCTGAGGAGCCAAGAATAAATAAATAAATAAAGCCTAGACACGACGAGTATTGAAAAGATTGGGGAAATCCCAGAAGGGAAAGAGCTGGAGACAGAATCCCCCAACTCTGTCTACCCACATTGCTGACTCATAGGCGAACATCACAAGTGTGGAACAAAATCACAGCAGCTCATAGAAAAAAAGATTGAACTCTGGTAGGTGTTGCTGCTATCCTGAAGGTACTGAATACTACAGGGAAGCAGGCAGATTCTGGTGGAGAAGTTTACCTGGAGGAGGGCAGATGAAGACCTGAGTTTCTCAATGTGCAATTTTACCTTAAGGCCAAGTGCAGTCTACAAAACACTCAATAGAGGCAGGAGCTAACATGGAAATGCTCCAGTCTTGCTGGTCTGGAGAACAAGAAAAGAGAAGCCAAAACAAAAGAAAACAAAAGAAAACCAAAAAAACCCCATGAACCCTGAGGAGAGTAGGGAATCCTGATAGGTGAAGAAGAACCACAGAAATAATCCCTAAAGCCGTTGAACCCCAGACATAACAATGCCTTTCTAAACAAAAGAAAAAAAAATACTTATCATAGAAAAATAGCAGAATTCAGTATCCTCTTGATATTCATAATGTGTAGGACACAATCCAAAAATTACCTCACATGTGTACTATGAGCATAGAATCATTTTCAAGAGATAAGAAAATCGATGGAGTCCAACACAAGATAAACTACATGTTGCACCAAAAAATCAAAAGCTATTTTATAACTCTCCTCAGTGAGGTAAAATAAAACAAATCTCGCCAGAGAAACAGAAATAATAAGATTATTATTAAAAATAGAGATAATAGTAATATATGAAATCCTATCAGAGAAATAGCAATAAAAAGAATAATCTAAATGTAAATTTTCATAATAAAGGTCTTCAAAATAAAAAACTTACTGAATTACTTTTGTCAAATGAATATGACAAAGAAAAGAGTGAGTGAATTTAATGATTAAAAAAAGAAAATTGTTCAAGTTGAAAAACAAAGAAAAAAAAAAAAAACAGTATCTTAGAAATCTGTTAGATAATATCCGATAGTCAAGTATGTGTGTAATGGGAAAGCCAGAAGGAGAGAAGAGAATAAATAGAGCAGAATAAGACATACTAGAAGAAACAATGACAAATATCTGAAATTTGCAGATACCAGGCACTAAACCAAGAACAAGCAAAATAAACACCTAAGAAACCTACACCCAGAGTAAAACTGTTGAAAATCAAAGATGAAATAGCAAACATTGAAATCAACAAGAGAAGGGCACTATATTATCTACAGGAAAACAGCAATTGAATTAAATGCTTGTTTATAATGAACCAGAGAGGCCAGAAAATTCTGAAAAAAATCTTTAAAAAGTTGGGGAAAAAATACCAAAACTGTTTACCCATATTTCTGTACTCAGTGATAGTATTCAACAAAGAGGAGAGAACAAAGAAAAAATTTTTTGAATAATATTGGATTTTTATTCAATATTATGGGGAGTTAATAGGGTTACATAATGAAAAAATGTGTCCATAAGCAGGTTAGTTAAACATCTTATTGTTACTTTACTACAGTACTTCTCAACATCTTTTTTGTTGATTGATTATGCATATTCATGGGGTGCAAAGCTGACCATCACCACCTGTTCCCAAGATGTGATCAGATCAATACTACCAGCATGCCCCTTAACTAAAGGAAAGCTAAGAGAATTTATTGCCAGTAGACTTACAGAACAAGAAATGCTCAAGGATATTCTTCTAGCTGAAAGAGAATTATACTAGATGGAAATTCTAATCCTCAGGGGGGAAAAAAACCAAGATCATCAGAAATGGTAAATATTTTGGTAAATGAAAAAGGCTATCTTTAAGTTGGAGAGGTTTTTTAAAAAATTAATTTTATTGTAAACCATTAACTGTTTGAAACTAAAATATATTGCCTTATATAATATAAACTCCACATTGGTTTGTGTAGTTTATAATATAAGTAGATGTATTACACATAGAAATAATAAAAGAGAATGGTGAGGTAGTTTGCCATATTTCTATACTTTAAATATTAACTGTATATGGACTGTGCAAAATTAAAGGTGTGTATTTTAATCCCTAGAGAAATCAGGCATAAAGAAGAGATAGAAGCTAATAGAAAAATCAAACAAAAATGGAATTTTAAAATACATTCAAATAATCTTTTTAAAATGGCAGATAAGGGGAACAAAAAAGCAATAACCAGAGGAGACAAGTAAAAAACAAAAATAAAATGTTAAATCTAAAGAAATGGTATTAGTAATTACACTAAATATTAATAAACTAAACACTCCTATGAAAAGGCGTAGATGGTTAGAAAGATTAAAATTAAAGAGACATGATTATATGCTCAGTATAGAAGATGCATTCTAAATATTAAGACACATAAGAAGAGATGAAAAAAGATAGCCATCCAAAATATTCCATTCTTATAAAACTAATACTATCTCCCTACCATCTGTCTACCCATTTATGCATCTATTTGAACTTCCACCTGTGATGTCTAGATAATAATGTTCCTACAGTGTTAACATTTCAATTTTCTGGGTATTGTAATTGGTGATGGGATGCAGGTTTTATGTTCTTCATCTTTTTTACATTGCTCGAATTTTTCAGAGAATATTTTTTTATGAAAATGTGAAGATTATTTCAGAAATTTAAATTTATCTTAAAAGATCAAGTAAGAAGAACCAATATTAAAGGACAAAAGGTAAAATATAATACACAGAAAAAAATTTTTAGGAAGTTCTTTAAAATATTTGCAGAATAAGACATCATGAGAAAAAACGATAGTTTTTACTATTTAAAAATTAATATAGTTTTTGTGTTAAAAAATATTAAAAGTACAAATGTTAACATGTAATATATATATATCTTAGGCAGAATATTAATATATTCTAAAAATGCTAATAAGTTAATGCTTCAAAATATAATATCAAACAGAAAATTGGTCAGAATACATACTACAATTGCCATGCACAAAACGCAAATACAAACATGAAAATATGTTCATTCTACCAGTAAGTGACGAAATCCAAACAAAAATAAGTAATTTAAAAAAGATTTTAATATGTAAAACACATTGTGTTGACAGGAAAACAAGGGCACCAATGTATATATTTAGTTCCTCCAAAGAAAATAAGTGCATCGTGAACATAAAAAGGGTGAATAAATGACAGGCAGTCGATGACAAAGGCTCTTTAGTATAGATACCTAACAAAATAAATACTAGTTATCAGTGAAGGTAGGTTTGGGGATAATTTTTAGCTATTTTTTAAAAAATATAAGCAACAACTGTATATATTATTTATAAGCGTAGAAGAAAAACAAGTGTATTTTTTAAAAAAAAAACAGAGTGAATCAACTCAGAAATCATCTAGAACTGGAGAAAAACATTTGCTTATAAGACGGTTTATCAAATAGTTGTGCTGAACCCCTAGAGGCCACCCACCCACCACTCTTCCAAACCACATAGACCCACCTTTTGTTTTTGTTCTTGTTTTTCTTTCTAAGCCAGTTAGGAATACTGCATGGAAGGGAAGAAGAGGTCAAAGGAACAGTGCATTGCTCTTCTGAGTGGTAACTCTGCAAAGTCATCACATATCATCCCTTTCCTTAGCTCTCAGACCCAGAGTTTCGTAAATGCAGTTGGGCCTCCATATCCACAGAGGATTGGACCCAACTTCCAGGACCCAACTTCCACACCTCCCGACACCCCCATACCTGAGGATACTAAATCCGTGATGCTCAAATCCCTTACATAAAAATGGCCATAGTACAGTCAGCCTTCCATATCCACCGGTTTAGATCTGTGGTTGATTGGGTCCGTGAATTTGAAATTCAGGGACATTGAAGACTTACTGTGTATCACCTCTTGTGGAGAATACACAAACCTATTTGGCTTTATGTCCTATAACCAGGAATAATTCCAAAAGATGTCTGATTTTGAGTTGAAGTTAAAGGGTGATTTTGAAAGGTGCATTTGAAGTAATTTTGGAATTAATAAAGGTTATATTGAGCTATTAATTTCTGTAATGAACAGAGGGTTAGAGTGAGATTATTTGCGAATTGATTTTTATACAGAAGCTTGTTATGTGTGTCTCATCTTTCACGACAAACTTGACTGTATTAATTTATTTGGTATTTGAATATCTTTTAAAATAATTAAACATGTTTATTTTTAAAGTCAGAAAAATACGTATTTTTCTATTTTAGGCTAGTTCTTAAAAACTAGACCTTATTTTAAGTCTGTAGCCTAAATCTCACTAATCAAACACTATGGCCACATTAACTGAGTGGTTGTAAAGGGGTTTCCAAAGGGGGAAGTGTTGTATATCAAGGAAGTGCTTGAAATATACGCATCAAACAGGCAACCCAAGGTATTGTTCTAGGTAGTAGTCATTCCGTAGTCTGGAATGTTTTATTATATAGATAGTGCATAAATACAAGTGATAAAATAGTAAGTACAACATTCACATGTATGTATTATGAAATATCCTAAGATTGTATAATTAATGTTTAGAACAAAGTTTTAAACGTAATACTATTAGGATGATGTACTTGTATGTATAATAATAAATGTAGGTAAAATGATACAACTTTAAGAAGGCTATAAATAACTTATTAAACCGTTTGCATCTAAGTTGAAAAAAAATTCTGTTCAGAATGCAAAGCGATGTATTTTAATAAACTCTAAAATAGTAGGATAATGTCTTTTTTAAAACTTAAATACAACAGTTTTTTAAAATCAATATTCTATGTACAGTTTATATTTAGAAAATTATTTTCATATCAATCATTTACTTACCATAAAAAACACTGTCAAACTTACTTATGCAATACGTATATAAATGTGAAGATAATAGATTGTATTGTTTTCCCAATGATTTATTTTTTTCTGTTGAATAGTATTATACATCCCTACTCATTGATGTATGACTTGCCAATTCATTCTTGAAGAATATATGTTTCTATCTCTTAGAAATTAACATGTGGCATGCTTTACTCAATAGCATATCAAATACTGGAGTTTTTTGCTGATCAATACCTAGACAACCGGGTTTTTAAATGAAAGCAAGTACTCCAGTTTCTTAGTTCTATAGATGTGGTGAACTACTCTAATGGAGATCTCATGATCCCAGTCTTTTGATATCCATGCCCTTCTGTGTCCTCCCACTCTTTAACTGTGGGCAGGACCTATGCCAGACTTGTAGCAACTGGCTCTAGAGACTGTCTCCCTTGCTGGCTTTGAAGAAGTTAGCGCCATATTAGGAGGCCCACGTGGCGGGAAGCCAAAGTCTGCCAATGGGAGTTGAGGGCAGCTTCCAGCTTCAGAGGCAAAGATCCTCAGACTTATAGTCACAAGGAAATTAATTCTGCCAACAATTTAAGTGAGTTTGGAAGCAGGTCTTTCCGCAGTGAGACTTCCAGTGAGAACTCAGTCCTGGCCAACACTCTGCATCCTTACAGAGGACCCTTTAAACCTTGCCTAGACTCCCAAGGTAATAAATGCATCTGTTTTGAGCTTGCAAGTTGGTAGTAATTTTTAGTAACAATAAAAACTTAGTACGACAAAGTCAAACATGAGATAGATAAGAAAGTATACATTTTTATGCATTAAAGTATGAAATAAAGTACAAGATTTTTTTTTAAGTACTCTGAAATGCATAAGTATCTATCTATCTATTTGGAGTTAAATTGTAATCATTAATCATTACTATCAGTGACGTCCCATTTAGGAACCTAGGAATTTTGCAGAGTTCACCAGGAACAAAATAGGTAGAGCTGAGTCTTGGGTAGGGCTTAGTAAGTGACAACACACAAGGCTATAGCTTTCCATCAGTGCTTTTTTCTGATAGAATTACTGACAACAACATAAAAAAAATGCATTTAAATGTATTTTAATAAATTAAATTTTATTATTTAATATTATTGATAGAAAATAGTTAATAATTATTATTTTTAATATTATTAATTATGTGCCAGTAAGTATCATCTAGAGATTTTGCCTATCATACATAAAACCTATATGTTAAAACTTCAGATAGACACAAAGATTTTATAAAGACCATGTACTTATAAGAGAAAGCTACTAAGACTAACCTTAAATTTATCTTGTACGTTAATATGATTAAGAAAAGGGCAATTGCTGATTATAGAACAAGGTCTGCTTATTAGGACAGGGTACAGTCATCTCACTATTTCCACTGTTTAGTCATTGTTTGTTGATAACAGAGTAATACATAAGGAAAGTATCTTCAAAAGTTATTTCTGGGCCATTTGTAAGGTTTGGATGTCCCCACCAAAACGTGTGTTGAAATTTAATTACCTTCATAACAGTATAAAGAGGTGGGGCCTTTAAGAGGAGTCCGTGAGGACTCCATCCTCATGCATGGATTACTCTCCTTATCAAGGGAGTGGGTTAGTTATTGTGAGTGGGCTCCTGATAAAAGGATAAGGTCAGCCCAATTCTCTCTTGCACATGCGTTTGCTTGCTCTTCTGCCATGGGATGACCCTTGCCAGATGCTGGTCCCCTGCTCTTTGACTTCCCACCTTCCAGAACCATGAGCCAAATAAACTTCTGTTCTTTGTAAATTACCCAGTCTGCGGTATTCTGTTATAGCAGCAGAAAATGGACTAAGACAGCCATCTTGAGAACACACCACATTAAATGCACTTGATTTTCCATGAGTAAATATCTCTGCACTTTAAAATATTGTAAACAATAGTCTTTGATGATTTTAATCACAGAAAGTCAGAGATATTTGAAGGACCATTGCTAAAGAAGAAAGGCCAGATCTGCATGAGTCATTAGTTCAGCCTCTAAAATAGATCAAAGAGACATCCAAAAATGAACTGCTATTTACTGTTCTGGAGACAGTCATGGTATTTAGCTGACCACAATGTAAACTTTACTCCAGCTGTGTGAAATGAGCATTATGGATACAGAGAATTATTGAGTTCTAGAAGGAGATATGCAGTGAAGTTTGTTTAACTGGGATTCATCACTATCTTACAAAAATAGTTCTTAAGAATCAAGTAGAATTTCAAAAATCAATCTTTTTTTTAAATAAAGTAATTTAAGCTTACTTAGCTGTGCTCTTTAAGAGCAAATTTATGACCCTTTTCCAAATCCCAAAGCACAACAACAAAAAAAGTCTTCCTGGTGCAATCAAGGAAAGCTTTACTTCAGTTCTGTTTGACCTGGTACATTAGCATCCCAAAGCCAATGAGGTAATAAAAACACTTCTGTTTGTTATAGCTTCTTAATGCTACCAATTTTAGGTTGATCTTCTATCTAGCAATCTTGATGAACTCTAATTAATTCTGTTTATCATTGATTCTCTTGCATTATCTAAGTAAAAGTCATATTTGCCCCCGGAATAACAATTTTTAAAATTTTTCTTTCTAATCGTTATTTCTTTTGTCTTCTGACTTTACTTGCTGGTATCTCCAGTACAATGATAAATAGTAGGGAGGATTTATACCATGCCTATCTTTAATACTCAAATTCTGCCATTAAGTACGATCATACCTACTGATGTTTAGTAGATATATTTTATTCTGATTTATGAAAGGTCTCTCATAGTTTAACTTTATTGGGAGGCCAGTTTTAAGAATAGATGTTTTATTGCATGGGTTGTTTACTTTCTGCATCTACTGAAAGCATTACTATTGGTTTGCTGTTTTTTTAACCATTACTGCAGTTGTAAATTGAACCAAATTAGACTTTCCAGTGTGAGTTCTACTTGACCACGTTTGATTATTTAAAATCACTTCTAGAATTTCCACTGACCCCATAACATAAGGCATGTCGATTTACTTATTTAGTCTTTAGACAAATAGTCTGTATTAGGAATTGACTATTCCTTGAAAATTTTGTAAAATTCCCCTGTAATATCACCTGGTCACTTTTAGGGCTTGTGAGTTAGGGTGTCTTTGAGAGTCATTTTCATTCCTTAAATATATACTTATATATTCAGTTTTCTTCTTTTATTATTTTGGGAAGGTTTTATTTTTTTTACAGAATTATCATTTTGTTTTTGCTTTCAAATATATTGGCATACAGCTTTCCAAAGTATCATGTATATTTTTACTGTGTTTTTGTACTATTTTTTATCGATTTTATTTATATTTATTTTTGTGGGGTACAGTGTGTTACTATCTGTTGTAATTATAGATAATTTTATTTCAATCTGTAATATATTAAAAAAAATTTTTTCTCAGTAATGTCAATTTGTCTATTTCAAGTCCTTTCAAAGACTTATCTTTTGTGCTCCTGGTAAGATTTAATATACATTTTATGTTACTTATTCAATTAATTATCTTATGTTAATATTACTTTCAAGTTCATTTGAATTAATTTATTAATTTGTACTTTAAAAAATTGTTTCCTAATATAGATGCTAACCTAGTAATTTTCAGTCTTTTCAAAAAAATTAAATGCATTAATGGTACAAATTCCCATATAAGTGCTTTTATGCTGTCTTCACAAGTTTTAATATACATGCTTTTGGTGTCATTGAATCTTAAATAATTCATAATGTTTGCATGTTTTATTATTTATCTTATAAATCATTTAGAATGGTGTTTTCAGTTTTCAAATATAAGGCTATGTTTTAATTACCTTTTTAAAGTTGATTTCTGATTTAAATTGTATTTTGACTAGAATATTTCATTTACAAAATGTAAATCTGGTTGAGACTTCTTTTGTGGCCTGTTACATGACAATTTTTGTAAATAGTTTCATGTGTAGTTGGAAAGAATAAGTTTTTTTAATGGGTATAAGGTTGTATGTTCATCTGTTAGAGCAGGCTCCATCGTGGGAATTAACATTTTGAAATACTACTCATTTAAGTTTACTTAACTTTCTCTAAAAGAAGAATTAAAGTTTCTCATTTTTATTGTGACTTTGTCAATTTCCTCCTGTATTTTTGTTATTTTTTATTTTATACATTTTTGCCACTTTTGATTTAAGTTAATTCCTGACTTGATATAGTTCGGGGATTTTATTTTATTTTTTATTTTTTTATTTTTATTTTTTTTATTTTATTTTATTTTTTATTTTATTTTGTTGATATACATTGTGGCTGATTATTGCTCCCCATCACCAAAACCTCCCTCCCTCCCTTCTCCCTCCCCCCTCCCCCAACAATGTCCTTTCTGTTTGCTTATTGTAACAACTTCAAGTAGTTGTGGTTGTTATATCTTCTCCCCCCCCCCCCGGTTTGTGTGTGTGTGCGTGTGTGTGTGTGTGTGTGTGAATTTATATATTAATTTTTAGCTCCCACCAATAAGTGAGAACATGTGGTATTTCTCTTTCTGTACTTGACTTGTTTCACTTAATATAATTCTCTCAAGGTCCATCCATGTTGTTGCAAATGGCAGTATTGCATTCGTTTTTATAGCTGAGTAGTATTCCATTGTGTAGATGTACCACATTTTCCGTATCCACTCCCATACGACCCAGCTATCCCACTGTTGGGAATATACCCAGAGGAATGGAAATCATCAAGTCGAAGGTATACCTGTTCCCCAGTGTTCATCGCAGCACTCTTTACAATAGCCAAGAGCTGGAACCAGCCCAAATGTCCATCATCAGGGGATTTTTTTTTAAATACAAAAAAATAAAATAAAAATGTCTTCATTTGTTTCTGTATTAGTTTCCTCTAGCTACCATAGCACATTTCCACAGACTTGGTAGCTTTTTACAATTTATTTTCGACAACAGTTCTCACACTTTTCTGGAGTCTGGATGTCCAAAATCAGTATCACTGAGTCAAAATCAAGAAAAGGTGCTGCCGGACCATATTCCCTCCAGAGGCTCTAGCAGAGAATCTGTTCTTTGCCTCTTACAGCTTCTGGTAGTTGCTGGTATCTTTGGCTTGTGACTGTGTCACTCTCATCTCTGCCGTTGTGGTCACATTGCCTCTCTCTTATAAGGACACTTATGATGCAATTTTTCCTGGATTATCCCAGATAATCTCCCCATTTTATGAAATGTAACTTAATCACATCGGCAAAGTCTGTTTTGCCGTATAAAATAATATTCACAGGCTCTAGCGATTAGGTGTTGGAGAACATTATCAGTTTACCACAGTTCCTTTATATATGTGTATATATATATTTTTAAGCATTTATATTTTCATTGTAATTTTGTCATTTTAATATTGCTGCACTAACTTTCTTTTTAATTTTATTTCTTTGATGTAGCTTTCTCATACCTTTATTTCAATCTTATTGTGTCATTTTATTTTAGATGTAGCTCTTCCAAGAGTACTTTTACTTCTATTAATGTGTGTTTTTATTTTAGTTGCTGAGTTTGATCTATGTACATTTATTGTGATTACTGCTGTTTTAGGCGTTTGAGTCACCTTGATTCCTTTTTGTTTCTCCACTCCCAATTCCTCAATCCTGTACCCCCTCTGACTTGATCAACTTTTGTCTGATTTTATTTTTCCTGCACTAGTTTGAAACTTCTATATCAATTTTCCTTGGGGTTATAGGTAAATTTTAAAACTTTTCTTTTAACACCTAGAGTTAATGCTTATATTATTCTCAGAACTAAAAACAAACTTTCAACATGATTTTATTTCCCTCATCTCTTTTTCCACTCTTCTGTCACAAATCAAAAATTTTAGTTGCAGACTTCATTTTAAAAATCCAACCATTTATATAATATTTAAAAATAAGTTGCATTTCTATCTTCCTTTTTCCTACTGGATTGATTTTCTTCTTCCTGAGAATATATTCTAGTAAGCTCTCAAAGATCTATGGATGGTAAAATTTCTAAATTCCCACAACTATGAAAATGCCTTTATTTTGCCTTTCTATTAAACTGGTAGTTGCATTGAATAAAAATTCTACACCCTTTTGTCCTTAGTCTGTTATATTTTGTAAGTACCATATAACTGATTTGATAGTATTTTATCCAGATGTTTATGTTTATAGTCATCTCAAACTTTAGCTTTATTGATTGATTGATTGATTGATTGACAATGTGCTCCAGGCTTAGATGTCTATGAATTATAAATTAGGTAGCATTCATTTTATTATACTTCTCTAGCATATTTAATAAAGTCTAGCTAATTATTCTGAAGAGATTATGGGTAAAACTATCTTTGATGTTTATCAGTTAAGCAATTCAACTTTTACTGCCAATTTTATTTAGTATATTTTCCTAAGTATCTGTTCCCCTGGGATTTACTAATATAATAGTAGATTTCATGTGGTATACTATTTTATTTATAATTTTGAATTGAGGTATAATGTACAAATGAACAAAAAGCACAAATCTTAAATATATGGCTCAACAAACTATCAAAACTATCAAAAACTAGGCATGAGTTCTCCCAGATCCCAGAATAAAATATCACTTACACTTTAGCATGTTCCTTCATGCCTCTTCTGTCCATTTCCCTCCATCTCCCCTCCAGAGATGATCACTGTCTTGCCTTCGGGCAATGTAGATTATCTGCTTGTTTTTGGTAGTGTGCATACTCGCTGACTCAGAATTTCCATTTATAGGTATATGCTCAATAGAAAGGTTCACCCGTATGAAACCAAGATGTATCAACAAATGTTTCTGTTCCTTATTTTGAACTAGTTTATTCTCTTTCTTTTAAATTATATTTATGAGAGTCCATTTTTGCAATTTATTTCAAAGTATTTTCTCTTCCGTACATTAGCTCTACCTATTTATATATTTCATTTTATCAATTAACATTTGAACCATTATTATTTTGCTTAGCTTATAGCTGGTTTTATGGTTGTTTTCTCACCTCCTCATCAAATTTTAAAAAATAAAGCACTAAAGTTTTCTTTGAATATAGCCTTGGTGTTATCCCATTAGTTTCATGGATAGTATTTTTATGTTTATTATTTAAAAATAGTAGTTATAATTTTGATGAATTATGTTCAGACATTATAGCTCATAAATTGTCTTTTTTTTTTTAGAATTTACAGAGATTTTATTTCTTCCCTAGTATAATCTTGCCTTTAAAAATGTGTATATTGTATTAGATAAAAAAAATTTCTTTCTTTATTTATTCTATAAATATTTGCTTTATTTCCTGTAATAGGACATTGTACTAATTACTAAAAAAGAGAGGAGATTAGGTAGATGCATAGAAACATAAATATATATATATACACAAATAAATAAATATATATCTACCGTGACATTCAAAATATTTTCTTATTCTTTTAATATCTACTTGATTTCTGAAGTAGATATGCAACAATCTCCTTTAACTTTTTGTATTTTCTAATGTTCTTCTTTGTACTGTTTAAATGTGTGACTTTTTCCCTTAATGTTATTCAGTAAATGAAATGTAGTATACTACTTCAGTCCAATACTTATCTTTCTCTTGTCTATGTGAACAGAATAAAATTACTGTTAATAATTTATTTTATATTATGTATCTTCTTCTTGAAACTTATTTTGGACATTTTCATTTATAATTATTAGTTAGAATTAAGTCTAAAATTATATTAGTGCTTACTACTGGTCTTTTAACATAAAGCTTAAATTGTATTTCTCTTGATTCACAGGTATCCATGTTCAAGTCATTTTAAAATTTTTTTTGTTTTCAAAATGATTTGCATGTGACATATTTTTCTGGCCTCTGTGTGTTGAAATATTTTTTCCCTTTTGGAAATATTTAAAAGTGAAATGAATCATTTTTGGATTTAAAATTGTTGGAACATTTTCTGTTTTCCTGAACATTCTGAAATAATGCTTTTTGTTTTTTCAGTACTTAGAGTTGTATAAAAGAATTCTAATTCTAGTCTGATGTTGGTTGCTTTGTAAATGGTAGAAAATTGTTTTTGTTTTTGTTTCATTTTTATTTTTTTCTACCTTAAAAACTTTAGGATTTGCTCTTTAATTCCTGTAATTCAACATTTGCCTGACACAATTTATCCCCCATGTGGGAGATAAACACTGTGGATCTTTCAATCTGAATTGCAGGTATTTTTTTAGCCCTCTTAATCTTTTTTTGTATCCTATTTTTTGGTTAGCGTGTGACTTGCAAAGCAGTCCTCTTTTATCTCATGGCTTCAACATTTGTCTTTTATTTTTCATCGTTGAGGAGATTTTCACAGGTTTGCATCCAAAATTGTTTGCTTTTCTACAGTCATTCCTTTTCTTTGCTACTTTCAATGCATATTTTAATTCTGCTACTGTGCTTTTGACTCTCTTTAGCACGTGCATTCACGGCTCTTCTCCTGTGACCTGCGTTGGCTTCTTGTCCGCTTGTCTTTTTACCTTACTGTTTTCTGTCTGTAGTACTATCTGCTCTGAGTTTTTGTTGTTGTTTTTATTTGTTTGTTTATTTGTTTAGATATTGTTGCAACTTACATCCTGTTGAGAATACCTTCAAAAATGTTATGTTTGATCCAGTAAATCCTTTTCAAATTTGCTTGTTCTTTGAGACTTTAGAATGCAGATCTCTTTTCTATAATTTTTCTTATTCAAAGTTTTCTTCTTTCCAAAACACATCTTTGCATGAGGGGAAAAAAAACAAACAAAACAAAAACCTATTTGAACACATTATCCACCACACAGGGTGCATGTGCATTTACTGTGACTTTATGGTAAGCCCATGGTGGTTGATGGAATCTCTTTCATAGATCTTCAGCTAGAATATGATTCATGTGAATAACTCAAACTACAAGTATCAGGTTTTAGTTCAACTTTATGCATTGGCCTGAGACTTTCTGAATTCATTGTTAGGGTTCCTGGGACTCTGAATTAGTGAAATAAACAAACAAACAACAAATAACCTACAATCACCAGCATAATCTTTATTTTGTCAACATTTTACCTATACAGACAAAAGTTCCCAGAAGATAATATTCTTTCCCTGAAAAACTACTTAAAAAAATTTTTTTTCTAGCAATATTTCTCTATGAATATAAGTAAAAATGAAGTGGAGTGGGTAACAATGCTCTTTCTACCTCAAGAAGCAGAATTTACAGCCAAGAAGGAAAGCCTGTCACTGTCTTTGCGATGACTTTTATGTAAAAAGGGCAGAAGTTCTGGCCTTACAGAAACACTTGCAATCATACTTTCTCTTGCCTCTGAGATTCTGCATACACTGGGAAACCCCATACCCACCAATTCATGTCACCACCTCTTAGGTATCTTTCATATCATTGCTTAGATCTTACTGTAACTTCCTCCAGGCAATAATTTTGAATTGTCTTATATCCTTATATCAAATTAGCAACTTCTTATTTGTTACCATGGTAACCTTTGATGATTCCTGTTGTAGTCTTTAGTACACTTCATTGAACATTTCTCAGTGCTTGTCATTCTTGAGATCAGTGAAAGTGCCATACATAACACTGCACTACTAATTGCACTAATCTGTGTTCAATAAATAAAAATTAATTCAGATTCTATTTGAAACTCTAATTTTAGCAACTTATCTTCAATCCCCAAGGATGTAGGATATGATAAGATCTGGGGGCTGTAAAATTTTCAATCAGAAACAAGAGCGTGGGAGTTGGAGGAGATGATGGCTGTGGGGTAGGTAGGAGGGAATGCTGCTTCAGTTAGCCTTTTGTCTGTGTCGCCAACCCTATGGTTTTCTTTTGCCACAGGCCCCAGACTCCACCCAAACCGTTACATAATGACAGCAAATCAGGGCAGAAGGATGAATCACAGCCAAGACACTAAGAAACTGAGAGTAAAAGCATGGAAGATACATTTTCCTGGACCAGTTCACTGTCTAAAGAAATGATTTTGTGGCTCCAAGCTACAGGTAAATAGCTAGGCTTCTTGAATTACAGGTGTATATACTGTTCCTCAGGGCCCAGAATTTAAATTTATACCACTGAACAGTTTTTAAAGGCTTTAACGCATTATTTTGTCTGTATGCAAATGAGGGCTGCTAATTTCGAATAAGCCTTAACTATTTATTTAAGTAGTCCCCAAAGGATCTCTACTTGAACACAATTTGCTAGCAGTTATTTCAAGTACTAGACACATTCAGAAAATAATAAACTAGATGTTTAAATTACCTCAACCTGGGTTGCCAATTCCAACAGATCTTTATAATTAATCTGAATCAGAGAGTCTATTGTCACTGCATACTTACTATCTTTTTTTGTCCAAATTTAAGATTTTGAAGGAAAAAAGAAAATATCTTATTGACTAACATACAAATAGGATATTGCAGTTAATAAAAACCTCTATATACTCTACCTCATTTGAGTTTGACAAAAAGCCAGTGAAGTATATATGTTATTAATATGCTGCTGTGGTTTGAATGAGTCCACCATATTTCATGTATTGGAAACTTAATCCCCAAATTCATAGGTTGATTGGAGGTGGGCCCTCTAGAAGATAATTAGGATTACAGAAGGACGTCAGGGTGGAGCCCACATGAAGGGACTGGTGGCTTTGTAAGGAGAGGAAGAAAGACCTGTGCTGACATGCACATTCTTGTTCTCTCACCGTGTGATGACCTCCACCATGTTATAATGCAGCAAGAAAACCTTCACCAGATGCCAGTGCCACGCTCTTGGGTTTCCCAGCCTCCAGAACTGTGAGCTCAATAGACTTCTTTTACTATAAATTACCCAGTCTGTGGTATTCTGTTAGAGCAACTGAAAGCAGACTAAGACATAGGCTTATTTAGAAGATGAGGTAAATGAGCCTTAAGAGGTTATGTAACTTGTCCTATTAGGGAGCACTGCAGTTTGAACCCTAGACTTAAGGTACAACTATGATGGCTCTCAGTGGCCTTGTTTGCAGGATTGCCACAATGCACAACTCCAGGTATTCGCCGTTGGAATAGTGAAGACAGTTAGTTATCCTGATTGGCTAGTTATGCTTTAAAAATTGGAGTATTTACTATCCCCATGTAATGCCATTTGCAAAAGCTAAGATCTCAGTGTCACTATTCTGGATTTTACCAAGGTCTTTCATATCATTCTCAGCCTGCCAAGATAACAGAAGAGTTTTGTTATGTTTTGTTTTGTTTTTCCCCAAAGAGAAGGGAAAAACTGAACTAGTGAACACAATCTCTTTGATCCTACCTAGATTCCACATTTAGGATTTTGTATCAGAATCATAGAGATGGAAGAGATTTTAGAGTTCATTTAGCATAAATCCTAATTTTGCATTTCAAAATGTTGGGAAGCAGGGTCTAAAATTACTTGCTGAAGCTTGCCCTGTTAGTTTGGAGCAAAACTAGAACACACAAAACAATAGGTCTGTTGACTTATTCCCCATTTTTTTCTCATAGTACTCTGCTTTAAATACTATTTGCTAAATCATATAAGCATTTGTAAAGTATTTTCCAAGTCATTATTAGAATAAACCTCACTTTAGCCTATTCAACTTCAGTGACAAGTACAGTTTATAAGTAGATGTAAGTATTAGGGAGGAAAAATTTTCTTCTACCCTGTTAGGTTTATCCCTGGGGGCCTGCAAGTTAAACTAACAAAAGACAGATTAACAGGGTAAAAAAAGCATATAATTTTCATTAATATTTACATGCACAGGAGTCCACAAAAAATAAGTGAAACTCAAAAGTGGTTAGACTTAGGAGTTTATGTACCATTTTAACAAAGGAAAGGGGGGTTGTGCTTTGAGAGGTAATAAATTAGGGGGAAGTGTATTTCCTAGCAAATATATGGGGAAACTAATAGAAGATAAAAGTTAAATAAGGTCTATTTATGCAGATTCATGTCGCTGTTGACTCTGTCTCACTCTTCTCCTCCTGGTACCTTCGCTAAGGAAAATTATGACCTGCTTTTAGGTAGATAAGGTGTTGGCAGGGACTCTCAATTATATTCAGCTATAGGTAATCCTTATGCCAAAGAGGTATATTTTGGGATGGCATATTCCAGATTCCTTCATAAGAAAGGCGTTATTTGCTGGATAGTGCACAGAAAATAGCAAGTACCTAATATTTTTTATTGATTGATGAAAGAGCAGAAATAATGAATAATGTACCTGAAGTTATATATAAGTAGTTTAATTACTACCAAATACTTAATGAAATAAATGAGTAAAAGGAAAAACTGATATTTATAAAGGAAAAATATATTAAGTATCATGTTGAAAATGTACTGGTAAATAAAGTCTTCCATGAGGACACTGGCTGTACATTTATTGGACACATATGTGGGTTTACTACCTGCTCTGGTACACAGCAGTAGTGTAATTTTGGCTAAATTGCTTAACTTGGATATCACTTTCCTCATTTTCAAAATGCAGATATTAAAAATGCTTGCCTGTCAGGATTAAGATTAGCTATTTTATGTGAAAGGTTTCTTTACTGATCTGTTAGTGAAGGCAAAGTATGCTAACATCTGTAATAATCAATACTAAACTTTCAGCATTATAAAATAATTTAGAGTTATTTCTTGCTCATGCGCTATCCAATGACTTAGGGGAAGGAAAGGGTTGGTTTTGCCTTTGTACATTCATTTGGGGACCTAGTTTCCTTCCAATTAGTAGCCGTCTTGAAGGGCATGGGTGCTCAAACTTTAATATGCATCAAAATCACCTGGAGGGCTTGTTAAAGCAGATTGTTGAGCCTATGTCCAGAGTTTCTGATTCAGTAATTATGGATTAGGACCTGAGAATTTGCATTACTAACAATTTACTAGATAATGCTCTTGCAGGTTTGGGGATCCCAATCTGAGATCCCTTATTTTTACCCTGGTTATCTGTCCCTACACCTCTATAGCTTTCTACATCTATCCATCAAGCAATAGCAAACGACAAAGACCACATGAAGGATGTTGGGGATATTTTATGGGCCAATCTTACAAGTGGTAGACATCACTTCTTCCCACATTTCCTGGGCCAGAAGTTATCATATGACCCCCACTTCGATGCAAATGTGGCTGCAGCTAATGCTGCCCCGGTAGGAGGGGAGCAGGCAAACATCAGTGAGGATTCGCAATGTCAGTTGCAAACTGGTGAGTACACATAATTAAACTATTTATAATGAAAATAGCAATTAATTAAGGTTTCCTTTAATATTGATATAATCAGGAAAAATTGAAATTATAGAGCTATTTCACTGTCATTAGAATTCAAGGCGCTAGTAAATTAGAAAGTCATTGACTCCCTGAGGAAGCACACAGATAAAGCCGTCAGCTCTGATGTTAATGTTTGTCCATTTAAAAATATTTTTTTGAACTAAAATTTTTTTTTAAAAGAAAGATAAAGCGAAGAAGTTGCATTTTCTATATGTGTCCATAAGAACAGAGTTTAACTCAATTTTAGCATATTCCTCAAGTGGCTTCATGACAGAGAGATCTGTGAGTGAAATTAAACAGCATGTGTCATTTTGTTAAGGTTTTTTATTTTTGTGTGTGTGGGTTGTATTTTTCTAAGTGTAATCTGAGCAGTTTCAACTAAGTTTTTGCTGCTCCTTTTATAACTTTTCCTCTATTTACTCAGAAATATATTATTCTTCATGTCATAGTGCCAAGAAATCTGGTTAGTAAAAATGCCAGATTCTTTTATTTGATTTTATTTGATTTCATTAGGGACCATCAGCCTAGCTGCTTAAGTGCCCGACTACCGTTTGCAGTTAAACATTCATTAAGGAATCCCCAGTGGGTTCATTTGTTTCACTGAGGTCCAATTACAGTGCCACAAAAGCAGTTTTTGTAGCAATTAGTTGATTTTTCCTGTTTATGTTCTGTCTCTTTAGGAAGAGGACTAGCTTGTGGAGGTCAGATTTTTAATTAAGCACGATTTAGGGAAACTATGAAAACTGATAATTTACTAAATGGCTTTGGTGGACTTAACAGCTCAGAGCAGAGGTAAATAACACAACAGGGACCCCAGGACTCTGTTTTCCTGGTGTGCATAGCTCAGAGCCCTGCAATGTAAGGAATAGATTACATGTTAAATGGCTGTCGTTGACACTAATGTGTTATGTATGCAGAGCACCAGCGTCCTAACCTCTGGTGTCATCAGGATTTGTCATCAGCAGTGGTTCTATTCCTGGTAGCAGATCATGAAGGAGAGGGATTCTTTGTATTTTATCTCCCCAAAGTTGGCTTGTGAAAGAAACGTTCAGTATAATAGTGCAGGAATATATAATTATCAAAATGCTGGGTATAGTTTACCATATAACCCTGAATTGACACCAATGATAAGGTTAATTTTAAAAGTGTTGTATGTAGACTGGTATGGGCTAAATTGTGCCCCCCACAATTCATATGTTGAAGTCCTAGCCCCAGTACCTCAAAGTGTGACTGTATATGAGAATAGGGTTCCCGTAACTAACCTGTAATGCTGCTGGCCATATTCAAAGAAGTTCTTCTGCAAAATGTAGCTGCTTCAGCTCCTAACTGTATAAAAGGAACACATTTTTGGAAGTTTAAGGAGGAAAAGAGGAATTAAGAAATAGGGAGGCAGATGGAAGATTTAGGCATGAACATGTGAGAAGACATATAGATAATTAAATATATACATGTATTAAAATAAAAATAGTAAATATCATCAGTGATACATTTATTAAATTAGTGAAACACGTTTTTATTCACCATAACTCTCCTTTTCCTATTATTTCAAAAAGATGCTTGCGAATTTCTTTTGTTTTATCTGGATAAATTGCCTTCTAAGGGATTCCTTTTCAATGTCTGGAAATTTATCAAAATGTCTGTGGGATTTTTTCCATTTGGAGTTTTTGACACTTACATCCTGGTTCCCTGACTCTGAGAAAAAGAGTAGCTTTGATATTTGAGATGTTCTAGGGAACTTTAATTTACTGGTTGTAGATGAGTACACATTTCTCAAGTTGTTTATCAAGCCCAGGACATCTTCATGCTGGAGCACACCCTGACAATGTCTCTCACACAAGTCTCAGATCATTCAGAGACAGTCTGACTCTACTTCCTCTTCACACTTTTCCTCAGACCTGATCACAAACCAAAAGAAACAAAATGCAAAAAGAGCTCTATTTCTACCATGCCCTTTTCAATATCTCCCTCTTCTCTTACTAATACCTAGCTCTTGCTCTTTTTTTTTTTACATCACCAGAAGGTGAGACATAATTCCTGGATATCAGCACTAAAGCCTGCACAGAGGAGAAATTTGTGCACGGAATTAATTCTCAGGTGTTGGAATTCTACTAAGATGACCTATGTGTGTGGGGGTAAGAATGTGTGTTTGTGTGTGTTGCCATCTCTTTGTTTCCATTCGTAATAACAAAAAGTCTCAAATTAAGTGGAAACTTTTGGTTATTTCTTCTTGCATGTAAAGTCAGCTTTTGCTAAGCAGTCTTTTTATGAGAATAATTTTATCTGGTCTCATCAAGACAGTTATTCCTGGACTCTCTTTTTCGTGGTGCAACCACACTACAAGACTAAGCCATGATCATCTTCTCCCAAAGGGGACTGGAGAATTGAAGTAATTATCCAATTGATTCAGAAGAAAACAACAGAGAAGAACCTAGAACTCATTTATTCTATTTGTGAATTCCCTATTCATTCAATTATTACATTTATGAAATATATGTGGAAAATATGGAAAAGTCTTGGAAAAAGGGAAGTGTATGACATTTAAATGAGTTTTCCTGAGTATAGACAATCACAGATTTAAATTGGATGGATCTAGTTCTCTTTCCCAGTGACTTTTGAAACCAAGGAGAAAACGATGAGGATACATGGGAAGTTACACACCTCTTAGAGTTGTTTTAAGAACTCAATAAATACATATTGATTGATTTCAGTCACTCTAAGAGAAAATAAAGGCCCTTTTAGATTGGAATATTTTGATTTAAGCTTGGAAATGGAGTTGCTACTTTGAGGTGGTGCAGCCCAAATAGACCCTCTATCAGATGTTTTTGAGGCTTACTAAATTATCACTTACAAAATAAACCACAACTCCTAAATTTTGGTTTTGTTTCGATAGTCTTTGTGCCTTTTTCTTTCTTTTTCTTCTGTTCATGCAACCTTAGTAGCTATCAACTGCTGCTTATTAAGGTATCCACCCCATTCTTCAAATTTGCAACTTCACAATCAGCAAGCCCTGGACATCAGACGAAACTATGGGAAATTTCTTCAAATTGTGTCTAAAATAAGAGAAAGCACAAAAAGATTCAAAAGAGGGTCTTATAATAAGTTTTTTAAGCCTTACTGTTTGGGTTTTTCTTTGTATCATATTGGGGTGTTTATGAAATTTTTTAAGTCGTTTCTTGGTTCTCAGCTGTTTTCTAGTTTTCCCAGGTTATGCCGGTCGACCTGCCATTGTTATGGACAATACCATCTTTAACTCACAAACATGTTGCTGTTTATACAACAAACCATAAGTTCATCAAACGTACAGCTAAATTTCTTGGTAAATGTCACTTATTTCTGGTAAAATATTTTCTCCTAACTAAGGGTCCCATAGGGAGCGCCCATGAAAGCCCCGGGATTAGTGTGGCTGCCTTGGCCTTGCCTGGGATTACAACCAAGTGACACCATCAGCATCATCCTATTTAAAGAGGAAGGGCTGATACATACATTAATTTTGAAACTTGAGTCCTGTCTGACTTGAAATTCTTTCAGGAGGGTAATTAATAATAATCAGTCATTGAAGTAACTTTGCACAAACAATGAGTGGCACTCAATTCCCTATGGGCCAAGAATAAACATGTGGCTTTTAGAGAATTCTGCTGACAAGGAAAACGACAGAGGTTGTTCCAAAGTTGTGTGCAGGATTTGAGAACATAATCCTCTACTTTTGTTCCTTTTGTCGAGGGTTCTCACTTGGGTTACTTCTAGTACCACAAACACAGTCATTTCAGTTAGTTGGTATTTGGGGCGCTATTCTTATATCATTTATAAACAAAAGATGCCTTGGAAAAATAGCAGCTTTAGTAACCCTGCTCGTAAATAGTGGTACAGAAAAATCACATATGTTTGATCTTTCCAACAATGCTCATTGAAAGTGTAAATATAAACACATTTAAAAATATTTTACTGTCTTGTGGAGGGTACAAACAATGCTCTTTTGAATCCTGGCTTGGTCTGGCTTGCCTTTTTCCTGTAACAGACAGTCCAATATGTTATATTTCCCAGTAGCAGTCATTCCTAATGGAAACCTCAATAAACTTTCTTTCAACAAGTGTCTAAGTGTTCTTGAAGTGCAATTGGCAGGCTGTTAGGTCAGGACATGGTCTAAGGCTATTTTGTATTAAGTAGTAAGTGAAACCCACACTTTAATTTCTCATAATTTATATCAAGCTGTACATTTTGAATACATAAAGTTTTGACAAGCTGGTATTTTTTGCTATTAAGAAAAAGTGGACATATAATTTGGAGTCTTTGTACAGATGTTATGATACTAGCAAATTAAATACAAACAGGAAATTTATCAAGTCAAACATATTTCATATTATACCGCAGCTTTTCAACTACCTGGAAGCTAGTGATGCAATACAGATTTACATAGAAAATGATCCTAATCCTTGTGAAAATATTGAAATCACATGTCGGGTTGAACTCAAGAAAAGCAAACAGACTAATGATTTTGTGTTAAGTTAACATTTTCATTGCTGTTCCAGGACAGATTTTCTTTTTTCTTAGCTACAGAAGGAGGGATCTAAGAGAACAAATTACTAATTATGTTAGTTTCATTATTTATCATGCCAAACTTAATCTATGATATTTATTCCTACGTTGCTTTCTTGTAAATTTCACATGGCCTGGATAACGTTCAAGAACAATAGCCATGAATTTCATTGAAAATTAATAGAATTTTGCATTAAAAAATCGAAATAGGAAAAAATCACTCATAAGCCAAAATACCGTGCACACCAACAACCAGACCTGTTCGACTTCGGAGCACAGGCCAGAAGGAGTGTCGGGCTAGTTCAGCTGCACTGTGCGCTCTCACACCACCAACCCCTTAATCTGAGACCCTCCTTGCTGCCTGAGCTACTCAATCTGCTTCAAGCTTCTCCTGGCATCCACTCTGCCTCTTCCATTTCCAACTGGTTTTCTAATTGCTTCCAGAGTACACTTTAAAAATTATTAATTGGTTTAATGCTTAATTGGCTTCCCATTGTCCCGAGAGAAAAGACTGAAATCTGGACCTGCCTGAAAGGCCCTACCTGGTTGGCCTTTCTCATGTCACCTTGACCTCACCATCTGTTTCTTATCCACATATTCCAGCTTCCCATGTTGAACCAGGGTTCCCTCAGCATAGTTTGAGTAGGGAGAGCCATGGTCAGAGCAACCTTTTGTGTCCCCTACTGAGGAGAGATTGAGGGTCCCTGCCCAGATGATGTCTTACTAAACATGTGTGTGAGAAGGCAGTGCAGGGAGGAAGAGTTCTCCCACACTCCAGGGGCTTGAAGCCTAGCTCTTTCACCTACCATCTAGTTAACATTGGGATAGTTACTTATCTTCCCTAGATGTACAAAATGGTGACAGTCAAAGCACCTTCTCCAAAGAGTAGCATAACAATCAGGAGCATTAAAGGATGTGAAACCCTCATAGCATGCCTGATTCAAAGTAAACACTCATGCATGTTATTGTTTTTATTTTAATTAATTTATTTTTTTACTCAAGCTCCAACCAAACCATACCTCTTTAAAATGCTCTTAGGCCATAAGGTTGTGCCTAAAGTGTCTAATGAATAAACTAGTACATGCCGACGTTGGAAAGGAACAATTTTAAATGTATAGAAGAGGATGAGTAAAATTTAATTCGAGAAGTAAAATTAACACTGAATGAGAAATAGTGATAATTTCCTTTGTCACACCTGTCTCAGGGTTTCCCATTTTATAAGTGAGGTGGAATTAATATCAGACTCATACCACCACTGTTCTGATGTAATCATAAAGATCTTTCTCATTACAACTCTTCATAAATACAGATACTGAGTCAACACTATTTATTCTTGTTGCCCAGCCTGGGTAACCCTTTATTTCTGTTTGGGTTGTGCTCTATGTTAACGCTCTTATATTCTGAGTTTCTTCAACTAAATACAACAGGCAAGACCTATTTCCGAATGCTCTCTGCTGTTTTGCTTTGTATTCCTGGAAAATTAATGCAGGAGTTAAAGTGGATTTTTCTCCCCAGAACCCGGGATCTTACCTGGCCTGGAGATCTGGCCCATGCTTTAACAGTGCCGGCACTGTGCATACAGCTGGATTGCATGCCATGACACTGCCTCCATGACAGAGCAAACCACCTGGCTAGTTCATGCTGTTTTCCAGTTGGAATGTTGTTTTCCTGTCAGCCTGCAAGTCTAAGAAGATAGTTTTTAGCAATGTTTTTATTTTATTTACTTTTTAAAATGCCCTCAAAAATTCTCTTCTATTGCAAGAGCCTTCCTATGAATATAGATTGAGCTCTCAGGCTATTGTTGGGGCAGCTGCCAAATGAACTGAAAACAAACAAACCAGAAGGGGAAGACGTGACAGTCACCATACTGAGGAGGCCACAGACCGATGGGCTTCCTCTCTATGGACCAGGTGTTTTAAATGCATTTTGTGCTAGGATATAAATGTCAGTCTTCTGAATACACTGTGTATTTGAGTGCATGAGTACACGCACGCACACACACACACACACACACACACACACACACACGCATGTGCAAGGGTACTTCAAAGGGTCATGAAAAGATTTGTATTATCTTTCAATTCTATTTTTCCACAAACGTTTTGAAGTACCTCATGTATATAGGCTATGAATGTAATATATACTAATGTAAAGTAATGTGAACACTTTTCAACAATTTTATTAATACTTACACTTAACATGAAAACTATTCCCTAAAAGTGGTTGCTTACAACACTGTTTTTCTAATAGTGTTGCAGTTCCTCAAATTCTGTTGAAACTCCTTTCAGAATACACCATGTGACATGATAATTCTTTGAGATTAAATATAATTTTTGAAAACACACATGTAAGAGACAAATACAGTAACTAATTTTTAGTACCCAAATATAAATTTGTATTTATATGTGTGTGTGTTTATATATATAATTATATACCTAAATACATTATAAATGCATATATATATAATTGTAAAGGCATGCTTGATGAAATAATGAAGTTCATGCACTCACATGGCAAATGAAGATAATTCCAAAATTGGAATAGCAAAAATTGTTTGAACAGAGGCAAAGTAGGCTTCTCACGTGTTTAATGTAAACAAGTAAGTCAGCTCTGAGCTAGGTGTTGGATTTATGAAAATAAATGGCATACTCCCAGTTTGAATGAGCATCACTCATTTGAATTTACATATTCCAATATGTTTGCATTATATTAGTTTTATCAATATTTGGTATTATAAAATACAGTGACAGCATAGTGCTTCAGTTAAGAACACAGACTCCAGACAGACTCAGGCAGACATGGGATCATGTCTGACATTCACCAATTGCTAGCCCGCGGCCTTGGGAATTATGCAGCCTCTCTATGCCTCACTTTCTGCACCTGTAAATTATAAATATTTGCTGTGTTGATAAATAAGATAATATACCAAATAGCTTAATACAGTTTGTGGCACGATAGTAAATTTCCATTAAATACATTGTTAGCAATAATTAGAAAACACTTCTCAATTCATATTTATTTTAGGTCATCATAATAAAATCATTCAACACATCTAAAAAAATGGAACAAAGGAGTCAGTGTAAAAAATTCTAACTTCACACTCTAAAAATATATTTAATTGCTGTAGACAGGCTCATTATTAATTTTGTTCAGTTACTTTTATTAATATATGTCACTAGCAAAAGGCCTATGCAAAATACTGAATGCACACACGATTCAAAACAGATCACAACTCTAGGTCATAATTTCAATCTTCTCCGTTTTTAGTTTGCTTTTTTATTTGGCCTGATGTTGCTTTTGGTTTAGAGGAGGGGAGACAAGATAAGGGTTTTTCATTGGGAAAGGAGTGGGTTAACAAAGGCCTTGGAAGAGATTCCAAAAAAGCCACTAAAGAAAGAGCGCAGGTACCATATTCCAGAGTGTTTATTTTTCTTTCTCGCTAGTTTCAAATGGGTCAGTGTATCAGTAAAACAAGAAGTAAACAAAGACCTATCTCAGATTACATCGGCTCCTGGGGCCATCAACAAAGTAAACTTCAGTCACCCCATGAAAAATACAACGATTACCTGATATGGGACACTGTCGGGCCTGTTCTGACCACCAAGTAGCACAGTTAATGAATCCACTTATTTCTAATATAAATAAACCAGAGAGAGGAAGTGACCCGCCAAAGCTGCCTCTGAAGTCAGATGGAGAGACAGTTAATAAAAACGCTCGGGGCTGACATTTCCTTTTTACTTGAAACATGCTTTTCTTGAGAATGACATGATCTTCTTGATATGGATTCATAAGCCTCAGCTGATGTCAGGTTTTAAGGTCCTTTTAGATGTCTGTTCTTTTTTTACAAGTGAAAAAAAAAAAATTCCAAAGGAAAAATTTTAAATTCTATCCTGGTTCCATAGCATGAGGACTAAATACAAGGAAACACAGTTATTATTTTCATCTTTAGTCACTACTTACATCAAATGCTGATATTGACAAGATACGTTTTTCCTGAAGAATCATTTGTCAAGATTTCTGAAAAGCCTCAAAATTACTCATACCCTCTGCTCAAGTAATTCTACTCAAGGATGTATAGGTTAAGAAAATGGAAATGTATTCAAAAATATATGCAAAAGCACATCCAGGATACTTGTTTTAGTAATTACAAAATAGAACAATCTAAAGGGTCAATAGTAAATTGACTAAAGCATGGCATGTCTATATAATGGAATATTGTGATATTTTCAAAAGCATTAGATGATGATAGAAAATTCCTACAATATAATGTTAAGTGAAAAAGGTAACATATGCTACAAAGGAAATTATGTTTGTTTTTTATTTTGTTTTTGCCATTTCTGTATTTCAATTTTTATTAAATTTTGTTTTGCTAAAACACACATACAAACACATAAACACCACTGAGTATTTGAAGGAATAAATATATGAATGTTAACATAAATTCTCTCAGATGGGTGATATTAAAGGTGATTTTTTTTTACATTATATTTTCCTGTGTTTTCAAGTTTTGAATAATGAACATATGTTTTATAAAGTTTCTTAGGAAAGCACATGTATGAAATGGCCATGTATCTTGGTCAGGAAATTATATACTCAAATGGGAAGATATTATTTTTGTCCCCAAAACAAATAATACTCCTTGGTTCCTCGTTTTTATAGTCAGATATTTTCTTGGTGTTTAATCTAAATTCTTCAAGATGCAGTTTTATGTATTTCCTCTCCTCCTTTGCTGACATAAATTAATAGCAGCTAATCACCATCCAATGTTTAAACCCCATATATTGGACGTCCCTCGGCCTTCTCTCTCTTTCTTAGGCTGAAAAGTGACAGTCCCTTTAATCTTTTCCTGTTGATCCTCTTTTCTACCCTTTTAATCATTTCTGTGCAAGTATCAAAAACTGCAAAAATTTGAGAAAATCATGGAAAAAGTATTTGCAATACTATAATGCTTAACTGAACCATAAAAAGATCCACATTTCCACTGCATTCTTTTCCTTCTTTCCTTTGAAAAAATTAAAAAGGAATTAAGGCATTTAAAATCCCACATTTCTGTTTTAAGTAAATATCATCCCAAATTATTTTTCATAAACAGGCAGTTGGAAACTATGCTCTTTGTTCAATTGCAAATGTATGTATTCTATTAAATTGATTTATAAATGTCTAAATAGTATAAATACTATTACATAGAGTGTTTTTCAAGAGATTTGAGTCTGATAGCATATGAAATGTAATTTTTATTTACCATATATATTGAATGAATTAATTTAACATGCATTAGGAACACCTTTTTTAGACACTTATGTGTCATAAATATTAATGACATATATATTCCTTATTATTTACTTTTTCTGCTTATTTGCTTTTAAATACTTTGATAATAACCACCATATGTTTATTATATTCCAGGTTACCTTTATGTTTCCTCAACAGCTGTTTACACCAAAATCAATTATTAGTCGGTGATACAAAAATATGGAACACTGTTGTGCCTGAGGTTACATTTAAAAGTATCTAATATATAATATATTGTTCATAATAACAATGTATTTATATATTTCTTATAATATTTTATATAGTTCTATATAATTAGCCATAGTACTGATTTAGAAATACATATTCATTATTTTCTACCACTTTATGAAATAATCAGGAGACGTGAAATATTCAGGAAGTTCTAACCTTCAAAATAAAATAAAATAATGGTAATGAATATGTTCTTTACCACTGCCACCTCTATGTTGCCATGATTTACAAACACAATTTTCTAGTATGATAAAATCTAATCTTCTAAGTTAGTTACATTTTAAATGTTTCTGGGAACATTCTTTAATTAGCATTTTTTGAACTTTTTGCTATTCCTTTTCCTTTCCCAGAGGGTAGTGGGTACCTATCACTTAGTTCTGCAAATCTAGTTCTTTTGCAACTATTGGTATGGTATTGAGCAGGTTGATAATTATTATTTTAGCAAAATCTGATTAAGCCAGGTACCTTTATTACAGCTCATCTGAGTCTTACAGGCAGTTATGGTATCTTTTGAAGACGTGTCCTACTATAAATAGGTGCACTTCAGATGTGCACTAGCTTAAACTCTAGATTGAGGGAAATGTGACTTCTTATTGATGTGCTCACACTTTTCTCTTTGGCTGTCATTCTACCTGCGTGTCATTTTCTTACTTAATCTGCTGGAGGAAAGTTTTTGTGCCCCAGACCCCACTTCATCTTCAGAGTGGCTTTCGGCTCAACTTGAGCTGCCAATGGTGCAAAGGTTAATCCAATTGTGGGAAATGGTTCTTTGTTCCTCTCTGCCTAAAATTCCAGCCATGCAGTGTTATAAGACGACTCACAGGGGCAAGAAATGGCCACATCATGCAGATAGTAGCAGTGTTCAAACAAGTAAGTCCTTATAAATTACCAACTGACCCGCAATGTAATGAAATGGAAAAGTCTGCTCAGAAACATTCCTAATTAGAACATGCCAAAGATGCAATTATCACACATATACTGAAAAATCCAACCCCACAATTTAACACAGGATAACATTTTGGGTCCTACATACTCTCTTACCAAGGATTATAGAACTACCACGTTAAAGTAAAAATTGAAACTAACATTATTCGTATAATGTTACATTCAACATCATTTTATCCTAGATGTCCAATAGCTTCCCACATAGAGATCTTATGCTTTGAAATTGGATCTTCAGTCCTTCCTCAGTCACTTAAGAACATTGAGCAAGATATTTAATCTCTCCAACTCTTACTTTTTTCGTCAGGAAACTGGGAAACATACGCTGAACTCAGGAGTACTGCAAAAGGAGTAAAAGGAAAAAGTACATGTAAAGTTCCTACCATATGCCTGGCACACAGTGGGTGTATCATAAATCTTAGTTCCTTTTTTCCTTTCCTTTGCCTAAATGATCAACTTGAGGCATTTGATTCTTTCAGTTATTGTCAATTGATTTTCCTACTTAAAATGGAATTTTTTCTTAATTAATAATGAATGCATTAACTTTCAAAAACCGGAATAAGCCTCATTCAGCATTATAGTGACAAACAGTTGGAAAATATTATTTGTTCTTCTTTAAGATGTTTATTCTCAGAATAATCAGAATAGAGATGCCTGTTAACTATTCATATTATATAATGTGATTGTTATGAAGGCCATTTTGTTTGCTTTTTAGATACAGAGATCAGCAACATGGAATTTTTAAAAATTTAATTTCACAACTGGAAGTTTTTGTGTGGGGGAATGTCACAAAAAAGAAAAGCCCACTAGATCAGACACTGCATCTCTATCATGTAGAAACATAGAGCAGAAAAATTAAGAAAAGTTTTTAGCTGGTCAGGGGGGTAGGAAAATTGAACAACTATTATTTTACTGAATCTGTGCCATCTTTTTAAACATTTTTATGGATTATTTCCGTTTGTAGTCCATAGCACCTTGCTTTCTCTGACCATCATATAATCAGCTCTGTATAAAATTGACCTCTTAGCCAAAACTGAACTTCAATAAAGTGTAAGGAACACTATTATATGTTAGGCTACTGTGAAATTTGAATCTGAGAATGTGTTCTTTCAAATTCTTCTCCAATTTATTTATTTAACCTTAAGTAATCTTATTCATATCGCACAGGTAAAAAAAAAAAAAAATCCATTCTATCCTATCACTACCCGTTGTTACAAAAATAACAACAAACAACTTCCTTGTAACTATGAGATATAAAGTCAAAAAAGCTGTGGTCCCTGCTTCACAGGGCCGAGGTACGCTTCCCCACCGCCCCCAGGGCCACCACAAGCAGTCATTTAAGGATAAGATTGAAGGAGACAACGTAGCCTCCAATGTGTAAAAGAGTGTGAGTCATAGTACCCTGGAACAGATGGTTCCCTACCCAAAACAGGAATAGTCAGAACTCCAGTAGGGGAGCTGTGAGAGAGGAAAGTACAATTTTCTTCCTCTGTAGACCATGTTGCATTTGAATCATAAGAAGGCAATGGGGAAAAATTATACTTTAGACATTTTTTCATTGAATTCTTGGTCCATTTTTACTTTCTTTAATTGCATGGCTTAGGCACATAAAACCCTAATTCCTTCAGGGATCTCATTACCTCCTGGGCAAGCTACAGACATTTATTTGTTCTGTTCTTTTGCTTCTCAATTTTTTGATTCCTTTCTTGATATCTGATGATCGCCAAAATGAGTTTCAAAAGAGGGAAACTGGCTATCTCTGGTTCCGGAGAATGACCAGGCTCCCCTCTCTTCTCCAAAACTTAAATTCAATTGGCAAGTTATCGCACTGGTTCTTAGAATATCCTTTCAAGATAAATATTACTAACTCTTTTCTAGATACAAAAAAAGAGGGCAGAAGAAGAATTATATCTGTTCAGTCATAGCAGTTGAATGCTAAAACAGAAAGTTATTCCTTGTCTCCTGAAATTTCAAATTAGTCAATTTCTTTACCAGTCTAGCAATTTAATTTGTTCCTGTTTCCTATATAAATGCTACCTCTTCTTTTAAAAAGCAGCACAAAACATGCATAACATAAAATACATGTCACGGCTCAATTTGTTGCACCATTTTACAAAAGACAAAATCAGTTTCGCTAGGTTGAGGGAAGGAAAAACATTCTCACTTTTGCCTGAAATTGTTGAGCAACATGCATTTATAATCTTTGGCCTGTAACTGAATGAATATAGTTTTAATTTGCATTTAAATAAAGCAAATCTTCCACTGCAAAGAATTTTCTTTTATTAGTCCCCATAAACAAGATGGCATTAAAGTGCACAGCCTGTTTAAGTGAGACGTGAGGATAAATCATTGGGATAAACAAGGCAATATCATGAAGAAAAGGAAAGCCACTCCAGATATGCTTAAATAGTTAACGTTCTGAATTCTTGCTATCAATCAAAGAAATACTAAGCCCTGTGAGATTCCTACTTAGTGAATCTATACTTTAGGAAGAGATACAATACAGCCTTAATAAATATCTTATTAGCAATTCATAAGCACTTAGTCTTTTAAGGTATTTTTATTTTATTTGCATACTAATTAAGCACATACTAAGTTTATAATGTATAACTATTTTCATAAATTTTATTCATATATATTAGAAAATCCACTGGGATAAACATGGCAGATGCTATGGGCCTTATTTTACTAATGAAGCAACTGGTATCAGTGCTTTGCCCAAGTTCACCACACTGGCTCAAGAACAAGACAAGGATATTTCATCCCTTCCATGTGTGTTGCTATTTCAAAGACAACAAGGGTGACCACTTCACAACTATAGTTGACTGAAGTAATTTATTTTCTCATGCGATATATATTTACTGAGAGTCTATTATTTTTAGTAATGTGTATCTCCTACCTCTGCTACAGATGATCTCCTTTTAATGTGGACCTTCTAGACTGCTGAGAAAGTCTATGAGAATGTTTCAATCCTCCATGATGTTCTACAGGCAAATTTCCCCCAGATACCAGCGAGAGGTGAATTGACCTACTCAATGATAATTATTCATTATAAACAACAACAACAACAAAAATTCCACCATTCTTCATCTTTGTGTTTTCTATATACTCAGAGTAAAAAAAGGTTTAAGACAGGTTTTCATAACCAAGACCCCCAAAAGGAAAGAATCACTAAAGAATACTCAGAACTTATTTTTACATCAAATAAACATCAGGAAAAAAAAGTTGACTTCAAATAATCGATAATAATGTACAGCACTAAATTTTCTAAATTCAGATGTTTAAAAAAAATTTGTAACCTGTTAGACCACAACCATAATTACTTGCTTATAGAAGTCATCTCTCTGTCTTTCTCTGTCTATCTACCTATCTATTTTTCATACTTAACCATAAAAATACTTATTGCTATAAAAAGAGAAAACATTCAACAGAGGCTGTCAAAACATCATTGATGTTTATGGTGTCATATAACATGTATTAAAATGCACTTCAATAGAAGCAAAGTGTCTTTAATATTTGAAAAAAAATCAGCATAAATTCAAATGAATTAAGGTCTAAAATATTACCAAGATAAAACTTTTTTTTGGAGGCAGCATGAAATTACGTACAAAAATAATCCCTTTCTCTTTGGTGCAGTAATTCAACTTATAATGTATCTTAAAAAACAAATTATAGATGAGCTTAAAGGTTTATGTGTAATGATGTTCATGACTATAATATCATAGCACCAAAAAAAGTTATAAGTAACCAAAATGTCCAAAAGTCAGAGTTCTATTACATAAATTATAAAATTTTCTTAAAGCAAAATAGTTATCTTTTTAAATAATATGATAGATTAATGATTCTCATTGTGTACAGTATGATAACAATTTTATACCCCACACATACTCACACATCTACAATGAATCTTATAAGGGTAGAAATCAAATATTAAGTTTGCAAGATTACAAATAGTTTACATTTTCTGTGTGATTTCTTTTTACATTCGTACAAATTTTCAAAAAATACTCATAAAATAAGAAAAAAGTAATATATAAAATGCACATATGCTTGATCAAAATGTGTTTGACCATTTATTCAACAAATATTTATATAGAGTCGTGATTAAAAAGATAGCTCATGTTCTTTACTTGAACTTGGGTGAGTTGCTTACCTTCCTTAAAGCTCGAGTAAAAAACCCACTTGTTTCAAATGATTATTATAAAGATATTTGAGAAAGATTTAACGTTGTGAGACAAGGCGAAGTAACACACTATAGTATAGGTTAGCATATAGTAAGTTCTCAATAAATTCTAGCTACTTCTGAGTATTCACTGTGTGCTAGCAGTGAGGAGATAGAGTTGAATTAATAATAATAATAATAAAACTATGGCAAAGAAATCTAGTGTTAAAAAAATCTTGGCTTGAAATATCCAGATAATTGCCTGATTTCTGTCAAACATAAGTCAAAATGCCTTAAAATTAGACAAGTATAGGTATTAGAGGGCTTTATCTAATTATGTTATTCAGATCATTAACTGGAATAAAAATTGCATTTATCTAGGTGTTTGAAACATTAAACATATTCATCGATTGTTGTTGTTTTCATAATTGTTATAAATGTCATTCAAACAAAACTATTTGGCAAGGTGAATTGACATCAAAGTCATATCAGGTTTTTATGATAAATATGGGCCACAACTAACTGACTTGATTGCTTGGGGTTCTTTGCTGATAGGTTTATCTCAGGTCTAGTCAGTTTGGCTCACCATAGTCCATTTTGTTTCTCTGTACTCCATGGTATTGACAGTAGACAAAATCATGGCCAGGATGTAGAGGAAAATGAGGCCAGACACTTGTGCTCTGAGCAAGTCTGATAGGTCATGAGTAACCTATTGTTAAACCCAAGTGGAAGTCATTTCAATCCATTGCAACAAACATGTCTTGTGAGCTTATTATGAGCCAAGCATTGTCACGCATATAAAGGATTTGAACATACATAAGCCACGGTCTTTTCCCTTATGGTATTCACAGTCAATTGGGAGAAATATGGATACACTGTGTGATCGATAGTATGATAAAGCCCCACACAATATGCTAAGAAACTACAGAAAAGCCAAGAGTGTGGATAGTAGAGATAAGTGTGTGTGCAGGCAGAGGGTAGTTATCAGGGAAGGCTTCCTAGAGAAGATGATAGCCGAGAAGACAAAACTATTATCAAACATCATGTTAAAGTGTACTTTACTTTTTGTAGAAAATGAGGCTGTATTCTTTATATATTCATAATTGTCAAGTACACTTGATCTCTCCCAGCACACTTCCTCAATTTTTGACTTTTGTTTCTTCTGCTTGTAAATTTACAGAATTTCATGGGCACCACAAGGGGCCCCAGAAAAAAATCAAAAGAGAAGCTGCATGCTCTAAATTGGTAGTTGCATATATACGTAATAGTACTGTACTCTGTCTTTATGGTGGAATGCCAGGTAGGTGAACTCATACATAAGCCAATGTATTTGATATTTCCTAGCTAAAAAAACCCATCCAGATGGGGCAAATGTTAACATATTTGAATAAATATGCAAATATGTGTTAATATATAGCTAGAATAGAAAATAAACAAAACCAATGATTACATGTAAATATAAATATTTCAGTGCCTACTATCAAAAAAAAAAATACCTCGTTGTAAATAATAATTTTGTATTTGTTATAACTAACTTGTTTCATCATTTCAATTTGACCAGTTTTTTGTTTGTTTATTTTGGCCGGGCACTGCACTAAATGCAGGTGATTAAAAGATGAATCAGCTATATCCTCTTGGTCAGGCTAAGCACTGACTGACAGACACACCAAGAGACAAAAGCAAGAAGGTTGTACCAACATACTTATAGGCAAAAGCAAGAAGGTTGTGGTAAGAGGCAGGAGAGGAGTCACCCTCCATTTCTTCAGGGGGGAACATTCGAGAGCACCTTGCTCCCCCAAGGAGTTATGCTTTATGTGCCCTGTGTCCTCCACCCCAGCTTGCTGGGCCCTGTTACTTGCCCAGGGTCTAAAAGTGCTCCATTATGTCTGGCTTCTGTCAAGGAGTCTGTTGATGTCCTATTGAGACATCTTTCACTACCAGGAAAAACAAACCTACTCAGGATAATATCAAGTAATTATGGTATTACAGAACACGAACATTACCGCACATTGGCCAATTCCCAGCTTTCAACACTGAATGTTGACCATGGACAATTGCCACAAGTTACTAGAGGTGGTCTTCAGAATATAGACATAGGGAGTTGGGAGTATTTCTCATCCTAGTATCATTATTTCTACGTTCAAAGAAATACGTTATTTCTCATACTAGTATCATATTTCTACGTTCATCTGTGTCTAAAACTTAGGTAGTTCATTCAAAATAAATTATTTACTTTATATAAAATACTCCTGCAACATCCAGAAACAGATTTTGCTTCCTCCATATACAGGTGTCTGGGTAGTTTTTAAATCACTTGCAGTGGCTTAAAAACCAGCATACTCATATTTGGGTCAGTGGGCCCAGATTAACAAAAAGGAAATTTGGGCTGAAACAGAAGAAAATACTTTTAAATAATCCTCAAACCTCACCGATATGACAAGCAAATATATAATATAAATACTAGTTTCACTGATCATGGCCAGACTATATCAAAGCAATTTCCTTTTAAGAATTGGTTTGGCACTCATTTGTGTGATGGATGTTTCTAATTTTTTCAACATAAAGGGATGTATTTTAACTGGTCAAAGCTCCTAGAAGTCTATAGGGGCAGAAAACCCCATGTGCAGAATCCAAGGATTTCCAAGTGTTGAATAGTCCCGTCATCTCTTCTTTTCTCTCTGCAGCAGTTTTCAAGACTAATTGCCTTCTCTTGGGTGACTAGGGACAAAGAAATGCCCTGTTACAAAAACAGAATGAAGGAGAAGGTAACCAGTTGGGTGACCAGAGTAAGTGCACGTGATGAAACGGGGCAGGAGAGCAGTCAGGGAACAAGAGGGGAGCTGTTTGCTTCCTGACCTGGGTGAGTCTGACGTCAGGAAGGCATTAAAGGAGCTTCTTCCAGCAGAGGCTGTCTAATCCCAATCATCCCCACATTTTTGACACTGCATGACTTTTTTTCTCTTCGATAATATGGGGTTAAGTGACTTTGCTATAAAAATAGAAAAGAGGGATAAGCTTAACCTGTTGACAGTCTTTAAAAACTATCTTCAAAAACATATTTTTGTGACTCCTTAGTAGTCTTGAACACAATAAGCTTTTGGTTTAAAAACAGCTGCTTTTGGCAAAATCAATTGAGATTGATGTTTTTCTTGTTTACCACTTTCCCTTATTAAAATGTAAGCTCTATGAAAAGGACACCTTGTCTGTCTTGTTCCTTCATAGAACTTCAGATAGAATGTTTCGCCCATAAGAGAGCTCTCCATAAACACTTGTTAGATAAGAATGTGAGTGAATAAATGATTAAATACATTAAATAATTCTTAATTTTGGAGCGTGTCCTCATTGTTCTTTGTAACGTATTCTACACCTTTCCCCAGAGACTGTAGAATGCACTAAGGTACTAATGTCAGGTTTCCTTTCTAGAATATGTGGTACATGTTCTGCGTGACATTCTTAATGGTATAATACAGTTAATAAGATATTGCAAAAAGTAATCATCATAAACTAGACTTTTGGTGGTAAAAATACACATAGGTTTTACATTTTCTTGTGCATTTTGTATGCAAATGTTCTTGCATTTGTTAGAGCTCAATATAGATTAATGTAAAGTCTTTTAAAAGCTTGATTAAAAAAAATTAACCAAGTATTTGAATTATTAAACTAATTGCACAAGTAAAACAATTCAAAAAGGCAGAATTTGTTGTTTATCTGAGAGGTAAGCCAAGGCTATGTCCTGGTAGGAAAATCTTCTCCATGCCCTGAGCTCAGCCTTTGCCCCTCTTTGGTTTAAGCTGAGAGTTGTTCGTGGGGCATCACTTCCCTCGTTCTTGGATGTGATTTGAGTCCTCTCACTCAAGAATCATTTGAAAAAACTGTCTGGATTTCAAAAAGTAGTCATACATAGATAGTCTCTACTGTTTGGAAATGGTCTTACCTATGACACCTGATATGCAAGTTTCTAATAACTAACATTGCAACTTTCTTTGAAGATCCTTGTTAGTTACTGGGAAGGAAGAGGAAATTTCTTTAGACCCAAGGCTTTCAAACTCCATCCAGATGTTTGTCTTGATTGTTTTTAACCAGGTTTCACTTCAGAATCTCTGGCCAAGACTAAAAACATAGAACAGAATGCAATTGTTTTCATATAACTCATTAAAAACTATTTTAAATAAAATTCCCTCAGAACATTTAAAGAGATGAGATATGAGTCAGATATCCTGACTGTACATGGAGTAAAACTTTATACAAAAGAAGGAGTGTTATGCTAAAATTACATTGCTTTAAAATGATGGAATGTGTTTTGTATAAAACAAAGCTTTGTTTAAAATACCCCTAAGAATGCAGTTTTCTAATAAGTTGTCTGAAGTGTGAAGTGATATGGAAAATGGATTCTGTTTATCAATACATAATTATGAAGTAATTTACAATAATGCAGTTATTGACTTAACTTCACCCATGTCCCTTCAGAGGATATTTATATTTTAGGAATGAAATTTAACTAAATTATTGGATAAAGATTGCCACTAAGCAATCCTAATTAGAAAACAAATGCTGATGTGAAAATCATCTTTTATCTTGGGACCCCCCTGATCCTAATATATTTAGTTGTCTTTTTAATAGATTCATGCTGCTATGGCATAACAATTGGGAATATCAGTTCATATCAGTTCTATTGAGGTGAGCCTCGTGCTTCAGCATATGATAAATGGAAAAACATAATATTTCCCCTGAAGTGCACTAACATCTCACATACCAAAAGACAAGCAGAGTGGAATGAACAGCTGGACTACTAGGTCAGGACTTATAGCGATATATGTGTGGGCTTGCTTCAAGAGTGGTTTCCCTCAAAACTCAATGTCGTGAAAAAAAAAGGAAAGAAGAGGAAGAAAGAAAGGAAGAAAAGGCTAGAAGAAAGGAAGTAAGAAGAGAAGATGTCAAGAAAATAAAAGAAAATCTATTAGAAAACAGAGTTTGGCATGTGCAATCATATCTCGGTTTGAATAATAATGAAATAAAGATAATATTATAGTATTTATTGGGTTATCCTCAAGTGCAAGGACCTCCCTGTGATGTACCAATTTATTTAGTCTTCGAGGAAGGCATTATTACTTCTCTTTTACAAATGAACTGACCAAGATGTGGAGGGATTAAAAACATTAAACCAGGATTAGTACCCAAAGAGTCTAGTTGCAAATTCTGTTATTAATCACTATGCATTGGTGCCTCAATATATTTTACAATTTAGTTAATGTTGGAAACAGGAGTGGAAATAACACTGAGGGGACACATTAGAAATTTAGGTGCAAATTCCTGCTGAAGTGGGATGAGGATAGTTGGTAGACAGAACTTGAGGTTTACAGCCCAACTATTCCTTGTACCTAGTGCAGCCAAGAATTTCTCTTATAAATTCAAAACAGTCATGCATTAGTGTTTTATCTCAATAGTCAATGTAACAGTTCCCAAAAGGCAATGCTAAATTTTTGGCTAAAAAATGTAATAATTTCAAGGAGGAACAATAACTTAACTGACCCTCTAGGAGTGCCAAACCAAGCTTTAATTCCAGAGACATCCATACCAAAGTGAAAGAGTCCAGACAAATACCCTTCTGAATTCGACTTTGTTAGTTTCCTAAAAAATGGCTAATCACATTTTTGTTATATCTGGGAAACGTTAGTTTCATAAGGTTGGATCAGAACCGTGGGAGACAAGAATTACCTTATGCTCTTAATCATGAAGAATACAGCCAGAAAGGAAGAGAAATTCTAGTTTTTATGGTTAATAAATAAATGGGCTCAGGAATCAGATGACTCAGGGGTTCCACTTGCTAGACAGGAGACTTTAGACAAGTAACACAGCCTTGCTGAGCCTCAGTTTATTCAGATGTAGAGTGGGAAACCATAATAGCAATGTACAAAGTTATGTAAGAAACAAATAAGATCTTGAAAGTAAGTTTTTATGTGTTTGGATATATGTTGTGCTTCTTCTGTTTTCCCATAAAGCTTAAGGTCAAAGGGTTACAGCTTCTCCTTAAACCGGTCCTTGATGGCAAACAACACAGAAGACTTCAATCCTGATGCAGCATTAAAATTACATAATTGTAGGAGTTAACAAAAATGTTAGACGTTATCTAGCATAACTGTGCAGCCAGTGTGAGATCCATGCCTGTTCTCATCTTGAACATCATCAGGGACAGGAGCGCAGAACCTCATGTGGCAATCCTCTCCAGTTTGGATTGTTCTGAACTCTTTCTCAGATTCTAAGTTTTTCCAAGTTGTGCCCTCTAGCAATAGGTAATAGGCCTACATTATCTCCCATGGAAGAGTCCTTCAAAAAATGTGAAGATTGCTTTTGCCATTTGTGGAAAGATTTCTTTCTTCAATGTTAAAAAAATGTTTTTGTTTTTTGGTTTTACTTCATCAAGTAATATGCTCTTCAGGTACAGCAACATGTCATGCACCTTCCTCTGGGAATAGCCTAATCTGTCAATGGTCTTTTGATTACAGAGGCTATTATTTTCTTTGGCAGTACATTATACTTCTATTATTATTATTATCATCATCATCATCCAAATAGTTTTTCAGTAGTTATATACTGGCTTAAGTTAAGCTTACTAATAAATTAATAGTTTTTAATATTACACCAAGTATGCCCTACCCTATATTCTACAAAATATTAAAAAAATTCCAAAATAAACAAATCACAGGACTTTGTATACTCATATATTCCCATTACATTTATTTTTATTTTTTATGGTTCTACTTGCATATTACAATTTTGAATTTGGATTCCAGCATCCATTCGATTCATCGTTTTTGTCATCTGTGAATTTGATATTCATAATTTTAAGGGGTCAATTGTAAAGATAACCGTGGTCCTTTGACTCTATAATCTTATTAAAAAGGTTCAGCAAACTAAATCATTGACAGATTTGGGTCATAGTCATGGGAGACAGGCCAGTAATAAAGCCAAGTGTCACTGCCAGGAGCAGTTATCAAGCATAAGAAATCAGAATGACAGTTAATATCGTGAGTGAGACATGCTCAAGAAACAGTGTCAGGCTGGCAAAATCCACGGAATAGAAAGCAGTGAAAAGTAAATCGAGGGATCCTTTGTGTTTTCAATCTTTGACTTACAAATCAAGGAAGCAGTAGAAGAAAACTCATTCTGTGTCACTGCAGAAAGGAAATATAACCAAATCTGCCCTCTTGTCCTCTTACTCCTGAGACCTTCCTGGTAGGATCCAACATGTTCTGAAGACAGCTGCTAACTGCAATAGAACAGGTGTAAAGAACCAGGAGCAGTTCTCATCAAAAGTAATTTGCCAAAATAGAGCTCCTGTAACTTACCAGGACTATTCATATGAGTTGTTTTCCTTCAGTTTATGTACTACAAGATTCCTAGAATTTCTATTCAACATTCTGTATCTCAGGAAAGAGAATACAAAGCAAGGTACTCCTACTTAAAATTTTCTCAAGTTTGTCCCCAGGTATTGTACTAAGTGCTAATTCCTAATAAACTTTCTCAAAATCTCATTGAAACTTCCAGCTTTCATTATGACATGCATAGAAGAAAAGGCTGAGCAAACTGAAAATCAACTACTCTAATTCCATTAGAGAATTGAGATCAAGGGCAAACCTCTGTTTTGAAACCTGGAGAGCTAGGTGATATAGAAAATCACAGCTTATTAGGACCAGAAGCTGCTGGAGCTGTGAACTGGTTGAAACACTTCAACAGTAATTGAGGAATTGCTGGAAAATGAATGTGGACTCGCTTGAGAGATAAAAATGCACAGGAACCCAAAATATAGGAGCACCCACTTTTATGAATTTATCTCCAGGAGTTCCACCAGGTTCTCATGGCGAAGATCTGAGAAAAATCTCCTTGGGATTTCATCAGGAGAGGTGAAAAGTATCTATTTTGAAATATACCCAGGAGAAAAGTGTATATCACATCAACAGGCTAAAGAAGAGATTGGTGAACCACAGGAGATTTTTAGGGCAGTAGAACTATTCTGTATGATACTCTAATGGTAGGAACATTGTTATGCATTGATAAAATCTGTAAAACTGTGTAACACAAACAGTAAACCCTAATGTAGACTATGGACCATAGTTAATCATAATGTATCAATATTTGTTCACCAACTGTAACAATTATATCACATAAATGTAAGATGCTTATAATAGGGGAATGGTGCTGGGGAAAGAGGGTGCCTGAGAACTCTGTTATTATTTGCTCAGGTTTTCTGGAAATCTAAAACTCTTCTAAAAAATAAAAGTCTATTCATGAAAAATAAACTCATTGAATATGTTTGCTGTTTGGATCCAGATGGAGGAACTTTCAACAAAAGCCCATATACTCCTTTCCCCCGATCTACAAGAAACAATGAAAAGTGGCCTCCTGCTGGCTGCAGTTCTGGATAGTCAATGTCTCACAAAACGTTCCCAGTGTATTCATGCTCACTTTAGTATGTCAGCAAGGAACTTAACCTGACCCATGTTTTATCTAAAGCCTGCTTTATTAATTTTCAAATACTCCACACCTCCCAAGATAAGCATAATTTCAAAGGTAGAGGGAATATATTGATCATATAGATATCTGAACTACCCGAAGAGTTGAAATTGAGTGGATTTTCTGTAGATCAAAAATTAACAGGGTTAGTAGTAACTCCCCTAAGCCTACCCTCAAGAAAGCAGAACTACCATGTTCTCTCAGCTATGGTGTGAACGTAGTCCACAGAAGTTAAAAGTCACATGCGGGGTAGTTAAGGAAACCAGCTTAAGTTTGGGTTCAGTTTTGCCAACTACTAGCTGTGTGGCTTTCGGCAAGTTGCTTAATATTTCTGAGATCATTTTGTCGTCTATAGAATGACAATAACATTAACTTCAGTATAGAGTTATTATTATTATTAAATTAAATAATGTGTGTAAATTTGTAACCCGCGTGTAATAAGTACAAGTGTACTTCAAAAAGTTCATGCAAGTCTCATATTATCTTTTAACTCTATTTGTCCACGAACTTTTTGAAGTACCCTCATACACAATAAATGGTAGCTATTATTTGGATCTGAAAGGACTTTAGAGATTTTAAAGATGAAAAGTTGAGGTTCAAAAGCACAAAATTACTTTTGAAGCTCATAAAGCAATGTCATTTATAGAGTACCTGCTGTGCTATTACAGAGCATTGTTATAGGCAATTTATGGGAATGAAGAAAAAAGAAAAACATGATGTTTTCTGCCCCAAATTAAGACTGGCTTTAAAATGTTGTGATTTAAAAACCAACTGACAGAAGAATTCATTCTATATCATTTCCTGTTCTCTCCATAATTTTTCTCGTCTTTCTGGCCACTGAAGCAGTTGGAGAAGGGAAGGCCGGGGAGGAGAGACTAGGCAAAGGGGCCTTGATCATAGGGGAATGGGATAATTTAAGCACATTTCGCAAAGACCTCAAGCTGCTGCTTTTTAGTTTTACTCAAATGGGAGGAGGTGTGGGGGAGGAGGTGTGGGGGAGGAGTGGGGTCCATTTCTGTAGTACCAGGGGTTTTAGGGCTTCATCTTGCATTTTATGGGATTATTTGTGTCTTGAGACATACAGAGGAGGATTGTCTTATGGCATCTTTTAAGATCAGAGACTTCAGATTTGTTTTGTTGAATACTCGTGGATCACCAATCCATTCAACAAACTGATTAGCCTAGGTAAAAATGGGTCTTGGGAAACAGCAGTTCCTTTACCATCTTAATTACTATCTAACACCATGAATAAGTGATGGAGAATAGATTATATCAAAATTTATTCAAGATCCCAGGTCTCTGCTGAAATGCAACATCCTAGAGAGTATCCATTAAATACAATCTCCCTTTTTCCCCTCCCCAATACCAGCCAAATTGTTTCCATTACTCTACTCTGTTTCTTTCCACTATTTGCACTTATTAACATTTAGTTACACAAGTATTTGTTCCTTTCCTTGTTTATCGCTCTCTTACATTAAATTTTTAACTCCCCAAGAGTGAGACCATGTCTGTTTTATTCACCAAAATATGCATCGTTCCTTTCACATTACCTGACAGAGTGGCACTCAGTAATATCTGCTGACTGATTAACTGAAGAAATGAATAATCTTGCAATAATGCCATGTCCAGTGTTTGCCAAGTTAGAGAAAGCATGCATCTGTCAGCTTAGGGATTTTACATTTACAAGGTATTGTTGGCTAGAACCTGATGACAATCAAAATAAAGTAGACTTCCCACACGTATCAGGGAAAACAAAGCTTGGATATAAATATAAACTCGAAGAAATATTAACGGTTCAGAGCCATTTTTCCTTGAATATTTCAAGAATTAAATCTAGAATAAAATGAAGCTAGGATTATTTACCAATTAGGATCCATTCAGCCAATGGAAGATGTGGTACAGGTAAGTAAATATAATAAAATATAACACAGCTGGATGCAAAGGTTAGAGTGGTTGATACATGAATGCGACAAGACACCATTATTGAAAATTGAGTTTCTTAAAATTAAAACGAAAAGGTTTGGGATATTAGTAATATTTGTAGTCAATAGTAAGTAGATAAAGGTTTCATAATGACATATTAGTCAAGAATTGTGTTTTTCTAAGTGACCAATGCATCATGTAATAAAAAAAAATTTTTTTATTAACTATTCCAAATATTTTATCTGAAATCATTTGTTGTTATTTAATATAGAAACCCCTCTGATACTATAAGGGAAAGCTGACAATGGCAACAGGTTTTGGAAAGATTATTTTTAATATTTGGCATAATAGTCTATAATGATTCCTATGGCTCTGACCACTCAGAAATTGAATTAAAACATAGGTAAGTTTGAATCCTCTCACAATGCCTTAATAACAATTAAAATTTATGTGCTGCTTTTATAGCTATAATTTCATTTGACCTTTGGTGACCCTTTAAAATTTTTCCAATTGTTTTCAGCTCCCTGAAATACCACAGTTATTTTTTTGAGGAAAATATCCTAACTTTGATTAAAATAAAATCGCTTGAGATAATGGAAGCACTTTCGGCATTAGCCATGAACCAGGATGTGGATTTGTGGGAAGGAAGGACCTGGAGAATAAATGCAAATGCAGATGTAATTGGTATGAAACCATGAGCAAAGCTCAAAGTCAGAAATCACTGCAGTGTGTTCTTTGGGTGGATATTAAGGAAATAAGAGTAAATGAATTGAAAATAGCACTATGAAAGACTTAAGAGCATCACTAGTAAATAAAATTACCATGATAAACATCTATACATACCATGTTGACAGTTTAAATTTATTACATAGAGATGCAATTCCAGTCATATGGTAGTCTGGCTTTTTTGTTAAACCTTTTTGCTGTAAAAAAAAAAAAAAAAACGAAAAATAATAGATAAAATATTTTTAAAATATATGGTGGAACAAGAATTCTAGACTTGCTTTTCTTTCTTTTTTATTTTATTGTAAATTGACAATTTATAATTGTGTATATTTATGGGGTATAAAGTGATGCAATGATTTGTAAATGCAATGTGGAACAATTAAGTCAAGGTAATTAATATATCCATTACTTCAAATACTTATTTTTTGTAGTGAGAACATATGAAATATACTCTGAGCAATTTTAAAATGTATATTACTATTACTTACAATTTTCAGCACAACGTGCAATAGGTCTCAAAACAAAACAAAACCCTTATTTCTCCTGTCTGAGATTTTGTACTCTTTGACTATCATTTTTCCTTCTCTACCTCCCACCAGCATGCATAACCATCATTCTGCTCTCTGCTTTTATAAGTTCAATTGTTTTATATTCCACATATAAGTTAGACCATGCAGTTTTCTTTTTTCTGTGCCTGGCTTATTTACTGTGACCAAGTGAGATTTATTCCATATATGCAAGGCTGGATCAACATTTGAAAATTATTTAATGTGATGTATCACATCACAAGACTAAAGAGCATAATCACACAATGACGGGTGCTGAATATGGCTGAATTTAATGTCCATTTTTGATTAAAAAAAAAAACTCTCAGCAAGCTAGGAATAGAGGGGAACTTTTACAACCTCATGAAGAGTATCTATAGAAAACCTACAGTTAACATAATGGATGGTTTAAGACTAAAGCTTTCCTTCTAAGATCTGGAACAAGTGAAAATGTTTGCCTTCACCATTCTTATTTGACATAGTACTAGAAGTTCTAGTCAGCACAATAAGGCAAGAAAAAAGAAATAAAAGGAGTACAGATTGGTAAGGAAGAAATAAATCCACCTTTACTTATAGACAATGTGATTTTCTATTGAAAGATATCCCAAGAAATGTACAAAAAAAAGTTCTTAGAACCAATAAATGAGTGCCCTAAGGTTGAAAGATATAAGATCAGCATGAAATAAGCAATTGCATTTTTAAATATTAGCAAAGACCATGAAGAAACCAAATAAAAATGCAATAGCATTTACAATTGTTTCAAAGAAAATAAAATACCTATGCATAAATCTAAAAAAAAATTATGTTCAGGATATATATTGAAAATTGCAAAATGCTGATGAAAGAAACTAAAGACTTAAACTTGGAGAAATATACAATATTCTTGGATAGGACATCTCAACACAGTAAAGATGTCATTTCTTTCTAAATTGACATATAGGATCAATGCAAGCCTCTCATAATCCCAGCAAGATGTTTTGTTTTGTTTTGTTTTGTTTTGTTTTGTATATGTAGAGAAGCTTATTGTAAAATTTATATGAAAAGAGAAAATAGTCTTGGATAGCCAAAATAATTTCCAAAAAAGATTAAAGTGGGAAGAATCACTCTTCCTGATTACAAAGATTACTTACACAGTAATGAATACAATGCAGTACTGCTACTGAACAGCAGAGGTTCTGATATTGTTACTTTGGAGGAGATTACCAAATGACTAAACATTTTGGTTATCTTAATGTAAATGACAATTATGGCAATAATAGTTTGATAAGTACCCTTACTCTTAGAAATCCAAACAATTACTTTCAAGAGTTCTCACTTTAAGATTAAAACAGATTTGGGGGCATTTATTACTGAAATTAATAACCAGCTCTAGGAGTTTTTTGATAGAATATTTAGGTTTTTTTATATATAGTATTATGTCATCTGCAAATAGGGACAGTTTAACTGCATCTTTTCCAATCCGGATGCCCTTTATTTCTTTCTCTTGCCTGATTGCTCTAGCTAGTACCTCCAGTACTATGTTAAGTAGAAGTGGTAAGAGTGGGCCTTCCATATGACCCAGCAATCCCACTTCTGGGTACGTACCCAAAGGAATGGAAATCATCATGTCAAAGGGATACCTGCACTGCCATGTTCATCACAGCTCTGTTTACAAGAGTCAAGATATGGAACCAACCTAAATGTCAATTGACAATTGGATAAGGAGACTGTGGTATGTATACAGCATGGAATACTACTCTGCCATAAAAAGAATGAAATTCTCCCATTTGCAACAATGTGGATGAGTCTGGAGAAACTTATGTTGAGTGAAATAAGCAAAGCACAGAGGGATAAATACTGCATGTGCTCACTCATAAGTGGGAAATAAGAGAGAAAGAAGGAAGGAAAGAAAGACCACAGTGGTGTGTTGGACTTGCAGAGGGAGAGAGCAGACCTAGGGATACAAGTGGAGTGGGGGGAAAGTGGGATGGGGAGGGAGGTCGGGGATAATTGGGTGGGAGACACAGGGTACAATTGCAATTTGTGGTAATGGGCATGCTGCCAGTACAGATTTGGGCTTCACATCATGGGCACGAGGGGTGACAATCAGCTTTGTATCTCATGGATATTCATAACCAATAAAAAAAGATTAAAACAAAGTTATCTATATGTTTATTATATAGATAAATCAAGATGGCATGGAAAGATAAACATACAGATCAATAGAACAGATATAAAACCGCACAAATGTGCTTAATTATTTTTTACAAAGGTGCAAAATCAATGCAATGGAAGGAGGATTGTCGGTCAACAGGCAATGCTTGGAGCAATTCAATATCCACAGGCAAAGAAAAAAAAAGAAAAAGAAAAAAAAGCAAAGGAAAAAAATGTCAAACTAAAACTTACATCTTATACAAAATTTAACTCAAAATGGATTATAACCTTAAATATAAAACATAAAAATGTAAAACTTTTAGAAAAAAATAATAGGAACTGTTTGGTACCTAGGGCTAGGTAAAGTGTTCTTATACTTCATGCCGAAAGCACAATTCATTAAAGGAAAAATTGAGAAACTGAACTTCATCAAACATACAAGCTTTTGTTCTGCAAAACTGTCAAGAGAACAAAATGACAAATTGTAATAGAATTACCACTACCCATCTATTAGAATGGCTCAGATAAAAAATAGTGATAATATGTACTGTACGTAGAGAACCTGGATCACTTGTATAGACCTGGTAGAATGGTGCAGTCACTCTGAGAAGTTGTTGGCATTTTTTTAAACTGCAGATGGATTTACTGCACAACCAGCATTTGTACTTGGGCATTTATCCCAGCAAAATAAAAACTTATTTTCATGCAGAAACTTGTACATGGATGCTTTCAGCAGCTTTATTTGTAACAGCCCCAAACTGAAAACTACCCAGATGTTCTTTAATGAGTGAATAGTTACACAAACACGGTACAACCATACCATGGAATACTATTTAGTTTACATTTCACAGTAATATTTTGGGTTGTTTATTTGAAAATTTTACTAGTTTTTGAAATTCAGTTTGAAGCTAGTTGTGCCAGTCTCCTCTCTCCTTTCTTCCCACATGTCTTCTTAAATATTATAAATTCAATGAAATTCCCTTGTGGGCTAATTCAATATTTAACCAGTAAAAACTTATCCAAGATTACTCAGTTATAAAGCATGGATGGATATTGCTATACGCCTGGAAAACTCAGGCATCATATTCCCAATGTACTTAGCATTTGTTTTTTGCTATTAAACATGCACACACACAGTCACGCACACACTTTTCAAATTTTCTCTGCCTGTGTCTGAATTAGTTGACCCATTCAAATCTAGAATTTTGATAAAATGAGTTATACAGGTAAGTATTAAAAATGTTCTAGTGTTATATTTTAATATCCATTTCTATCCATTTTTTTTCACAAATACAGACAAACATCAGCCTTATTTATCCCTATCTTGACATCAGGATCAAAGCACAACCACTCATAAGCCTAATGGGTATGGTTCAAGAGACCTCAGTACTCTCAAAATCCTTCTCTCACTAAAACATCGTAGTCTGCCTGAAATTTTCATTGGTTTGTTTGTTTCTTCCTTTGGGTTAAATGACAGCTTAAAGTGTAAATGCATTATTAGGAGGGGCAGAATGGTATAATAAAAATATTATCCAACCAGACTTGGCTCTAGCCCTAGCTCTGCCACAACTGAGTTATATGAATTCGGAAAAAAATACCACTTCATCAAATTTGCTTTGTGACACTGATATGGACCAAGTTAGTGGTGTGCAAGCAGTTTCTTAGACCAAGGAACACTTTGTTTTACTAAAATCTCATGAGACAAGTCAAAATGGAAGAATTAAATAGAGCCTCTATGGAGGAAGCAGAGCAAGAAGCCAAGACCTAGGAGCTCATTTTTTTCTTCTCTGCCTCCACTGGCCCCTGCAACAACTTCTGTGGTTCCTTAGAGCATAGCTCAAATACTTCTGAATAAGATGATCTCGAGGAATCCTTTATAGTTTTAAATTGTTTGTATGCCTTTTTAGAGAAGGGGACAAAAATGGAGTGATTCCAAAGGAAATCTATGGAATTTAAAGCTTCCAGGGAAGAGCCAGGGACCCCGCTGCTGGAGGAGATGAGAAGGCAGTGTTGGGCAGCGGGCCATCCTGTGCTGCTTCTGCTGTGGTTGGACTGGTACTTTAGGGGGTGCATGACATTACCCCTGGAGTGAGTCACATGCTAGCATAGCCTAAAATAGCACCTGAGGAGCATCAGCATTTCATGGCCAGGCAGGACTACAAAACCAGTGCCAGGGATTGCCCTCCTCTGTACTTATACTCTGTGGAAAAGCCCCCAAGAGGGAGATCAGAGTACTAATAGAAAAGGGGTCACTGTACAGTGAAGACTCCCCCCAAAAAGTTTGCTGCAGCCATCACCTAAATATTGCTTCCTAGGTGCTGGGACAGACAGCAGAGGGCAAGTGTCTTGTCCATCAGCTCTACCACCATGCCAGTGCTGGTCGCAAGACTCTACCTTGTTATTCCAAACGAGGAGGCTTTGAGTCACATCCAGGACATTCTGGTTAGTGACAACCAGCCACGGTTCAAAGCTGAAGATGATCTTGGCAGCTTAGTTCAATCCTAACCAAAGCGATGCTTTATTATCTAGCAGATGCAACTTGGGCATTAGAAATTTGCTAGCATTTGACTTTGACAACAAAATTGGAGAGAACAGCAGTGAGATCTGGACTGTTCAGTACTTCTGAGACAACATTCCTATTGGACGAAGAGCTCCTTACCAAAAAAGTGAAAGAACTTATGGGCAAAGTCTTATTATTTAGGAGATGAAGGACTAAAGATCAATGACAGCAGCATATTGACAAGAATGGTCATTCTTTTAACCTTTATTTGCAAGAAAAAAAATACACATTTGACTGTATAATCATTTTAAATTTAAAAAATAGCTTTCATATATTGGATTTTATTTTATTTTATTTTATTTTTATTTTTATTTTTTTTTAACTTCTATTTTGTCGATATACATTGTGGTTGATTATTGCTCCCCATCACCAAAACCTCCCTCCCTCCTCCCTCTCCTCCCTCCCCCCCAACAATGTCCTTTCTGTTTGCTTGTCGTATCAACTTCAAGGAATTGTGGTTGTTATATCTTCTTCCTCCCCACCCCCGTTTTGTGTGTGTGTGTGTGTGTGTGTGTGTGTGTGTGTGTGTGTGAATTTATATATTAATTTTTAGCTCCCACCAATAAGTGAGAACATGTGGTATTTCTCTTTCTGTGCCTGACTCGTTTCACTTAATATAATTCTCTCAAGGTCCATCCATGTTGTTGCAAATGGCAGTATTTCATTCGTTTTTATAGCTGAGTAGTATTCCATTGTGTAGATGTACCACATTTTCCGTATCCACTCATCTGATGATGGACATTTGGGCTGGTTCCAACTCTTGGCTATTGTAAAGAGTGCTGCGATGAACATTGGGGAACAGGTATACCTTCGACTTGATGATTTCCATTCCTCTGGGTATATTCCCAGCAGTGGGATAGCTGGGTCATATGGTAGATCTATCTGCAATTGTTTGAGGAACCTCCATACCATTTTCCATAGAGGCTGCGCCATTTTGCAGTCCCACCATAAAAGACAACCAACAGAGTGGGAGAAAATATTTGCAAAATATACATCTGACAAAGGATTAATATCCAGAATATATAAGGAACTCAAACAACTTTACAAGAAAAAAAACAAGCAACCCAATTAAAAAATGGGCGAAAGAGCTAAGTAGGCATTTCTCTAAGGAAGATATACAAATGGCCAACAGACATATGAAAAAATGCTCAACATCACTCAGCATCCGGGAAATGCAAATCAAAACCACACTGAGATACCATCTAACCCCAGTTAGGATGGCTAAAATCCAAAAGACTCTGAACCATATATTGGATTTTAAAAGCTGAGTTTTCAAAATGTGTTTAATGGTGTATCCACAAGTTCAAAAGCTTCTGATGTCATTTATGTCACTGGAAAACATTCCTTCTTATATTATGTGACCATTATATTATGTGGTGGAGGGAGGAAGTCTTAGTGTAATTGGCAGAGTGAAAACTAAAGCAAAGAGCATAGGATGCTTGTTGTTTACACAGGTGAACTGCAGAAAGGATCTCTGAACAGCAACCTTCTTAAAGAAGGGCGCCGCTACCATGCCATGAAAAAGATTTATTTTGCAAAAGGTCATTTTTGCAACGTCTCCAAATCTTGACCCTGTGAAATCTTTTATGGTGGTTAGTCTTCTGTCAAAATAGTTTTCATTTAAAATTTCTCTTAAAGGAGCAGCATGACGACAATGAAGCTATGTGTTACTTAGGGTTAGGTGGGTTTGGCTACACACAACAAAACTCAGACACATAAACAAAAGCAATAGTTTATTTCTCTTTCATGGAAAAGTGTCTGTCAGTAGACAGCATAGGATTGATAGAGTGGCTCCAAAACATGCAAAAAGTACAAGTCCTTTATCTGGTGTCATTGCCATCGGTACTGTGAATCTTCTACTTCATGGTCCACGATGTCCACCTGAGCTCTGGGCGTCACATCTTTAACCAAGCCCTAGGGAAGAAAGAGGAGAGATATGTGTCTTTCTGCTAATAAAGATGCTTTGTAATGTTGTACACAACACATCCCCTTCCATGTCATCAGCCAAAATGTAATGACATGAGCTCACCTGCTGCAAGAGAGGCCAAGAAATGTCATCCTTTTAATGGGTGATCATTTTATCCAGAAAAAAAGAATTCTCTTATTAAGAGATATAAGAGAACAGACACTGGTGTGGCAATTAGTAGTCTCAGTCAAAAGGTAAATACAAGGTATGTTTTATTTTAAAATTTATTTCAGAAATCCTGATAATTGTATTTTAGAGGTATCTGTTTATCTAAGATAGATAGATAGATAGATGATAAATAGAATCTATTTTCCAGGTTTTCACCACTTCCAGCATTTGCTTTTAAAATAAATTTAATCAATACTTTTAAATATATGTTCTAACTTTATTACTTATCATCAGAGAAGGTAGGTCCCCTGAGGATAATTGACATGTTCAACTGTCATCTTCCAATGATTGGCAATGGAATCTCAAAAAAAATTATAAGAAAACTTCTAGGGATACAAATTAATATTTAACATTTTAATTGGCTGTTTTACAAATGGGTATGAACAGTGAATCACCTTATCTCAAACGTTTTGAAGAAGCCAATGTAATTTTCAAATTCTTCTGTTTGGCTATAAATAACCAGTATCTTAGTAGGGTATTTTTATTTCTTTCCAAATTACTGACAGAAACCCAGAAAAAAATGCATTGAGTATAACATATGTGAAAAATAATGGATAATTCTTAATCGTTTACTTTGTAAATATAAAATGAAATGAACACATTTCATTTCTTTACTTTAGTGGCAGTGATTCAGAGAATAAACAAATTAAATCATGTGAAACACTTTCAGTTAGCTTTAGAGTTTATTATTTATTTGTTGAGGCTAGGAAAACCTTATAGGTTGTAGTATCAATACAAATTGATGTACATTTTTGAACTGTGTAAGATTTGTATTTCAGTTTACGAAAGTTGGGTGGGAAAAAAACTATCCTCATAAGTTTTCATATTTGTCCATAAACTGTTCCTAGATTGATAATTAAAAACTATTTTATGAGTATAAGTTATATATTAATGCATTGTGCAAATTCCTTCTAACTTTCACAAATATCAAAATATTAACTTACTGTATGTTATTACAGAGTCTGTATTCTCACACTCCAATCTAGGCATTTTAGGTATTTTTTTAATACCTTTTTTTGACATTTATTATATCATAGACCATTGAAATATGATAATGACAGATAAAAATTATTTTCGCTCTACAATTGGGTTGTGTGTATTTTCTTTCTCTTTTTTTAGCATTTAGTTTTACACATTTGTTGGGAAAGTGTGTTGTTTCATACGTGCATATACTGCACAATGGCTCACTTAGGGTGGACAACATAATTTTGTACTTCCCTCCCCAGTCCTCCTCCCCTCCTGGCCTCGGGTAACCATTATTCTACTCTGTACTTCAATGAGAACTACTTTTTGTAAAAAAAATAGATTCCACTTATGAGTGAAATCAAGCAGTATTTGTCTTTCTGTGCCGGGCCTACTTCACTTAACATTATGGTTTCCAGTTCCATCCATGATGAGATATAATTTCTTTTTGTAGCTGAATAGTAGTATTCCATTATGAATATAGACCACAGGTTTTTTTAGTCTTTTCATCTGTTGATGGACATTTAGGTTGATTCCATCTCTTTGCTATTCTGAATAGTGTTGCAATGAACATGGGAGTGCAGGTGTCTTTTTGACATATTGATTTCATTTCCTTTGGGAATATTATCCAGTAGTGTGATAGCTGGGTCGTAAGGTAGATCTATTTTCAATTATCTGAAGAAACTCCATACTTTTTTCCACAAAGGCTGTACCAATTTACATTCCCACCAACAATGTGGGAGGGTTCCCTTTTCTCTACATCCTCACCAGTATTTGTTATTTTCTGCCTTGTTGATAATTTTTGTTTATTTACTTATTTTTATTTTTTATTTTTATTGATTGTACAATTCGTGGGGCACGGAGCTGACCATCAGCACCTGTGCCCAAGATGTGGTGATCAGATCAATACTGTCAGCATGCCCACCATCTCAAATTGAAATTAGTCACCATGTCCCCCACCCGACCTCTCCCTAACCCCCTGTCCCTCTGCCCCAGCAACCCTAGGTCTGTTCTCTCCCTCTGCAATTCCATCATATCACTGTGGTCTTTCTTTCCTTCCTTCTTTCTCTCTTAGCTCCCACTTATGAGTGAGGACATGTGGTATTTTTCCCTCTGTGCCTGGCTTATTTCACTTAACATAATATTTTCCAGGCTCATCCATGTTGCTACAAATGGTAAAATTTCATTCTTTTTTTTTTAGCCATTCTAATTGGGGTGAGATGATATCCCACTATGATTTTTATCTGCATTTCCCTGATGATTAGTAGTTTTGAGCATTTTTTCATTGACTTGTTGGGTATTTGCATGTCATCTTTTCAGAAATGTCTGTTTAGGTCCTCTGCACATTTTTTTGTGTGTGTGTGACCGGTAAGGGGATCGCAACCCTTGGCTTGGTGTCACTTGCACCGCGCTCAGCCAGTGAGCACACCAGCCATCCCTATATAGGATCTGAACCCGCGGCGGGAGTGCTGCCGCGCACCCAAGCACCGCACTCTTCCGAGTGTGCCACAGGGCCAGCCCCCTCTGCACATTTTTAATTGGGTTATTATTATTATTATTATTAATTATTATGATGATGATTATGCTGTTGAGTTGTTTGAGTTCATTATATAATCTACGTATTCTACAGCCCCTTGTATGATATATCATTGACAAACATTTTCTCCCATTCTGTAGGTTGTCTCTTCACTTTGCTGACAGTGGCCTTTGCTGTGCAGAAGCTTTTTAGTTTGATGGAGTCCCATTTGTGTATTTTTTCTTTAGTTGCCTGTGCCTTTGTAGTCTTCCTCCAAAAAGCACCTCCCACTCCCATTTTGTGAAGCATTTCCTCTGTTTTCTTCTGATAGTTTCATAGTTTCAGGTCTTAAACTTAGGGGTTAAATCCATTTTGAGATGGTTTTTGTGTATGATGAGAAATAGGAGTCTGGTTTCAGTCTTCTGCATGTGGATAACCAGTTTTCCTCAGCACCAGTTATTGAAGAGGCTGTCTTTTCCCCACTATTTATTGTTACCACTTTTATCGAAAATCAGTCACCTGTAAGTACGTGGGTTTGTTTCTGGGCTCTCTATTTTGTTCCATTGGTCTGTATGTCTACTTTTATGTCAATATCATGCTATTTTGGTTACTATAACTTTATAGTATATTTTAAAGTCAGGAACAGTGATGCCTCCAACTTTGTTCTTTTTGTACAAGATTGCTTTTGCTATATGGGGTCTTTTGTGATTCCATACAGATTTTAAGATATTTTTTTCTATTTCTGTGAAGAATGTCATTGGTATTTTGATAGGGATTGCTTTGAACATGTACATTGCTTTGTGTGATACGGACATTTTGATGATGTTTATTCTTCTCAACCATGGACATGGGATATCTTTCCATTTATTTGTATCTTCTTCAATTTTTTTCACCAGTGTATTGCAATTTTCATTGTACAAGTCTTTCACTTCCTTGGTTAAATTTACTCCTAGACATTTCATTTTTGGGTTCCTATTGTGAATGGGATTTCTTTCTCGATTTCTTCTTTGGCTATTTCATTATTGGCATAAGGAAGTCTACTGAATTTGTGTTCATTTAGTATCCTGCCACTATACTGAATTCATTTACTAGGTCTAGTAATTTTTAGATGGCGTCTTTAGGGTTTCCTATGTACAGGGTCATGCCATCTACAAACAGGGATATTTGGACTTCCTCCTTTCTAATTTAGTTGCCCTTTATTGATCTTTTTTGCATTATTGAGCTGGTTAGGACTTCTAGTACTATGTTGAATAAGAGTGGGGAAAGTGAACATCCTTGTCTTATTACAAATCTTAGAGGAAAAACCTCCAATTTTTGTTCATTCAGTATATTAGCTATGGGTTTGTCCTATTTGGCCTTTATTTTGTTAAGTTACATTCCTCTATATCTAGTTTGTTGAGTGTCTTTATTATGAAGGGTGTGGAATTTTCTCAAATGCTTTTTCTGCACTTGTTGAAATGATCATTTTTTTCCTTCATTTTGTTGATGTGATGTATCACATTTATTGTTTTATGTAAGTTGAACCATCTTTGCATTCCTTGAAAGAATCCCACTTGATCATGGTGAATGATCATTTTAATGTGTTCTTGGATTCTGTTTGTCAGTAATTTGTGGAGGATCTTCACATCTGTGTTCATTAGGCATACTGGACTGTAGTTTTCTTTTTTGTTGTATCATTTTCCTATTGTATAAGGTTAATGTTGCCCTTGTAGAATGAGTTTTGAAGTGTTCTCTCCTCTTCAGTTTTTTGGAAAAGTTTGAGAAGAATTGGTATTAGTTCTTCTTTAAATGTTCTTGCTTTTGTTTTGCTAGGACAGTGCTGGTATATACCTGTTCTCCCAGCATAATTGTTAATGCTGCCCCCTTTCACTGTTAAATGGTCACTGTTTGGATGACATATGGTCACCCCAGTGTTACTGAACTTTAAAATTGGTATGTATTCTCTCCCCTGGAGATCATTCAAGCCTCTAGAGGGACCGGAAGGCTTCTGGAAGGTAACTGCATTCTTCTTCACCTCCCTCACTATTAACTTGCACTGACTACTTCAAAAGCCTCTAGCTAGGGACCTCCTTTCTGTGCAGGTGGATACAGGAGGTGGCAATAAAAGTATGCTTGTGTGTTTTAAACTTGCTGTAAGGCAAACATGCACACACAAGTGAACATGTGTACACATACACACAGCCAAAAATAAAATTTACTTAATAAATAAATAAATGTCTGATAGAATTAGGCAATTAGCCATCTGGTCCTGAGGGGTTCTTTGTTAGGAGACTTTAAATTACTGCTTCAATCTCATTATTTGTTATTGGTAGTTTAGGTTTTCAGTTCATGAATCAACTTTGGTAAGTTGTATGTGTCTGGGAATTAGTTCATTTCTTCTAGGTTTTCCAGTTTTTTCGCATATACTTGTTCGTAGTAGTCTCTTATGATCCTTTGCATTTCTGTGGTACCAGTTGTAATGTCTCATTTTTCATTGTTGATCTTATTTAAGTCTGCTCTCTTTTATTCTTCATTAGTCCAGTTAAATGTTTATTCATTTTGTTTATCTTTTTAAAAAACCAACTCTTTGTTTTATCTCTCTTTTGTATTGCTTTTAATCTCTAATTCATTTATTTCTGCTCTGGTCTTTCTTACTTCTCTCCTTCAAAACTGATTTTGAGTTTGGTTTGTTCTTGTTTTTCTAGGTGTAAGTTGTTTATTTGGAGTCTTTCTTTTTTATGTAGGTATTTATTGCTATAAACTTCCCTCTTAGAACCGATTTTGTTGTAGCCCGCAGTTCTGTTATGCTGCATTTTCAATTTCATTTGTCTCCAAAAATATTTTAACTTCTTTTTTGATTTCTTCTTTGACCCATTCATTGTTTAGGAGCCTGCTGTTTAATTTCCTTGTATTCATATGCTTTCTAGTGGTCCTTTTGTTGTTGATTTCTCATTTTATTCCATTGTGATGGAGCAAGATAGTGGGTTTGTGTACCACTCTTATGACGCTGGAGTATTCTGAGATTGTCTGTGAACTTACTTTACTAATGAATCGTGACCCTCCAAAGGTTTTCTTGCTGATCCTCAGTGTTGTCTTCTTTCCCATTGAAGACTCCCTTTAGCATTTCTTGTAATGCAGGTCTGTTGTTGATGAATTCTCTTAGCTTTTGTTTGTCTGGGAAAGATTGTATTTCTCCTTCACATTTGAAGGTTAGTTTTGCTGGATAGAGGATTCTTGATTGACAGTCTTTTTCCTTCAGCACTGTGAATATATCACCCCATTCTCTTCTGGCCTGTAGGGTCTCTGCTGAGAAATCTGCCGAGAGATGTGTTAGGGCTTCATTGAAGGTCGTTTCTTTTATCTGGCTGCTTTCAGTATTCTCTCTTTGTCTCTGGTTTCGATAATTTAATTATGATGTTCCTTGGGGTTTTCCTCCTTGGATTGAATTTGATTGGTGACCTCTGAGCTTCCTGTACCTTCATGCTGTCATATTTCTCCATACATGAGAAATTTTCAGTCATTATTTCCTTGAATGTGCTTCTAGGTGTCTTCCTTTTTCTCCTCCTTTGGATATGCCAATTATGCAGAGGTTATTTCACTTAAGGGAGTCCCCTGTTTGCTGTATTTATGTTTCTTTTTTTTTTTTATTTTTTTAATCCTCTGAAAAGATCATTTCATGTGTTTTATTTTTGAGTTCACTGATTCTTTCCTTTCTTTGATTAAGCCTGCTGTTGGAGCTTTCTGTTGAGTTTTTCAATTCAGATAATGTATTCTTTATTTCTTGAATTTTTATTTGTTTGGTTTTATTAAATTAATGCTTTTGTCAAGTTTCCAATTCTGCTCCTGGATTGTTTTTCATATATCATTTAATTTTCTATCTGGATTTTCTTGATACTCTCTAACATCTTCAAGATACTTATTCTAAATTCTCAGTCAGATGTTTGATAAATCCACTGTCCCTTTGGGTCCATTGCTTGTGCTTAGTTTGTTTCCTTTGGTGCTGTCATATTTCTCTGTTTTTCTTAATCTCTGTCTTTACATTGATTCCTGGGAATTTGAGAGGGCTGCTAACTCTTCTAGGTTTTGTAGGTATTCTTTGGTGGTGTTAGACCATTACAGGATAATATCAGAGCTTTGTCTCTGATTTGTGGGGGTTTTGTTTGTTTGTTTGTTTTTAGTTTCATGGTAGACTATTAGCCACCACCGCCATAACTTAAACTCTGCAATAGAACTACTCTGTTGTCCTTTGGTTAATTCCCAAATTGGGGGAATTCCTATAGGGACCAGCACTTGGGCCCTGTGGTTGAGCTAAATTGCTGCTTTGCTGCTGATTTTCTTGGGAAGGCATTTTAATCACTCCTGGGTCTTATAAGGTCAGATACACGTGGACTGTGTGGAAATTCTGGCCCAGGACTGAGTCGTTCCAGCAAACAGTGTCCCCCTACAGGTTTATCACCCTGACTAGTCTCCACTGAGTGCACTTGTGCTGAGCAGAAGGCTGATTAGCAACCCACGCTGTGCCCCATTGTTACCCAGCAGGCCAGCCTCCCCCTGAACTCCAAATGTTTTCCATGGGGTGGGCTGTGCATGAGTTCCTAGCTGTGACTCACCAGCCTCTGGGTGGTTCCTTTCTTTGGTCAGCTATGGCCCTTGCTCCTATGTGGGTCCACAGGAACTCTGTCAGTGGTCTTGCTGGCCTCAGGGCTGGTAAGATGTGCTCCAAGGCCCTCTTTTCCCCTACAGACTCAAGGCGACTTCACACAGACATGAGGCTTTTTCTGGCTCCTACTCTGTGTGTGCTGCAGCTTCTTTCTGCCTGTCATGGGGCTGGCCCTGAAATGATCAGGTCTCAAAACAGTCGGAGCAGCCCCTTCTCCTTCTTGCTGTGGCTTCTCCCACCTTTACAAACTCTACAGGTCTCTCCTTTTCCCCCAAGCTCCGGCAGTCTCAGGTTGGCAGTCTTTGTTTTTTAATAGTTGTAGATAGATCTGTCGTTGGGGAGGGTGATGCTGGGGACTGTCTATTCCACCATCTTGATGACATCCCTTTGTTTATATTTTCTAATTGTTGGTTAAATAGTTTCTCGCATTCATTTTAATGCATGAGATCCAAAGTACAAATCAAAACCAAATTTATGGTAGACGTGATTGTTCAAAAATTTTTAAAGCACTATAATATATAAGATATAGAAATGATTCAAATAGAAAAAAAAAATCTTTATCTAACCTAGAGAAATATTTAATTCCCTGAGAGGATTCTTTAGTATAATTTTTTATATTTTATATTATATTTTATATTTGCTAGCTGCTTTTATATTAGAAGTTCCTGTTAAATTTCTGTGCTTTGCTCATTTGTTTAGATTTTGCAATATATCTTTTTTTAATTTTAATGATATGTGTTTGATAATTTCCAGATAATCTTGTGTTAATCACGCAACCATATCTCCATGCCGTTTTGCCCATATGCAATAGGCTGGACATGCAGATGAGTTAGCACTCCAAATATAGCTTTAATACAGCTCTCCACTGATAACCAGCAGGAGTTGGTGTAAGACCCAACACCCTTCATGTGGTATAACTCTGAGGCATGTGTCTCACGTTGATTTCCAGAGTTTCCCCTCCAAATGAACTCCAGTCTGCCACCCTTTAGTGAACGTGTTCTTCTTCCTGCATCACTTACCCAACTCCTACTGGTATTTCCTGAAGGTCTCAAATCAACTAATCAACTACTTGCACTCTAAGCCACAGCCTAGTGTGTATTTCAGGGGGAATCCAAACTAAGACTAAACTCCTAAAACCAAAAAATCATGTGTTCCCATATTATAATCCAAACAAGCTTTAGTTTAGATCATTATATTAATATATAATATTATATATTATATAACATATAACATGTATATTATATATTATATAATATATAATGCATATAATATGATTTTGTATGTAATGTGAATTGTAAATTCACATTAATCTACTTGTGAAAATTGCAAATTTAGGACTACTTTTTAATATTACTTTAGGTGGTATTTCAATTAAGAACTTAACGCTTAATGAAGTCATCTCTCAAATTACGTGGTAAAATGCCAATGGAAACCAGTGCCTGGTATGCAGAAGACATACAGCCAGCAAAAGCTGAGGATAAACACTGGCTCCTACAGCACCATCTCTTAAGTCGTCACGTTTGGAAGACCAGACAGGCATACCATTGAACCTCCCAGAAAGACATCGAATTACAAAATAGCAAAGTAGTTGCTATAGGAAGAAATTACAATTCTGTGATGTTATGACTGCTTTCCCCAAAATGCATTCCCAAAGGTTATGAAAAAAGCCAAGACCGATGGTTCAAGAGGTTATTCACTTCATCCTGTGAGATGTGTATTCTTTTAACGTTTGTCACTGAGCATTATTTTATTTAATTATTAAGTCTGTCTGGGTTTATTTCTGAGACTAATTTGTTTCTTCCTTTTAAAAAAACTAGCCCCCTTCCCCCATTCCAAATGGGCCAGTAAAACATCATTTCGTAAGTCACCCAGAAGCCTTTATTTTATAATTCTAAAGGTTTATCTCCAACTTAATTTCATCAAATAAAGCAAATGTTTATTTTAATAAGAGACAATAAAAAGAATTTTAGGTGATTTTCCTGTTTTGAACAAAACTGTTGTCACGTTTTGCTCGTTTCTGTCGTTTTCTAAAAGTTTATAGCAATTAGCTTAACTGTCATAAAGAACTTGTTTTGTCCTCGAGATTTTCTTATGGGTACACACAATTTAACTAAATTATGCAAAAAATCTTAAAACCTGAAAAATAAGGATTTAATTTATTTTCATTTGATTATGGAGTAGGAAGCTTTGAGAGGAGTAAGAAGTTGAAGTTTTGTCGCTGTCTTTCACAAAAGCCACCCCACTAATGGCAAAGTCTGGACCAGATGCTGCATTTTCTGGGTTGCTTTCCCCTGCCTACTTCCCCTGATCAGTTTTGTATTAGACCTTTATGTTTTCATTATAACCTGGAAGCAAGAGCTGCCTTAAATAGAAAGAGTGAATGAAGGCAGTTTTTTCCATTAACAATATATTTCCCTTTGGGGTCTCTGGCGCATTATTGTTCTTTTTTTCAAGGAGCAAAAACCCTAAGAAAACTGTCTTCAGTTGTGAAGCATTATTATTATATCCTATCTGAAGACCTTGGGTTTTGTTTTCCTCTTATGAAAACATCCTAAAATATTCCTGTAAAACAATACAATTAGGAGCAACCATCCATACATATCTGAGCAAGTGTTGTGCTAAAAACACACATCTTTTAAGGTACATATTTTCCCAAGTAGTCAATATGGAAAATCTGGAAGAGCTGAAGTTTCAAAGTAAGGTAAAATATTGCTTTAACACGTTTTTGGACTGATTACTTTCTTCCTTGGGAACCACAGTATATTATATACAATAGCCCAGGTGTATCTATTTTATTGGGTTTGTTTGATTGTAATGCCTTAAGACACACACACATACATATAATATGCATATACAAAATAGATTAATGTCCTAAGACTATAGATATTATAGTGTGTGTGTGTGTGTGTGTGTGTGCGTGTGTGTGTGTGTATGATATGATATGAGTATATTAAAAAATTACCAGCAAAAAGGGTTAGAATAACTCTTAGACAATCAGATCCTCCTTTCCACCTGGTGTCAGGTCCCCAAATTGCATTACTATTAACCAGCAAGTCAAGGGCCCAATGGATGCTGGGCTGTCATTTACAACATCCACTGCAAATTCTACTCTAAGAAAGAAAAACTGTGACTCTAGCTGTTTTCATAATTTGCCCAGGGTCAAAGAATAAGAAAAGAGTAGACACTGAGATGCACCAGCAGTTCTCACAGTCCATTACTCTTTCCGCTACATCATGTGCAGATATGCTAACATATTTCGTGTTGTGTTGTTTTTCTTTTTAATCCATTAAGTCTACTCATAGGTATGCAATCAATATGGTGAGCATAGAAAACAGCAATATTTTAAGCTAGTATTACATACCACTTCACTCGCTGTTAAGAAGTGAAATATGGGTAGGGTAGGAAAATAATCTCTCAATATACTTCAAAATCAAAAGGTCCCCTTTACAACAGGAAATACTAGTGTGAGAACTGTTTATGGACAGCACCATTTAAAATCAACAGAGGCTAACAATTTAACAAACACCATTTGCATTTAGCTGTCTTGGTAGAAAATAGAAGCCCCAACAGCAGCAGCACAGCTGGGTAATGTGATGTGGATGGCTTGTTACTGTAAAGACAAGGCCAGGTCCTTTCTTCCTATCTTATTTCACTTTTTATTTCTGCCTGACAAGCGGTAAACTCAATTACCTATTGTGATGAAAGAACAGTGAGAATGGAAAGAAACAAAAAGAAAAGAGCAGCTCTCTACATCATACTTGGTTTGAAATGAAAAATAACCCGTGGTAGTCGTTTACAAACCAATACTTTAGTTCTGCACTTAACTTACCGATAATTCCAAGCAAGAAAAGTATTTAAAAAACCCCAGACTATAAATGCATACGTTAAAGGTGCTCTGTGTCTCACCTAAGGAGCTCAAGGGGACCTTGTTGTGGCTTAGCTTGCCTGACCTTGTCACTTCCTGCCCAGCCAGGGTCCGTCAGCTCATCTAGGGACAGCCTGTAGTCACAGAGGTAAATGTTTAGAAATAAACACATTCCAGGAAAGGTTACCTAATGGCTTTCTATGGATTTCAAAATCACTTTCCAAGTAAGTCAGGCCTAAAAAAAAAAAAAAAATCTGATAATTTATGTTACCCAGATGTTAAGAAATCCAACAGCTTTCACTACTCATAAATTTAAGGGCATTAGGCACCTGCTGGCTCCCAGCAACAACTCTTGCTGAGAAGGAAGGAAAGAGCTTTGTGATGAACTAATAAGCTCCTTCCCCACCATCCAAGCTGAGCTCAGGTCTCAATCCTGCAGCTTCACACACTCCCCAGCCTCCCGCGGACAGATCTTTAGGCTCCGCACACAACGAGCTGCAACAACCTAGTCTGCCAAGTCTACACTGGGTGCAGAAATAGCCATCAGAGTTGGGTTAGGGCTATTTCCAAATCCCATGGTACCCTAGCTGTTAGCTAAATTAGTGAGGAAGAGAGGCATTGGAGTGCGATTACAACAACGAAGACTAAAACTTTGAAAATAGCATAAAACTGTAAAGATTAATTTTAATCTCTTCTAATTGTGAGAGCCCAATAAGCCTTTAAACACATGCAAAACTTTTAAAACTCCTTGGTCCAGAGTTTTACCTTTCCCCTCTGGCAAACCCATCAGTACAACGTTCGAACTGTTGGACTTTGGTTGCATTCCATTTCGTTTCTTTAATGGAAGTGCTAATGAGCGTCAGAATAGTATAATACAAAAACGTGAAAGGGGTTGGATCTGAAACATAATAAAGACCAGGGACAGTACTAGCTGCCTGTCTTGACTCCAGAACCGGACTAAACCCACAGCGAGGAAGTTGTAGATCAGTAATCATTCTGAGTGTTTGCAGAACTCTTGTTCATATAGAACCCCCGGATCTAAGCCTTCCTGTCTGTCACTCTAGGGAGTCTAGCCCCAAACTCCCCTGGATGGGCTTCACTGCCTCTTGCCCTTCTTGTGGAAGCTCAGAATTTTAGCCAGAGGGCTAGAAGAAATCTAGCAGAGGCCACCATGTCTCAGAAAGCGCCAGTTGGGGGGATGGCTTCCCCCAGTGAAGATGTACATTATTCCCTGAAGGGAACACACCACCTGCTACAGTAGGTGCCGGTAGCCATTACTATGAAGGGCGAAATCTTCCTCCTCTGATGTAAGGCTCTGTGCGTTCTCTAACCTCGTTCATTTCACTCTTATTTATTACTCCTCTTCTTGTGCTCAGAGAAATGGATATCTTAGAGCATGAGCATACCGTATATCAATTAGAGGGATTGCACCTTGCCACACTAACTTCATTTACCTCATCTATTTGGAGCGATTTTCTTTTGACTTTGCCACTCAGGAATCCAAGCCTACTTCTTATTCTGGAGGTGCTTTGCTTTTTGTTACTAGTCTTCTCCTTTTCCTTACTGAAGGATATGTTAGACTCTGCCTCCTAAATGTTTGAGTAAGTTTGGAATTTGAAGACATTTATTTCTTAGAGACTCTAGGGATCAGACTAGAGCCCCTTTGCTCCACACATCCACCATTTGCTCACTGGATGGAGGGCAGTATGCAAAGCCCCTGCTAGTCGTGCTGGGTGATAAGGGAGACAATCTCTGGTTGCCTGGTTCTAATAGTATAATTGGAGGACCAGAAAAATAAGTTTTTACAAACAAAGACTGGCTGTGGTAGAAACTATTCTAAAGGTATAAACAAAATGCAATGAGGTAACAACAACAAAAAAAGATGCAGTCACTTTGGGGAGAAATTAGAATAATATTTCTGTGATATATTACCAATCTATTCATTGGTAATAGCGAGATTTTTGAGTGCTTACAATGTACTGGGGACTATATTAAACACTTCATACCGTTGAATTGGGAACTGAACCCAGTCTGCTGCTTCTAGAATGACAACTTTTAAAGATTACTTGGTACTGCCTCAGTGAATGAGGATAATATGGTCAGCACACATATCTATTAAAATACTTTAACGTTCCATTTCTTCACAGCAGCAACTTCGATAATTTGAAACTGGTAGCAGTATTTATTCTAAGTATTGCTCTCCAGTGTGATGAAATATGAGGAAGATGTACTTGCAATATTGTTATTTAATGTGCTTTTCAGTAGAAAGTTCTGTATAAATTATCATCATTAATCATTCATGGAAAAATGAGCACTGAGTGGGTGAAGTTTTTTGAGGAAATATTATCATAGGTTATTAAAATGTAAGTAGATTTCTATGCACAGGAGTTATAGTCATGTGGGAGGAAAGTATAAATTTAAGCAGCAAATGAAACCCAAGTTAGATGAGTACTACTAGTAACCTTGGAAAAGAGTTTTAATTTCAAGTAACTGTCGTGAGGCTATAAATTGTAAAGTTATCTAAAAAAGAAGTTAAACAAAAGTGTTAAGAAAACGTGAGTTCAATAATAACAATAAATATGTCTTTCACCCTAGGCGTACCTATTATCTCATTAGCTCACTACTACAAATTGAGATAGAGATCGACTACAACATCTGTGAAACCCAAAAAGCTTCAATTAAAAAGAAACAATCAGAAGGAAAAAATGACTGAATTCTTAGAAATTAGAAGTATACAGGCAAAAAAAGTCAACAGAGGAAGTAGGGGAAATATGCAGAACATGAAATACTTAAAAAATAATTTTGCAGACATGTGAGAGAAATAGACACAGATTAGCAATCAAGAAGTTGAAAGTTCTTATAATAGAAATTAAGGAGAGAGAGTAGAAAGACAATGAAATGGTGGAATTTATCAAAGAAATAACAGAAGAAAAATTCCTGGCGCTGAAGATAGCTATGAATCCGTCTCAAGAGTAAACATGATCTGAGTGCTCATCAGGGTAAATAAAAATAGACCTGTGTCTACACATATTCCAGTGAAATTTTTAAACCAAGAGTATATAAAACGTTTTTACCAGTTCTAAAGAGTAAATACAGCACACTTACAAAGAATTAAGTTTCAAATTGTCATTAGGTTTTTCAATAGTGACACCAGTTACTAGAAGGGCAATGTCTTCAAATTTCTATGAAAATGAAATGAATTTATACTTATAATCCTGTAGCCAGGAGAACTCATAATCAAATGCAACATCAAAATAATTTTTCCCCAACATATGAGAACTCAGAATTTATCTACTATTATTTGTTTTTGGAGAAATTGAGGAAGTTGTCCAACAAAATAGGTAAGAATTTGCTATTAACTATTTGAGTTTTTCAATGGACGTATTACTTCTATAATAATTTAAAACAGGCAATGACAGGAGGGAGAAACGAATTAAATTTATCATGTTTACAAAACTAGGACATTTGAGAGCCACATGTGTCAGTCTAGGTCCTCTGGGAAGCAGATGTCCAGACAGACAGAAGTGCAAGAGATTTATTGAAAGTAATGCCTGTGAAAGATAAGGAGGAAGGGCACAGGAGTAGGTGGGGAGAGCAGCCCTATTCTGATATCTGCAAAAGGTACACAGGTATGAAAAGGGATTGTGTAGGAAGAGTCTCAGACTACAATGTAGCCTGGAAAAGATCTTAGATGGCACAGTGAAGGCTCCAGCACAAAGACTGCTGATGCAAGGGTCCCATGTTGAGCAGAAATGGCCTAGAGTCAATCTGGTCATTCACTGGCTGGGCTGCCCAAGGAAAGCATATCCTCAGCATGTATGGGCTTCAGATCCCAAACATATCGTAGCTACAGGCTGTCAGCTGACTGCGCTCTTCCCAGCAGGTTGTCTTGGAGGGAGGTCTGAGCAGCGCACCTCCAAGTCTGTCCCACCATGGCTAGCCAGCTCTAGACTCCATATTCCTAAGCACAGTTCTGTGTTTTCTGCTTAAGTAATCGTTTAAGAAGGAGAAGATGAGTGAGGATTAGATGTATTTTTCTATCCTGATACTGAAGTTTCTAAAATGTCTCCTTTAGAGATTAGCTATTTTAATATATTATCCTAAAAAGATAAGCAGTATCCTGTAAAATATATAAAACACACACCATATATATATATATAGAGAGAGAGAGAAGAAACGGAGAAAGTTGGCCACAAAATAGTGACTATAGCATGCTACAAGTAGTGTGAAAAATGTGACAACTTAAACATAATTTCTTCTATAGACACAGGTTGTGTCTAAAAACACACACACAAAACTCCTAATGCTATTTGCCAAAGGAAAAAGAAACGGCATGGCTCGGGCCCAAATGTGGGAGAGAGATTTTCAACATGCACTCACCTGAATTCCAGACCAATGAAGGTGCATCTGGGTTACATAATATTTTGACAACTTTTAAGTAAATGATTATACAAAATTTCCATCTGTTAACAAAGGTATTTAGTTCAGTTCAGAATTACTAACAGAACCACTGACAAAATTTCACTTCTTGGCACTTATTTTCCAGGTTCATAAACTGCCAATATTTCAATCCATTACTTCTGCCAAATATGCCATTTCTGACTGTGATCTCAGAATTCTTCCATTATCCAAGGCTGCAATGCATAAACACTTTCTTCTCTTTCACGTCCTGTAACAACTATTGCTGGATTCAGCTCCTTTCAATTTGTCATCTCTCTCTCTCTCTCTCTCTCATTCTCTCCACGAGGACATGCATCATAATTTCATATCTTGTACCTTCTTTTATGTGTTTTGTGTCTCTACAGAAGATATGCGCAAGTGTTGGCAGTGTGGAGGAATTTGGATCTACAGGAAGCATGTTGTGCATTAATTACTCTGAGCTTTTCTGTGAGTGTAGACATGTCAGTATTCCGCATAAATCTCATAAAAAACATCAATGTATATATTTTGTTTTTGATACAACTTTGTAAGCATAATATAAGAAAGGACTGAGGTTGCATTGCTTACATGACTGAAGCAGGCCAGGATTTTAAAATTAAGCTAGCACAAAAGAAACATGTTCACATTGAGACACCACTTGACATCCTTATAAATTCTATTCTATTTATAAATTCTTATAAATAGAATTTATAAGAGTTCCTGAAGTTTAAAATGTCATGATTAGGTCTATAAAAGATTCTACCGAAACTCAAATGGTGCTGAACTTGGACAAAGGAAAAAAATGGCATAACTCTTGATGCTTTACAGGTATTGGGAAACATCATTTTACTTTAGTAGTGGCTGTATTGTAAATACTACTGATTTACTTTATTGTTGTTTTGGGTCTTTCAATTCCCTTCATTATACCAGCAAAAAATTCTAGTATTGAAAAATGTGCTTCAAACCACTGAACTGAATTCAGGGGAAAAAAGTAACTACTACTGGAATTTCAAGTCTTAGAACCATAAGGCAATTTGGATTATGACAAGGGCTAGCTGAAAGAACTCTTAATTCCCTAACAATCATTCAAATTTTGATTTCCAGAACCTTCAACTCTTCAATATGCTTGTAGACTTAAATAATAATCCTTGGGAAAGTAACGCTTTCCCTTAGTTCCCTCCCACTGAAAGAAAGGAACCTGGAGAATCACCAGGAGTATATTCAATCCTGATCATATGACCTATCTCATTTAATTGTTCTTTTGGTAAGACTTTTTTTCTATGTTCACTCACCCACTTTGTTCCCCCAACAATTAATTCGTTCTCCCAAACCATCGATATGATATCATAAAATAGAATTTATGAGAGTTCATCCTCATATGGGGAAATAGATAAAGCATTCCTTTAAAGAACTTGAGATTTCCCTTGCTGAATTTTTAATTAATAACAAATCTACAGCAGGAGCTTAAGGGCCTTTAGTGTCATAGCTCTGCTCTAGTTTGCCTTCAGATTGGAGTAGAGACATCTGGCGAATGCCTGGCTGAATGGTGTTTCGCTTTCTCTTTTAAAGTGTGTCTAACAGGTTAAGATAAACTTTTTTCTGATCTGAACTACTTTGTCAGTGCATACCTGCAGCTGTGACTAGACAGCCTCCAAATATCCCCAGAGACAATCAGGTCTGTGGGATGAGCTGGTGAGCAGATGGTCCATATTCTTGGATCTTGCACTTCAAAGCATCTCTGTCAGAAGCACCTTTTCAGGTGTCAGCTTTTGGGGAGAGAACCTCTGCTCTAGGAATGGAGTGCCCAGCTTGTTGCAGCAAGACAACTATTAGCACTATAATGGAAAAAGAGCAACCCATCCTCCTTCCTCCTGCTCCCCAGGGATCTCAACTGTTACACATGCTGCAAGAATCCTCCAAAGCACTGGAGGCAACTGCAACCAGCAACCAGGTTGCTAAGGATTAGACCTCTGAAGAGCTAGGCCCACCACTGCAAGGGCCCCATTTTCTGTGCATTCCTAGAAAGCGTCGTGCTTTCTGGATTTGGAGTGACAAAAATGTATACAACCAGTATGGGGATTTCCCACCGCAGTCCTGAACTTTTGGATTCTGATCAGGCATTAAGGATGCTAAGACCCAAACTGGTTTCAACTATTGGAAAATTTGGTTTCCAATAAAGAAAAAAACCAAATATGCACATAATCATACATATGCATATGCAAATACATGTATACATGCACACAGGCACACACGCATATATGAGAGCTACTTCAAAAAGTTTGTGGAAAATTGAGTTAAAAGATAATATGAATCCTTCCATGAACTTTTTGAAGACACTTCATATATATTTGTTTCATATAATCCTACAGAAAATAATAATAATAATAATAATAATAATAATAATATATTTGGGAAGATTTGAGGTAGGAAAAGGAGATCTACATTTTAATTCCAAAATGCAACAATATTTCCTGACTTTTCCACACTAAGTAAAAAGCTGCCTAATTAACAGATAGGAATTGGTGAAACTGATACTTTCAATATTTTGTTTTTCTTTTTAAAGAGATGCTGTCTGTTTACTCCCCCGCTCAATATTATATAGGGCTTACACAAAACAAATTAATATTTTTATTGGATTGTGTGTTTCTAAACACATTGCACTTTACAATTCCTTTGTCAGTGGTATTTTCAACACATTTTAGCATTTTTTAGGACAAAACACTCATCTTTATATATTTTAACCCTGATAAGCCAACAAATGTAAGCAATAAAGCTAATCTGAAGCCAATTAGTAAATCAATCGAAGGAGGAAAAAAAGGCATGGGCAATATAACTCAGCTTCTCAAACTGATCACAAATGCTTTCATCGACTGCTGTTTACAGCATGGGTAAGCAGGTCCCTGAATTTGTACTGGATTAGAATGAGAGTGAGAGAGAGAGAGAGTGTGTGTGTGTGTGTGTGTGTGTGTGTGTGTGTGTGTAAAGAGAAAAAGAGAGACAGAAGGCATTTTATTTAGTGTTCTGTCAGATTTCGGTTTCCCTGATGATATGCCTTTCTATACAATTGGAGCCGAGTTCTTTAAGCCAAACCCAGCTGAAAGTTCAGATATGCATTTATCATAACACTTGAAATCCAATCTCTGTTCCTTTTCCTTTTTCTTTGTAAAAAGTCATTACCAAACATATTGACTTCAAACCCCAGGGACTGAGAACCAGCAAAATTTGGAACAAGGATAATAGATAACAGGTTTTTGTGAGTTTGCCTCCCTCTTAGTAATAAAGAAAATGAAGAGAATGAGATTAAAGAAGAGAAATAAAAAGTGAGCAAAGGCCCAAGACCAATGACCTCATTGTCCCACAAATCAGTCTGGCAGAACCTCTGAAACAGGAAATGCTTTAGAATTTCCAGAAACAACTGTATCTTCTTTTATGTAGGAAGTGTTCATCATCCGTGACAAAGGGCAATTATTTTGTGTGATGCTTTGTGCTAGACAAATAACCTAATTCACGATGGGAGTTGTTAAATGATAGGTAATGATTTTTATTTGAGAAATGTGTACTAATATTGCTTAACTGATTACCAAAGAGAACTTGGTCAATTTGGCTGCACTCCTCATTTTGATTGCTGCTGCAGGATTATTTTAGTATTGGCATTGTCAGGCAGCTCCAGCCCAGCACCGTACATGCCCCATTGATTATTTTCAGCCTATTACGAGATGCAAGTCATCGGTCATTTTCAAGAAGTATTAGCTTTCTGTTTCATATAGCGTTGGCTGCGCTCTTCCTGAGGTAAATAGAATAGAGGGGAACAAGGGTGGCAAATAGTGCAGGAACTAAAACCAAAAGAGGGACCTCAAAGACTGGCATCAGAAATCAGTCCAACCTAGGAGGTGACAGGTCCGTAATGCTCCAGTTAACATCTCCAGGCTTTTGCATTATGGAATATTTTAGCTACTAGTAATAAGTATTCTGCTTAAGGTCCCTATGCACCCTTTTTTAAAAAAGCAATTTAGCTGTTCACATAGGCTGGGAGAATGTTTATGCAGCAGCACTTGAAGTGCAATCCAAAAGTTTCATAATCAGATATTTATTCCTAGGAGATACTCAAATTCAATCACACAGATTTAAATGCTGAGATAGCCATGTTTAAACATCATTCTTAGCTTGCCAGTAGAATATAATCCTTTTTAAAGGCTCATTGTAGCACTGGGAAAAAATTCCCCATCGCCCATAAACACAACTGCTGCCTATAAATCAAGTAAACCAGTCTATCTAAATGAATTGTATGGCATGACATTGGAACAAAAAGAGAAGATTTAAAATAGGTGAAGATAGTTGCTATGTTTTGATTTAAGCATTGTTATTTTGTATTGCTTCCACCCTATATCTTCAGGTTCTCAAATAGTGTACTTTATCATTTTATACCAGGTATAAAATGTTTGAAATGATGTCAGAAACGGCATTCATTATGTAAGAACTCGTGTGTCTAAATAAATTTTTAATTTGGGGGGTATTTTGTTATTTTAGCATAATTTTCTATGACAATGCCTGAGGATTTTTTCATTATTTGTGATTTGCTTCCCAGTTTTCTAATACATGACACCAAAGAATGTCTCACTTGCCCCAAAGATGTGGCATATCTACTTTTCAGGATGTTCTTCCAAATCACCCACTCTCATATGTTATACTCATACGTGGGCCATAAACCTGATTCTCAATTATATTTTTATCTAACTATTTGCAGTAAAAGAGTAAAGTAAAATTTCCTATTGCCAAAGCAGTGGAAATTATATCAAGATGACTTGGAAAACTTTAACCAATAGGAAGAAATTTTCTTGCATGTTTTTTAAAAATTGTATGTGAAAAAAGTTTTTTTCTTTGCTTTTGAAAATTAGCAATACTAGTATAAAGCTAACTTCAGAAAACACAGAAAATACAGAATTTACTACATGTCTTCTTATGATATATCCTTCTATTATTTATATTTCTGGCCAACAGTAAAAGACTTTTTTTTTTTCCTCAGAAGGAAAAATGATTTTTATTTTAGTTTTACTGAAGTTTTAAGGTAACTTTAACTTCAACCAAAGTAATTTATTATTAATTATACCTGAGTCTATAATCATAATGCATTCTCTTCTTCTGTTCTGTTTATAATTGTTTGTCTTAAATGCCTCAAATATTTTTTAAAAAGCCAAAAATCTTAATGACCTGGCTTGCAGATTTTATGCTTGAAAATAAATGAAGGCTGTTTGCATGAGTTGTATTATTTTATGACAGAAATTTTAATCTCCGTTAAGGATCACAAGGCACTACTTGCTCCATTTACTGCCTGAAGTAAAAGAGTAAGGTGCGATTATACACAGTATAAATTAAGACGTCTTGAGAGCATGAAGCTTTAGATAAATTAAGTTAAATTAAGGTTCTCAGATGTGCGTTTAATTAAGATATTTAATTTGAAGTGTCTGTGCTCTTTTTTAATTCCAATTGATTATTAAGAATAGATTTTTTTTAGGATATTAAAAGGTGAGTAGGGGAAGATACAGTGTAGCTGACCCCAAAAGTTTATCCAGGATACTGCAGTTGTCACACAAATGTGGAATGTGTCTCTGCCCCACCTCTCCTGATCTTCCTGTGGTCTGAGACTGCCATTCAAATGCTAGGCTCATGTGAGCATGGGGCAAGGTCAAAGCGCTTCTTTAATTGACTAATGTGTAGCCTTCCTCAGAGTCACCAGCTTAGTTATGCATTATTTTTGCTTAGAGCTGATAAAATCATTCATAATATAGCTGTGACGATCCATCAGAACACTTTGTAATGTCCCCATCAGCAAATATTCATTGAGAGCCTACTATTTGAGAAGGACAGTACTACATACACTAAGAGTTGGGGGAAATTATTTGAAAGCATTCCATCCTCAAGTAGCTTACAATCTAATTAAGAAATATCTCTCTCTCTCTCTCTCTCTCTCTCTCTCTCTCTCTCTCACACACACACACACACACACACACACACACACACACACACACACACACACACACACACACACACAAAGTGAATGACTAGATAATAACATGAGGTGTGTTACAAATGCCAAGAAACTTCTGTGAAAATCTGAGGAATTCAGAGGTGTAGGTAGGTGATTCTGTGAATTATAATGGTAAAGGATGACCTCTCAAATGAGGGGATTTTTCCCCCTAGACTTTGAAAGAAGGCCAAAGATAATGAGAAGCAAACATTTACTGACCTCTAAGGATGTTTCTGGGATGCTTCTTAGTGCTGCTTATGAATTGTGTCTTTTAAACCTCAGAACGACCCTATAGAATTGCATCATTTATATCCCCATTCTCAGATAAGGAAACTGAGGCCTGTGGTGGTGAAGTCCCATAGTCAGGCAGTATGGAGCCAGGATGTGACCCTCAGAAGTCAGGTTCCAGAGCCCCCTCCCTTGGTCACCCCACACAGGACCACTTCCTATTGAGAAAAGGAGAGAGATGAATATGGGTAAAATAAAGAAGCATTTTAGGAAGATTTCAGTAGTGGAAGAAATGGTTCAGTACAAATCATACTCCAAGAAATTGATTAGAAGATAGAGTTTACAAATGCAGGCCAGAGCCAAGGGGAAGACTTCAAAAAGCAGTCAGTTGACTAGGTTTTTGTCCTAAGACAGTGGGGAGACCCTGAAGATTCTCTGGTTCACTGCTAACACGCTGAAGCAGTCCCTCCCAGAGCTGGTTCTGGCAGGGAGGGCAGGAGGATTAGATCGTATATGCAACGCTGCCACCCAGACATTATCTACTAGTGGCACCCGCTTTAGCTTCATATCTGTGAAACCAGATATTTTTACTTGTTCTTTCCTTGATCCATTACTTTTTACTTTATCTTTTCAGTGACAGCCTTAAACCATACTTTGGTTGTTTCTTAACAGAAGTAGAGAGGCAGTGTTGAGTATTAGAAAACGGAAAACCTGGACTTAAATCTGGATATCACTTCTTACTAGTGGTAAGACTGTGTGTAAATCACTTACCTCTTCTACTACACTTCAATTTCCTCTTACAAAAGAAACAGGAAAAAAAATAAAAGAATCTTCCCAATCATGAAAGGAAAAGATCCAAGTGAGGGTCTGAACACCAAAAAGACGTAAAGGAGAGTGAGAGCCAGCGATGGTTTGCTGCTGAGCGTGCCGAGAACTGGACACACCCCGCCCTGTTCATCTCAGGACACTTCCCTAAGCACGTGCTGTGCACGCAGCACCGAGGATCAAGGAGGCAAAGCGTCTCTCCCGGCCTCAAGAGCAGGAAAAGGCAAAGCAGGGATTTGACTGGTTCAAAGACTGTAATCTTGTCTTTATACCAGATGGCCTCTCTGTTGCTTATTGGTAGAATGACTCTGTCATCTCTGCCCTTTACTGACAACCCAACCTTCTCCAAATTGCACTGTCTCTTCCTCCTTCCCCTCCCCTGCGTACTTCATCTGACACTTGCTGAAGTGCTGATTTGATCATGTTCTTCCACTTCTCAAAGTCTTGAATGGGAATATGCGGTATTTCTCTTTCTGTACCTGGGTTGTTTCACTTTGAATAATTTTCTCCAGGCTCCTCCATGTTACTGCAGATGGTAGAACTTCATTCTTTGTTATGGCTGAGTAGTAATCCATTGTGTATATATACCACACTTTCCTCATCCAGTCATCCATCGATGGACAATTAGGTTGGTTCAATTGCCCGGCTATTGTAAATAGAGCTGCAATAAATGTGAGAGTGCAGGTATCCCTTCAACCTGATGTTTTCTTATCCTCTGGATATATCCCCAGTAGTGGGATTGCTAGATCACATGGAAGTTATATCTGTAGTTCTTTAAGGAACCTCCACACTGTTCTCCGTAATGGCTGTGCCAATTTACAGTCCCACCAATAGGGCAGGAGGATTCCTCTCTTTCCACATCCTGGAGCTGAATCCATAAATAAACAAATGAGCAATAAAGAGAGACAGAGAGAAAGAAAGAAAGAAACAACAATCACAGTAATACTTTGAACTTTTAGCAAACTAGAAGTGGAAAAGGGGCGGGGGGGCAGGGGGCAGCTAATGAGGAATTGGTCAATGGACACAAAGAATGACTGCATATTGTATTGATGAATTAGTGAACTATGCTGATCTAAATATCACACATTCTACACAATTACTGAAAGTCAGCGTTGTACCCCACATATATGTATAATAAAAAAATTTTTTTTAAATAGAAAACAAAATCTTGAATGGCTTCCTGCTTCTCATTAGCTAAAGAATAATGCAAAAGTCCCTTAATATGAAAGTCAAGATCTTCACAATTTTGTCTACCTTTATGTTGGCATCTCTCTCTAACACCAATGGACACATTCCTCCTCTCCGTCCACAAAGCTCTCTATTTTACTAAGTCTCAGTCACGACACTCCTCCCTTCCTCTATTCCTGACCATTTCTATCAAATGCCACAGGGATATAGGAACCAAATGTATTAAGCCCTTTCGTGAAACTTATCAAGGCATTCCAAGTAGACTAGGAGATCCATAAAGACAGTGGCTAACTTTGTCATGGTCCTCACTGCTATATTCTTAGCCCCTAACCTAGTGCATAAGATATTATAGATATACAAACACATATATACATGCACACACTTACATATAGATACACACATATAATAAATGAATGAATGAACAGCCAACTGCCTAGAGTTACAAGAGCTGCATTAATTTACTATAGGATTTTTAATTTCTGACCCTTACAAGGGTCCCACAAAATAAGTGTCTCAGTTTACAAATAAAGAAGCTGAGCATTAGAAAACCTTACGAACAAAGTCACTCAACTCATGTAAATGCTGCCCAAGTCTATATGACTCAAAAGTGTCTTTCCACAGTCTGCCGCACTACATCTTCCCAAGATGCATGCAGAAGGATTCTTTCTCAGTCTCAGGTTCTCCCTGTTTAAATAACTATCATAGGCTTGAGGTCCTGATTTAGGTGGCTCTCTGTTTTAACGCTTGATGATTCTGTATGTCTGTCTTTAAGATCCAGAGATAATAACCTAAATCCAAGACCCGTACACAAGATCATAGGCACTGAACATACATTCACACATGCACATGCATGCACGCACGCACGCACATACAAGTTCTTTTTTCTTCTGCATCCTCACTTACCCAATTTCATGCCTGAAAATGGGAAACAAAGCTTCTTTCGAGTTCATGGTCATCACAGCTACTGTTTTTATTCACCAACACACACTCATCAGGAAGCCCATAACAACTATCACTCTGAGGCTACCACACGGACATCCCAGGGGCCCATAATTCCCTTTACTAATTTAATTTTCTTTTCACCTGTTAGAGACCCCTGTGATATGAAGCCAGATTTGGTTGCCTAAAGCTGGGGGAATAGCTTAAAATCTCTGGAGATGAGGGTATGAAGCAATGAACCCTTCTCTTTCCCTTCCAGATGACAAACTTAGGACTCAGAACCTGCTAGGTACACAAGACCCCATTAGATTCCCTCCAATGAAGACAATGAAGGCCTGATGCTGATCTCGGGCTGTGGAGGTATGGCTTGGGGATGCAAACAGACTTTGAACTAATCAAGAAAGAAAATAATTTGGTAATTATGGAGGTCACACAAAATGTTTTAAGAATCTGGTCAATAAAACAGATCCAGTGTGGAAATTCCAAGCACTAAGAACATCCGAGAGCACACAATGTCACAGATGGGTTGACTCAGGTAAAAATAGCTGACTGTCTAAAAGGCAGAGGAAACTGAGCCTTTGACAAAAGATGCTGATTTTTCTGTACAACAAAAATCCATTAAGGACACTGGAAAAGCAAGGGAAAAAGAAGCAGGGCAGCTCACTGGCAGGCACAAACATAATTACAGCTATTACATTTTTTTCCTAAAGTAGTTACTCGTGGTGCCTCCAAACTCTAATGTGTTTTTGTGTTGCAGCCTGTTGTGATTGTGGCAGCCTGCTTGACATTTGCAAGGTTTCATTGCTATTAAAAAGAATGATGTTATCAAGAGGAAAGCGAGGCAACAAAGCAAAATTAATTAACGCCACCATCTAACAAAGCAAAATAAATTAAACGATGGTTGACTTGCATCGTGTACTTCTAAACGGTTACCGAGGGGAAACCAAATGCTTTTAACCCCCTGTGCTCTGAGCTCAGCACCATGACCAAGTGGGCTTCAGTGCCATCGAACAACACTGTAGGCTCCGAGTTTCCACACACGCAAGCAAACAGGGAAGCCATTCACACCCTTCAATAATATAACTGTTGCTTTTGCTTTCTATGTAGAGGGCAGCAGATGGAACACTGTAGGCAATGTTTTCCCAAAATCTGTATCGCTTCTAAGCACGCTTACAAGAAATATTATTAGTTTTGCCACACATTGAACACAAACAAAGACAAACCAGCTGGTAATTTTAAGCCAGTTGGAGTCCACCATGTCCTCAGATTCTGTGGGCTCTGTGGTGACAAGGATCTGTCACTTTACACAGGTGAGTGCCACCAATAACAGCTAGAACAAGTTGCTTGAAGCTACAACAAAACAACAGTGGCTTTCTAGAGAAACCCTTGATGGCACAGAAAAGAATCCCATCGTAAGTGGCTACCAATGTCAGTCATTAAATAAGGATTTATGGAGCATGTACTTTGTGGCCAGAACAGTGTAGAGAGACATAAGAGAAATCTAAGTCACTGCCCAAGAGAATTTATAATCTGGTTGGAATGGTGAAAGATGGGCAGGTGCCACAAACAGAACAAGATAATGTGTGTGTGTGTGTGTGTGTGTGTGTGTGTGTGTGTGTGCATGCACATATATACACACATATGTACAGAGAGATTTGATCAATCTACTTGTAGAGAGATAAAAACAGATAGCTATAAGACTAGATCTAAAAAAGTATTTTTATTTTTTTGGAACTGACCCACTGCTTCGAAGTATTTTACATTTTTTCAAAGTATTTTAATCTGTCTTATAATATTTGACCATCATACCATGGCTGAATAATTAAATGAAAGAATTAAAAAATAGGCATGAGTATTCCCATTTTACGATTAGTCATACGCACAGTGAAGTTAATCTGTGAGAGCAAAACACTAGCAAGTGGTTACGATAGTGTACAAGGTGCTTTTTTAAAATAAAATTTGAGTATCAATGAGAAGAGGGAGATCACTATGCATTGATAATGTTACAGAACATTTTGCAGAGGAGAGGGGTGCTCAAGGAAGGAAAGAAAAGGTGCTCTAGGCAGTGACCATAAGCAAAGGTAAAATTTTACTTGGTCCTGTATTCTATGCTTGAGGATCCAGTTTCTTACAGAAACCCCTCTGATCAGACATTACCATCTGCTCTGCACCATAGATAATATGTTTAAACATTCCAATGGGTTTAAAAGGTAATCTTTTTTTTTTTTTTTTTTTTACCAGAAATCAAATAGCTGAGCTAACATTAGAGGTACATACAAAATTCACAGAGAGAAAAGTTCCGAGTAAAAATGGACTTGTAAACTTTTCCACATTAAGAATGAGATTTTCCTAAAGCCAATGAAATAACCTCAAACCAAAGATAGGTAATGTCTCTGTTCCTCAGGAAATTTCAGTGCCAGCAGGTCTCATCCATTATGCCTATTGCTAAAGTAACACTACAATTTAGGGGAACTTATTTTCAAAGGCTATCACGCAAGGAAACAGGTTGTATAGTTTTTATTGCCCTATTGGGAAATGCATAGAGTTTATTTGTAAGAAATAGGCTTCTTATGCTGATTGCATAATGGAAAAAACAGACACATAATACCTCCAAGTGTGGAGGTTTCTATAGATCACCAGTAAGGCAATTGTGGTTCAAAGAGAACAGAGATAAGGAGATATGAACCTCGACAAGCAGGTAATCACCACTAACGGGAGCTCACTAAGCACACTACCCCTGACACAGTGTACCTGAGGAGCAATAAATTTCAACCTAGCTCATCCTTTCCAGAAACTTGTTTTCTAGAGCAATTATGTACACATTTCCCCACCTCTGCATCCTCATTTTCACGTATGGACAAAAAATGGTTACATTGTGTAATGCTGAATATACTAATTATCCTGATTTGAGCATCACATATTGGAATATGTACTGATCACAGGTACTGATATTCAACGCTGTACTCTGCAGATTTGTGCAATCAAGTATGTTACAATAAAAATTTAAAAAATAAAATGTAAAACATAAAAATATGAAATATAAATTGGGTCTATATTTCTTTACTTGTTCAAATCCATTTCTATCTTTATTTCTCTCTTTTTCTCCCCTTCTAGAAGAGCTTGATTATGCTAAATATTAAATTTATCCAATAATTTAAATTGTGGTTTAAGGAGATACAATGACTCTGAAGTGTCTTTCTTTGTCAAGCAACTATGTAGTACAAGGGTTAAACTCAGAGATAAATGTGACCTAGTTTCAACATTTCTCGTTCCTAATTTAGAAGTGAAAATGCTTTAGTCACGTACCAGTAAGATGGAAATAAAGATTCTAAAGAATTCCTTAATGATTTATATAATGAAACATTTACAAATTGTCACAGACAAATGTAAAATAACAATGACAAAGCCTTCACCACTCTAATACCAATTAGGCATCTCTGATTTCTTTTATATTCTCAAAGAAAAATAGTACATATTTATTTCTATTTTTATTTGATTCAAAATATCATTTGATATTCTACTGATTATTTGATTTTATAATTACACTTTACTTAGTCGAAAGTTAACATGCACTTGTCTTACTTGCACGTAGAGAAAGTACCCTAGGGAAAGATGTTCATTGACAGGGAGATCGGCCTGGAATTTAAAATACATTTAGTAACTTTACACCACCTCATATATGAGCTCATTCAAGTATATACGTACTTATAAATTTCCTGTGGGACACTGAATAATTATATGCATTTATCCATTCACTCATTCACTCACTCATGTACTCATTTAACAAATATTAATTGAGCACCTATTATAAAGTGTGACTTGCATGGTGCATTCGTTTCCTAGGGCTACTGTAACTAAGTACCACAAACTTGATGGCTTAAAACAAAAGAAATTTATTCTCTCAGAGGTCTGGAGTCTAAATCCAGCCTCGAGGTATAAACAGAGCCATGCACCTGTAAGTCTCTGGGCAGAATTCTTCCTTGCCTTTTCCCAGCTCCTGGTGGTGCCCATCAATCTTTAGTGTTTCTTTGTTTGCAACTGTATCACTCCAATACCTGCCTCTGTTGTCACATGGTATTCTTGCTGTGTGTGTCTGGTTTCATATGGCATTCTCTTCTTCTTATAAAGACACTAGTCATATTGTATTAAGGCCTACCCTAATCAAGTATGACTTCATCTCAACTTGACTACATCTGCAAAAAAATCCCCCTATTTGCAAATAAGGCCATATTTCAAGACACAAGAATTAGGACTTTAATATATCTTTTTGGGGACATATTCATCCACAGCACATGGGAACAAGATTAAGCTACATAAAAGACTAACATAATTCTCTAATTAATGAAACATACAATATACAGATGTATAAACATATAAAAAGACATTTAAAAGTAGTTATATAAGTTGTGGAGAGATAGGAAGAATAAGCTCTAGTGTTCGATAGCAATGTAGGGAGACTACAGTTAACAATAAATTATTGTATTTCTCCAAGTATCTAGTTGAGAGGATGCTGAATGTTCCCAACACAAAGAGGTAACAAATGTTGGAGGTGATGGATGTGCTAAACACCCTATACGATCATTGTGCACTGAATAAACATACCCAAATATCACATCATACTCCATAAATATATGCAATTATCATGCGTCAATTAGAAAAAAATAATTAAAAAGAAAAAATTTCAGAGACAGAGTAGATTAGAGGTTACCAGAAAGTAGAGAAAAGGAACAAAGGAAAGTTATTGCTTAACGAGTACAAAGTTTATATTCAGGATGACCAAAAAGTTTTTGTAATAGTCAGAGGTGGTGGTCACAGATCTTTGTGAATGCAATTATTCCATGCAATCATGTATTCTAAAATGCTTAAAATGGCAACCCATGTTATACATATTCTACCATAAGAAAAAATTTTTTAAGTAAAAATAAAAAATAATAATTATATATAAGTAACTAATAACAATTATAAGTTCAATAAGAGAAAAGCACAATGTGAAATGATGACAAAAATGACAAATAGCAGGGATGTATATAATTGTCTAATGTACAGTACTCATATCAGGAAGGAGTAATCTACCATTTTAAGATATTCTAAAGTCCGGAATGCCTGGATTCAGAAAAAAGAACTAGTTGATTACTCTGTTTTCTTTTTACCTCAAGTATTCATTGACTCTCTTTTCTTTTTTATTTTAGGCAGCTGGCTGGTACAGGGATCGAACTCCAGACCTTGGTGTTGTCAGCCGCACTGTAACCAACTGAGCTACCCAGCCAACCTCCATTGACTTTTAATGTAAAACAGAACTAGGAATTTTGCTATCACTAAGAAATGCTTAATCATAGAAGAAATAAAGATACACAATGCAGTATAATAGAATAGTGTGAGGTATTGTGGAAATTATGTTAATAAATAAGCAACGTCAACATTAAAAATTTTGAGTTTAATATATTTTTAATTCCCTATAGCCATTCGTTCTTCAAGTGTTGATGATATACGGAGGCGATCAGGAAAGAGGCATAGTATTAATCAAGGAATTTTTGAGGGTAAAGAAGTCTAATCTACAAATGAAGTTTCCAGATCTCTGAAGATGACGCTGCAGGACGTGCACATATGATAGATAGAGTTATATTCTTCTTGTGGAGGTTAGTGATTGAAGAGAGATACAGAATCTACTACAGCCAATTTTTATATTAATGGTAGTCATTAAAAATGTTAGAAATCATATAAATTCAGAGCATTTCTTCCAACTTTGGGACTAGCAGCAGAGAAAACTCTCAATCAAAAACAAGTTAGTTCTTTGTTCTGCTTTTCAAAGCAGATATCAGTACCAAGTTCTCAAAGCCTTGATTACTCACATGTACCATCACACTACTAAAAAGCTTAAGTGGTTCCTGCATATTTGCAAGCTTTTTTTCCCTTAGGAATCATAGGTAAGACTACTGATTCTAAAGGAGTATTCTAAATGTAACTCATTGACTGGTGGAGAGTTTAAATGTTCATTCCAAGTTTCTCCTCTGTTCCTGCCTGCATAAATGCAAATTTGATTTACTGTAATAGTCACTTCCACGAACTATCACTAAATATAAAATGTGATCTTGTGTATTTGAAAACTATAGACCACCATACACATTTCTGTTAGTGTAATTTTGGTGTACTGCTTTCATATTTGTGTATTCTGTCATCTTAAATTACTATCAGATGATAACATTCTTACCATGCCTTTAAAATTCCTTGTAAAACAACTTAGCGTTAATTGTTCATAAATGCTTCTACTAAGATCTTTCTTTTCGATGGTAGTCAAAGATTTTTGAAAACTCTACAGGCTTAAACATTCAGCAAACAGAAAATAGATCACAACAGTCATTCTAATGCCTGCTTTACTTATTTCAGTTTTTCTCATACTTGTATTAGTTTGTTTTGGTTAATTTTTTCTCTTTTTTTAGGAGCTAATTGCTATCAATGATCAGTTTTTCCTCTATAAACTATTTTCTAATCAGAGCATCTTTTGGGTATGAAGAACGCTCATCCTCCTGAAAAATATACCTGTTCCCAGAAAGCAAGGTTTCAAGCTTGGTGGAGACAAGTTACTGAAAGGCCCTCTTGTTAATTGATTGATTTTGATAAGTCTATTAGATGTACGGTTTGGTCCTACGTATTTTGGAAGAGGACTGCTCCTGCCTTCAAAATACATGTCCTCAGCTCCCCTGTAGTGAGTTAGTGAAAGGTGTCCACTTACACACAGCAGAAAAGGGACGTAATGAATCAGAAAGGAATGTGTTTTATGCAGTAAGCACTTTCCACACTCTTTCCTGCACTGCTACATTTATGCTGAAATGGTCCATTTATTTTAATCCTAAACAGGGTCCCTAGACAAGAGCTGAGAATGGAAGTGAAGTAAAAGGAAAAAGAAAAGGATTTCTATTTTAGAACAAACTTAATTCATAATAATAAAAAAACCCCACTCATTTAGCCCTTGGTAAAATTGAATTTTTATGGTATCTACTCTTTTCTACCGTAGGAATCTTCTTTCAAAGCTTCTCCCCTACCCTCTAGTCTTGATGGAGCTTGCAACTAAATAAGTCATCTTCTCTGTCTCATCACAAGTTTGTTTCTTCTGTAGTCTTGCATCTGGGAAGAAAGATAGGAAGGCCAAGTTAAAACCATCTGTTTGAGGTGCAGACCTTATATTTATGGGTCCTAAAAATGAGGCTCTGAGTATCAGCAGCCCCTATGAAGTGATCTATTCACCCCAGTGGGGTCAGTGTGCAAAACCAAGAGGACAGCCCTTCCACAGCCTTTTATAAAACTGTCCAATGCCAGAAGAAGAGGAAAGTTAGTCAGAAGAGGAAAATTACTCAAGTCAGAGATTGAGAATGTCAGTTCTGTGAGGCACCCACCCTCTCTGTGATATCCAGAAAAGCTTAAAAACTTGCCCGATTAATATAGGTGGATGGTGACAACACAGGGCAAATTCAGGATCTGTAGAACCTAATTACAAAGATTAGGTGAACACATCTGTATCATTGCAATAAATCACCTCTCCAGCAGCTATTTGATGGTTAACTACTAAAAGGTAGCAGTTATCATGGTCTGTTTGGAAGCTTTTCTTGATAACAGAATTTGTGCATGAAGTGGACATTTGTCATTTTTGGCTGCCCAGCATATAAAGTCATTCTCATTTTGGAGGCATCTCCATTGTAAGAGTGTTTAAGGAGAGCCGTACCTTCCTATATAAATGAAAAAGGGGGCCAGATAATCCATTTCCCCAACCCCAAGAGTTAAGGTGCAGGCATGTGGCCTAGAATAAAACAGTTGGGTATCACAGCAAGGACTTTGAATCTTGACCAAGTGGCATTAAGGTAAAGTAAGGATTAGAGACCATGAATAGAAGCAGCATGCAGGGGTGGAGATAGTATTGCGGTTTGAGAGGTAGTGGCTGGGATGTCTCCAACTAGAATAGAAGAAGTGGGAAGAGTGGTGCCCTAACAAGGTCATTTCTTTACCATAACACAAATGCATTTGCTTCTACTGCCAGGCCTTCCTTAGTTTCTGCTCATTTTAGGAGACTTCTGATTGCTTTGCTGAGCTACCAGATATTTTTCCAACAAGTTCATTTTCAGATTAACTTAGCATAGCCATGTTCTGTTGCTTACACTCACAACCAGAGTTGTAGAAAATGGAACCTCAGAAACATGGGAGTGAGACACCGGTTGTCTGTCCTAAGCTGAGGCAGAGTAGTCCAAGCCTTATCGGTATCTCAGGACAGCAGTATGAAAGTCCATGAAACACGCTGGTTAACAAAAGTAACTCTGAACCACATCTCTACAGACAAGACTGTGATCATTCACATAATGATGATTGCAAATGATCAGCAAGAAGAGTCTAAGAATTCAAGAATAACAGGTAAGGTGATTGTTCTCAACAGTACTTGATAGCTTAAAAATGAAAATAGTAAAGTCAAGTCTCCATACTTTATGCTAAAGAATAGAGCTTGCCTATTGTAAAGAGGGCTGCAACAACATGGATGGACCTTGAGAGAATTATATTAAGTGAAACAAGTCAGGCACAGAAAGAGAAATACCACATGTTCTCACTTATTGGTGGGAGCTAAAAATTAATATATAAATTCACACACACACACACACACAGACACACACACACGCACACAAACCGGGGGGGGGGGGAAGAAGATATAACAACCACAATTATTTGAAGTTGATATGACAAGCAAACAGAAAGGACATTGTTGGGGGGGAGGGGGGGAGGGAGAAGGGAGGGAGGTTTTGGTGATGGGGAGCAATAATCAGCCACGATGTATATTGACAAAATAAAATTTAAAAAAAAAAAAAAAAAAAAAGAATAGAGCTTGCCGAAATATTTTATATTTCAAAACTACATGGCTGAGACGGCTAAAATTAAACTGAAAGTTTGACCCTGTGGTTGCTGAGTTGCAATGGAATTCCCAGTCTCACCATTTTTCAGTGGAAATAGATACATCATTAGGGATAGACAGAACTCCTAGGATTAGAAAAGCATCTTGAAACCACAGGCCCATGAAAAGTATTTGGCCAAAGAAGGATTCCCCTTGTCTTGTGTGGCAATTTCTCATTCATGAGAGAGGCCCATACTAATGTCCCAGCTCCTCCAGTTTGTCATATCTGTAATGAAACTCAAAGCCTTGCATGCTCCAGAGAATGAATAGCAGCCAAACTGAGCAGGAGAAATCTTACATACAGTATTGCTGGACTTAAGTATTCTAGATTATCACAAATCTGACTAATGAGTGTCAGAATGTATTCTGACGATGTCAGAACAAGAAAGAACAAGCATAATCCTAAATCCAACATGACAGTCATCTATCCGAGAGAGGGTCTGAGTATATATGACTGGTCCACACTAAGCATTATTAAGATAACCCACCCTAAGCAAAGGCAAAGTGCCAAAAATGTGTTGGCTTAATATACAGAAGAAAGTTTAATGTCTTTGGCGGGTAGGAATGTTGGACAGATGCTTTCTTCCTGACCCCACTTCCAAACAATGAGAAATAAACCTGGGGGTGCCAGCATTTTTTAACAGCTCTTCAATAATGGTTTCCTACATCCTGCAATGCTACAATTAAGATATGCATTACCTGATTTTAATAGAGTATTCCAGAGTGTCAGAGGCCAGATGGGCAGCTCTTAACTACTAGATGCAAAGTGAAAATAATAGTCAGAGAAGGCAACAGCACCACTGTGGAAAACAAAATGGTCTTACCCAGAGAGGTCTTAGGGAGCAGTAACTGATCATAGATCTATAGAACAAAGATAGACCGGCAGGCACTAAAGACCCCAGGATTTTAAAGCAAAATTATATTTGTTTCAGCAAATAAGTACTCTTTGCTTACAAAACAAATCTTGACCTGCATACTGGGTCTTACTGGCACTCAAATAACTGATCATAGATTATCAAGTGACCGTGCAATCTGAGTTGACTAGGAAGACCTGGATGTTACATGCTCCTGTTCACAAATTCACCTCTTCCCAGAAGCAATCCATCGTTACATCAAAGTGACTCATGTGGTATTGGAAGTGAGCAGGTAAAAGAAGCACTAATAAGTTTCATATGCACGTTATTCACACTCAGCATGTCTAATCCTATCAACTCTGTCCTCTCTAAAACCACCGATGGCCTCCTGAGGAATTTCATAGGAGAATCGAAACACCTTGTGCTCGACAGGCATTGATGTTGATACCAGACAAAATGTCTACTGTAGCATTTCAGCCACATTCAGAGGATCTTGGAGAATGGAAATGCTCATATTGGTGAATCTCAGTGGCTGCGTCTCATGCCCTTTGCCTGCAGAGAGAGTAAGTCTCTGCATTGATTTGTGGGCACTACATGATGATTTGTCTTCCCTGACCATCATGTCCCTGCAAACTTACCCATGGACCTACTGAACATCTTAAACACAACCATAGTAGTCTATGCAGGAGCTTACTTTAACGTTAAATAACTAAGACAATGGGATGGTGCCAGTGGAATTCAGAGTGTTAAAATATATCATCAACCAGATGCAGATGGCCTTATAGAATAGGGACATGATCTATACAAGACTCAGAGTCTTGGCAAGAAGAAAACCCTTTCTCAGGGTGGGATGCGGTCTTGTGAAATGCAATAAATAGTCTGTCACTATGAACAATATATGGTACTATCTTTCTATAGATGGAAGTTTCCAGGATCTAAGTGATAGATGTGCAGATATTCACTCTTAAATAAATAGCCCATTTTCAATTTTTTTTAACTCGGCTTCCTCAATTCCAAGGTCTTCCAGGGTTAGAGATTTTAATCAAAATTTCCAGTGCTACAAGAAAATTATTTTATTGAATCTGAGATTGCCACATTGACATTTAGACCCTTATATCTATGGGTGAGCAAGTTGCTTTCTGTTACTGATACCTACTATCAAATAGATATAGAGGAACTTTAGAACGTCTCATCATCTACTGGTACCTTGTGTGGGTTATCCAGAGACAGACTCTGAGATGAAAATTTGGGTGTAGGATGTTTACTGGGGAGTGCTCTCATGAACATCATCCAAAACTGAATGAGGGAAGCAAACTGAGCAGAGAGAGAAAGAGAGATGTGATACATTTGCAACAGAGACCTCAGAGTTCTACAGTCGCATGGGGGACTCTGAACTGGGATGGCCCTTCAAAATTGTCAAAATGGATGCAGGAGCCTTTGTACCCCACCTCCACTGATTAGAAGCAGACTGTCCCCAGGGAGAGAATGAAAACTTGGTCAAGGCATCTCCCATCAGCTAACAGTTACTCTAAGAGAGGGGATTGGCTGTGAGACATTAGGAGCCAACACTCCCAGTGTCTTGTGAGTGGATGTCCCTTTCCTTAAGAGTGCATCTGAGTAGCACACCACAGCATCCACTACACAGGGATGTAAATAGGTAAAACATAAACAATCCTGGCACCCTGATGAGGAGACACGAGTTCAACACCCACCGAGTCAGGGGAGTGTGCCCCATTCCCTTCCACCCCAATGAAACCCATGTGCTGCTTTTCCTAAGCACTCCTTTTATTAGAATGACTCCATTCCACTGGAAAATACTTCCCTCTCCCAGTGTTGAGAATTCTAGTTTGCTTTCTTCCAGTGGTTCTTGAGTACTTTTCTTAAGCTTCTGAAAAGACCCAACGAAAGTAGTCGACACACTGCAGTGGAAAGACCTTAGAGATGGCTCAGCTCACTTCCTTCCTTTTCATATTGTCAAAGAGATGACACATCTTCCCCAAGGCCACTGAGCCTCAGAATCAGAACCAAAACCCTAGTGGACTGCTCTTTATTCTCCTAGAAATTTGTGCTGTGATGGTGACGCTACAGTACATAACTCATTGCGTGCCGATGTGCAAAGGGTACTTCAGAAGGGTCATGGATTCTATATTTCCACACACCTTTTGGAGTACCCTCATATATATCCTGGCTCCTCAATGAGGCTGTAAACTGAGACTTTTCTTAAACTTTTTACACAGTAAAATGTAAAATAATGGGAAAAGCAGTGAAAGCTCATCTCTGCTAAGAGTTTCACTCAACCACCTTCTGGGTTAAACATTAACGCGTTTTCCAGTTCTTTCGTACTGCACACTGGTGATTTTCTAGCTGTAAGTTATAACAAAGTTTATCATTCAAATGGCCCCCTAAAGTGCAAGTTGTCTTAGAGGAATAAATAGTGTCTAATATGTCTGTTTTTCTGGTAAAGGAGAGAAAAAAGAAAACTGAATAATATGAAAAAGAAACAAGAGGAAAAAATTAAAAACACAAGTAGCAGTGGTTTTAGCCCCAGTGGAAAACATACATTTATTGCGAAGAATTCTCAGCAGCAACAGTGGAAATCTTACATTTTCTAGCTCAGTTACAACATCAGGATCTTATATATTGTTTCCAAGAACTTTGATGCTGAATCAATATGGTCCTAAGTGATACATTAAAAGTACTGCAGAAAATATCTTACCATTATTAATAAATTGTTCCATAGCATTCAATATATTTTTTCTTACACATTTAGTCATTGTTTAAATTACCGTTTTACTGAAATGAAATCATGAATGTCGAGGATTTAGGAAAAATAGTGGTGCAATTTGTAAGCCAGCCAGTCCAGCTATTCTGTCTACAGATTTCTACAGAGGCATTAGTTGGACCATCGGCTTATGATACACCATGGATTCTCCTAGAAAATTCTCAGATTAGCAATTTGTTATTAAAAGGGACTGTGCTGCTTTTTGGATTCGGATTTGAGAATACTACCCAGATATTAGTCAGATGTGTTTACTCGTTGCTTTTAATGAGAATGCACGGTGCCAGGCGAAACTTTCCTCTGCTGGATGCTGTCTGGCCTTTGGCAAAGGAGAGAATCTGTGCAGCTTAATACCCAGTACAATGGAAAGGGCCCCTTAGTCTTTCCCAAACTCCTGATTCTCTCCGAATAACAGCCATCTCTTTACTATGAAATGAGGCTTTTTACTCCATAATTACAAATAAAGCATAGAATCAAATGCCTCTAAGAGAAGAAACATATTGATTTGAAGTTTTCATATTTTTAGGATAATATTGAGAAATGACCCCACCTAAACTTTGGCCAGAGATGATCTACATGACACCCTTTGACACAGCATCTGATGTGTACAGTAGCAGATGCTAAACAAAATTCTTGTACATGAACTAAACAGTAGAATATAGGTAAGTAGATCCATATTGGTAGAAGATCTGTACTTGACAAGTATTGTTTAATGAAAAGATGTCACTGAAGCAGGGACTCCAGTGACATGCCACAGGAAATATATACAGGTTAGGGCATCTAATTAGGATTTCTAATTAGGAATCCTAATTAGACTATGATTGGAGAGGATCCAGGATGGACCATTTAGCCGTTATTCTCTCTTCTGCCAGCCTTTCACAGACACACACTAGGAATTTTACCTTGTCACACAAATCTGGCCTTAGAAAGAAAAGCTAACAGGTCAGATACATACACACAGAACATGGTAAAGTGAATCCTATGGATAGTTTGGTTTAGGGGATGTGTGGAGTGCTAAATCCAGAAAGAAAGGCTACATGTATTTTATCCTTTTTTAGAAAAATTTGGTTAGAGCTGGTCTTGATTTCAGAGAAATGCACAGATCGAATCGAATCCCTTTTCTGTCAACACAATTAGCTCTATCTAATGTAGGTAAACTCACAGCGGAATTCCTTAGAGGTCACCTGATCTGACCCTGCCATTTCAAGGATGAATAAAACTGGAACACTTACCAGTGTTCACATATCCACTTACCTGGGCACAGGTCCACTTACGATCTTGCCTAACGTTTATTCATACCCACAGTTCCACCCACGGAGACCACTTATAAGGAAGCCCTGTTTCTAGCGGAAGCTGACAATTGACAAAGGTTACAGAAGTCAATTCTGAATTTATGTTTGGGGGCATACAACTTAATCTTCTAACTTGCATTTTATTTGTACATTGTCATCAGAGAACCAATATTTAGGAACTAGAGAACCTGGAATAGTCAGTCTATGGGTCAATTTTATTGCAGAAATAGGTGAGCCCACTTAATGCCATCTAGAAACAGTGAGAAGGAAAGGGAACAGGCCATCAAGGAGCCCATGTTAGAAGAAGGAAATCTACGTCCTGCTTCCTTCTGCTGCATTCACACCTTCAGGTCCCTGCCAAGGTAATGACCCAACTTACTCGTGTGTCAGTAAACTAGGAAGGCATTATTATCTCTATTTTAGAGAGTAAACGGAAGCATTGAGTGAAAAGAGGATTTGCCCCTGGGGAGGCATTGCTCAGGCAAGGTCAGCAGAACATGCAACTCTGAAACGAGAGCTAGGATGAATGCCGGCACTTTAACAAGCCTGGACAGAAAGGTTCCTGGCAAGGGTGACATGATCTTAAATGGACTGACTCTGCACAAAGTCCAAAAAGAGGAAGAGGTGTTCTGGCATCAGAAAGGAGACATGGACTCTTACTGTGCTCAAGGTAATTTGAGAGATACATGATTTGGAGATAAAATTCTTTGAAGAAAATTTTATGAGTGAAGTTGCTGTGTGGCTTTGGCTCTGGTAATTTAAGATTATGAGAACCCAAAACTGCAGTATTTAATAATTCTAGCAAATGTCTGTTTTGTCACTTCTTTTAACTTTATTTGTAGTGATTATTTCATATCGCAATTCAGTTCATCGAGCATCACTTGACACTGTCCATAGTCCAGGCCTCTTCAGTATACTGGAGATTCAAAGATGTAAAGATCCCAGGAAACGTCAGGCCCTGATGAACAAGCAGTCCAGGCTCTCAAAATACCCTGCGGGGTTCCCATAAACCATTTATATTTAAAATTATAAAACTGTAAAAGAAGATGAAATATGGACAAATGGCAAAGTTCTACATAATCACTAGCAAAAATAGTAATAACTCTAGCTAGGAAAGTAAATAGCATGTCTTAAAAGCAACCTGAAGAATCGGCAAAGGCGAACTTATGACCTTTCATGAGAAACGAAGTTATGACAGAGAAGTCACCTTGTTGGTGGGAAAGGACAGTGGGCCATTCTGCTTATGAGAAAACTTTTGAGAGATCAACTTCCATTGCTCTCACGGAGGCTGCAGGCCCCTTGTTGCTCTTATAATTTCAGATTGACTTGTTGCCCTCTTCAGAAACATAAGCTACTAGTACATTTATAAATTACCTTGCAATATGAGGTAAATTTACCCCTTTCAGGATGACGAGGCAGAGTTTGCAAATCTCTTTTTCTTCTTGTTTAATCCCTGGATTTTTACCTATACTGTGAATGCAAGTAATGCACATTAGTCAATTAATAGGCTGTTAAATGACAACAGTTCCGGGCAATTTAATTACTGTTGGTAAAATAAGAAATGAATGATTGCATGTCAGTAACCAATTCCAGTTCCTTTCCTTGGAACAGATTAACTTTGAATCGTGATAGTTTTTCTAGAAAAAAAATTGATTGCTTCTGTCAACATATTAGTTGCCATTTCAACTATTACAGAAACTTAAGTTTTTGTGTGTTATTTTTCATCTAGATGGGATGTGAGAAAGTTATAGCAACAATATTTTTTTCAAATAAAATAACAATATTTATTTTTAAATAAATTAAAATTGTTGGTGGAAAAGCCAAGACAAGAATGAGTGCTTTGCTTTGCTGTCCGTGTTTGTGCCCCCATTGCCCTGCTGACAATTCCCAACCATTCACACTGTTTTATTAATCGAGTAAATCCAAGAGAAATAGCAAGAAGCAATAATCTTAGTGTTAGTGATTGTTTCTTTCATTTTGCACCCATTTCATTTAGAATAAAACCCCAAACCTTTAACACGGTTTGCCCACATAATTTGGCTCTGATTGTTTGATGTGTTTAATATATGCTTGCTGATTGAATAAATGAATGAGTAGAACAAAATATAGCTAGGACAGGCATGAATAATTACTTATGACTTTAAAATTGAGCTCTGAATGCATATGGAGTAGAGAAGAGTGAATTGTCGAAAAAGAAATTACAGAGAAAAAATAAAAAATTCTACACTCTATTAATGAAATTGGATTGCATTACATAGCCTATAGATAAAAGATAAATCAGATCTAAAAGAAATGTGAGCCAGGAAAAGGTTGAGTTAGACACAATAAAGCTGTCAATCATCTGCCCCTGCCCACCCAAAGATTAGCAAACTCATGGCTTGCATCTCAGTTCATCACTGCGTTGATAAGTGCATTTTAGCGGCAATTCGGTGTGTTAATACCTAAGTCTACAGATGCTTTCTTCAGAGCAATTAAGCTTTTTTGAAATATAGCCTTCCTCTGCAATCCCCTATTATTAAATATTTATTGAAAAGCAAAGAAGATTTGTAGTTACATTAAGGAAGGATTATAGGGTTTATAGTTTACTGAGAGGAAACTTCATAACATTCATTTTCAAAGATTGGATCATCTTGTCTTACAATTAATTGCTTTATAGCATTGACACCTGGAGGAAGAAATCTTGGATAAAGTGCCAACAATGTCACATACATTCCCAATCATTTTAATGTCCCTTTCAAATAAAATCTATTCCCTTAAAGACCCCTTTGTACTTGATCTTCTGCTGGAGTGCTATCTGGGCGGACACAAGTCCCTCATCCTGTCTGTGATGAACCATTGCTGGAATCTCCTAACCAGTCTTTCTGCCTCTAGCTTCACCTTCTGCCAGCGCATCCTTCCCATTTCAGAGAGTTGTCTTTCTAATATGTAGAACTGAGCCTTCCATTCATTGCTTCAACCCCTTCCAGGATTTCTCACAGTTTTGAAATTAAAATCCAATGACCCCTCCAACAAAGCGGTCTCGCACAGCATCCCTCTCCAGTGTCATGCCCTGCCACCTTGAACTCTCTCCCACACCTTGCCATTCATGTTCATGTGCACCTCGCTAGTCCTTGGCTGTGATACTCATCCCCATTTTCTGACCAGGGAACCCCTTTTTGAGCAGAACCTCATAGTGGTGAAAAGCACAGAGTCTGAAGCCAGATGCCTGGGTTTAAATCCTAGCTCAGCTGCATAATAACAGTGTAACTTTGGGCAAGTTACTTTACTTAAACTTGGTTTTCTGGGTATTCGTTATTATGGGAATAATAGTAGTGCCTTTCCTATTATATGAGTTACATGTGTAAAACTCTTAGAGCAGTCACTGGTATGTAGTAGGTGTTCAATAAATGTCAGCTGCTTCTATTCCAGCATCATCTCCCCCGAGGGGTCTGAGCCCCTCACCTACTCTTAACCACCTCTAGCCGGCTTGAACACTCTGAACTTTGAGCCACCCCTGCTGTTGTCACATGGATCTTCCTGCCTTGAAATCATATAGTTATAGATTTGTCTCTCCACACACTGTGATCAAGATCAGAGGTCCACTGTGTTCACATTGCTATTCTGAGAACCTAGTTTGACACCCAACACGTGTAACCTAGAAGCAGCTCAGTAAATTCTTTTGAATAAATGAATGAACAAATGAAGACTACAGAAATGGGAAGCATTGGCGGGCAGGCCTCTGATGCCCTGCTGATGGCACATGTCTTTCAGTCTCACGACTGTAGAAGGGATCCAGGCTGGATCCCGCTCTGATCACGTGCGGTCTTCTCAGGTCAGAGGAGTCCAGCAAAGACTCCGACTCTTTGGCTTTGCTCTGAACTAGCTAGTGAGGAGTGTACGGTGGCGGACAACAATCACAGATATCCCCTTTTGAATTTTAGTCACTTGCCCTGCCGGGAAGGATCTCTAATTTTTCTTTTGGATCACTTTCTTGCTTATTGAAGCTTGCCTTCTCCAGGGGCCAGCCAGAACTGCTCCTCTGATAGGGTTCGTAATAGCAGGGAGTAAGTCCTGACATGGGACCTGGTCTTGGTGCTGTACGCACCTTATTTCAGGACACAGTAGAGTTAACCTCACTTCCTGGATTGGAATCCATCTCTTCACCACTGAGCAGCTCTGTCCTTGGGCAAGTTACTCAGCCTCTTAATGCTCTAGATCTCCAGGCATAAAATGGGGATAATACTAATAATTGCACCTACCTCATAGCACTGTTTTAAGGCTAAAGTCATTCAATAAGTGTAAAGCCTTTAGAATAATGCCTACTACTTAGTAAGTGCTCAGAAAGCGTTAGCTGTGGCTATGGTCTGAAGGTCTGTCCCCTCTACAGCTCATGTGGAAGCTTAATGCCCAATGTGGCACTGTTGAGAGGTCAGAACTTTGGGAGGTGATTGGATCACGAGGACTATGCCCTCATGAATGAATTAATCCATCTATCCATTAATGCATCAATGGGTTAATGGATGAGTGGTTTATCACAGGAAGGGCACTGGTAGCTTTACAAGAAGAGCAAGTGTGCACAAGTTAACGTCACTTTATCCCTCACGATGTGACACCTTTTACTACCTCGGGGCTCTGCGGAGAGCTCCTGCCAAAAAGAAGGTCCTCACCAGATGCTCCCCCTGGACTTTGGACTTCCTGGCCTCCAAGACTGTAAGGAATAAATTTTTTTTTTTTATTATAAATACCGAATTTTAGGTATTCTGTTATAAGTAACAGAAAATGGGCTGATATAGCTGCTAATTCTGTAATTATTCCTTTTTTTAAAAAATTTTATTTTGTCGATATACATTGTGATTGATTATTGTTTCCTCATCACCAAAACCTCCCTCCCTCCCTCCCCCAACAATGTCCTTTCTGTTTGCTTGTCGTATCAACTTCAAGTAATTGTGGTTGTTATATCTTCTTCCCCTATTTGACAAATGAGGAAACTGAGGCTCAGACAGGCTAAATCACTTGCCAAAGGTCACAAATCTGCAGAACTGAAACACTAAGTCACTCTTTCTAATATGGATCACTGTCCTACACCAGTATTTATTCTGCTTCTGTCTTCTAGTCCACCATCTTTCTCAGCCAATGCAGAGACATTATCTCCAGTGTGGTTCCCGCTCAATGAGGCACAGCTACATGATAGGCAAAATACCTGAAATCTTCTCATGCAATATTCGGGGCATATTTGAACTAAAAAAAAAAAAAAAAAAACCCTTATTTTCTGTTTATCTGAAATTCAAATATTAATGGGTGTCCTGTATTTGTATTTGATAATTCTGGTCAAACTATGAGGCATGCATGGGGGGAACAGAGGGAGGTTGGCATGTGTATGTGTAAAGCCGATTGAGCCATAAAAGATATAACTTGTCACTTTATTGCTAACACTCTGAGATAGAGCTTAAATTACAGGGCAGACCATGAAAGCAGCTACCCTGTGTCTCCATTCTGTAAAGAGCTCAGAAGTATCACCGAGCATCTTTGATGCTGAAAGAGGATATCTGTTAGAAGGCACTGAGGCAGACCTGATGAAGAGGGTTCAGCAAACACTTTAAATGAGAGAAGAGGGATTTGATTTTTTGGAAGCAGCTCATGAATAACCTTGGCTGAACCTGAGTCATGTGGCTTCAAGAGATTTCCAGTTGCTGAATATTTTCATAATGTTGATTTTTCCTCCTGACTTTACGGATTGAACATGCATGCTTGCAAGCTGAAAATGACGTGGTATGTGGTGGGTCTGCCCATTAAAACAATTTTTCCTGATGTCTGGGTCAGGGCTTTGGTCAAGTGAGAAATGACACCATCCTAAAGTCATCTTCCTCTTTGGTCCCAAGATCATTCTGACACAAGATACATTTTTATTTCTTCTGGGGAACTCAGAATTATCCTAGACACCATGTGGAGCATTCATGCTGCCCTTACTGCAGAAGTCTCGAGAACTTTGGCTACTGTGAGTGGATATGCAGACACCCCACTGCTTTGTCCCAGACATAAGACTCAGATGAATTTTGGATGGTGTTATGTCATGGGCAGCTTAAAGAGCAGCATACTTTTATGACTGGAAATAAGGTTGTAGGTTGTTAAACATGGTGTTACCTTCACAGTTCTCCCTAACTTCTCACTTGCTCTTTCTTAGTCAAAGATTTGGTTTCTTATTCTGAGCCTTGCTGGTAGGTACTTTTAGACATTGGCATTTTTGTTGCCTCTCTCTACCTATGTGTATTCTCGACCTGTTGATGTCCTCAGGATTCCTATTGCCCATATTAAGGCTCCTAAAATTTACTCCATAGGGGTAGAATTCCATGTGATCAGCCCCCGTCGGCCCTCTCACCACCTGACCTACCTTTGCAGGGCCAGACTCTCCTCCCCCAAGGCTGAGGAGGGGGAGCTCTCAGAGGGGAGAGAACGGCCACCAGAGCTGTTCTAACTGTGGGCTCTGTCACCACTGAAGAAGAGAGACTGGCCACCTGGGCTTTCTCATTCTCTTGCTCATCTGTTGCATATTTTAAGAGTGCAGGAGGAAGGGATGGCTGGTGTTGACAAATATTTTGAGGTAAACTGAGGAAAATTAATGCTAATGTTCTTATTCTACTACCTCTAGTGAATCTAGTTAAATATTCTGAACAATCATTTCATATAGTTTGCATTGTTTCAATATTTTTAAATTTTGTTTTGAAAGAAATCAGCATTTGAAGCATGTGGGCAAAGATGTCTTAAGTTAATGAATGAAGTCAGGAAAGACATTTCCCTTATCCTGTCATCTCCGACATACCAAGTCCTCTGGCTTAGTTTCCCTTTTCTTTACAAATTGGCTCTTCATATTAAAGTCTTTGAGAACTGCCTTCCTGGGTTCTTTTCCTAGTCAATTCCTTGAAACCAAGATTTACCACTTAGTTATCTCATGTGAAGAATTAGTCCCAGAACCTGATTTGGGAACATTGAAATTGACTCAAGGTCTCTTGAGTTTCTCCGTATTCCATCCACAATGAAGCTTTCCTACCCCTAAATTCCATTAGCCAAACCTTCAAGGCTTCTCAGACAGGATCTGGCCATACAAAATAGATAGAGGTGGTTGTTCAGCTGACAGCTGCTGACCCAGTCGTGGGTCAGCATAACTCACAGGGTGAAAAAGCGGTGGACTGAGGAGCAGGGACAGAGGAAAATTACCTCTCTGCGGCAAGATAATGACTTTCGCCTCCTTTGTGGCAGTTTGCTGCTGGCTTCATGAATAGAGAAAAAGGAAAAGCACTGTATTAGGCAAAGCAAAGTAGAACAAATTAGACTTGAATAATTGGGGGAAATAGGCCCAAGACATACTTTTTTAAATGAATGAATATAGAGTTGCTGCTGTCTCTCCATAAAGCAGATCTACTTCTCTCTCCTGTTTAAAGATCTCTTTTGGGTCTTTGTATCTTGTAGAAGAAAGTCCAGGCGCTTTCGCACAGTCCATAAGGCACTTCAAAGTCTGGCCTGGGGCTACTTCTGCAGGTGCCTGTCCTTCAGCCTCTCCCAGTTATCCCACACCCCACGGGCAATTTTTTTTTTTTTTACAACCACACAAAATTCACCGCTTCCCGGCTAAGACTGGGCAGGTCCCTTCTTTTTACATTTGAATATGCTATATAATTTAAGAAAATTATATATATAATTATGTATATATACATAAGTTATATGTTTATAATCACTTATATATATAAGAATATATACTACATATACACTAGTGTGTGTGCATATGTACTCATGTGGCTATATATGTATATGCATATACATAAGTGTTATATATGTATTCTTTGTGGCCCTGTCACTATCAAATGCATCTCTGTGCTTTCCACAGGAGCTGAACTTTGTGTCTACTGCTACAGTCTGTGCTCATGTCTATTGCCCCTGTAGATGGTGTTCTTCAGGACAGGGAGTGAGCATCTCCACTGCAGCTGGGCCTGGTGCACAGCCATTCCCATTTGCCCATCCAGGGGCAGGCAGTCAGACCTTCTTTAACATCAGTTCTGAACCATGATACTTCATAAGACAGAGATCTTGCAGGCACCTTCAGGATTGCTTCTGAGAATATCTGCTTATAGAGATCATACTATATTTTTCAGTTGCTGTTTTTCTCCCTTTCTCTTCTCTAGAAACCATCAATAAGGCTCACTTAGTTTTCTCAGCTGAACCATCTGGGTAGTTTACTCTAAAGGAGTGAAAGCAGCATATTTTAATTTTTGAATTCAAAATTTTCAAAAAAAAGATTAAATTCTATAAAAGTTTATTTATTATAACAACAGCTATAATTAAGGACTAACTTTTACCAAAAAGTACAAGGTTCTTACAATAAAATTACAATACTTTCTTGGAGGGCATGAAATGACCTAAATGAATGAGGAAAGATAACATTCACAATTGCGGGGGCGGGGGGAGGTAAAAGATAACATTGCTGTGGGGAAAAGCAATATCCAAAAAACTGACTCTCTAATAATGACAGAAATTAAGAATTTGGCAGGGGGTCTGAAGAACCTTTTTATAGACATCCAAGTTGCCCCAGATTTACAGAATTGCCCTCTTACAAAGTCTCATTTAAGCTGAATCAAAAATTATGTAAAGTTTTGTTCACTGAGAACACCATCCAACACCAAAGGAAAACCCACCATTATTACAACTAAGAAACATATCCTCACGCCCATCCCCTGCCGTGTTTTTAATTTAAATTCTGATATCTACAACGGTTTATTTTTTCCTGAAAAAATTACAGCCAGAACTGGAGAAGGACATGCAGTGAAAGTGTTTTGTACCTGTTTATGTATTCATTCAAAACATATTCACTGAATGCCAACACTGCTCCATGCATGATTTCTACCTGAAATAGTCAAATGGTTTTTATTTTTTTTATATTTGTCTGCGAAAGCTTTTATTTAAGTATTGAAGCTTTTACAACTCATTTAATATACAACTTTGTCGTCCATATATACTGAGGCCTTATTCCTGATTCCTTCAACAAATACATCTGCTAGAATGTGCCAGAACATTCTATGAACATTCCCTATTATATTCTTTTATGTTTGTGTCTTTGCCAATTGAATTATTAATCCATCTTTATATCCTTAAGTTGCTGGTATTTTATACCTTGCTTCAGTTAAGGTTAGATGCTTCATTCAATTTTGTTTAATACATTTATTTTGAAACTACTCTAATGAACCTGGTTTCATTTCCCTACCATTCTTTTTATTTCACAGCTTCTTTTTAAATTTGTTTTCTCTATAATGCACACACATGCACACACCTTTGTGAAAACACGAAGGTGAACAAAGCAGGTGAAACTCCTGCTCACATAGATCTTGCAATAGAATGGTAAAGACAGAGTACAATGAAAGAAATGTGGGTGCAATGTCACGCCCTGAGGGATGTACCCCTCAAATGGTTTTTAACACTTCAGTTCTTCACTGTTTAGATATCCAGGTAAATGAACCCCAAAGACTGATCTGGATTCCTGGAGAGAATCCATCTCACCTCTTCAAGGGAGTCATCTTGCCCTTTAAGATGTTGTGGGAACCTGCACCGTGTCTGCAGCAGGGGAGAAATGTTGGTGAAGCTCGCAGGACATTGAGTTTTAGAGAACATGTTCTTGCTGGTGGGTCGATCCAGTCCTCTACGTTGATTCATCACAGAAATGTAAGGACACATGCTACCAAGATGTGGATTTTGGATGGAGTAATTAAATGTTCCACAAAGTGTTCAAAAAATTAAAAAAGCAGAGAACGGAAAATTATATTGTTAAAAACATGAGTAGAGAAACATTTGTACCTTCAAGTGAACATTGGGGGATTAGACTGGCATTATGCTTCAGGACTAAGAAGAAAAATAAGAAATGATTCACTGTACACACCAGACACACACACTCACACACAGAGAGATTCTGTATATGAAGGTTGCAGAGGGCAGGACAGAATTCCACAAGTTCTGGCATGCCTTTGATGCTGCATATACATACGAAATACATGATGAGACAATACCTTCAAAAAGACTTGAACTCAGGCGAAAAGCACAGGATGACATCATCAGGCACAAAACATGTGCTCCAAACAGTGGGAATGATGTGGGGAAAGCAGAACATGAAGAAAAGATGAGACTGACAGGGGAGGCTTCGAGGAGGAGCTGAGACCAAGGTAAAGGGCCAGCAGACCACAGGAAGGAAGCCTCTGGGGCGAGCTCGGGCTGTTGAATCTCAGGGCACTGAGGAGCAAATCAGCCGCTTACAGAGAACCGTGCAAGGGAGGCTTCCTAAAGAAAGGGCAGCCAGATGGAAACCTTTTCATCAGTATTGGCCTTTGACCTTTGACATTCAAACTTTCTTGCCCTTCCATTTTCAAATATTTTTAAATGCCAAATCATGAGGTGTAAGAGAATGCATAAAAACAAACAAAATCACATGATTTATATTAAAACCTGAAAGCGTTTGTAGTAGAAACTGCTTATGCTGGTTGCTACATTTTTATGAGATTAGGCTCCAAACTCTCTAAATGTATTTATTTGACACATTTTTGTCATGTCTTCTTAATGCATCTGGTGTTTAATTTACTTTCTCTTCATGTCAGGAAAGAAGACTTGAGCTTGCAGTTAAGGGTGGGGCTTGAAGTGAGACTATCCGCGGTAACTGGGGTCCGTGAACTTGCATGGGGAAAAAAAAATAAAAAAGAGTACATCTTTATTTTTACTAATCCTTAACCAAAAGTTAGGATTCCCATCAGTTATGAAGGTAGGCAACAAATCACCATACTATTAGCAATACTGTGACTTTGTCACTGGTAGAAATCACAGGGAGTCTACCTCATTAGAGTTGCTGAAGTTATCTTAAAATATTATTTATGCTCATTGCTACTTCAATATTACATTTGGTATTAGACTTCCCCTTGGATATTCTCATTGAATGTATTAATGATGAAGTATGCATATAACTATATAATAATTTTAAAGTATTTTAAATCTATTTTAATGTAATTGGTTTCCTTCTTAGTCCTATGTATTTTATTTTGTTTTATGCACTTGAAGTATGTTTCTGATAAGGGATCCAAGGGCCTCAGCAGACTGTCCCAGGGGGCCATGCACAAGATAGACCGAGAGCCCCTGACTTGGGGTCCATGTGTGGGTGTGACAGTGGTCCCTTCCTCCTAGTGTAGTGGCGATGATTAGATAAGCTAATATATGTCAGGCACTTAGAATAGTGGCTTGAGACACAGCTCCTTATAACTCTTGCCTATCACTGTCCTTATCATCTCAAGGAAAGACAGAGTCCTAATGTGCCTAATGCAGCTCTTTGAAAGACATGCATATTGACTAAAATTCTGCATCTTTCTTAGAAAGGAGGGGTTTGATGTGATGGTGCTGACATCCTGTCAGTCAGGCCATATGTGAAAATACGTAAATGGTAAGAGAGAGTTTCCCACGAATCTTTAAAAAGGAAATCAGCTTCTTAATCAATTTGCTCAAAACCAACCCTTTTTATTCCTCCTACTAGTGACAAAGCCTGTCAGACAAAGCAAGATAATAAAATAAATTCATGGCACAAACATGAGAAGTGAGCGTGTGATTTCTTTACCCTACGGTTTTTATCAAATCAAGTCAAGCTCTGTTTTTTTGATGTTTTTCCCACTTATCTTTTGTTGTCATAGTTGAGTAATCTAGCATGTAGCCTAAAATGTTTCGCATGATGAATTATTAAAAATCTTTAACTGCTGGACAACCTTACTGTGATATAAGGGTGTTTTGCTTGGGTTTGTTTTGTTATGTTCTTTAAAAAAATTACCCCTTGTTTTGCTGTGAGGGGAGACAGCTAATGAAAAATGGCCCCGAATTATTGTGAAACAATTGTCTGTAGTGTAATCAAGTCTGTTTCTGCCCTGCAACTACTCCAGGATATAATGATACATGTATCATTAAGCAGCTGCTCTGGATGCCCGAGGAAACTGGTGCAAATTTGTACCTATTGTTTCCTTTTTGCAGCCTCGCTTCCCCAACAGCACCCACGTTCACTCCATTCCCTCATGCTTTTTGGAATATGGTTGCAAAAATTTTGTGAAATGCAATCATGTATCTTCACACATATAAATTTGTGCATATAGATACACACACATGAGTGTTGTGTTGTGTGTGTGTGTGTATTTTTTTTTTTTCTTTTCCTTTTCAAAAAGCAACCACACAATAAAACACTTCATTCTTCTGGGAACTTTTTGTAATCATGGAATGCATAAAGTAAGCTTTATAGGATGGTGGTTTTTAACAGAGAAAGCAGGGGTGAAGAGAGAGTGTGTGACTGATGTTTAATTAGAACAAGCTTCTAAAATAAAGCAATTATTTGTTTAATGGCTGCTAAATTTTATGTAGCAAAAGGGCTCAAGCTTGATCTCTCTCTCCCTCGCTCTGTGTGTGTGTGTGTGTGTGTGTGTGTGTGTGTGTATGTGTGTGTGTGCTTTTAATCATTAAGCAATTCTGAATGGGGTCCAAAGTATCATTCTCTGTACCACAGTCCTCCAACCCAGAGTGAAACAGAGTAGAAAAGTTTTAACACCCTCGTGATAATTATAGGTAACACCATTGTGTTTATAAGTGGTCACATTTATTTTTCATTTTCTGTGATGGTTCCCCTAATACCAATGTTGCAGAAAAAAGCAACATGGGAAGGAGAGAGATCTAAATAAATTTCAAGTGTAAGAGATTTCTCTTTTCATGAGATATAGCATAGAACTTAAATATCAAGATGTTTTCCATTGAATGTTTTATATTTGCCTCTATTTTCAATGTTATACGTTCAGAATTAATCAGGCATGTTCTCCATAACTAACATATGGCTAAAATATGTTTTATCTGTTTGCCATAAAATTAATAAAAGCATATGAATATATAAACAACCGAAAGCTGTAATCTGTTTAGTGGAATAACAAAGTAACTTGTTGTTAATAAGCACATCAACAAGGCAGTGCCAGGAGAGAACATTCTATGTGATATTTGTGCATAAGTATTTTGGGACAATTAGCATCCTCCTGGGACAGATTTAACTTGTGCATTTTATATTTGTGTTTTATAACTGCAACAAAAGAACACCGATAATGTGTATTCAAGAGCCTTTCCATTTCTATTAATGTATGCATAAGCTCACAGGATTCGTCTTTCATCCGTATAAATGGTGGCCCATTTAAACAATCACTTAGAACTGAGCAGTAACACACATTGGTGACGATATAGGAAATAAGACAATCATTTAAATGATTTGTACCCTGTCCAATGATTTTTAAATCTCTAGATAGACAAATGGAAATCCTCTCAAAATGTAGTCTAATTCTGAAGTACGAGGATACTCCAAAAAGTTCATAGAAAGTTTCATACTATCTTTTAATTCTGTTTTTTCACAGACTTTTTGAAGTGCCCTTGTAGAATTCAATGTGCGGGTTCAAGAGGAGACAGTGCTTTCAGCCACATCCAGCTGAACTACAATTCTGTCCTCACGTCTGATCCCATTGCAGAGAGTGTGATAATATGTTCACACAATCAGCATCAACAATTATGACGAGAAATACTATTTCATTATTTTTTAAATAGTAGGATTCACTAGTAAGGAACTACAGCACCATGAGCCCAACCAAATTAAGTATGTAGACTTCTAATACAGATGAGTAAGAAAATTGGCTTTAATACTTTCAGAAAACAAAGTGCTAAAACACGCTTTAAATTCAAAATTTAAATTTAAAGGTTAAATTTAAATGTAAGGTACATGCTTTAAATTGTTAATGTAAAGACCAAAAAACGAAGGGAAAACGGGGGTTGGAATGGGAGATAGTGTCAGAAACGTCTCTGTTGCACATGCACATTGCTCATGGTCAGAGCGAATGTTCGGTCTTTGGAGGAGCTTCAGCACGCACAGTTAGCATGTTAGCTGGACTTTGAACCAAAGGGATGGTTTGAGCTGGAGTTTCACGCTACAAGTGAATTGACATTCCAGGGGAATCATAGTCCAAATCTGTTCCAATGCTCAGTTCACCTGAAGAATCAAAGCACTCACTTAATAGGTTTAAACCTTTATGGATGCAACGAACTTTTGATGTATGTGTCAAATATTATCATTATAAATAAATTACAGAAGAACGATTCCCCAATATCCTCCTTTATTAGGTTTTGCCATGATGACCAACGGATGGAAAAGAATACGGGATCTAGAACAGAACTTAACCATGCACCTCACCAAATTAATGTTTTAGTTTTAGAACTGAATTCAATAATTTACTAAAACACAATAGATTTCAACAGAAAGAAGAGCACTTATGTGTGCTAGTTGAAATTTATACATATATTTTTCTAAACTTATTGACTAATAATAGAACTGAAATATATGCTCTGAATCAAACCTGATCCAATCCTGTCTCATTCTACCAAAATCTAGGTCCCAAACTATAAAAGTAAAATAATTAAGGGCAGGCATTAATAGCCTTGCTCTCTTCCTGAAGCCTACTGAAAGACGATGGCATGCCGTGTCGAATTAGCTGGAATGCCATTCAGATGTTATTAGAAGCATCGTGATGCTAAGATACATCAACATCCAATCTTTTGTGGTTTGTGGAAATGGAAAAACAAACACCAAATAAGTCCTGGTATTTGAACCACAGCAGGAAGAAGCATTTAGAAAATTCTCCCAAGAAGGCAATTTGGCAAAGACCAAAGAGACCAAAGACACTAACTAGCCTGGGAACCAGGGTGTGTTTGTGGCCAAGAGTGCCATCAGGAAGGCTTTGTTCTCATCATAGAATTCATTGCACGTGGTCCTAAATGAAAAGCCATATTTGTAGACAAATGGTACATTTCATAGAAATTACATCCAGTATAGCTATGCAAGAGTTTCAATCTAACTCACCTAAGAAATCATGAATTTTAGTACTTTTTCACACAATCAATAAAAATTGTGGGAAGTGGAACTTGGGACTGCATATTAATCTTGCATCCAGCTCCTTGCTAGCTTTCAACAGCAACTATTCATCTTGTTGAGCCTATAGAAGTGATTTGTTTCATCTGTACACTCCACGCACAGCTAAATATAAAATCAACTTCTATTTAACAAAGTGGACTAACAGCATGAGGCCTCTCAGGGTAGCCTGCAACCTTGGTGTAACATTGCAAATGCCTGCAACATGTCAGCACAGAGGCCAAGCCATTACAATGTTGCTTAATAATGAAACTTTATTGATAGGTTAGCTAATAGGAATTTTCCATCTTAAGTTGCTGACAGACCAAGCTCTGGCTTCTTTTCCGAGTGCTCCCACAAATATTCTGTCATGTCTTGAAGTTCTTCAGTTACTTATTCCACTTATTAGAAATCAAGTTAAAATTATTCATTAAGCAAATGATTCATTCTCATTTAGATAAATAAGGAGTGTAACCCCTTTTACAGAAAGTGGGTGCTGCCCAGGTACGTTTCACAAATCTCCACCTATTGGGCTGTTACTGCCTTTAATAAATGGAGCCTAGACTGTCAGCAAGTAGGAAAAAGGGTTGGAATGTGGACGCCTCCATCAAAGAGTCTGTTTAACATGATACAGGCATTATTTGCTGCTTTCAACCCTAGGGCAGCAATAGACAGCAAGAGTAGACCACAACCACTGTCACTCCAGAAAACCCATCTGGGCTTTCTAAGCCCATCAGGTCTCACAACAGGTCTCTGCATTGAAGCATAGTCACCACTAACACATGCATGCGTATGTGCATGCAAACACACACACACACGCACACGCACACGCACACGCACACACCAGCTTTGATTCTCGGCCGTTTTATTTGTTTACCAAGAGTGGTGCTTTAGAAACAGTGGGAATGTCCAACAGTGTTTCTAAAGAGGAGGCTTTCTGTGCCAGGCTAGACCTATTTCAGCATGACAGCTGTAAGTAAATGTGAGGCTATTAGTAGCACTTAACTATTGCTTTGTAACAAACCACTCCATTGAGGTTTACAACAATGACGATTTATTTTTTCTCACTATTCTGTGTGTCTGCAGAGCACTTCCTCCTCTGACTTTGCCTGGGCTCTCTTATGTGGCTACATGCAGTAGCTTGGGATCAGCTGGGCTGGGAGGTCCACGACACCTTGCTCACATGCCAGACAAGTGGTGCCAGACTTTGGTTGTGGCAGTTTGGTTTCTATCCACGTGGCTTTTCGTCCTCCAAGAGCCTGGACTGGCTTCCTTCCCTGGTGGACTCAGAGTAGCATTCTAAGAGATTAAAGAGATGAAAGCTTTCAGGCTTTCTAAGTTCTTTTAAGTCTAAGGTCTAGACTTGGAAGTTGTACTGTGTTACTTCTGCTATATTCTATCTGTCATAGCTGTCACCAGGCCAGCCCAGACTCAAAAGTTAGGGCAATAAAACTCCAGCAGTGGATAAAAGGAACAGCAAAGACACATTACAAAGGGGAGTGGCTTCTAGAATGAAAGAAATTGGTACCTGCATTTTTCAATCCACAGCAATATGGAAGTTGAAGGAATGTTTTCTTGGGTAACCTGAACTACCTGACCATCATCATCCCCTGTTGATGGTACAATGTAGAAAAATGCCATTGTCCCTTCACATTCTTTGCTACGATGTGGCTCCCTTTTGCTTATTAGAGGTGGGCTATTTAAAAGTCTTCCCACTGGAAGGAGAACTCTGGTGGCCGCACAAGGAATTAGAGGACAATTACAGCCTTACGTGTCTATCTTTAGTTAAGAGTAGGAACTGAACACTTGGTACAGATCGTCCACCTAGAAGCTGTTTAATATAGATTTTTCAAGTCAATGAATAAGGAAAAGATGGGCTCACAATGGGGATAACTTACTGACCCTTTCTTTCCCTGATAGTTTAATTTTCAAAGGCAAGAATCATACTTATCAGAATCAGATTCAACAAACAAGTATTGAGTAACCAACATGTGTTCAGTAAAGTTCTCTGTATTTTTATGTACATTATCTCACTTTTATCCAAAAGGCCAACCTGCCCAGTTCTATAACATAATAAATGTTGCTTGGAGACATCTAAGGGGAAGGAAACCTGAGGAACCATTTCTCTGGCCCTGAATGTGTTCACAGCTCTCCAATCTACTCCTCTTGGATTCATAGTTGCCACCAAATCATCATGTCCAGCATACAATTTGGCTCAATTTCCAGGGAAAATTTTATGATAGCATTTTTTTTACTTTTTATGGTAATAAATGAAGATATTAAATTTATCTCACACTACATTAGCTTTCTATAAAACATTTTTCTTTCATCTTGCCTTTTCTTTTAGTGAACAAAAAAAATGTTGTTTTTAAAGAACATTCTATTATTTCGTATGTTTTAATCCTTGAAGGCTGTCTTTCCAATCATAAAAAGTAAATATTCCACATTAGAAACAGGAGAATTGCCATTCTTGTCTCAGGGGAAAGTCAAATTAAAGAGCAACATTTTATGTATACACTAAAGAATAATAAAATCAAGTGTTGCGGTGAGTGAAGAGGAACTGAGATATGGAGATAAATCTTTCTTAGAAGAAGTTTTCCATTAGAAACAACTAATCGAGGGATGTGTGTGCGTATGGGTGTGCGTGCGTGCTTCCTAAAGAACCTAAGACAAGAGAGAACTCTTTAAGAATTTCATTTCTATGACACCAGTTATTCACTTCAGATGTATTTGTCTCAGGGAACTAGGAGACAGGAACATCAAACACTACCATCTGGGGAAAGCGCTGTTCTGCTTTTGTCGGTGCACATCAGGAAAGTCATTGGTTGGTGACATGTAAAAACAACAATGACAATTTCTTTGTGCTCAACTCACTGCAAAGAAACTGAGATTTACATTAAATTTTCCCAAATATTAATCAAGTCCATTTCTTAAAAACTTTTCTTAACAACTGGAAAATAAAAACACCTTGAGGTGATCAAAATCAATACCTTAAGTGGTTCCTAAAAGTGGTCTGATAACCAACTGAGTTTATAAAATTCTCTTCAGGTAACTCATTCTTCTGTAACAGTTGCTTCCTTCATATTGGAGTATTTGAAGGTTCCTGATAGTTTTCTAGAGACACCAAACAGATGCAAGTTTTCTAATCAAGTTAATACGTATGGAAAGCCAGCAATGTTCAGGGCTTACGTAACGGTATGCAGGTCTCAAATACAGGAGTAACTGCGGTTGTCTCAAAACCTCCTTGTTAAATAAGGAGGGAAAAAGCCAAACGTACCTGTAGCTGTTATCAGGAAATGAAAGATGTTTAGGGAGGTGTATTAGTTTGTTTCCTATTGCTTATAACAGAATACCTGAAACTGGGTAATGTATAAAGAAACAAAATTTATTTCTTAAAGTTTGGAGGCTGGGAAGTCCACAGTCCAGGGGATACATTTGGTGAGGGCTTTGTTCCTGGTGGTGACTTTCCACAGCAACACAAGATACCACATGACCAGAGTGGGCTGAGCAAGAGAGACCTAAGCTTCTCACTGGCTCTCCGCATAAAGCAATTATCAATCCATTCACGAAAGTACAGTCCTCACAATCTTATAGCTCTAAAAGGCCCCACCTTTCAATTTCCATAATAGCACTGCCCATCCTCTTATCACTGTTACAGTGGGGATTAATTCTCCAGTACATGAACTTTTGGGGGACACATTTGACCCATAGCAGGAGGCATTTCACAGATAAAATAATTTACTTTCAGTTGCATATACCTTTGGTTTCTCCTCTGATGATTAACATTCTATTCTCCAATGGCTAGTTATTCTACTCTAATTATGTCAGAGATAAGTTTAAGGAAGTCATGCATGTCTCAACACTTCAGATTGTATCTTTCTAAAACATTTAAATGACAAATTTCATGAGATTTCAAAGTGGGGAGAAGGAAATACCTGGACCCTTACTAAATGTAAAATACATTACATAGCAACAACTTACTTAAACATCATGGTCACCAGCTAAAGCAGTGGTGTCCAGACTTGCATGTAATGCAAATCACCTGGAGGTCTTGTTAACTCAGCTCCTTGGGCCTCACTGCTAAACTTTCTGAATTTGGTAGGCCTGGAATGAGAGCAGGAATTTGCATTTCTAACAAATTCTCAGATGATATTAATGCTATTGGTCCCAGGATCTATCTTTGGGAACCACTGGACTAGTGTTCCCTACAGTCCAAAGGTTTCTGCTGGCTTTCCATTAGAATTGCCTGGGGAACTTTAGAAATATAACACCTGGACCCCAACCCTGACTAAGTCAATCAGTCTGTCTACTGTTGAATTCAGAAATTGGCATTTTTATGTCATTTCCCCATGTGACTCTAACGTGCAGCTAGGGATGAGATCCATTGATAAAATTCAAGGCTGGTTTTTATGGAGCTGTTTGAGCTCAGTTCCCACTGCCTGGTCCATTGCTGCACTGCATCGTGGTCCCATCACGCCTGCCCCCTGCCCCCCTCCAATTCCCAGGCTTCTCTTATTACTTTCCCTCCTCCCTTCTTCCTATTTGGTCACAACTCTACCCTCAGTTGTCCTACTTATGTATTCTGAGCGACAGCTTTGGGAATCAGCCTTGAGAAGGAAGGAGCATTGGACCAAGAGTCAAAGAACTCAAGCTCTAGCCTCAGCTTTGCTACTAAACAGCTCAGTGATTTGGGGGAAACCTCCCTGTATAGTATTTTCCATCTTACAAAAGGCTGGGTTACTTTCAAGTTACAGTATTATATTTTAAGATCCCACCCAGCTCTAAGAATCCCACCCGAACTGAGAATCAGTCAAGTAAGCCGAACACTGTTCAGCAGGCCATGCAAAGCCCTCTCATCTCTCCCCCCACCCTGTGCCAGCACGGAAGCTTCAGCCTCGGGCTTCCTCCACACTCTGACATGATTTTGTCCTGCCTTTTGCTTAGAAATCTAACTTTGGACCCTTGTGCTGTGTGTTAGTTTCATTTTTGGTTAACTCCATCTACAATCAAGATGCTCATCCATGCACGCATGTGTGTGTGTGTGCACGCACGTGTGTGTATTTAACTTGTCTGATGACCTCACCTATCTCCAGACTGTTCTCATGCATTTTGCAGCTAGACTAGCTAGCCTAGGCTAGACTAGGCTATTATTATTATTATTATTATTATTATTATTATTATCATTATTATTATTATTATTGGCAGCTGTCAGTACTTTGTTTTAAATTACAATAACTTTATAATTAGGTGATGAATTTCCTTGCATGTCTCAAAGAAACCCGGGCTAGAGAACCTGCTGGAGCTCATTATTTCATCGGCTGAGACAGAAGTTTCCCACCTGGAAACCTGGGAGGATGGCACCACGAGATAGGATGATTGGGAGGGGTCACGGAGGTAACACAAGATAATAGAACTGAAGCAACTTCTCGCATTGGGCTGGGCACAATATGAAAATTAAGTGGCCATTAAAGCACTTTCTGCTCTCCTGTTGATCGCACCTGCTGCCGGCCTGCATTCTCGGGAGTAATCATTGGGAACTCAGGCTAGGCTCCAGATTGGAGATAGAATTTTAAGCTGGGTGTTTAAGGATGGATAGGATTTAGAAAAACACAGAAGAGGACAGGCTATTGCTGCTCTGGAGAGGAAGAATCTGATCCAACACAGCAGAAGAAATGCATGTGGTGGATGTCAGGGGAACAGTGTAACTAGACACCCACATGGTGCAAAGACACAGTTTTGAAAAGACATGTACGCTAGGTATATAGCTAGTTTTCATCTAGTCCTTACTCTGTGCTTGGTGGCAGCATGCTCAGGACTTTACATATGTCACACTCATTCAAACCTTGTGGGGAAAGAAACTAAGGCTGACAGAGGTTATATGGCCGGCCCAAAGTCAAAGAGTTGTTAACTGCCATGTCAGTATTTAACCCTCACCATCACACACCAAAATCTGTGGGCGCTTGGACTTGATATGTTAGCTAAAAGAGAGAGAGAGTGCAGGAGGGCCTTTATATAAAGAGTAAACAGTAAGAGCAATACCAACAAAAAAAAAAAAAAAAGGTGGATCTGACCATATAGGGCTGGTTTTCCTAAAAAAAGAGAAAAAACAGAAGCAAGGAGATCATCTATCTAGAGACCACTTCCTGAGGGTAATGCCCATCCTTTCATTCATCCTGCACACACAGGCAGGGGCTGCCACATGCCATGGAGGAACTCACTCAAGGGATAGCTGCTTTCATGGGGGCTCATCGTCCAGAAGGGGAGCCAAAAAGTAGACATGTAAACAGAAAACAAGTAAAACAGATTATATGAGGGTCATAAAGGAAATGAACACAGTGGTAGGATAGTAGGTAGACAATGAGTCAGCTGTGGCCAAAGCTGGAGAAAGAAATTTCCAGGTAGGGAAACAGCTGAGTTAGGAAAGAACTGCTTGTGTTCCAGCAACAGAAGGGAAATTCACGTGGATCATGAGGAGCAAGGAGAAGGGTAATAGAGAATAAATTTGGAAAAATAGGCAAACCCAAATTATGCAGGACCTTGTAGGCTTAACCGCAGTGGGAAGCTACTGAAAGGGCTTGATCAGGGGCTCTCACGTGGACTGAAATCAAAGAAGAAAACAGAGTTACAGCAATAGTCCAGGCAAGAGATGAGACAGATACATGGCAGAGAAATGTGGCAACTAAAGGAAGGCCAAGGCTTCAGAGGACTAGAGTGATAGGTAGAGGGGTGGATATGGTAAGAAGCCAGGGCTGCAGCAACTCTGGAAAATGCCAACGGGCTGTTAGAAATTCCAGGGAAGCAGGAAGATGGACTATCATGAGGGGGAAGATTCATGGGGCCCACACACTAATAACCAGATGCTCCAAGCACATTAAAAAGAGGTTCTAATAGCTAATGTTTCATAGCACTTTAAAATTTACCTATGTACTGCGTACTTGAATCCTCTTGACAGCTCTGTAAATATGATAGTTATCATTCTTGCTTACAGATGAAAAAAAAAAAAAAGATTTAATAGAAGCGTGATGCCTGAGACAATGAAATAGCCCAGCTGTACTCTAAAGACAGCTACCGTGCGACTTCTGGAGTCAGGTTGTTGGAGGACTGGAAGCACGTCTTATTCTTACGGTAGACTTACCGACTTTAGTATAGTAGTTTCTGAACCCGTCGTTGTTGTGAATGATGCACTTGAGAAATAGGGCAGAAATGGGGATGAACAATGAACATGGATGGTTGGGTGAAGGGGTTAAATCGCAGTAACTGCTTTCCCCCTCAAGTCGATGATTCTAAAATGTGATCCCCAGACCAGCAGCATCTGCACCACCTGGTGTGTTAGTCAGTTTGGGCTGCCACACCCAAATGGCACAGACTGGGGACTTAAACTACAGAAATTAAGTTCTCACAGTTCTGAAGGCTGGAAGTCAGAGTTCCAGGTGTGGCAGGGCTGGTTTCTCCTGAGGCCTCTCTCCTTGGCTTGCAGATGCCATCTTCTTTCTGTGTGTGGCCTCACGCGGTTTTCCTTCTGTGTGTGTCTGTGTCCTGATCTCCTATTCTTAGAAGGACACCAGTCCTATTCGGTTAGGGCCCACCTTTATGACCTCTTTCAACTTCATTAACCTCATTTAACCTTAATTACCTCTTTAAAGGCCCTATCTCCAAATATAATCACATTAGGGGTTAGGGTTTTAGCAAAGAAATTGGGGGGGGGGATAGGGCAAGGATAGAACAGGGACGCTATTCAGTCTATACACCTGGGAATTTGTCAGAAATGGAAATTCTCAGGTCCTGCTGCAGACTTACCAAATTAGAAGCCCTGGGGTGGGCTCAGCAACCTGAATTGTCACCAATCTTCCAGGGGGTCCGGGGGCAGGATCCAGTTTGCACCTATTCCAACACTATGAGGGGCTTCAAAAAGTTCATGGAGAGGTTCACATTATCTTTGAATTCTATTTTCCAGGAACTTTTTGAAGTATCCATGTATTTTCCTTCACAGGGAGAAGGGACAGATGGGTAGAAGAGGAGTTGAAAAAAGAAATGAGAATAACAGGCTGGAAATTTGAGGACACAAGCACTCGGGGATTCCGGAAGCTATGAAAGAGAACAGAGGAAGAAAGGCCTTCCAGCGACAGGAGGTCGACAGGAGGTTCCAAAGACAGGTGGGTCTCAGTTATGTCTGCAGCATTCTTGATGGGGCAAAGAGCAAATTTGTTGATGGTACCAGTAGACTTACCAAATAGGCTTCTGCAACATTTAAAAAAAGGAAAAAAAAGGAAAGAAAGAAAGAAATCTCCTGCATATTTGTGCCCCATGACCCTGCTCCTCCCTTGTTTGACAAGGGCTGGGTACTTGACATGAACCTTGAACCAGACCAATCACATTATATCTCTCAGAGATATAAGATTGGATTGGAGACAAAGAGATAATAGGTGGTCTTTCTGCTTCTCAAACTAAGAGGCCTAGTAAAATTGGTGCCACGGCAGCCACTTTAATGTTGCATATGGATATATTAAAGAAAACAAGTCCCCAATGGAGGAAAAAAAAGAAAAAGGAACCTAATGTGCGTTATGAAAGAGAGATGCCTGTGGCTGTGTGGCTCCTGGGACTTCCCTGTTTCTGGTTCTACCTTCTATACTCAAGTTCTGTCAGCTATTCCTATAAGGTTCTAATAAATTCTTCATTTTACTTGTTAAGGTGGTTTTCTGCTTCTTAATGCCAAAGGATCCCTGTGCCTGGTAGCCACATAGTTAAGTTTACACCTATGTCAACATTTGTTTCAAAAGTCCTGCTGAAACCTCTGTTGATAAAGACATGGGAAGCCATATATTTTGTCACACAAAAAGAAATAGTTCCCACACCTATGTCTAAGCACTAGGTGCATGTTCAGTTTCACATCAATCCTAAAAACAGTAGTTATTAAAATGAAGAAAAAACAAATTCTAATGACTTCTCTCCACCTCTTATTCATGTGAGTTGAAAAGGATCGAAGCTAATAATTAAAACATCCAAATTTCCATTTCTTCAGCAGAACCTGAGTGCACCTGGAACTCTCTTTCAAGTTAATAGGAGCCCTAAATGTAAGCTGGCTATGCAAAGCGGTGTGAAGCCTTGGCACTTGATCACAAGCGTTCTCCGGATGGGGGCCCAAGGAAGGCTGGTGGAGCAAGAGTCAGGTACTAATGCTTCATGTTCAATTTCCTTCTTCAGTAGAGTCGACTGTACCCACATGGTCTCATAAAATGCTTAATTCAAATGTCTCTGAAATTGAACAGGCAGGATCTTTAATTATCCCATTTATGGAAAAACCTGTATAAAACCAAAGCAAATTACATTTTGGAAGTGAGGATAATGGATTAGAAAGGTCACAATTACTATTTTTTTACTGTATATATATTTAGGAAAATATATCCCAACCGTTTATTTTCCCCAAAATCTTACAAAAGTTCTTGATTATTTTCTGCTTTTTAGAAACCTGAGACACTTATCATACATACAGCTAACACCTAACATATGCATGTTGCCCCATCAACAATAGCCTTCCTTTTCATTGAAACATCCCATTTCCTCGTGGATAGAATTTCTTATCTCGCAATTCCAAAAACAGGTGGATTTGGGGCAAACCCCAATTTGAACCAAGCCATAGCCTTTCAAATGTATCCCTACAACTATCACTATAATTATTCTTTACTCAATTTTTTATGTACTTATTAAGCACCTATGGTATGCCAAACACTGAGCTGCTCACTTCATGCTTAAAGAGGGAGACAAAATAAAACGATGGCTAGACGTTTAGAAATGAGCTATGGCAATGCAAAGGAAAGAAATGTAAGAACTTGTACACGGAAATGAAAATTTGGGGAAAATGTGTATTTTTATTATTGAATCCCCATTAATCTTTGAGAACTTTGGTGCATTCACATGGCTGAGAATTTGTGTGATGCCTTGGGAATTTGTGTCCTCTGGGCCACTTAAAGGGTGTCTGGTCAGGTTTGGTCAATATTCTTATGAAAACAAACTTCAAAGGTTAGTAAATATCCTATATGGTAATTAGAATAGTTTTTGTTTTTAAATGGAAAGTAGTAGTAAACCTTTTGAGCAGGAGAAATAAAATAAGCAGACAGGAAGGGAGGCTTGCATAGAATGCTCAGATTGTAAATAAAGCAATTGGGTGGACCAAAGATTCTCTTGGCCAACTGTGTAGATCTTTGACTGTCAAGTGAGTCTAGGTCTGTGCGATTTGTGCAGGGAAGGACAGTGGGGCGAGGAGGTGAGGGGGGAATAATTTGTGTAGCTGCAGGGTAAACGCAGCACTATTTCTGAGAGCATTCATTTCACCCAAAGTCATGGGATTTAAACATTACCCTATTTAGCATAAATCAGATGAAATATCAGACTTAAAGACATTTTACATTTGATACAGGCTCTTTGGGGCAATTTGTTCAACCTTCAATTACCTTCATTTCTCTGTCTGTCTCTTTCACACACACACAAACACACACACACTACTCGTGGGAGTAAGGAAGGATCCCAAGGACCTGGATCCAGATACTGGAGGGAGAGGTAAAAGAAAGTTGAAAGTGGTTCAGAGATTTGAGCTTTGTTGCTTATATCTTGCTAACCCTCTGCCAAGTTTCCAAGTCTGCTTGCTGAACTATATTTGACTTATGCTCCACCCCTTTGAGCTGGCTGATTTTGGTGGGCAATCTGCCTAAGAAAGTTGCATATTCTTTGATCACTGAGATAAATTTTGAAAGGCTATTGTGGGAGATCAGAACTTTCATGTGTCTGATGAGCAGATACTCCTGGACCCTACTTTAATTTCATGCCTTCTTCTCCCAGCCACTTGTTTCAAAGACTAAGAGGACAACTGTCTGGTTTTACCTCTCACTATGACACAAGAAATTATTGATGTACTAGAAGGAGACATTATTAAGGCTCTTTGTGATCCAGATTATGAGCTACCGGATCTCTCAGATGCCCAGAGATTCTGGGGCAAAGCACCAGCTCTGGGTGGTTTGAGCTTTTCAGCTACGTGCAGCAACTTGTAGCTTCCATAAAGCTTTCAGAGATGAAACTTACTAGGTGCTGTCCACGTTGTCTTCCCTGGGAGAAATTGTACGCTTAGCGTACAATTTAAATATATAGCTCACAGTTATAAATAAAGGAAGGAGATTGAGAAAAGAAAATGGGAGGATGTGGGGATAATTTAGAGACAAGATAAGCTTACATTTTTACACAATAATTTAACAAGGAAATTTCCTTGGGGTTAGAGGTCAGTAAACCTTTCACAGGAACATTTTCTTCCTACCAACAAACTTAGCATTGGTTTCGTAAAGTGTTTCCATAGAGCAGCATGAAGCCACATAAACCAAAACTACGGTTAGCTGTTCAAACACGTGACAGCTATTTGGGCTTTTTGGTGATGAATGGTTGATATAATTAGGATCCATTTCTAGTTATGGCATGCCAGGCTAGGGGCAGAGGGTGCTTTTCCGAGTGGGGAGAAGAAAAGCCAAAGGCAACTATTAGAAGAGACTATTATACAGTTTTGAGCTAACATATGGAATCAATAGCCAACATGAGCAGCTGTGCTCGGCTGTGGAAAAGCCTGAAATAGTGTAGTCGCACTGTAACCAATAAAACGAACTACTGACTAAGGAAGAAAGCGTATGTGTGGAGACAGGGGACTCCAAAGCAGGATTATGAGATGTGTTTACTCTCACGGAATAGAATACTAGGAAACGAACTACGTCATGGTTTTCTTCTTGATTGACAGTGAAACATAGAAGAGCCAGCATTGGAGAGAAGGTCTGCAGCCAGGGCTACGTGGTGCATTTCCGACTGCAAGCTCACCAGCAATGCAGAACGCCTCCCCTGTCAGAAATCAAAAATAAACATAATGGGCCTTCGCTGACACACTATGCAGCCTGTACACATCCTGCTATCCAACCAGCATGCTAGGACATTGCAAAATACCCTAGAGTCATACATGTGGAGAAAGAAAATTCAAAATAAAAGAAAGGGTCTATATTCTCTAAAAACTGGTTAACCTGTTTCTTCAGAACTCGCATTTGCCTAATAATACATTTCACTACTAACGAAGAGAAAAACTATTATTGAAGCTGCCAAATGAAAACATTAGTTCTGTATGTTTTATTTATTCACACGAACATTCATTTGGGAATCAAGTAGCTTGGATTATATTTCCTCTGTGTGCCACGGCTCCTGATGTATAGTATAATACCAAAAAGCTTACTCAAACCCCCTATTTGGCCATCTGTAAAATAGAAATAATAATATCTCTAAATAACTAGGCAAATTTACTAGAGCAGCGAATACAGATGTGGAGAGCTACATGAAGTACTCTAAATTTCTTCAAAGGGAACTACATACACATTTCAAATAGAATATGCATTACTGCTAGGAATAATAATGTATGTACACACCAGTTTTCTACATTAAATAACCACTATTCTCTCTTAAAAAATGGTGCTTTGTATTCTTGTTTGGAGTATTCAAAATAATTTGCAGTCTTTAATCATAAAATTTACTTCTGTCTAAGCTGATAGACATAGCACTTGCATGTCTAAAACCTTTTCTTCAATGCTGAGTAGGCTATGTTCTGATTTAATAACTATTTTCTGTGCCTTTTGAGTGAGACTCATGGCCATGTCAGGCCAAGAACTTTCACTCAAATGAGAACCACATTTTTTTTTCACCAAATGGGGTACTTTCCTCTCTCAAACTAGCAGGAAGCCCTGCACCTGTGTTTAAAGAGGTTGTAATCACACTCCGGAGTGACAGAATATTGCCCATGTACCGGGGCGTCCAGGATCCTCTCCATCAATTTTCTGTGGTTTCTTGCCTGAAGCCATCCACGAGCAACCTCATAAGCCTGAAGAATACTAAACACCAGAGAACCAGTAAACAGGTTGTTAAAATATAATTGGAACTCCCATTTCCACTGCCCATTCTGCAACTTTGTTTGCAGCTAATTAGTCCTCATTGGCATGGATGAGATACAGAGTATGAGTACAACTTCCTAGGTAATTCAAACGCAGCCATCACATTATAAATGACTTGAAGTAAAGGCGTGTGAAGTTCAGGTCACAGCCAAGGTTATAATCAACAGCTTCAGATTCTCAATCTTGTCCTGTGGACACACCGACTCACTGTGCAGAGCCTTTGTCAGATGCTAAATACTTTTCACCTTTGCTGTCGGGGCTAAGGATGCATTTGCTAGTTTGTATGGCATTTGGTCTTTTATTATGCAATGTCTGCATGCTCTGTGGCCCGTAAGGATCAATGTGCTTGATGATTAGAGGGTAAGATCCAAATGAAGGGTTCTGGCACAGGGAATATGGAAGAAAACAACCCAAGTATTTGTCCAAAGATACAATAATCACACCCACAGAAAGCCCACACCATGTCATTCATCTCTTTCTTTGCTAACAAAAATAGCTTATGGGAGTCAGAGAGAGGGACAGAGAGAGATAGAGACGGAGGCAGAGAGAAGCTTCTATTCACTCTGTGTGGGGCATTGTGCATGAAGTTTGTAAGACTCCTAAATGCTGCATTCTGCCCTGTCTAACTTCATGCCTCCTCTGTGCACCCTCAGTTCAGTTTGGACTCTCAAAGAAGAACAATTAAGTATAAAATATGTTTTGCATCTCCACAAACATCTAGTTCAGTATTATGCACACAGTAAGGTTTCATTCATTCATACAGTAAGTGCAGAGCAGAGACCAAATGATAGTCGCTGTGCCGTGTGCTTGGAATAAAGCAGTGAGAAATATGGACTACCTTCAAGGAGTACATAGTCAAGTTGGGCTTGAACAGTATCTGAGATGATGATGACTGAGTCATATTTGATTAATTTGTTTTGCTTTGTGTTTTTCACCACATAGATACAGCAACTTCTGAGTGAGATACCTTTTGAATATACTCTTTATGCAGTTAAATTGAATGATTAGTTTTTTTGTTTTGCTTTTTAGAGTAGACTTTGGGCACTTCATAAATATCTCATCTAATATGTATTTTTTTTTCTTTAAGTACCTCTGATGTCCAAAGGAGCTGGGGATTGCTTAAGTGATTGCCATGGTCCTTGTCTTTTCTGCAAAGTTATCGCAGTAAGTCCCAGGCCACCAGAAGTTCTAATTCAGTCACTTCCTAGAGGACTTCTTTCTGGTTTTCCTACTTAGATTCCAAATCTCTTGAAATTAGAAACTCATTCATTGATTTAACAAATATTTATTGAATACGTACTCTGTGTCATGGGCTATGCTAGGTGCTGGGGACATAGAGACAGACAAAGCAGCAGCCTGCCCTGGAGAAATTCCTGGTTTATAATTCTTTATTGTTTTTGTAGTGTCGGCTTAAGGGTTAGAGTTCAGTAAACGCTTGGTAAACTGAGTTGTAGTTCATTAAAAACCTTTGTCATTCCAGAGTCCTGATTCAAAGCAAAGAGAGGAGGCGGTGGGACTCCTGAGCAAAATTGTCATCTAGGGTTAATCCGGCAATGAACTTGGGAGAAAATCTTCAGCAACTGATTAATAACACAGGAGAGGATTTTTTCTCTATCCCCTGCCAGTCTCTGGGTTCTAAGATCAAAGAGTCCCCCTGTTTGAAGCCCATATGTTGTGTTTTCCCAACATTGTTAAGCAAAGAAAGAGGATAAACCCATACGTTTTAAAAGTAAATGTGTTTTAAAGATTTTAACTGTTCTCGGTAAAAACTGGCTCTGTCCTCATGATAAAGCATCATCATTTTACTGGCCATTAAAGCATCTTATGAACACATATGAAAGTAAATAAGTTTCATCTTGAAACTATATTGAAAGAAAATGGAAAAAAAAAAACTATGCTGAACCTCTTCCTTCAAGGGTACATCATGTTTTACCTCTCTTTTTTTTTTTTTTTTTACTTATAGACTCAACAATTAAAGTATCTCTAGAAAAACAAAAGTTATTTGTTATTTTGAAGTACAGTTTTGTATATTTTAAATGTTTACAGGTAAAGATAGTACAAATGTTCTCTTATATATATTAGAAGATTGCCAAAAATAAAGGACGATGAAAATTAAGTACATAATTTCTCTGCTGTTTGTCCTACTTATATTTCAACAGCAATAATAGAATATACCTTAAGAGTTGATCATTGTGGACTTTCCTAGTCCCAGGCAATTAGGAAAAGTCTTATTATGGAAAAGATTATTATAACTCATTTCACAGTGTTCTTGAAATGGGGATTTTTAAGTTATCAGCCCTCCTAAACATGCTGTAGCAGGGTCCCTCTCTGTGGGATTGCTATAATAGTGCTAAGATAAGTTCTTTGCAAAAGATCACCCAGTTACAATGGAAAAGTTCTGAACTACTGGTCAAAAGATAAATTATACATTTACACCAATTTGTTCACTCAGACGAAGGGTGCATATACGGTGATAGGAATATGAACACGAATAGGTTGTGATTGTTGATCTATAAAGCTCGAGGATTACTGGGGTAACTGGAGTGTAAATTAATAATTACTATACAAAGTATTAGTCTATGTGGGAACTGTGCAAATATGTAAGGAGTGCACACTGGGAGTTTAGGCCCCAGCCTTAAAGATGAACAGGCAGGCCTTTCTCATCCAGGCTAGAGTCTTGACTGGGGAATCTAAGACCCAAAGAAAGTGACTCTCAGAGTGACACCCTCTACCCATGTGATCATAGCTTCCAATTTGATTCTCATTTTAAAGACCTTAAAATAGTAAGAGTAATAAAGTTTAACAGATATTAAAAGAAAGCCACTAACATAAAAGATCTAGGCTAATAAAAACAGGAAAACAAAAACAACTTGAAGGAAACTGAGATTGTGCAAGCATGAAAAATCTTCTCCACAAAAACTATGATTCATATAGTCGAAAGATTCTAAAAAATACAGCAACTGGGAAACATCAACAGAATGCTATTAAAATGGGACAATGAGAAAACACAAGAAGAGTTTTCAAAAATTTTACGTCTATATGAAAACAGTCGAAAGAAAAAAAATCCGACAAAAAGTTGTAAGATAAAGAATTCCACAAAGTACGAAAAAAAATAAATAAAAAGATGGGAAATAGGTTAGTAAAAGATAAGAATACTAGAGCTCAGGAAATCCATTACCCTCCCTCTTCTTCTTCCCCTCAAATAAAGCTTCCAGACCTGTCAAACAGAAGAAATTGAAAGGCAAAATGATCTACAAAACAATGAAATAATATTTTCCAGAAGTGAATGGCATGAATTTTTACGTTTAAAAGGCCTGCAAAAAGTACAGCATGAAGAGTTAAAAAAAAAAAAAGAGCAACGATTTTGTAAATTGCCATAAAATTATGGTAGCATTGCAGTAAAATAAAAATACCAAAAACTTACAGAGAGGAAAAAAATAAAAGGTCACACAAAAAGAATTGGAAATCAGAATGGCCTTGAAAGTCTCCTGATGGTAGTAGAGAAGATAGAAAACGATAAAACACAATGCTTTCAAAATTCAGAAGGAGAATAGTTTTGGACCTAGAATTCTATACCCAGGCAAACTATCCATATAGCTTAGGACAAATAAAAGTTATTTTCGTGTATGGAAGGCTCAATAATTTGCCTCCCACGGTCTCTTTCTGGAGGAACTACTGGGACTTGCACTGTACCAAAATGGAAGGATTAAACCTAAAAAGAGGGGCAGTGCTGTAGAGTGGTCATAACATGAGTTGGGAATTAGACAGTCTCCTTCCCAAGTACAGAAAGTTAGGCAAATTGCTTTACCTCCATAAACCGAGGTTTCGACTTCTGTATAAGACAGAAATGATGAGAGATGACACAACATGGTCATGGTGAAGATACAACGAGATAAGGTAGAGCGCTCCTCAAGTCAGTGATTATTTTGTTAATGTTAATGGTTCTTGAATATTCCTATTTCTTTTCATAAGCTTCTCTTTTTAAATGATTTTTATTTTATTAGAATTCCTCTAATAAGCATTACTATATCTGTTTTACCCTTTAAAACCTGGTTTCAGATTGAAATCATATCTCAACCTACCATGCAGATAGTATTCAAAAATGCCCCAATAGAAGGTAATCTCTTAAAAGTATGTTCCTTGAAGGAGAAGCATCTTATATTTTAACCACTTTTTTTTTTTTTTTGGCTGTTATATTCCAAATTTATCTTGTCTTCAAAGACAAAGTCCCCAGTATATATTGCATAGCAAGCACCCATACCAGCTTAATTTTTTTTCAATTTCTCTTATTCACTGAAAATATTATGAAACAACATCATGCTCAGAGCGTTATACATGTTTTTGTTACCCTTCCTTCCTTTTTAATTTTTTCTGGAGCCTACTTCAGGATATTAGAAATGAAAATTCAATAAAAAATATACAAAAGCCAATGTGTTATTCAAGGAAATTTAATCTATATGTTCTGATTCATTTCCATTTAAATCATCAAAATGTTACTTTATGGGAACCATTTTAAATCTAAGGAGACTCGTGTGCTATTTAAGCTTTATTTTATTTTTATTGGAAAGTGTACTCTCTGTCACCTAATATCAATATGCCCTGAAGTTTGGGACAAGTCCCATTCTGCTGTCCAAATAGGTTTGCATTTTATGTTGGTACAAACGTTCCTTCATGGGCACTTTCCTCTTGCTTGATGGGAGAATGCCTCTTCCAAATGTAGGAACTAAGAGCTAATTGTGAACTCCTTTTGCCTTTATTTTGCCAGACACTTGAAAATACAGACAAATCTTTCTTTCTCTGACAAACACTCTGTGTCCCTCATTCCCTCTTGGAAGGCCACGTGCACGGTTGCTGGTCCGGTGAGTTACTCGGGAGTTCCTTAAGACACTCGCAGTGATGCCCAGCCATCATGAAAGCTACAGAACCCCGATCTCTGCCAGGAAGCACCTTCCTTCAGTCCTCAGGGTTCAGGTCTTAGGTGCCCAACTCCTCTGTGTCTTACTGCTCCATCATCGCAGAGGCTCAGTAAAAGCAACTGGTTCATCCAAAGTAATTTATAAACAAAGCAAAAGTCAGAATCACATCCCTCTGGTGGTCCAAACACACCCTACTGTGACTATGATGACATTCAAAGCACATGTTAGAACTGGCCATTGACAGCAGAGTGCAGCACTGAAAATTAGGGACTCTTTGGCTTCAACGCTAGAATTATTTTTTCTCCCTGCCTCAGTTTCCCTCTTAGTAAAAGGCCATATATTTATTCTTTTTGTCTCATTTTAAATGATTTTATAATATTTAAAAAGTAATAATAGTACTGTTTCTATGCTACCTATTTTTTTTTTCAAAAAACTTCTGTATGTATTATTACCCTGTATTTTGGGAGAATCTGAAAAACTGTTTCCACTATAAGCTGGCCTAGTCGGCATTTTCTCTACTGAATATCTCCATGAAGTTATACTTTTGAATGCATAAAGTATGATAATTGAGGGATCTCAAACATCTTCTGCATCATCAAATTATAATAATATATTCATCTCAGCTTTATCATTGAGTGCATGTTTATATGCTAGTTCTTGGAAAATTAGAAACTGTAGAGGCTATATGTAGCAACTTCTTTATTAAAGAGAATTTTGGATTAGGCAGGTCTCTCTATTTTACTACTGCTGCTATCACTGTGCTGCCTTAATAACCACAATACTAACAGTAATGACACATTTGTGGAGGACTTACCATGTCCAAGGCACTGGGCTGAGTTTACATGCTTCTTCTGGTGTACCCATCACAACCTGCCACAAACTGGTTAACATTTTTGACTTTCTTTCCTAGATGACAAAAACAAATCTCCTAACCGTTAAGCAATGGGGTAGTTTGAGTTATTAGTTAGGAAATATTCTCACTGTCCTGTGCAGAATGGACAGAATGTATTTTCCCTGGACATGGATATTGGAATGGGAGAAGCTAGACTTGAAAAGCTGTGTAGAGGAGCTTGTCATCCTGGGCAAATGTCATCCAAAAGAGAAGAACTCAAACCCAGGCCAGTGTTCATATTCCCACATGCTCGCTGTGTTCTGTGCACCGAGACACTGCCTTCTCAGCACTCTGCACAATTATTTCAGCCTCACCACAAACCCATTTTACAGATGAGGAAATGGAGGCATAGATTTTAAGTAACTCACTGGTTTACTATTAAGTGGTGGAGCTGGTCTTAATCAGAGTTTGGCTCCAAAGTCCACACAGTTAAGCATCACATTGCTACCCTCAGATTTGTTCCTCCATATACTGAAAGGCCTTTTGAGAAAACCAAGTTATTTTAAAATTGGGATCAGAATGTATTGGGTTCAAGGCTGAACTAACCTTTTTTGGATGGGTGTCACTCTGAACATCAGCATTCTCATCAGTAAAATGGTGATATAAATAGTACTCAGCACCAAGGCTGTTTTGAAAAATAGTTATCGGGTTAAAAAAAAATTAAATCCTCAATAACCCTTAGCTATTATTATTGCATGTGTGTAATTTAATAGAGCAAAATTGTAGTGCAAAGTGCTCTGTGATTCCTCCCCAGACTTGATCCACCTCCCTGCCTTTGGTAGCTACAACTAAATGAATGAAGCAGGCGTGCTTTTGTACTCCAGTCTTAGAATTTTACAACAGGCCTTAGCTCTATTAGGAACCAATGAAAAATCTTACTGTGAATTTCCATTCGTTTTCTATATATCCACAGAAACTCGGTCTGTTCCCTTGGCCGTCTTATCTGTGCTTTCAGCAACTTATGAAAGACCCGCGAGTGCATCTGAAACTTCTTTTACTCAATCAATGAGCTTGTTGCCATGGCAGGCTAACGCGAGGTGCCACTGGTGATGACTCGATTTCCTCTTGCATCTGAACTGGAAAGAGAGAAGACAGGCTAAATGAAATCCCATCCATCTTAATGAAATACAATTATATTCTCCTTATTAATCATTTAAGAATCAATATGTCTCTTCTTGGTGAACCTCACCAGAATTTGTCATTCCATGCCAGGCCTCCATACATCTTGTCTTGTAGTGATTTTTATAAGTTCAGTCACCTGTGTCCCGGGGTAAATAACAGTGTTTTCTCGTACCGTGGAGTGGGGGCAGGAATGGCAATGTCAGGGTGGATCCTAGAAATCCCCTGTGAATGTGAAGCAACCGGCTGAATATGGCTCTGATGTGCATAATTTAAAAATGCACCCTGATTTATTTTTAAATAGCATGAAGGAAAATGGATTACCTTAGAAAGGGGCTTATTCTAGGACCATTAAGTGGGAAGACCTCTTGGGTATTCTTACCCATTGAATGCCATAATCGTGCACAGGCTTATCAACATATTTTAGATAGATAGATAGATAGATAGATAGATAGATAGATAGATAGATAGATAGATAGATAGATAGATAGATAGATAGATTATAGATATACAGAGAGAGAGGAGAAAGATTTCTTAACATAATGTACAGTCTGTCTCACTATACTTTAAGTATAAAGCATTAATGGAACATTTTACTTTACAATATTCACCTGCAAAAAACGTTCATTGTTTGTATCTTCTTAATACAGACACTGCAACTAGAATTGGACGTCGTGCATTCTGTAGCTGCCTCATACCTATTGTTTAATTAATGAGAACAAAGAAAAGCAGAAGTGAACAGACATAGAAGGAAAGAAACAAGGTCAGGAATTCAGGCAGGCATGGGTGAGGAAGAAGTGGAGAGAAATAGATCGTTTTAAAGGTTAACTTGGTTTTACGAGTGAGAAATAAGTGGTTATGTGTTTTCTATCTCACCAGGGGTTTTTGTTATTTCTGCTCAATTTTAACTATTCCTGAACCTTTATCAATGAGGATTTGTGAAACCTGAACAAATGTAAGAATACCTGGGACGTACCCTGGGTTCTATGTCTGTGAAAGGGGTTAACACAGAGATTTGATATCTTTCACGTTTAGCATGCATACTATCTATATATCTATTTTTATCTACATCTTTATCTGTATTTATTGCTGTAAAGCAGTCTTAGGACTAAATTCCACGTCTCTTATGAGTGAAAAAAAAATACTAGAGTAAAATAATGTCTTTTGTTTTCAAACTTGGGGCTTCACATGGAAAAGAAAGATGTAAAATAAGATAAAATAAACTCCTCATAAAGACTCACCCTTCTGTGTGGCCGGGCAGCTCCTCAGTATGGGATCCCTGAGCCATGCAAACGCAGCCACAGAAGTGTGACTGCAACGCACGCCGAAGTCAACAAAGCTCCAAGGCAGTGATGTTAGAAAGCAGCCAGAAAATCCGGAAAGGTAGGTGCCATTGCTTTGAGGAGGTGACTTTTATAGGCCCCATACCAGTGACTTTTTTTTTTTTTTTTACTTTATAAGACCACAGATTCATTTTTTATTTGATAAAATGTATTTATTTTTAAAATTTTTGATGTGTTATTATTAGCATATTCATTATTACACATCGTAATTTTCCGGTGACTCCCAAGAGTCTGGGAAACTCTTCCTGTCCTATCCCCGCCCCCGTTGCTGTTCCTTCCACCGGTCCTCAAGCTCCCCACACGGGGGCGCTAAGCTGGAGAACACCGTGAGGATGAGTGAACTCCATTACAGGACTGGTTGATTAGATACTCAGGTCAAGGGTGAAATCCAAGCAATGCATGAATCAAACAACACAGGATCCCTCTGACCTTTCAGTCACCTCCTGTGCCATGTCCCGTCTGGCCTTCCTGACCACAGCTCCTAGCCTCAAAATTCTCTTCCATGGCTCTCGTTCAAATCCATGTTTGTAAGAGAAAATCAAGAGACACGTAGATGTATGTCAGAAAAAAGGGGGGTGGTGGGGAGAATGAGCCATAGGAGAAAGGGTCTTGGATGCGGCACTTTAAAGTCTATGTTCATGTTCACATTTTCAATGGATGCCCATTACTCTTCGCCAAAAATCTCTCTTGGATTTCTTTGAACAAAAAAAGTACCAAACGCCTGAGTTTGCCACAGTCTTTCTGTCGACACTCTATGTATTCAAAATACTAGTAGAAACAAATTGTCAGCCAAGAATTCTATGCAGAAGTCTTTGCAAAAGAGAGAGAAAGCATTGTCCTAGAATGAAGTGATCCTAAGAAGAATGAATTTGGAATAATCCTGTAAAAATATCTCACCTGGGGCTTAGGGTGATAACAATAATTATATAATAATAATAATAATAATAATAATATTTTGCTCTGCACATACTAATCGTTGGATAAGATCCTATTAGTGGAAAGTGAAGTGCAAAGCTATCAATAAATAAAATAATTTTTTTCAAAATATTCATTTTTGAAAGAAAAATGCTCACTACATTTTTTTCTTTTTAGTGACTAATTTATCTTTTCTTGCGTAGTATATGAATCCCTCAATCATATGGTGGTAGAAGAATGTGCCACCTTCTGAGAAGTGTGCATGGCAGGAAGGACCTTCTCCTACACCCTCTTAACCTGTATGGCAAATTGATTTTTGTTGTTGTTCATGATGATGGTTAGTTTGTTTTCTTCCACTAGCTCCGGGAGGTCAGAGGCTATGATTTGCTTATCTCTGTACCCCCAGCACATAACATACTACCTGGCTGTTAGGTTACTGAGATGCTGTTAAGTTAATAAACAAATATATGGTTAATTTCCCTGTGTAAGGCATTAGTGTGTACATTTTTCATAATAGTCACAATCCCTGCAGAATGGAGATATCCTTAATTAACATTGCTGTAAGGTGAGGCATCCCACACATTACTTTTATTTTGTTTTTACTATAGACACAGAGCTAATCATAAAGTATGAAGACAGATCTAGATAACCGTTCTCAATAACAAAAAGGAATGATACTCCCAAACTTCATTATCCACAAAAAACCCAAGAGATCTCTCTTTCATTCTCCATAATCTCAAACCATTGAACTACTTAACTTGCAGGGTTATAAAACCACAGTTGGGATCAGTTTGCCTTCTGTGTGGTACCTGCCTTTATGGCTGAAGAGCATGAATTTAACCTGCAAACAGATGTGGTGCTGTTTTCTGATGGTCCCAAACAATAAAGGAGGTTTTACAGTTGCAAATGGTTTAATTTATTTAAACAGTTCCTTGTTCGTTCTTGGTTGCCTTTACTCTCACATTGCAGTTTGCATGCAAGTCTTCTTAATCCAGAGCTCCAAAATCAAGACTGGTCGGAAGAAAATCCAATTGTTTAGGGTCAAAATAAAGACGTTTTTCAAATGCCAAAGTAAGAGAGCGGGGTTATTCTACTTTGATGTTAATACCATGCCTTTTGTAGTTTTCCTGTTTGTTTGTTTTCATCTTCCTCTGTCAACAGGGCACCAGATTTTATAGGCAGCTTAATGCAGAGCAGATGTTGATTAAAAGAAATGTGGTTTTGAGTGTGACATTAAAAAAATATCATTCCTCTGGTCTAAACAGTATATTCTTATTGGGTTTAATTTTTTATTAACTGATATGTAGGAACAATAAGTATTCATTGTATCTTAACTGAACCATACACAACTCACTAGTTGGACCATGAATAAGACAAGAAAGGTTCACATTTTAATATTTTTTTTAAAAAAGAAACATTTTCTTCTTTGTGCAAAAAGCACATGTTTCCTGGCCAAGCCTCTTAGCATTTTAATGTATTTTATAAATATAACTGGCTAAGTGTTGTAAAAAATACTGAATGTTTCTTAGATTCATCCCTAAATATATTCTTAATCAGGGTACTCCTTCTATTTTAATCAATGATGGAAAACCAAGAGCAACCCTGGGACCAATAAATCTGGAATAAATATGAAAAAGATGAAAGTAGAGTCTGCATCTTGAAAGAGCAAAACAAACAAACAAAAAAGCTCCAATGACTTTATAGACATCTTCATGCAAGAATTAAAATGGAGTCTGTATTTGGCACAGTTGACCATTCAGGTGCTAGAGGCATTTCCAACTGACTGAGCCAAGAAAACAATGCATTCCTACTTTTGCTGATACAAGCTTGAAAGCTCTGATGAGTAGACGAGGTTAGATATCTGACCTCAATGGTCCATGACACCGGAATAAATGGGTGGGAAGGCACATTTTGCACACCTGGAACGAGAAATCCTATAAGCACCACAGCAAAGTACCTATGTGATAACATATATGAAATTCCCAAAACAGAACCACACGCCATGCACCTACAAACATTTTTTTGAACACACATCAGAAAGAAACACCGTGTGTTATTGTTGTTTGAAGCAATAGAAATATCCTACTACAAGCTTAGAGTTTCCCTAGATAAGCGTTGGCCAGATTTCTACATGGCAATGAATCAGCCATCCGAAGGTCCGTAAATGCTAATAGTCAGTATCAGGTAACATTGATTCTCATCCTTTCTGTGTGTTACTGAACCACATCTGATTTGAGGTATTTGTTAGATAAAAAAAAAAAAAAAAAAAAAAAAAAAAAAAACAACCTTATTCCAAATAGTTAAGGCAGAATCAAAGCCACAATGACCAATTAGGACACATCTTAAAAAGTCAGTTTAATAGTTCCATTCTATCTACTTGGAATATAAAAAAAAAAAAAATTGCAATCCACCAAATTCTAGCATAAGCACCCTCATTTTTCTCAACTATACTGAAGGTACATTATTTAAAAAGGAAGAGAAGGAAAAATGACACATAATAATAATACAAAAGCTGGAAACCATGATAAGTGGTATACTTGGAAACATAATACCACATTTCAAGGTAGACTCCAAAGATTCTAGCTCCTTCAGAAGGAACCAGTGGTGCTATATGGTGCAAAGTCACATTTTAAAGGGCCCCATGGATTATATAAATGTGTTTAAACACACACATACACACACATACATATTTTTAGTCAAGGAGGAATAGTTCCTTTAAATTATTTTTGACATATTTTTCAGATCATTCAGTTTCTTTGTTTCTTCCTTTTTTTTCTTTTCTAAAAAACTTTGGAAATAAATAAGACCATTATATTTTTGGTTGTCCTTCATTTAAAAAGTATTTCTTTTCAAATTAATATTAAAACACCAAAAAAACACATAATTTTCTCTGTGCCTCAGATGCCATCAAGAAATGCAAAAGCATCATTAAAATATTGTAATGTCATAAGTGTGGTATGATTAAAATATTGGGGGGTCAAGAAAATGAAAGGATTACCTACAGACTGGGAGAAAATAATTGCAAATAAAGTATCTAATAAAGGACTGTCATTCCAAATACACAAAGACCTCTTAAAACTCAACAGTAAAAAAAGATACAACCTGATTTAAAAATGGGCTGAAGACCTGAACAGACACATTACCCAAGAAGATATGCAGATGGCAAATGCACATATGAAAAGATGCTCAACACCATTTGTTATTAGGAAGTTGCAAATTAAAACAACAATAAGATACAACTACTGACATATTAAAAGGCCCAAAATCCAAAACATTGACAAGACCAAATGCTGGCAAGTATGTGGAGCAATGGAAATTCTTGTCCATTGGTAGCAAGTGCAAAATGATAGACACTTTGGAAGACTGGCAATTTCTTAAAATGCTAGATATACTCTTAACCACACCATCTAGTAATCATGATCCTTGATATTTACCCAACTGAACTGAAAATTTATGTCCACACAAAACCTGCACATGGATATTTATAGCACCTTTATTCGTAATTGCCAAACTTGGAAGCCACCAACATGTCCTTCATTGGGCGAATGGATGAATAAACTGTGGTACATACAATGCAGTGAATGAATGGAATACTGTTTAGTGCTAAAAGAAATGAGCAAAGAAACCCAAAGAAATGAGCAAATCCACAGAAAGACATGGAGGAAATCGAAATATATATTACTAAGTGAAAGAAGCCTATCTGAACTACGTAAACAGTAAAAATATCAGAGGTTGCCAAGGTCTGCAGGGAAGGAGGGATGAATGGGTGGAGCACAGGGGATTTTTAGGGCAGTGACACTACTCTGTGTGATACTGTAATGGTGGACACATGTCGTTATATATTTGTCCAAACCCTAGAATGTGCAACACCAAGAATGAACCCTAAGGCAAACTATGAACTCTGGGTTACAATGAGGTGTCAATATAGGTTCACTGATTGCAACAAAGGCACCGCTCTGGTGTGGGATTTTTTTTTTTTTTTTTTTTTTTTTGTGACCGGTAAGGGGATCGTAACCCTTGGCTTGGTGTCGCCCACACCGCGCTCAGCCAGTGAGCGCACCGGCCTTCCCTATATAGGATCCGAACCCATGTTGGGAGCACCGCTGCGCTCCCAGTGCTACACTCTCCCAAGTGAGCCACGGGGTCGGCCCTGGTGTGGGATTTTGAGAGTGGGGAAAGTTGTGTGTGTGTAGGTACAGAGTTATATGGGAACTCTTTGGACTTTTCTATCAATTTTGCTGTGAATCTAAAACCAATTTAAAAAATAAAGTGTATTAAAAAAATGTTGAGGGGAATAAGGCACAGATGATTGCATGTCATTTAAATTTTGATGAAATATTTACAACTTTATTCGTTGCATCACGAACTGAACTGGGTGGCACTTATGTTTCCTAATGTGCATGGCTCATTTCATGCACTTTTGACAGTTCAGGAGAATAGTTTGTCCATACCAACTGTTACAAAACATTATCATTGTCTGTGACTTCTGTGGGTCAGTGCCTAACTTTGCAGACCAGCGAGCCAGAAGAAATGGCAAATAACAACTTGGTATAAGTGGGAAAATTATGCTGTATTTTCTAATGGAAAGAACTTACAGAGTCTCCTTAGAAGTTTTAACCAGTCATTGTAACTGAACCTTTATAGTTATAGATTCAGGTCTGCTGTTGTCAGAAACTACAAAAAGGAAAGGAAAAGGAAGATACTTGAGTAGAAAGTATGTGAAGTCTTGTAAGTTAGAGAATCAGTCTTGGACTCACAGAATGTCATGGCAGGAAGAACCCTGGGAGAGGTGCTGGCCAAAGGATCCTTTCTTTGCCTATCCATGGCCTTCACAGCATCTGGGATAGTCTTCAGATGATTTGTAAATCCTTAGAAACTACAGGGGGAAATTTAGTTTGCATCTGCTTACAGGATGTTTTGGGAGAAGAAGAGAAGTCCGTTGCTTTCATCGGAAACCTTGAAAGACGACATGATGACTCCAAAATGGTTAGGAATTACTGAGATTACAGCCAGACCTACTATTTGCAGAAGCATACCAGAGATGGGAAGTTAACACACCCCAAGTCATCCAATGTTTATATTGGTGCTTAAAAAACTGGTTGAGTTTTTAATAATCCAAGTAACGGAGGAAAAGTAAAGCAAAAGAGGAAAATCACAGTAGTTTAAATATTATGGATATAAACTTAGGTAAATAGTGCCAACTTGTTTTTTTTTTAACAGACACAACATTGCCTAGGAAATATTTTCTAGGACGTTGGGTCCATTTGGAGATAATATTAAATTATCTAACACATAATCTTCATTTCTGAGTATCAGACGATTTTTCCTCCATAAATGCAGAATACTCTATGAGCATAGTAAACAGACATATATGTGGTAATACTTAAGAGACATCAAATGTTTCTTCTGCCACAGCCCACCCACCCCAGTGCCTCTAAGATTTCCACTTACTACTTAATATTCCTTCTGAGTTAGTCAGCATTATCCAAAGTTTGTACTTTGAAACACAAATCTCATGAAATTCTCCAGGACAAAGGAGTTTACTATAAAGTATGTTTAAGAAACTACTAATTGGAGAAATGCGGTGTACATGCATCTATCAAAAGCCCTGACAGTCCTGTAGACAAGCTATTTCACTAAATTTAACTAAGTTCAGCCCATTGTTTCTTAAACATAGTTGAACCTTTTATTTATTTCCTTTAAAGAAATGTCCAACATCATTTTGCAAATGATGAGTTGAAAAACAAATAGACACTCAAAAAATACAAACATGTTATCTGGAAAACTTACACCATAAACCACTACAGCTGTGAACACTTTTAAAAAATAGTCACCTAGCAAAATACTAAGGCAAAAGGACCCCGAGAGGTAGAAAGTCAGAAAAAGAAGTCCAGTCCTTTGCAGATGTTAATCATGATTTATCCTCACAGCAGCCTGGGATGAGACACCTGGGCAGTGCTTCATAGACTTTGGAGTGAAGAAACATCATTTTGTGGATGTATGAAGTGTGCAGAAACCCATGCCCCAGCTCTACACAGCCTGATTCCGAATCTGAATGGATCTAGAGATCTCGCATTTTTAGAAAGCACCCCAGTGACTCAGAAACCAGGTGGTGGCTGAATATGCTTTGAGAGACAGTGCATTTGAGGAAGGAGTGAAGAAAAAAAAAGGAAGGATAGAGAAGGAATGGGCAAGAACTGAGAGCACCCATACAATTTCTTCTAAAATTTCAGATAGATCATGCTTAGTTTCCTGAGCCCAGAGGAGCTGATTCTGTGTCAGTTCCCTTTGCTGTCCAGCTCCGACCGACCGGACACATTTTGTTAATTCTAGCCTTAGTTATTTTCAAGATGATATAAAAGCTCTTACATGAGCTGGTTTATTGTTACCAATATTTTCATTTAAGCACTTTGATCAATACCTGACAAGTCAATTAAAGCATACGAATGCTTTCTCAAGACCCACTGGAGTCCTCTCTACCCCTTTTAAAAAAGAATATTTTATTCTTTTTTTTTTTTTTTTAAGAAACGCAACCTTTCCAAATTTGTGCATCCTTCTGAGTCTGGTTTTAGAAAGGAAATGAAATTTGTCACGCTGCCATACATCATTTCCTTCATAGTACAATGTCCCATCTGTGTGTCAAGTACAAAAGAAAAGCATTTTGTGAAAAATTGCTAAAGAAGTAATGATTTTTGTCCTCAACTCTTTGTTTTGCCTTTCAATAAAGAAGGCGACATGTGCCACAAATGATGTATTATTGTTTAGGTACAACCCCAGTAACACAGTGCATAACCAAAACCATGTTTCACAGCAGAGAAACTATAGTTTACTGCCCCTATGGCTCTGATGAGAATATAATGTTCTACAGTTTATAAATGCTTTGAGGTCAATACATGATTTGCTTCAGCTTGTTCATCCAATGAGCAGGGGATCCAAAAATATATCAGGCTATTAGACAGCCCCCTGGAAGCCCGGCTGAGGCAGCGGTGATGGAGAGGTTCCATGGAAACCCCTCTGTCAGCTGGAGATGAGATAATTAGATCCAGGTAATACATTGGAGCCCCAACAGGGAGCCGCCAAGCAAACATGTCATCTTTATGGGCCTTTCTTGTCCTGCACCGCAACTGTGGCCTGAGACAGTAAAGATCTGGGGATTCACTGATGTCCAGCAACACCCCACATGCACTCAGCCAGCCTCGGTATCTAGGGCCCTTCTTCTAGGGAAACAAGCCAGAAAGGCAGAACTATCAGGAGAGGCCCTTGAAAAATTATTTTTCTTTATTTCTCTGCCAATATTTTTTCTTTTTCCTTTTTTAAACCCTATGTCATCAGTCATGTACTTGGATTCACCTGGTTATAATTAGTTATGTATATATTTTAACAAATTGTCCATCTTTTCAAAATGACTCTCATATTGCAAATGATCTTTAAACTGCATGCAAAATAGTCACTTGTTTCGATGCTTTGAATTAAGTATCAGACACCACGCTTTCCCCACTATTTTAGTTGGATGGTCATTGCCATCTTTGTCATTCTCTTATTCATCTGACACGTATTTATTGAGGAACAAGAATTATGTTAGGTACAGCACCAGAAGGTGGGAACAGGGAAATGAGGGTGAACATACTGGGCCACAGTCAAGTTGGGGGAGATTTTCAATGATATTTTGTAAATGATAAATTGTTTACATTTGTGAAAAGTGCCGTGAAGGAAAAGTACATGGTGCTTGCCAAGAGAGATTATAATAGGGATACTTCATGTAGTTTAAGAAATTGGAGGCTGCTTCCCTGAGAAAGTGATATCCCACTGAGATGTAAAGGTTCAAGAGTAGGACTTAGCTAGGCAAAGAGGTTGGAATAATAGCACCTGCACTGGAGGAAGTTTTCTTAACAGAGGTAAACCTACATGGAAAGGCACGGAGGGAGGCAGGGCTATCACCACCACCACCACCGTCATCAATACATCATCACCATCATCATCATTACCATCATCATCACCACTACCAGCATCATTACTACCACCATACCCAATATTTCCGTACCCATCATCATCACCACTGTGACCACCACCATCATTAGCATCATTTTCTACTTATAGTAGAGCTACTAGGGGCTATGCTACTACTTTATAAAAGCAATCTCTAATGTTTAGTATAATCTTGGGAAAGAGGTATACTATTCTCAACTCAGAAACAAGGATGATGTATCCCTTTATCTTTTGTAACTTGCCTAGGCCATCTGGCTGATAAATGGAAGATTTTTGTTTTGTTTTGTTTTAAGTTGGATGAGACCTTAGAAATCATTCCAGTCAACCTTTTTGTCTTACAGATGAGAATCTGAGACCTGAGAGGGACGGTGACTCATCTGTGATCATCTCAGTTTAATGGTGTAGGACAATTTCTTGAGCACCTGCCATGTTCTAGACACTGAGTTACGCAAAGACAAGTAGGATGTGATCTCTGAAAAGTTTACTACCTATCTTGGGGACAGGATGAATCAACAACTCCTCTAAAATGGGTACCAGTGGAAAATGTTCAGCACGCTGTAGAAACAGAAAGAAGGGGCACTTGAGAATTTAACCAAGAGAAGAAAGGGAAGATCACATCCAAGCAAAGAAATTAGCTCAAGCATAGACACAAGTACCTGCATAGAGCTAGAAGAATGAAAGCAGAAGTATATCTTAGAACATAAAATGAAAAGTAGAGAGTGGCTTCACACATTGCAAGGACCTTCAGTAGAATACCGAAGGTTTTGGATACCATGACTTGTTGCCTAGACTCGGCAATGGATAGTTTTCAGCATGGATGTAGACGGGCAATGTCTGCTCCTTCAGTAAATGAAAGAGGACATTATAGTGGTATGGAATTGGAGGTCAGATATGGAGAGGGCTAGCCTGGAGATAGGATGTCCAACAAAGAGCCTGGTGTAGACATTCAGGTGTAGAATAAAAGCAATGGGAGTAGAAATGGAGATGAGATGCACATTCAAAATAACAGGGAGATAATGTCAATAGTATTCAAGATCTCTCACATGGATGATAAAATGGAAGGTGGAGCCTTGAGTTGCATAAGGAATATAGGAAAAGAATCATATTGAAGAGCAAGGACATAAGGGCTGGGTTGTGGAATTTACAGTTTATGAATTTTGGGTGCCTGTAGGGCTCTTAAGACAATACATCGAGTAGGCAATCGGCAATGTGAATATTGGTCAGTCATCAGTGGGAGAGCCAAGCTAAACTCAAAGCTCCAGATTCCTCGTCTATTACCCATTCCAGTATAATTTACTGTCTTCTAGGACCCTGAGGTTTCCCTCTAAGCTGCTTTCTCAGAGTAGAAATGAGAGAGTCAACGAATAAGACAACAGAAATCATATAATAAAATCTGTCTGAGCTCATACCAACATTAAAGACTTAATAATAAGCAACTGATGTCTCTGTGTTTAGCTCACAACGATTGCATTTTAGAACTGGGAGAGAGCTTATTGCATGGTCTTGGGTCCCAGTTAACTCATACTCAAAAATAAATGTCAGTCTATGTATAACTCACTTATATACTCTCTGGTTGGTCTCAAGCCCTCCCGGCGTCTGGAATTACACATCCTTTTAAAATTAAAATAAAATAACTAAAACTACCACCCCATATCCAGTGGGCCTATTGATTGTCTCCCCAAGATTATTGAGGATGATTCACAGCAATCTAGCATAGTAGTTTAAAAGCAAGTTTGAGTCAGACTGTGTTTGAATCCATATTATGCCATTTACAACTGTGTAATCTTAAACAGGTTGCTTAAGCTCTGTGTGCCTCAGTTGTCTTGTCTGTAAAGTAGGGATAATATTACTTATCTATTAGGGCATTAAATTAACAATGCATTCTAAGTGTGCAGAAAAACATCTGGAACACAGTAAAGACCCAATGAATGTTAGCTGGGATGTTCTCACGCTGTTTCTGGTCCCATCTCCTGTGAACACAAGGTTTTGGGCCTCAGTAAAGTTCTCTTCTCTTCCGCTAGTCCTTTGAAGGTCATTGCCTTCAGACTGCCCAGCCTCAATCCCAAAGTCCTCTCACTTTACAATCTAGGGCAACTTAGCTTCTCTCATCGAGAACTTGCTTGAATGGAATTTGGAAGAAGGAAGCCTGCCTCTCTGGGAGGAGTCATCAGTCCCAAAAGATAATCCCAATTATCTTCTTCCTAGACAAAGGAGAAGCTCCCTCAACAATTCTGAACTCTTTGATTTTTAGGCCAGTGGTTTGTTTCTTTCCCTCAGTTCCCTGTCTGTTGACCCCAGTCAAAGATGACCTCTACAAGACTGGGTGCAGCCTTTTCCACACGGTTCACAGCAGATGCCCGTTCGGTAGCTGTTGAAATAATCGGTGCATAAGCTATGGCTTTATAAAAATAAATTGATTGAGATGGAAATCTGTGAAGTTTATACAACTGTGTATTTTTGACAAAAGTTGTATTATAAAAAGGACAGTGGAGAGATGCAGAATAATTTATAAGGACTATCCCCTGAGAGAGTAAATAAATCACAGAGTGAAACCTGAGCCAAACTAGCTTCTATTAAAGTCTCCTCATTGTTATTCAAGTGAATTTCATCCCTCTCCCAAGTGGAAATTATCTGCACAAAACAAAAATGTCAGAAATAGAATCCTAAGAATTTGGTCAGTGAAAGAAAATCTTGTTAAAACTTGAAAGTAGAGTTGGCTTTCGGCGAAACTGTAAAGATTCTCTGTCACCTTTCTGCCTTCTCTTCAGTCCTCGTTTTTTCTTTCCAGATTCTCTTCTATCCCAGATGTCTTTCTTCATTACTCATAGGCCAGTGCACTGGTTATAATTCATCAATTCATTTAGTATTGAGTGCCTGGGATACGCTAGGCACTAGGGACTGTGAGTATATACACAAGCAGGAAAGGATTCTGACCTTCCTGGAGCTTACATTCATTTCTATATGCTGCTCACCAACTTGTAAAAACCCACCCATCAACAGGTAAAAAGCAAACTTGGTTGAAAGATACAAGGGAAACGCACACATACACACACACACACACACACACACACACACACAAATGCACACACGCATGGGCTGAAAAAGATCAGAGGAACACAAAGTTGTTAGGTGTGGTCGTAGAGTTTATTGTTGTTTTTGCATGTTTGGTTGGTTGGTTATTTTTTATTCTGTTTTATTTGTTCTTTTGGCCTGGGAAATAAACTTCTAAGGTGAAAATCCACCCTCACTGGCTTTCAGATAACTTAAGCGGAACCACTGGATTAAGATAGAAGACTTGCCTATTCCAAAGCAAGGAGCCACTATTAATATAATGATATATCTTTTCAGCATCAAATGTAAAAAAAAGAGTTTATGATTCTTCATTCAGCAAATCAAATGGCCTGGCTAGCACACAAACAATGGGGGAAATAAAAATAGGGAGAATTCCACAAGAATGCAAGTTTATTTGTAATAAATTTGACAAAGGGTTGATATCCTTAATATAAAAGTAATTCAGAGCAATTAACAAGAAAATCACTAACGTTTCCAAAGGAAATGAGCAAGATATATAAAAAGGCAATTCACAAATAATGAATACAAACAACCAGTAAACATTGTTTATTATTTATATTAGTTAATAAGATAACACCATTCAACTATGCAATGAAAACAGCTATTTATACAGTGTGTTCTTACGTGAGAATAATTTACCTTCCACAGAACATATCAAAGCAAGAGAAGCAAGAGGATACAAAATCATATACTGGTTTTTATATATATTTATCCATAGAAAAATATGAAGTTTTTAACACTTTTTCTCTACAGTGGGCTAGAAATGCCTTTGATTTTCTTTTGTATACTGCTGTATACTTTCCACTTTACAACTAGACACTTCACTGTGTATTCCCATATGTACACAGATATCTATCTGTCCATACACACACACGCACATGTTAGAATACTAACACTTTTTACATACCACAGCATAATTATCAAAATCTGGACATTAACATTGCCACAATACTGTCACAATTTTACCAATTATCCCACTAATGTCCTTTAGAGAAAATAACAAAACAAAACAATCTGGGTTGGGATCCAGTCCAGAATTACATTTCGCATTTAGTTGTCACATCTCTTTAGTCTCTGTTAATCTACAACAGCTCCTCAGACTTTCTTGGCCTTGCACCACTTGATGTTTTGTAAGACTACTGGCCAGTTGTTTTGCAGAATGACCTCATTTTGAGGTTGTCTGATGCTTCCTCTTAATTAAACTCAGGCTGTGCATGTTTGGCAGGACTGCCACAGGAGTGACATTGTATCCTTCACAGTGCATTGTATCAAGAGCCACTTGGTGTCAACTTGTTCCATTCCTGGTAACTTTAATTGACATTATGTGGTTAAGGAGGTGTCTGCCAGGTTTTTCTGCTGTAAAGTTGCATTTTTCTCTTTGTAATTAATAAGTGTCTTCTGGAGAAATATTTTGATATGTAAATATGTGTCTGATCAAAATTAACCCATTAATTTTAGCATCCATTGGACATTTCCTGGTCTGAATCAAATATTTCTATAATGGTTGCCAAGTGGGGCTGGTTGGGTAGCTCAGATAGCTACAATGTGATGCTATAACACCAAGGTCAAGGGTTCAGATACCCCATACTGGATCCCCACACTGGACAGAAGCCAAAAAAACAAAAAAATTGCAAAGTGGAACTTTCTAATCCAATCATTTTTTCTACATTTATTAGTTGGCATTCGCATTTCCAATATTTTTGAATGTACAAATATGAAATATGTAATCAGAAAAATTAATAAAGGGTGTTAAGACTTACAAACCAATGCATCTTATTTCTTTCTTGTTACCTCTAAAAAGTTTTAAACTGTTCATTATTTTATAAATTTAATAAATTCCTGTTGACCTCTCTTTCAGATGTCAGTCGACTGTTTTTTGATTCGCAAATGATTTGACTCACAAGTGAGAAAATTCAATCATTCAGCTTCAATTATACCAACCCAACTATTTGAATCTTGCCTTCTCTTGATTGTCTTTGAGAGTACCACTTCATCCTAGATAAAAGGAGAAAAGCCTTCAAAGTGAAAGTAAAGAGTTCTAGGTCCAAAGCAAAGTCCGTACTCCGTGACAACAAGCACAAAGAAGTACCTGACCAAAACAATAAATTTGTCCTTAAACTACTACGTGGTTCACAGAGTGGAACACAGATCTAAGTTATGTGCAAACAAGGTGCAAGCAACATGATCCCTGCACTCCTAAGCAACTTCCTGCCTATATTCTGAAAGAGGTCAACCTGAATGTAGGGTATATGCTGTGGAAGCATGTCTTGAGACATTATGGGAACAACAGTTTTGGGGTGGGACTAGGAAAGTCTTAGAGTGTTAAAAAGATATGTGGCTATGATATGAAAGTTCATATTGAGAGACTGAGGAGCTGGTACAGTTCTCCATATGTCACTTCCTTAACCATGCCAGGACAAGTGCTGAATGAAGCATAGCTGCATATTTCTGTAAAATGCCCTATTCTCTCATTATTCTGGTCATCCCAGAAAGGGCATCGCTTCCCAGAGAAGGGGATCTTAGGTGAGTTTGTTTTTTTTTTTCCTTTCATCCTACTGACCATTTTATGTGTTATGGGCACATAGATATAATGGTAGAGGTAGAAATAGGTACATATTTTAATTTACTGTTCCCTTTAAAATGTTCACTATTTGAAGATAAGTTCAGAAAGCTCATCAAAAAAAGTTCACTGTCTAAGAGGATAAGGAAAGGGAGAAGAGAGCTTTAGATTAGGAAGGACAACTAGACAGCATCTAGTCTACCCACTAACTTAATAAATAGGTAAGGAAATGAAGGTTCAGGAAATGGGACTCATGTAAGATTCATTAAATGGAATAGAGGTAAGAATGGATAGAGAATAGAACAGAGGTGTCCTGAACCCTCTGCAAGCCTCTAGAATCGCCATCCCTATGGCTTACCTGGGCCATGCACACTTCTAGGGCTACATTAAGGAATGCCAGCTAGAATCTATCTGCAATGCAGAAAGTATGAAATCCCAAGAGCAGCGTTGCCAGGCATAGTAAAGAATTTCTAGTTAAATTTGAATTTCATACTAAATACAAGTAGTATTAGTTTAAACAATAAGTCCCAAATATTCCATGAGACATGATTATGTTTAAAAATTATTTGCTGTGTGCTTGAAATTCAGATTTAACTGGCAGCCTGTATTTTTACTTGCTAAATCTGGCAATCTCACCCAACAGTCTCATGACCAGAGACTTACAAATATGGAGTCAAGCAAGAAAATGCTATAATTCATCGAAAGTACAGAATAATTTTAAGAAGCAGTTTTTTATTTATGAAGTGACAAATTCTGGATGGTAATCATCATAAAACTAAATTTTTCTGTTTTAAATAAAAATTATTAAATAACCATATAATATTATCTGTACTACTTCATAGATTCACCATGAACATTAACTGACATTTTACTTGCAGTATAATTAAAACAATACTGAAAAATATTAACTATGAAATATATATATGTGTCTGTGTGTGTGAACCCCATTTTATTCTCTTAATAATCCTCTTAGGTGAGTATAATTTATTTCATATCTGTTTTGTAGATGATGGAACTGAGCTCAATGAAGTTGGGATTGGGTAGGTTTCCCATAATGTTATATGTTGTGAACATAGTTTGGTGGACCTGATAGGCCAAGTCTGTTTGACTCTAAAATCCAAAATCTTAAGCATTGTATTATAAACAACATTCTTTTTTTTGTAGGAATTTATGATAAGTGCTAGGAGGTTTATGTACTAGAATATTTACCACAGAGTCATAAAGAAATTAGATTTTCAAGTGGTTAAAAATAGTAAACTGGTTCAAGAAATTGAAGATCACACATTTATAAAATACCACAAAATCATTAAAAGTGATGTACAGAAAGATGAAACTCAACTACCTCAAGGATTATTTTTATAAGAGAAAGGCTTGTCACATTTACTTGCAAGTATACAAATAAAAGTTACAGTCATTCATGCTGCCGTGAATGGCAGCATTTCATTCTTTTTTATGGCTGAGTAACATGTCCTTACTCATAAGTGAGAGTTGGAAGGAAGGAAGGAAGGAAGGAAGGAAGGAAGGAAGGAAGGAAGGAAGGAAGGAAGGAAGGAAGGAAGGAAGGAAGGAAGGAAGGAAGGAAGGAAGGAAGGAAGGAAGGAAGGAAGGAAGGAAGGAAGGAGAGAACAGCCCTATAGTTATTAGAGGTGGGGGTGGGGCAGGGGGAGGAAAACGAGGGAGTAATTGGGTAAGAGACACAAAGAATAATTACAATTTGTAATGATGAACATGCTAGTAATATTGATTTGATCACCACATACTGTACACAAGTACTAATAGTCAACTCAGTATCTCATCAATATGTATAGTCAATTACAATTAAAAAAAAAAGCATATAACACACTAAATAATCAACACATCTTTAAATAAATAAACAAAAGTTATTTCTGAAAAGTGGGATTATTAGTTATTTCTATTCTTAATATTTTCTGACATTTCCAATTTTTCTATGATCTATAATATGCTTTATTAATCAGAAAAAAAATGATGAACTATTTTTTTACAAATTTGGTCAAATAAAAAAATATACTTAACAGTATAATTATGTTTGTTCCCTCTTCTGGGAACAGAACAAGAAGTGACTTTAAGAAGAAAACAGAACATTTGGATCACAGTCGACTCTGAAATATAAAGCCTATCCAAACAAGAAGTAGATTAGAGAATGAATTCTTGTTTTGATATACATTCCAACAGCTTTAATGGAGGTTTTTGTTTTGTTTTGTTTTGTTTTTTAGTTATTTACAGTAACTATAATCTTGTATGGCTGGTACAATTTAGGACTGTTTAGCCAAAGTCACACCTGAAATATAAGAAGACAGTTGGAATAGAAATTAGGTAGAGTAACACCCAGACATCATCTGTAAGCATGAGAAAATTCTCTATGTTAAAGTTAGACACCAGACGTTTGCAACTTTATATAGTCATATAAGTGTAAATCACAGTTTCTTAGTTTTTGGTGTAATACTTTTGGAAGTCTGCACTCTCTCTTGCTCACATTGAAAAAAGAGGTGACATTGTGAATTTGACTCAGAGGTCCTTTTACTTCTCTTTGAATATTTTCCAGGATGCCTAATAAACTAATCATTGCTAAAGACAAGTAGTATCTACATGTGTTATAATTCCAGCGCTTCTTGATTTAGCAGACTGGTCCTAGGCATATAGAGAAAATAAATGACAGAATTTAAATGATACCATTTTAGGCACTGGAGCACATGAGTTGGTGTCCTGCCTGAGTCTTCCAGACTGATGCTCATTCAAGTACTTTACAAAATAATATATAGTTTGAATAAATCTGAACTTGTCAGAGTAGAAGTGATGAAGTCAGCAAAGAAGTCAAGCAGGTTGAGAGTATTTGCCTGTATAAATCAGAAGGTACAAATGAATGCAGGAAAGATCAGCTAATTATTTGCATCATTGTGCAGAAGGAGCCAAGCCCATTTCAAATTCTAGAAGCTTCAAATTGTGAGGCTTTCAACTGGTATTTGTCCCCTTGAACTCGGTTGGTACAAGAACCTATGCATGTATGTTAAAGTGATAGATATGTCCCAGTTCCCAGCAGGTTTAGGAGATCTAGCTCCTAATTCAGTTTCCGACTTACTTCGCTATGAAATAAAGGCATACTGACTACCTTGCAGAGAGGCTCAAGGTGCCTGATCAGGTTCCAGCCATGTGATTGGTCTGGTTTAGGTTCCACAGGGCTGAATTTGAGGCTGCTTCACCAGACAAATAAGAGAGGTGAAATCCAGAAGGCCAGCTGAGAGGACGCTGCAGAGGAAACCAAGGTCTGATGGCAGGAGACAAAATCCAGACGTCAAACCTAGAAGTCAGAGGTAGGAAGTAAGGTCCCAACGTGAGGTCGGAGCCACAGTGATGGAGTGAAAACGGCAGGCTCTGAGTGCAGAAGTGGGTCGGGTTTGCATGAGGTTATGCGCCTGGCGTGAGCTGCATCATCCGGAATAAGTCTCGCTTTTCTCTGGGTCTCAGTTTCTTCCCTGATTAAAGAGCATAATATCAACTGCTCTACCTTTACCTCCAAAGTTATTTAGAGAATCAGGTATGACAACGTTTCCAAGAAAGTAAAGAGTGAGGAATTTCCTACATAAAGTAATGCAAAGAAACCAAATTTGGAATACTGGTACTCAATGTAATGACCTTTATTTGTTGAAGGCATTATAAACTAAGAGGTATCTACCTCTCCACCCCTCACCCCTCGTCCCTCTCCCCTCCACGCCCACTCCTCATCTGCAGAGTGGCACCCTTCCTCCCAGACAGAGCCCAGCCGCCACACTTGCTTTGGGCTCTGTCCCCTCATTCACTTTGTCCTTCATTCAATAGCCATTGCTCTCTTAATTCCTTCTCTTCAATTTTCTTTCCTCTCTTCTGGCTCTTTCCCTTCAGCATATAAAAATGCTCATTACGCTCACCTAAAACCATTTTTTTCTTTGCTTGTATCTAGTTATAACCTTATCTTGCCGTTTCTCAGATTTTTAAAAGGACTAATCAATCTCAGTTGACTAATTCAACCACTGTAATATGGCTTCTGCACTCACCTTATTGAAATGGCCCTCATTAGACTGAAAACTAATAGTGAAAATTATCACAATGGCAAAGAATCCAGCATTAAGTGATAATTGCTATGTAGTAGGGGGCACTACAAGAATATCTCAATAGCAACTCTAAACAGCAGGTAAAAATGTTTATTTCCATTCTACAGATCAGAACTTGAGGTTTGAAGTAGGTTGATAACTTGCCTAAGGATACAGAGCTAGTCAGTGTTGGAGCCAAGAGTGGAACCCAGGTCTACCAAATTATAGATTTCCTATTCAAATTATAGAGGTCCCTTTTAAGTGCTAGACCAATTACACAGTTGACTGCTGTTCAAATAGCCTTAGCACAGCAAATTCAATAAATTCAAAATCAAACCTATCATCTTCTCTTCTCTAAATGGGCACCCTACTTTCAGCCACATCCTGCTGCCAACCCTTCAAAAGACAGCACCTGCCACTTGTTCCTTCTCATGGCCAAACTCTTCACAGTCGCACAGAGTGAGCCATGCACTAGTCTTGATTTTGCCTTGTCTCTGAGGAGCCTCCCATCACCACATTCCACAAACACTTACTGAGCAGTTGCTACTACATATGGCATAGTTCAGAGTCCAGTGATACCAAGAGACATAAAATATGGTCCCTATGCTCAAAAATATGTAATCTATTGAGGTAGAAAAGAGAACTCAAAGCCACTGGAGGATACCGTACAAGTCACCTAGTACAAAGATCCATTTAGTAGGTAACCTGTCCCATAGCATAGAGTTCCATTTTCTGATATCCCTGATAAATGGTCATCTTAACTTTGCTGGGTATTCCCACTGAAGAGTGATTTGGAATGTGGGTATATTAGAAAACTTTTTTACCACTGGGCTGAAATCTCTCTCTTTTTGTTCTACCCTCTGAAATAATAAATAATAAATTCAATCCTTTTATCCTTAAATATTCAAAGCATATTTGAATATCCTCAGATATTTAAAACATAAGACTGCTGGCCCCTACAATTAAGCTTCTGAGTTTCTTTGAACATTAGATTGGCCTAAATGAAATAATAAGACACCAAATTACAATTATTATGTATTATTAGTTGAACTTCACCATAAGCAAAGAACTGTGCTAGAGATGTACACATATAGATGAGTAAGACATATAGCTCTTTTCCTCAAAGATGTTATAATGAATTTGGAGTGATAGTATATGTATACTATGTATGTGTGTGTGTATGTGTGTGTGTGTGTGTGTGTGTGTGTATACTATGTATGTGTACAAAACTGTGTATTATTAATAGTAAAAAATGTACTATGTGCCTTGAAAGTACAATAATCCACTTTAGCAAGAGTCTTCTGTCAGCTGTGATCAAGCTTGACACAAGTACAAGATCTGGAATGATCACAGTGCAGGAGAATGCAATTGGTGCTTTTACTTTTCAATCTCTCACTAATTAAATATCCCTTGACAAGCAAGATATGGAGAGTGAAAAAACTGAAAGAATAGAGCAATAAAAGGAAAGGCTTCCTGCTGGCATTACTTTGCAAACCAATCACAAAGATCTGTATGTAAGAATTAGGTTTGAAATTGTAGTGAAATTTCTTGAAGATACTTACCTTTTGGAATAAAGTGTCAGGTCAATTCCAAACTCTCAAATGATTATTTGCCAAAACAAAACAAAACCCAAAAGCAAACAAAACCATTTTCTTCAGGGTGAAATGGAAATTTATGTTACTTTATCAGAAATAAATCAAAACAATATCAAAATAATGACTCAACTTCTTTGTAGAGATATACCTTTCCCTAATATAGCTATTATAAACATTGGCAGTGTGCTCAGTTTTGAAAAGTAAACAATAAATATAATAAAAATGCCCATTTGTCATCATTTACCTCTTTCAAACATTAACCACCCATAGGAAAGTCAAGTAAACTATAAATGCAAGCATGAAGGCAAATTTTCTAATGATACGTAACTATCACATAATATATTTAAAGGGAGACAATTTTTAAAGGAACATATTACCATCTCAATTAAGTTGTAAATTGAAAATATACTCTTTTTCTGTTCAGCTTAAATTTTCTCAACTAAATACACACATTAACAAAGGTCATCTGTGTTGGGGCATAATGACAGTTTTGTTAATTTTTTTTCTTCTTTGTGTCTCTGCGTACTGAAAAATCTAACTATCCTTTTAAAAAAAAGTAAATACTAATAAGATATTAGTCATCTCTGCTAGGAGAGAAATGACCTCCAAATCTGAGTGACCTTTAACCACTGTTTACTTCTCAGTCATCTCAAATGTCAGAAGCTGAATCTTTTGTGGTTCTTCTCCATGTGATTTCACACTCTGGGATGAAGCAGAGTCTTTGTTTGGGACATGCTGTTCCCATGGCAGAGAGAAAGAGCAAGAGAATTGGCACAAACAGGAAATGGCTCATCAAGTTCCACACACGTCTACGACCAGCTGCTGCTCACTTGTTGGCGAAGCAAGTCATATGACCAAGCCCAACCTTGGGAGCTATGGGAGGCACAGAGAGTCACATGGCAAGTCACATGCAAGGAAAGGCACATGATGTGTACCCACATGGGTACATTTCCATTCACTGGATGAAGTAGTGATGATTGCAAATACTAATGGCATCTGCCAGAGTATAACTGTTCCATTCTAACAGCATTTCCAGACTAAGCAAACCGTATTGACCGGAATGGGAACTTTAAAATAAAACATACATGTATATCTTCCATGAATATAATCTAGCTAGCTGGAATAGGAACCTAAAATTCTGCTAAGGATTTTTTTAAATATTTAAGATTTATTACTATTTGGGGGAACATAAGCATAAAACAACCCATGTTCATCAATCTCAAAACTATGGTCCATCAATAATTCTATGAAGTAAAATATGGGATGGGAAAATGTATGAATGCAGAATATTCATAACAGCATGCCTGTTCAGGGTTTGGAAAGTGTCATCAGTCTGAATAGTTTACACCTGCACAGCAAGGTGCTGACCTTGACTTAATCCAAAAGCACTTACTGACGGTTCTCCCCTCAGAGAACTCACACTCAAAAGGGAATCAAGACATGGCTGGGAGACAGAGCCAGGCACCAAGGTCACCCTGAAGAACACCCCAGCACCCACCCAGGGCAGACAGGCTACCAGAGTGACACTCTGAAGGAGGTGTTCGCCCACATCGTTAGGAAACGGGACCACACGTGTATAAGCTTCAAGAAGCCAATGTTTAATTTGAGGATAAAATGAACACTTAAGATGTAAGGCACACCTAAATTAAACTCATTAACAGTCTTACAGTTCCCTTATTTATGGATTATATGGAAAAGCCATGACCCCATTCCTATGAAGCAGTTATCACTAGGAGATGTGGACTTAAAATTAAATAATAAAAAGAGCTTAATTATAAGCTTAGGAGATAATGTCAGAAACTCTTAAACTACTTAGAGCTTGGAGCTTGGAACTAAATTTTCAAGCTAGCGCTGGCAGGCTTATGTCAAAGTGAGTTTTTCTTTGTTTGTTTTGTTTGTTTTTGGGTTTTTTTTTTTAATTGCAGCAACAGACGTAAGGAAATGGGGAAAAAAGATGAGAGAAATGAAAATACATATTTTTTTAATTTCCTTTTTTTAATCCTGCAGTTTTTAAAGGTAAGATTTGCTTTAAATGTCATGCTCTGGACTGAAGAATAGGCAAACCTGATGTTGCCTTCTTCATTTTAGAAGTGTCAAGCTGCAGCAAAGACTGCCAGACCCTCTATATGTATCCTTGTCACAAACTATCTCATTTTTAAATGGTTTATAACCTGTCACAAAATTTCACTCTGAGATGAGAATAAAAGGTGTCAGTCTAGAAGCAATCCTTTTGGTAAATGTTTGAAAATATGCAGGGCCATTTTAAATGTGAATAAATGACTAAGTGTAACATGGTAAACTGGGGCTGATTCCCTTCGGGTGGTTCCGTGGCCTGGGTCGGAAATGGGGGAGAGCTTTGCCTTCAGATAATTTCCCATCGAAAAGGAAGTTCTGCTTTACTCACGCGTGGGTTCCTACAATGTGATCCGTTCCTGTGAAGATTAGCAGGGGCCTGTTCAAGATGAAGTTTTTTTGTGGACTGGCTCTTTCGCCTTGCCATCAGAATTTCAATAGCTGCTCCATTCCGGAGATTACATGGAAAAGCAGCTTGCAGACAATCGAACAAAGCCAGAGGCCAGAATTAAAGCAAATACTTTTAATCTGCCCATGTATGTCAAGGATAATGAGTGAGCATCAATATTTTTAGGGGCCTGCCAAACAGCAAAGAAAAAAATATATGAGTACATGTATAGTTAGATCTCGGTACATATGTAAATACGTGTTCAATTCTGTAGCTAACGTCAGCACCCCCAAGTAGACTCACCCTGGACATACATACATCCTTGCTCACTTAGCACATGATGACAACAGTCTAAGTATTGGACACCACTGTGGCAACCTCTTCCTCTGTCTTCTTGTAATTGCCAAGCAACTCCTGAAAGTATCTTTGGTAAATGCTATACCTAAAGATAAAACTGAACACATCTAGATGTACAGACAGGAATCCAAGTTTCAGTTCCTCCATGGAAATTGCTCTTGAGATGCTCACACACAATTTTTTTGTTGCTTTTGTTTTTTTGTTTTATCCTTTTAAGCCTTATTTCTTCCCCTAGAAAGTAGGAGTACTGAGCAAGATTCTCTCTAAAGTATTTTCAGCTCCAAAAATACAGGTTTTTATGCTTCTAAATGTTATTTCCTCTAGGAATTAGATACATTATCAAGGTTTTAGCAACAGAGATATTGTGAAATTTTATTTCTTAGTTTGTAGATTGACTCATTAGAAATGAAAGAATTGGACACGGATCTACATAGTTTCAGTCATTATAAGTTTTTCCCAGGCACATCTCAGCATGCTTAATAACCCTTTCTCACTCACAGCTCCAGCCCCTTCCCCAGTATGGGATCTGGCACATGGGATGAGCTCCGAATATTCATGGAATAAACAAGACAATAAAGTGCTGGTTCTTTTGGCATATGTAAAAATCAGGAGAGAGTGCATGCCCACATCAATTGGATCATTAGGAGATAGATCTAAGACCACCAAAGTTTACTTTTTGTTAAAATGTGATGCTTCAGGCCATACTCAGGAGAGCTGGCTTTGCAGTAACTTCCCCAAATACGTTATGTTGAAAGACACCTGACCTCAACCTTCCTACTGACTTTTGTGACCCCGGCCCTTCACACCACACAGTCCCTGCTGAAGTGCTGTATGAGGTGAGAGAATCCAGAGGCAGAGCTTGTCTGAGGATCCAAAGCGATGGCTCCCTCTTACCCTTCTTCAGCAGGAACTCAATTTTGGCTTCTCTGTACAAGTAAAAATAACACTCTTTATGCTTAAATAAAAATCTGCCTTTCCTGAGGTCCGCTCTCCTTTTCAGAGACACTTATTACTGACACCCAGTCATGAGTAACACTCTCTTTTCCCACCATGATCAAAAAGTTTAAGAGGTAAAATCCACTGCTTTTTGAGAGTTTTTTTGTTTTTTTTTTTAAACCACAACCCACTTTTTGTTTCTGGATCAGAAAACATAGGAAGGGGACACATTAAGCTCTTGTTACTTCATTTCATGTCTTGTGTTTTCTGAACCACATATGTATTATATGTCTCAATATGTAAAAAGAAGAAAGAGAAAAAGAAAGAAAAACTAAAAAAAGAGGGGGGGAAAAATCTCAGTTTCAAATAATGAGCATGTGTACCTTTTTGCCTCAGGCCTTCATACACAATTTAGTCAGGAAGCCAGGGTAGATCATGATTTAGCTTTTGACATCTCCTGCCTTCAGGCCAGGAGAGACTAATACCGATTTCTGACTCTGAGCACGCCACAGGAAAAAAAGTGAGAGAGAGAGGCCTTTTATTGACTAAATGATAAAGAGGTTTGTAATGATAAATAACAGTCATTTTATTGTGGAATTCCCCAGAAAAGATGCATTCTGCAGTGTCTGAAGGAGCCTAAAAGCTGAAGTTGGTTCCCCATGGAGCCGAACCTGTTAAACTCCAATTTTTACAGCCGGGGGTAGGGGTCACAAATACAGGCACCTCTGGCTATTAAAACCGCACACACACTCCTACGCAGCCCTGGTGGCAGCCTGTTTCTTGGCTCCAGGAAAATTAGCAAAGGCTGGTTCCCAAGGTGGTTGGTGGCAGGTGCTCCTGTCTGTCTGGTATCTGTCTGTCTGCATCACCTTCTTCTGGCTCTGCACACTCAGGTTCTGATGTAATTCAGCGGCTTCTAAGCTCAGGCTGCTGGAGAAATCACTGCCAGTTTTGATCGATAGTTTAATTGTAAACTTTGGGAACAATAATGGATAATTTGGCTTGAACCGTCCATTATGAGCAATGTTGTCTAGGAGAGAGCCTTCAAAATTAAACAAGAGTTGGGCTGCATTATTACATCTGTACAACTCACCCAGAGTTAAATAAATCCCCCTTCACGAATGCTGTCTTGGCATTGCATGGAGTTCAATAAACATAGGCCCAGGCAGAGACAAGGAGGAAAGAAAATAGCAAATGGGTCAAAGTTAAAACTACTGACCTGCTACTTTGTTTGGAAAATATTATTATTGTTGTTATTATTATTATATTACCACAAGAATTCTTTAAAGTACTCTTAAATAATGAAAAATCTAAATAAGCAAATGAATTATTTTTCAGAGGAAGTTTCGTGTTTTATTTTATTTTTTTAATGAAAATTGAAGCCAATGAAATTTTAAAAGGTGAATGGAAGGTAATTATATAAAAAAGAAATTCCTTAAAATGCCCATAGCATTGATGACTACCATAGGACATACTTCTCAGAGAAATATGCAAGACCATTCGGGTATCAGTTGTCTTCATAGAGACTATTATAAGAAATAAAAATATCATTACTTATTATTTTACCAAAATATTATTAAATAGGGGAAAGAATACAAGGGCCCTTCAAGAAGTTCATGGAAAGATTTGTATTATCTTTTAATTCTATTCTTCCACACATTTTTTTAAGTACCCTGGTATACTACGTTTGGGATTTAGAATGAACCCCAAACCAGGGCTTTCCTGTGGCTGGAATTATTAGTAGCCTGGCTCAAACCAGCTATGTAAAGTCCTCAAATTCAATGCAGAGACTCAAATACCTGAGTAGAATCTGGTGACAGGGTAGATAGAGCTCAGCTCCAAAGTTCCGTGGTGGCCCAAGGAAATAGCCAGCAGAAGATTGAAAAGTATTATCATGCAGAATAGATGGGCTCTGTAATGTAGAGTAAAAGGGGCAGGGGGCTCTAGAGACACCTGGATCTGAGTGCCAGCTCTGTGACTTAGTAACTGTGTGACTTTGACAAGCTTAAAAGCTTAACCTACCTATCTGTCCCTCAGTTTACCCATATTTTAAATGAAAATAGTAATAGTACTTACTCCATATAGTTATTATGAGTATTAAATAAATTAATATAGGAAATACACTTAGAACAGTGGGTAATATACAACAACTGCTGGCTTGAATAATAATACTAATTGTCCTTTCTAAAAAGTGATGAGTTGTCAGCTTCAGCAATTTCTTTTTAGAGTCTTTGTATTTCTTATTCCCTTCGTGTGGCTAGAGGACACTTGCCTTTGACATAATTTCATTTTCCAATTTATGTTTGATGCCAACCTTCTTTACAGAAGCCAACATTCTAAGTTGCTGGCAGCAAGGGAGTAAAGAGAGATTACTAGCTTGTCTTGTGCAAGGCATCTTTTGTCATCCTCTCCATCCAGTAATGTCACCTTGACCAGCATGATTGTAAATTACCTTGCAGGTCAGTTGTAAATTTCAGGCTTCTCCAGTCGGAGCACTTTACATTCTGTCTTTGTAACCACCTCCATGCCAGTGAGCTCTATCTTCACACACAGGGCAGCCCCCAGGTCCCTGAGTTAATCCCAAGGCTTGTGATCTGGAATCAGCTTGTCCTGCCTGGTCCCAGCTTCACCACTGAGTAGCTGTGTGACCTTGGCCATGTCTTTAACTACTCTGAGCTCCACTTTTTTCATTCGTAAAATAAGGATAATGATATCCGCCTCTTGGGATAGTTATAAGGATTAAAAGCTATCAATTATGCAAAACTCTTAGACAGAGAAAGAAATGGCAATTGACTGTTGTTGTGAATAATATATTTTTAATCAATAAAGTTTTCTGCTAGCCAGGCTCTGAGGCAGTGTTCTATTTCTTCTACAGTGGCTCTGCATTGTTCCTGAGTTCAAGTTTACCCATGTGCTCTGCTTCTCCTAATGGGATTTGTGCCCATGTCCATATTCTACAGTTTCTATGCTGACAATATGCACAAAGTCCCAGTCTTTGTTTAAAAAAACATTGAGATCTGGCTTACTCTTTCTAGAGTCCACACCACAAGCACCCCATGAATCTATGTCATTTATAATATATAATAAAATAAAGCAAACTTATATGGCACCAAGACAATTATAACATTTGGATAAACAAAGGTGAGGATCCTTAGTTGTGAATGGTCAAAATTCATCTGGAAGATGCGATTCCAGATGTAAAAAGATACCATGAAAAACTGAATCATGTACAGAGAAGAGGCACCAACATGGGAAAAGGTCTGGAAACCACACTACACAAAGCGATTAGGAGGAGAAGTAGGAGAAAATTTCAGAGAGAGTGTACAGCTATCTTTTAAAAGCTGATAAATGTAATTATCGTAAAAATCAACTCCAAGAGAAAGAAGACTGTCTCTCTAACACTTAGAGCATTAGCAGCAATGGAAACATCTGCCCCAGAGAGAAGAGATCTCCTCATTCCTGGAGGTTGTGTGCTGTGCCAGCATGAGGGTTGGCGCAAAGAGTTTGATTTTAAGGGGAGGTGTGGGATTAGATGGCCCCAAATGTCATTCCAGTTCTCTGACTTGATGATCTGATCATGCTTTAGGGAATTAGTGCTTTGGAGTGCTTTGTTGAGTCTCTGAAGCTAGTTCTGCCAAATGGATTTGACATCTAAGGTCAGGGAGCATGCAGATATCCGACCCATTTCTCACACTCCCCGCTGGGGCTGAGGTGCAGAAGTTTCTTCCCAGACCATCGCCAAGAAAAGAGACCAAAGCAGCAGAGGCATGCACGGAGATTAAAATAAGCTTCTGACTTTTCGAAACGCTTCTCTATCCCTGACAACTAAAACACAAAAATATTATAATTTTCATTAAAATGAGCACCATAAAGATAACCTCCTCATGAAGCATCTATATGTAGAATAAATATTAAATTATTCTGTAAAATGTTTTGAAGACACTTTCTACTTGAGGATTCTTAATAAATCGCCTTTGCTCTATTTGAGAAAATCTTTGTTATTTTTCTTTACTCGTCAAAGCTCTCTTTCCCTGTTCTTTAAGAGCATGAATCTTCTCATTGATGGAGATATCAAAAGCTGTCCATAACCAGATTTAATTCTAGAATATACCTTTCTCTTCTTCTCTTTGTAGACATTTGATTTAGCTTCACCCACGCAGAAACTGAGATGGATAAGCTATACTTCGCATTGTTATTGACAAAAACTTATTTGTTATTGTGATAGACTGTGACAATAAGTTATTTGCTATTGACCAAATTTTGACAGTGTCATAAAATACTTTAACTTGAACTGACATAGGAGTAGATGATCAGGAAGTCATTTCTCCTAAATAGTACCTGGGGGTGCCTACATTCTCTTTTCCCAGAATAAAGAATCCTCCAGAGATTTGAGATGAAGGACCATTACTAACAAGATGTAACCATTAGTAAGATTTTAATAAACCATACTGTATTAAACATGCATGTAAAATTGGAATGTTCATAAACATGTTCTCCATCCTTTACAAGACAACAAATTGAGGTGCACACCCTAGGAATGTTTGCTAATAATACTTCTACATGGCCTCCTGACTTGGGTGACTGACATATATGTGAATCTAGTAAATTAAATCTGTGGTCAGAAGTCTTCCACCTGCATCCCACCAACAGGAGGCATGGGGGGGTGTCCTCAAAGCACCCAGGCAGTGCAGCATTGGGGCTGAATAAATGACTTGGCTTTTATTTGTAAATGCTGCACCTTTCCTTTTTAAATTCTGAATCTTGGCATTTTTCTTTTAATACCTGTGGTGAGTTAAAATTGCCAGTTCATTTGAGTTTAATTTGTTTTGTAATTAATAGAATTTAATTAAGGTGGACTCCTGAGATTTTTTTTTCTCCTCTTCTCCCCTTTTCTCTGGAACTTTAAATCTTATGATGTTAAATCCTCTACAGCACAAAATCCATCAGGTCTGAGCAGATTTCCTAGAATAAGTGTCTACACAGGCCACACTTGAATGGCGTCGGCGAGACACTATGGAATTTTGTCTCTATCCTGATCGTGGACACTTTGCCTAAGAGGGAAAGCAAAGCTTTCGATGTTATGATTTCAGTTTCTGTTTAATAAAATATATTTCTGCTGGAGATAATTTTGCTCATATTCATTTTGATCAAAAGTGAGTATGTTACAAATAGTATATGTCTCTCTCTCCATCAATACCCAATTGATATTGTGACTTAGAAAATATATATACACACATTGTGCTTCTAACTGTCAAATAATTTTAAGCTCTGTTTTGGCCTTTCTCACCCTTGTAGGAAAGAGGTGAATATATTTACACTCAGACATTATGCATCCCCCAAATAGGAGCCAAGTATCATCCAGCATCTAGGCTAGACCTGGACAGAGTTTGATTAAGCAAGATTTATCTGTGTCCTTATGCATTTTATTTTTCTAATATTATTTTGCTCTTTTTAGTCATCTTTCCTCCTTTTCTTCCTACATTCCCTAAACGTCTTCCCTCTATTCCCATTCAATTATTTCACTCTTCTTTTCCTTTTCTTTTTTCTAAACTACTTGAAATGTCTCAAGAAATCTATTAGTTTTCTTTCCAGAAAATACATATACCCCAAAATTCTGTGTGCAATGTTGAGAGTTTTACAAGTGCCAGATGCTATGGGTCAAAAGTGTCCCCCAAAAGTTCATGTATTAGAGACTTAATCCTCACTGTAACAGTATTACAAGGGTGGGAAATTCTATATTGCAATTGAAAGGCGGGGTATTTAAGAGGTGATTAGATTGTGAGGACCATACCCTAGTGAATGGATTGATCCATATATGCAGTAATGGGTTGATGTTTTAATGGGTGGTGGTGGGCATGGTTCTGATGGCTTTATAAGGGGACTGAGCAAGCAGGTTAGCTCTCTTGCTTAGCTCATTCTCTCTGTGTGATATTCTGCATTGCTGTAGAGTCAACAATAGGAACAAGACCCTCACGAGATGTGTTCCCTGGACTTTGGACTTGCCAGCCTCCAAAACTGTAAGAAATAAACTCTTCTCTTTATTCATTACCCAGCTTCAAGTATTCTGTTATAAGCAACAGAAATGGACTTACATACCAGAGATGACTTGAGGGGCTAAGAACCTGTATTCCCAACAGAAAGATTAAAACATGCTGTGACAATAAACATCATATAAATTGGTTCCTAAGTCCAATTACTGCTTAAAAGACCATTACAGATATCACATGCATAAGATCCCAAGAGTTTTCTGGGAAATCCTAAAATATAAATATAATATAAATTATTCATTGTCTGAGACTTCCTTGGGTTTAAAAGACTGATTTCTGAATTGAGAAAGCATAAAAAAGGAGGTACTATAATTGAAAAGATTCATTTCATTCATTAAGTGTTTCCTGTGTCTAAGTTGTGGAGAAATGTGGACAAAACATCCTTGCCCTGGAGGGGCCCTCAGCCTACAGTGGTTATTATGAGTCAAATGATAATTTTCACTCCTTTTTGTAAGGGCTTTGATAGAAATGCACATAGAATCTGGCACACCCAGGAGGGCTCAGGGATGGCTCTCCAGTAAAAGTTAGCCAGGTTAAATGGGAGTAGAGAAGTATACAGATGTGTTGGGGAAGAACGGAATCCAGAAAGATGGTAAACTTATGCCCAGTACATGGAAATTTGAAAACAATTTGGCAGGCTCAAAGTGCAACAATGTAAATTTGAAATTACTAGAGCACCAAGTTTGAAGAACAAATGTGGAAAATTAAAGGAGCTATTTTGGCAAAAGCTTATATTTCTTATTACAAAACTTGAAAATATAAATATATATGGTGTGGAAGGATTTTAAGGAGAGAAATGGCATAATTGAATTTACAATTTACCTGCCTGTCTTGCCTTGTGGCCGATGCATATAAAGGGACTCATATCAGAAACAGGGAAAAGATAAAGAGATGAAGGTAATACTGTTACCTCCTGCCAGCAAATGTTTCTCTTGCATCTGAACTCATCACAAAGGACCATTGTTCATAAATCTCAATTTCTTTTGTGATAGAAAAGAATGGACTTGGAAGTACAAAGGAAGCTTCAGCTGAAACTCTGTCCCAAGTCTTGTCTTTTTGAAAATACGTTTTCAAGCAACTAAACACCTTTAAAAGAAGCAGCTTTGATGTGTAATGCACCATGATTTAAATAATAGCTTTCTCCCACAGATACACAGAACTTTTCTGAGAAATAGCAATTACTAGATTATCCACTACTTCAAACATGAATTCTTTGAGTACTGCCCTGGCTTTTCTCTGTTTAGTTAGTAATTATGTTTTTAAGATGACTTTATTTGCTTTCTGAGTAATGGGGTGCTAGGATTTAATTTTTTTTTCCTTCAAATTTTTAATATAAATTTGGACTTGGGCCATCCTAGGAATCCTGACCAAAAACAGTTTACCTTTTGAAGTTCATCGCATTGTCCAGTCAGAAGAATGTCATAAATTCTCTCATTATCTCTGAGAATGAGAGTAAAACTAAGCCTCTTCAAGGAAGAAAAAGCAAAAAAGAATGAACACAAAAAATTAGCATCCCTTTAAATTAATAGAAAATGTAGGGCAAGGAATTGTGTGTGGTCAGCAGTCCAGGGATCAATCCATCAACAAGCTGGGCCATTTCGAGGACTGAGTCTGGGCACTGGCTTGACGTATCTACCCAGGCTCCTCAGAAAGGTCTGTTGGCCTGAGGCCCACAGGCAGCCTGCTGGAGCTTCTCCGACACTCTGCTCAAGGGGAAGACAGAAGGCTGCCAGACGTTCCACAAACACCCCCTGGAATACTCCAAAGATTCCTTAAACCTTTCCAAGTCACAACCAGCCAAGACTTGGAGCATTCTTGTTTTGTTTTGTTTTGATCTTAAATTTTTTGTTTTGAAATGACTGTAGATTCAAAGAAGTTTCAAGAGTTACACCAAAATAATAAGTAAAGCTTCAGGAGAGGAATTATACCTTTCTGTTGTGTGAACAGTCATGACTAATAATTCATCAGCACCTCCTTCCCACTTCAGTTCAAGACTGTAGACACATGACTAGTAACAGTAGCAGGACACTAAATTTTAAAGAACGTGAGTAACTATTTAAGTATAATATGAAACTGCTATGAGCTCGGGACTCTATGTAACAGCGTTGTAAATTGCCCAGACCTACATTAGAAGCCCAGAGGATTTTTGTCTGTGCTTTCATTTCTGAAAAAGAGACAAAGCCCTGTCCTTTCAAGTTGAAGAATCGACACATGAATACACCCAAAGAAATAACAGATCTATAGGTTGCCTCCATATTTCCCAAGTAAAAATTGTGGAAACATTGAAAAAGTACTTTAATTGTTCATTTTCACTTTGTAAGCAAAAGGAAATCCTGTGAGTAAATACATGTATTGGAAGTAATAGTGGAGAAAGGCTTTTGTTAATAAATTATCCTCAGAAAATTCAAAGAAACAATCAATAGAATAAAAAAAGCAATCTGTTTTATTCAATAGATTGTGCTTTGATTATGGGGCATCAGTGGCCACTAATAAATGAAATTATGTTTTCTTTTGATAAATTTTGTATGGATATTATTAGTTTTAAATTTCATTTAGTAACACAAGGCCAGGGAACACGTTTATTGGGGTGAGAAAAACTCACTCTGAGCAGATCATGGGCATTAAATTATTTTAACTCATACTTTGTCATTTAAAAATGCCTAAAGTAAATCATGAATTCTGCTAATAATCCTCCCCAGTCTGGATCCAAATGGTTTGGAAAAGAATCCCACTGACAATCAGGGGTCCTGAGAGCTGGTCCAATCTCAGCCACAGACTTCCCTGTCTCATCTGTGAACTGTTTCCTCAGCTATGTGAGTTTATGGCCACATGAATTTCCTCATCTACGAAATGGAGGGATTGAATTGCTTGCTTTTAAGTTCCCTTTTAGGCCTAAGTTAAGATTCTATGCCTCTATTAGTATGAAATAAACACAAACCTCAAATAAGGAAAAAAATAAGGAGAAAAATAAATGTGTACTAGCATGCCTCTATAGAACACTCAGAAAGGAGTAAGACCACATTTTTAATATATTTTATTATATCTTAACTTATTCTATTTTAATAGATTTTATTTAAAATTTAATATTTTAGATATTTTATGTTAAAATACATTTAGACTTATATAAAAGTTGCAAATGTAATAGAGTTCCCATCTACCCTTTATCTAGCTTTCCCTGATGCTAATATTCTGAATAAACATAAAAAAAATCAATATTAAGAACTTCACATTGCTACAATACTGTTCACTAAACTGCAGACTTTATTCAGACTTCACCACTTTTTCGTCTGTTTTCCTCTTTCTGTCTTAGGATTCACATCCAGGATCCCACATTATATTTAGTCACCAAGGCTGCTTAGTCTTCTCCAATCTCCGACAGTTCTCAGTGCTTCCTAGTCTCTGTGACCTTCTCACAGTGTTCTGAAGAGGATTGATGTCATAATTAGTAATTGATATCCCTCAGTTTGGGTTTAACCGATGTTTTCTCATGACCACACTAAGATTATGTGTTTTGGCAAGAATGTCACAGAAGGGATGTGTCCTTCAGCATATATCAGTGGTACCTAATGTTGCTATGTAATCCATATGTTGTTAATGTTTGCATGCATAAATAAATAACTTTTACACTCCCCCACAACTTCTTCAGCTTAGATGCAAATAATGTTTATTCATTTTTTTATTCAACAGTAAAAAATATGAAACTTTATCACTCAAGTCGTAATGAATATGTGCAAAGAATAAAGAAACTCTTTATTCCTTTTCTAAGAAAGATGCTCAAGTATGGAAAAGAGAAATTGGAAATTTAAAAGGAATAGGAGGGCTCTTCAAAACTCACACTATTAATATGAACTTTCTTTGTATTGGGAGTAATTTTATTTTCAGTTAATAACATAGTCTATCAAAAGCTTAGTGGAAACACAAAACAAATGGCAAAAATAGGCATGGGAATGTCTTAGGTAACTATATTTGTGAAATGATACCCTCTTAATGATTTTTCATCTAAAGACATTGTAAGGGATGTGATCTGTTTATCTTTCACCACTGCAAGGTTGTGTATAATTATTTTTCCATTCTCTGTGTACAAAGCCCCTAAAACATATAACTGTACAACTTAATAACCCTGTGTCCTTCTAATTTATGTAAGCATCGTAAGCAAACATTCTTTACACACTTACTCTTCCTTCATTTAAGAGGTCTACCTAGTATAGATATCCTCCCGATTTAATCTCTTCTCTCTCCCTTCTGCCATGTAGAAGTCAGGTGTAAACTAGAAGAGCAGGACATCACCTTCCCGAAGGTGAGATAAGACGGAGAGCTTTCTTGCCTCTGTTAAACTAGATTTGTACTGCATCTATGAGAATGTAATTTGAAACAATTAAGCAAGAGAGTAACAAATCCTGAAAGTGAACGAATGCTTGGAAAGAAGGTAAAGAAAGAAATGGAAAAGACAATTGAAAAAAATGTTCAGATGTGAGCTTAGGAACAGGAAGGAGATCTATCACTGCATTTGAAGTTTGTAAAGTAGATTTTCTGTGTTAGAAATACTACAATTCAGAGTTCTAAAAATACATCTTGACTTTGGAAATGAATTCACTGTGGCCGGAGGAAAAAAAGAAAATTTTACCAAATGTGCAATCCCACTTACTAATTAAATTAAAACAATAGTAAAATTATTCAGAGGTAAAATATGAAATAGCAAAATTGTACAGAAAAATAATTATGCAATTATTATATCATGAGGTACAGTTCACATTTTCTTATTTTCACTTAATAACCTAAAAGAACAAACCTCTACTAAGAAGCTCCTTAATCTGAGTAATAATTCATATTTTTTTCCAAGATGAAAACCTGATGTTGTTTCTGATTACCTTTTTCTTTTTCTGTGTATCTTATTATATACTTTTTTGATGCAACAGTCAAAAAGCAAAAGAGAATCACAGAAGATCGTAAGAACACTTGTCAGTCCAGTGCCCACCTTCTTTTGCAAGTTTGTTAAACATGAAAAAAAAAAAGAAAAAACTGCTTCTGTTATTCTTTCGTTATTTCAAAATCACAGAAGGTAACTGGAGACTTCACTCTGTCCTGGTCTGACCACATCAGCAGCATTGTGTTCAGGTTGGGACATCTGGATTCAATAGGGCTTTGACAAACAAAATTCCAAGTAACATTTGAAAATTTTTAGGACGTTTAATAAGAAATGGAAAAAAGGCTAAAAATATTATAGCTGTCTCGAAATATCTGAACCATTTTCAGGCGGAAAAGAGATCAGGTTCATTCGCCGAGACTCTTGGAGGGCAGAACGGAGAACAAGCAGGTGAAAATTGCAGGAAGATATTGGCACATTGTAAGGAAGACTAGCTGAAAATTATTTTGCCTAAAAAAATATATGGCTTTCAAGGGAGATGGTACATTTTCCATCACTGGATATGTAGAGAAAAATGGGATGACCTCTTATCATGGCTGTTACAGAGATAATCCTTTATCTGTTAAAGTTATACCAAGTAATCTTGATGTTTCCTCCTAAATCTGAAACCCTATATGTGCAAAATGGTTATAGAAAACAAATAAATTGAACATTTAAATGCCTAAAGATGCTCTTTTGTTTAGAAAGCCCTCAGTCCATTATGCTGTAATTGAGGAACAAAGTCTTCAGCATGAGAAACTCTTACTTTTCCATTTTGAACCTCAGAATTTTATTAGTTGTCCTCTGTATATTATGTAAGATAGCTAGACATAGAAAGTTATTCAGCTCTACATGTATAAATATACATGCATATTTATATATATAGTTATTCATGCTAATAAAGTAAATAAAACAATCAAAAAAAGTCAAGATGATAATTTCTACTTCACATGGCTTAAAGTTACAAAATTATTCTTGCGGAAGCACATACGAGGACAAACATAAAATGAGACAATACCCATTTTTAAATAAAATTTAAAACTTGTATTTTCTAAATAAGTTTTTTATTGTTAATAAACAAATTCATTTATGATAAGTTCTAGAAAGGTTCAGAGAAAGTTATCTTCTGTGAGGAATTTGTTCTATTTTATTTGTATTGTTTTCGAGTGCTCACGTACTGATTTCGTCTTTCCCCCTCTTCTTTCTCCGGAAAAGAGAATGTCAGAGAATACAAACTGGAACTGATACGGAAAAACAAAAGGAAGGGGGTGGGAAAAGCCATTTTTTTTATTCCAACCTGTTTGGTTTTTTGTTTCCTCATTTATCGAGGTGGCGTGGAAATGACGCCCTGAGCTGCTTTACCTGGGAGTAGAATCTCCAAACAATTAAAATAACATGATATGATTGGGGCCAGATTTAAGTTAAAGACAAATAGGGAACATGGATTACAGCAGATACCTAACGAATTGGCAATATACTGTATATCAAAACTGGCAAACGGGGTACATATAAGTCAGTAGCAAATAAATCAGTTTACAAAGAAGGCAAGATAACTAGGGGAACTCTTCTCAATTGCACGAGACTCAGGGGGCTTCTACAACTGCAGTTTCTCAGCTACTGACCGAAATACTTAAAGGAGTAGGAGTGATAGCGGAGGGGCAATAGCTGAACCTATTGGGCATTACCTGTCACCAAGGCTATTTTACCCAAAGGGCAACTCTCCTAGCTATGGGACTATTTATGCTATAATCACAATGATGGGGATGAGGATAACCAAATTAATAAACCTAGACATGTTCATGGAAGAGTGTTCCTCATTTCAGCCTCTTTTCTTATTGGAGTCATGGAAAATATAAAAATCCTGCTGTAATACATTTACCCTACGTAGTGGATTGAATTAGGTCCCCACAAAACTCCCTGAAGCTTGAATTGTGTCCCCCACATTTTATATATTAGAAACTTAGTCCCCACTGTGACAATGTTAAGAGAGTGGGAAATCCTAGTATGGTAACTGACAGGTGGAGCCTTGAAGAGGTGAGTACATTGTAGGATGTGCAGGAGTGAATGGATTAAACATGGCGGTCAAGGGCATGGTTCTGAGGGCTTCAAAAGAAGAGGAGAGTCTGTCTTGCTCTGTCTGCTCCCACCATCTTGCAATGTGAGACCCCTGGGTCACTGCTGTCACCCCCAGATGGACTTTGAACTTCCCAGTCTCAGAAACTGTAAGCAATAAATTTCATTTTTCTTTATAAATGACCCGGTTCCAGGTATTTTGTTATAAGCAACAGAAATGGACTAATACGCCCTAAAAAGGTGATAAAAACTAATCAGACTAGGAAGCCATTTTCAATGAGTCTTATGTGGGTATTTGTAGTATTTTGGTGACTTTGGGCTTTGAAGAACATGTTATCGACCAAGAAACTTTATTAAGCACCCTCGTTGGTCTCCTCCAACCCCTTCTCCACATTGCGGCAGAGGTAGCATGCTAGACCTCACTGCTAATTAACCCCACTCCCCAATTAAACTCTTCAAAGGCTTCTCACTGCTGTGGTGTTTCAGACTCTCCAGCATCTTTTCTGACCACTCTCTCTTTTACATTCGACTATCCAGGGCTTCTGAGTTTCTTTTTTATATTTGTGCATCTATGAACGTGGTCTCTCATCTTTCCACTTTAGCACATCCTGTGCCCTAAGTATAAGACATTCCTCTGCCTTTTGTCGGTCTCTTACTTGTCTTTTAGGTTCCTGTTTGAGTGTCCCCATCCAGGACTTCTTAAGTCTCTCTCTACTGGATTAGATAGGCCTGCCATGTGCTTCTGAAGTACCCTGTGCTTTTCCTACAAGGACACCTTGCATTTTATTATTTGCTCCAGGAATTTGTCTCTCTTCCCTGATAAAATATAAACTCTGTGACAAATGGAATGCCATCTCTCCAATACCTGGCACAGGGCTTGGTCCATAATTGGAATACAAAAAAATATTTGTTGAAAGAATGAATCAGTGAACCAAGTGGAGAAGTGGGGAGTACAGGCGATGAGTGTGGGAACAAGTAAGCTGTTTACACAGTGTGTACATTTTATCATCCATATGCAATGCTTTACCCTCTTGCCTACAAGAGACACATGAATGATCCTTCTCACAAACAGGGAAACAGGCAGAATGCTTGATGCCACCTCTAAATCACGCAATTTGTTACTGTAGAGATGGGGATGAGTTACAGCTAATATCTCTAGACACTTTCTGCCTCTCCCCCAAAATTGAGATTTATTTTAGCCTTGCTGTCATAGACAAAAACACCATACACTGGATTAAGTTCCCCAAAAGGAGAGGAAAAAGATATTAAATGGATCAATATAGAAACAAGATATAAGTATAATTTCTCCAGAGTCTTTTCTTTCATTAACCAACTTACCAAGGAAAAGTACCGCACACAAATAATCAGTGGGTATAAAATGACCCTGGTGTTTGGAAAACTAACAAAAGGATTGAATTTGCCTAGAGGCATTTCCAGATTAACCTATCTATACCATGTTCTTCCAATGGAATTGGAAGCATTGGAGGAAACAGACATGCCTGAAACCTGATTTTCAATGTCTTGATAGTTTATCAGATTTCTGGCATCATCAAGTTTTTGTGATTAAGCAAAATAGGCTTGCTCACACAAGATAATGACAATTTTTTCATTTCAGCACACTGCATCCTCAACGCCATGGGACCGACTCTGGGGAAAAATGAAAGGAGAGCCCCTCTGGTTAACACAAACCAAACACAGCCCTCTGGCCTTGCTTAGTTAAGACTAAAGAGATTGGGTCAGCCTTTCCAGGTTATCCACCCCATAGGACTTGGGGCACTCTTCTGTTTCTGCAGCAGGTTACCTTTATGGTATAATCTGAGATTAAATACAGGGAAGAAAAAGAAAAAAAAGAATTACAAAAATTGTACTTAAAATATAATAGTCCCACTAGGAAACATGCAACACTTAAACCTTGAACACCAATGGCCATGCAGAACACTACCGTGGCCTGACAATAAATCAGACACACATGGCTGTGGCTATTATTTGTACACCCGAAAGGCTCCCCGATGAAACATAAGAATCTACCTTTTAGTTTTTATAGAAATGCAGTAGGAAAAGAGTAGCCTTAAAGTTCTAGAGGGGGAAGAAAAAACATTTAAAAAATGTTCATAGAAATCTCTTACAAAGTTGTGACGCTGTCCCAAAATTTGTGCCAGCAACATATGGGCAAATATACAGATCTCTGTAGCTGCTATTCACAGTGCAGATTTATGCTCTGGTGCTTTATCCCGAGGATGTCAATACGATCCCATCTGTAGTCTCTTAGGAACTCCTAGCCTTGGACAGTAAACCTGTTGCACCTCCAGTGCTTACTTCAGAGTCTTCTGGATGGCCACAGACAGCTGTTTCATAAGCTTGTCTGTCTCCTCCACCAAGCGCTGTCACAGTGTATCATGAGCAGGGAACTCAGAGTGTCTGGATGTCAAATCCCCTCTGCTGCCTGATCTCAGCCGCGTTGACTAGATTGTCATGTCCATGGTGAGCATCCTTCTGTGGCACCCACTAACAGATCTCTGAGAAACTTCCATTAGCCAAACAAATAATGGCTTTCAAGTGTCTATTAATCCTTAAAAGAGGTCTTTCTTCAAATACCAGGTCCTGTCGACTCTCACAGATTGTCATAATTGTCAGCTGTGCCTGATTTTTCCTGTCCAAACCAACTATTGCTACTCACTTTATACCAGACTTTATGTAAATATCGTAATTGATATTTGAGCTTTTTTTGAAGGCTTCAATTTTTCACCACTTTCATGATGAAGAAAAATTCCTGTTTCAACTTTTCCCTTTCTTTTTAAACTTTGTCTTTTGCTCTTTGATTATGGTTGGGCTGAAAGGAAATAAAATTTTAGTCAAAAATGAGAAAAGAGGGGGAAAGGGAAAAAACCATTTCTAGGTCCATGTTTCCTACCTTACCTGTGTGATTTTTTTTTTTTATAACTAATCTGGTGTTCAAAAGAAACTGGGTTGAGGTATTCCATGGTTAACCACTGATTCACAGAAAAAGGCCACAGACATCTCTAGTGTTCCATTTCTCTTTCTAGAGAAAAGTTAGAGAAAGTGGTATGCAATAAATGTGCATTTTCACAAAAAATATCCCATTGGTATCACCTAAAGAGAAAAATTATTTGAGTTTTCTGCTTTCAGCAACTGAGATTACCCAAGAAAATAAATTCCAATTTAGTCTTACGGTACTATCCGTATGTAATGATGATGACTTTAACACATTTTCAGTTGGCCAACAGAATTATCCTGATTTCTGTAGGTGATAAGTTGAAATGTGATAGTGGTGAACACATATAAATTATATCATATTATTATATTATATTTCATGTTTGTTGAACTTTTGTTTGAAAGAAAAGGATTAATTCTTCCTGAATACTATCCATCTACAAAGTTGAAAGTGTGGTCTTCTAAGTCTTTGGTCTGTCAAGTTTTAGTATGAGCTAGGATTGGTTAAAACTTTAAGAAGAACAACTTTATTAATCATGTTCTTTGAATCAGTCTTCATAGTTGACTTTCTAAGTAATCGGAAAAGGTTTGTTTTTTTAAACCTAAGTTGTGAAAAAAAATAGCTGGAAATATAGCTAGTAGTTCCTAACTACAAACGACCCACCTGCCCACCTCCCTGCACCCCAGCATCCACTTGCAGATGCCTCGCTGCAGGGTGGGGTGTGTGGGGATGGGTGGAGGGCGGGGATGTGAACCACCCCAGCAAAGACTCCTAGAGCAGCCGCTGATTTAGAGCTTTTTGTGTTTTTCTCACTGGCATCGAATCACCAGAAAAACATGAGTGCTCCCTCTCCGCTTCCATCACCCCGTTTGTTTCTCCTACAAGTGCAAGTTGCCCTTCCAGGTGTGAGCCTCAGAGCAAAAAGGAACATGTGGAAGGGCTGGAGCAGCAGGAGGACTTTAGATGAAACGCCAGCGGGGCAGGGTGAGGTTTCTACACATGAGCTGCTCACGACTTTGTCTGTTCCTGTGTTCACCAAATGTTCCTTGTCCATCTGACTCTCCACGACATTTTGACTCAGAACTTGAAGAAACAGAAATCTGTATTACACTTGAGAGTTTACTGAGTGTTTTCCCACATAGCTTTTAAGTGAATCCCAAAATTGTGAGAATGGATATAATTTTAACCATTTTACAAATTCTGGTTCCTTTTACCAGCTGTGTGACTTTGAGCCTCTCTGTGTCTCACTTTCCTCTTTGGTAAAATGGGAACAATTATAGTACTTACCTCAGAGAATTGTTGCAAGAATTAATAAATACAGAAAGTCACCAAGCCGTGTCTGTCACATAGGGAGAGCCAGAGGATGGTTGCTGGTACTACGGTCACTCACAAAGAAGACTTCTAGTATGTGATTTAGGGAGGAGGGGTGATGTTCCCATACTCAAAGATTCAAACCCTGTTCTCGTGACACCAGACTTACCTTCTCTGCACTCGCCAAGCCTGCTTCCGGTGTGCTCACTTAATCTGCCAGATAAATGAACTTAAATGTGGCTACCTTTATAACATTTATCTTGTGAGGCAATGGTCTTGATTTCCCACCAACTTTCAAAATACAGCTCATTAAAATCAGGAACACTCTCTGTCATACAAGGTGTGTGAGCTAAGGGAGAAGGAATGAGACACACATTTTACAGTAGCAGCAGGCCATTTAATTAATATGGATATTTAGGAAAATCACTGTGTGAATGAATCTGATAGTATGCTCTGTGCATTCGAGGTTCTGATGGATTATACCAGTTTGCACAAAGTAGTTATGGTCCTGTTTTCAAAGTTTTCTAAGCACTTGGGCAGGTTAATTCATTTAGCATTTGTCCATGTCCTAATCAAAAGCAGCATAATGCATTTAGTGAGACCCTCCTGGTTAACAGTTGAATACTTTGAAACACTGCACATGATTCTCTTTTCTTGTTACTATACATAAATGAATAGGATATCAGTCAACTGTCTCCTGAGCAATGGACTACACTTGAATCCCATTTCTGCAACTGAATAGTAGTAGGGCCTTGGGAAATTTGCTTAGCATCTCTGAGCCTGTTTCTTAAAATACAAAACAGAGGTGCAAGTGGTCCAGGCACACACTTGGGCCGGTGCCTGACCCATGATAAGTGGTTTAGACATGTGCCTCTATCCTTTTCCTCCTGGAGCAAATTGAAATGTGGGTCCCAAAGCAGATAAATGTGGACAGGGTATTTGCTGCTCCATTGCTTCCAGAGAAATGCTTCCAGGCCACACTAGATTGGGACAAAAAGAAACAGGTTTCACATTCTTCTGGGTGATTTCAGTATACCCTGATGCCTGCTTCAAAGCAAAATTCCTTTTCCCACTCATCTCAAACATTTTTCAGATCCTAGGAAAATGATTATCTGTTTTCCTCTTCTACTCAGATTAAAATTGTCACTCTGCCATTTTTCACTGTGTGACCTTGGGCAAGTCACTTTACCTCTCTGTGCCTCTTTTGCTCAGTCTCTAAAATGGGAATAATAAAAAGACCTAACCCAAAGTTGTCTCCAGGATTTTAAGAGTTAATAAAGGTAAAGCACTGGGAACATTTCTAGGCACATAGTCAGTACTCAGATACTGGCTACTGTTGTCCGTATTCTGCTCCAGCCCCCTGGGACTGCCAACTCAGTTTTTTTTCTTGCAGTTGATGCTTTTCCCTGCACCCACTGTGTGTCACCTGACCACCTGCAGCCAACCACAGCCACTGACAACTACATGTCAGTGACTGGTTTTTAACTTCCCAGGGACATACTGCTGCGTGGGATTCCCCACTACATGGCTCTTACAGCCACGCAGCTCTCTTTGTGCTAGACGGAAATATTTATTTCTGTTTTTTGTTTTTGTTTTTTTCTCATAGCTCCTTTCCTACTACTCAGATCTGATTCCACAGTTCTGGACCAGAGGATGATATGGGTGACATGTGCTTCCAGATCTCAGAATCACCCTTTCTGACCATGAGGCGTTTCCCTTGGATCTGTCTTCTGTGCCTTGATTTCTCCCAACCTGAAAATGAGCTTGGTTAGTAAGACTCTTTACTACTCCTGCAAAAAAGGCTACTTCTTAGTCTGCCTCCCACGTGAATGAAGTTTTTTCAGTATCAGAATTTAGGAGAGTTTGTGTTTGAATTGATTGATATTTTGAACTAGTTAAGCCCAAAGATTGCCAGATCCTAGAATAATTTTTTTTTTTTTAACTTTTTCTTCCTTTTCTTTTCAGAGGGTGGTAGATACAGGAATCTGAAGCCTTGACCTTGGTGTTACAGCACTGAGATCTAACCAACTGAAGTAACTGGCCAGCCCATTTTTTTTTTGTTTTTGGTTTTGTTTTGTTTTGTTTCGTTTATGGCTAGCCTGTATGGGGATCCAAAAAAATATTTTTTTCAATGTTCTTTCAGAGTTAATAATTATTTCAAAAATGAAATGTATGCGCTAAAATTGAGCAAATGGAAATTATAATATTCTAACAAATATGACTAGTAATTGTGTTTCAGAGGTCACACTCAGCAAGATCTAGTCCAGATGTGTCTGAATCTACCTCTAAATATTTCACGTTTACTTAAACTTAAATCATGAATAGCTCTGATCCGAAAATATCACACTGGAAAATTCTCATAAAGGATCAATAATTGCTATGAAACATATACAACCACTGCCATTACCCAGCTCTTTCAGAACCTGAACTTCTGACACTCTTCCTTAGCTTTGGATTTTTACGCTTCAGTTAGTGCTAGACCTCATTATTAAAAAATACATGTAAGCTTAGGGAGAATTTAAAAAAAACAAAAAGTATTGCCCTTCCTTCAGTCTTCTTATTGAAGAAAAAAACTGGTTGTTATAGGTCTTATATCTGTGTACATATCGTAGATTTAGTGAGTTACAGCTTGGATTGTGTCCTGGGATGTCAGTGCTGTGTGTTTTGATATCAATTGTGGTTTTATTGCAATTATAGAATTATTTTTACATAACTATTTTAAATAAAAGTAATAGCATAATGACATTTTTGTAAAAAAAAAAGATGAAAACGCTAAAAAAGCTAGTAGTGGATGCTTACATAATTTTAAATAATTTTAATTTAGAGTGTAGTCTATACCGTGCTCTAAATTGATTCACTTTTGCCATTATTCCTTAAATATGCCCGTCTTTAGCTAAAACGTTTCAACAGCTGTTTTGATTTCCACATTAAAATAAAACAAAGTAAGTTTGATATGCATGAACCTTTGCAAACTTACAGAGTTACAGATTTAAACATGATCTTGAGAACTAATTTTGTTTTGACTCTAAATCTTTTGTATCTGTTGCCCCACCCTCCCTCTCCTTTTTGCATGTGTGTATGAAAAGAAATTGTCTTAGTTAAAAGACACATCATGATAGATGATTTGGCATTCATGTAGCATTGGGAAACCCACATAAATACCAAAAAGGCTACTAAGCAAACGATCTCCAATTAAGCTTGTTTTAACTTAGCTACTTAAATATCTAACCTCTATTTTTTGCACCTGTTACATTTTATGCCCATCAAAAAGGTCTTCTAAATTATAACTTTTACCAACCTGAAATGTTTGTTCCTGGCTTTTTACTAACATTGACTCCAGTACCTCTGTTAGTACAAAGCAAAATACTACCAGCCAACATGTGCAAGATAAATATTTGGTTGATATAGCTTTCTGGTTATTTTCCTTTTCTTTTTCTTTTTCCTTTTCCGTTTCCATTTTTTTTTCTTCCCTTATCCCCTCCTCTCTTATCTCTGTATGTCCCCATTATATGAGCAAATGTCTAAACAGCGGAGCAGTTCAGACCACAGAAATGATAGAATGGCCACAAGGTTCACGGTTTCCTTCCTATACATCTGGACAACTGGCTCAGTCCCTTGAAGGAGACTCTTTTCTAGGTTGAAAGCCTTGCATATCTGGGTGCAACTAAATTCTGCTCCAGATACAAGGACAGTTAGGCACACATTGCAGTCTACTTGTTGCCTTCTTACAGATTTTCGCAATGCCTCTATGATAGCCAATGGCCACAGGAAGCTCTTTAATTCCTAGTTATAACTCAGAACTTGTTGACTAGATAGATAAGCGGACAAAATGAAGAAATGAGTTACTGCTTAAAGGTGGCACAATGGATTCATTTTAATGAGCCCTCAAATTTAAAAGGTTGTGCACTGCAAAAAATTTGTCTGCACATAGAAAACTAATGTATGTATATACTTTTCAAGGGAAAAAAAAATCATAGACATAGAGAATAGTGAATTGTTTTCCAGGAGAGATGTCTTGCATCTTTTTTGGAATAAACACATGTTGGGTACCTAACACCCATTTCCTCTGGGTGGAGACATTTTCTCTAAACTGAACATTTTTTTGTTTGAGTAAATAAGCTGTGATTTTAATCCCAAACTACAGATTTTTTAAAATTTTTTTTATTTTCCAGAAGTTGGCATGTGTACAGTAAGGTCTTTTCATTTAAATTACCTGCGTTGATGATTTGCTGTGTGCAAGGTGTGTCATAAGGGAAGAAGTGAAAATATAAAGGTGAGTTCAGACAATTGGACAATCCTTCTCTGTAAGGCTCTTACGTAAGTAGATAAATTGGCTACTCAGATAAACATCATAGAAATTGTAGTCTGACAATGAGTTTTTCTAGGATCCTGTAGAAATGATTCAACCTTGCCACATTTTGTTATTCCATATAAAAAAAGAAAAAGCATTGTTCTCTGCCCTCTTTCCTTAAGGGATATGGGGATAACGTTCATAAAATTTCCAAAAGTAATTGCTATTATGATCTGCCTTAATCTACTTGAATTAACTTAATCTACATTTTACTAATGTATTGTCAGTGTTTAATATACACTCAGAGACACACACACATGCAGAATCGTTTGGGGAAGAACACACGGCTCACCCTTCCAGCTGATTAGCTTAAGGAGCACCATTAACATACTTGATAGAATTTCTTCCGTGTGTGCGAAACAAATAAAACTTTGCCTTATTTTTGTATGGAGGCTTCCTGATGCTTTTTAAACATGATTTCACTGTATGAACATGTGTATACACACATCTGTGCATAGAACACTAAAATTAAATTGACTTGCTGGCTAAAGTTAGAGAAAATCCTTTCCTAGCTTCTTTGTACCACTCAATAAATTATTACAGTCTGTGCACAAAACGCAAATTACATGCTTTATTAGTATGTTCTGTGGTAACCTCAAAACCACAAGTGTTTACATGTGCTGCACGCATGCACTTTGGGGCTTTTTAATAGCGGGTTGACAAGAGATTAAAGGCAGAAATATGGCATTTTATTAAAGCAAACATATCAGTATGCCTACCATGATAAAATGATCTAGTTTTCTTCAGACACAAAAGTTTCTGTTGAGTGATACCTTGGAAATTCCTCGAGGGCACCCCTATTATTCACTTTCCCCAACAGAGAGCAGCTGCAAATGGTCTCCAATTTTCAAAGAGTATTGCCTGGTCATTCTTTACTGTCAAAATGAAGAAGAGCATAAAAGTTAAGTCAATAAAGTAATATGAAATGCTTAATATAAAAATTCAGGAATGAATGATTAACCATTAAAAACTTACAGTAGCTATTTCATCCAGGAAAAAAAAAAATTAACATTTCCCCTGAAACCTATTAACACTCCTTGTAAACAATATTCTTTTTTGAAATATATGACCTTTCCTAATGCTCTCCACACATAAGGCATTTTTCTTATATCCACTTTACCTCCACTAATATGAAGTTGAATTCCTCAGGAGAGAGTGCTCGCAGCCCCTTCCTTGGAAATATGTGGTCTTCTACTGTACATTCCACGAGGACTCGCCCATCCGTGTTGGATGCTGTGACAACCTGTTGTTACTGATCCAACTCCAAAATTCCAGAATCTGCCAGGGGACAAACCAGAGGCAAAAGACCCTGCTCACCTTGAAGCCCACAGCTTCTCTCTCAATTTACAATATTTAACAAACTGATCATTGTGAAAATCAGCATAAATGCTTTTCTTTTCTTGGTTACATCCATCTTTTATTTATGTCTTTTCAGTATCTGTGGATGTTGTCTAGAGGGCCATGTGCAGAGAAAAGCAAAGCTAAAAGATGTTTCTTTATATTTTTGAGGAAACCATTTGAAAGAGCAGAGTTTAACTGAGTCTAGGGCTTCTTCTCAAAATTATATCAGAAAAAAAGTGAGGTTGTTCAGGACTTATCATAAAGCTAATCCCTCCATGCCCTGATGTAGCTCAGAAAAAATAACACCCTGGCCATAATATATAGGAAGAATTATTTTGATTGAAAAATTAGAAAATGATATTGCCCAGGTCACCGAGATAGCCCCTGGAGGCTGACAAACATTTTCTACACAGCAGTTAACAGAGGAGAAGCCCCACCAGGTCAGCATCCTCAGAAAACCATGACCAGGGTCATGGCAAGTTGGTCAGCATGCAAGATCAGTGGGTGTGACTTGGTTCTGGGAATAAACCTCCCATGGTAGGAATTTTAAGAATTCTTGTAACTCTCTCATTTCACAGAATTCATTTGCTCGAACAGATATTGTGCACTGCAGTTTCCCAGGTGTTTTGTTCCAGAAATTGGACAGAGATGGCCAGACTAGTCCTTGTAGGGAGACAGGAAGCTTACTGAAGGGTATCTTTATTGTGCTATCACCTAAGAGGCATTCTGCTCTTGAGGAACACCTCAAAGAGACAGGATTCATGGACAAAACATGATTAAAGAATGTAAAGCACATTTGGGCAATAATTTTTAAATGCTCTAGGTAGGTATAGATTGAATGTGAAATGTCCCCTATATTTGTCCATTTGCCTTATGTTGGCTTTTTAAATCAAACAATAGATTCTTCTTATAAAATCCAGACTTATCTGCTCTCTCCTCACACCAGTGGGCCTGGTCTCCCAATTCCTACCTATAGGAGTAATTCCGTGACATTTTTCAGGGGGAGTTTGGGAGGTGGAGAGGGTCAATGTGGGTAGGGTCTCCCGGTATCCTCTTTTGTCAGCTATTTTAATGCAGCTCTAAAAAGATAAACTTTATATAGTTACTCATGTTTTCATGCATTTTACTTATTAAAACATGAACGAGAGACATGATTTCTGGTAGGTTTTAGTTACAGTGTGTGTGTGTGTATCTACGTATCTGTGCATATGTATATACATATACATATTTTGGTGACACAAATTGTTCTACACAATCTATAAGAATAAAACTATAGCAGCAAAGCTAATGAAATGTTGAAGCTCTGACTGAACGAAACTTCCAATTTCTCCCTATGGGTCATTATAAAAACTCTAATGATACTTTCTACCATATCTGAAAAAGAGGTCCTAAAATGTAAGTTTTTTTCTTATTATTTTTATTCATTAGCAAAACTAACAAACCATCGGGATTATTTCTAAATGTTCCATGGTTAATTTATAAATTTCTCAAATGACATCAATTGCTTTTTTCCTTTGTCTCTTCCTACCCTCCTGTCTTAACCTCTACAAACACCCATTTTACATCATATTCTTTTATAGACACACATAAGGGTCTTGGTTCTAGGTATTAAACAGATAAGAGCAAATTAAACTTAGATTCTGACCTCAAAGGAATTGTCATCCAGTTTGTGAGCATCATGATAAGGATAAGTAAAAGGTTATGGGAAGTATTTCCCAAGGGCTATTTCTCGAGCTCCTGTTTTACGCTACATGTTGCAACAAGTGACTAACATATGTTATATAATCTAACCTTTGGAATTGAGAAGGATATAAACAGGGCTAGGAAACTTTTATATTTAGGGGATAGACATTTGAAGAAAAATCTACTCAGGAGACCAAGAACAAACAGATATAGGGAAGGAATGTACAGTATCGTGCAACTCAAAGGTAAACAGTAAGTAATAGCAAGCACTGTGGGAAATAGAGAATTAACCTGGCAAATAAAGAATGATTTGAGGAGAAAAATACCATAATTAACCTTTGAGAAAAGAATGGAGTGGAGACATTTGATTAAACATGGCAAATTGAATAAAGATATTGATCTTTGCTCTCTTATGAAATTTTATTAAAATGACAGTGAAGGGATTTAAAAAAAAGCACCACAAATAAAAAAAAATTGGAGAAAATGTGATATCAGACGAAAAATTTCAAGAATGCTAAGGAAGGTGAAACAAACTTAAGCATTAGCACTCTCTACTCTGTTATGGACAAACAGGAAGCAAGTTAATTTTCACCAAAGAATCCCAGCCTATGTCAAAAATTAGAGGCAGCAGGTACATATAAAGGCAATGATACAGGACGGGGAGGAGAAAAGGGAGACTGGTTGGACATCTGTATAAGTAATAACTTCACTCCAAGTACCTTCTCCCATCTGATGCAGTCAAGTAGCTCTGTTTCTGCCACCTGCAAGTTGTGGGAGGCTTACCATGAAAATACCTTCAACTGGAGGTGCGCTGGGCTCACAGATATCAGACACAGCTGAGCATTAAAGTGAAGAACCAAGAAGAGGGAGGGTGAATGGAAAAGAAACTGCGCACCAGCCCCTGCCTGGCACTCAGAGCCCAGCAGCCAGCCTGCGTTCATCTCTCCTCTGCACCATTTTCACCTGCTCTCACAGACAGGAGACTGGAGAGTCTCTTTCCGGGAAAATTTCCCAGTCCAAGAGAAAATACCTATTTCAACTGGTATTTGGAAGCCCCAGCCAAAAGACTGAGTTTCCACACAGTCAAAAAGATCTCACCCACTTCCTCACCCAGAACTTCCTGCTCCTGCCTCATCGTGAAATAGGAACAGAGAGCCAGCAGCATGAAACGTTTTCGAAAGCTTTCAAAGTGAAAGACGAAGATCAAAGGAGACAGAGAAAAGGAGCTCAGAGGAAATGAGATCATTAAGAGAGGAAGTAAAAAAAGAAACAAACAAATACACAAAAACAAAGAATCAACAAAATAACCTTGGAAGTGACAACCTAGAAAAAAAGTAAGAAAGCAAAAAAAAAGGTTCATGAAACAAAGAAGGATACTGGCAAATAAAAGGAATATTTAGAAAGCAATAACTCTTAGAAATTAATAACTAGTACAAAAGAAATTTTAAATTCTTCTTAAAGACTGGAAGATAAAATTGAAGAAGGCTTATCTGAAAATAAAAAATGGTATAAAAAAGAATCAATTTATGAGTTACAGAAAGATAGAACAACAAAACCAGAAGGAAGAAATCCTTCAAAGAAATAATTTCTGAAAATACATTTCTCAGAACTAAAAATAACCTGAAACATTTCTTACCAGATTGAAGTGTACACAAAACACACAACTCAATCACTGAAAAAAGAACCCCACCAAAACACATAATTAAAAAGGTTTAGACTATCAGGGAAAAAGAAGATCTTGAAAGCTTACAAGTAGATGCCTCCACATTGAATTTCACTATATTGCTAACAATGTTATAGCCTTGTCGGAGAATCTGAAGATAAATCAGTAAATACACAGGGAAAGTAGGAAAACAATACAAAATAATAATTATTAACTCCTGGGGAGTACAAGAAAGGGAATGTAATCGTGGTCCTCTGCATTATGTAACTATGAACAGTATACATATAGACATAATACTGTAAACAGTTAACTTGTGAATTAACACAAAAATTGTCACTGAAGTACAGCAGAGAGGCAGGTGGAAGAAGATGAGGAGATTGGGGAGTTTCTTAGGAACGATAAATTGCATTCTTCCATTGTAAGAAATGAATAGACAACACCTAGAATAAAGAGGTCTAGAAATAGTACACGCGAGCCGTTTTGAAACACAGGTTTCTATGAAGAAATATCCAAAAGAATTCCTGAGGAGTACATTAGAGAGGGATGCGACCATCAGCCGCTGTTTTTATTTTCAAGCCCTATCGTAGTAGGTGCTTTTAAAAGTATTATCTGCATTATTTAGCTAAAAATAGAAAATGAATAAATGAAATGAGGTAAATCTAGATACACTGATATGGAACTAGGCTCAAAACATATTAAGTTATTTTAAGGGAGCTGCAGAAAAATGCATTTAGTACTGTCCCAGTTAAGCTGTTAAAATTATATATTTAGATATATATCTAATAAATTAATAAGTTATTGAATCTAGGAACGAATGAGTGGACAAATCAATGAGTTCTGGAACATTTTAAAAGTTGGCAAGAAAAGAAAAATTATGGTGTGCATGATAGTCATGAACAGTAGGAATATTAAGCGATGGCATTTCATTTGGTTTTCAGGATCATGGAAACTGAATATACTTAAAGAGAGAAGAGGTTCTGCAGATAGTCGTGATGTAATTGTTATGAGTTTCTGAAAGGACTTGAAAAGATGAGATTCAGAGCAGAACAGAGGCATTCGCTTCAACTGTTTTTGCTGAGAATACCAGCATATAGCACTCGCTCAATATGAGGATGTGAAAACCTGAATTTCAATTTTAAACGATGTGGAATGTATAAGGGAAAATTAAAGGTGGATTAATTAAAATGGCCAACCATAGGACATCTCTCCTATGATCTATAAATAAAGCAGAGAGAAAAACAGAGAAGAATAAAGACTCCACCAATTGTCAAGATCAGAAATATAGCGTGTAACAGAATCAGAAAATGATGTATTTATTTTAAAAACAGACTAAACATATATTTGAAGCATGACATCATGATGGGAGCTGACTAAGACTAGGTCAGCATCAAGCACTGATGTAAGGCTTCATGTCACAGAATATTTGACCTTGGAGAACACTTTGAGTACTTACCCAGGACATGACCCCCCCTTGAAAGTCCCATGGTGAGATGATCGGGAATAACAACAGGACTTTGTAATTTAACTGGAAAGGTATGTTAACCAGGTAGTAATATCATGGGTCACACTTAAACGCTCTCGTATGCTAAAGTTTAGAAAGATTTAGGCTTTTTTCTGTACAGTAGTGGCAGATCATAGAATCTATCTCAGACTAGCTTGTCTCCTAAGTGCTCGGTAGACACTGCTACTCTTCTGATAGATGGAGAAAACGAGGTTACAAAATTGCTATACTATCACTTACTTTTATGGGGAACAGGTAAAAATCCTCCGGGAAATCATGTTAATGGGCTATAGGTTTTCCAGAATTTAGCTATATGCTTGGAAAAAGAGCTAGAATGCAGACTTTAGATTTGCGCACCATCTCCATTTCATTTCTCATGATAGCACTGTGGTTGGTGAGATATTTCCTAATTTGGAAATGCAAAGCCATAAATATGCCTTTTTAAATAAATGTATTCACTAAAAAGCAATTCATTTTCCTCAAAATATAGCACGGTTTTGAATATGATTACCATAAGAAGTTGATACTGGTGCTCAATATAAACCTTTCGATGAAGGGATTGCTTCACAACAGGCATAAAGAGTTTCTCTTTGGTAATCAAGACACATTCTCCTCTTATGAGATGATAAGAGTATGTTGAAATCTCAAGTAAAATAAACGTTACTCAAACTCCTGCAAGCAACTGAATACAGAAAGAAAGGGGAAAAAAAGAAATTTGTTGAGCAAAAGAAGTGAAATAAACAGAAACTAATAAAAATAGGGGGGAAATGTAAATGTTTACAACTTGTTTACGACTTTCTCTTAAAACCGCTTATTCAGGCTCCTTCGTGACATTAACAGAAAATGGACAAGGACCCACGCTCTTTTCATCTAATATGAAAATTCATGACCATGTCATTAGCATGTGGCAAAGTTTAAATTTTCTGCTTATAAGCACATGGTTTCGATGGGTATTCAGTATACCAACAATCCGTTCTGAAATTGTACGCACATTTGTATATTTAATATTCCTTATCTACTCCTCCCTAAAATATTCTTAACCACTAAAACTCTTGAACATGGAACTCCCATTCACGCTAGCTTTGGAAGAAAGTCTGCCTTCTTAAATCCCTCTGTTAAGGACGTATAATGAAATGCCTCGTTAAGAACCTTAATTTAAAGCAGCCCACAGTTCTGTATGTCAGAGGTAATAATTACCTTCTTTAATGAGCCTGAATTTTCCCTGTGATGAGTAAGGCTCCCTCTGCCTTGTTTATAGTAATTCTGGATTTATTTCTGGCTTTCTTCAAGTGCTCCATTAAAAAAAAAAAAAAAAAGCATTATGTCTGTTTTCCTGAGGTTAGATTCTGCCTACTCTATACCGAAACCATGTGCTGTTCAAGCACTGCTAAAACCAATTACCTATATATTTCTGGGACATGCAGGGGCCTATAGAAGCCATGTAATCCATACCACAGCTGCCAAGCAGAGCTTCAGATAAACTATGTCTTCTGAAATGGTCTATACTGTGATTTTCCACATGAACTATGTATATCCAAAATGTCCCAGCAAATCTAAGCAATAAAATTGAAAGGCTCTTGAACAAATTGATTTTATAGATATCTATAATAATATTAAGAGCTGAAGGTATGTTTTTGCAGGCTGAGGAGAGGTTGAAGAGTTATGAGCAAGTTATGAGAAATTATCTGACAACTTACTTCAATGATCATATTAAGCATTTCTTTGTTTCGTCCAATATAGTTAGATCTTCCCCCTATCTTATCAGCTACCCATAATACTTTGTCCAAAATTTATCTGCATTTCATCCAAAATAACTAAGAACTTTATTTTCTCAGTTTTGAGATGTCAAACAGTTTAAATCACGAAATATAATCCCTTCAGTTTACAGATGGGAAGCAAATAAGGAGACACTAAATGATTTGTCTAAGATCCTATGAAGGTACTTCAAAAGGTTTGTGGAAAAATAAAATTAAAAGACAATACAAATCTTTCGACGAACTTTTTGAAGACCCCTTGTACAGTATGTGTCTGACAGAGGCAGAACTTGAACTCAGGTAACTGGTGTTTGGTGTTTGTGTCTAAATCTGTCTAGTCAAAGTCTTCCCTTAGTTTCTAGGTAAAGAGAACCAATTATTCTTTCTAGCGTTTTTCTGAAGTATGTGCTTTCTTGTCTAGTTCACTTAAAAGAGATGTTTTATGATTTTCCAATTTGGAACTAGGAGCCACGGTCATTAATTTCTTATTAATCCTACCCTAGTGTCCAGTCAGACTCAGAATCACAGAGGTTTGGGGTTGCAGAAAACCTTAGAGATCATGGGAATGGATACTTCATGCGATGTAAGGTAATTTTACCAGTAGTCCTCAACTCAAGCCATACAGAAGCACCCAGGCACAGGTATGGCATGCTGCACAGCAGTCAAATGACGACTAGGACTAACGCCACCGACACCCAGCACAGTTCTCTTTCAACTCTAAAGCAGACTTCTTAGACAAGGAGCTTGACATTTTATTTATCAGTTCATACTTGTCAAGTAAAAATGGAATTGGAAAATCAGACAATAATTTGAACTAAAATGACCTCTGTAGCTTGATGCAGAAGCAGCAGCAGATGTCAGCTTCGACAAATCTTCTTTTATTCCTTCGGTGTCATTCATTAGAGTCAACCACCCCAAAATTTGTGTGTGAAAAGAGAGTTCATTCTTTAAGCCTCATGAATTGATGCCATCCTTTCCAATCTTTCCCCTGGTGTTCTGTTGTGAAATTGAATAAACAAATTGGGATTATTTTTCCTCCTACCCAACTAATTGGAGCCAAGGGACCAGAGGAAAAAAGCACTCAGTGTGTACAGGGCTTGCCCCTGGAGCTATCCTGCAAGCCTGGTTGCTGCAAGGATTTTGTTGTAACTCTAAGACCAGTTTTACCTATTAGCTGCTGAAACAACCTGCCGTGATGCTAAGACTAGTTTTACCTCCTGCCATCACTTACCTATCAGCCCCGCTGCTCAGAAACTTCGCTGGTGCCAATGAGCTTTCTTTCTAAACAATAGGTAGCATTTCTGTTAATAATGAAAACCCAACCTTTTCTTAGTTCTTCAGACATACTGAAGACCACCCCAATCTCTGTGTATGCCCCAAATTGCAATTCTGTTTTTATATATTTCTAAATAAAACTTTTACTTAGATTCTTCTCGATATTTTTATTGTACTTGACAATATCAGTTTTCAAAACAGTATTGGTCTGCTAAATGTATTCTTCTACTACTAGAAATTGAAACAAATTTTTAAAATCTCTTGGGGCTACATTCTTTAATTATTTTAAAATTTAATACAGTAATTGGGACTACTTTATGTCAAAAACATCTCATTTTTAAATCCATTTACTTCAGTTTCCAAGTTTAAATAAAATGTAAAGAGAAAGACCTAATGGAAAGGTTCCTGTTTGCCACGGCCGTGGCTAATCTGTCTGTGCATTTAGAGCTTATGAACTGTGCCTGTAGGGGAAGGATGCTAAAAGTCAGGATTTCATAAAGCCCTCCACACACACAGCCAGATTTGTAACATTTAGACTAATGAGATCACCTCCCAATGCAACTAACATTAGAAATATCCAGTTGTGCAACTGCACTGCTCCTCTGGCATATCTTTTAGGCTTCTCAACAAATTAAGTAGTAAAAGTAGCATAATATTAAGTATTGATTTGGACCATCCCTGGCTGACTAAAAGAAGAAGCTCTTTTAAATGTTAGTGCTTAATTCAGGAATCAGCACATTTTGTTTTCATTTTTATTTTATTTTTCTCATTCACTTGCTAGCCAATGGGTGAATGAATGGGAGCATATAAAACAACACAGACCTGGATTTGGTGGAATAGTGTTTGAAACACAATTTTGTTGCTTCTAGCTACAGTACCTTAGGAAACTTCTCTAAGCCTCAGTTTCTTCATCCGTCAGTTGAGATAAATATAAAATCCATAAGATTGTTGCAAAGAACAAATTAGATAATTGAAGTGAAATGGTCAAACACAGTATGTGGCATGTTGGAGAAACTGTTCCAAGATTAAACGAAAGGTGGAGTGGTAGTACGTATAATCTAAATCACTGAAATATGTATGATAACCTTTGTTCTTCCAATAGAGGGATGTTTATAAGTCTAAAGAAAAAGTATAAACCTCACAATTTTGGTTTCTTCTCTATATGAATCTCGAAGGCAAGCAGAGCCAAGCTATATAAATGTTTGCAGAGATTTTTGTGATATTTCAACCTGTTTATCTGAGATGAAATCTAGTTGAATTATGATAATTTTGCATTATAGATTAAACCTGAAGAAATTTGAAATATGTACACCAAAACTTAATTCTAACCAGTAGGTCAGAATCATTCAATACCAACATGTGCTTGGAATACGCATTGCAACACCTGGCCCCAGCTCAGCAAAGCCTTGGCTCAAAATCACCCAAAGGTTTATGAGTCAGCACCAAAAAAACAAGTCATTAGAGCATCCCAAGCACTTATCTTGGGTAAAAATGGTGGTCGTCCATGTCCAAATGTGGTTTTATATCATACGTAACATATATATTATTCCAGAGAAATAGCAATAATAAAAAAAATGAAATAATAGCATCAATAAACAATGCAATACAGAAATACCTCAATATTTATGAAAATGTCAACAACAATAAGTTTTCCAAAACTTTAATCATAGCACTTGACATCTGACAGATCATGCTCATAGCTGGTTATTTTAGAAGTTATTAATCCTTTGTGGCAACAGGCTACTGAAAAGCCAGTAAGATTCACTAACCATTGTTTCAGCAACTAATGTAATTACTTTCCAGTTGCAAGCTGGATAGAATCAGCATATCTATTCTCCCAAATTAATCCACATACTCAAGGCAATAGATTTTGTTAGAAACAACTGGATTATCTTATCTTAATGTTTATATAAAAGAGCTAAAAGACCACAAATGGTCAACTCTATTTGGAAAGCAAATGTGGTAAGGGATTCATCCTATCAGATACAAAATGTTTCAGGAGGGGGAAGAGGAGAAGAAGAAAAGGTTCCTGTAACTATGGCAATATGTGTTGCTGCACGGCCACAAAACAGAGCAAAGACTCCGGGGATATTTTTAAAGATTATATGGCTTAGTATTGAGTATAAAAATAAATATTATAAATCTATAGGAAAAACCCAACAGAAACATTTTAAATTCCTTAACTGTAAGTGAAATGAAACTTTAAAACACAATGATCTACCTTTTCACACTCATCACACTGACCAATATCAAAAACTGTTAAAAAGTATTAGAAAGGATGTGGAGAAATGGGAAAAATTGGCAATAGTTAGTAACATTGAAGATGGGTGTAATTTAGCAACACACCTGGAGAAGCCTGGTGCATGAGGATGTAAGGAAACCTGTAGGAGAACATTCGTTGCCTCATTGCCTATTATTAGAAATTAGACTCAGGAATGAGATTGCTCAGCTTCCAGTCCTGGTACTAATTCTTACTGACTCTATAAATTTGGGTAAACTTACCAACCTCTCCGTGCTGTAGTTTCTTCATGAGTAAGACAAAACAACCTTATAGTCATTCTGAGAATTAAGTGAGTTCATACATATAAAGCATTTTTAGAAAAAACTTTCACGTGTCAATGTTTGCTAGTATTTTTAACAATTATATTTATTTAGCATGTACCCTTTATTACCAGTTTACTCATCTATCATGACAGCAATGACTGTGTTCATACATCAGAACTTCATTATTACATGCTACTCCAGGTCACAGGGAAATCACTCGTCTTCAACGCTTCAAACTTTGTTTCAGCTGCAGAAAACTTTCTTCAACAAAAACTTAAGCAGAAGCAGGTAACAGAGTCCATGAGAAACCTCATCTTTCAGAAGTCAGCATGACGTGGTTAATCTACATCAGGTCGCCTAGATTTCAAGGGTAAATATAGACAAGCACGATTAAAGAACACCAGATGTACCAAACACGAAATCTAAAAACCAGGAGAGATTAGGGGATGATTTTCACGTTTTTGAAAGGAATCACTCTCACTCAAATAAATAATAGTTCCCTTATTTAATTTAAAATGAGATTTGGTTTATAACACACACACACATGCACACACACGATTTGCTGAAAATTTTTGGAAAATGTACAATTCAATGAGAGTAGATTTTATACTTGGATTCTTTCTTTTACAATCACAAAAGTAACAGAAAAATTAAAAACATTAAAAATACAAGCATGTAGAGAGTCAAAAATAAAAACATTTTTTAACCTTTTCTCTTCACTTTGATGATTTTCTTCTCTGATACACACACACACACACACACACACACTATTTTAAAAGCACACAAGATTGCAATATTCATTACAATGTACAGGACCAATTTTTCTCATTCTTTGTTTTTTAACAGTTTATTGGCTATCTTTTTTAGGTGTACTGGGTAGAGTACTAAATTTTTATCCATCTGTGTATCCAATTACCCAAGTATCATTTATTAAATGATTTCCCGCTGATTTAAAATACTATTTTAATTGTAGTCATAGCCTCTTTCTAGAATCTAGTGTATTCTATTAGTCTATTATTGCATTTCCATGCCAAAACCACATAATTTTATTTACTGTAGTTTTATATTATATTTTGGTATCTGTAGAAAAAGTTATCCTTTGTTTCTCTTTTGAAATTTTTCTTGCCTATAACAATGCTTTCTTGCCTTCACATAATCTTTATAATTGACTTATAAAGTTCCAAAAGTATATTTTAGAGATTTAGATTGGCATTTCTTTAAATTTATAGATTTATTTGCAAAAATGGGGTATTTCAATATCCCAAGATATGCTGTAAGAAGAAAAAATGGACTAGAAAAAAATATACCTTTCTGGAATATTGAATGTCAAAGAAAGGTAATTTTCTAAAGATAAATAAGTAAAGGTACTCATTTTTATTGTGAAATAGGAAGGAAATGATAAAATGAAAAATAAAGGCACAAACACTCTAATGTATTATAGTTTAGCAGATCTGATTTTAAGGCTAGTCTCTTATACCCAGTCTGAACCAAAATTTTCTCATCTGTTAAATAAGAAACTTGGACAAGATGAGGTCTAAGGCCATTTCCAGCCATATAGTCTAGGATGCTCCTATTCTAGGCAGAACAAAATCATGAGCCAGACCATATGCAGCGGGTGATCAAAGCCATGCTGTGCTCACACCTTATTCTGGGAGGAAAATAAATTTGTTGCCCTTCATACATTTGTGGATTGATGAGCCAACCTGAAGGAAAGTGCTATCAATCTGATGATTCACTTGAGAATACTGAGGCTCAGAGGGGTTCAGTAAATTTTCCAGTATCACTCAGCTAGCAAGAGGCAGAATGTCATTTCAGTAGTACGTGTGTCATTCCAAGGCTGATTTTCTTTCCACTGTGTGGAACAATTCTCAGTGCTTGGAGAAGAACAATTGAGTAAACGGGTAGACAGACGTCTCAGAATTAACTAACTAAGGATATTGCATTTCAACTACGTATCTCCTCATTTCAAAGTAGAAAAATCATTTGCTGGGAAAAAAAGTAGACTTCGTTTTATAATTGACTTCTTTATATCATCATAACTAGCTTTCAAAGGAATTACTTTAAAAAAGCAGTGACCTAAAACTAACTTAAGCCAATTGTAAGTTTCCAAGGATAAAAACAACAGGAGAGGTCATTTTGCTTTCTGTTGTACCAAAGAATAATATGGCCAACAAAATGAGTATTACCAGTATCTTCTCTTTTCCTAATTAGCATCAATTCTACTACTTTATTTATAATAACACCATGAATGGTAGCTTTTGAATAATTATTTCTGGAAAACCAATGTATGAAAGAAGAAATGTAGCATATGCCAGTTGTTTAAAGTTTCTTACACACATGAACTCATTAAATTTTCACTAAAAAATTACAAATACTCTACTTATTTTATATATTCAAAAAAAAAAAAAAAAAACCTGAGTCACAGAGAGCAAGGAGGTAGGTTGCCCTCAGCCTCACACAACATGTGTGTTGAAATGCAGGCGACCGAGCGCCAAACCTGACATCACAACTCTGTATTTCACTAGGTAAAGATCATGGGATTAAGCATTATAATAAGAGGAAGAAAAGAAAATGAAGGGGAAGTATAGGTCACAGTCATAGTGCCTGCTAAGTGCTGAGTACTTTTCTAAGCTCCTTAAACACGTTAACTCAGAACAACCCTATGAATTCCAGTTGCGGTCTAATTCCCTTATATGCTGTGTGATCTTGGACAAGCAAATTAACATATCTGAGCTTCAGAGTAGAAACAGGAATGGTAATGCATAACACGGAGTTAGTGTAAGGTTTAGATGACAGAACCCATTTGAAAGCACGCAGCGTATAAGTGCTTGGGGTTTGAGCAGGTTTTACCTTTCTACACAATATTTTCCATGTGATCTCAGAAAATTTCAATGTTCTCATGGAAAAGAGGAACTTCATGGGTCTGAATATTAAGAGCAACAGAGTTTTCAAATTCATAATTCAATCCAACAAAATCCGATTTGTTCTACTCCCATTTAACTCCTTCTTAACAGTTTTTTATAGTTCTTTTTCCCAATACACTAAGCTAAAAGAACATAAATATCAGTACATACACACCTTTAAAGTTATTTTCTAAACAGGAAAAGACCTATAAATCTGAAATAAAAGTAATCTTGTGAGAAAATGAAGATTATGCTAAAATGTCCACCAATATAATCACTATCTGATGTTAGTTAGGTTCATGCTAGGACAGGAGTCACAAAATTTTAGAGCTGGAAGAAATCTGACTTGCCTATACAACAACTGCATTGTAGAAACAAGAAAAGTAAGTCACAGGAAGAGGAAGTGGCCCAGTGTCACAGAATGGCCCAGTGTCACAGAATGACCCCTTGCTGAGGGTCACATCCCCAGTCCTGTCTCCTGGAGGCAGTGAATGTGTTGACAACCTTACAAGTTGCTAAGCAGTTACTTGGATGTGAAGAGCACATCATCACACCATACCCTCCCTGAGCAATGGGGGTACCTACTGAATAATCAGACAGTTTTCACCACCAAGGACAGACGTGGTTGGCCCAGAGCTGTACACAAGTGTTGTTTTGTAAAGTGATGGGCTATCAGATGGTCAGTAGATATCACATCTCTTGTTCCCCTGTGCTGTGAAAAGGAACCAAGAAGAACAAGGTCTTACTGCCTCTGCCAAAGAGGAGGCAGAATGAGCAGCAGACAGGAGTAATTCCCAGTCACACCTTCCAAGACAGTTTTAAAAAATTATCTATCCCTACACCTATGCCATGATTTGGAAGACTGTACGGACCAAAGTACATAAATGAATATATCCTACCCACAGACCTAAGATCCACCAAGAGTAGAATAGCTCACAATCCCCATTTCAACTTTTAATTAAGTCCTAAGTCTGAAGAAGTTTGGGAAACCCACAGTCTTAAGAAGATTGGGAAGTCCAACTTGGAATCCCAGCTCCTTTGAATATTTAAGTTAATCTGATGTTCAGACATTTTACCCCAATGTATACAGACACATGTTCAGAGAAACTAAAATATACTAGAAAAACAATCCTAACATGAATTTAATAATTGTGTTTCCATGTTCTTAGCTAGGTTTTGAGGAAATTTTGATTATTTCGCATTAATCATAAGAGGCATCATTAGTGAGAAAACCAAAGTTGAATACTGTGGTTGGCATTTGTGGTTCACAAAGCTTGGATGTGCAAAGCAGAGCCGGCTTCATGGAAGAGGTCCTTTAAATGCAGAGAAATTTAAATTCATAGATTTCAGAGAGGAAAGAAAACCAACAATTCATGTGCGCCTGTTACTTATATGTGCCAGGAACTATAGTGAGCATTTCATACACAGTATTTCATTTAACACACACTGAAACTCTCGAAGTAGTTGTTATTACCCTTATATTAGCAATAATCTGATATGAGAGACCTTCAGAGACATGCCCAAGGGGCAGAAAACTCTGTCATATGCTATTGTTTATATTTGCATGTATTAAAAATGGGAGCATAAATCAACATTTGCTTATACTAAGATCAAAGAATAAACCAGAATTTTTAAATAATGACATCTGAAGATGAAAGGTAGAGGACGTAGAAGTAGACAAGTACAGGAGTAGAAGCTAGACTTCTTTGAATATATGAACCTTGCTCTGTAGAATTTGTTTTGTAACCATGTAAATTACATAGTCATAAACCAAAATTAAATGTTAAAAGCAATCTAATATCTAAAGTCAAATGAAAAAGTGAATTTAAATATGTTTCAAGTTGACATAATCAGAAAAAAGGAATTTTTTTCAAGTGACTTTAAAACATGTGATATGACTGTACATCCCTACTGGAAGAGAAACTACGGTCAAAAATAACTGAAAAAACTCTTTGTTTTTACTAAGCATAGTATGGGTGGCAGGAATATTTTAGGATTAAATATTAAATCCTAAGACTGTTGTGCATGAATTATGTAATAAAGCAAATTAGTATTATTTATGTTGGCATTATTGAGAACTGGGATTTTCATTGTGAGTTGGAGATATAACATTGAATAAGGGCAAGTAAAAATCTTGAAATCCTGAATTTGATTAGGAAAGATCAGTGTGAACTTACAGTGCACTTTACCTTAGAATTGTTTACCAAGCTCTATCCACTGAAAATGCCTAGAAACCATTACCTACACTATAGCAATAGACACCATTAGTGCTCAGATTACTGTATCTAAACACTATTTCCCACTAAAAGAAACCAGTACTCTTTGGAGAAATATAACTGATGCCAATCCTGGAACAAGAAATGTGTAAAATGAGCCTGAAAACATCTTGTTATACCAAAAAGCAAGAAAACTATCAGAGACTTTAAGGTCATATCAAAAGGACTCAGGAGCTAACTTGAAGACACTCTTATATTAGCCAAAGATGGACACTTGAGGCATTGATAAGAATAATAATTGAAATCTGACTGCAATTGATTTAATTTGTTATAAAACAGATCAGATCTATTTAAATCAATGAACTCCTAATAATTTTAAAAAGAAACTCATATCATATGATAGGGAACCAACTTATTATTTTGAAAACAAGTAAATAAAAAGAAAGAACCAACCATTTATCCTGTTTTCCTATACAAACACATTCTTTAGTATTATAACAATTAAAAAGAATAAATTTCCATTTTAAACATGCAAATCAAATACAATAAAATATTATATATGAACTAAAATTTGCAGTTACCAAACAAAGTTATGACTCCTTGCAATTCACACTCTGTTTTGGGGGGGTTTTTAGGAAAAAATAACTTCAAGTGGTCTCAAAAAACAACAGAACTGAGTAACTTGCATTTTCCTCTTTACCATGGCTATGATACGATTATTGATTTAGAATTAAACACAGGACCATGTAGCACCAGAGGGATTGGAGACACAGACTGAACAAATAACAAGCTCTAATGAATCTAAACCCTTACAAAATTATTCTCAAAATTAAAACATATAGCCCAACGCTCATGTGTGAGGCCAACTGTGTAACTGAACTTCTCTGAATTTACTCCTAGAACAGAATATTTACTAAAGGATAAGTAATAAAACTATGTGAATTTGAAGCTGACATTTATATTATTAAAACTCACCAGTAACCACAGCAATTGTTTAGAATTTAGTCCAACAGAATTTTATTTTCAGAGGTATTATTTAGAATTGGAGGCCTTATGGGGGAGAGGAAGGGAGGAAAAGGAGGAATTGGTAAAGGGACACAAAAATCAACTATATTGTATATTGATAAATTAAAATTAAAAAAAAGAATTGGAGGCCTTAGTAATAATAAAATGCATACCAACTTTTAGTTAGTTTTATTATTGTCTTTAAATTCTGTTTAGGATTCAAATCACTGTAGGCAAAGCACCCCTTACTGCGTACACCCCAAAACAGGCCACTCCGACTGCCCCCCCCACCAGTGCTGTTTCCCTGAATCTGGTCAACTGGCTCCATCCAACACAAGAGAGACAACCAGACATTATCCACCTATTAATCGAAGTATAGGACATTGTCTAAAAAAATAACTTTTGCTAGAAACAGCAAACTTGAATTTGATCAAGGCTCTAGATTCAGCCACTAATTTACCAAAAGTACACAACAAATGACACCAATTTTTCAACAAATACATTGCAGAGTGAGAGTGAAGACTTAAAAGACACATCAACGAATTGTACGATATGATCCTTTTGAATCTTGACTCAACACTCTTAAAAATGTATCTGCTACAACTGAAAAAATTTAAACACTCATTGGATATTTGATGATATTAAAGTATTATTGTTAATTATAATGCAATGATGACATTGTGGTTATGGTTAATGAAAAAAAATCTTTTATTTTAATGATAAATACTAGAGATGATGTAATGTCTGAGATTTGTTATAAACTAATCTGAACAGGAAGGCAATTGGGTGGAGAACAGATGAAACAAGATTGGCCGTGAGTTGGTGATTGCTGAAGTTCAGCGTTGCTTAAATGGGGTGTCATTATTCTATTCTCTCTAGTTTGTATAAATATGAAATTTTCCAAAGATCACAAAGCTTATGGGAGATTTAAATGGAGTGCAACTTGATTTCCTTTTGTGGAAAGTGAAAGAGAAGTTAAATAAAAAAAAGGAGACAAGGTAGTTGTTGAAGGCAGACCCCAGAATAAGCAAGAAAAGATGGAGCTGGGGTAGAGTGGAGAAATTAGCGTCACACCTTACACCTGAGAAGGGACACTTCTTCCTTGAAAATGGAGAGAAGGGAAGAGGAACGTATGAGGATGCTGTCACGTGTGTTTGCTGGGAAAAGAGAGGGAACATGGGAAGCCTGAAGGCCTTGAGCAATTCACATAACTACTTAGCTGCTGAAAAAACGGGGGAGATGAGGAGATAACCAGACAACGTCCGAGTCTTTTCCTCCATTTCGACCACATTCTGTTATGTCAGTGACACAGAATAGAACCTGTACCTTTTGAACTTAAGACTTCCTGTTAATAAGGAATTTGAAAGCCAGTGATTACTTCCGTTGTTAAGTCAGCTTTTTAATTTTTTTTTCCTGTTTCTCACAATATCTAGTAAAAGTTCTCACAAATATTCTCTGAGAATCATGTTTTGGTGATTGAGAGTCCCTCAGTTGACCTGTTAATGATTTTTGTGTACCATTCGATAAGGACTTGAAGTTATTACTTTTCCTGGATAGTTGATAAAACCAGACCTCACAGCATTGGAAACTCATGAAAAAGAAGGCCATTCATTCTAGCAATAAATTCTAGCAAGTTCTGATGGATATTTTTTAGGGGCAGTAGAAACTAGTAAGGTTGGGTGTGTGGCAGAGATTTCAACCCTCAAACACGGTCCTTCAGCTGCAAAAATTTAAGAACAAATGAAATATAGATCTCATGTGGCAATATGCAGGGTGCCCAAGGCAAAACTGGCTGAGAAGAAGATGGCCTGGCCGACGTGAAAATTCTGAATTCATTGCTTTCCATCTACAGCAGCCACGGGAAGTACAGGAAAAGCAACACTATTTCTGTTCCACGAAAAACGTATTTTGTAGCTCTTCACCCTAGGATCATGGAGCAGCGTACTTATAGAGACTGACACTTCGATCACATATACCTCAACACATCACATTGCATCACATCTCCTGACTTGAATAGGCAAAGGAAATCAGAGAAGCATGGCCACATTTGATAATCTGAATTCTTTGGAGACAGCTCAGTACTCTGCAAGTCAAAAGAAGAATAAGTTATTACAGAAGACTTCCCAGTGCCGCTGCTTCTTATTAAACACTGTCAAATAACTCCCAACTTTCTTTGATCTGAATGAATTCTCTCTATTACTTTGGTGACCTTTAGCACATCTCTTCTTGACTTCCATTTTTTCTCTTTTATTCTATTTCTGCCTATAAATGTTCATTCTTTATTTTTCACTATGCGTTCTGTGTGTGTGTATATATATATATTCATACTCATATATTACATATATGCACAAATAGAGAGGGAGAGGAGAGATCAGATGTTTAGTTGGTTTTATTTTATGAATGTATAAAGACCAATAGGGGTTTTAGTAACTCGAAAAGAACGATAAAGACACAAGAAGTTAAATAATCTAGCAAGAAATTAAAACATAATGTCCTGGGCTGCTAAAGTATTTCCCTCTGATGACTGATTGCTTGTGAAAGACAAATCACACAAAATCTATATCTAATGACTTTTTGTACATTTCCTAGGAGTAACAATAATGATTTTGAAGACTTGGGAGAAAAGGATCAACAAAATGTGGGAGGAAATAACAGATTATATAATAAAAGTAAATGCTGTGCTCTGTGGGGAAGAGAAGTAGAAAAGTTATAATTGAGGAAAAAGAAAAAGAAGAAAACTGAAATCACACAGACAAGGTGGATTTGGTTATTTTGTCTTTAAGAAAGAAAATAAAACACACTAGAAAAAAAAATAGTTGGATGTACTAGAAGAATGCTTATTATATAATGAGTTTTTTATCAGCACCGCACTCTACCGAGTGAGCCACGGGCCGGCCATATAATGAGTTTTTTAAATAGATGTATTATAATAAATACACTTACCAAATTTGTGTACTATGACTGCGAAATAATAAGAACAGTATCATTTATACTGTATATACTAAATTCAACTCTTTCACAGTTATGGTATATAGATAACTTAGAAATCCCAAGACCAAGACTTAAAATATTTTATTGTTACACTCAATATTAATTTTCTGCAATGAATTGTTTGAAAATGATATAAAGCAACAAGCAATACATTAGTGTCCTGCAGGTCAAAACCTTAGGTCAAAAGTGTAGATTAGAATTAGTGAGAACTCTGTGCTTTGGAAAACAGATTAAAAGATATGACGTTTAAAATTTTCAATAGGTTTATACTTTTTATTAAATAATTTTAACAAGCTAAACAACTTTTCTGGGGGAAAGAATAAATTTCTGCTTGAAATGAAGTCAGAACAGTAACATTCTTTGAACACATGCTATATTATCTGTGTGCCAGAATAAATGCTAATTCATTTTACAATACATTACCATATAATAATAAAGTACAGTAGAACTTAAGAACTGCAAATGTTACTTGTAGAATAGTAATATAATATATTTGGACATATAGAATCAAATTCTGCTTTTTGGGGTGATCATTGCAAGGGTTATTTTTGTCTCTACTTTCTTATCACCTATTGAGGCCAAAGCATTTCCTTAAAGGACTTGATTCTCTGCCACTGGGAGATAGGTGATCCCCTAACAGGACCTAATATGCAGAGTTACTATTTCTTGGGATCACTAGTCCTCCAGAATCAGTGCAATTCAAAAGTGCTCTGACAAATTTGCTGGAAATGGCACACACATTTAATACAAAAAGTACATTTTGAAAAATAAGTTAATATCAATACTCTTGACCAATCCCAACCCAACTAAATGCCTTTTATTTTTCCCCTCCCCACCACTTATTTGTTTTCCAATAGTTTCACATGCAGACTAAACTTACTTTACATAAAGTATTGAGTTTTAAATATTCCATTTAGTTATCCTTGGGATACAGGAAGAATTTTAATTAGTTAATGATAATGCATTACTTTAGACCCTTAGATGAAAGAAGTTACAGCATGCTAAATTATTTTTATCATTACAAAATTGTAAGTATAACATTGCATTAATTATGGGCATTTAACTCTAGATAATTTCCTGTGTTGGCAGGGCTTTTGATTTGTGAAGTCATGCAAAATTGTGTTGTGAGGCCTTTATCACTCCATAGTGTCCATGATTTGGTATAAGTCCCTAAATACTTTTAAATCAAGACCATGTTCTAGTATAGGCTATATTATTCAGTAAGCTTTTTACTTCAATATTTCTTCTCCAAACCGCTCATTGGGGTTCTGTCGTAAGAAGTAATTAAAAGATTAATATAATCAACCCACTGGTTATACATCATTTGCTAGCACTGTTTATATGTTTCTCATACTTGACATTAACAGCTTTATTTATGTACAGGGTCAATGACATCATCACATAAGTGGCGTAGAATTAGACTATTATCATCAATTAGAAATACTTGTTGAAGCTATACAAATCTTTTCTTCTAACTTCATTGATTAAAATCCTTCAGTGGCTTACCATTCCAGCAGAATAAAGTATTAGTATAAAAGAGCTTAGGACCCAAAAGTCTTCAACTTTTGATGCTTTTTCATTTCAGCACTTCTCCTGTCTCACTCACACAAGTGCACACGTACACACACGCACGTACACACACACATGTACACCCACACACACACCCACACACACACACACACACACATACTGTATTTCAATAACATGGTATGGGCCATGTTTTCTTGATTACCCATAAACTTCCTTCCTCCTTAATCTCAAAAGAAGATCTGAAAATCTTTCTATGCTGTTCACATATCATCTGTTTTGCAAAGACTTCCTCAACATCCCAGGAAGGATCTATTCTTCCCTATAAGGTCCAGTTTATGCCTCTGTTAAGCGCTTATTAACTAACATTAAAATATCATGTTTTGTTTTTATTGTGTCAACATATAGCATTAATTTCGGTCTTGAAAAACAAGAAGATAAAACTAATATCGTGTCTACCCAAACTTTGAAATAAGTATTATTTTTCCTACTTTCCTACTTTTCCTGTGATAAAACTGAACAACATGAAGCCAGGTAATAATCATGGCATCTCACTACCAAGTGGTAGAGTCAGAATCTCAAACCCAAGTCATCTGACTCTAAAGCCTGTTACCTTCCACTATGCAAACAAGACCGTGTCTTAGTTAGTTTTGAACTCCAAGTCCCTTGTACAGTGTTTGCAAAAACAACACTAAATCAGTAAATGAGTAGATGTGTGGATGAATAAAACTCATAGGACATGAGTTGGACTACTGAGACAGTAGAGATGAACACTCCAGGAACGAGGCAAGAACACCACAGCGACCTTCAGTCTCGCAGCTCTGCTTTTTACTCTCTGCAGCATAGCAATGTCACTTAAGTCCAGGAGACCCGCTCAAGTGATTTGCCATGATGGGGGCTTTTAGAACATACAGGGCAATGACTGCTACTCAAGCCACTGCTGTTCTGGCAACACTCAATGTTTGAGACTTCCTCTCCTTTGAAATCTACATATTTTGTTCATATTCCACCATTTGTACTTGCTTTTTAAAAAAGTAACAGATTGGACAGATTGCTTAACATCTGTATGTGTCCTTTTTCTCCTGTGTAAATGAGATTAATAATACAGTACACACTTCGTAACACAGTTGGGAGAATTCCATGGCAAAATGCATGAAAGTTGCCAAGCAGAGCCCCTGAGATGAAGTAGGCCTTCCTTGAATATCAGTCCTCCCTGTAGTAGCCGAAGAACATTTCTCAGCTGTGCCTAATTCTCAAGACCATGTGGTGCTACCCCTAGCTCTACTTCCTACTGCAACCAGGTGCAGTACCCGAACAAATTCGGTGTCATTCTCCTGAGTAGCTGCCACAGAGAACCTGGTGTTGTGCAAAAAGAGGCCTGATCAGTTTACTTTTGGTTCATTCGTTTCAACAAACTTGGTTCTCTTAAGACACAGCCTAAGTAAGATTAATAACTTTTACTTACCTAGAGGAGGAAAAGATAGTTTAAATGAAGAATCCCCAAATGAAAACACCACTCATTACATTACCATCCCCGCAGGGAGATTCTACATTCTCCCTAGAAGTCATTTCTTCATCGCATCTATTAAGAAGCAAAATTATTAATCTTCCAAATGCAAATAAATTATTGTTCAGTGTTCACCTCCTCGTTCCCAAACACCCCAAAGCTGGGCTACTCCAGTGTAGTTTTGCTGTCTCCACCTGCCTCTTTATGCATTCAAATTGACAAATGCCCTTGTACATTATTTTTAACCCGCCCATACCTAATGCATCAGTATCTTGTTATGTTTCCCTTGATTTCATTTCTTGCAACACTAGTATCAGCAGCACAGAATTGCCAAAGCACTAAGCAGCCCAATTTTTCTTTAATTTCTCAGGAAATTGACAGTTTTATGAACTGTCTCTTTACCTATGCCCCATAAACATGTCAGGCTGTGGAAAACCATTCTAATTAAATCCCAGGGGACTGCAAGGGAAGATTATAGCTTCTTGGCAGGTTATTAAAAAACAGTTGTTCATATATTCACAAGTATGTGTACCAGAGCCTAACATTTGACAGAACAGTCAAGGAATTAACCCCACGAGCAGCTTCAGCTCAAACTGACCGAAAAGAATGGGAAGAGTGAGTGGGAGGAAAAGACAGCTCCATTCAAGCTTTTTATTTTTATATCCTTTGTGAGCTTCTATAGATCACCAGAGAATTTCAAAGGTGTCTGAGGTTGTCACTTTCATCAAGATATTTTGTATACCTTCTGGAAATAATTTATACAACAATATTACTTTCCAAAAAATAATTTCTGATACTGAGATTCTCTTGATATACATATAATCTAGCCAGAGTAAAAACAAATAAGGGGAATTTTTCTTTCTCACAAGCTCAGAACAAAAATATCTGGTGTAGAAGAAGTCAAATTTAAGGGAACAAATATATTTATTGTTCATGACAATAATTTCCAATAGCATTTGCATTCTTGACAAATGAACTATGCATTCTGACTGAATAGGTAAATATTTCAACCTAATTGGAGATAACCATTTCTTACATGGATTAGTGAAAATCCAGTGTCAGGAAGATAACCTGAGAAGTTGTCTACACGATATATGATTTATAGAAAATGAGTATGACATTTAATTAATTAGTTTAACTGGAAATTGTGTACCAGCTAAATAATGATTCTGGGTGATATATTCAAGTGTTGTTAAATGGTGGTCCTGAAAATGTACCTTTCCATTTCCCAGGGAGATAGAGCCTGGCAAGTGAGACATCATGCTCCTGAGATTAGCACACATACTCAGTCTCTAACAGGGACAGTCCCTTTTCTTTCTTCCATGGCCATAGAGTGAACCAAACTTTTTGGCAACTGTATGAAATATCCATGCCCATGGCCTAAAGGGAAATTGAATATGAAATTACGCTTTTCTCATTGCAAACCCACCAATGAGTCCAGAGAGCCTCTGCCAAAAATCAGGAGCAAGTGGTGAAATCTTTGTAAATGAAATCTTGATGCATTTCACCTAGAGTCTAAGCCAGTTGCCTATTCATTCTACTAATATAAACTTTGACTACTTATAAATTAGGTCCTGTGGCATGGTAAACACCACAACACCTTGAAAATCAAATGGCAACATAGGCCCAGTGTTTGGAAATTTTAATTGGTTTGAGCTATATTTTTCTGTTCGCTGGGTTGTCATTTTTTTCTGTCTCTTTCCAAACTTATCTCCTCTTGCTTCCATCCTCATATCCCCAGTTTTCTAGAATCCTTTTCCTCTGTCTATAAATGTGTTCAGCTGCCCTGTAACCTAATATAAATATCTTTCCTTGAGCTTACTTGATCCCGAAGACACTATCTCTTCCTTCCCTTCACTGAAAAACTTCTTGCAAAAGTACTCAGTTCTGCTAATTCTAATTTCTGTGCAACCTCTCAAATTAATATTCATTTCCATGGGCTTATGGCAATCTTAATATCAAAGATTGTCAAATATCTCTCTTTTCTCTCCTCAGCTTTAGACTAAAGTTTCCAGTGGTTTCTGGACGTTTATATTTGGACACCTACCTACCTTATTATGTTCTAAATGTTAGTGTCCCCACAAGTCCAGTTGCTCTTCTTGGCCTCCCAATAGTCTGTTGAAAGACTATTTTTCCAGACTACAAAGTTCGTTAATGTTTTTGACTCCTCATTTTTGCTAAGTGGCCAAATATTGTGAATATTACCACTAAAATATCTCACATCTATCCAATGTTGCCCAACTCGACTGCAATTTCCATCAACTTTTTTTCATTTATTGTAATAACCCTGTAACTGACTTCCTTGCAATATCTTCTCATCTAACATACTATCTTTAAATAGGCATTCCTAAAATTTAATTGCAATTAAGTCATCCATGTGTTCAAAAATGTTAAATGATAATCATAAGATAATTCACTATTGCGGGCAGTTTTTAGGTCCAATTCCCTACCCCACGCTCTGCCTTCAATCTTCCTCTGCTCTAACCCTTCACGCCCATCACAACTGGGCCCACAGAGCATTCTCTACCTCAGCCGTTGCTCATGTCCTTTCCTCTCCCTTTCAGAGCTTTTCCCTACTACCTCAGATTCAAAAAAAAAAAGAAAGAAAGAAAAAGAAAAGATGTTGCCACGATGATTCCAAGTCTAGGGCAAGAAATACTTAAGATGAGCCTGGACATCTTGTTAGAAAAGCAACAAAGTCATGGAAGAATAACAGAGTCACATTTTAGGGCACAAGAGCAACTTCAAGGGTTCCCACTTGCCAAAAATGGGGCTCCTAAAATGGATTGAAACACATCAAATACATAAAAGTGATAAGTGTATAATAATCTTTTTCAATATCCTTAAAAAAGTCCCCATCTTTTAAAGTTTATTTCTAATATTTCATTGTTTCTACATCACTTTTTGATTTCCTCAAATAACTTAATGAGCCTACTCCTTTGATTTTTAATACCATTTCACTTTTCCTACTAGTATCCTATTTTTTAAAAATTGACATGCATCTAATAATATGATGGCCATGTGATTCATGAAATCATTTTTGGAGGTCAAGACTGCATTTAAAACATATGTAAATGTTCCTTTGAGTTGTATATGATTCATTCTTCAACCCCTAAGATTCTAGTAAGAATCAATGCCTTAGAAAACTAAAAATTTTAAATATACTATTTTTATTAATGTTAGTTATTATGAAAGGTAAATTTACTCAAATAATTATCTATCACTTTTTTTCTTGTTGCCACCAGTGCTTTGGTGAGTTAAGTTACTATATGAAAAAGCTACAAAGCTACAGTAATCAAAACATCATGGTACTGGCATAGAAACACAGACACCGATGAATGGAACAGAATAGAGAACACAGAAATGAATCCATGTATATATGCCAAATGATCTTTGAAAAGGGTATCTAGAACATAAACTGGGGAAAGAATGACCTCTTCAATAAATGGTGCTCAGAAAACTGGGTATTCGTATGCAGAAGAAAGAAACTATTCTCCTATCTCTCACTATATACCAAATTCAATTCAGAATGGGTTAAAGACTTAACACTAAATAGATTTAAATTGGATTAAAATTAAAATTAAAAAATGGATTAAAGACCTGAAACTATAAAACTACTAGGAGGAAACATAAGAGAAACACTTCAAGATGTTGGTATGGGCAAAGACTTATGGAGAAGACTTCTAAAGCAGTCAATAAAAGCAAAAACAGACAAATGAGATTACATCAAAATAAAAGCTTTTGCACAGTAAAAGAACTAATGAATAGAGCAAAGAGGCTACCAGAAAAATGGGAAAAAATATTTGCAAACTATCCATCCAACAAGGGATTAATATCCAGAATATATGAGAAACTTAAAAATTCAACAGCAAGAAAAAAAAAGTAATAATCTCATTTGAAAATGGGCAAATGACCTGAATAGACATTTCTCAAAAGATGACATACAAATGGCAACAGATATATAAAAAAATGCTCAACATCACTAGTCATCAGGGAAATGCAAATCAAAACCACAATTAGATATCATCTCACCCCAGTTAGAATGGCTATTATCAGAAAGACAAAAAATAATCAATGCTGGAGAGACTGTGGAGAAAGAGGAAATCTTATACACTATTTGTGGGAATGTAAATCAGTACAGACATTTTGGAAAACTTATGGAGATTCCTTTAAAACTAAAATTATAGAACTACTATATGATCTAGCAATCCCACTGCTGGGTATTTATCGTAAGGAAAGGAAATTAGCATGCTGAAGAAATTAGCATACCTGCACTCCTGTGTTTATTGCAGCACTGTTCACACCAGCCAAGATATGGAATCAACCTAGGTGTTCATCATCAGATGAATGGATAAAGAAAATGTGGTATATATACACAGTGGAATACTGCTCAGCCGTGAAAAAGAATGAAATCCTGTCATTTGCAGCAATACGGATGAGACTGGAAGACATTATATTAAGTAAAATAAGTCAGGCACAGTAAGATAAATATGTGTTCTCACTCATATGTGGGAGCCAGAAAGAAATAATAAGTTGAACCTTTAGAAATATAGAGTAGAATCATGGTGTATTAGTCCATTTGTGTTGCCATAACAGAAATACCTGAGACTGGGTAATTTATAAAAACAGATACTTATTTGGCTTACAATTCTGGGACAGCTACATCTGGCATGGGCCTCAGGCTGCTTCTACTCATGGTGGAAAGTGTCAGGCAGCCGGCGGGTACAAGCAGATCACATAGTGAGAGGAAGCAAGAGAGAGAGAGAGGAGGTGCCAGGGTCTTTTAAACAACCAGTTCTCGTGGGAACTAATAGAGCGAGATCTCACTCAGGACCCTCACCCCCCCCCAGGGAGAGCATTAATCCATTCATGAGGAATCCACCCCCATGACAGCTTCCAACACTGTCTCAATGGGGATCAGATTTCCACATGAGTTTTAGGGGACAACACATCGAAACTCTATCACATGGTTACTAGAGACATGGTTGTATTACTTGGTGCACAAAATTTTTAAATTGAAAAGACAACCAACAGGATGGTAGAAAATATTTGCAAATCATTTACCTAAAAAGGGGCGAGAGGAGATAGTGAGAGTTTGGTGAATAAACACAAAATTATAGCAATATAGAAAAAAGTTCTAGTGACATACAGTAGAGCTAGGTATCTGTAATTAATAATTTATTGAATGTTCTCAAATGGCTAGAAGAGAGGGTCTCAAATGTTCTCAACACAAAGAATGATAAGTTTGGGGGATGGTGAATTTGCTACCTGATTTAATTATATACATGTATCAAAATAAAATTCTGTACCCGTAAATATGCATAAACAATACATTTCAATTAAAAATAAATAAATTTTATATTAAATAAAAGAAAAAAGGAGTAACATATTAGTGGCCTGTTAGGCTGCAGCTATCAATTTTATTGCTGCTCAGTAAAGTTGGTAATGGCGCTGGATGTAAGTAACCACTATTTCATATTTCCAAAGAATAAAAAGTAACAGGAACAGAATAATTTTAAACATTTTAAGCAACTAAGATTCTTATATCTGGTTTATTATTAGAGACATAATAAATGATAAGTAACCTAGTTTATTATTTTCTTTCCATTATGGTTCCTACAAAAATTGTAAAACAGTTTTTCCAGCACTTCAGTGGGATTTGAGGAGGAGAAATTATTAAACTTGAAGCTGTCACTGAAAAATGTAGCACCGTGCTACCCAAGGGCAGGCAGGCCAGTGGACTAGCAACATGGCTATCACCTGTGAGATTTTTAGAAATGTAGAATCCCAGGTCCCACTCCAGAATTACTGAATCAGAATCTGCATTTTTAACAGGATTCCAGCTGGTTTTATGTACATTAAAGTTAGTGAAGTTCTGATGTAGTGAAGTTCTACAGGTAATGAACACTCCTACTGCTTCTTGAAATCTGTCTTCCAGGCTATGTTAACTAGTCAAGAATTGAAAGCGTCTCCTTAACTATCAAGAACTTATTTTCATATATAATATATTTATTAAAATGAGGATTAATCTTGCCATCAGTCTTGGGAACTGTACCATGTATGTAATGATCCATGGATCACTCTGGACTTCTAGTACTTGACCTCCTTAACACCAAACATTTCTTCCAGTCCACTTCAGTGCCTCCCTGGAGGGTTTGACTCTAGACCTGGGATCAATAAATACAGCTACAAACTCTTTCCTAAAGCTAGACATCCATTCCTCTTTAATTCATCCTTCAAGGAGCCGCCATAGAATTCTTCCTAAAATGCTATGTTTTTCATAATTGCTTCCTGTTCAACTATTTCCTATTACCTCTTTTACAGCATCTACCAGATTGTCCAGTAATTTTTGTGTTTCCAGGTTGATTCCTACCTTCCATCCTCTAACCCTTACAGGGTGAGCCAATGCCATGTCATCTCTGTGACAGAAGTCTGTAGCACAGCTCCTGTCTCAAAGCAGGCACTTAGTAAATACTGACCAAAGAATGGACAGTCATATGTTTTTGTGAGTTTCACTCAGCCATTCGGACTAAGTATGATCACCTTCATTTTGTAAATAAGGAAACTCATGCTCCTGACCTGCCAAAGATTAGATATGGAATGAACAAAAAAACCTAGGTAAAAACTCAGATTTTCTCCTTCAATTAACCATGAGTTTTTATTTTAGTGGATTTTTTTTCCAGTTTACGGTTCTCGAAAAAAAATAGTAAAATGTTTTCCACTCCTACATTTCAAGCCCTGCACAGTCTGGTAAGAGTGAACTTTGTTATATTCAGGTAATCTGTTCACTGACCCTCTTCCCCATGTGACTTCCCTCCTCCATGCCTATGTCCATACTGTTGTACTACAAGGAACACTTTAATCCTTAAATAAATCCAAATCATCATTTGAAAAGCTCATTAATCCCACCTCCAAAATTCTGTTTCAATGTTACTCGATACTGCATAATTTTAGTACATGTAGTCCTTGCTTCGCAAGGATCTGATTTGCACAAATTACAATTATCACGGTTTAGTTAAATAACATCAGTTTCTCCAACAACATGGTTCCAATTTCAGTTCCATGGCATGTTAACTGTGAGCAATTGCATAAAGTAAAACTGCTGCTAACTCTAGTTCAAGTTTAGTTAAAGCCCTACATCACAATCAGTGAGCAGCCACGTCACCTCCTGCAGTCGGTTGGTCATTGGTCAATGTGCCCGCGTTATCAGTTCACATGATGACAGCAAAGCGGGTAGTGGTATGACTCGTTGTTCCTCAATAAACCCAAGCAACAGTTTACAAAACTGGATTATCCAAAGAGGGAATTAATCAGTAAAGACGAATATGTAGCAAAGAAATGAAAATTGGTGGCACTGGAAGTGAAAGTAGAATCAGATGTAGATGGAGTCGCAGAAGAAATAGCTGACCAGGGGAACGTTGATGCTGTTCTTGAGATTCTAGATGTGCAGCCAGAGGGAGTTAGTGAAGGCAAACTTATTGACATGGATAAAGAAAGTGGTTGTGATAAAAAGAATAAAGGAGTGGCCAAACAACAACAACAACAACAACAACAACAACAAGAACAAACTTCACAGATACTTCATGACAGTGAAAATACAAAGGATAAGTGTTAGACGCTGATCCAAACTGAGAAAGGAGCATGAAAATTTGCAAAGGCATCGAAAAGATGGGGTTTTCATAGCAGAAGTTATACCAAGAAAACAAGGCAAGCACTGTCCAAACTACTGTGGATACATTTTTAAATTAAAAAAACCACATTAATTCTTAATGTTTTTATATTTTAAATCATACCATACTAAACAAATATTAGTTTTACTATTTTTATTTCACTTGCAATGTTTTTACATTTGTAACCAATAATACAAATATTCTTAATGTTTAAGCAAATTTTTTAAGGCTACCATATTAATTTTTCCGGCTGATTACTAAGCTCTCTTTGCATGGTTTCAGCTTTCATTGCCATATTATGGTTTTAAACCATCATGCAAAGGGAGGGCTGCCCGTACTTAATTTTTTATGTGAGTTCTAACTCCTTCTCAACCAGGTTGAGAACTACTTGAGACTAGTACCCTTTTTACAGCTTTTTGTTTATTGAGGTAAAATTCACATAATATAAAATTCATCATTTTAACCATTTTAAAGTGTGCAATTCATGGCATTTACTACAGTTACAAGGTTGTATAACTATCACCACTACCTAGGTTCATAACATGTTCATCTTCCCTAAAGAAACCCCCATAACCATTAACCAGTCACTTGGCATTTTCCCCTCCTCCTGCCACTGCCAATCACTAATCTACTTTGTTTCTATAGATTTGCCTATTCTGGACATTTCGTATAAATGGAATTATACAATACATGCCTTTTGTTTATTCATATATCATGTTTTGTTTATTCATTTATTAGATGCTGTATACTGTTCCACATTTTGTGAAAATAGCAAAACATTTGTGCTGCTACCAACATTTGTGTACATATTTTTGTTTGAATATATGTGTTCAATTCTCTTGGGTATGTACCTAGGAGTGAAATTATTGGGTCATATGCTAATTCTATATTTAACTTTTTGAGGACCCACCAAACTGTTTCCCACAGCAGCTACAGCATTTTAAGTTCCCATCAACAGGGAGTGAGGGTCCCAATTTCTCCATATCATTGTCAACACATGCTGTTTTCAGTTTTCTTGATTCTAGCCATTCTAGTGGGTGTGATGCATTTATCCGATTGTGGTTTTTATTTGCATTTCCCTAATGACTAATGACATTGACCATCTTTTCATGTGCTTGTTGGCCATTTGTATCTTTGGAGAAATGCCTATCCAAGCCATCTGCCCATTTTAAATTGGGTTATTTGCCATTTTGTTGTTGAATTGTAAGACCTCATTATATATTCTGTATGATAAACCCTTTTCAGGTAAATGATTTGCAAATATTTTCTACCATCCTGTTGGTTGTCTTTCCAATTGTTACAGAGTATTACTTGGAGCACAAAATTTTTAAAATTTTGATGAAGTCTAATTTATATATTTTATATTTTGTTTGTGCTTTTGGTGTCATAGGTAAGAAACTATTGCCAAATCCAAGGTAATGAAGATGTAGCCCTTTGTTTTTTCCTAAGAGTTTTATCATTTTAGCTCTTATATTTTAGTCATTGATCTATTTTGAGTTAATTTGTATATATGGTGTAAGGTAAGGATTCAAATTCATTCTTTAACATGTGGATTTCCTGTTGTCCCTGCACAATTTGCTGAACAGACTATTCTTTTCCATCAAATGGTCTTGGGCCCTGTGTCAAAATTCAAATCACTGTAGATATATGGGTTTATCTCAGTACCCCCCATCTCTTCCATTTATTCTTATCTTATTATCACATTGTTTTAATTACTATAGCTTTGTGGCAAGGTTTGAAATTGAGAACTGTGAGTCCTATAACTTTGTTCCTTTTCAAGATTGTTTTGGCTATTTGGGGTCACTTGAAATTCCATACAAATTTTAGAATCTGCTTGTCTATCTCTGTAAGAAAAACGAGATAGATTTTAGAATTTTGAGAGGGACTACATTAACTATATACAGTCCAACTTGGGGAGTACTGCCACCATAACATTACTGTCTTCCAGTCTATGAACACAGGATGTGTTTCCATTTACTTAGGCCTACTTTAATTTCTTTCAACAATATTTTGTAGTTTTCAGCGTGCAAATTTTGCACGAGTTTGGTTAAATTTACTCCTGGGCATTTTATTCTTTTTGATGCTATTGTAAATGGAGTTGTTTTAGTAATTTTATTTTTGGATGGTTCATTGCTAGCGTAAAGAAGTACAGTTAATTTTTGTATGTTAATCTTGTATCCTGAAACTTTTCTGAATTATTAGTCCTGACAGTTTTTTGGTAGATTACATAGGATTTTCTATACATGAGATTATGTCATCTGTAAATAGAGATAGTTTTATTTCTTCCTTTCCAATTTGGATGGCTTCTGTTTCTTTTGCCTAATTTCTTTCACTGGATTCTCCAGTTGAATTCTCAAGTAGTAAAAATGGACATCCTCATGTCATTCCTGATCTTAGGGAGAAAACTTTTACTGTTACGTATGATGTTGGCTGTTGGTATTTCATAAATGCCCTTTATCATATTCCTTTTTATTCCTAGTTTGTGAAATGTTTGGGTTTTTTGGGTTTTTTTTTTTTCAGTCATAAAACCGAATTATATTCTGTCAGATGCTTTTTCTGCATCAATTGAGATGGTCATGAGTTTTTTCCCTTCATCTTATTAATGTGGTGTGTTACACGGATTGATGTGTGTGTGTGTGTTGAACCACCCATTCCTGGCATAAATCCTACTTGGTCATATGGTATAATACTTTTAATATTCTATTAAACTCAGTTTGTTAGTACACTTTTGAAGACTTTTGCCTCTCTGTTCATATGGGATATTGGCTTATAGTTTCTTTTCTTGTGATGTCTTTGGCTTTGGTATCAGGGTACTGCTGGCCTGAAATAATGAGTTAGGAGTGTTCCTCCTCTTCTATTTTTTGGAAAAATTTGAGAAGAACTGATGTTAATTCTTTAAACACTGGGTAGAATTCAGAAATGGTATATTTTTCAGTTTGTGTGTGTGTATTTCCTTTTATCCCTCACTGTGCTTAGCAGGCAGGGTACCACGTATGGAAAAAGAGGTATATAAATGGGTGGATAAATTCCTAGCCAAGTAAGAAATGTTATTTTTTAAATAAAGTAAGTAAATAAACTTAACGACACAAGACTTTTTGGAAATAAGCACACTGTACAAGTAAGTTCATCTAACACCATCCCAGCCAGGCCCTGAAATAAATTTTCAAAAGACTAACATGGCAGGGGTGGTACAAACACACAATATGGACAGAAAAAAGAGGAACAAGCTCTACTAAGTGGCTTGAAAGGAATCCTTGGAGGCAATACACTAACCATCCAAGAAGAAACTATGTAAAAATCCATAAATGGATTAACGAGCAGAACTGTGGCTGAAGAAAACCAGATTAGCTCTGCCAAAGATGATAGCCGTAAAATGCACCAAGAAAATATCCAACAATAGAAAAGAGAAATTATCTGCGGTAAAAACTCATGATTTTGAAAGTAGACACCACCAGCCTAATTTAATAATTGAAGGATCCCTGATGGAAGGAAGAAGCAGGATATGGTTGAATCCTTCTCAAAATTTAATTAAAACCAACATGGCACTTATTCCTCTGTTCCTCCAAGATTCAAGCAGTTTCACAGCGTAGCAGCAGACAAGCCACGGTCAGAGGCAGTGACTCACCATATTTTCAGAAAGAGATTTTGAGAATCAAAGAAGGATGGTTTAGAATTACAAGGAAAAAAGTTCCACATGCGGCTTCCATATTTGTCACTCTGTCTGCTCGCTGTGTGTTTCTGCAGCATGCTGAACGTAGACGGTGTGCCCTGCGTGCATCTGACTCCTGCCTGCCTCACAGCAAGCCCCAGGCAAAGCTGCAGTCACCAGGGTCTTCTCTTCTCCCTCTTCTATGCCCAGGGGGTACACGTACAAGATTGCCCCCAGACTTAAAGGGAAGCTGAGATTCTAATGTGTAATTTAGGTCTGCTTGATATTTGGTGAGATATAAACCCCACTGTTAGATGCTTCCCTTTTTCACTACCTGCTGGAAGAAAACAGGACCACATGCTAATTGCAAAATCCCTTTTTGAAAATCTTCAGGTTCACATGCTGCTCTTACCATTTGTCCTTAGCAGGCATCAGTCAAAATTTGTTAGATTTACTGGATCTGGCAGAAAACAATTTGAAAACTAACTTCTGTTTTGAAAGACATTTTACACCTCCCAAAAGAGGGGAGAGAGGAGGAAAGCAGTGAGTGAAAATGGTGGTTAGCAGGAAAGTAAAGGTTTTAATGGATTTGGGTCAGTCTGCCAAACTGCAACGGGCAAGCAGCCACGACTAATTTGCTGTTGCAGATTTCCATGGCCTATAGCCTATACCTCACATCCATCAGTTAAGGAAGTCAAGTTCAAGTTCATTTATGGGCGATCCAGAGACCTTTGGTGTGAGGTCTCTCAAAAAATCCTGACTAGAAAGAAACTTCAATTCTGCTGCAGAAAATGAAAGGTATCAATACAAATTATTTTTATTCAAGTTTCCATTGGATTTTACATGTTTCCACTGTTAGTGGTAGAATTTTGACCCTTGAAGTCTAAAAAAAAATGAGAAATAAACAGAAAGCACCAAGTACACAAAGTCTGAATTGAAATGAGATCATACAAAGAATTGTCTAAATTGGAGGAAAGGGCAAACTATTTAGTGATCAACTGAGCTGCTCATAGTTAACTAAGGTCAATTGCTGGAAAGAAAACTGAGGTCTCAGAATTTCACATTTATTAAATTGGATAACATTTTAAAATATCTCAAAGATTTTCTTATGAAATAGTTAAATCAGTTGCCACTTTCTTTCCAAAGTTTTGACCAGTTGGTTAAATGAGGTGGCTAGGAAACCTTTTTCATACATTTACACCCTTTTGATTTTCCCCCGAACTCATTAGCTGTTCATGTTTGATACTTCATTAAAAATGTTTATTTTTTATTTGTTTGTTGCTCCACAGTAACAAACAAATATGAATTGCCCACGGATTTACAGTGTATTAATTGGCTGATTATGTATCATTTGCCAAAACACTCAGGCATGCTGTAATGTAATGCTGATACTTGTACGTGTAAGGCATAGGTGTGTGGCCTTCCACCATCTGCCTTTCGTAGCTGCTATCAATCCATTATAGCAGCATTTTAAAATTATTTACAATTTAAAGTTTATAAGATATTTTCATAAACAGCGTATAATTTGCACTTGGTGAGCTAGATAATTCTCATCATTATTTTATCAATGGTGAAAACTAGGTTTATATAAATAGAAATAATTAACAATTTCACTTAACAACAGAAATCTCCTGTGCATGTATTCTTATGATTCCCAGTTTAAATTCATATCTGAACTTGCATAAGCTAATGGTTGAAACCAAAACTTTGGAATAAGTTAAATCTGAGTTCAAATCCTGGTTTATCCACTTCTATCGCTCTCCAATTATTTAAATTATTTGAGGTTCAGTCCCTCATATGAAATATGGAGAGTGTGCCTATCACCCAGGGTGATTCAAAGATTAACTATGAAATGTCTGACTCTTTTTTAGCAAGTATTTGTAAAAAGAACTATTAAATAATAGCAACAAGAAGAATGATAATACAAATGACATTGTTGTTTTATAGTTATTATTCACTTACCCAACTGCCAGGTATTTACTGTTTTATTTTCAGTGGATTAATTCTTGACTTCCTAAGTTGAAAAATTAGAAAAGGCACCCTTAAATATCCATATATTTGTCTGAAAACATTGCAGCCTTGTGGATGGGAGAGAAAGCAGTCAGGGATTGGAGGAGCACTTTGAGGGACCACTGTCACAGGGTGAAGCCATAGTCACTGCACAAGTGGTTTGAATGGATGAGGAAAAAGGGAACATGGACAGGAAAAAAGGATGGGGCAGGGGGTCCCACATGATAAGACTTGTGCCTCCAGCAGCCTGATGCAGAAGGGAACTTGACACCTTCCACTACTCTTGCCCCCTGCCTTTCCTCTAGGTTATCCAGGGGTGCCCCTCCCACAGAGTCACTCCTGTCAGCCCAAGATCAAAATGTCCAGGACTCTAGGTTTATATAAATTACCTAAACTTTAGGTACTCAGTTTTGTTGCACTCCATTAGTGGGCTCCCTTTTCAGATACATCTGATTTCACCTTCCTCCCTCCCAATCTAATGCTTGTTGAGAATTATTTTTCAGGATCCTATCCTTTTTCTACTCCCAAACCCAAAAACTGAGCTTATTTTCCCAGAATAGCTAGTCTTGGAGAAGTTGCCTCTGTTCTACTTGAAATTAAGTTTCATCCCCTGACTTTTGGTTCAGCGGTTCTCTTGGGGCATTGCATGATGATTCAGGACACACGGAAGCTAGCAGCAGCCTGCCTAGTTTAAATCCTAGTTCTACAACTTTCTGCCCATGCACCTCGGGGAAGTTACTTAACCTTTTGATTCATCAGTTTCCTCCCTATATGTAGGGGCAATAAAAGAACCAATCTCCTAGAGTAGTTATTCATGTTTGTAGAGTGTTTAGAACAGAGGATCACACCAGCTCTATTAGACTGTTTATTAAATAAAATGATCAGTAAATACTTGAACCTAAGCTATGTTGCAACTCTGCCTTAGCCCATTTGGGATGCTATAACAAAAATACCATTGTCTGGGTGGCTTAAACAACAAACATTTATTTCTCACAGCTCTGAAGGCTGAGAAGTCCGAGATCAAGGTGCCTGCAGATTTGGTGTCTGCTACGGGCCTTTCCTAGTTCATAGTTGGTGCCTTCTTGCTGCATCCTCACATAGTAGGAACAGCAAGAGAGCTCTCTGGGGCATCTTTTATAAGAGCACTAATCCCATTCATGAAATCTCTGCCCTCATGACTAATCCCCTCTCAAAGGCCCCAGCTCCTAATACCAGCACATTGGGGGTTAGGACATCAACATATAAATATGGGGTGGGGGGAAGATACAAACCTTTAGCCCACTGCACACTCTAATCTGCCACAGAAACTTTAAGAACTAGCTTGTTCTGTCTGTGCTCCTAACACTTTCATTTATTTGATGGCCATCTACCAACAACCCAAATTAATAAAAAATAAAAATCTAAGCATGCAAATTTCACTTATCAAATGTGTCTTATCAATCTCACCGACTGCTTCACACATCAGTGTGCCTTGATCTTTACTTAGTTTTCCAGGCCCTGATCTCTGGGTCATTGTCCAATTGTCTCTTCTTAAACATCAGAGCAATAATAGCACCTCTATCAATTAAATTCAGTTGCCCTCTGCTGGAACAGAGCCCTGTCCTCTCTGGGCAAGGTTGAGGGTGTATATCGAGAAGACAATAAAGGTGAAGGATGGCTTTTAGGAGTGCTAATAGGGCTTGCGTAGGCAGTAGAAGGAGAAGCTGGTTACAGGATTGACTTCCTGCACCTCTCCAGTGGTTCTGCCTAAGGTGGGTCCTGAAGTTAGATACGCTGTAAGATGCATGAGACAAGAACAGACTCTCCTCCTTAGTGCCCAGGAACCTTATTCTCTGGTGTTTCTAATTGTTGCCTAAATCACTCAGTCAGACGACAATTTTACAATAGCTAAGGTAGCTTTCTAAACAGGAAGTCATATTTTCCCTTTATGATGGATGGAAATCTAAACAGAGCAGTAGTCACGGAGGGGAAGTACTCTGAGGAATGGCCAGTGAGCTGCACCATGTACGTACCTGTTTACAAAGTGAAAGATCTTATAAAACCCCTTTTCCCCTTTTGATCAGAAACTCATTCCTGCCCCATTCTCTAAACATCCCCTTGTGGTCAGGCCTTTAATGCACAAATGAGGTAAAAGAAATGGACCCTGTGATTTAGGTACAATTGAAGTTAATGGCCTCAGTTCTCTGTTTCTCCTTGGCAACAGAGAATGGCACCATATGTTGGGGAGAAAAAATAAGTAGAACCAAGCATTCAAATCTGGATTTCAGGTTGTAATTTTGTTAAGAGCCCAGATGGAGTTTTGAGATGGGCGCAGAGCGTGCACAGGTTCCTAGTGGACACATCTGGCTTTAAGTTCCTCTCTTTTATTTTCCCCAGTGTCTGCAGAATGTTCTGTACATAGTAGATGCTCCACAATATATCAGTATTGGTTGATTTAGTACATACATAATAATAACATGTTGTCTTTGTTCGAAATGCCATGGCAGCTATGTTAATAGTTAAATTACTTTCATTTTCCGCAATGATGTCAAACGAAATGGCAAAATTAAGAGACATATGCTGATAAATGAACACACAGTGCAGGCATGTGTGAGCACATAGAGACAGCTCCCTGCAGTGGCATTTAACTGGCTTAAAGGGACAACTGAATGCACAATTACCCTCTTCCTCTATTTTCTATGCATATAGGTAATATTTCAGCATATGTTTTCCCAAAATAATGTAAAGAGAAAGACTCTGAAAAATACAAAAATTAAAATATATTTGAAGCAAACCAGGTAGCATATATAAATAGTGCAACTTTATTTACATCTCCCTAATGAATGGCAGAAGCTTCCTAAGTTGATCTATCAAATTCCCATAATCTGTTTCTCTTTTCAACCATGAAGTTCATCAATCATTTTCAATCAATATTTCACAAACAAAGGCAAGAGAGCTTTTGCTGCTGGCTGAATTAACATAGGGCTGTTTAATCTTTGTCCACCAGTCTTGCCTCCAAATTCTAGGTTCACATCTAATTTTCTTTAAAAGCTGATTAGTTTCTCCATTATCACTTTTCTGAGGCTCTCAAGATTTCTCAATAAGCCTGTAAAAGATACCCACTTATATCGGTACACTTATTTAATGAATTATTATATTAAAATTCAGGGATCCAAGTGAGTACTTTCTTATTCTGTCATGCTAAAATAGCATGAGTAAATAATTTGTATATAAGTGTGGCAAACATATAATAATTTAGATATAATATTGCTGGGCCGAGCCCGTGGCGCACTCAGGAGAGTGCAGCGCTGGGAGCGCAGCGACGCTCCCACCGCGGGTTGGGATCCTATATAGGAATGGCCGGTGCACTCACTGGCTGAGTACCGGTCACAAAAAAGACAAAAAATAAAAATAAAAATAGATATAATATTGCCTATTGAAAGTGATGCTGCAATAGGAGTAGTTTTTTATTAATAATATTGTTTTAACAATAATAAAAACTCTAAATAAAAAGCATATACGTAAATTATTAATAAAAACTAGTTTTCATAAAATTAGTTCTGTAACTAGAATGGCTTTATATACATGGATTGGGATTTTAAAAATGTGGAGGTATATCAAATGTTTTAAATCTATCCATAAATGTTTTCTAGACCCTTATTTATATACTTAGTGCACATTCACTATTATGATGTGTAACACTATATTCATCCTAATTATAATTATATGACAATAGAATCACCTTTTGTTAATTAATAGGAGACCTTACACTGTATATACAACTCAGAAAGGTTGAGTGACAAATTTTGTTAACCTTACTAGGATTTCCACTCCTAGCTATGTTGAATATATAACCATAGCCCTGCCAAGAACAATTTAAAAAGTCAGATAAAACACAAAGTTATAAGTTTGAAGGCACTGCAAAGCTGCTGAGATAGCCACAAATCAAGAGGCCAAGATGTTTGAGAGAAGGGAACCAGGCAAAGATGAATCTACTCCTTTGACCCATATTTTCCCTAAGGGCATTTGCTGACTCTTGGTATTGAGTAAAAGGTTAAAAATCTGCGTGCAATATCTAAGCCAAGAAGAGAAAAGAGCAGCCACGCTTCCGTCAGTCTCACAGCAATGGAGAAACAAAAATTGGAGTTCAGGGTCTCCAAGGCAGCTTAGATCCCAGAGGAATGATATGGATGAAGAAGTGAGTACAACCCTTGTGATTTTCTCCTAAAGCTTTTACTAAATTCTTTAGCTGGAGGCAAGAGAATAAGCAGCTAAGCTGAGACTCTCTGAAAAATCACAGCAGAGCTTTCATAAGCATAGGAAATAAAAATTGCAGTTCAGAACTCACCAAGGAGTTGGGGAACCTAGTAAACGCCCCTGCCTCTGGGGACTAACCCTAGGAGACAGGTGGACGAGAGGTGGAAGGAGCCTGATGGAATCCACAGCTCTACTTGAGGCAGCTCAGTTGCTGCCCGGATGAAGATAAAAGGTCCTCTTGTCTGACACAACTTTTGGCAGGTATATATTTCTAAATTTGCAGATCTCACATACTTTTTAATACGGATATTTAGATAATTGATTTCAGTCTTTTCTTTGCTAACATATGCATAAAATACATTAGAAATAAAATATAAACACATAATGTAAATGTTAGTGTTCTATATAAATATAAAATAAATATAATAAAATATATGAGAGGTCTTCAAAAAGTTCATTTTCCCATGAACTTTTTGAAGTACCCTCTTATTGTATATTTAGAATTATTTTATATTTTTATATATTTTTCAATAATATAAATATGTATACATAACAAATATATAAAAATTTATAACAAATATATAAAATATATATATGTATACATAACGAATATATAAAAATTTACATAATATATAAATATATAATTCATTATATATTATTATATGAAATATAACGAATATGTGAGTATGAATATTATATTTATGTATTATAAAATACATAAATGCATTTGAGGTGATAGCCAAAGGAAAAGCTGAATCAGTTATCTAAGTATTTATATTAAAAAGTAGAAAAGTGTACATTCAACTAAATCCAAAGGAAGTCAAAGAAAAGAAATAATAAAGAGAAGAAACATATTACCAATACCAGACATAAAAAAAGAGGATATCACCACAATTCTGTAGATATTTTAAAAATATTAAAAGTATAGGATATTGTGCCAATATCCTTTGTGCAATAAATTTAAAAATTTTGGTGAAATGAACAAATTCCTGTAAAAATACAACTAAAAAACTAACAGAAGAAGAAACGACAAGTCTAAATAAGGCTGGGTCTGCGAAAGAAATGCAGTCTACTATTAAAATAATTCCCCAAAGGAAATATCCAGGACAAGAAGTCTTTACCAGTGAATTCTTCCAAACATTTAAGCCTATTCTTATCTAAACTCTTCTAGATAATAGAATACATAAATAAATACTACCCAATTTGTTCAAGAATAATTCTACCAGGAAAAAAAAAGTCAGCGAGAGATGGAACCAAAGGTCCTCAATTACTTCTTCATAATAACATCTTCCCAGTGACCAACTGCAAATACCCTTAGCTGCAGGTTTTGCTCACTATTGTTTTCTTAAAACGACGTGCAAGGATGCTGGAGATGGTCAGAACTCGTAGCTATTCCCACTGTGGATTTCTGTTTCCTAAAACAGAGTTCTTCAATTAGATAAAGTGTCATACCCGAATGACTGGTTTATTCTTCCCAGAATAGAAAGACTGTCCTTGGTCATAGCCACAGTGTGAAATGCAGAGTCCCCCACATCTGGCAAAGTTGATGGTAGGTAAAAATATACGTCAAATGTACTTAGTTAGATTCCTCTTCAGCAATGAGCACAGTGGTTTTTCACATGGTACCTGCTCAACAAATTTTCACTAAGACGTTGAGGAAACACAGCTTGCAATGTGATTGAAATGTAATAAAATCAGTCAAGATTTGTATGCTTCCTTTTTACCATGTTTAGAAGGACATGGTGCTCATGTCCAAGTCTGTTGGTCCATTACTGTCATTATATTTGAGGATCATGGTGAGAGAGGAAAGAAAACAGTAAATATAAAAGCCCTGTAAATTCCAAAGAATAGGGCCGAGCCCGTGGCGCACTCGGTAGAGTGCTGCGCTTGGGAGCGCTGCGACGCTCCCGCCGCGGGTTCGGATCCTACATAGGAATGACCGGTGCACTCACCGGCTGAGTGCCGGTCACGAAAAAGACAAAAAAAAAAAAAAAAAAAAAATTCCAAAGAATACACACTACATTACAGAGGACTCATTTTTCAATTGCTGTTCTCTGGGAAATACCTGCTGGCTAATGTTTTGGTTTGAGGGCTCTAATTATCAGGAAAAGATAAAGAGAAAAATCAGTAAGTTGGCTGAGCCCAGTACTTACCTCTTCCAGATTCAGAAGCTAAGTTTTATTCATAAGAGAATTTCTCACAACACAGCCTTGGCAGTCAGGTACAGAAAAAGCTGGGTGGGAGAATTTATTAAGCCCTTCTATAGTAAAGCAAGTCATCATGAGAGCAAATTTTAAATTTCCAACAGGCAGATAACTTCTCTATCCCAGTATTATCAACTAAGATGTTCTGTAGTGAGGCATAAAACATCAAATAAATGAAGAGAAAACAGATTAGAAAAAAAAAAAAGCAAGGTAGGGTATGCTAAAGTCACAGCTTGTGCCAATGTTTCCCAATTTTTCAGGTTCATTTTAATAGTTCATAATTAATGGTGGACAATAAACCATCTAAAAGATGAACCATGTATGCTTTTAAACACATAAGCTCATTTTGTTTCACAACTAAAGTTCATCACCATGAAATCCTTTAATAAAAGTGACAGATAAATTAAAATCAATGGCTTGATTTTTTTTAATTGAGATTTTTCACCTTTACTTTTAATGAGAGAATCAGAAGTTTTGTTCTCCCTGAAGTTAAATACAATGTTGTATTGTATCAGATGTTTGGCACTTTTCTCTGCAGCTCTGAAGCAGCCCGAATGTAATTTGAGCTAATTCATGAAATGCACTTTGTAAAAGGATATTTATTGCCTGGGAGATAAATAGTCAAAATATATCAGATTTATTGATGCCCAGGGAAAATGGCATTATGGTTGTTTAGAGTGAACCTATGAGCAAAATGTCTATTCAGAGGAGTGAAGGCAGACTGCTGGTATGTGCCTTAAGAAAAACAACAACAAACAGAAAAATAGCAGGAAAAAGGAAACTGCATACTGTGTACCAATTTTAGAGGGAAGGGTTTAACATTGACTGCAGTATAGATCTGAACACTGGTGGTACAGGAACATTTTCTATAAAAACAGTGGTAATAGGGCCGACCCCGTGGCGCACTCAGGAGAGTGCGGCGCTGGGAGCGCAGCGACGCTCCCGCCACGGGTTCGGATCCTATATAGGAGTGGCCGGTGAGCTCACTGGCTGAGTGCCGGTCACGAAAAAGACAAAAAAAAAAAAAAAAAAAAAAAAAAGGTGTAATAGAATAAGGATATGCAGAGTAAGGAGATTCGCTTTATTTCAGTCCCCTTGTTTATTAGAAAGGAACAGAAAAACGACATCTGAAGAATTTATGAGTAATAAGGTCTGGAGCATGTTTTCATAGCATTGCAGAATGAAAGAAAAAATTATGCTCTGTTCTCAGAGAAGATCAGGACAAAGGGACCAATCCTGTAGAGAAATTTCTCATCATACCATAGGCCCTATTGAATTATCTGCAGGAAAGGATCATAATTTTGACACTGAATGTGAGACAGAGGTAAGAGTATGTGATGCAGGACAACCAAAGCTTTCTTCTCAAGGCAAAAAGGCCTTCCTGAACATGATAATTGAAGCAATCGGAAGGGACATCAAGATTGCAAAAGATGGCAGTATGGATGTGTAGCTTCTTAAGTTGTAAAGAAACAAGTTGCATATGTCATGCAAAACAACCCCTAAAAATTATTGCATAGGCCTAGCATCACAAAGTGAAATATCTATCTTTTTTGTTCACATTAAGCAAAATAGACTAATCAGAGCAATTAATAGGAATGTCTTTAGGTTCCAAAGAACAATATTTAATAATATTAGTAATTTATCGTAATCTGTACCTCCAAATAATAAGTGACATTAAAATAAATTAATATAAATAATAATAATCATTATTATTAATTTAATAATAATCATTTCCTATTTTTAACTATTATGATTCGATTTTTCATGGCTTTGACCTTGTTGATTTTATTGACATTTTAAAAATATTTGAGAAATACCACATGTTCTCACTTACTGGTGGGAGCTAAAAATTAATATATAATTCACACACACACACACACACACACACACACACAAAAAAAAAAAAAAAAAAAACAGGGGAGGGGGAAGAAGATATAACAACCACAATTACTTGAAGTTGATAGGGCAAGCAAACAGAAAGGACATTGTTGGGGGGGAGGGGGGGAGAGTGGAGGGAGGGAGGTTTTGGTGATGGGCAACAATAATCAGCCACAATGTATATCTACATAATAAAATTTTTTTAAAAAAATTGGATCCCTTCCCCTTTCTGGATCTGTTACAATAAGATTGTTTATCTACTTCCTATAGTGGAGTCAGAAACCTAAGATTTAATTCCCAGTTCTAACAAGTCTTTTATATCAGAACAAAGCCTTTTATCAACAAAGATTCAGAGAATGTTAGAACTGATACAATTCTTGTAGGTAACTGATTTCTATTGCTTTGTTTAGCTAGTGTGGGAATTGAGGCAATGAGAGTTTAAGAGGCTGATGAGTGTTCCCACTGTGAAAGACACTCCTCTGTGTGTCTCGAGCACCTGCACGTCTTGCTGGGTGGGCCACGAATGCAAGACCCTGACTTCTCTTTACCAGGGCCAGTGCACAAAGTCGTGTTTGCCAGGAGAGCCTTGAGGGATGAGGTGCCTAGAACAAAGAGCAGGATTGTCTACTGCTTGATACAAAGCTTCAGATGCCCCTAAAAGTCCTTCTCCTGTAATGCCAGACACTGAGTATGCAGACATGCACCTATGCCCTCTGCATCGCCCCATGAAAATTGGGGGTAGGAGAGAACCGATGCAAATATATCGATGCTTAATTCTGCTTGCTGTGTGGTGAGTAATGAAGTCCTTGTCTCCAACCCATGAATCTCGTTTTCTGTGTGTATCCATGAAATGGGAGAAGCTTCCCAGTAGGGTAAAATCAAACCCCAGAACTGACACCCGCAGTGGGAGAGAGGAGAAAGAATAGAACCATCATTTCTGACTGCTAATTCTCTTTTTCTCTCCAATTAGAAATAATGTTAAAAATTAGTCATAAAAAAATCATGGTTTTTAGTATTTGAAGGCTGTTGTGGAAAAAAATAATTTAGGTAAGTGTGTTGCCTAGATAGCTTTACCAGGAATAAAGGGGAAAGCTCTCAACTGAGAAAACATTGGTCCACGGGGTAGGAGCCACTCTTCACTGAAGAGTAGCTTAGTTTCTACTCTCCTCGCCCACACCCCACACAAAGGAATATATTTAATACATTTTTCTCTGTTAAATTTTTAAATTTAAATTCACTCTTAAAATTTCTATTTGGTTCACTCTCCAATCTGCTTTCTTTGTTTTCCTAACATAGGTAGATTCTATTACTTCATCTCTGAACATTTTAAACATTAACATTTAAGTTTCAGATTTCTCTATTACCTGAAGTCTCAAGAGTGTGGATTTTCCTATGGGTTAAATTTGGTTTTCAGTTTTAGTTGTATAGTGTTAGTTTCTTAGCCATGTCCTCTAACCTTCTCACCTGTACTCACAGTGGGCCTGATGCTCCAGTTTTCTCACAGGAGACCCTGTTTCCATGTGTGATTAAGGCTGGGTGCGTGGCTTCCAAGAGACTTCCTCAGACTGGAGATTTGGTGGTTTGATCCCAGATGAAACAGCCCTTCCTCATTCCATGTAGTGGCTTAGACTCTGGTCTGTGTTGCTATTAAAACCCAAACACTTAAGAAAAAACATTCAGCCTGATACCTCTGGCACCCCACCCAAACTGTAGCTTATCTCCATGAACCTGAATGTTTTTTTTTCTGGCAACTCAAGATTCCCCTTTCATGTTTTTGAGCTTAGCCAACTTAGTTACTTTGTTCTGTTTTAAACAGACACCGTTTTACCCAGAATTCTGTATATCTGGGGGTAAAAGGGCACCCACCCAAGTTAGCTTGGTCTGCCACAGGGCACCAAAGGAAGGCAACAACACTCATGCCACTTTTTCTTCAACGTCAATGTTGTTTTCACTTGTAAAAGTCAGTCCATGCAACCAAGTTGAAATACACTGTAACAGCAAGATGGTGATGAGGAACATTATCATGGGCCTCATTCTATAGGCAGATGATTGTTCATATAATTTTAAAAGTTGAATGATGTGAATAATAAGGTTATCAGGTAGAAGCAATGGCTAAGCCTGGATATAGAGAAAAGTCCTAGTCATTGAAATGATTTACCCAGAGCATACCAAATAATAGTAGAGATTTGGGTGGACAGTATATTAAGCATTTGGTAGTGGTGACATTTGGAAGTTGGTTTGTGTGTGTGGAAAGAGGGCTTTTTGTTTTTAAGGTTTGTTTGTTTTTTTGAATCAACACCCTTTTTCCTGGCTTGTTTTCCCATAGTCAGTCTTAGTTCACTGAGACTTTTTTCATTAAAGCAAGTAATTGTTTTCCTCCTCATTTTTTCTTTTAGACCAAGACTGAAATTGGACAGCAGATCAAAGACCATGGCAAAAAAATCCTGACATTGGAAACTGCCTTCCAAAGCATCCATGTGCCTCATCCGCTTCTACACATTCCATACAAAGAGATTGTTTCACTTTCCACCTGGCAATGCTTAAATTGTTTTATTTTTCTTCATTAAAACCACCACGCCTCTTCATTTAACTCATGTTTTAGTATCTTGATTCAGCAGGGTCATAAAAACTTTTATTTTTGTTGTCGTTACTTCTTTTTGCCACAGGGAGAAGTAAAAAGGAAATAAGTTAAAGGATACATAGTTAACCCTTCTTTAAAAATACATAACCAGATTTCTAAAGGAATGAAAAAAATATGGTACTTGTGGGACAACATTGCAGTCAAATCTATACTTAACGTTTTGTGGGTGTGTTGGACATTCCTTCATAACCCACTATGACCCCTTGAGTCCTCTGTAAATATTAATTATGGAAAATTGACAATTTATTTCTTCTATTGGAAGCTACAGAACCAATTTTCGAGTTTGCATTTCATGCCAGAGCAGCACAGTGAGCCTTCAGCACAGGTCTTTCCTTGGAATATGCACAGGTCTTGGAATGTCAACACAGTCTACCTATGAGTAACGACTGTGCATTTTTCTGGGTCCTTAAAAGGAAATCAAGTCTCTACGTAGGATCAAACCCTGAAACAAACAAACAAGAAAACCTGAATTTTTTGTCTCTGTTTAAAAAAAATTACGCCAGATTGCCAGATTCTGACCAACCATTCTGTGCTCTAAATATACATTTTGTTTTACAGTAAGTTCTTCTGATGTGAATGCTTTAATTGACCATCCTGTAAATGGCCTAAATACTTAAAATCCTCTAATTAGGATAATATAATGGCAGTGGCAAATGCCACCAGAGTGCTTTAGCCTGTTTCCTGCCAATTCGACCTGATCATTCTGTTATGTTTGCTGTAAATCCAACTGCTCAGTGATCAGTGAATAAAATGAATTCATTGCCTCAGTTTAATTTAGGAACTTATTTCACAATGGGCATGAATGAATTTTTAAATTTGACACAAAGATAAACATATGTATATACATGTATATATTTGTTTATATATTAGTCAGATGTCTATATTTTCTATGTATACTGTATATACTATATATCATACAATGCTCTATATAAGGTACTTTCATAATATTTCAAATAAATTAGATTTAGCACCAGAATACAGAGAAAACTGTAGAGTGTATCTTTACTATGTTTTTTAATAAATAAACAGCTTTACAGAAATACTCGAATCACAATTTTTTAAATTACATTTATATGAATTTTCAGAAACATATCTAGTTTCTCAAGCAAGATTCACCTTCGTTTGCTTTCCTCATTGTAAACTGTGTACTTACCTAGGAACACTTTGAAATGTTCTTCTTCAGGTAACAACTACATAATGTCAGCCATATGAGTTCCTTTTACGTGGACCAATCATCTAACCTAAAACTTTCTGTAAGAATTTAGGTCATTCCATTTATCCTGCTCTGTTGTGCTTAGTCAAATTTACCCAAGTCAGAAACTTTCAATAAATAATGTGAACTTTCAGCTCACCAGAGTCGAGTGGGAGTAAAAAGTAAGGCAGAATATTGCCTGCTCATCTGGTCACAGATGGGAATTGGGAAGGCTTTGCTTGTCTGAATTCTATGAAAACTCACCATTCAGTGAGACTTTCATTTTATCCATTCATCACTCCAACTCAAAAGAAAATGTCCCATGACGAACTTTCCTCTCCAAAATAATATGAGTAACAATGGTTAACACTTGCAAAGAGCTTCCTATGTGTCAGGCATTGAGTAAACCGTTAACAGATTTTATCTTCTTTAATCCTCATAATAATTATGTGAAATAGATACTATTTTCCCAAAATTTAGAGATGAGGAAACTGAGGCAAAATGACATTAAAGGAATATGGTGAAGATTACACAGCTTGGTAGCAAAGTCCAGTTTAGAAGAAAATTCCATTTGCATTTTTCAGTCATATCAAATGTGGTATTGTAGGAGGGTAGAGAGTGTAATTGCATTTCAGATATTACATGCCCAAGCTCAGTCAGGGTCTGTGCACTGATGTCAAGACAGTCCAGAGTCAGAAAAGTGCTGAGCAGGGAATCAGCTGACCTTGATTTCTAGCATCATTTCTAGCCAAGCCCCTAACCTTGAACAAGTCACTTAACCTCTGGACCCAAATTCCCAAGCTGCACAAGGAGAGATTAGATGTTCTCCAAGATCCTTTACAACTTCAAAGTGTATGTCTCTATGATTAATGGCTGAGTAAAATGTCACATTGATCTCATAACTTGTGGGTGTGTTGACCATGTTAATGTTTAAAAAATACTAAAGTGAATGTATCTGCTTTCTAAATTCAGCCACAATTTCTTCAGTTCAGCAGGACTATAAAAAAGATCCTGGTTTCTAGAGCTGGGGGTCTTCGAAATTTTTACCAGCACCAGTAGATATTCAGTCATTCATTCATTAAATTAGTAGTTATTGAGGTCAAATTTTGTGCCAGGCATTTTTCTAAGCACTGAGCTACAAGGTAAATGTAATTTCTTTATAAAGCCCTCGTGAGCTGTATAGCCATATATATGTTTGTATTTGTATATGTGTGTGTGTGTGTGTGTGTCACACTCATATGCAACACAGATTGTGATAAATTCCAGCAGGAGGTTAGAAAAGGTCCCTATGACCCTGAATAGGGAGGAAAGCTGTTCATACAAGACTTTCTGTAGAAGTCCAATTTAAAAAAAAAAAATTGGAATACAGTTGTGTCTGTTTAGCAATCTCATCAAAATGAAAAGACTACTGTGGTCAGATGGGTTTCTTAGAATATTTTTCTATTAGGGGTTAAGCAAAAGTATCTGGAATTTCTTTGGATCGAGACTCCTCTCTCACTTTTGTAGAGTTAGCCTCTATAATTCTAGCTACTGCTCACAGCACCTCTCTCCAGAAGTTGTCATGAGGATGAAATAAGATGATTGGCGTGCTGCGCCTCTCATAGGCCCTAGAAGATAATAAACTATCAATAATTGTTAGTTATTTTTATCTATATCTGAAGATTCTGTATTTAGAAGGAAGACTGTTCATTAAGTATAAGTATGAACCACCTTACACACTGAGGATAATTCTAAGTCACTGTTTAATTCAATCAGTAAATGTCCTTATTTAGTTCATTGCACACTGTAACGGTTTCTTAAACTTGAGCGTGCATCAGAATCACCTAGAGGACTTGTTAAAATATGGATATTTGGGCCCCACTCCAGATTTCTGATTCAGTAGGTCTGCTGTGGGACTGGGAATTTGCATTTCTAAACATTTCCTGGGTGACGCTCATGCAGCTGGTCCAAGGATCACACTGTCATACTGCAGTTGCATCCTGCTCCCCACCATGCCCAGTGTGAGGGTCTTTATGTACCATCAAATATTTGATTCTCAAAATCACCCTGTAATGTGGGCGTTACATGCATCCATGTATGATGGTCAAAGTGAAACCCAGAGACAATAAGGAACTTGGCCAGGGTCGCAGAGTTCCCAAGCAACAGAGCTGGGTTTAAACCCGTTTGCATGTTCTAGAGCTTGTTACAATATGTGATGTGTATTGAAATGCTTTCTACCCTAAATTCAGTGACTAATCTAAATTGATGGCCTCAACTGATGATGGGCCCAAGTGAAATATCTACATGACTGTGATATTTTGGTTTGCAAATTGATAAATCAAAAGCAAACTGAATCTCAGCAGGCTCTCTGTCATGATTAGTTGTGCTGCCTAAAACCAAAAATTAAAATAAAGTCTCATGAACCATATAAAAAATATTGGTTTGGCATTCCGTTTTCTTTGCTTATAAAATGACTGCAAAATCTTATCTGAGTCTTGAAAAATATTTCTCCATAGAGAAAAGTCATTTTGAGGTTAAATCCACTCCAATCTCATTTTTGTGAAATATCACTTTAATTGAAAGGCAACAATAGCTAGACAGATTTGAGCTGATTGTAAGATGGTGTCTTGAGATTGGGTGACACCTGAGTGTAATTACAGACATTCTGATAATTCCCCAGCATTGTACAAAAAGAAAAAAGAGAAAAAACCAGAATATATTTCAACAGAATGCCTGAAATAATTTTTCATTTTAATTTTAATAAGATGCATTTTTCACAATCTTGTTTTGTTCTTCAAATATATGTAAAATGCAATATTCTGACACTAATATTGAAGGAGAGAAAAGACAAGACAAGCTCCCTTTCTTGGGGTCGCAGCCGAAATCTAGCTTAGCACACCGCTGGCTTCTCACAGAGTGAGAGCGGGTGATCCACTCCTTTCAGAAGGCTTTCCCCAGAGATGAATCCTTATTTGCACGTATCATTTACAGCTTTGCCATGTGGGTTCAGATGAAAATGGAACTCGGGGGGGGGGGGGGCATAATTAATTGAATCAATTCAAGTCCTTTGACGAAAAACATGCAAGTGAAAACTACCAGAGGTTTTTAGAGCTCCGCTTCTTGCATTAATTCCACTTACAAGAAAAATATTCTGACATCCCAGAAATGTATGATCCAATTCAAATGAGTGAACACCTCAGACCTAGAGACAAACTCTGTATTTCACATCTCTTGTAAAAGGTACTCCATATTTTCAGCAAATACTTTGCTCATTTCCTCATTTGCATATATTCTCCCACTAGATTTGGGAGGATTTTAGAAGAGGGTGCACCTCTTTTAAAAGCCAAAGCAATAAAACTCACCACACCAGGATGCAGATTTTTTTTTTTTTTTTTTTTTTGCTCAAAACTTGTTCTGAAACTTTAATTTCTATGATGTCGAACTAGGGTAATCAATCAATCTGCTTTTTCCTTTATTTTGAATTGCACCCTATTACTTAGCTTGCATCAATACTTTCGTTTTCCATAAAATGGAAGATATGTAGTTAGATATATGAACCCTGCTTAGAGAACCAAAAAGGAGATTCCTTTTCATGGAGGAAATGGAGCAAAGTAAGAAAAAATACAAAGAATGTTTAAACATCTCACTTTAATTTTACCGTCAAGAGCCGCCAGACGGTGTTCTGAGCTTAGCAGGGGCGCCGCCGTGAAGAAGTGAGCACGTGGACGCCGAGATGCCAGCTGGAGCCAGCTCCGTCCACAAAAGCCCCGTGTGGGACAGTATTTCTGGAAAAAAGTGAGAGACGTGAAAGCACGGCTTTAGCCAGTCACGGCAGGTACTGTGATTGCAATGGAGACGCGGTGACACATGAGGTGTGAGCCCTGGCCCTGACGAGCTCAGATCTAGGGACAGGCACCAACACAACCACGTACACATCGAGTGGAGGTGCCACTCTCATCATACTTAAAAAGTAACCTGTTGTGTGCTAAGTGCTTTATACGTATTCACTCAGTTACGCAGTCACGGACAATCTGCATTTACAGATGTAAAAACAGATTCCGAACTTTGCAAGTCACACAGCTAATAAGTCATGGAGCTCCAATTCTCTTCTTGCTTCCTCTCCCAACGAAGTCCTTGGAACATAGGTCTTGCTAGCTGAAGTGTGCTATAGAGACAGGTAAGAGAGACAAGAGGCAGAGGAACAATATTTCTCACGGGCTTACTATGCTGTGTATTTTATATAAAGCATACTTCCTGTGAGAATGGGGTGGAAAGGAAGGTCAAGAAAGACTACATGGGGAAAGTCACATTTATGTTGTCTCTTTCCGGCCTGTCTTCAACCCCAGGAAACACAAGGAAACATATGGATGTGAGTAACCTGGTTTGGCAAGAATGTGAACTACAGGAGCTGGGGGAGCAAAGGGGCCTTGAGAAACTGGCTGAGGACAAGTCAAAAAGAGCTTTGAATATCTTGCAGAAGTATTGCATTTTATAGAGTAGACAGAGCTGAAGATGACAGAGAGGTGAAAGAATCACAATTGATACCTCTTTTATACACCCTACCAACCCTAGTACACAGACTGGAGGATCTTGCTGGTGCTCCAGGAACAACTGTCAAGTTGCATTGAAGACTGTGCGATTTTCTCATGGATGAAGAAATGTCAAGTCATTGGAGTATTAGTGATACTAATTGATATGATCTATTTAGTGCCTCTCTTTCTCAAGTGCTCGGCACATTGAATATATTATGTATTACCTTCGTTCCATACAATAATCCGTTAAGATTGCCATTACTGTTTACTTTTTATACATGAAGAAACTGACTTTATAGTGGTTATGCAACTTCCTAAGGGCAAACAGCTAATCCGTCCCAAAGCCTAGATTCGAAATGCTAGTTTCTAATTCTAATACCTATGCTCTGTCTACTCTACTATACAGTTTTTCCAGGTGCACTGAAGGATTTGTATAAATCTATTCAAAATATTTGCCTCCCCTCTGGCTCCAATCCTCCCTTCTTTCCTCCCCTAACCATAACTTGGACAAGCCACGTGCAAAATGGCAGCTTGGGTCGGAGATGAAATATGTGATGGTGAACACAGTGAAGGTAATTGACCCCTGTGGGGATCCCAACTGTTACTGTGTTCTTTGCAAAGTAGTGAAAACAGATGCAGCGAGCAGGAATGTGAAGTCAGAGTGAAGTAAGGACAGCTAAGGCAGAGAACGGGTGTTCGTGCCAACATGAGATGACGATAACAGAACACCAGGTAATTCAAACACATCACAACAACACACGTGTGATCCTCTGGTTTTGCAAGGGAGAGTACGCACCTGAGTGATAATTTATTTCCAAAGAGAAACTGGGGATTTGGGAATAGAAAGAACCTGATTTAAATTTAAGAGGAAACAAAGCCACAGAGGAAGTCCAGAAAAAGTTCCCAGGGAAAACTGTGGGAGGCCTTGTGCTTGCTCCTTACTTCTCAGGCCAAACCATACACAGCCTGATATACGTGTTTGCGTACAACCTTGTACTGAGGCTTCCTCCGAGAGTAGGTGAGAGAGGCTCTCTGTTAGCCAGTAGGGCTGATGCTTTCAGTCTTAGAGCAAGAGGAAAAAGGATGTTCATGATAGATCATTGGTATAAAAACCAAAGACATACTTGGAAAAGTAAGAAGATATGAGAAACTATTACAACATTTAGGCAAGGGGAAGCTTTTTATCTGTATGATTATCTATTCCTTTCGAATTTTTCCTCTTTAGGATGAACTGTGTAGGATAATAAACCTGAAATAAACAAGCAAACAAAGCTCTCTAAAAGTGGCTAAAGCAGAAAACCTTAGGAAACTGTCAAGTCTCAATCATAACTTTGACAAAAACACGTCCTGAAAGGATGCTAACTTTTCTTCATTTGTTTTACTAAATATTTATTTAAATCCACAAAACAAAAATCTTGTGATAATATACTTCCAAAGGTAAACTATTTTGATATTATTTTCCTACTTCAAAAGGCATTATTTGTTTGAAATTTTACTTAGGTATAGGTACTTTTTTTTATTCTTATTTTTTGAATGCCATATAATACTTTCTATTCTCAAGGAGTGGCTTTACTGCTTTAAGAAAATATTGCCGATAAAAAAACATAGATGTTAGAGTTTGCAGGAAGGTTGAAAGCCATCTAGGTCCACTTTTGAATTTTTACTGATGTAAAAAACTAGCCCAGAGAGGTAGTGATTTATATCCTGTCACACTGGCTGTTAGTGGCAGAGAGGACACTGGAACCCATATGTACTGAATCCATGCCCAATTCTTTATCCACTACACCATTTGCCAACAGTTTTGAACTTTAGACAAACTGTACTCATGAAAGATACCCACCTTATCCCAAAGACAGGGGGTAAACCTATTACCAGCCACTTCTAAAATTGGAAGCCAAGAATCTGGTTTCCAAATACTCATATGATATCTAAAAAATAAAGCAGAGTGTTTGTAGGAAACAATGAGTGAAGATTACATTTATAGAAATACTGCTTAAGAAATATGTACTTTAAAAGATTGTTGATTTTCTAATTTATTCACCCAAGAAAAGCCTTTTCCCAACTTTATTCATAAACCTTTAATGCAATCGTACAGCCATAAGCCCGCTTTAATGACAAAAGCTTATAGTTTCCAGGTTTGAACATAAAAAATTTAATCCAAATAGAAGTCTTGTTCAATTTTCGTTAATTCTAAAAACCGAAAGTTTATTTTTTCCTCTGTATACCCTGATTAGAATTTTAGAAGGAAGAAATTAAAGAATTCAAATTTTCTTTACATGAAAACCATTTCCACATTAAGAAACTGTGAAGGATGTTCTAACAGAGCTTTCCCAAAGTGCTGAAGAAGACAGTGACCTTCATTAAGTCGGACATCCTTAAACCATGAGGCCAGTTCACCTCTCTTGCTCTGTAACTGCTGAGTTCTCCACTCTCTACCAGTTGGAGAAAGAAAATAACTACCAGTATTTGAGCTTTAGTTAGCCAAATCAGAGAATCCTGAGTTATAAATTCAACAGTGTGAACAGAGAACAGAAGAAAAGGTGTCTGAAGTTACCATCTCTTAGATGTCCACCTGATTTAACAGCATCACTTTCCCTGGCTTCCATTCCCTTCAGTTAGAAATGGAAGCAGGCTGGCAGTGACCACAAGACCTCACATGAGCAAACGGGGAATAGAAAGACTTATCCAAGCCTGATGTTTCACAACCCCTGGTCCATAAATCTCCTCAGAAAAACCACATGGCCCTCTTACTCAGATCATTCTGCAAGAGGAGCTCCAGATACAGAGGTGTAACCATCCCATTACCAGTATCCCAAGCCATGAGAGTCCACCCTACAATACAATGGTTTTCTAAATTATTAGTAGCTTGCAATGCTCTATGAAAGTTTTTAAGAACATTTATAATCAAATTTATAATTGTCCCATAAGAGTTATCTGAAAGTCAGTAGCCAGAGTTCACAGCCTGAATCTATTCCTTCTCTTGAGTCACCAAAAGTTCAGGTAATACAACACCTGACAGTAAACATTCTCAGGATACTTCTAAGTATTGGCCAGACATTCAACATGTAAGCAATCTGTTTGTTTTGAATTAAAGAAAAACTTCCCTTGAGTCATTCCTCATAAACAGAAGAGCAGACATTAAAGGAAACTATGAATAATCTGCTTTGACTGAGAACACAGAGAAAAGGCCAAAGAGCATTTTTTCCCCCTTTAATTGATGTTCCAAGCTGATTTGAAACAGGCCAACCTCTTTCAAACATACATGTTAATAGACTGGTACACTCCTCTCTTGAATCAACCCAACTGGTCTACCAACTTCTAATAGACTCAAGAGCCTTGTATATAATACAGTTCAATCTGTCATTTAAAAAAAAAATTATTCTATGGAATTCATGGCCCTCAAGCTCTTGTGTGAATATGAGTAAGTTGAAGTTGCCTTCATCCTGGGTTAACTTGGTTCCACTGTTGGATAAATAAAATTGTCAGGAAATTCCTTCATATGTTAAAACAAAAGGTAACCCCTCATAACACTCACACACACTGACGCCAGGTAAACTCTTTCACATGCTAGGTTTTCAAACACTGGAAGACAAGTCTCACTCTCTAATCTTCTCTTCTCAACAAAATGTGTCATCTTAGACCACATTTGATGATATTCTCCAGAACCTTCAATATTATATCACTCTTCTTGTCCAGCAACATTTTGCAAAATAATACACCAAAAATGTAACGTAATTCTCTAATAGTGAGTGCTTTATTCCTTTAATCCATGTAAAGATATTTAAAAGAGTACCTGATACTTCATAATCACTCAATAAATGTTTGCTATTTATTATCTCCACTAACTTGGAACTAGGCACTGTTTGAGGAACTGGGAATACAGCAGTAAACACAACAGACAGAAATCTGGGCCCGTGCAACTTATTCTTGCTTATTATTTGACTCAATGAAACATTGGTTCATGCAAACCCAGGGTTGTTTGTAAGGTAACTGAACTACATAGGACTGAAAATTAGAAGACTAGCACTTACTTGGATACTTTTTAGCTGGGTGATCTCTTAAACTTGAGGTTATTTGCATTTCCCACCTCTTAGAGTAGCTGGATGACAAATGAGTGATATTTATCATCACTGGCTGCCCATTACCTACAGGAAAATGTGTAAATATCTAGAATAATCTGTAAGTCCCTCCACTATTTGCTTTGATTTTTTTCCCCCAATTTAAATCTGGACTCTCTCGTTTTGTTTCCAAATCTCCACCTGTGTTTTCCAGCACCCTTCATGCATGCGTGCCTCTCCACTCTTGCTGGTTCCTCTTCCTAAAATGCTTTCCCCCAATTTCTCATCCTGAGCAATTCCTCATCTTTTTTAATTCAGCTCAAAATACTAAATTGTCTTCAAAGCCTTCCTTGACCCATCCCCATTCCCTCCCACAGAATTGTTCCTTCCTCCTCTGCTTCTAAAATATTTTATCTGTACATCTTTTACAATACTGGCCTTCTCAGATTATAATTACTTCTTAATTATCTGTCTACAGTAGTAGAAAGTGAGCTTCTGAAAGGCAGAAACAATGTTTTTTTCAGTGTTGTAAGTCTGGAGTTTGGAAAAAGTGATGACTCTTGTAACTTCATAATAATATTTATGAGAGAATTTAATGAAAACACTTTGAAAATTGTAAAACAATAATATAAATATAAGGTATTATTTTAATAAATGTTTATGTATTTTTAAGCCTACCATTTGATTTTAGATGTCCAACTAAGTTGATTTTAAGTGCATGTATTTACTTTACAGCATTAATTTAAGAATCAAAATGGGTGTTAGTAAAAAAAAAATTAAAATTAATTTTATAAAAATCATTAACAATAATATCACCCTCATCATTACCTCAGTTTAAATAATTCCAATTAAAAAGTAGTTAATATAATTCAAAGATTTTCTCTAAATTATTTTAGCAATCTAATCTAAAGACATACTCAGAGTTAATTTTTTAAATAAATAGTAAATTTATGTGTTCCAAAAGAAAAAGTAATACATATTTAAATCAACAATAATAAGAATGATAAGAAATAAAGTGAATAGCAGAAAATATAGTAAGGAGAACGTTTAAATACCTCCAATAGATTAAAATAAATATCAGTCATCAGATAAAAGTGTTTAAATATTGTAGATAAATTTCCATTGATAATATTCTTCACGGAAGTAAATCTTCAAACTAAGCAGAAACATCATCAAAACTTTGAAATGCCAAGAAATGTATTATTTTATACATATAGTTCATTTTATTATCAATAGGAATGACAACATAGAAAAGTATGAATAAATAAAAATTCTTAAAGTGTAAAGACACTGAAAAAATAGTAGCCTGATAACCACAACAGGTGAGAAGTAAAAGAGGAGAAAATTTTCTAGTAAATTTTGGTGTAGACTTTGGCTGTCACTCTTACCACATGAAATCATCACGTGTTAGTAGTGTGGCACTGAATTTCTTTCCCCCAAAGAGTTCAGTGCCCTAAGTTCAATGCCCTGGGATGCCACCAAAGCCCCTCAGTCATGTACACTCTGGTCCTATAATAAATACACATTGACTATTTGCTTTTCTTTGGTAATAAGCCTATATTTCTCCACTGATTTTTGTAGGCTGAGTACAGCAGATTGCCCTTCCTAAAGTGGGTGGGCTTCATCCAATTAGTTGAAGGCCTGAATAGAAAATGTTGACCCTCCTGCTGGTAAGAGGGAAATCATACTGCATTACTGTCTTGAGCTTAGATATCAGTCTTTTCCTGCCTTCAAACTCAAACTGAAACACTGGCTCTTCCTGGATCTATAGCCTACCAACTTCCAACTGGAACTATACCATCAGCTGTCCAGGTCTCCAGCTTGCACACTGCAGATCTTGACACTTCTCAGCCTCCATAATCATGTAAGCCAATTCCTTATAATAAATCTCTATGCTTTATATATGTGTATATATATGTGTGTGTGTGTGTGTGTGTGTGTGTGTGTGTGTGTGTGTGTGTGTGTGTGTGTGTGTGCATATGTATATATATATAAATATATATTATATATATATCTCCTGTTGATTCTGTTTCTCTGGAGAAACCTGACTAATACAATCAGTGCTAGCTATCTTTACTTAAACTTTCTAGCCATTAGTTTCCTCATTTGTAAAATAAGAATTTTTAAAAATTAATTATGAGCTTCTTTCAATCATAATAGTCTATAGTTTCTAATTCTATAACTGCCAAGTCAAATAATCCTTTTTTATCTCTGGCTTTTATTGAACAAGGGCTTACCATGTGCCCAACACTGAGCTAGTGGGTGTTACATGTATTTACTAATTTCGTCTCATAACAATCTAGGGTGGTGTTATTCCTTATTTTGCAGATGAGGGCACAGAGATATTCAGTAACTTGCCCAAGATCTCAAAGCTTGGAAATTTCAGAACCAGGAGAAAAACCCAAACATGTTCCTTTAGTAAACTTAATTTAAACAAAACAAAACAAAACTTGAGGAAAACTTGTAAAAGTAAAAAGTGGTGGAGTTGGTAAATCACTTCTTGATACTTAACTACAACTCTCTGGGGCAATCCCTCTCAACCTACTTTTCCTCCAGGTTAATGTAGGTCCTGCTCACTGAACATCTTTGTCAAAAGAAGGTTTCAGTTTTACTACTATTTTCATGCCTAAGCATGCTTCATGCTTCGAGCTCCCTGGCCTCATGTGATAAAAAGAAGCTCTGCCTATTAAAACTAAGAGGTGAATATAATTTCTGGCAATACTTTATTCTCATGCTTCTGTTTCCTCTTCATTCTGAAAATATATTCTCTCATCTGGTTAACCAAAGCACTGGTTTAAGTAATACATTAAAATATATGTTCATACACACACACACACACACACACACACACACACACACACACACACACACACACAACGTATGTGGAGACTTGTATGATATCCTATTTTTCTCATCTTAAGCACATTAATAAAAGTGAGTGTTCTTATAGATGGTCTCAAATTTTCCTGCATTTCATTTTGTACGTATTATATTTCAAACACATTTCTCTACTTCATTTAGTCTGTGACAGAGTTTGGACATGTTGTCCCACCAAAGCTCAGATCGAAATCTGATGCCCAATGGGGCAGTGTTGGGAGCTGTCTGGGTCATAAGGGGTGGATCTCTTAAGAACAGATTAATGCCCTCTCCTGGGGTGGAGTAGTGAGGGAGTTCTCTATTAGTTCCTGCGAGAGCTGGTTGTTTAAAGGACCTGGCATCTCTGTCCCCTCTCTCTCTCTCTTGCTTCCTCTCACCATGTGATGTCGCACCTGCCTGCCACTTCCACCATGAGTAGAAGCAGCCTGAGGCCTGTGCCAAGTACAGCTTTCCCAGAATCGTGAGCCAAATAAACCTCTTTTTAAAATAAATTATCCAATCTTAGGTATTCTATTATAGCAAGGCAAAAACAGACTAAAAAAGTGTGATTTAGAGTATTGTTAGCATTCACTATCTTTTAAAATTGTTTTAGGAAATGGGGAAATATATATGTGTGTGTATATATATATATATATATATTTAATGGCTAACATATGAGGCTGTATTTTAATGGCTAATACTTACTGTGTGTCAGGCTCTATGAGGTAGGTACTTTTATTATCCCCATTTTACAGCTGGAAAAACTAGAGCTTAGTGGGATTAAATAACGTGTGTTTATCACACAGAGCTGAGATTTAACTAGACTAGAAATTACCCTAAAATTAGGGAAATGTAGTTTTTACATAGGTCCAAGAAGCAGATAATTACTAACCTTAGGATACACTGATCATGCACCTTATTTTAATTCTGCCATTACTGCATGTAGAGAAGGATCCTCTTAGAATTATTGACCTCTTCTCTACTAAATAAAATATTGAATAAATCAAATGTTCTAAGCTATTTCTTCCCTGATTAAAATACACTTTCTTGTTATAGTGTTCTAGAGGAAAACAACTTTAGGTAACTACAGATGCCAAATACTGCAACTTTTAAGATTCTAAATAGAAAAGAAGCCCAAACCAACTTCAATGCTGTCCTATTTTCCATGATTTCTTCAAGATTCTGAATAGAATCCATTATTTAATAAGCCTTGGGGAATAGTGTCCTTTCAGATTAACTGAGCAATTCTCCCGTGAATAATTTAATTTGCTTTTCAGTTTGGAAAACTCTCATTCCTGCCTCTGATTTTTAAGGGGTTTAGGATAGAAAGCAAAGTGAAGATTAAGTAAAAACCTAAAGCAGCATTAACATTTTTTATATATCAAAGCTTCTACTTGTTAGATTTAAACACAAAGAACTTCCCAGAAAGACAAACGGGGGAGGTGCTAACTTCATGGGAGGGGGTGGATGGGGGGGGTGTCACAGGAATGCCAAGACAGTTAAGTGACAATTTGCTGAGCTCCGTGACAGTGACTCCCCACCTTTCTTCTGAATGGGACATGGCTCCCGTGCAAACGAAGCAGTTCCACAGCCTCAGCTGTGGGTTGCCCCTGCCTTCCTGGGCGGCATCCTGGCTGCCAGACCAAACCCTGGCTGAAAGTCCATTTAATAAATGCTTCCAAGTCAAAAAGCCATTTTTACTGGGCTAGTTTCAAGCAGACCGCTGCCAAGGCTTCAATTCCTCATCTCACACTGCCATCTACTGTCTAAGGGCCAGTGCTCTGAAGAAAGAACCAACGCTGGCCAAGCTTGTCAGGAGTCCTGGGAATTATTCATGGACTTCTCTTTTCAGAGTCCAACTTTAATGGTAATCGAGTGTGTTTTTATGCTTACCAACAGTGCTATTTTTCAGAGTCATGTAAAATGTGTGTGGACCAAAACCATAGTACTTGACCTCATGTGAACAAAAAAAGTTATAGTCTATATTTTAAAAGAATTAGGACTACCAAATAATATCCAGAGAAAACAGACCCAAGAAATCTTCACTGAGAATCATTGTATCAATTGTAGAAACACAAAACTGACTGGACTTCATTAGCATTAACATGGCCCTCAAGATCTAACCATGGTAGACCTTTGCCGCTAAGGAGAATCTTAGCAAAGGAAAGGGCAGGACTAGACAACGTCAGGATGACCATCTAAGTCTAAGGGTTCATTCATCTACTGCAGAGGACTGATCCATTGTGGGCCTCCCACATGCATTTCCTCCATTTACCACGGGTGAGGTCATTTCCCCAAGACTGGCCTCTTTCACTTTTTGATAAATTGGCCCAAAACCAGATGGAGAGAATTCCCACCATCTCCACCACAAAACACATTTTGCTGGCACAACTGTATCACTCGCAAATCCATTGTACATTGTCTCTTAGTAGTTGTTGCTTTTTGCTTTGCTTTTTTTAAGAGGCAACATGAAATCATAGAATAAGTCCTATATTAGGAACCCAAAGAGCCGGTCTTCATCGTGACTTTGCCGCTTAGCATAGGGACACATGACCTTGGACGAGGCACTTGACGTTTGCAAACTTCAGCCTCAATTTCACTATTTGAAAATGGGGACAATAATTCTTTCCCTTCCTGCATTATAGGTTGAAAGAGTACAATTAAATAAGCTGTACAAATTGAAATTTGCTAAGAAGGTATATCTTAAGAATTCTGACCACTCCCTTATCAAAAAAGGAAAGAAAGAAAGCTATCTGAGGTGATTCATATATTAATTAGCTTGATTGTGGTGATTATTTTACAATGTATACATGTACATGAAATCATCATATTGTTCACCTTAATATATATGGGTTTTGACTGTCAAATATACCTCAATAAAATAAGAAACTTACAAAACATAAGCTATACAAAAGCAAACTATCATTAATATTTATATTGTAACTTCAATTTTCATGTGTATTAATCCATTTAATTTAAATATCACCTCCAGTTCCACCTAGAATCTAGAGCCATATCTTTCATGCAGTTGGATTTCTAAAACAGTTGTTGAATGACAGATTGATAGGTGATAGTCTCTGGAATTTCCTAGGAAATTCCAACTATCTACATGGAAGTACTTGTGTTCTCCAGAGAGCATTTACATTAATTTTTCAACTTTAAATAACGTCCCAGTAAATAGAAAAGAGCTCACACAAGGGCAAAGCAAGATATTTTTAATTGAAACCTTCCTTGTACTTTTAGTATTTTAATTTTCAAAAAAATCATATGAACTGCTATCAATTGTGTTTTTGAGAAGGTATACAAAATAGAACAATAAGATAAATCTATTTGTGTTGAGTTGGAAAATAGCAAGCTTTTTCTTTCTGAAAAACCACAACTGAGCAATAAGGGAAAAGTCAGAATTTCCAGACTGGTTAAAACTAAGATTTTTAGACCACCCATTACAAAGCAAACAATTTTTTAAAAAACCTGAAAAACAACTCAGAGATGTTTTTTTAAAAGAACACCATTTATTAAAGAATAAAAATAGTTGTATGTGGATGGGGGGTATGTGTGTGTATGTGAATGTACATGTGGAATATTCTAGGAAGTAAGGAATCTATGTTGATGTATGTAGACTCATTTATTCTCTTCAGATTACAGTCACATATTTTCAAGATACTATGCCTTAGATTTATAGGCAATGACCCTGAATTGACAAAGTAATGTCCTTTAATGAGTTCAAACTCATGTCTCTGACTTATCACCATCATCTTCTTGCTAAAAATATTTAATGCTAAGTTTATTTTTGATTCCTATTGCATTCCCTTTAAATTAGTGAATTCTATTCTCCTTATCATTAATTAAGTCTATATATTATATAACTTAAGTAGGTTCATCTATGAGACCTTGGTGATACAAAATAGAAAACAGGAGGAGGTCAAAACAGGGCTTGGAGGATTATTCTGGTGTTGGCTTGCCCTGAAGAGGTCGGCTAATGATCTAAAATCACAAGACTCAAATTGCTGTGTAGCCGTGAGCCTGAATCCAGAACCTCCGGAGCTACAGCTAAGTCAGGTTTGACTCTGGAGTTGGTAGTACTTTCAGACAGAAGAAATCACCTGGGGAAGATGCCGGAGCAGCATCTATACCTAAGGTCTGCACCATTATAGCGTGGGCATCAGAATCCCAAGGAGGGTTTGGTAAAACACAGTTTGCTGTGCCCCCACTCCCAGGGTCTCTGCCTGAGTAGGTCTGGGGAAGAACCCAGTATTTGCATTTCTAATAGCTTCCCAGGTGGTGGTCCCCACACTTTGGGTACCACTGATTAAGATTAAAGCCACCTCAGGGATCTGGGCCCTTAAAAGTAGATTGGACCATGTCACCACTATTCCAGACATTTCTCATTTCTGAAATGTCTCAGCAAAGGACTCCTTCCCTTTCCTATTTAAACTAGGCTCAGCAGTTAGTCACTGCTGTCTATTTTGAAGCATAAATGATGCTGAACCAATAAAGAAATTCAATCTCCATAGTAAAACTAGAAGAGAGAAATGAAGAGTTCAAGTCAGGTTTTTTTCATTTATCTTAACTTTCCTACTTTACTACATGTTAATTTTTTTTTACCTCTCTATCAGGGGTGTGTGTGTGTGTGTGTGTGTGTGTGTGTGTGTGTGTTTTGGGTTTTTTTTTTACAGTACCAGCATCTGGCGTGTGTGTGTGTGTGTGTGTGTGTGTGTGTGTTTTGGGTTTTTTTTTTACAGTACCAGCATCTGGCCTGATATCCATCAACACATACCAGGTGCTTACTAAAAGTCTGTAGAATAAATAAATGTGTAAGTGAAGTTAAATGTGTGAAAATATAAGTGAATGAAGTGATCAACTGAAATTCTATGAATGCTGGAAAAATAAACACAGATGTGTCCTGGAGGAAGTTTCAAACATTTTTTGAGTACTTACTAGGTGTCCCCAGCTGTGCTAAAGAGCTAGGCATATAATGATGAAAAAAAAAAATAGATGCAATTTGGATCCTCACTTAGTTGTAGCCAAATGGAGAAGAGATACATTAAAGACGTAACTACCAATGTCTGAAATGGATTGTGAAGGGAAAACCCAGGGTGCATAGAAACACAGGCATGCTGTTGTAGTACGGGCGACCGTGGAAAGTTCCTCTGAGTTCTGAACAATAAGTGGGAATTATCCAGACCTAAGTTGTAAAGATGTGATTATGAAAATGAAAATTCACATATATATGAAATAAGTAAATTTATAGTATAAGTCATGTTGCTTGTGGAATTTTACCCTGGAGCAAGAAGACCACCTGTTCTTCCAACTGTTTTCAGGCAAATAGGTATTACTAGTCTATAGGAATTCTAGATTTTTGTTGATTTTATCAAAATTAAAACATTATAGAAAAAAGAACCCCAAGTTATTAGGGAGTGATTAGTTATTAGAAAGAGAAAAGAAATAACAGTAAAAGGAGCTGTAACATGTTTGTTGTAACTGGTATTTATCATCTCAAATCATATTAAAGCAAGGATTACTTCAAATGCTCTAATGACATGTTCAGAATGAGATGTATTGCTTGCTAAGGGTATTATAGTAAAATAAAAGCATAATGAGTCTAATTCTATCATCACTTTGACTCTTGCTGGTATACCTTAAAAGATTATTTAAAACCAAACAAATGCTACTTCCAAGGAACATTTTTGGCCAAAAAAAAAAAAAAAAAGGTTATATTAAAAGTAATAATGTGATAATCCACCATAAAAAGAACTTGACTCATAAAAAGAAATTTTAAAGCTAATATTGGCTTATTTAAAAAACTCATGTGATTCAAACAAATTTGTTCTCTAGACAGCTGGATGTTCCATTGGTTCCAAATAAAAATAGTAGATAGTTTGCAGCTGGTTAATTCAAAGCCCATTAAACAGGAGAAATACATATATTCAAAAAATTTTTAAATTACTCTATGTTTCTATTTCTGCTTGTATACCTTCTCAGAATTTTAGCAGTATTCCCATAAAATACCACATAAAAATAGACTGAGCTATTTTAAGACTTTTCTGTGGAATTACAGAAGCAGGAATAAATTTCGGACTACAATTACTTAAAGGAGCATGCATTGAACACCTGTTGAAACAAGGCACTTGGTTAACCGCGGGGGATGAAAGTCTCATTTAAGGTACAGGTAAGGGCCGACCCCGTGGCACACTCAGGAGAGTGCGGCGCTGGGAGCGCAGCAGTGCTCCCGCTGCGGGTTCGGATCCTATAGAAGGATGGCCGGTGCGCTCACTGGCTGAGCGCGGTGCAGCCTGTCACAAAAAGACAAAAAAAAAAAAGTACAGTCAAAAGCACACTATGGCTTATAAAGTAAGAAAGAGCGTGATAGACTCAAGGAGTTAGGACATTCCAAAAGCAAGTTGGGCATAGGCGGGAAGTGGTTGTTGACTGAGGAAAATAACCTGGAGAAGGAAGTAGAAGCCAGATCATATGGTAGTTCTATTTTTAATTTTCTGAGGAACCTCTATACTGTTTTTCACAGTGGCTCTACCATTTTGCATTCCCACCAACAGTGTGCAAGAGTTTTAATTTCTCCACATCCTTGCCAACACTTGTTTTTGTTTGTTTTGGATTTTCTTTGTTTGTTTGCTTGATGCTAGTTACTCTAATGTGTGTGTGGTGATATCTCATTGTGGTTTTGATTTCCATCTTCCTGATGATTGGTGTCATTGAGCATTTTTTCACATACCTGTTAGCAATGTGTACGTCTTCTGGGGGCATCACAATTCCTAATTTCAAAATACATTACAAGCCTACAGCAATCAAAACAGGATGCTACTGGTATAAAGACAGACTTATAGACCAAACGAACCACTATAGAGAGTCCAGAAATAAATCCACAAATATATGGTCAACTGATCTAAAAGGGTGCCAAGAATACAAAACCAAAAGTAAATAAGTGGGACTTACATCAAACTAAAAAGTTTTTGTGCAGCAAAAGAAATAATCAACGAGTAAAAAGGCAATCTATGGAATGGGAGAAAATATTTGCAAACCATATATATCTGATAAAAATGTTAATCATCAAAATATAAAAGAACTCCTACAACTCAACAGTAACAAAAACTAATAACCCAATTAAAAATGGGCTAAGAATTTGAATAGATGATTCTCCAAAGAAGACAATAATCCCATCTTAAAAAACAATCTGTTCCCAATTTCCTCTTCAGCTACCACTTCTTTCTCTCCTCCTTTTACTGCAAATTTCTCAGAAGAGTTGTCTATATTTTCTGTCTCCTCATCTCTATTGTATTCACTTCACTCCAGTCTTGCCACTCCATCTTTCTTACTCTACTAAAACTTCTCCAGGCCAATGATAACCCCACATTGTAAACCCAGCAGCCAGTGCTCAGCTCTTACTGTACTAGATGCTATGGTCTGAACGCTGGTGTCCCTGGTAAATTCATATGTTGAAAACTAACCTCCAATGCAATAGTATTAAGAAGCAGGGCCTTTAGGAGGTGATTAGGTCATGAAGGCTCCACCCTCATGAATGGGATTATTGCCCTTATAAAAGAGGCTCAAGAGAGCTGAAAAAAACCCTTTTCCCCTCCTGCCACGTGAGGACACAGCCTCAAGGTGCCATCTTGGAAGCAGAGAGTGAGTTTCACCAGACATTGAGTCTGCTGGTGCCTAGATCCTGGACTTTTCAGCCTCCAGAACTGTGAGAAATAAATTTCTATTGATCATAAATTACCCAGACTGTGGCATTTTCTTGTAGCAGCTCGAATGTACTAAGACACTAGATGATACAGTTAATCACTCCCAACTCCTTAAAATGCTTTCCTCGCTTGACTTCTAATTTACCATACTCGCTGACTTTCATTTTTGTCTGCATTGAGCATCTCACTGACAACATGTATTTCCACCCTCTTTGTCACAGTTTAGAAGGATAAAAACTGAGGTGCACTTAACATGGAAATTATGCATTCACTCTAGGCGAAGGCTAAAAGACATCACAATACAGAACAAAGGTTTAGGTTCCATAGTTGTTTGAATGAATCAAAATGAAGACAGAATTGACCCATTACTGACAAATAAAAGTATGAGATTGTCAAAGTCAAAAGAATTTCTGCAACAACACCCAATTTTATGTTCACATGGCAAAAAAGATGATTTAGTCTTAGCAAAACATTATCCGCCACAATGAATTAATCTAGTCATTTAAATACCATTACTTTCATAATGTTGTACAAATGTTATCAAATTTTATCGTTTTGATCTATTATTTATAATTTTTATGATTTTATAGGTGTTCAAGAACTATAAGAACAAGACTTTGATAACTTTTTTATTTGTACAAGCAAATCATATTATACTGAAGCTAATTGTAAGTCAATAATAGGGATCTCCTGGAATTTTCGTTAAGGGATTGTATACATTAAACAAATTTGAGAGAAAACCTGGGCACTTGGTTATCATTTTACACTATAAATACTCTGAGGACATGATTGGGACTCTGAGTATAATGCATTTGTCAAATTATGTATATGCTTACCATTGTACACAGCATACTAATAGAAATTAACATACCTTAGCATAGACTGTATCTTATGACCTAATTATATCCCATGTATAATCAGAGAAAGAATGTTTACTTACTTTTCAGATATATATGGATATATAGAGAGATAGCTATATAGATATAGATATTTAACATGTACTATTATTGGTATTCACCTTTATCTTTTAGTAAGAATTAAAATTTTCACATTCAATTGTGGGGATCAGGTTTCCAACAGCAATTACTATGAGAATAACTAGTTATTAAACTTTCAGAGAAGTAACATCACTAATATTAATGACATACCAAATGCAAACTAAAATATAATAAAAAGCTAAACAAAATGTATCTTTGAGTTACCTCTTTTTAGGAAATAATCTTTGTAGCTGAGTTTTACAGAATGCTGGGACTGAATAGTTAACATTAAATAAATACAAGTTAAATTTCCAAATTGGATGCAGCAGGGAGTATTTCATAATCACTCAGAAATATTTCAAGATTTTTAAAAAAACTGATCTAATATGTCTTAAATACAATAATAGAGGATGTTAATTATATTATTCAGTAGAAAACCTTAATTCCTTCTCCCACTTTATTGCTATTTTACCTCTTTCTCAGTTTCCCACCACCTTTTGTCTTCAGGGTACCACCAATAACCCGTGCTGCTACAGGCAATATGGAGATTGTCACAAGAGCTGCACTTGAATAACCTCAGCTGAGAGATGAAAAACATGACTCATACACGGCGTAAGCAGTCGTTTCATTTTCAGTATGATTTTGGACCATCTAGAAATTTCTTCTGACAGAACAAGTAACTAGATAAAACAAGTAACTAGATAAAACAAAATAAAGAGGTCCCACCCATCTGCTCATTGGTAACCAAAATTTATTGAACAAAAAAATAAAATATGACACTGAAAACATTCAATCTGTCTAGTCCTGTAGATTTTACTATCTAAATATTTCTCCAGGATATCCATTTTTCTCCATTATGTCGGCAAAATCTAGACCAAACAAATTGAATTTCTCTCCTGAAGTATTTCTCTCCCTGCATGCACCTCACTCACCTCTCCCCGATCCCATTTATTCTGTGCAACACAGCCCAAGAAAGACTTTAAGAACCCAGACCTGATCACGCCACTCTTCTGTTTAAAATTCTTTGGTGACTTTCATTAATCTTAGAGTGAGGGTCAAACCCTTTCAGGTGGCCTACAAGAGACCCTGAATAACACAGCCTCTGACTGCCTAGTGAGCTTCAGCTCCTATCACACTCCTTTTGCCCTCAGTTTTCCTGCCTCCATACCAAACTTTTCATCCCTCCAACCTTCTCTGTAGCTTCCTACCACTAGGATTTTGCAGTATTTCTTCAATCCATTGTGCTCTTTCCCCTCTTCTTTACTTACCTCCTACTCATCTTCCACATTTCAATTCAAAATGAGTCCCTTGGTACAACTCAAATAGTACTGGGAAGATAGAACTCGGTAAGTATGTACTGAATGGCTGATTAAATTCAAACAGAACATCACCACCAGGAGAGAAAAATACATGTACTGAAACTTACCTTTACTTACCATCAGAGAATCTCCTTCAAGCAGATTTAAGGAGAGAAGGTGGAGGGAGGGAGGTAAGCAGCACTGAGGAGCATTAGCCAGGGGCATGTCAGATGCAGAGGCAAATGTAGTCTGACATGTGGTTTTGCTGCAATATAATTGCATGATTTAAAATTAGGCATCAGTGCACTACCAAGTAAAAGTAACTGAGGGAGAAAATCCCTTCCTGGCTTTACACTGCGTAAGCATAGGTAGACTGGCTTTATATTTGGCTTGTCTACTGACTGACTCCTGGGCAAAGGGTTCATTTACAGATTAGACCTAGGGCCACGGCTGTCTGGAAATGGAGCAGCCATATAGTGATTTAACATGGCAATATCTTCATGTTTGGTATTCCTCTGCCACCTCTGACCCCACCTCCTACCACCACCACTAGACTCCTACAGTTCTCAGTAAGGAAAGTAGCCTAGCTACCCTCTAGGGGTCATTTATGAAGCTAGAAATCTGGAAAGATCATCTTCAAGACTTCTGTGCCTTCAAGGAGAAAAGAGAAGCAAGGGTATGATTACACATTAATGTACCTGTTTTTTTCTTTCCCAGTTAAAATATTAACCCTTGGTAATTATCATGTGAAATAGTCTTGCTTTACAGATGAGAGAATGTGGTTCAGAAAGCAGACTTATCCACAGACACACAGTTAAATAGCAACCACAGCAGAAACAACTCAGATCCCCAGACTGTTCAGGCCAATGTTTTTTTTCATGAAGATAGAATGTTAGATGGTTTGCTTTCCTGCAGCCCATTAATGTTTGAACATTTAATTATTTTTACTCAAAATTGAATACTCATGCGCCATTTTCTTTCCCTGTACAATCTCATTTTTATCCATCCGACCTCAACACACTGTCTTTTAACTCTTGGTTTTCTTTAAAATTGTGACTTTGCATTTTCCATTTTTTCCCACGATGACATCCTTCACTAAGATGCAGTTCCTCAGTTTTGCAGTTTAGTGTGAACACTTGCCTTTAATAAACCAAACGCCAGAAGTGAACTTGCTAAAATAGTAGTTGACTGCATTCTTATTTGTTTGTCTAAATGTAACAAGAGGGCACTATAATATTCATACTGACCTTCAAATGGATAACCTATATCACATTAAAATTTCAATAAAATAGTAATAAATCTGTATTTTCTAAAGGCCGTACAATTGCTTCAGCTCCATTTAATGTCTTTACAAAGTTCTCATTCCATCCATATTTTGAAGTTAATGAATAACAGGAATACTATTTATTGAGTTTTACTATATTCCAGGTGCTTTTCTAAATATTTCACACGCAGTAGCTCATTGAATTTTCATAAAAATTCTACGTGGTAAGAATTGCTGGGACGACATTTTGCAAGTAAAGAAGCCAAGGTACAGAGAGGTTACTATACCTGCTCAAAAGCACAGAGGTAGAGCCAGGATTTGAGCCCAGATGGCTTCACTCCAAGGCGTAGGCTTTTATCCACTACAATGATTCCCCAGGAAATCACAGAGGGGTTTCTTAAATGCTTCTGATGTTTTCTCCTCTGTGATAAGACTGTGGGTAGGTAACTTCAGAGATAAGTTATATTTGTATTTCTTTAAAATAATGCAGGCTTGGACTATATCTATCTATCTTTATTTATTTACTTACTTACTTATTTATTATTTTTTTAAAAATTTCATTTTACTTCTCAGTATACATTGTCGTTGACTTTCATGGCCCTTTACCCGTTCCCCCCGCTTCCCTCCCCGCCACATCAGATCTGTTCTGTGTAACAACTGAGATACAGCTAAGCTTCCAAAGAAGAAAAGAGAAACGACTTTTACCCTGACCTCATCGAATCTTCTTTATCTCCTTTTGACGTACACTCTCTATATTAATTGGTTCTTAATTAATCTTTGTGCTTCGGGATTTGAAATAGCTTTAGAGTATTGGTAGCCAGTTTCTACTCTTGCTCATTTTTTTAACAATGTTGATTGAAAATTAATTCAATGTAGAAGAAAATGACGGTGTACTTTGTAGCAATGTGGCCTGTGGGTGCTTAATTTAAAAATCCTGTCAATTAGGATTGTAATTTCAACCAAAGTTTGCACGTAGACACTAAAAAGGCATCATCGTAGAGCCTAAAGGCATAGACCATGTTTAGAAGCATCCCCTTTGTCAGTCGATGAAGATATTATTCTTTATTTGGAAAGAGGACAAAAATATTTGTTGCTGGCTTTGAATTTCTAGTTAAACAATATAAAATTATTGAGTGTAATTGTGTCCTGCATGAGGTCTTTAAAGCAACATTTGCGACCTGGGGGAAAAAAATCATAAAAACAACTTTCTAAATGTTCCTGTAAAGCCAGCCCCCAGCTATAGAGATCTGAACATTTGATTAAGATTAAGATCTTATTGCTTTTTTTCTTACCCAGTGGGAGTCATTTTATTTTCTGTCTGTGTGGAGTGAACAATTTCTAGAAAACTAAATTCAGATGGTTCTGAACAATCAGGTAACTGTTGCTCTTCTTATTTATAGATTTGATTTTGGTCTTTTAAAATTTATATTTATTCATCGTCTGATTGTTCTCCCCTATAAATCTGAATATGTTACATGATGGATAAGTGTGTAATAATTCAATTGCTTTAACAATGGCCAATAACCAATGGAAAAATAGATTCTTGGTTTACTTAGTGCAAACCACAAACACACAAAAGTCTTTTTAATTTTTTCCCTAGTTTCTAATATTGAAACATCATGCTGCTACATTTAACTGCAAGTGAATTGTTAAAACCTAAGAGCCAGTGTTAAAAAATTCAGTAAATGTAGCAAATAGACGAATTTTGAAATTTAAACTTGTATTTCTTTTTAAACTGTATTCATAATGTATATACTATTAGCACAGTATTAACTAATCAGTACATGTGTCTCTTTCTGGTTCTGAGGAAGAATAAATATTTCATGACAAATTCTGGGGAAACTTGCATGCGTTAACATTAATCGCTTATGTCCCCATTACCAGAGAATGCTAGTTGCCCATACGATGACCATTTCCCCTTTCTTCTTAGTAATTGAACTGTGGACATTGAGCCTTCATTGTACATTTTGCAGCTCCATGTGGGCAAATGGCTAGCTCCTGGTCCATAGCACAGGTTATTGATCATTCTCAGGTACTATGAGACTGCTAAAAAGTCTCTTTAAGAAAGAGAGCTGACTTAATGTTTTTTTTTTAATGTTTGTTTTGTTCTTTCCCCTTTTCGCTTTTCCCATCCAAGTGTCTTCCATGTGGATGTGATAACTGGAGCTCCAGCAGTCACCTTAAGCTATGAGGCAATCTGGAAAATTGAAACCTCATGCTAAGGATGACAATGCAGGAAGATGAAAGAAACCTGGGTGCCTGATGACTTCAGGGAGGGTGCTCACTCTGAATTAACTGTGTGAGAGAAAAACAAACCCTTATACTTTTTTTTTTTCTTCTTCTAGTTTTTGCTGTTTTGTTTTTGTGTTTGGGGGTTTTTTTGTAAACAGTGAAACTTAATTCAAACTGATTTATTCCCTACCATAAAAGACAAAAAGTTATGTATAATTATGTCATTTAAAATAAAATGAATATAGTCTCCCTTGTAATTGAAAAGGCAATAGTTATGTGACATTCTATTTAGTGTTTAAATAGAAATTCTTATGTTATGTGACATTTAGTGTTTAGAGTTTTTATCTTTCACTGTAGTTTATAAAATAGTAGCCCTGCAAATATTTGGATATATGTTTGTGGGTCACAGGGGTTGAGGGAAGTTTGGGGTCACTGCTACTCACGCAGCCTGGCACACTGGCTATTTCAGAGCTGACCTGGTGGACAGAGCCTCATTACTCTGTGTAGTTCATATGTAAGCACATTTATACATAAATTGAAAATAGTTGCCAAAAGGTTGATTAAAGTTTGAGGGTTCTTTATCTCTTGTATAAACACTGAATGTGTAAATGTCCTGTCTCTCATTTTTTTCTTCCTTTTTTCCCCTCCCCTCATAGAAGTCTTTTTTCTTCAGTAGTTGACATCTTATTCTTACTGAATAAGAGATTTGTTTCTTTGTGTCACTAAATATTTATGTCCTCAATCTCCTATTGGCTGATTACTGTCACTAAGTTCTACTTAGACCTCTGAAAATAAAATCAGAATGTCCTCTAATGAGTTTCTAATCTGTGTAGTCTAGAGTTGCCTAGATCTCAGGTAAAACTCAGGAAACACTGACTCTGTGATGAAAAAAAAAAAAAAAAGCAAGACTGGGAATTATTGGTAAAATTTTTAACATTTGTCTGGTTATGGTATAGAAGGAAGAGCAAGAGTTTTCAAGGCAGGCTTGGTCTGAATTCCAGCTCAGTGTAAACTTTGTGCAAATTATTTAATTTCTACAAAGCTTAGCTTTTTATCTATAGAAAAGCAAGAGGTAGTATCTTTACAGGGGTCCTTTGAAGATTAAATGAGATAAGGTATACAGAATTGGCATAGATATGGCCCCAAATGGAAATGATCTTAATATAGTCTCTTTTATCTCTCTTCCACTTGAAATAGCTTTTATATCAGCTCCTTCCACTCAACATTTATCACTACCCTCCTATTTCAAGTCCTTATCACTGAAGCCCATGGCCCTATAGATCTATTAGTTCACTCCTTTACAAGAACACCATCATTATTTAACTCACAATTCTGAGATTAAGCAACTTGTCCTGGGCTCAGCTGACTGGTTTCTCTTACCTCCGCTGGGTTCTCTCATGCTTCTGGACCAGGTCAGCTTCAGTAGCCAAGTCAGCTGGGGGAGTGCTTATGCACATTGGTTCAACTCTGTTCCACAAAGTCTCTGATCCTCCAGCAGTCTATCAAAGGCTTTCTCACATGGCTGCTAGCCCAGAGTCTGTTTCAACAGAGCAATGTACCGCCCTAAGGCCTAGGCGTGGGACCACCCCAGTCACATCTATCACATTTTCTTCTTCAAAACAAATCACAAATCTAGGCCAAATCCAAGAAATGGAGAAATTGACACCTCTTTATAAAGTAGCTAAAAAAAATCAGGTTGTAAAATTGTAGGTATAGGGGAGAGTGGAGAATAATGACAATTTTTATAATCTGCTGCAATTATTATCTACTTATTGGTCCTTCTGCCTTTTAACCTCTCTTCCTTCCATTGTTTCTCAAATTGTGATCCATGGGTACTTGGAAGTCTAGGAGTTAAAATATAATTTTACTTAATGTTTATGTATTTTTTGTAATAATAAAATTGAAAAATAGAAGAGAAGGGAACACTTCCCAATTTATTCTATGAAGTTAGTATTACCACCAAAACCAGACAGAGATAATACAAATAGAAAACTACAGACCAGTATCCCTCCTTAATACAGACACAAAATTGTTAGCAAAATATTAACAAATAAATTCAGCAATATATGAAAAGAATTACAAACCATGACCAAGTGTGGTTTGTCAAAGTACAATAATCAAAAATCATATATTAACAGGCATAAGAAGAAAACTCACATGATTTTTGACAAAAGACATCTATTTTTAAAGGAAAAAAAAACTCTCAGAAAAATGAGAACAGAAAGAAACTTCCTCAACTTAATAAAAAGTATCTACAAAAAATCCACAAACAGCATTATACTTAATGGTGAAGGATTGATGCTCTCTCTGTAAGACTAGAAAGTAGGAAAGGATGTCTATTCTTACCACCCCCACTCAACACAATGCTGGAAGTTTTGCCAGTTAAATAAGGCCAGAAAAAAAAGAAAGGCATACTGAAAGAAGTAAATAAAACAGTTCCTATTTGCAAATGGCATGATTATCTACATTAAAAAAAAAAAAATCCAAGGAACTTACAAAAACAAAACCCTAGAGCTCATAAATGAGTTCAGTAAGCTTTCAGGATATAAAACAAATATACAAAAATCAATTGTATCTCCATACATTAGCAATGAACACAAATATTTAAAATAAAATATAATTTACAATACAATTTACAGTTGCTCAAAGAGAGTAAATACCTGTTAATCTAATAAAACATGTATAGGACTTGGATGTTGAAAACTACAGAAAAACAATGAAAGAATCAAAGAAGATCAAAATAAATAGATAGACATACCATGTTCATGGAATGGAGGATGAAACATAGCAAAGCTGTCAATACTCCTTAAATTGATACACAATTCTACCAAAATCCCAGGAAGATTTTTTGTAGACATAGACAAGATAATTTTTTAAATGTATGTGGAAGGCAAAATAACTTGAAAACCTAAAACAATTATGGAAAAGAATAAAGTGGGAAGAATTGGCCTACTAGATTTCAAGACATAGCTACAATAATTAAGACTGTGTGGTACTGGCAGATGATAGACACACAGATGAATGAAATAGAACAGAGATCCCAGAAATAGACCTACACAAATATGCCCATTTGATATTTGACAAAGATGTAAAAGCAATCCAATGAAGGAAAGCGAGCCTTTTCAACAAATGGTACTCAGGCAATTGTACAACCATAAGAGAGAGAGAGAGAATCTCAACCCAAGCATTGCATCTTTTAACTTAAAATGGATTGGATCATGGACTCAAATTTAAAATGTAAATCTATATTGCTTTTAGAAAACAATAGAAAAAAAAATCTTCAGGATGTAGGGCTAGGCAAAGAGTTCTTACACTTTTCATTCAAAGCACAGTACATAAAAGAAAAAATTGATAAATTGAACTTCATCAATATTAAAACTTTTCCTCTGAAAAATTCACTACTAAGAAGACAAAAAAGACAAATTACAGACTGGGAGAAAATATTTGCAAACCACATATTCAACAAAGGACTAGTATCTAGAATATATTAAAAACTTTCCAAATTCAACAGTTAAAAAAATGTCAAATTATCCAGTTATAAAGTAGGCAAAAGACATGAAGAGACGTTTCACTGAAGAGAATACACAGATGGCAAATAAGCCCAAGCGAAGATATTCAACACCATTTGAAAAATTCAAATCCAAATCAAAATGAAATAACAAATTTATCAGAATGGTTAGAATAAAAAGTAGTGGTGAGAAAAAATGCTGGCAAGAATGCAGAGAAACCGGATCACTTCTATATTGCAAGGGGTATGTAAAATAATATACTCACTCTGAAAAACAATTTGCAGGTTCTTAAAATCTATACGTGCAAGTCCCCTACAACCTGGCACTTGTACTCTCAGAAGTTTATCTTAGAGAATTAAAAACATCTTCACACAAAAACACGAACACAATTGTACATAACAGCTTTATACAAAACAGCCTGTAAACAACCCAGATGATCTTCAAAGGGACAGTGGTTAAACTATGGCATATCCCTACCAGGTATTGTATATTTGGCAATAAAAGGGAATAAACTATTTATAAAAGCAACAACCTGGTTGAATCCGCAGAAATTTATGCTAAGTGAAAAAAGCCAATCCAAAAGGTTACATCCTGTATGATTCAATTTACGTAATATTCTTGAAATGAAAATAGTATAGAAATGGACACATTAATGGCTGCCTGGGATTAAGGAGGGAAGAAGAGTGGAAGGTAAATGGGGGTGACAATAAAAGAACATGAGGAATCTTTATGGTCATGGTATTGCTCTTGACCTTGACTGTATCACTGTCAATATCCTGGTAGGGACAGTGTATTCACTTTTGTAAGATGTTAGTTACTACTGGGGGAAACTGGGTAAAGAGAACACGGGATCTCTGCATATCACATTTTACACTGCATGTGAGTCTACAATTATCTCAAAATAAAAAGTTTAATTTAAAAAATTGTGCCAACGACAATCCCATTATTTTCTTCTTCAATATGTGTCTAAATACAAACACAACTATTTTTATGTGTTGCTTAAGTAACAGCTAAATAATGTTATGTTTATTACTTCCAAAGTGAGCTATATCACATTGTGAAAGAGTCTGAAATGATCTTCAGGGAAAGAAAGAAAGAAAAGGGAAAAAATACAGATTTCAGTTTTACTCGCAGCACAATTGACTGTCTCACACTTTTTCTCCAGTATTAAAATATAATCAAAACAGCAGAAAAATGGGATTACATTTTTTGAATTATGCTTGGTATAATTACCTGTATTTCACCAATAAAATACATTAGCTATGGAACGCAATGGGTTTAACTTAACACAAGAGTAATTGTAAGCTTTTCAGCTTGAGGTGGGTTTTGTTGCTGTTGTTTTTATGTGTTGGTAGTTAACACTAAAAAAAGTTAAGCACTTATGAAGTGTGCTTTTTTTCCTCCTTAATTTTAACAGAATGTTAATCTAAGATTCCCAGAATGACTAAGTGATCTCTGGTAACCTACAGGATAGTTGTAAAATGCAAGGGGTCTTCAAAATGTTCATGGAAAGATTCATATATTAATTCAATTTTTCCACAAACTTTTTGAAGTGCCATCGTGTATTTTCATGTTTCCATATTCTTCTCATGAAGTTTATGTGAAATGGCTGCAACTTCTTGGAACTCTAGACAGAGATATTCCAGGCCCAGCTGCACCATATAGGAGATTTGAATCAGCTATCATAAATTACCACTGCTCATTCAGGCACTGGCTAAAAACTACAAGATTACTTAGAAAATCCTGTACATTTCAGTCATGTGGTTCAGAGAGTATTGTCCAGTGGTTCACTGTAGAATCTTTGAGCAATACTTCATGGTCTATGGGTCAGGAATGAGGTTAGGAAAACTCTTGAAATTAGCATCTATATCCTACAAAGATGCCTGTGTTAGAATCAGGCCATTTGAAGTCAATACATCATCACTAAAAAAATAGATGGTAGAAAACTGAAGAATAAGAGGAAATTAAAGAAAAGGTAAGGAAAATGGCAAAGACAGCCTATGAAGATCAATAATTACTGACCTGTATTTTAGCCAATTTAAATGAATAAACATAATCCCAGTACTTCTGATTTACTTAATCATCCTGGAGTTATTCACAAGTGCATTTTAAAATATTAACTTATCTTTACAAATATGCTTAGCCAAATCCTTTAAATAGCTCCTTGGGCTTCTGATAAATGATTGGATGGATACAGGTGCTATTTTCTTTACTATTTTATACAATGTAACGTGTAATTCACGTCCACTGTTTAGACTGACCACTGAAGCATTAATAATCAGCTAGTTTATAAATAATTCTATTTGTAAACCAATGTTACATTTATAATCAATATCTTTAACCTCGTATCCCATTCTCCAGTCACCAAAAAATTTCAGAGAAATCGAAATTAGTCCTTCTACAGAGAAATTTTAAAGATCCTTTTCTAATGAAATATCGCCTGAGTCTATCACATACTTCCACATCACGAGCTTATCCTGTGTACTTCTTAGGCATACATTTTAAATAACTCTAAAATGAGGGACTATATAGCACATAAACTACAAAATTTCAAAAGGTGGAAATAATTTACGCTCATTTTATTTCTTTCTCTAATTAAAGAGTTTAGTTGCTATGACTTGGGGCATTGAGTGGTGGCAAATACCTACAAAAGGTAAGAATATTCATTCTCATTATTTGGGGACTGCCATATACCAGCAGTGTAATTTAGCAAGTTTGATAAATCCTTATATGCTTTTTAGAAAGAAATAAAAAGATCACCTAAATATATAGATACCTGAATCATAGATTGTGAAAATAATAATAATAGTTATTAATAATAATGATGATGATGATGATGATGATGATGATGATGATGATGATGATAATAATAATAATGATAATATGCAAGTATGAAACACCTGCATCAAACATTGTGTAGGACAGGTAATCCAAGATTACAAATTTGTAAAATTGCCATTTTATTCTCAAGCCTATTTCTAGCCCTGGGTTTCCCATTTCTATTAATGCAATGTCATCTTTACAGGCATAGAGATGAATACTTAAATGCCTTTTAGCTTCTCTCTCCAACTGTCCCTGTCACATTCTCCACCCCCTTGGCTGCTTATATTTCTGATTCTTCCGATGTTTACCCTGGACTCATCAGTTTTTCCCTATTCAAGTTTTCACTTCCTCACACTTGAATGATTGTGATATTCCCTGTACTTCTCACCTCTGGGCCTCCCTTTTTCCTCTCAGTCCTTGTTACACACCAAGATTAATTTTCTTGTAACATATATTTTACCACGATCCTCTCCTGCCCAAACACCTTCTGTAACTTCCCACTGCATAGAAAATTCAGGTTAAATTGTTCAGCCTGGAATTCAAGATCCCATGTGATCTGAATTTTCTCCCACTTTTCCCTTTCATGCTTGTCTGTATTCCAACGAAACAGAACTATTTAAGCTCTCCAGAGCACCCTTGCCTGTCACGTGTCTAACCTTTAGCTCTTACACATAGAACGTTCCTCCAGAGAATGCTTCCTCTCTCCTCCCCCAACAAATTTGTGAGCAATTTCCCACAGTTGTGGATAATTTCTCCCTTCTCTGGTTCTCTACCTGCATCCCCTAGTAGCCCTGATACTTTGTTATTGGTGCATGCTTTCTTTTTCTACATAGACTATATGCTCTCTCAGGAGAGGTACCATGCCATATTCATCATCTTGTGATTCAGCATATCTAACAAGTGATAGGATACAAATAAATAAATATTCATTAGGTGGATTGATATATTATCTTTTAGAAAGAAATTTTTAACTTATAAACTTTCAGATAAAATGATCCCCTAGTTTGCCATTAACATGTGTTCGTATTTCTTAATATTGTATTGGTAAGATAAATATAGAGGGAGCTAATAATAGAAAGTTGTAAAGCCATCTTCCCTGAATCAGCTGTTCTTCACTGTGGTGCACAGATTACTTCATATTTTTCAGTCCTTTGGTAAACAAAGTTCTGAAAATAGCTCGTTGTTATTTTTTAAAGTATTTTGCAATCGAGTTGCAACAAGAACATAAATTTAATCAATAAATGGGGACAAAGTTATAATGATGAGAACAATGATCTTTAATGGTTTCTGTTTTTCTATTTTAGATGCCATTTCAGAGGTTGATGTATGGTTTATTTTTTGTCCTGTGTAAAGAGAAGACAGCTTTTTAAAAATTTCTTTGTCCGAATTGTGGTAAAACAATTATAAAAGACCTTAAAATAAAGTCACTCAGGCAATCCCCCAGCCTTGTGAGGACCCTGCATACACCCAACTGGAAAGAGAAATATATTTTCAAAATCAGGAAGGGTGACTGTAGACCTGAACTTGACCTTAAGTATCCTTTTGAAGATGTTTAAAGCTTTCCTTTTCCGCTTTAAATTATCTGCATGTCAATTACTTCCATTGAACATTTACAGTCTGCTGTGGATTATTTCTCTCATCAGCGCTAGCACTAAGGGCCCTGTTTTAATGAAATTTAATCTGCAGTAACACAAGTGTACATAACAGTTGGATCAAAAAAGAATTCACTACAGTGTGCTTTCAAATAATTAGTTTCCTCAATGTGTTTAAGATGATCATTCAATTCATAACTTCTCAGAAGCACATTTTTTATGCAAAGTAAGGTTCACCTATAAGTTGAATGTTAGGTTGTATGGAATCTATATAAAATAAAATGGATAAAAATATTTTAAAACTGCATTACAATTCCAGAAAATACAACAAAAATTCTGCAGTTACAATCTACTGAAACTAAGAGGGAGAGAAAAGAGGACTAATATTTGAGGATTGATTGTGTTGAATGCTATAATATGCTAGCTAATATGTTGCTTATCACTATATTAGGCAATCGGTGTACTTATCCAATCGTGAACATAAGCATTCTATCCTGATGCTTTTATAGGAAAATTAGATAGCTTATAATTGTAATATTGTAATATAATTGTATGTTGTAATATATAATACTTGTATGTACAATTGTAATGTGATTGAGATATTGGGGTAAAGACTTTGAAGCAATTGTTAATTTGTATTAAAATCTTTCACTCTACTGACATATTTCTCTATGCAAATAAACTACTTAATGAAACAGGGACAATGCCATGGGTTTCCTTTTTCTCTCTAAATGTAGAATATTGGAACATTAATTTTAATTGTCATATGTAGATGTGAAAACTAAACACCACCAAATATCTAGAGCATAGCTTGTATCTCATCCCTTTTTCATCAGAAATTGTGCCACTGTATCTGCGCGTGGCATTGATTTCTGAATAAGCAGCCAGGTTGAGATGTGATCAGTTATATAGACAAGCTCACTGCACTTTCTTATATCTGAAACATCCCTGGAGGTCCTTGTAATTTCTCAATGCCATAGACTCTAATCTGTAGGAATCTTAAGTCTAAAATTAGAAAACACAGAATATCATGATTATTTACAATATGAAATATTTACAACTAAGAGTAAAACCCTATTTTCTTCATATAAAAAAGTACTTGATATTAAAGTGCAAGATCAACCACCTTCTCTACAATGACTAGCTTTAAAAAAAATAAACAAATATGGAAAAAATTTAAATTTTCCATCTAAAATTTTTGAAGTTGCACCTCACAATTTGTAAACTATTATTCTGATGGACGTTGTTTGCTTCCATTTGAGTTGGGTATTTATAGCTCAATCAAACTTTTACTAGCTGTTTGTCAGTTCTAAAATGTCACGTGCGACCTTGACATTTTTGAGCCTCACAGGGCCCTAACAGCCTCACCATGAGTTTCTCTGCTTTTATCAGATATGCCACCCACATCCCCAATGGGAAAGTATACCCACCTAGCTAGTTCCCCTATCAGCTGAACCCCACCTAGTCCCCAACAGGTTTTACTTCCCTGCCAGCCCATGACAGTATTCAAACAAGCCAGTCACATCCTCCCTGAACCAGGGGTCACCTCACCCTCTTGTTACTACAAATACAAAGCCTACACTCCACTGTCCCCTTCTGGTTCATGCTGCTCCTGAGCTCCACCCTGTGTGGCTCTGCATGGAGTGTGGTGTCCTCTTCCCCTGCCTCTGAGTATATTGGACTAATACGCTGCTGTCAATCTCATCTGTCCAGTGTCATGTGTTTGGTCATCTTGTAATATTTGGGGTGAAGGATACCACCTTCACCAATGGGATGAATAGCAAGTGATGCAAATACTCTTTTAATTTTTAAAATTCAGAGTTAGGAGAAGACAGACTTAATCTTACATGTCAAGGAAAGGATTTTACATTGCACAGCCCTACCAAATCCATGCTTCCAGAGGGGGAAGACAGGAATAACGTGAGGCAGAATGAAGCTCTGTGCCTATGTTTCCGGGTAACCAGGCTGTGCAAGACATAGGAATGAGGAATAACTGGAGCAAAGAAAGGCCAAGGAGCACAGATGCATCTCTGATGCTGTTCTGCCACTAACTAAGTTACTGTGGGATAAGGATTCTCTTTCGACCAAAAATTATCTGAGAGCCTAGCAGATATTTAAAACACTTTAGAATTCCTCCCTCCAGTCCAGGGTAAACTGAAAAAAAATAGATGAATGTTTTATGAATCCCCTTAGTTGTTTCACTTGCTATTTTAATTTAGGTTGCCCCAGAAACCCAGAGACAAGGATCCAAGAGTAAGTAATTTATTTGAAAGGTGGAAAAATGGGATATGGATTAGTAGGATATAATTATAGTGTATTTTAACAAGCAAGATACCACTGTAGACATTTGGAGCTTACTCCCACTGGGGGACCCTGAAAGATAGCATGCAACATGCACCTCAGACTTATCTCAATCAGAGAAGATTGACATGAATATTTATCGACAAATCTTGAGATGGCTGCACCCAAGAAGAATCAGTTTTCCTGCTATTTCTATTCTCCCTGCAGAAGTATGATCCCATTTGAAACAGCCCACAGAATCCCCATTCCCCCACATCTCTCTCTATTGCTAAACCAACTTTATTGTCTTTATTTTTCTTATCATTGCTACGAATCATATATATATATATATATATATATATATGATATGTGATTTTTCAATTGTCTGTGTCATCTACAAAGAAGTAAGATCCAAAAGACTGGAGACTTTGTTTTGTTCACTTCCATGTCACCAGCTAACGACTTAATACATCATAGGCACTCAATAAAGAATAAATGTCTTGGATAAATGAATGCTAGTGAAGTCATCAGTCATTTTGTAGAACTGCTTCTCAAGTTCGCTTTTAAGTTAAAATGGCTTGACGAATGTTGTGTTTGCTCAAACACAAGGAGTTTTTACTGGGCAGAACCCTGGGTGAGCATTATGTGCTCATTTGGGGGTCCCACGCTTGGAAGGGACATTTACAAAAGAAAACCCAGCCCAAGGAGAATCATGGTAGAAAGGGGCAGGTTTCCATATGATTAATTAAGGTAACTGGGAACAAGGGTCATAATGAGAAAGAAAAGAAATAGCAAGGATAATTGCCTTCAAATATTTGGAGAAATCTCATTCGAAAGAGGGATTAGGGGCAGAATGAGGATCAACTGGTAAACACCATTGATGAACAAATCTTAGCTTAAACAAGGAATAGCACTTTCTCCCATGAAGGTAAAATTGTCCCCATTACTAGAATGGATGGAGCACAGGTCACACTCGCCTTCCTCAGTTTCTAGCACGTGGAAAGCACTTTTCCCCTCAGGTTCTCATTTCCTCTATTCGGTATGTCTGGAACACTCATCCCCAGATGTTTGCATGGCGACTTCTCAATCATAGGGCTCAGTTAAATGCGATTCTGGATTATTCTTTGACCAGAGACAGGTTCTTTGGTCCAAATCATCATAGAAATATTATATATGTGTGTTTGGGGTGGGGGTAGAGAAGCCACAGCTAACCATTAAGAGTGGGGGCTGAGGAGTCAGGCTGCCCGAGTGAAATCACTGCTCTATCACTTAGTAACTGTGCGACCTTCGGCAAGTTACTCAGCCTCTCTGAATCCACATCCAGAATATTGTTCATATAATAATATCCATCTTATAGGGCCAATGTAAGATTTAAACAAGGAAAACAGTACAAAGCACTCACAATAAGTGTTCAATATATGTTCCTTATTATTGTTGAAATACTTTTTTCCTTTCTTATAATTTATAACTCACTTTCTAAATTATTTTGTCTATGCTTCGTTTGCTCTAGACTGTAAGTTGCATGAAAGTCGGCATCATGTTTCTTTTCTATCCTTAGTGCCCATCGCACACAATAGATGCTCAATATGTAACATGCAATAGATGCTGAATAAACAGTTCTTCAGTAATTTGAAGGTCCAGTCCACTATCTGTCAGTGTTTTACATAGGCTAGTAGCTTTCAAACTGTCTTCCATAAAGCTCTGGGCAGTGCAAATAGACACTCAGGGTTCTTTCTGCTCTCTGCCCTCCTAATGTGGCAGAACAAAGGCAAGCAGGCCGAATGAGCGCGGTTTTCAGCTCTGTGGCAGCCACAGCAGTTCAAGTGAGAACCTGATGCCAGCCTCCAGAGACCACATCGAGATTCACTGCAGTGTCCACCCCAAGGCCACACTCTCTCCCACGTTGCTCCTAGCCAATGTTGAGCACGATAAAGATTCCCCAAACAGGGCTATTCCTGCTCTGATGGAAGATCTTTGCTCTGAGGCTCCCGTCATCCTGACCGAGACTCTCTCAGACTACAGCACAATATGAGCCTCTTTCTACCCAACCCTCTACCCTCCCCTCTCAGCACTGTGGTCTGTGGCTCCCCCACCTACTCCTGTTCCCTCTTCCTTCTTTATCCCTTCTGAATCTCTGAACTCAAGGTAGAAAGTGTGGCACAGATCAAATGTCCTTCCACCTTATTTCTGTATGAGTCTATTTTCCCCTCTAGAATGCAACTTTTTTGAAAGCAGAAATTGTGCCTAATTCACAGGCGTACTTGAATCAGAGGTGGTCAATTATTGTTTATTCAGAAATGAATGAATTCATGGTCTATCAGTTATTATTCATTGTGTGTTTAGTGTCACAGCTTTAAGAAGCATGGTATGTGGTCATTCTGATTTATAAAGCAAGGGTTTCCATATACCCCTGATGCACACAAGAAAAAGAAACTCCCTGCTACCTTTGCGTCGAGAGTATTTTCTTGTTCCTTATGCTGTCTTACTTGGCATTGTTTTCTAAAGCCCAAGCTATTATAGACCTTGGTTTCTGGAACGCTCTACTCTTGGTTTTCCTCCTCTTCCCCAGCCTCCTATTTATTTACCATGCACTAGCTACGGCAACCATGTATTTCACTCCAGATCAGATCATTCTTCTGAGCTTCAGACCTGCTTATTAGCCAGCCAATTGGAAATCTCTGCTAGATGGCCCGTGAGCCCCTTAAACTCAGCAGATGCAAAACTGGGCTCAGCATCCTTCTCCCAACCTCGCTCATTTGTATGTGTTCCCTATTTTCAGAAGTAGTATCAACATTCGACAAAATTTATCCAAAATATAAACCCTACCATCATTACCGAGTCTCTCTTCTCATTCACTCACTTATGCACAGTTAAAAAGCAAGTTCAGTCTTCACCGTCTGATCTTTCTCAAGTCATCCCATTTCTCTTCACTCCCACTGCCCCTTCCCTCCTCTGGATTACTGCACCCGGCTTCTAACTAACTAGTTTCACTCCCTTTTTCCCCTCCCAGAATTCCCTGCGCTGTCACAAGCGTAATCTCTCTAAGACACAAATACCATATTTTTTTTTTACTTCTCTCCCTAATACCTTTCAGTCATTCCTCATGGCTCTTAATATCAATCCAGACCTTTATCATTGTATATGATACTCCAAATAGATACTGTGATTCCTGTTTCAGCCTTTCCAGGAATTCTATTTTCCAGTTATATGGAACTTTTTTCAGCTTCTCTATGTGTTATGATTTTTCTTATCTCAGCCACATATTGAGTACACCATTACCTTTGCTACAAACATTTTCTCTTTTGTCCTTGTCTTTTATTCACTTTTCCGGTTTCAGACTGAATGCAGCTTCCTCCAGGTAGTCTTCAATGGCTCCTATAAGTTCAAATTAGGTGCTCCTTCTACATGTTTTCAAAGCACTTGAACCTACTGTACCATAGCACTGTCTTGCCATTGTCCGTCAATATTGTCTCTTAAACTACAAGGCATGCAAGAGCAAAAGAGGTACCTATCCTTCTCATGAAAGAATCTACCACAGTGCCTAGCAAATAATTGGTAGTCAATAAGTATTTGTGGGATAAATGAATGAATGAATGAATGAACGAAGAAACTGCTGGTAGAGTGGATCGGTCATCCTCTCACATGTATCAGAAAACAGGAATAGTGACCTCCTAGAAAAGAAATTAAAATTTCCAGAAATAATTACCAGAAATTATTTTTATCATGCTACCTTATTGCTAATCAAGCCATCCACTGTGTCCTATGAACAATCTCTACCCCGAAATATTCCATCTGATATACGCTCTTCTCCCTTTTTAGCTGGCTAATCAGTACAAAGGCCTCGCTCAGCAAATTCTAAGCAAATATGCGGAAGATTTATAGATTTAGGTTGATTTTCATACAAATTTGTAAAACCACATGCCGAGGCTTATGAATAATTGACAAACCCTTGGGAAAATACATCTATAAATTCAGATCTCCCTACCTTTTAAAAGTAGGTCTCTATTGCTTTTCCAAGTATTGCAAAGTTGAGTGATTTTATGGGCATGATACCAGGGCTGGCTGCTGAAACCTTTTAAGTATGTTCATTGAGAGAAAAAAAGAGTCTGGGATGGGGGTGCGCATGCACACACATATATTTGTAGATAAGCATGTACAGGTACATTAAATACTTGTCAAGTTGTAATTACAGAAGCTTGTTCCTAAGGAAAGTGTGTGTTCTAGAATGAGAAAGACAGTTTTCCCTGAGTACAATGACTCAAATGCAACAAGCCACATACCCTGTTACCTCCACTACTCTTTCATTCCTCAAACCTGAAAGATTTCTGTTCAGCTTTTGACCATTGGGCATCTCTATTTGAATCAAGATTCTACTTGAGGGAAACTTTCACGAGGATTTTCTATATCTAGCTCAAAATCAATGGTGAAGTATAGTAGTATATGAGCACCACACAGTATTTTGATTTTTTTTCTTACAGGTTAAAAATTATCAGTGACAATATAAGAAGGTCTAGATTCAAATTTCTCTCAGGAAAGGTTCTAGAGAAATCTTTTAGAATGGCCTGAATTGTACTTTTTTGGTTTTGAGACCACCACAGGTAATGTTAAGGAGTAGAAAATTGTTGAGAATCTCTGAAATAATTCCTTAGAAAAAATCAATTGAAATTCACTTTCTTTTATAAATTTATGGTAGGCAACACTTTTTAGAGTCAAAGGCAGTATCAAGAAGTTACATCTTCATCAGAGAAGAATGTTCAAAACTGTCCAAGACAGATGGTTTCCAGGCATGGGTGGTACAGAGTTCCCTTCACAGGCTTATCAATGTCCAGGGACAAATTTAACTCCGGGCCCGGCCCAAATGATGTTGTAGAGAACAGAGATCCTGTGAGCGACGTGAGGACTGGCGTGCCCTAGCACAGAGGAGCTGCTCAAATGAGCTTTGTTTATTCTTTCCTGGTGTATCTACACTTCTTAATTGAAATGTTGACTTTAAATTCTTAATTTGATGAATCTGAAATTCCTAGTCCTAACCCTTTACCTTTGATCTGATTCCAATTTTGGTCTCTATACCTGACTTCTTGTTATAAACCCATTTCCTAAATCCTATGTCATATAAAACATTTACATACAAATGTACTTGACTCCAATTTTTGTTTTGACACTCAACATTATCTCTAAAAATATGACTGCTCCAAAAAGGGTGAGATTTCCTGGATTATAACATGCCATTAGGCCAAGCTAGAAAATAAAAGAGGTGGTTTGTCATGTTGTATAATATCATGGTTTTTATATTCCTGCATCCTTATTACTACACTTTGCTACAAGTAATTGCTTCTTTCCCATCGACTCCCACTCTAGGTTGTTAGCTTCTTAAAGACAAAGAGCAGGTCATATTTTCCTATGTATCTGACCTGGCAGGTTATGGAAAACTTTTGAAGTTTTTTTTCAAATTGCAATTATTGAAAATAGAATGTCATTGAAATATGTCCCTATAAAAGTGGGAGGTGAACTGAATAAATTTAAAAATGAAGCTAAAATGCACATGATTCAATCTTGAAATTCTAAAATCACTCTTCAGAATATCTCAACTAATGAACAGTTTTTGATGGAGAAATTTACATTTTAGTGGACAAATTTATATGTTCCATGAAAATCAAAAAATGATATTAAGACAGTATTCTTTAGCATCTAATTTTGGCAGAGGATTCAAAATAATCATAAAGAAAGAGAAGTTATTTGATAAGATTTATCTTCTAAAATATTTGTCAAAAGAGCTTCTCTGAAGGAAGGTGAAAAGAAAGTTATCTGTGAAAATATTTGTTTTGCAATATTTATGCATTTTAGTACAAAGACTTAGAATCGAGATTCTCCTCTACTTAACAGATTTCCTCAGACTTTACCAGGAACCTTGTAAGGTTCAACTGTAGAAAAAGTATTTTATCAATTAAAAACATTGAGATCTTTAAACCTCAACAACAACAAAAAACAAACAACCTGAATAAAAATGGGCAAAGCACTTGAATAGACTTTTCTCCTGAGAAGATATACAAATAGCCCAAAAGCACATAAAAAGATGCTCAATATCACTAATCATTAGGGAAATGAAAATCAAAACCACAATGAGATACTACCTCACACCCATTAGTATGGCTAGTATTAAAATAAATATTGTACATCAATAGAGGCAGAAAGTGGAATAGTGGTTACCAGAGGCTGGAGTGAGTGGAAAATGGGAGCTGCTGTTTAATGGGCACAGAGTGTCTGTTCTGGGTGATGAAAGAGTTCTGGAGATGGGTGGTGGTGATGGTAACACAAGAATAAGAATGTACTAATGCCACTGAACTGTCCACTTAAAAATGGTTAAAATGGTAAATTTTATGTTATGTATATTTTACCACAACTTAAAAAAGTAAAATTAAAAATTACATTTTAATTATTGAGGTCTAAAATTAATAGTCAATTATCTTTAGATCTCCTAAACATGAAATACTAACAATTCTACACCCAATGCTATGTACTAAGCAGTAGGAACTTTTACATGACTTAGCTCGTTTAATTCTAACAATGGTCTAAGGGGTAATTATTGATATAATCTACATTTTGTAGATAATGCAACAGATATGAAGAGGCTAAGAGTTTGCTAAAGATTACACATCTCACGGGTAAATGCTGTGGCTCAGATGTGTCCCCCCAAAATTCATGTATTGGAAATTTAATTGCTATTGTAACAGTGTTAAGAGGGTGGGAAATCCTATTATATTATTTGAAAGGTGGGGTCTTTAAGTTGATTCTGTTGGGAGAACTGTGCCCTTGTGAATGGATTGATCCATTCATCAAATAATGGGCATGATTCTGATGGCTTTAAAAGGAGAGCTAGTGAGGAGATTAGCTCTCTCTTGCTCAGCCCATTCTCACCATGTGACACCTTGGTCACCACAGGACCCTGTGGAAAGTTCCTACACAAAAGAAGGCCCTTGCCAGATGTGCTCCCTGGACTTTCCAGCCCCTAAAACTGTAAGAAATAAATATTATGTCTTTATAAATTACCCAATTTCAGATATTATGTTCTGAGCAACAGAAACAGACTAATACAGGCAGTTAGCCTGGGATTCAAACATGAGCGGGCTGGCTGATGGGCATACCCTCTTGACAACTGGGCCATCTTGTCTCCATCATGAAGGCTTTACACAGTCTGAATGTTGGGTCTGTGCTGAAGAAATTAAGGGTAGGGGGTATTCCACTGAGGATAAACCTTATAGTAATAGTGTAAGATGAGGATACACAGAGAATATCTGGGAACAACAGGCAGCTCTCTCCATCTATACAAAGAATATTCTTCTTGAGAGAGAGATGATGTACCAACAAAGTAGTGGGGCCAGGCCTTGGTAGCTCTAGACTTCAGGGGTCAGCACCACGATCTCCTGGAGCTCAAAAGGACTGCAAAAGGCCAGAAGTAGGTTTTCTAATCTGAGTCAATGAAATCTTTACTTAAGATCACACATATGGTATGTATTGTTTCACTGATATTTTTATTCACCATTTTGTGGTTGTAACACATAAAAACAATTTTTTAAGAAATATATAGTTTCTTTAACAGTGTAGTCTTCATCTGTCATAGGAACAGTGGACAGAATGGTGCTCTTTAAATCAAACACTACCTGAAACAAGCTGACTTTATTAAACTGGTCATGAAATTATAAAACCTTCATCACATATGCAACAATAGAGCCTTTAGCTTTGTAAAGATTTTTCACAAGGAAAATATAATTTCATTTTACGTTGTATAAATTATGCATTATGAGCATTATATAATAATTTTATTATTAATAATAATGAGAAGTTAAAATTGCAGAGTATTCTTGGGAAGGGTATCATCTCTTCTATTGTCTTTAACTTTATCCTCAATGCAACCTTGTACGAATGAAGACAAGGGTATTAAGCAATTTGCTTAATGGCAGAGCTGGGAATAAGATCCAGATCCTCTTGGGTGTGTTCAATAATTACTTGTTTATGAACTGACCACTAGGGATTCTCCTAGAGAAAAAACGTTATGAATCTTAGGCCAGCCCTTAGACTCCCTTATGTCAATTTAAGTTAAAACAAACTTACCCCCCCAAAAAACAAAGCTACCCACTTAAAACATTTTTTGATTATGTGATAATTTTATTCATAAAATATCCCCAATTATAATAGCCAAATTAAGTTAAAAAATCAATCTCAACTCACCCCTTGAAATCTCAAATTTTGAATTAGTTACAACGATCCATGCTGCAAACAAGCTATACCATAAAGGAAGTTAAAATATGGGCCTGAATCTTATTAAGATATGAAATCGAAGGTGAAATATAAATTAAGCAAAGAGTAGAAGAAAATGTTATTTTATTTTTAAAGTAACAAAAGAGTCAGATGTAATGAAAACTGATAAAAGTGAAAAGTAGGCAATAAAAAATTCTCAGTACTAATTATCTATAATTATCTGGAAAATAAAAACAAAAGAGAAAGTTCATATTAGGTAAGGCAGAAGGAAGATCATTAATAAAGACCATTGAAGACATTTAAAAATCAGAAAAGATTATTTTTATTTAAGTAATGAGGTAGATATTGCAAAGCCAATAAACCTGTTGTTGTGTGGATGAATTCTACAAATTAGAGTTTAGAAATTAATATCTAAGCCAGAATTTCAGCAGAAGTAGAATTGAGACAGAACTTTATAAATAATACAAATTTTATGTACTCAAATCTATGGACAGAATTTCAAATCATACAATCTTTTTTCTTTTTTATTTAATTTCAGGAGATTGAGTCTCAGATATAGTAATAGATCAGCTGCAAATCACACAGGTAGGATGAAGCCAGAATTCATATACAGGCTCACCCTAACATTTTCATGGCTCAGCAAAAAAAACAAAGAGGCCCACATACCTTATGTCACATGCCATATACCACATACCACAACCCCCAGTCCCAGTCTGCCCCAGTTTCCTCCTTCTCTTGGCTCCTTCACGCAGTACAGGGGGGATACACACACACACACACACACACACACACACACACACACACACACACACACAGGCATGCACCCATTGTGGACATACCCTGCAAGTCAAAGATCTAACCAAACACCCTTCCTCCAACCCCCAGCTCTTGGGCACCCTTCAGACCTTGACGTGAGTAACTCAGGGGTGCAGCTGGGGTGTGGGTATGGGGAAGAGGTCAAGGCAGGACCCAGAAGGGAGTCCAGACTCTTTGGGCAAGGAATTCATGGTCCCAGGTACCCTGATCATGATGTGGCAGCTGGAGCTTGGGCACTGGTGGGCACTTCCTCTTGACCCTAGGGATTCCTCCACCACGGTGAGTGGCAGATCCTCCAAAGCATATTCATTTAGTTGGAGCCTTCCATTCTCAGGTTTGAATGGAAGGCTCCAACTTTTTATAAGTCCTATACATTAGTTAATATAGTATTTGTGGTCAACAAAGCAGTTTTACACACATGATCTCATCTGATCCTCCCAGAGCACCCATGAGGTACAAAACGCAGGTGTCCCTGAGGAAACTAAGGATCTGAGATAAGGGACTAATGTCCCAAAGTCAGAATGAAGCAGAGTTCAAGTTTCACACTACCAACATCCACTTTGTTTCCCTTTCCTCCATTCTGTATCCACTCCTGCCACTCAGTCACTACTCACTAAGTCGTTCTTGATCGTGTGAAAGACACCACACTACAGTACAACCAAAATGCAGGGACCAAGCTTGCGACTTCACCCAAGATATGTGGCTTTGGGACTTGGGAAATATTCAAGGTGAATAAAATTAACATTCTACATACCCTGGTGCAGATTACTAATTAATTTTCTCAGTCTGGTTGGGCTGCCATAACAAAATACCACAGATAGACTGAGTGTCTGAAACAACAGAAATTTATTTTCTCACAGTTCTGGAGGATAAAAATCCAAGATCAAGGTGCCAGGCAATTCAGTTTCTGGTGAGGGCTCTCTCCCTAGTAGCAGATAGCCACCTTCTGTCTATGATCTCAGGTGGCCTTTCCTCCAGGTATTCATATGAAGACAGAGAGAGCTCTGTCTCTTTCTCTTTTTCAATTTTTATTTATTCATTTATTAATTGACAAATAACAACTGTATTTATTTATTGTGTACAGCATGTTGTTTTAAAATATATTCTTTCTCTTCTTATCAGGGTGCCTGCCCTATCAAATTCAGCCTCCATCTTTATTTATCCTCATTGGTGCTTCATGACTTCCTTCCAGGGCATATCTCCACATACAGTCACAGTTGGGGGTTAGGACTTCAGCCTAGGCATTGGGGGAGGGGAGGACACAAACATTCTGTCCACAGCATTAATCCAGAGATAAGACACATTTCCATCATGAAAGTAATGCCCAATAAGTCCTTTCTCACCTTAGTTTGCAGGGTCTCTAAATTAGAGTTGATTAAACACAGAGCCGCTCAACGCTGTTTAAGTCCACAAATATTTGATTGCCTTCTTTGTGCCAGAAGCACTTGAAGCGTTTTACATTCTAGACTGATCTACATAAAATTATGAAAATGTACTAAGCATGATAGACACGCATAGAATTCCGTGGAAATCTGTCCCAACCACTGCCCGTTGCTGTCATGAGCAAAACCTAGCTCCAAATGCCTTCACTTTTTCCCACTGGCCATGGGTAGCTATTTCTCAGCTGCTGTTGTATCCACCCTAGCAAGGGGCTAGAGGAAGTTAAATTGCCCAGGTTTCTTCCCAGTAGTAAATGTGTTTAAGAGGATACACTAAGTACAATTTTATATTCTGACACATTTAATCATTATTCACTTATTATAGTCAGCAAAATATTTATTGTGCCAGAAATCATGCCACGTAATGGGGATACAATGCTGAACAAAAACAAAAAAACTAAATATGGTACTGTCCTCATGGAACTCACAGTCTATTGGTCGTACTGCAGGCATTTTCCTGTGCCATGGAAAACCTTTTTGTGATGACAAGTTTTATGTCTGTATCGCCCAAAAAGTGAAACTTCTTCCTAATGTCGGACATTGTGATTTTTATAATAATGAAGAAGCTATGATAAATAGCACTGTCCACATGTTCTATTATTTCTTTGAGATGGAGTCTAGGATCTTCCTGTTTTTAGGTTTTACTATATAGATTAATCACATAATCAATGGAAGTAATTTTTAATCAACATGAGATAATTTATTTTAAATACTTGTATAATGAAGAATATCTTTCACAAAAGAAAGGGAACATGGCTAGTTGTACAGTTGTTGAGACAGAACATTTTCTTGTCTATGGATCTTGTCTAGGATCTATGGCTGATTTGCCACTATCCTTAGCAATTTAGCTCTGCAGAGATGTCTGAATTCAGCTTGATTGTCCCCTTTTCATGGTATATTTTTTGTTGTTATACAAAATCATCATGTTGTATACCTTGAATATACAATTTTTACTTGTCAATTATGCTTTAATAAAGCTGGAAAAAATATTTCATCAGTCTATATTTTTATCTGTGATCTCCCTTATCGATATGAACTGAAACATAAAGAGGCTTTTTGATCTGCATTATTTAGTTCATTTTTCTACGAGTGAAATTGTCAACCATGACTAAACATGTGTATTTGTTTGCCTTTTCCATTAGGGATAGCTACAGTCTTAGATCTGAAATTCCATTCTCTATCCTTCAGATGTGTTATCTTTTTTATTTTTGAAATATTTAAATTGATTTTGTTGTTCACCTGCTCTATGGAAGTTCTTTGCAAATTTCTGCTCAACTTCCTGATGTGACTTGGAAGTGTTATCTCTGCTGTTCATTGCCTGCATTACAGATTTCATTCTACTGTATTCATCATGGCACAGACTTTTCCCCCTATCTTATCCATCTCCTACTTGCACTGTTTTTCTTTCATTTGGCCTTTTCTCTTCTTCTGGTTTTCTCCCACTATTCCAGAGAAGCTGAATCTTCATGCATTTTATTATTGATGCCTAGTTTTCATTTTTCTAGTTTCTAACTCAAATTACTTTCATTGTATACTGACTCTGACTTTTCAGAATAATGTTTCACTTGGGTTGATGTGGGAGAGCTTTGATGGTCTCTATTCAGGTTTTGTTGCTGTTGCTTTCTGTTGATTCATCCAGGAATCAGGAGACAACCCTGCAGATTCATTCGCTGTTTGCCAATGAACAGCAGAAGTATCCTACCCATCAACCTACCGTCTATGCACTCAGGGCTGTTCGGATGCCTTTCCTGAATCAACAGGACCCACTTAACAGTTTCCAGTAGGCTTTTTTTCTGGTGGGGTCTTTCTAAACTTCACATCCATTGCCTAATTCTTTGCACTATGGATTGACGAAGGGCACAGAAAGCCTCAATTGTCAGCACAAAATGTCACCCACACACTCCATCCAGTACTTTCTTGTGGAAACAATACCACCCAGAACACCATGTACTGCTACCCATTCTCCAAACCCCAGGCTACTTTCTGCCTGGTTGTGTCTTGAGGTTCAGTGTTTCTGACTAGAGAGGAAACAAGACAGGTGGCCAATGCCCTGCCTCCAAGAGTGATGGTTCTGCAGGACAATTCTCTCATGAATGAGGATGCAGATGCTGCCGGAAAGCTCACCACCTTGAAGGAAGTTATTTTCATTAAGGTTGAACCATGGTTGCTTTCTCAGTTCAGTTTCCTGATCCTCATGGTTGTTAGAGCATCCTTCTGGATTCTGGAATTGGACTGATGCTAGCATTATTTGTTCTTTGTTTGTGTATTTGCTTGTTATTTTGGTTTTTGTTTTGTTTCTTTGTTTGTTTGCTCTTGGCAATTTTGATCATTCCACACTTCCATAGGAACTTGTAAAGGATTATACCAGGGGCTGCTAGCTACATGCTATTTTAAATATGAAAAATAGAAAATTTTACCTGGAAAGTCCATTTACACAGGTAGACAAATACAGAAGTACTTCATTAACCAATGTGATTAGACAAAGCCTGCTAACCTTAAGCTACCATATTAAACTGGCTATGGTTGTGTGAACAGAGGTCATGCCAAAAGCCATCTAAAATCAGATCCAGGAACGGGAGGCACTGTGCTGTCTGATGATCAATCAAACCCAATAAGCTAGTGGCTTATGATTAAAGTAATAAAAATATTTTTCTCCCTAAGTTTTTGTCCTTCTGTTTTTAAAGAGATCCCCTATCACTTTATAACTACTTAAACATTATGACAGTTTTGAAGAAAGATTAAGAATCAAAGGTAATCTGGTCAAGCTCTCCCTCGGTCACATACATGCACACACACAACACACACACATACACACAACTGCACATAAGCACACATGTGCACACATAAACACCTCTAGTTGGGAAAACATGTTATGGAGATAATCACAGACTCATCAAATGAGGGCAGGGTTATTAACACATTCAATCTATTGCAAAACCCAATCCCATTACAATGCCCCAAGAAAATAAATGAAAGAACTTTTTCAGGGAGAATTGTAAGTTGCATCAACTTTTGCCATGGAGAAGCTTGACAATATTATGAGTCACACCAGGAAAGTCTGTTATCATGATTAAGTACTTTTCAACTGTTAAAATAAAACATGTCTAAATTAAAAGTAGAGAAAAAACAACAGCATTTATCTTTATATTATGTGAGAAAGCACCAAAAAAAAAAAAGAGTACAATACCATAAATAATGTTTTTCCATTCAAGTTTGCATCTTTATTCTTGAAACCCATTTAGAAAACAATAGAACAGGGTGCCATGGGAATACGGGATCATTTTCCATGAGACTTTAATGTGTGATTACTTAGTAATGTAATTGAAAGCATGACAGTAGCGCACTGCCAGAGTTCTATTGCCAGGAGAGCATATCAAAATAATACAGAATGCTTCATTTTTTTTTTTCATTTTTCAGTATTGTACTAAATCCCATGCCAGATCATCAGGTAATATGTATTATATAACTAATTTTAGTAATTGGCAAAGAGATGCCAGTCTCTCACATGATGTTGCACAAGAATAACATCTCGGATTTAAAATGTTACTCTTTCTTCAACTTCATTGCTTTTTTATTTAACCTTCCAGAGTTGAAGGTCAGAAAGTGGTTAGACTCATACAGACACAAATGAGGGATATGTCGAAATAATGGATGTAAAACTCTTTTTTTTTTTTTAAAGAGTAGCCTTTTAATTTTTAAGCTTTTCATAGGTTTTACACAAACAACATAAAAGGTAGAATACATGTCTGCCCCCTCCTGGGCCTGATGTATAGTAGACAAACACCAGTACAAAGCACAGTGCCTGGCACATTGTAAGCACTGAGAAATGCTATTAAATGAACATTAATTGACCAATTACTCTTCTTTTAGAAGTTTCTATTCAATAGGAGAATTTAATTCATTACCCCAAAAGACTTTTATTGAAATCCTTTCTGTAAACTTGTTTTCGTTCTGGCCATGGTCCCCTAAAACCAGATTGTCTAACATCATAGATACTTCTAATTTGTATTAGTGTCCTATTGTATACATTAATAAAGGCATATTATCTTCCTGTAGCCCTGCATTTTTACTGTAGAAAGCCATGGCAATCCCATTTAAAATCTTTTAACCTATTCACTTCATGGTAGTAGCAGTAGCAGAGCCTTCTGAGCTTTGTAACATAATAGTGCCCCTTTATCACATTGAATGGTTTATTAGAACCTGCTTGTACTGATGATTTAGTTTTACCATGGTAAGGCCACCACTCCAGGGCTTTCCACTCTGTTTGGGGACTCTTCTGTCATTTTAATGTTTAGGGGTTTGTTTGTTTTCTCGTGAAATGGGCTGTCATTTAATTTGAGCATTATTTACATTATTTATTATCAGGAGACAAATTGAAGACTAGGGGGTTAAAAACAGTGTACTGTACTTCAGAATCACTCTGAAATCTGTAGCTTACCAATATCACAGAGAATATTCAGACTCTTGGAAGTTATCACACACAGACTCTTGCTCCAATAAGCATGGCTGTTTTCAGTTACAGAAACAAGTAGAAAAAGAATGCTAACCTCCTTTAAACCTTGAGTTTTGCAAACCCAAATGCTCTATCATACTTGATAGGGTTTCAGAACCTACCTAATTTCCTTTGTCTTTTTTTAAACCGAGTCCACAAAGAGCAGAAAACTATCAGCCAGGACCTAGGTTCTGGTACACAACCCTGAAAGAGGTTAAACCTCTTGTTCTGTTTTCTTCGTTCTGTCTTTTGCTTCTATCTGTAGGACTGGAATTCTGCCTTTAACTCTATTCTGAAGCCTGCCTAGTTTCTCTGCCCCATACTTCCATCTCCTTGTACAAGAAGAGACCCAGAATGGAGCCTTGGCCCACAAGACACCAGCGGGCTAAGCCTCTTTTTGGGGCTAATTCTCTCCAACCTATTTTGCTGCCCAAACTGGGTTGGACTGGTCTTGGCTTGCTTCTACTCTCTGTCTAAAATATGTTTTAATTATCAATAAGTTTTTTCTCTCTGTCCTAACAAGACCTGAGGTATAATAACTAATCTAACAATAGTAAAAATATATTTGAAAAAGAAATGTTATTTTTCCAGAAATATGTAATGTCATACACTAAACATATTATCGCTGTGAAAAAAAAGTGGTACTACTGAGTTGCTATTACTTCAGAAATGGAAAAATGTAATATTCTAAATTGAATTTGGCAAGATAAGAAATCTGATTGGCAGATCTGAGATTCTGTTGAATCACGGGCATTGGGAATATCTTTGGTTTTTTTCAGGCCACTTCTGAAATCATCAGACAGAGGAAAAGCATGTTTTAAATTATAATTTAGGAGTTAGTCAGTATAACTGACAAACACCTTGTCATTTTTTAAATCATTCAACAAAACCCAAAGGCTAAAATCCCTTCATTCTTAACATCAGCAATGAGGTGAGGGATTTAATTAGGAGTGAAATGCAACGATCAAGAAAACATAAAAAAAATACTACCTGGGGAATACTAAAAAACTAAATCCTATAAAACTATTTTCCTGGTAACTTTGCCATGGATTAGGCTGATCTGGCGCTACAGGCCTTCAATGGCCCTTGAAATGGTGAAATTCTTTGTATATCAGACCTTGCAGACCACTATATTCCAGTATAAATCAGCAAAGCACAAAGAAAAACAATAAGGCTGAATTCTTCCAAATTTAGGCAGTCTGCGATGCAAAGGTACTCTTCCTAGGGACACATCGTAATGGACTCCATCCAGAATCAAACCTGTGCATTTGGAGACCTTTAGTGGGGCAGGCAGCAGAAGCTAATGAATAAATTCCATCACTATTTTTTTCGTATGCAAATTTTCTTTGGCAAGTTCTGTACAACAAAAATCTCATTGAATTTAATGAAATCAACGCAACAGCCAAAAGTTAATACCATTTAGGTATCAAATGCTACAATTACCATTATTGTTTGATCGACTTCATAAAGTAACCCACAAAACATCCTTGATCTCTTGTTCAGTTTCTGGGAATTTCAGAAGAATTCCAGCTGGTGACTTAATAGTATTCATTTCTAGTTACCTGTTTTTTTCAGAGCTGGAAAAATACTAAAATCATGGGCATTTGAACTGTTCCACAAATGATTTTTCTCCCAATATGGACTGATAACAGTCTGAAGCTTCATGCATTCCTTTAATAGCTAAGTTATTTAATAAAACAATACAGTCAAGAATCTGGTTCTCTGAAGTCCCTGATCACCTCATTCGAGATCATAATTCCACTAAGAATAAATAGTATCCAATGTGAGAATCCAAACAGGATATTAAAATATCTTTCGTTTGTGACTCACTCACTCTTGACCTGAAACATGACATAAAAGTAACTGTCCAAAACAACAGAAGCATTCCTGCTTCTCTGTTAGGTATACCTTTCAATTTGTCTTTGATCAGAATTAAAAACAAAACAAAACAAAACAAAACATAGCACTGATTTTAAAGACAAATATAACCAGATTTCACTTTCTAATGAAATAGATCCTTCCACTTTCCATAATGTTATGCAAATGGGCTTTCTCACTGGAGATAGCATTGACATGGTATTAACTAGGTTTTGAAACAAGTCCTACAATTGTTTCAATAAAAAGTTGAAGAAATCTCTCTCCATTCAATGAATATGACCAAGGTTTCAGAGAGTTACATAATTCTAAGTAACAAAATATGTCAATATAGCTTTGTCTGATTAGTTTGGTTTTAACACCATCTATCGTTACCAACTAGCAAGATGCCTAATTGGCAATGAGTACTTAAAAAGTATTTAATAAATGAATAAGTATATAAGGTGAATAAATGAATAAATATCTTAGTTAATCTTGTTAGTTATTAAGTAATAAACAGCTTTTTCAAAGTTTGTATCCTTAAAAAGAAGGTCCTACAAATGCAGAGGGATATGATCTTCATATTTAACGTGGAAATTTTAAAAAATAATTTTTAACTAAGCTAGCACATAAAAAGAAAAAAATCTCCCAAGCAGGAACCTAACCACATATAGTAGGATTTCTGATTCAAATTTATAAAATACTCCTATCTAATAAAATATTTAGGTACAATTTTAAATCTTTTTGAAGCACTGTAAGTCTCACTGACCAATGGCTGGTAATTTATTTTGGCATTTTCTCTACAGTTTTAGAAGGGATAAAAAAGGAAAAAGCCAAAAACCACTTACACCCTTGCTTTCAAAGCATGATATTAATGTATATATGAACGCAACAAAGAGGAACACAGAGAAGATGCTGTCAGCCTTTAACTATCTACAGAAAATTGTTACTATTGCCACTCCCACCACACACACACACACACACACAGCACCAAAATGGTCAGTTTGCACTACTTTTCAATCTATCCTGAAAAAAACAAAAAACAAAAACCTGAATTCTCTGGTAAGAAGGAAATTAGAGTAAAAAAAACCATTGAAATAACAGTTACAAATTACAGTTTTAAATATAGTTATGAATACAGATATACAGAAATGAGAATATTAATTTTGGAGACTGGCAACCCTTCGCTTTCCATTCGTACTACCACTTCATAGTTGTATGATCTTAGGCAAGTTATTTAATCTCTAAGTCTTGGGGTTCTCATTTTTAAAGTGGGCATAATAATACCAACTCCATAAAGTTAAGAACATTAAATAGCCAGGCACCTAGTAAATATAAAATGTATATACTTTCTGCACACATATATGTGCATGTATGTGCTGCTTTGAGTAATTTAAAAGTCATAGTTTTCACTAAAACCCAAAATTTTTATTTTTGTATTATTCAAAGCAGAGAAATGTACAAAGAAATAAGGTATGTCTGATGGTAAAAAAAAAAAATTAGGGCCGAGCCCGTGGCGTACTCGGTAGAGTGCTGCGCTGGGAGCGTGGCGACGCTCCCGCCGCGGGTTCGGATCCTATATAGGAATGACTGGTGCACTCACTGGCTGAGTGCCGGTCTCGAAAAAACGACAAAAAAAAAAAAAAAAAAAAATTATCTGGCTAAATGGTGAGACTGTTCATAAAAATGGAATTTTATCTTATTATTGAGATTATAGCATAATACTTAAAATACTTTGTATCAGCCATGTAGACTTTCCAGATTATATTTTATTTCTACCTAACCTAACATGTTATGATTAATTCTAAGCACCTATAACATAATCTTAAACTCTAATGTGACAAGTCAGAAAAATGAAGGACTTTTTTAAAAAACCCAGGCTTTCATAATTTAAAATCTAACCTTTTGGTTTACATGATGCCTGCAAGCAGTGACATAGATGTTGACAGCATTAATATCACTATTTCTGTCACTAAAATCTATAGCAAATACATTAGCAGCCACAAACAGAGGTAGTTTTTCATAGCGCATGCTAATTGCATTGCTGCTCTGAACTTAGTTTTGCAGTGTCAATACATGAAAACACAGAACTGAGAAAGCAGCACAAACCCTGGGAAGATACGTAAACAGGCTGAGAGCTTCTTTCAAGTCTATGTATTTGTATTTAGATGACATATTGTACTCTCATTATTGATACTGTGGAATGATATTTCCCAAATGGTGATCAAAGAGACAAAAGATATCTATTCTTTGTTTGAGACAGAACAACTTACCAAATGCCCTACATTTAGGTCAGGACCTAACTGCATAGAATAGCAGAGTCTAGGATGAATTAAATTCTTACTCATTTTGAATTTGGTCGTATCTACCTTCAATCTATGAATGCCTTACAAGGCAAAGAAATCCCCTGTGTTCAAAGCACAAGTCCCTGGTGACATTAGGGAAGGTGGTCAAAAGAGGACCTAGTAAAGGGAGCGAAGCTTGGATTGAGACACCATTAGCCCTACCTGAAGAGGCTACACTTTTAACCACCACAAAACATTCCCCTTTCCACCAAAAGGCAAATTTATCCACCTGATATTCCTGGATAATAGACGAAATGTGATTTTCAATTCTGAGCAATTAATAATATAAAAGCAATCATTCTGTTCCTGTCATAAAGAATAAATACAATTCGTTATTATATCTCCACTCCCCAATTTTGCTGTTTGTTTATATTTAATAGGATTAAAAGCTAAAAATCACTTTCTTTACTCCAGTTACTGAGAATCTCAGGTCTTTAGAACTGGAAAGAATTTCTTTAAGTGCTTGCTTTCTTTCTCATTTTGTATGTGGAAAAAAAATGTAAGGTAGGAGATGATGAGTATGACGGGGGTCCCTTCCAGAGTTATGAGCCAGTTGGGGGCCCAGGACCCCTGGCTTCTGTACTCCGGCTCATTCCACTGCCTGTCTCAGCAGAGAGCCCCAAGGATGTACATTTCTTAAAAGTCAATATTTCTCATACACCTTCAGAAAAAAACATAAAGAGAGTATTCACTAGATTTCATTGCCTAAGCTATTATCCAAGTTGTAAAAGAATAAAGATATTTTTGTTTAAGGCAGCATAATACACCATTGGGCAATGGTTATAAATTCAATATTCTTCCAAGAATTAATCTAAGAATAGAAAAGGATAGACATACTTTTATTTGATAGTTCTGCCTTACAGTTAAAAGAAAAAGCTTTCCAAATTAAACAAGTTACTGGCAGTAAAATGTGGGGTTTCCCCACCAATTTTAACATCAAATACCATATCAGGAAGGCCCAACTGCCAGTGTCACGAGGACAAAAGGACTCTTCAATGGGATGCTGCTAAAGCTGGCCTCCTTGCAATAGATCTCTTTTTCCTTTTTTGCTCTATTCTTGGTAAATTGCCTAAACAACAAAACATAATCTTAATTTTATGTATTTGACTTTGTGATTAACTCGATTCATGTGGAACTTACAGGTGGAAGTATATCACATAACCTATGAGAAAACATTTATGGTTCTTAATTTATTTAAATGCTGTTAATTCTAAATGCCTACATATTATGATTTGCCCTAAAGTGATAACTGAAAAGTTAAGAAAAAAGAAAATGACTCATAAATAGTTGGATATTTTATATTTAAGATTTAAAACTTAACAGAACTGTCTAGACTTTGTTCTTAGCAGTAATGTTTTATGAAATTTAAGCAAGTAAAAACCAGAGTTTATTAAACATGGTACTTTATTTATCCTATGCCCATATTGAAACAAAGGGATACTTGAGGTTGATACTGTTTTGAAAAAGTTCACATTTATTCTGATTTAAAACACATAATAAAAAATGGACATGAAAAAATAAGAAACTGCCAAAAATTATGACACTTAATTACTTATAAGCAATAATGGAACGTTTTGGTAAATACGTACAATTAGAATATTTTACTGCATTATATGTTCACAGTTGATCTTCCATCTACGTAAGCTCCTTGAGACTCTTTACATTGGATTTTGTTTTACAACAACTTGCACCATAAGGATTATAAAATCAGACTTCGAGAGAACAATGCTCTGGTCTAATGGCAATAACATGGGTTTCATACTCTCTCACCAGAAATATGATCTTGGACAAGTTGCTTCACTGCTTTGAGCCTTGTCTTCCTGTTCTATATGGAGGATGATGATAAAACCCACCTCATATGTTTATTTTAGTATGAATTAAAGAATTAAAAAGTTAAAGGGCTGGTGTTCCACACTGATCTTATTATTAATTATCACCCCTCCACCCCCAACTTTTTTTCTGAAATGGGAAAATGTAAGAGCCAGGGGAAGAGTGCGTAAGCATATGTCTCAAGGCCTCTGGGTCACGTGTCAATGCCAGGGGTAGTTAGCTTTATTTGTTTCAAAGGTGCCCTTGTGCCAGGATTTAAACGTATCCTTTAGGAATAGAGAGGGGAAATCTTTCAATATTGAGAACTGATTTGATTTCTACTCTTGGTAGCTGAGTAAGGAGAGGACAAGGCATCTTCAAGGAACAGTGGTAACTGTCTGTAGTAACATGAGACATGACATATCTCAATATGTTGCTGCTGCTTATTTCATGTCATGGCTAAACTCAAGAATCCTCCCCACACTGACGGATTTATCAGTATGGAACACTGTCCCTACAACAAGAAAGAAGATGGGTGGGTTGGGGGAGACAGAGTAAATTTCAATTCAAGAGTGTAATTACAGCCACACTTGGATGGTGTCTCAGTCAGTCCAGGCTGCTATAACAGAATACCGTAGACTGGATGGCTTAAACAGCAAAAATTTATTTCTCACAGTTCTGGAGGCCGTGGAAGTCAGAGATCACGGTGCCAGCATGGCCGCGTTCTTGTGAGGACCCTCTGCTGTTCACAGATGGTCAAAGTATTGGATTTATGTCCCCCCCAAAACTCTCTGAAGCTCAAATGGAGCTTCTGGAAACTCAAATGATTAGAAACTTAGCCCCCACTGTGACTGTGTAGAGGGTGGGAAATCCTATTATTGTAATTGAAAGGTGGACCCTTGAAGAGGTGACTGGATTGTAGGACCGTGCAGTAGTGAATGTACTAAAAACGGTGGTCAGGGGCGTGGTTCTGAGGGCTTTAAAAGAAAAGGAGATTCTGTCTCTGCTGCTCTCTCTCTGCTTCCACCATCTTGCAATGTGAGGCCCCTGGGTCACTGTGGCCACCACTGGATGGACTTTGGACTTCCCAACCTCAGAAAGAGTAAGCAATAAATTTTGTTTTTCTTTATAAATCACCCAGTTTCAGGTATTCTGTTATAAGTAACATAAATGGACTAATACAGTCATCTTCTTGCTGCTCCCTCACATGGCGAGAGAGGGAAGTCATCTCTCTCTTGTCTCTTCTTATAACGACACTAATACCATTCATGAGGCCTCCATCCTCAAAACATAAGGCTCCATCTCTAAATACAATCACACTGGGCACTTATTCTTCGATATAACAATTTTGGGGGAACACATGCATTCATCCTATAGCAGATGGGGTAGGAAGACTTTGTGGCCCACTTAGCTCCATGCGAGTTATTACTGTAGGCTCCTCCCACCTCCCTTTCCTACTCCTCTTCTAATGTCTTCATTTCTCTTCTTCTAGTTGCTCAGCTGACACCTTAGGGATAGGGGTGTGGGGTGCCCATGCTGCTCTCTGCTGCCTCACTCTGCCTTGTCTATTCCTGCATAAAACACCCATCTCTTCCTCGCAGCTCAGTTAGATGGTATCAGGAAAGTGCCTAATCCATTCCCATTGAGGCAAATGACTGATTAATCTTCTGTGGCACGTTTGCTTGGAAATCCAAATAAATTTCTAATGGATCACATTCCAGGTGATGTGAAGGGAATTCAATTTAAAGTGGTGTCTGGTCACCACTTTGAAAAACTGGAAGCACCAATGGATCCAGGCAAGCTAAGTTTGCACATAAAACATGATTGCAGTGGTACCTTGTAAAACTACACGACTATGCCAGTTGTCAGGTTACATGACTAAGCCAATTACATGGCTATGGCAATTCATAACTAAAGCTAAAATATTTCATTATTTTAGTTATGCTAAGTTTCCATTTGTATTGTCCAGGCTATGGCTCAGACCCTTCAAACCCATTGTACAGACTGGGTCACCAGACCCCTCACATGCAGGTCCATGCTAGGTAATTGGGAAAGATCCTGGGAGCCATTGGCAGACGACACGAGCTCAGTCCTCAGCAGCAGCAGTAGCAGCTTACAGGTCCAGGGGCAGCGGCCTCTCAGAGTGTCCTGGGGGCTCTGGCAGCAACAGCCTCCAGTAGCAGTAGCAGCCTTTCCAGGTCCCCCTGGGGGCATCCCAGCTATTGAGGGGGGGGCCTGCAGATCAGAGCCACTCATCCTTTATACTTAAGTCCATAACCCAGGACGCCTGGGCACACATGCGCAATTACACTAGACAATAACCAAGGAACACCTGGGTGCACATGCCTATTTACAATCAAATGCTCAGCAAGATTCTGAACATCTGAGGGGCCCTGACAATGTTCCTATATTTTCCCAACATACCTCTAAATGGGAAGCTATTTTCCAGCCTTGCTCCCATGGGAAGGCTGGTCTTTTTATTTCCAAAACTCCTAGGGCTCTTGGGATTTGCTTTCTTTCAGCTCATTAAAGCTTTTCTTTGTGAAAACGGGCCTTCCAGCTTTCATTTCTCTGCTGGTAGCTCTGTAAGCATTCCACTCTCCCTTCTGAGTTCTGCTCCTTGGACATGGATTCCCCGGTGATGTGCTCATTCATCCATAGCCATGGCTCCCTTCCTGACAGCTGGCCTGTACTTTGTTATGGGAGTTCCCCAACTCAGAGCTGGCTCACTTCATCATGGCTAATTTATAGTGTGTCACAGGTGTATTTTGGAACAATTTAATAAGTGTAATTGAATGCATTATATACCAAACAAGTTGTTTCACAAAATTCTATTCAATGGGTTGCCTTCTACTATGAAACATCGGTAATTACTTTCATGATGTACAATACTTAATAATGCAGGCATCCCTGCAGAAACAGAAAAAGTCATCTTGACACCTGTGTATCTCTTCAAATAACTATGGTGATCACTGGCTGAGAGCCAATAACAAAGAATGTTTTTAAAGAGCTAAGATTTTAAAGATGACTTTTCATATGATAAAGGTATACTTAAGATTTCTCTAGTTTATTTTTGGAAAGGAACTCTTTATCAAGCAACATGCCTTGTATATACTCAGAAGAGGAAGACGAGTTTATTATACATATCCATTTATTTTGGTAGCACTGCTATGTCTCAGCCAGTTGGAGCATTTGATTATTTATCTTGAGGGGGAAGAGTAAAAGCTTTATGGCTATCTAAAGATGCTGCTAATGTTGGTAAAATGCCTTTTCATGAATGTCTTTAAGGTTTAATGTTAATGGACAGTGTTATTACTCCACGGAAGGGAAATGAAATGTAGTGCAGAGAAACTTAATGCACCCAACACATTGAATCAAGGCCAAAGAATTATGTCATATGGAGAAAAGTTGTCACTGAGATGAAAACTTGAATGTATTTGTTTAAATGGATAAACAGATTGCTAAAATACTGTGGATTGCTTAAGATGCAAGATCATTTTGAGCTCTGGAAAGTGAGTGTACTTTCAATAAGTCAGAAACATTTGGTTAACTAATGTTAGAAGAGGCTAAATGTATCAGACTGATTTGTTAATCAAGGAAATAGCAGAGAGTTTTACATGAGTTGATCCACATTGGATTGATCTAGTTTTTAAGTGAAATCGCTAACAAATTTGCTATTTAATCACAAACTTATGACTAAGATGAGAGGCAGCTGGAGGCAATAGAAAGAAGCCTGAATCTGGGATCAAACAACACAGTCTCTGGTCCAGTCACCCTGGACCTAGACTAAACATCCTTTTGGTCTTTTAAACCAGTTCATTTAGACTGTATTTTACACACACACACACACACACACACACACACACACACACGCACGCACGCGCGCGCGCGCGCGCTCAAAGATATATTGATCAAGATCTAAATTAAGCAGAAAAAGAAAAATAAAAGCTCTAAATTCTTCATCTTCCCAAGGGGGTGTTAAAAGCTGTAACTTTGTTCCTTAGCTTGACAAATACATAAAGCTTTAGGGTCCTCTTGAAAAGGATTAAAATAGCAACTGGCAAGATAGAGAGTGGTGACCTTACAGATTTCTGTGAAAAAATAAAAGGCAAGAGAAATGAAGTATTAAGAAAGTAAAATATAAATAAGGATGACTAAGGTAGACCAAGCGTAATAGAAAAGTAAAACTGAAGGGTGTAAATTTCTTTTTTACAAGGCAAAAACTCTAAGAAATAGTTGAAAATAATAATCTGTTATTCCTTACAAAAAATATTAAAAAATAAAATATCACAAGAAAATATTACACACAAGGCTCTAGAATGCAACTTCCTCCCCCCCAAAAAAAACTCCAACTTAAAAATATTGATGTCAGAATTATTTTTAACAATAACCACATTCTCTGTAAGCTCCATGAGAGCAAGATTAGTATATTTTGTTTATCGGCCTATTCTCAGCTTCTATCACAGTGTCTGGAATGTAATCAGAACTCAAGAAATATTTGTTGAGTGACTAAATAAATTAATTAATAATTATTTGTTTTGTTAAGAAAAACATTAATTTGGGTAAAGAGGGTAATTTTATACTGATCAAAATGTTGCAATCTGTAGCAAATTTATAACTGCATTCAAATAGTTTCAAAATACCTTACTAAATAGCAGAAATGCAGTTTTAGGTTATTTGTCTTTATAATCCTAGGGTTTTCAATAGTACCTGATACATGATGTGCTCAAGTAACGTTGAGAAATTGTGTGGCTAAAGATACAAAAGCAACCTAAGTTTCCATTGATGGATGAATGGATAAAGAAAATGTGGTGTATATACACAATGGAATACTATTCAGTCTTAAAAAAAGAAGTAAATCCTGTCAATAGAAGCAACATGGATGAACTCTGAAGATATTTTGCTAAGTGACATAAATCAGTCATAGGACAAAGACTGCATGATTCCACTTATATGAGGTATCTAAAGCAGTCAAACTCATAAGCAGCAGAAAGTGTAGAATGGTGGTTACCAGAGGCTGAGGCAGGGTGGGGAGGAGGGTTGGGAAAATGTTGATCAAAGGACATAAAGTTTCAATGAGACAGAAGAAATAAATTCAAGAGATCTGTTGTACCACATGGTGACTATGGTTAATAACAGCATATTGTACTCTTAAAAATTGCTTATAGAGTAGATTTTAAGTCTTCCCACCACATACAAAAAAAGATATATACGTGAGGTGATGCTAAATCAAGCTACTCTACAATGTATACATATGTGAAAACATGTTGTACACAATTCATACACACAAATTTTATTTGTCAACTACAAAAAGAAGAGGAGGAGGAGGAAAGTAAAAGGAGGAGAATAAATGTGTGGCTAAATTAAGGATGCAATGTGAGAGTGACGGGAAGAAGGCACAAAAAGCAACACAAAAGGGTCCTGCTACACACAGCTCCACTCAACAATTCCCTCCTTCTTTATTCTCTGTACACCAGGCTCACTGCCCAGCTAATTCGCCCCAGTAAGACAAACCTAGGTTCTCCTAGATTTCGACCTGAGTTTAGATACATTGCTTCACATCATTAAGTGTCAATAGCCTTCCTAGCTTTACTGACACCTCAACTCCTTTTCCCCTTTTCTGTGCATCACCCCCGTGATCACTGCTCCACTTTACTGAACCTGCCTCATGGGCAGGATCCATACGAGGCTAGCCTAGCTGTGAAAGGCTGTTTTTCCTCTGAAAAACAGTTTGTAAGCCCTTCTAGCTTAAATAGGGAAGGAGAGAATCATTTTCAGCAACATTCATCCCCCAAAATACTATCCCACTAAAATTAAAGGAAGAAAATTGGCAGCCATAGGGCCCAGAATAATGAGAGATTATTGACAAAATCTAGTTAGGAAAATGCAGGAAAAATCCAGGCAATAAATATATAGAACCTGGAATAGCACAGAATCAGTAGAAATAAACTGGAGACATTGGATTTGATAACAAGTTTGTGATTCGACAGGACAGGGTGATTAATTAGGTGTGGAGTTAAGGATGATTACAACGTGGCTAGCTTAGAAGATTCACTGAATGATGATTCCATTAATAAACAGAAGGAACAGCTTTAGAAAGAAAGGACAGCTTTTAGGTAGAAGATAATGGCTTCAGTTCTGGACACCTTAATTTTGATGAACCCCTAAGACATCAAAGATGAGAAATCTAGTAGGCAGTTGAGATGGATTAGGTTTAAATAACATACCTAATCTGGTAACAGACTGTTTTGGCTGAGTGACAGCTATAGGCAAGAAGTGATCATCGGAATAATAATATATGATTAGATTTTGTGGTTGATTAGATCAAGCAGAGGGATAAATAACTCTTTTGTCATGGCTGTACAGCTGTACACCTTCATTATTATTTCAGGTTCTCAATGAAAATATGTTAGGACAATGTCCTACTAACATGGGTGCAATATTAAAAGGTAAGCCACCTGTAAAGAAATTAATATCATGCTCAGCATCTTTAAAAATCTTAGTCATAAATTACACAAACCAAAATAGCAATGCTAACAATGTTAAAGTAAATTCAGTTGAATTGGGTTATTAATGACTCAAACTAGCATCTTCCCACTTTTAAATACCACAAGATTCCTGTTGCATGTAAGCAACACTTTTCTCATACCAAGAGCCTTTTAGGAGCCCTCTATCATATCCATCTGACACTAGGGTAGCAACATTATGGATCATTGAGACAGGTTGGCTAGAAAGGTAGATCACTCTTGTCAAGGAAGAAAATTTAAAGAGTCAAAGGATCGTAACTCTTATCCTCTACAGTAAAAATGGCATTGTTGATGATTTAAGAACTTTGGATGGTGCTATTCAGCCAGGATAATTATAAAGAATATCCCATTGTGGAATATAATTCCATGGGTCTGTAAATTTCTGTCCCTTTTCCTATTTCAGCTCATCTTACACATCAAAAAACTCACATTGTCCATAAAATGGAAGATATGCCATATAACAGTTATATCAGAAAAGATCTTTTATGTGAAATCACTTCATAAAGTGCTGTTCAGACATAAGGTATTAGTACTTATTTTAGCCTATCACAGAACTAGTGCATCAGGACTCCAAGATTTAGACTCAAATGTCTATTATTTTTTATTTTTTTTTATTTTTTGGACATGCTCTCAGAAATAGGACACTGAATTCTAAAATAGAAAAACAATAGCTCAGAATTATGCTTACTGCTGTAGACTTACTGAATTTAATTCTTGCTTCAAATAGCAACAGTAATAAAACAAATTTTGAATTCGGCACTTTTTTCTACATATTGTCAATTCCTTTCAAATTTTGACCCTGAAGTACAGAGTCAATCCTTTCTTTTGAATGGTCCCATTTGTATCACCTTCCAAATTACCTTTTTTATCTCTTTCTCTCTGAGTTTCAGAGCTACCCTGAACATAGTTTATGCCCTGGAGACAGAATGCTGGCTGCTTAGATACATAAAACTGGTGACCCCATTGTGAGGATGAATTCAGAGCAGATACCATCTATTTTATTTTAATTTAATTTGGTTTAATTCTAGTTTTACTTTTGATGGTGTTTTGTCAGTCCTTTTCAACCATTTTCTTTGACAGCAACATAATTCAAGGAGAAAGTACAAACTTGCCAGTTGAACACTTAACTGGTTCCCTAAAAAATAACTCTGGGCTTAGTTTGTCACCACAAAACTTCTTGCTTGGCTTTTTTGTTTGTTTTGTTTCTAATGTTTTAAACAAAGAATCTTCTCACCTTTACTTCAGGGTTTCTTCCAAAGCATGACACTGCCCAGATGAACACGCATTTCTAAAAAAGAAGAAGCACAGAGTTTTAAGAGATCTGTCACCATAAAAAATTAATGTTTGACTCACCACCTGTTTTGCTTGTTTCAACAGAGTATTTTCAGTGGCCCAAGACCAGATTGTTCTACTTCTGTATGTAGGAAGAGGTACCGTGTGTCTAAAATTTGAACTTTTCCAAGAAAAAAATTAAGAACAATCTCTCCATTCATTTTTTAATGGTGAAAACAAGCCCCTCATTATGAGAGAAAAGAATCAACTTGATACAACTTTCTCTTTTGAGAAAATTCTCAATTCTATTCTCTGCCTTGTGTTAATTTCCAGCAAGGGCCTAAACAGTTGAAAAAGGAACAAGTTAATTGATTTTTAGCAAATAAATAAATTGTTGCCTAAATAGTTTAGACTATGCAGGTTGGCTCTGGTGGGTGTTCCACTCACTGTGATGTTCTAAGGAGACTATATGGTTTCTGAGAAGATAAAATATTTGGTAACATATGAACAGGTAGGATATAATCCTGGGTAATATTTTGGCACTGTCATTGGTTTGCAATGTAACAAGTTAGGCAAACTGGAACTATGTTGCCCAGAATTCTCTTACCTGTGGAGTTCTGGGCTGGGGGCAGAGCATAGGGACAATTGGTACAAGATCTGGAAGACAGAAATGAAAGCAGCAGCCATATTCTCTGCATGCTATGAAAGTCCACAGGGGCACCAGGCATTGTTTCAGATCACACACCTTGTGGCTGCAGTGCCAGGTCAGCTGGGTGGGAGGGTTAGCAGCCTTGGGCATCTGCTAAACTCCTTCCTGCCTTCTTCTTTCAGTTTTTCCCACCCATCCCATTGGGCAGTAGCATACTTAGCTCCATGAGGAAGGGCCCCAGCTTCTCTGCCAGTCACTCCCTTCATAAAAGATGGAGGCTGACAGGTGGTGAGAGAGGCAAGTGGGCTCCAGTTGGTCCTGTGGGAACTAGCTCAGCCTGAGGAGTTTGTTCACTCTTCTCAGCTTCATACCCTCTTTTATTCCCGACTGTTTGCCCTGTGAACTTCAGGCTCCAGCACCAGACACTGGAGCAACTTCACAATGACTGCTTAATGTGTCTCAGTCAACTCAGGCTGCTATAACAAATACCATTGACGTGGTGGTTTGAACATCATTTATCTCTCACAGTTTATTTTCTCTGGAGGCTGGAAGTCTAAGATGAGGATGCCAGCATGGTCAGGTTCTGGTGAGGGATCTCTCCCTGGCGTGTAGACGGCCACCTTCTTGCTGTATTCTCCACAGCAGAAAGATAGAGCTCCAGTTTATTCATCCCCTGATAAGGGTACCAATTCTACCACGAGGACTCTACCCCCACAAACTTACCCAAACCCAATTACCTCCCAAAGGCTCCACCTCCAAATACACATCACATTGCGGATTAGGGCTTTAACATAAGAATTTTGTGGGATGAAAACGTCCATAGGAACCAGCTCCCACTACTGGTGGATCTGCTTTTCTAACCAAACCCTGAATGCTACACACTGAAATTGTCTCCTTCATGACTTTTCTTATGTGCTGTTTGTTTTGCTCTTTCCTCTATATCCATCTCTCAAAATCTTATCTAAACTTATAGGAACAGTTAAAGTCCCATCCTTTGCATGAAGCCTTCCATGATATTTATGGTAAAAATGAACCCCTTTCTCCTGTAGCCTCCCTAAGCGCTTTGGTTGTATCTCTCTTTGAGCACTTAATGCATCCTGCCTGTGTGGCACTTTTGTATATCTCTATCTCCCCTTATAAATTCCTTGAGGGCAGAAATGATGTCTCACTCATCTTTGTATCCCCAGAAGCAAGCATCACAGCATCTGATGCAGAAAGGGAGTTCAATAAATGTCTGTTGACTTGAAGTCTGGTTCCCTTTGCTTTATCCTCTGGCACTGTTTGGTTCGTCACCATGACTGTATCTAAAAGACAACTTTACCCTTCTGTGCTCTTTGCTCGGGTTTTATCTATTTTTATGATGTGTTTATACATAGTCCCTGCTTTATGACAGAAGCCAAGCACTTTGGTGATACATTTGCAGTCAGGTTAAATGTTTGGCATTTTTTTCAAATGGAAAGCCCTAGCCAGATGTGTTAAAAGTTTTCTTTTGAAACCTAATCATGAAAATAAACAGGACAAATAACTACATCCAATAAGGCACTGCATGGTTAATGTCACAAAGTACCCAGCACACAGCAAGCTCACAGGAAAACATGGGTTGAATGACTGAAGGAATAAATTAATGAATTTACTAATTAATGAAAAACCTAACCAAGAGACAAAACCATCAGGCATATGTATAATGCTGCCTTTTTTAATAACACGATTTGAGAATCTTCCAAAGAAACAGATAACTATCTACCCTGATGTAGTCCTACCAACAGGCAGGGGATTTTTCTCTTTTGAATTGCATTAGTTTTTCATCCTTGTTTAGAGTTTGCTATAAGCTATAGTTTACAATGAACTATAATTTATGGTTTATACAAAATGGCTTTTATTTACATTTCAAAATATAGAGAGGAAAACCACAGAACAACTAGTGGAGTGGAATATCTAAGAAACTATTGTCAGCATAGATATAGATCTGTCTTTCATTTGTAACATCTATGAAAGAAAAGTCAGTAGTATCTTAAATATTTTTCTAATATTTCTAAATATATGAGAATTTTATAAGAATTCTGTCAACTCCTATTTGTCTGTGAACCTCTAGAAGCAGTTGCTATGTATTTCTCTAGAAAACAGGTACAGCTTTCTCTTACAAGTTTTATGTTGAAAACATTTTCCCCAAAGTAAGCTCTATTATAAGTCTTGAGGAACCAAGAAAAATCTAATATAAAATAAGACTAATTGTCTAATATCTCACATAGCAAATTATCAGGATAAAACTTCTTTAGGAAGAAGCTAGCTTTTTCTGTCTGTGAGGAATAAAGAAAGAAAAGGAGACTTCAGAAAAAATTTAAAGTGAGTTCTAAAAGCAAAATTTTTAATTAAATCCTTTTCTTGTAAATAAATCTAAGAGAATAATACCAATTTATGTTCGCTTTTATGCAGGACCTATCATGTTACCTTTGACAGTATCATTGGCCGCATATTATATTTCTTAGGTTTATCCTGCTAAGTATAGGCATCTTCACAAAATTGCTTCTGTAACTCAGGGACTGCAGCATTTCTGTTGCCTTATTATCTAACAATTTATTCAACCAGTTAAAACTAGAGAGGGTCAGCAAAGACTCTGTAAGTCATTTGTTTAATGAACCTTCATTAAGGGGCAATGAAACATGGACTCTGGTTTACAGTTTAGGTTCAGGGGATAGATGCACACACATTAGTGCAACACCTCTCACAGATGCTAGAAAATAAACATTTTCACAGACACCAAAAAGTCAGGAAAGACAAAAAATAAAGGTTATGTCTAAATTATGTTTTGAAATATCATCGTGTTCATTAGGCAAAAATGGGTCTAGAATAGGAAAAAGGCCTCCCACACAAAGGAAACCAAGCTTGCGGTATGGAAAGGGCTCTTTAAAAATCTAGGAACTGCAAAACATTTATTCTTTAAATGTACATAGCAAAATAAAAAGTATTGCAAAGTATCAGCGGGGAAGGGCCACTGGTGCCACCCAGACATACATTATTCTAAAGGGGTCAAGGTGGAAAGACTTCAATATGAAATAAACAATAAAGGAAAAGTTTAATCGAGCCAGTAGGACCTAACTGAGCATTGAGGGTTGGGGTAGATTTAGAAGGTTTGTCTTCTCCAAAATGTTCAAAAAGTCACAAAAGAAAAGTAAGGAAACATTAGTATAGAAGACCGATCTGGCAAGTGTGGAAAGAAGCATAGGCATCATCTAGTTTTTCAATATTAGTTGGGAGCAGGGGTTGGCAAAATGTGGTCCGTGGGCCAAATCCAACCCACTGCCTGTTTTGGTATAGCCCAAAAGTTAAGAATGATTTTTCTATTTTTCAAAGATTAGAAAATATCAACAGAGAAAGAATATTTCTTGATATGTGAAAATTATATGAAATCTAATTTTCATTATCCATAAATAAAGTTTTATTGGAACACAGTTCTACTCAAGTATCTTTCCATATTGTTTGCAGCATCTTTCATGCTACAAGGGCAGAATCGAGTAATTGTGACAGAGACTATATGGTGCACAAAACCAAAAATATTTACTTTCTGGCTTTTACAGAAAAAGTTTTCTTGCCCCTGGCTTAAAGCAAGGGAAAAACAAAAACAAAAACAAAAAAACAAAAGACCTAGATTTTTATTGTCTTTTTATGAACACCGAATCCCCTGTGCATTACAATGATACAGAAATAAACATCCTGCAAACAGGACCAGCACATGGCTCATATATAAGCATTCATAAATTAGCATTTTATAATGTGTACTGTATGGAAATTAAGTTTAAGAATTATTAAAAGCTGTCATATGGAAAAAAAGGTTCTGTGGATAAATGATAACTTGGAGAGATAGTGAATGACATTTCAAGTCTTCAATATGATAATATAAATTATAAACCTACAAACATTTCTTAAAAATATTCTTCCTTGGTATTTTTTTCTACTCCACCTTACTCTCCAACATGGGGCACCAAATGGAACTAATATGCCTTGAAATAGAATTTGGGGAATGCAACATCAATTGTGTAAAAATAGTGATGATGAATTACATTCAGTATTCCCTGAATTACTGGAAAATTCAGCCACAAAAGCACGCAGTACATGATATTCTACTGAGAATTCATAATCTCAAAACTCTCATTCTGATATTAACATTGCTAACATATATCATATACTCCTTGACCTGCAAGAAGCAAATTCTTGGCAAGGAAATACAGCTTCTGAAGGCAGGGAAAGTCTATTGGCATTAGTGCTGCCCATTTAAAGCAGACCAAAGGGGTTTAGTATAGCAGAAAGCCAGGGTAGCCAGGTTATCAACCAGCACAGATTTCACTCAGAGCCTCTAATCAGCAAGACCACTTGGAAAAGCATACAGCCTGCAAGGGATAATCACTGCTTGGTATACAAGTTATGCAAAGTACATTCCCTTTGTGTGAATACCTCAAGTTCCTGAATTGGCTCCTAGTAAGGACAACCATCCAGAATAACAGAATTCTCTCACTCACCAGTTTCTATAGTTTGGGAATATTCCTAAAACTTTAACTTCTTTTCTTAATTTTATATCATGGAGAGAAGTGCTAGCAAATCAGGGAATAGGATAACAAAAAATATTTCCAAAACAGAAAGAGAAGTGTTACCAGTTTGTCGAATGGAATGTCAGAATGTTTGGTTCTTTTCATTATTTTGCTGCATACTTTTGCCAAAGTATCCCAAAGATACTTTGTTGTATCCCAAAGAAAAATGATCGGGCCTGCAAAGCATCAACCTCCATCTTTTTGTGAATGGTAGATTAAATGATATACAGACCTACTTTTTGCCCAATTGTCTAAGTGTTATAATCACCATCATCGTCGTCGTCATTATCATCATTAGCAAAATTTCCATTAAGAAAAACCTTAATTTAAATTAGCGTGCAGTAATAACCTTAAGTGATCTGTTTGGTAATTTCTAATGTTTATATATTTTGACTATTTTTTTTAAAAAATGGCAAAACAGTATAAAATGTGCCATCATAGATGCTATCCTTTTATTTGTTTTCAAATACAACCCAAGGATTGGTTGCTAAAATACCTAAGGAAAAATGATTTTCAGAAAATTCTAAAAGAAAACAGGAGGTAGACAGATGCAGATTGCCCAGTGACCTTTTTCTGGCACAGACACTGCTTTTTGTTTGGCATCTTTCCCACTATCAGTTCACAGAATCTGAGTGTGACCTATGGATGAACCTATCACTTTGATACTTTATCCTTAGCCACAGATCAAGGTGGCAAGTAACTCAAGCCGGTCAAATTGGAGTAGCTCTCAGGAGACACTACAGGGAAACTTCTTTGCTGTGGAATTAAATGTAGATAAGGCTTGTGCTGTTGCAGCCATCTTGCCACCACGAGGAGAAAGATTATTTGAGACTGAAGGCACTCCCGGAGGAAGATAAGGCTGCAAGGTGGAGAGACATTGAGTTCTGATGACATAATTTGAGGTACCACACCAGATTATGGTTAAATCTAGCCCTATCATAAACTTTTGAGTAATATGAGCCAATCAATTGCCGTTTCTTTTAAGCCACTTTTGGCAAATCACAAAGAGGAGTTCTAGCTGTTAGAGTAACAAAAAAATTAATATCAGACACTTGTAGAGAGGATCAGTGGTGTTTTACTGATAAGGCTGAAAGAATAGCTTGAATGAATCTTTTGCGTTCTATTAGGAGAAGGAAGCAAAGAAACTACCACGAGTAAAAAACCTAGCAAGAGCTAGGCATTTTATATTTATTAAAACCTCTAACCAACTGCATTATGATACTAGTATTTTAGTCCTATTTCTGACCTTCAAAGTAACAATTATAGATCTGAACTGCCTTGATTTTGCCTATATGCTCCCTAGATTATAACATTTATTATTACTTTGTATGTGCGTTTACCTTTTAGGCTAACCCTGTCACACATAGTAACAACTCAGAGCCCAGTGCTTTCTATTTGTCTTATTCTCATAAATGAAAGCTCAGCTCAGAAGGCACAGCAACTGCTCCAGTTGCATCCAGATGTGCTCACTCATACAGTTAAGAAATATTTAGTGGGTGGCCACTCTACACCAGACACTGTTGTTGGTACTGGAGACACAGGTGAACAGACAGGTGAACATGCCTCCCCTCATGGAATTTACGTGCTAGGGGAGGGAGATGGACAGTAAAAAAGACGGATACATAAAGTCTAAGTGTGTTAGATGGTGAATTAGATGAAAGGGATCTAGGGATTACTGAGGTGAGTAGGAGGACGGGTTACAACTTCACACAAGGGGCACTGGGGATGCCACCCCAAGAAGGTGACATTTAAGTAAACACCTTAAGAAGGTCAGAGAGAAGAGCCTTGTAAGCAGAGAGACTAGCAATTGCAAAGGTACTGAGGTGAGAGTATGTTGTAGGATCATGTGTGTGCTATAGGAACAGCATTAAGCCTGCACAGGACCCTAGTGAGGAGGGGAGGAATAGTAAAAGGTAAGATCAGGTGTTAATGGTGCTGGAAGTAAGTGGTGGAAGAGGGAAGCAGATCCCGTAATGCCACATGGGACATACGGACCAGGGCACTTTTCGTTTTTTTTTCTGAATGAGTGAAAAATATTGGAAGTTTTAAGCAGAGTGACATAATCTGACTTACATTTTAACAGAGTTACTCTGGCAGTGTTAGCATAGACTTAAGGTCAAGGGCAGAAAGAGGGAGACCAAGCAAGAGACTGTGACAATAGTACCAGAAAAGAATAGTAACGGCTTGGATCAAGGTGGTGTTGATAAAAGGGTTAAGGATTTGCCAGACTCTGATAAAGCCAAGAGAACAAAGTCCAGATACCACAATGTGCAAGGAACTTCATGACCCAAGCCCTGGTCACTCCTTGCCTCTTGTGCTGTGCTCCGGCTGCCCTGACCTCCCAACCTTTCCCCTGGCACCTTGCCCTCTCGCCCTAGCAGATGCTAATCCTTAGTCATCCAGTAAGAGTCAAGCTTGCATTCGCTCCTCCAAGAAGACTTCCACTGCGAGTATGGTTCTCAAAACCCTCATCACACTATCTCCATATTAATTTGTTTCCTCTCTCCCTGTGCTCCCCCTCCCCCACATCCCCCCATTACACTTGTGGTTGCTTAAAATTAGGTTCTGTGTCTCGGTCAAGATTATATATCCGTGTGTTTTGAACAGTGTCTGCCATAAAATAAGCACTCATAAATCTGTGTTTAATGAATGAATAAGATTGCATTTTTAGTTCAGGCTTTTTAATTTACTTAATTGCTCTTTCCTCGTTTGTAAAATTGGGTAATGACTTCCTTACTAATTTTGATGGTCTGAATATTTAAGTGTCCAAGATAGATCTGGGCAGAGAAAAAGCACATAGACATTGCTATAACTCACCAATTTTCAGTTTACACAACTAAAGAAGGCTTTACTATTTTTGCAGCCTTCCCCCACCTTTTGAAAACAAATTTTTCCACTTTCCATTTAAAGTGCCACTTTTCCATTTTGAATATTTTCTTTCCTTTTAAAAATATTAGCTGAAAGATAGGGAAAAGACTTTGGATTCAGTGAGAAACAAACCAAACTTTTGCAAAGGCTTTGCTTATTCAAACAAAAACTGGTCTGTGAATCCCCCAAAGGGAGGTTGGGTGCTAACCTAATCTTGTTTGCTTTCCTATTTGGTATTCTTCTCTCCCAATCTCCCTCCGGGCTTTGAAAGGGATTACCAAACTGCACAAAGAACTGCCTTGATGGTCATGCTTATTTGGTGTTTCTGGTCTAACGGAAGAGTGATGTTGAAATAACAGAAATGGGCTTTTTTTTTTTTTTCATTTTAATTTTGATAGCTTAACAATTTGAGGAAGTTTGTCTTCCTCTCCAAAGAAGTGTTGCATAGAAACAGAAAACTGATTGAAAAAAAAGGCCATAATACTCCTTGGAAGAAACCAAAATGACCATTAGTTTAAATAATAGCCTCTATTTACTGGTACTGGGATGAGTGAATTTTCTCATTTATTCCCTTCAAGATGTGTGTGAAGTGTGTACTAGTACCATTACCATTTTTCACATAAAGAATGTGAGGCTAAGAATGGTGTAGTAGTAATTTGCATAGGGTTATATAGCCCTGAAAGTGGCAGAACCTATAGGCTAATGACCATATGGTATACTTTTCCCTCTAGAAGTGCCTGTTCATTTTTATATTCCCATCTCCGGAATATTATTTCAGGCCCTCACCATCTCACTCTTCAATTGTTGCAATGGACCTTCTACCCAAAGCAAGAGGAAGAGAAAGTTCTAGAAATTCCTTTCTTTGCTTCCCTTGATCATCACATAGTCCACACTAGAGAAATCTTCTTAAAACATTGCTATGATCTGACACTTGTCCTACACAAGTAATGCTGATGACTCCCATTGCCCACAGAACATACATCACATTTCTTTGTCTGTCATTCGAGGCTCTTCACCCTCTGCCTTGCGCTACTTGGTCTTTCCTATCTGTTGGTCCTTATACTCAAGGCCACAGCAAAAGGTTCTGTATCTAAAGCCTGCTCAGCTATATGCAGTGACCCTGCTTTTAAAAGGCCCAAAGGCCAGCCCATCTGCCTGCTGTGCATTTCTGAAACATCCCTAGGGCTCTCAAACTCTAACCCCATTTCACCTCTCTGTAATACCTCCCATCATTATTTGTCTGTCCAGATCCTATCACATTCAAATGACTGCTCAAGTTATTCATCTTTGATCATGTCTTTCCTGATCACCTTGGTCAGAAGTAATTTCTTTCTTTTTTGGCATTCAGGTAAAATTTATTTTGAACTATATATACATGGAATTATTCTCATATTGCCTTGAATAGTAATCTGTCTAATCTCCTTTACTAGATTCCAATCAACTGGAATATACAGAATTGTAAGAGTCAGAATAGGTTAGGTTATGGTGCAGTAACAACAACAAAAATCTCAGTGGGTTGCAATAGAAAATGTATATTTCTACTTAATGCTACATGTCCATCATCCCTGAACTTGGTTTACATAGCATCATTCTCCACCATGTGAAAAGTGGCTACTTAAAATAGAAAGGGGAAGGAGAAGGTAAATTGAGCACTAGTACTTAGGGCTTCTACACAGAAGTGGCATATAACATGTCACACCTATCTCTACCTTATTGTCCAAACCAAGTAATTGGTCAAGGATAACTTCAAGAAGAGTGGGGACATTCAAGCCACCATGGCCCTGGAAAGAGGAGAAACAGGATATTTATAAAGTTCCCTAATGACTACCACAGCCATCTTAGTACGTTCAGGCACTACAAGAACTAAGTCTTTCACCTACCTCTGCATTTCAGACATGTCTCTCCAAGACCATCTTCTTGTGCTTCTCTACCATAGCCAGTGTATAAAGATAGGACTGGGTGGGCAAACACTCCCCCTGCTCTGGCTTCACATGTCTCATAACCATGAAAGTACAAAGCCAAAAAGATGAGACAATCATGCCAGCACAACTCCAGTGGCCATATGACTCTGTTTCACACACAGCCAACATTGTCCTGCTGATAGCTACCAGGGTGAATTGGCTGATGTCTCAGCTGTTGACAGATCCAAAATCTCAGGGGCATACAAAAAATTAGCACGTCTTTCTCCATCACAGCTCTGCAGGCTGGCTGGGGTTTAGTTCATCTAGGTTGGCCTCCATTGGGTTGGGGTCCAAGCTTTGGGTTGGGTCGAGGTTGTTCCATGTGTCTCTCATCTTCTTGGAATAGCTTCTCAAGCAAGGTCTTCTCACGATGAAAGGAAGGGGCACAGAGTGCAAGCCCAACTGGGCAAGCACAGTTTATGCCTCTGCTTGAATTACATCTGATAACATCCATTTAACCAAAGTACAGCATAGACCCAAGCCCTAGATAAAGAGGTGGGAAATAACACTCTATCCACCATGAGACTAAGCGAGTCGCAGGGCCAAGGGGAGAGGAAGCATACTCCTCCGGTGGATGCAGTAGTGAGACAGTGAACATTCATGAACAATGATCTAATCTACCCCACCTGATGTAAAAATGGAAGAAATAAAGAATGTTTTTATGATAATATTTTTGATGCTCAAGCATTACTTTCTGAATTTTGATGCTCAAGCATTACTTTCTGACTAAGTGCACATCCATCAGAAGGATGTGCTATGTTCAAGCCGTGTACTCAAACTGACTTCCCAAACTATGCTTTTGAAAGCAAATTACCTGGTCTTCTCCCACTGCACATGACACAGAGAAAGTACTGGACCACTAGAAATTAGAAGGCTTCTGTGATGTGCTAGAACTTGGGGGGCTGTGTGGGACTCCAAGTCTAAATTATTTGAAGCATATGTGTCAGGTGTCACACGGCTGTACCAAGTTGTTGGCAGCAGCACAATTGTTACACAGCTCCAGCCAAACACTCTTAATGCAGGCACACAGGCTGTAACCGGAATATTGGAGGGGATCAGACTAGACTTCGAGACCTTTTGCTAGTACCAGCGGATCAGGGAAAAGGTCTCAACCATTTCCACTCTGAAGATACACTGGAGTAGCTCCCCAGCTGTAAAGGGAAGCTCCTGCTTACATATGAGAGATTAATTCAAAAATTTAATGAAAAATGAAATTAAAAGATAATACAAATCTTTTCATGAACTTATTGAAGTGCCCATATATAATCAAAAATTTGCTAGATATTAAATCTATAATGACATAAAGATGACCAATATATTTAGAATAATAGAGGCCAAGGAGAGAGGAAAGAGGGCAGATACAAGGAAATATTAATGCAAATCAGACTGCGTAGGGCAGAGCTCAGGAAAAGGGAATGATAAGTAAATTGTTTAAAATAACCCATACAGAGAACTCCTATTTTTATAGAAAAGCCAAGAAAATTAAGGAATTCAAAAGTTTCTGGATGGAGAATTTCTCAAGGAAAAATTACACTGACATATTCAGGAGTAATGGAATGGCAGTTTCTAACTTTAAATCCATTCTGTGGGTCTGAAACAAGCAGATCCAGAAGGCCTGCAGGAAGCTTGTCAGAACAGGAGCTGGGCCTGGAAACTCCATAGTGCTAATTGTGATACTAAGCTCTGTTATTTATCACAGGATCATAATTGGCATCCCCCAACTTGTATACTCTGTGGTAAGGTAAATTTTTACTTTCTAAACAAATTTTTATTTGTCTAAACAAATGGCTGCAAATGTTCTTGTGTGGATCATTCCCCCTGAAAAAAGGATACTAACTATTCCTGTGGGACTGGGCTGACCTTCCAGGGTTTGAAGATCACATTTTGTCTTCAGCTTTTCAGACGTGGAGGTGAAAGTCAGTTAGGGTGAATACTGTTTGCTGGTGTCCTGGTCGCTTCCACCTTTTGCATTCAATAACATAGTTGAAGAGATCTCTGTGATAATGGAAACATTCTGTATCTGTGCTGCCAGAGTGGCCACTAACAATATGTGGCCATTGAGTGTGTGACATGTGGTTAATGAGACTGAAAAAAATGAATATTTAATTATATTTAATTTTTATTAACTTAAATTTAAATAGCCATATGTGGCAAGTGGCTGCCACATGAATAGCAGAATTCTAGAGTTTACAGAGTCCTCTGAAACTCCACACTCTTTTAAGTACTGGAAAGCAGCTCACAAGGCCCCCATTCTGCAAATGCATACTCTCATTGCCAATAACTGCATGCCAAGGAGCAAATGGCAGTATCTTAGCAGCTCTTTCAGTTTTCAAAGGAAAAAAAATTTCTCCTTCTGGGCAGACACCTGACTGTGCAACCGTTGCAGAGAGACAATTTAGTTCAGAATTATGTGCCACCCTGACTCTACCTGGCAGGTGCCTTCTGTGTTGGCTCTTCTATCTGCAAACTTGAGAAAGATGACAGGGTTTTAAATGATTAACTCCTCTGGGCCACATTACTTAATTATACAGTACATCCAGGGATAGGCACATGGGTCTTTTATGGTAAATGATATGACGGTCTTAAAAACTCATTAATATGTCATTAACCAAGCAGACATTTACTAATTAAACAATTAGCCCCTCTGTTCTTTTCCTTTGTTCCTCCCAGAGATGCTTGGTTACAGAGATCCCCAATTTAGCAGAAGGTCCCCCCTTCTTTTCCCAGGGAAAATCACGCATAAAGCAAACTCAGAGACTAAATGATCTCACCAGATTTTTTTCCAAGTTAGCTACAAAGAAAATCAAAGCTGACTTCCATAGCATAAATCAGTGTGTGTGTTGGTCTAGTTTAAATAAATCATTCTGATTCGTAAACCAATTTTAGATATACTTGAAATAGCATCCACCATAACTGGCATAAACACTGAACATACAAAACTACATATCCCAGTTAAATAAATACAAATAGACAAGATTAATGACTTGAGATGTGTTATTACGATTCATCATATAAAGTCGGTACCAAAGAAATCTGTACTGTTCTTAACTTTGTCTCTCAGAAGGTTTTTAATGTCCATAGGCTACCTGCTAATTTTAGTTTAGTCATATCTGTGGTGTTGAAAACTATGCTAAACTGCAATACAATGGGGATTAACTAACATATCAAAATAAAAGAGCAAATGTTCTCTGAAACAAATGTCTTTTGTGTATTTTTTAAAAGTAAACTTAAAAGTTTTAAATTCAGAGTAGCAATTTCTAAGAACATTGAGAAACATTGGAACACACGCATATTGTTTTTAGATACATTCTGGTTATATGTTATTATGGTTATATGCTCAACTCAACAATTGTGGTTACTTTTATCAATCTCCTGCTGACTAAGGTACTGAACATTTAGCAAAGGACCAAAAGCGGGGTCATATCTGGATGATCCAGGTGATGGTGAAAGAATACAGTGGAAATGGCAGAGCTCTAATGAGAGGAAGTTCTAAAGCTGGCGCTTTGGCTCTGAGTTGGTCACTGTGTTTTGCTTTCATAGTTTTTCTATTGGCTTCTCTTTCCTTCTTCCAGGTAAGCAATGAAGCTGAGTTATTATACTAGCAGCAAAGCATATCTAGATAAGAATCTCAAGAGGTCTAATCTTGTGGGGGAGAAGTAAATTGATTATCCACGCTGTGAAATGGGTATAGAAGGGGTCCTAGGGACATTTAGCATTGTACCTAGGACACCTATAGCATCAGGAAAGCACACTACACGGAGACAACATTGCTTCTCAAACTTTGTCTCAAACCAGAGGCAGCTTTGTAGTAAAGCTTATGCCTCAGGAGCCTTCACTGGCTTAGGCTCTGGGAGAGAGTGCTAGGTGGGGAGGGGAAGTCAGGCTGCAGTGAGAGAGCATCCTTTATCAGTACTCCAATACTCGTTATACTTTATAAGATCTCCCATGTCCAGTTGCATACTGGCATTTCTTCTCTCATTCTACATAAAAATTGACTTTTGTATTAATTTATATTGATCACTTTAAATGGACTTTCTGCTGGCAGAACAAGACTTGAAAACTCCAGTTCCACATAGAAAGTATTGAGCTGGGCATCAGAGGACCTGGTTCTCCTCACCTCTGCATCACTAAGGAGCCCTGTGGCCTTGGGAAAGCCAATCTCTCCACCCTCGCTTGGCTAATCTGTGAAAAGAGAGAAGAGTGGAGAGAAGACCAGATCATCAGTATGCAAAATGTAGACCAAGGAAGAGCTTTAGAAAGGCAGAACCTCAAATCACACCTTGGACCGCCTTAGCCAGAATTTTCATTTTAACAAGATCCCTAGGAGATACACATTCAGCTTGAAGTCTGAGAAGTTCAAGCACAGAAGTGGTCTCTTCTAAAGCCCCTTCCAGATCTAAAATCCCAGTGTTGAAGTGGGTAGAAGGACGCATGGAAATTAACTGAAATCTTTAGGAAAAAAATGTAAAATTAAACTTTAGCTCAATTTTACCTTCTCCTCACTATCCCCTCATCCCCAGCCACTCCCAAATTTTCCTCTCATCCTCTTGGCCAATCACATATTGACTATCACACATATCGTTTGGTCTATCTAATTTCTTAGAATAAATTCACTGGTGCATTTTACCTCTGTTTAACCACTGTGATTTTTTTATGAGTTGCTGTGGTCTGAATATTTGTGTCCCCTCAAAATTCATATGCTGAAATCCTAACTTCCAAGGTAATGGTATTAGGAGGTGAGGTCCTTTGGATTAGTGCCCTTATAAGAGAGGCCCAAGGGAGCTCATTTGTCCCTTCCACAGGACACAGAAAACAGGTGCCATTCATGAACCAGAAAGCAAGCTTTCACAAAACACCAGCTCTGCTGGCACCTTGACCTTGGACTTTCCAGACTCCACAACTGTGAGAAATAAATTTTCATTTTTGATAAACTACTCAGTCTATGCTATTATGTCATAGCAGCCTAAACAGACTAAGAGATAGGTGTAGTTGAAAAGCTTTGAAGACTCAATAAATACATCAAATGACAATTATATGCTGTCTTTAAGTCACAGTGATTTTCTGTAAAAAACAAAATACAGATTATAATTCAGATCATTGACATTTTCTCATGTCCTTTGAAACAGTCTTCTTTTTTAAAATATATATATTTAATGTCTCCAACTTTGGAGGGAAATTACATCTAAGGCTTTTATATTAAATGAAAGTAAATAACTTTGGGAAACAGAATACTTGAAGGTATGACCCAATTTTTCTGGAAATTGACATAGAACTGTCCAGTGACAAGCCTTCTTGTAAATTCTAACTTAACACTGCAAGACCATTAGGATATATTTGGGTTAAAAAACTCTGTTAGACAGATGGACTCTAAGTTTATATGATTTTTTTTTTTTAAAAAAGCCTCACAAGACTGCATTTCATGTTTGTGCAACTCACATGTCCTTACCTGTACAGGTAGCTATACTTATATGCAAATAGGCTTAGAGATAATTTAAGAGCTCTAATCAGCATATACTTTGAAAAACTTTGATTGTTAAGGAGGAAAATGAAAGTCATCAATAAACATAGTTCTAACTTGCATTAGTTATGGATTCAGAGAAATGTAGCTCAGATTCCAGTAAATACCTGTAAAACAAGAGAAAAGCTATTCAACATTTCAACACTGGAAAACACTTGCGTGAGAAACTTTTTCATAAAGAGAAGATCAATCCCCCTCCACTGTCTGAAAACAAAATTAATTACCACAGTTGGCAGAAGATAAATGGTTCCAATGTACAGAATTGTGTAATTACAGCAGCTGCAGAGCTGGAAACCAGCTCCTAACTTTGAACCTCAACCCCAGCTTGACATTTCTCCCCACGTTCAGTTCTGCCACCAGCAAGCATGTTGAAAGTTCCCTTGTCCTGCCTCCATAATTACATGTTGGGTTACAGAAGTAATCACTGGCTCCACTGCCTGCATGAAACCTTATCATCCTCTGGTTTGCAAAAGGTATGCTGTATCGTCTTTTGAAGTGTTGAAATCTCCAGAGAGAAAAATTTATTAGGGGAAAGTTACTGTTATGGCAACAAAATTAATTCTGCCACAACATGTCAAATTAACCATCTTCCTAAGGACTGGAGTCAGAGCCAAGTTCAGAAATGGAAAAATATTCAGTACCAATTTCTTAAATGTCACTCTACGTTCAAGTAAAGCCAAGGTAAACATCACGATTTATCTCAACGTTCCAATGTTTACTCCAGTACAACACTGGCTGGAAAACAAGAGGTTAAGAACTAAAGAAATTCTTCAAGCAATTTTCTCTTTTCTTTCCCCTTTCCAAGCAGCAAGGAAGTTGTCAGTTAGGCTCTGTGGAGATTTTGGTTCTCCCTTTGAAGCCAAGAGGAAACTTTTTAATCTCATTTTTAATTTTAATCCTTTAAAATATGTGATTTAGAAATGTACAAGTTAAATTTGGCAGGAGACCCTACCAGTAGAAGTAAAGCAGTTTCTTTCGACTTTACAGTGCTAAAGGAGCTCAAAGCTGGCCACCTAAACTATCCAGATCCCTCAGCCACAAGCTGCAATCTACTGATTTTTAAAATTCCCCTCATCAAAAATGTTTAGAAGAGCAAAGTACACAGTACAAATAAGGAAAGTGACAAGGTACTATCAAAGAAATGCACTCACGCTTGAAAATATATTCACAAATCAGTTTGCTTTTTCTGCAAGGAAGAAAAAAAATCTTCAAATTTTTTAGGAAAGTTTTTATTCAAAGGGAATTTCATCTGTTCAGTGTCAAACATTTACAAGTTACTACATTTAGGGTCTCAAATCACTCGCTTTAGATGTACAGCTGTATATTCATAGTATTCTCATATGATTTATATCAATCAAAAGAAGATAGATCTTGTTCAATAGTGGTATCCTTGTGCCTGATAATGGTTTTCTGGTTACTATACCTGTATAAGAAAACCACTCCATACTTAGCAGAATAAAACAACCGTCATTTTATTATAGTCACACGTGCTATGTGACAAATTCGGAAAGGATACAGCAGGAATGGTTTGCCACTGCTCCATGATATTTGGGCACGTAGCTGAGGAGACTCAAGTCTACAGGCCACTGACTAGATGGAGCCTAGAGTTGTGTGGAGGCTCATTTGCACACATATCTGGTGGTTGATGCCAGCTGTCAGCTGGAACCTCCACTGAGACTGTGGACCAGAACATGTGCATGCGGCCCCTCCACGGACTTCTTTGAGCTTTCTCCCAACATGGTGGCTGGATTTTAAGTCAAGATCTAACATAGAAGATGGAAGGTGCCAGTTTCTTAAGACCTGGTCCCAGTAACTGGCATGGCATCACTTCTCTTATTGATCAAGCAGGCACAGAGTCCAGATTCAAGGTGATGGAACCACATCTCTCAATTAGGGTGTGTTAACAATTTGTGAACCACAACAGCACACTCATGCTCTCATCAAAGACATGACTGTTGGCATTTACTTCAGACTTCTTCTGCACATTTCAATGTATTTTGTCTCTCTAATTTCTATTTAAGTTCATTGCTCACAGCTTTCTATAAAGCTCTTGCCTCCTGCCCTCAGCACTGTTCTGTTTCCTTATTATCTACCCAGTTCACAACCTGATACCAGATCCTCAGATCTTCTGCCCTCACCTAATGGGTGCCAGTCATTAATCAGTGAGGCTGTGGTGCTTGCTGAATGAGAAGAAAAAGGAAAATGAGCCACACTTAAGGGGGACCTGAAAGGGTAGCAGCTAAGAGATTGGATAGAAAAGCTCTCCATAGTCACCAAGATCCAACAAGATAAATCACACCACCGATTTCTGAAAGGAAACCAAGGCAAATCCAGTTCATTTTTAATGTTAATTTATTATAAGCTTAAGTGCTAACTGGTCCAAATAAATTGTCATGGCCAATTTTCATGCAGTAAAAACAAGTAAAACTTTTATGACAATCATATAGAAATAGCAACAAAAGGTCTGAAGATGTAATTTTTAAACATTCTCAAATGGAAATTTCTACAGAACCCAAATAGAAAGTGATAAAAATTGTTTAACATAATTAATATGTATTTCTTAATTGGAAATGTATAACGTTTGCTTACAATACCACTAATCAGTAGAATAATGAGTGCACTTTGGAAATAAAATTTGTAATTGAAAGTTATGGATTAGCCACATCAACCTTACCTATGATATTTTATTGATGTTTATGTTTGTTTTTACTTCTTTTTTGTTGCACTTTGTTTCTTCTGGTGGGGGGGTGGGTAGTTATTCTTGTTGCACAATACCAAGAAAATACTTGCAAACTTTGAAAGAGTAGATGCAGGATTTTTAAGCCAATTTACCTTGCATTATGGAATATCAACCCCATTTAATATATGTTCTGTAATTTAAAATACTTTTTCCATTCCTTTTTGGATGCTAGCCTGGTGTTTCCATTGACCATGATGATGTGCAGGTGACTAGAGATGCAACTCAGCTTTGCGTGGTTGTATTTTGAGGCTATAGGCTAAGACTTTGGAATAAAAAAAAAGTTCTCAGTAGCATCTGAGATTCTATGGTCACCTGTCTGTTAGGTTTGTAGTACACAAGAAAGTGAATCAACCCATCAAGGGCCATAATAATTTTTGGAAAAGTAGAGAGCATTGGGGAAACTGCCCTGCAGGACTGGATGAGCCAGATGAGAACCACTCATCTACAGCACAGTACGAATTTACTAAATTGAGAAAGTCTAACAAACTCCCTAAAAACATTGTAAAATATAAATCACTTGTAACCAACACTTCCCAGTAATCTAGTATCTTGAGAAATGAGAGTTCTTTCTTCATGGGAAGAGAAACTTGGTAGCAGATGACCTAGGGTTACTTGAAGGTCTCTGTACTGTTTCAGCAGCAAACATGATGTCCAGGAGATTTGACTGCCATCATGGTTTCAAAACTAGAAGTCTAGAAGGTTATTCCAAGAATGAATGAAAAACACATTGATCTTTGAGTTAAAGCATGCCACAGAAGTATCATAAGGGTGGAGAGCCTTGGAGGTGGGCAAATGCCAACAGTAGGAATTATTCAGTGACTCAAAGCCCCACGGTCTCCATTCTATGGCAAGATTAGCCCCATTCTCCTAGATGAAACACATGACAGGGTGGAGAATCCCCAGGATGTGTAGGTCAAGGAGATAATTCTGTCACTGGCTATCCCATAGAAGGAGAGGTCAGCAAAGAGGATCAGGGAACCATGCAACCATATCAAACATTTTAGATGCCATCACAAACTAGGGTCAGGGCTGCATTCTGTTACTGAAGTTAAATGCAGGAGAGACAGAGAGAGAATAAAGCAAGCTGTCTGGGGCTCTTTGGCTGCACCATCATCATTGCCTTAGCTCTGAACAGTGAATGTCTCAGAGTCTTTCAGATAAGGTGTTTCCAAAGGTTCCAGGGTTCTTCAGATGAGGCCTTCACACTTCTCTTATTTAGTAATGCTTAGTACCTAGTTGATCTCACTCCAATGGCTTTATAAGGTAAAGACTCTCAATTTTAGATCACTAATCCAGACCTATTCCAATGTTCTAATCTCACAATCTCACATATTCAGCTGTCTCATCAAAAGCTCCACTGCATACTTAATAGACCTCTTGAAATCAGCATTGCAAGAAGAAATGCTGCAGTGACTCCTTCTCCTGAGGTCAGAGCTCCAAAAGATAAAGTCCCATTGTGAGAAGATCACTATGCTTCTTACTTCCAACCCAGTGTTTAGAAACTGTGCTTACAGATTTGCTTCCAGACAAACTGTTCACAATAGAATCACTGTGATTGCCTCCACACCCTCAGACTCCAGCTGTGCATGAATGACAGAACCCCAGACTGCTCAGGATTGGGTAATAGAGGAGACACTCCCTTATATCCTTTATAAGTGACTAAGATGGCAGGTGTGTTGATCATATCTACCATGGGCAGGAACAATTCAAGTGATACGATATGAAATAGCATAGTCACAATAAACATTGTGCAATGAATTCCTGTAAGTATGCCTATGAATGACACCGGGATAATATCAATGCTGAAGTAATGGCTAAAATCCAGTAAAACTAAAAAGTATCTTAGCTGCTGCTGGAGAAACATGGAAAATGTCCTCTAGAAGTAGTAATGCTTGAAATGTGTGTAGAAAAACTAACACTTTGGAGAGAGGGATGAAAAATACTGGATACTCTTTCCAGGAGAATGTATATATACATAGTTTTGGGAATTGCCCATACAATTTTAAGGGTTTCATGAAACATTCAGATTCCAAAGAAAGGGTTAATGAGTTTAATTAGCATGCACAACAAACAGAAAAAGAAAACAAAGATGGTTATCTCTGTACTTGAAGATTAGAAGGCCTTAACAAAAATTCCTAAATGAAGACATGAGTTGAATAAGCACTTTTTGGTGAATGGAGAAGAAAATGGGAACCATGATGATAAAAATGGGTAAGAACTAGACATGTCACAATAAAGCTTCCAGCATTGAAGAGAGTTGTATCACTTTCAACATGAGATCTGTTTATGGTTAGCCAAATTAGCAAATATTTAAATCAGCGACTTGTGTCCGTTTTAATCAGATACTAACTTTTGTCTTTCAGTCTTAGGATGATTATTGCCTGCATAACACTTTTACTATCTGCCTTTTTAAGAAATGTTATGCTCATTCTTGCTCATTTCTCTCCACCTTGTCTTACCCATTACCTTACACATAGTTAATGCTTGATTAATGTTTTTTAAGTCTAATAATAAAAAAAGATAATCACTCCAAGTCACATAATTCACCAGATGCAGAGCTGGCACTAAAAACATCACTGTCTTAGTCCAGTCCAGTTTTCCATACATCATGCTGCAATTATAGGCCATGCACCAACATGCACCAACATGCAGTGTTAGAAACAGAATTTAAAGCAAGAAGATATCCTAGGAATCTTTTCTCTTTTTCCTGGTGGTAATCTGTGATCTGAAGAGAAGTGTGGATACAGGAGATTTAGGAATTGTTTTAGATTGGGTTTGATATTAAAGCCTTGTTTACAATCAAGAGACTTTAGGAGTCTAGATTGATGTGTATGAGCCACTAAAACTAGAGATAGCCGCATTGTTTAGGTGGGGAAAGATGATATAGTCAAAGGGAGTGAAAAGATTGGGTAAAATGGAAGGGGATGTGGGTCAGGAGGTGAGAGACACTGAGAAGTATGTTCAGTGGAGGTGAAGAAGAGGGAGAAATGACAGACAAAGCAGTAGGGCTTGTAAGGAGCCTACCAACTCCAAGATTTCAGAAGTGGAAGGTGGCACAGGACGTGCAATTCTAGAGGGTGGCAGCTGTATAGTGGAATGAGATGTTGAAAAGGCTGAAACTCTGGGTTTCAGTAGGAAAGTCAATGCCACAGAGAATGATGGTGAGAAAGGAAGAAGAATATGAACCAAACATGCTGGGTCAAACAGACCCAAGTTTGACTCTAGCCATACCACTTAACAGCTGTTTGTCTTTGGACAAGTTGTTCAACCCCGTGAGCTTCATTCTCCTCCACTATAGCATAGAAACAATAAGTAGACACCTTTTAAAGTACTGTGATAAATAAATGAAGTAAGGCAGGCAAAGTGTTCAGCATAGCACCAGTGCAGAGTAATTCCTCAGCAAATGCTACAAAATATCCTCAGGAGCATAAAATTCCAATGTGGGGAGCCCTACAGAGCAGCTGCAATGATTTGAAAAGGGGGCATAAAGAGGCACTTGGGGACTTTAAAAGATAAGAAATGTGGAAAAGTTGGCAGTGTTGTAGAAAGATCTTTGCAAAGTCTGTGACTCCACTGAAAATGGACAGGGAAAGCAAGTGTCTGTTAAGACATGAGGGCAAAGGAAAAATGAAAATGAGAAATGGGTTTAAGATAAACAGAATGTCTTCAGAGTCAATCAGGGACATCATAAGTCACAATGAAAAGGGGATAGAGAAATGCACGAAGAAGGGATGGGAATGGAAATTTTAGCTGTCATGGGCACTGGAAAGGATTAGAAGTTTCTATCTCCTCTCACCATTAAGACCCGTGAAATGTCTCCATTTAACAAAAGAAAAAATAAGCATCTGATTCTTGAAAATCCAGGGCCTGAGTATTTGTGTTCTGTTATCCCAAGAGCCAAGAACATAAAGTCAAAAAGAAAAATCATGTAAGACACCATCACACACTTGCTCACAAAGCCAAACAACCTTTCACTGAAGACATCTGGTCCTTGAAACTAGAAAGATACTACATAGGTCATTTTATGTGTTGTGCTCTCTCTCTCTCTCTCTCTCTCTCTCTCTCATTTTTCCACCACTATGCTCACTATGCTCAGACCTCTCAAACATGTTTTAATAGTCATGGTTTAACATTAATAAGATATTTGACCTTGACCTGCTAAAAGTACAGATTATTTTCCACCTCAAAATACTGATGATGGTATTATGTAAGTAGTATTAATCTGTTGAAAAGGAGAACAGGGGAAAATTTCTTCCTAGAGAATTCTTAAAAATATGAAGAATCCATGTGGAAGGACTGTGGATTCCACCACCCTTAGCTACAAATTCACCTATTTCTATTCACTGGAGAGATCTTCCACCACCCTTTTGTCTACTACTTCACAGTAAACACTTCTAGATTTTACTGAGCTTTTATTTTCTATTCCTTCACTGCCATCCAAAAACAAATTTGCCAGCGTGTTTCATGGTACATCACAATGGTGTTTGCAAGTTTACGCCTGGAAGATTGGGGGGGAAATCTACCTTTAGGTCATATCATTTGCATATGAGGACATAATACCATTTAAATAAGTGAAAACCACAGCCTTCCAACATAAAACCAGCTATTAAAATATTGCCATAAGCAAACTACTGAGTCTTACACTGACTGCACAAAATGGTAAAGGATGGAAGGGCAGGTCACTAAAACACTATGGCTCTAATCTTTTCCATAATCCTTTACACTCATGGATTTCTCCATATTCTTTTTGGTAAGTTTTATAAAAATCACTTTTAGGTTTTTGGAAAATGGAACATAAAGTGAGTAGTTTGTTAAAAATGAGTTACATGGAAGAAAGAACAGCAACTAAGATTTTTGCGATTAATTTGATAGACTTCCAGTAGGAAGTATTTAGTTTATCTGCACACAGAAAATTAATATTAAAATATTCATACCCCAAGGCTACCAGCAAAAGCAGATAACAGCTGTTGGTCTAAAATGTGGCTTTATTATGCAGAGATTGGAATAAGCTTGTAATTATGAATTAAAGCTAGAGCAGTTAAAAAAATGTTGAGGAGGTTTTCTAACCCCAATATTTAGAATCAGTCTTCTGTTAAGAAATAACGTGTTCACACCATTTCCCTCAATAAGCTTTCAAGTGGTATCAGCAATAGCAGACTTGCTTTTGTTCACCTCAAAAAGAAATGTGCAATAGATCCTTCACATAAATTTTTTAATGATTTTTTTTTCCTAAAGCAGGTTTGAATATCTTGTACTGAGCCCATATTCCAAACAAACAAAACCCTACTTTAATAATTATTTTAGGACTAAAAAAATAGATAATACTATTTAAACAAGGTTTAAAATAATTATTTTGGTTAATAATGCAGATGACGAGTTTTCTGCCTACATGTATTATTCTTTTTGGGATGTGACACTACTACAACAGAGAATATATTTTTTAATGTAGTCACAATATCAGATTAACAAAATGAGGCATTAAAAATAAAATAATTTTCCTATGTTAAAATCATGAAATTAAGAATGCATTTTAATTGCATTCTAATGGACAGGAAAAAAAAAGATAATCTCTTTTTTTCTATGGTTCAATTAATAATCCACTGAGAATTGTGACTTTAGTTTGAAGCAATTTACTTTAACTAACATAAACACTCTCTCTCTCTCTCTCTGTTACACGCACGTGTGTGCGTGTGTGCGCGCATGCAAGCACACACGCACACACGCACACACACACACACCCCACCTAAGCAAATTCCATCGAACAGAGTAAAGCACAAAATGTATTACCCATCTACCTCCTCTGTCACTGCTCCTCCATTACAATCTGTTAAAAAGCTGGGTGGATTATTAGTGAAAAAAATAAATAAATAAATAAACTATGATTTAACGATATGAATAGTGACTAAGAGAAGCTTTTGCATTAATGTGACACATTTCATTGAGATAAAAGCATTTTAAAAATATTTTCTGACATTAAGTGTTATTATCCTTTCTTAAAAATGAAGTTAATGGGACATAGAAACTATATATTAGACCCAAGATCTACAGATTTGTTAAAATGAATAACAGTTAAGTATTACAGAAAAAAAAAAAAAAGATGAGAAACTTTGTGTCAATTATTTGCTATGATATGAAATTTCAGCTAAATTATGTTTCTTGGTATAATGAGCCATATTTCCATGCTACTTTTTTCTTTCTACTAATGCAAACACTCTTCCTCCCTTTCTGTAAGATGTGCCTAGAGAACAAAAGGAAGGACAAACACACTAACTCTATCCTCCAGCTCCCATCTTTCTGGGTCAGATGAGAATAAGGAAGAAAAGCAGACAGCACGCAGACACTGCAACTGTTCCTGTAGCTCTAACCAGCACATGCAAATGAAAGGGAGAGTAGAAACAATTATCTGGATGGTATATATTTTTTGAAATGAAAATCATTATTTTAAAATAATCCTAATAGTAGAGCTGGATTGAAAAAGGAGAATAGATAAAGTGATCTGTGTTATACTTTCTATTCGACACCTTTGAAAGCTGCATGCTACAGTACACTTACTCCGTTCCTAGAGTGGAACAGCGGGAACAGAGTGTCAGAAGATGAAAGACAAACCACACCGCAGCAAAAAGTCCCCTCCCTATCCTCCATGGAGCTCCAGTAATACGTCCACAATTTAGTGTAAATGAACAGGCCTCTAAATCCCTTCCCTGAGTGAATGCCAAACATGAAAACAAGTTGACCTCGAATATTAAAAGTAACCTGTTATTTTTTTATCACTATATCAGCAAATACAATTTGCTCATAATAAAGATAATTTTCCTGTTATCCTTAACAGGAAACAAGAGAAACTTTGAAACACGTAATCAACTTAAACCCTTCTTCTAACAAAGCAGTTATAACACAAAAACTTAGAATCTAAATTTTTCTTAGACATAACTTTTATAACTCAATTATAAGTGATCATAAAACACAAAGGGGTATATCACTTTTTCAAAAGACAAAGTAAACAGTACAATAGTTAACGTAAGTACGTAAGTTAATATCTTAACCGTTTAAATTAGATAACCACATTGACATTTTAATTAGAAGTTTGTGGGGAGTATTAAACAGCAATGTAAATATTAAAAATTTTTCTAGTTATATTGTGGCATCGTTTTTTTATTTATCCGCATGAAAAACTGAGGTAGGTAAGCACCATCATCACTCTCTGATGAAGAAATGGACACTGTGGTCAAGAGTTTAGCCAGAGGACTTAGGCCAGGTAAGACATACTTAAGCTTTCAGTTTTTTCTAAAACATTTGAGAGAATTGACCAGAAAAGATTTTGATTTCTGTTTATTGCCAGAATCTCACCCATTTGTATTAACTGAACACCTTTCTTTGAGGATAGCACTCCGCCTCAAAGACATCATGCACTCTTCTAATTGAGCCCCTTTGGGGGAAAGTATCGTTTAAATATAACAATATACTCAGAACCCTAAAATAATTTGATCTATAATAAATTCTTAAGCAAGGGAGGGAGACCAGCCTGGGGACCCTGGGAGGGGAAGATTGCCAGGTAGGAAGTCAGAGATTCACAAGGAAGTTGTAGAAGCTTCTTCCCTGGAGACTTTTAAAAATAGACTAGACAGCCTCTCCATACAGTGGTGTAGGAGGCCCTATTATACTTTGCTATTAGATAACTCCACTATAGGTTTCCTTAGAATGAATTTTGAAAGAAAAAAGAAAAAAAAAAAAAGAGAGAGGAGGGGGAGGAAAAACCACCTGATGTGAAAAAAAATTAAAGAAATTCCTTTGATAGTGAACTAAGTCTGTTCATTATAATATGCATTCCCTGATTTCTGTAATTCTTGATTTTAAGCGTAAAGTCTTAAAGGGAGTTAGATTTTAAGAGCTATTTGATTCCACTGCTTTACATTTTTATCTACATTTTATATTACTATTTAGTTTACTGCATATTGTGCTATTGTTAGAACTTCAGTACATACCACGTCAAGCAGAAATTGAAAGTTGTAGGGATATTTTGCTTATTTCCCTAACTGAACACCATAATTCTCAATATAATTGAATATATATATATATACACACACCCATACATATGTATGATTTAATAATAGCTTTTCAAAGAAAATGAACAACATTTTAAATATACATAATTTTAATGAATAAACTATGAAATATATTTATCACAAATTTCCTACAACTGTCTTCTTCAATCATGATTCAAGTTTGAAACAAATTATTTTTCTTATTTAAAAAAAAGAAAAAGAATTCTGAGTTCAGAATGTATTCTTGCCCTTACACAGAGCATCTCAGAGACAAGTGATTTTTCATTGCCCATGCTCAAAACTCTGACCACCATTTTACCTTTACGACTGACAGTGTATATTTGAGGCCTTTTGGGAGACCACTGATATTTCTCCTGCATTTGCCATTTGGTTAAACTCATCATTTCTTTCTTGAATGACCTATTAGTAGCATTTAGAGAAGCTTCTCTTGAAAGTAAACTAGTTGCTTTGAACAGATAATGTTAAGCAGCTGAAAAATAGTACTAATTTGACCATATCACAACAACTTCTAGAAAGTTCTACAAGCTATTCTAAAGGATTTGGCAATTCTATTGCTTTCATAAGTTTCTGCATATAATATTTTTAATTTAATGCATCTGCAGCATCACAGAGTAATCTTTTTCAAAACATTTCAAAAACCTTAATGAGGGGTCCAAATTTAACTTAAAATTAAGTAAGGAATAACTAGCAAAAAAAACACAACTAATATGTTCATCAACTATAGAGATGTCATCTACACAAGGCTAATTTGCATATATATGTACATACTATAAGTACATCATGACATAATTTTCTATCTAGCAGCTGACAACATTTTTTGACCCCAATTGTGAATTTATCTATATTTTAATAAATGTTAGTCAAGGGCATAGAATGTTCTACACAATACAGAGCTTTAGGTAACATTCTAAGCTTTTCAAAGCATCACATATACTTATCCTCTGTATTAGTTTTCTATTGGTAATGTAACAAATTACCATAAACTTGGTGTCTTAAAATCTTAGAGTTCCAGAAGTCAGAAGTCTAACATGGGTTTCACTGAGCTAAAAACTCAAGGTGCTTAAAAAAAAAAAAATCAAGTTGTTGGTAGGGCTGGCATTTCTTTCTGGAGGCTTTAGGGAAGACTCTGTTTCTTTTCCTTTTCCATGGTTTTAAAGGCTGCCACATTCCTTGGATCCTGACCACCTTTGTCCATCTTCAAAGCCATCAATGGCAGGGAGAGGCCTTTTCAGATCACTTTACCCTGCCTGGCTCTGCCTTCCTCTTCCACTGATAAGAACCCTGTGACTGCATCTGTTCTACCTGGATAATATAGGATAATTTCCTTATTTTAAGGTCAGCTGAGTAGCATATGGAACCTTAATTCCTCTTTACCATGAGATGTAACATATTCCCAGATTTCAGGGATTTGGATGTGAATTTTGGGGGAGTGGGGGGAAATAGTCTCCCTACCCCCCACCCCCCAACCTATACTACAGATTTATTATAAATTCCCTTATTACTGAAAAGTATTTGAAAATGTACATATACCCGGGGGTGGGGGAGAGAAATGCAGGCTGGCATCTCCACAGATGAGCCTGTAGGGCTTCTTGCAGAGCACAACGGGGACAGAGGAGGAGATGGGGGCTCAGCCAGAGGACAGCATCCAGCCCTCTGGGCATCAAGGTAAGGCACAGAGCTCCCAGGAGTTCTAGAATTCAAATTCAAACATGGCCTTCCAGGTTGTTATAGTTTGTATTTGTCAAAGTAGGAGAGTAGGACATATTTATTTGAGAGTTTGTTAGTTTGATTTATGACTTTTAAATATTTACACGCAGACTATGTGGACGTCCATTTGTATATTCCTTCCTGGAGGCCTTGAAAATATTAGAGGCCAGTCTCTCTTAGGTATCCTCATTCTGACATTTTAGCTCAAATTAAATTTGCACATCCATAAAACAAGTTAACATTTTTCAAAAAACAGTTTTTTGACATATACAAGAATGTATCTAATTTCTTTCACCTTAATACAAACTATTCTCTGAGACTACCAAAATGTGTTAAATTTAGTATTTGGAAGACCTGGATGATTTTAGCTTCATTGTCTTATTACCTGTTATTGTTCACGTATATATCTGGGTAAATAAGGGATCCTGGCTAGTTTATTTATGGTGGGAATCCAGGAGAAACCATGAGAACTCTGGAGACTTAGGATGAGCTAAGCATAAAGATTCACCATTAAGGAGCTAAGAGCAGGAAAGAGAAATGGGGCCACTCCAAGAAATAGTGATCAACTTTCATCATGGTTTCCCTGAATTGTGAAACAAAATCTAGAGAATCCAGGACATTTTGAATTGGCTTTCATACTTATTCATTTAGTAAATGAACAAAATTTTAATTTGGGAAAAAGTATTTCCAGAAATACACATCTATGGTCTTATTTAGTGACCAAGAGCAAATCCATCCAAGCTTGGTCTCGTGGACTAACATCAACCCTGATTAATGTGCAATCATCTACAATTAAGAGTCAATGTTATTCTTAATATATCGCCTCAGTGCGATATATTTTTATCTATCTGTGTTACTGAAAACAAAGAAAATAATTCCAAGTTACTTTCTTACATCTAGCCTCTTTTTGGAGATCACTCTGGAAAGAACAAACATATTTCTAATTTCTTATTGATTATGACTTCCACTCATTCTGGATAACAATCATATAAATTTGATAAGGTTCATGCCTTTTAGTTTGAGCCATTAAAAAAATCAATTAGTCTTTGTTTGGTAGAACTATCATATATGTGTATACACACACACACACACACACACACACACACACTATTGGATTGTTCTCTCTTGTAAGACTGTTTGATTCTGTCTCCTGCCAAAGAATGGAGGGAATTTAGCCACCTCCAGAAAATTACTAAATCTTAGGAAGTATTTTACAAAATGTCATTCTTTACTTAATAAAGGGCCAGATTCATATTTCATGAGTTTCCTTTCATCTGACAGAGCTGTGGAGTTTGTAATTGGGTATATAAAGCCATCAGTCTTCTAGAACCATCTTTAGCTGAGCAAGCCCCAAAGCATGGTCCATTCTGCTCAGATCTGATCAGCATCTTTATAGCTTATCAGCCTTGGGGTTCAATTTTGTTTTGGATGCTTTTATAAATGAGCACAATCACTGGTGAATCTGTTCTTCCAGATTGCAAAGAGAAAAATCGAGAGGGGAACTTTAGTAGATTACTGTGTCATTGAGAATAAAGTACAAGCACAAACGCACCTAAAGTAGTCTCGGGAATGATTTTGTCAGGCGTACATTTTCAGTTTTGTTTCAGTAAAATTAGATGATTGTCTTAGTTATTATTGTTTTTGAAGTTATGCTAACCTCAGGCTAGGGGTATGATCAATGCACTACCTAACAAAATCAATTTGTTTCAAAGTACTATTTTTTTCTTAAAAGGAAGGAAAGATAAAAGAAAAGAGGAGTAGCAATAGATGAAAAGTGTAAGAATTATTTCAGGAGTTTCTTCTTCTGGACAGGTGTTTGATGCATTTACACTTTTTAGTAACTAGATTCAATGGTATGGTTGTTCTTGGGATCCAAGACAGCTGTAGAAATAGCAGAATCCAAGAGGAAATTTTAATCATTATAATTGCTTTTGCACTTATAAAATTTCTCCAGAAAAGGGTTCTTAATAATATTTACTTCAATGAGCTTTTTAAGTCAGTGGAACAATTAAATTGTAACATTCAAAGTTTTATTTCTTACATATATTTATGAAAATCTTCTGCTATATTTGATGTATATTAAATAAAATCTTATTTTATTTAATATTTTAATAGAAGAAATAAAATTTCCAAAAGTTGGGATATCAAATATTCAAAAGTTTACTTATAATTTGTTAAGCTTCAGAAAGACTAAGAGGTTGTCAAAGCAATTCCAGTGCCTGGCTAAACAGTTTTCCTCTTTTATGCTAGAAACTTACAGGAGGAATAGCCGTGTCAAAGTTCCAGGTCAATACTGTTTCATTCCTAGAAACCGACTTCTCAGTTATTATAAACTATATATCCTAAAGACTGTTCTCTGCATTGCAGGAGAAAACACTGGCATGAATGAGCCTCAAAAACCATTTAGTTTGCACAGTTTCTATCCACCCATTCTGTGCAGGGCATCATATCCTATGGTATCTTTCTTAAACACACGTACAACACAGAACTGAAAAGTGAAACACATATGACCCGGCAATCACTCTTTAATATTTACTCAAATGAGTTGAAGACTTATGTTCACACAAATACCAGCACACAGATGTTTATACCAGATTTATTCATAATTGCCAAAACTTGGAAGCAGCCAAGATGTCCTTCAGAAGGTGAATGGATAAATAAACTATGGTATATCCATACAGTGGAATGTCATTCAGTGCTGAAAAGAAATGGGCTATCAAGCCATGAAAAGACATAGAGGAAACTTGAATGTATTACTAAGTGAAAGAAGCCAATCTGAAAAGGCTACACACTGTAGGATTCCAATTATATGACATTCTGAAAAAGAAAAACTACGGAGGCAATAAAAAGATCAGTGGTTGCTTGGTGTTGGGGAGGGCAGGAGGGATGAACAGATGTACCACAGAGAATCTTTAGGGCAGTGAAACTATTCTGTATGATACTGTAATGCTGGACACATGACATTATCCGTTTGTCCAAATCTATAGAATGCATAATACCAAGAGTGAACCCTAATGTAAACTATGGACCCAGAGTGATAATGACATGTCAATATAGGTTCATCATTTGTAACAAACATACCACTCTGGTGCAAGATGTTGATAATGGTGAAGGTTATGCATGTGTGTGGGCAAGAGGTATGTGGGAACCTCTGTACCTGTTCAGTTTTGCTGTGAACCTCAAACAGATCTAACAAATAAAGTTTGGTTTTTTAAAAAAAGTGAAACAAATCTTTGAGATCCTGATTTCAATTCCTCTGGATAAATACCCAAAGTGAGATTGCTAGATCATATGGTAATCCTCTTTTTAATTTGATGACCCTCCATACTGTTTTCCATGGCAGCTACATCATTTTGCATTCCCACACAGGGTGCAAGTGTTCCAATTTCTCCACGTCCTCACCAACACTTGTCATTTATTTTTCAATAATGGCTATCCTCACGGGTATGAGGTGACATCACTGTGGTTTTGATTTGCATTTCCCTGATGATTAGTGATACGGATATGATATTTTCATATACCTGTTGGCCATTTGCATATCTTTTTTGGAGGAGTGTCTTTTTTGGTCTTTAGTCCATCAACAGTGAAAAGGCAACCTACAGAATGAAAAATAGTTGCAAACATATATCTGATAGCCATTTAAAATTTAAAATGTATATAGAATTTCTACAACTCAATAGCAAAATACCTAATAACCCAACTAAAAATGGGCAAGTTAAATTCTAAAAAGTTAGAATTTAGGTTTAAAACATCAGTAGTTGCTTTCTTGAGGGGCTATTGTTAGAGTAGAACAATCAGAGTAAAATTAAAATGTTCGTACTCAATGAACTGCATGATATTTTCCTTAGCAGCAGAACCCTCCTTATCCATTGCCATATCTAAGGAATCTGGGCAATGCCTGAGAATTTATTCTTTCAATTCATATGTGGTATATAAATGTACACCTCCCACATAACATTTTTCTATATCATGAAACCTATGTCTATTTATAAACAAAGGAAAGCCTTTACATTTTTCATTATATGGAAATAAATAAGTAATCTAAATGCTGATAAATAAATAATTTTAAACATTTTAATTTTTAAGACTGTATATTACCTTTCAAATGAAGACTATCATAATTCTGGTACCACTATTCCCAGGTTACCTCTATTCACCTTATTAAGTCGAGGTATTCTAAAACTGAACAAATTGCATGAATAAGTTACACCCCATGCCTAACTGCTTAATAAAAATGTATGTTCTCTCTTCTTTTTCAGTTATGTCACTTTTCACCCACAATTTTAATAAACACATTCACTTCGTCATCAAGATTAACAATGTGATATAATCACAGGGAAACTGCAAGACTGCCTTCCCCCCAACAAAAACCACAGCAATGAAACTTCTGAATATTGTTTATCAAATATCATAATTTGTATATATGAAGTACAGCCTACAAGGTCAGGAAATATATCAACAAAGGAAGATTTCAGGTTAAAATTTTGTTTATGTTACCCTGTGCTAATCTCTAAACATTGGATTCAAAGAAACTAATACCTTGGTAAGTGGGCTATAATGCTAACTTGGCTTGAAACAGTATTTTCCAAATTTTGAGGATTTCTGACACTCAGGTGTAGAGTTGGTAAAGGAGGAGGTTCCTAAAAGAAATGATTGGATCTGATATAAAGTATATACAACTAAAGTATGTACAAAATAATAAATGGAGTCACTAAATAGACATTCAAGTAAATCATAGACTCCTGATCGAAATGACATTCTCACAGACTTTGACAAACCTCCTCTGCTCCAAGCACATGTCAATGGTAGATAAAACATAAAAAGAAAGAAAAAAAAAAAGACATACGTACATTAGCTGAAAAACATCTCTGTGGACCAGAACTAGAAAAAAGGCCAGTGAGAACAGGCCTGAAGGCCCAGGCTGGCTCTGTCCCAGTACACAGAAAGGCAACGGAGCCAGGATTTGGACCCTGCAGAGCACCAGAGGACAAAATGGCCACACCTGGGTTTGAGGAACAGAGTGCAACATCCCCACCCATGACAGGAAGCTGCAAAACAACAATTGCTGACTATGGGGAAGTGCGGGGACAGTGTCTTCTATGGGCGTGGGTCTGGGGAGGGTGAAGGACAGAGCCTCTGCCTCAGGCCCAGCTGCTGACTAGGTTGCCTGTGCTTTGGGGACTGGATCTGTACTATCTCCACATGCCACCTTGGGGGAGCTCCAGAGAGACATTACAAGGCCAAATTCTGAACTTGAGACCTGGAAAGCTGGAAAGAAGCATCTCATTGGTCAGAGCATCCCACTACTTGGGAAGAATGATGGGGACAAGAGGAGAGAGAGACAGAGAAACACAAATAAGTTTTCATTCAAACCAAAATATCAAAACATATTATGACAAATTCTAATGCTAAGAAAGTCAACCAAATTAATCAATATAATCAAAACATAAATTCACCCAGAAAAAAATTAATATTTGCAGTCTAACAAAGACTTTCATATATAGTCACATGCCACATAAGGATGTTTTGTTCAACAACAAACCGCATGTGGTGGTCCCATAATTATAACGTCTATGCCATACAGCCTAGGTATGTAGCAGGCTGTACCATCCAGGTTTGTGTAAGTGCACTCTGCGATGTTCACACAATGACAAAACTGCCTAATGACATATTTCTCAGAATGTATTCCAGTTGTAAACAATGCATGACTGCATTTAGGAGAATTAAAGAGATGAATGAAGGATTAATATCAACTTAAAAGAAAAAGAAATGATGAAATAAAAATTGTGGGAAGAAACAGGTGAATACAAGAAAATAGATGTTTTCAAAATGAAAAATAAAGACATTTTAGACAGTCAAATTTCAATATTAAAGAATTCAAATTTCAGACTATATTAGTCCATTTTGTGTTACTATAACAGAAATACCTGAGACTGGGTAATTTCAGACTATATTAGTCCATTTTGTGTTACTATAATAGAAATACCTGAGACTGGGTAATTTATAAAAAACAGAAGTTTATCTGTTTACGATTCTGAGACCGCTGCATCTGGTGCGGTTCTCAAGCTGCTTCCACTCATGGTGAAAGGTGACAGGCAGCCGGTGGGTACAAGCAGATCACATGGCCAGAGGAAGCAAGAGAGAGAGAGAGGGGAGATGCAGGGTCTTTTAAACAACCAGCTCTCAGGGGAACTAATAGAGTGAGATCTCAGTCAGGACCCTACCCCCTTTCCCCCCAGAGAGAGCATTAATCCATTTATGAGAGATCCACCCCCACGACTCAGACCGCCACACTGGGGATCAAAATTCCATATGAGTTCTGGGAGGACAATGCATCCAAACTCCATCACAGACTAAATTCTAGACTGTATACAGATGAAGAAAGAATATATGAGTTGAATAATAGTACTAAAAGATTTGCCCAGAATATGGTATAGAGACAGAATATTAAATTTTGAAAAATTCTAAAGATATGTTAAATAATAATTTTCCAGAATACAAGAAAAACATTAGTCTGGAGATGAGAAGTGCATTTAGCTTGTCAAGAAAATTAATAAATACAAAATGCACTTTTAGAAACATCATATGCAGTTAAACTATGGAAAATAAGAGAAAAAGAAAAATCTTAAATGCTATGAAAGAAAAGATAAAGTACAAAGAAATAATTTGGCTTCTTATCAGTAACAACAGATGGCAGAAAACAATGAAATAGAATCTTCAAATGGTAATAGGAAATAATTGACAGCCTAGAATTTTAAACAAAATTATTCAAGAATGAGCCCCAAATAATGTCATTTTAGACATATAAAAAGAGAGCTAGCACCCATAGATCTTCACTATTGAAGTATACTCCAAAGAAATGTACTATGCCAAAAAAAGAGGTAAAAAAGAAGAAAAAATAAATAAAAATGCAAAAAAAAGTTTGATCCAGAGAAATAAAATGAGATTTAAGAACAAATCCTAATAAAATATGCTGTTTTATTAATGATATTATGTAATAAGTAATTATAACACTTGCTTATACTTTTTAATTTAGAAAAAAAAAAAAAATACCAGCATCAAATAGGGGGAAGTTGTTTATTGGATAGCCAAAAAAATGCTAAGGTCCTTTGTTGCATTTGAGGGGCAATTAGAGCTGTTGAATAATTTTGGAATTTGAAAGAATATTTTATAACTAAGTATATGTGTTAAAAAATATATAGATAAAACAATAAACATATATAATAAACAAAAACAAAAGTAAAACACAATACAGATACAATTAATAGTTTTAAACTCTTACAGGATGGGGGAAAAGGGAATATAAAAAACTTTATCATGCTAACACAAGTCAGAAAAAGGAGGAAAAAAAGAAGCAAAGAAAAAAATGGTAGAAATCCAAGTATATCAGGATTAATGTAAACACTGCAAACTCAACTATTACCAGATTATTAGATTGGATTAAATATTCAAAACTCAATTTAAAACAAGATCAAAAAGAAAGACTGAAAATAAAGAAACAGAAAAAGATTTACCAAGCAAATCCTAAATAATTCTAATTAACTATAATTATTAACTAATTATAATATCTTTCATAAGTATATTATAAAATCATTGAAGTATGATTTAAAGTCAAGAAAATATTAATAGTAAAAACAAGTAATACTATATACTTTATGTATTTAACAATATGACTTTGAAAAATACAGAACAAAAACTAACAGAATTATGAGAAAGAATCACAATAACAAAATCATAGTGGAAAATTTAATACATTTCTCTCAGATGCAGAGAAAAATATAGTAAAGATATAGAGAATTTGCAGACCATAATTACTTATCCTGATAATATATAATTTATCTGTGATAAAAATGTATATGTAGAACTTATATCTAAATAAATTCTGAACAAAACATAAAATATGCATTATTATCAAGCCAAAATGGAACGTTTTTGAAACATTTGACCCATACAATAGGTCATAAATTAAGACATAAATTTTTTTAAAAAACAATGTCACAAAGCTTATATTCGTAGAAAAAGAAAAATAAAGTAGAATTGAGCAATAAAAAAACAAAGTTTCCCATATATTTGAAAATTCAAACAGGCATGTTTAAATAACTCATTAGCTTAAAAAGAAAATCATAAATTTCAAATAAATAGAATCAATGAAAGTAATATATTAAAATGATAAAAGTAATTTATATTTTTAAAACGTGGAATGCAGCAAAAGTAATTCCTGGTAGTAAATTTATAGTCTTAAATGTATTCATTTCAAAAATAAAAATGAAGAAGAAGAAAAATTGAGGAAAAAGAGCAGTAAAATTTTCAATTAAAAGCTAGAAAAAGAATAACAGGGTGAAACTGAAAAACGTAACAGGGAGAAAATAGTAAATACAGTGGGAGAGTCAACACAAATACAAAGAAAACTAATAAGCAAGAGATCGTTCAGAAAACCATTAGTGCCTAATACAAACTTGCTACCAAATCAGACAAGGATAGCACAAGAGAAGAAAGTTATAGATCAATTTCATTCATAAACAGAAATGCAAAAATTCAAAATAAAATCACACATCTTCAGCAACATATAATACACAGTGCACACGTTCACACATGTGCATATAGTTTGATGGTAAGAAAATTGGTTTTGAAATCAGAGGGCTGAATCTGAGTCCTGGACTATCTGTTTATTTGGAAAATTCCCTGGTACTTAGTGTTTATGGCATTTGTTTTGTTAATGCCATTTCAGTAGAAAGCTTTGACATAGCTACAACCCTGATGGTTCTGAATTTTCTCAAAATTATGGAAATCCAATCTTTTTTTTCTTTTTTTTTTTTTTTTGTCTTTTTTTGTGACCAGCCGCACCGTGCTCAGCCAGTGAGCGCACCAGCCATCCTTATATAGGATCCGAACCTGCGGCGGGAGCGCGGCTGCGCTCCCAGCACCGCACTCTCCCGAGTGCTGCCACGGGGTTGGCCCTGGAAATCCAATCTTTAATTGGACTATTTTCGTTGAGAAAAGTTCACCTTTCAAGCTGTTCTTTGCCCCTATAAATGTTAATGCTGTAGTATTTTTGTTGGTGAAAAATCAAATATTAACTGAAATACTTTTTAAAGTATAAACACATGCCAAGTTAGGCAACTGAATACTGGTTTTGTTTTGTTTTGTTTTACAGCTAAAAACAATTTTTCCTTGGTGGTTTTCGTTGCATAAGTTAACCATGAGAACAATATACTGCTCATTTTGACATTTCTAATTGTGACCTTTCATGGTCTTCTTGGTGTCCGTGGGGGTCAGATCCAAGAACAGTGTACAGACTCACAAAGCACCCCCTTAACCCGAATGTTAAATCATTCAGGGACGTACAGTGTACACTCTTACATGGCCTAAGTTCTTCACCATAATGCTGGTCCAATACAGCCCCCCCCAAATAAAGCCATCTCCCTCATCTCCTCATCAAAATCGATGCCATCACACTGGAAAAGACCTTAGAGATCATAATCAGCCCTCCTGGAAATTGAAAGCCACAAATGTAGTCGCTTGTCAGGAGCCAGAAAAAAAATAGTATTAATGAACATGTCGATGAAAACAGTTTGATTTCCAGCCCGTTGCCAAAAGTTGCTATGCTGGCACTGTGCCTGCAGCCAACCCCTGAGAACAGTGTCCCTCCACCTGCTGATGGAAAATCCAACACTTACAATTACCAAACAAATGTGTTGTAGCTTGCCTTTCTAAGTAAATTTTTACAGGTATAATTAATTCTGTTAAAATGGTGCCACCTTAGAGCACCTTGGGACTCTGAAGAAAGTTGGCAATATTTTTCTAAGGAATCTGAGAGTTACAATCCCTTACCTTTTCCTTTGGTCTATTTCCCATCCTCCAAAGATGTCCCAGCACTTGACCTGTTTTTTGTCGTGTGTGCTAGACTACCAGAATATTTCTCAGACACCTGAACACCCAAGGCGATAGGAGGACATGAAGAATTTCTCCTGCAAAATAGGTAGCAACCTTTCTTGCCACGAGATGTGTAGAACTCAAGTTTCTTCTTGGAACAAGAGTGGTAATTAATGTGGGTCTGACTGTCTTTGTCTAATGGCAAAACTCAGATTTGTTGCTACTGTCACATAAATTGTTTAGGGATCAACACAATTTTATTTCAGATCATAAGTAGAAAGTCAAGTAGAAAGTTGTGGGGCTTACTCAGCACCATATAAAAAAATCGTTTTCTCTGTGCATTTTTTTTTTTTTACCATTAATATCTTTCATTCTATTTTTTGTTTTGTTTTTTTCACCTTCCTCACAATGACTACTGGTTGAATTAAATCCAAACATTAGAAAACAACATTGTAGTGAATGTTCATGCAGAAGCTGCAATATCCTAAGAGAAAAGCAGTTTTGTTTTTCCAGTATTTTCTTATTGTTACTGTGGTGGTAAAGGTGGGATGGTTTGAATATTTTTAGTAGCCTGGAGAGAAAGGAGATATAAAAGAAACGGCACTGCTGGCTTAAAAAAAAAATTAAAGTTAATATTATCAATGTAATTATGTTAAAGACCACATTTTGAGATGAAGGTTTTTCAGTAATTTATAAAATACATACACATATTTTTGTCCAGAGGAGTTAACTACTTTATGCTTCACTCTAAAAAATGTTTAATTTTTGTCTTTCCAAAAGAAATATCTTGTGATCAAGGACCAGGTAAAAGGCTAAAATGCCAAATTGGGAAGCAAAAGTTTCAACTGCCTATCTGGCCAATTAAGGTGACTTTTTATTCCATTTTTAATCGCCCCCAAGGGACACAGCTTCTTTGTAAAATATAATCAGCTGCCAATCACCTGTGAAACTTCCTTAGATGTATTAGAGAAACCTTTTAAAGACGGGGATGCAGAAACCACAAAGCTCAGAGGAATCAGTGCTGTTGCCCCACCCTAAGACCTTTCCTAAATGTAGTCCATGGTCTCAGGAGGAGGCTTAAGAGAGAATGTGCAACTCCCCGAGAAAGTCCATGTCAGAGCAAAAGGGACTGGGTGATGTGTGTGTGTGCATGCACACATACGTGTGCACCTAAGTAAAGATGAAAAGGTACATTTTAATTACTTTACTACAGAAAGTACCAGAAAGCTTCAAAGAAATATTGAAGCATGCTGGCAGACAGCCAAAAATATTTAACAGTTAGCAGGACAAGTGGAATCCTGCTGCCTTTTTGTTAATAATGGTTGAAAGAACTCTGCTCTCCTCTCCATCACTGAAGCCTCTACCCGCTTGCACATCATTTCTCTCTCCACACATAGAAAGAACACCAGGCAACCATCACCCGGGCCCTGATGGAAAGAAATGCAGCTTCAACTGAGGGGTTCCTTTTTAATTGGTCACGGTCACGCTATTCAAATAGGAAGAAATCTGCAACCCATTAGACATTTCCCTCCTGCATTAATAGTCAGAAAAATTAATAATATTTTGTAACCATCGTATTATTGTTTTTTTCCGGTTGGGAAATGTGCTCAAAGGGCTGTGCCTGGATAGCAGCATGTAGAGTCAATTAGATGGTGAAAAAAAGAAAATAACTCCAAAGGAGTAAGCAGATGTGCAATCCTCTTCTGCAAATGGCATAGGAGAGGTAGGGGAGAGAGGACAGGGCGGGGGGTAGTGGCAAGAGGAAAAGGGGGCAGGGCATTTGGCATACGTGGTAACATGAAGTCATTTACCACAGATTGGCCAATTCAATAAATTAATCCCAAATAACAAGCCATGTGCTTTTGAAACATTTAGAATTGATCAAGATGTATTACCCGTTGTAATCCCCCAGCCTGCCCTTGAATTACATTTCCACTGGATGGAAAAGTTGAATCAAACTTCCTGTCCATAATCATGTGGGTGCTCTTAGAACATCTGAGAATTTAAACCTTTCATTGTGTAGGTCACAGAAATATCCATACCAAAACCTGGGTTTCTTCATAACAGTTTAGTTAGAATCAAGTAACCATATTAGATGCAGGCAATCATTTAAAATAATGTGCCCTTGGCAAATTATATTATTATTATAAAATAAACTGCAGTTTAACTAGTTCGCTTCCAAAATACATGATATTTTATGACTTGGCATTTTCAAAGCTTTCGTAAATTGTAGAACTTTAGGACTGGAGGCAGCCTTACATAGCAACTAATTAAATTTCTTCAATTTCCAGATGAGAAAACTAGGCCCAAGGAGATTAAATGACTTAATCCAAGCTAACAGCTAACTAGTGGCAGAGTGGGCACTGGGCCACAATCAATTTCCTCTTTATAAAACACTGGCAATGGAAAATCAAGCAAAATGTACTTGTTTCCATGGCTATCTCTATATTCTATTTTCAAATTTAATGGAACTATAACATGTTCTAAACAGCTGAAATTTAATAATATGTTCTGTATATTCATTTTATATATTAATGTGCTTTTAACAGCAAATGGCATATTTATACATGTGACTCTTAGATCTCAGTCTTAGAATAAGGCAGGAGAGTACCTTAAAGGCAAGATTTTTCCTTGCAATATATTGCAAGATGTCATGATCTGAAATTCATTCTTTAATTCTTTCTCCTTTAAAATCGTGTTTTAACACTATCGTAACCAACAATAACTACTCCTCCATTTCAAATATGGGAATATGTTTGCTGTAAAGTGTCAGGTAAATCATGAGAATAGTATTTCCTTATTATGATTACTTGAATTTATTACAGTGACATATAATAATTAATAGCAGAGAAGAAACTAAAAAACTCATATATATATAACTTTAATGGTATAGCACTTTACGGTTTTCAAAACATTTTTAGTTTCTTAGCAACCTAAGATTCCAAGTAATGGAACTTGCACTTGGTTTCTGGCCTCTCCTCTCTTAGTGATATTATTTTTGTAATTTTATTAATAGAAGTGTGAAGACGATCAATTTATGGGAAACTATTGTTTTCTAATGTAATTTACAAACGTACACAGTGAGCATCTGCTGTTTCTGGCTATCCAGCTATTCTTTCCTTCTGATAATAGTCCCTTGATTTTTCTTCTCCATTCATGTAGTTTTGAGCATCTAAACCCCCTCTTCCCGCCCACTACCACCATACTCACTTTTGTCTCCCATGAACTATGTGAAATTATGAAACAGACCAAACCAATATATTCCATTGCCTTGCCAGAAGTGGTTAGTTTGGTGACAGGCACTGAATAAAGTCATTCTAGTAAGACTGAATCCTAGAACTCTCACTGGAACTATCATGAAAGATGGTTTCTTTTCCTGCTAGGAATTACTGAGTTTACAGCACATGAGTTGAGAGCAGACATTTTGCCAATTTATAAGAAGAACTTTCCTGAAAAATGAAACCACACAGATTAAAATGAAATGGAGAGATAGCCATTGATGCTTTCAATATACCCACATGTTTGGATCCATTTGTGCCTGCATTCAGAATAATCCTTGGCAATTCAGCAAGTCCCTCCATCGCCCATCCACCCTGCTTTTCCCTGTTTTTGCTTCAACCAATATAAGCTGGGTTTTCTTTCCTTGTAGCTAAAAGATTTTTAACTAATATTAAACAGCAGAGGCTTAAATTAGAAAATGACAGGAATTCTCAGCTTTGTCCCTTGGGCTAATTTTACCCATTTAAATAGAGGCAGCAAACATTAAAGGTTTAAGCAGGTGGGACTTCAAATTCTGAAGTCAAAGTTTTCTCAATCTAAATGCCACCTTTTCTCACAGCCTTTTCTAAGGGCCCACTTTCTGGAGCAGCATTCTGATCCTTGAGAATCTCAGAAAATCTTTTAAAAATATACAAAGAATAAAAACTCAGCAATATTCCCGATTTTTCTTGCCTATTAACCCAAACAGAAGCATGAGAAAGTAGAGCTGTTCAAATGGATTTTGTCGAGTTGATGGTAAATGTTTTACTCAGCTAGGAGGATCTGGGAGCTCTGTTAGGATGCTGAAGTCAGGAAACATGAGTATTTGGGCCATAACATCTTAGGTTTCTTTATAAAATTATGTTTGGAAAAAGACAGAAGTCATGTATATGTAAGTTCATGATTTGAACAAGTTGGTTTAATAATGATAGTTTAATATATCTGATGTAAAAAAATCAATTATTTTAATTTTCATAATGCGTTGTCCTAAATTTCTTCGACATCTTCTCAAATACATGGACACTGGAAATTTTCAGCATTCAGAACATTGTTTTCCTTACTCCCTCCTCATTACCATTTGGAGAAGCAAATTTAGCAGAGTCACTGTTGTGAGGTACTATATCATTGTGTGATTTAATATTATTATTTTTCAAAGATCGAGTAGAGAAATTGGTGCATCATATAGTTAACAGATATCACACATAGCACTATATATTCTGCCATATGTTTTAATATTTTGAATGTTTCTGAGAACACAAGCTTAATATCATAGTAAGGTTAATTCTATAAGAACCCATAAAATGAAAAAATGATCTTAACAAGGAACTTTCATCTTGCTTTAAATAATTTAACTAACAAGTATTGCTTATGAAGAGGTGCTAATTAACTATATTAAAATATAACAATATCTTATATTTATGTAGTTTTTTCTAGTCTAGAAATTATTTCAATCCAACAACCCTACAAAATAGGTCAAAAAGAATCACCCGTTCTCTACTAAATGAGGAAAAAAGGCTCAAATCAGGCAGCTGGTAAATGTTGACTCAGGTATCTTGACTTGGTTCATACCTTTGGATGAGTGGTCACCAGAAAGCACCCAATCAGGACCATTTCCTACTGAAGCAACAATCCAGGGTATGCTGGCTCCACGGTCTTCTTGGGTAGAAACAGCTTGAGTAAAGCTTTTATTTTTCTTTCCTAAATGTAATGAGGGAAAAACGTTTTGGAGATAATAATCAATTTTTTTCCCCATAATAGTCTACTAGCCTCACCTAAACTTACCCCTATTCCTGCTTAAGAATTTAGGCCATTATATGTATGTCCTCACCTTACTTCCTGGCTCTAATCTACTTTAAAAAAATCAATACTAAGTACTCCAGGAAGAAGTGTTATTAATTACAACAGGGAATGTGAGGAGAATGAGATTCCACTTTGATCCCAAATTTACTATGAATAAATTTGGATTATATTTCAGAGTTAAAGGGGGGTAGTGAGGGTTGATACAGAAAACCCTCAATATTCATGGGGGATTGGTCCCTGATATACGATGCCATAGTACTTGCATAGAACCTACACATGTCTTCCTGTAAACTTTAAATTGTCTCTAGATTACTCATAGTACCCAAAGCAATGTAAATGTTATGTAAATAGTTGCTGTACTGTATTTTTTAGGGAATAATGACAAGAAAAAAAAATTCTGTGCACATTGAATACAGCCAATTTTTTTTTTCCGAAATTTGCAGTTAGTTGAATCCACAGAAGAGGAGCCATAGATATGGAGAGCTGACTGTATTTTGGTGGGTCCCAGAGAGAATCCCAGTACCTTTTCCCCTTGAAAGTATCCTAAAGAGGTGGCAAAACCCCAGAGAAGGAATAGCCTAACAAATCGAGAGAGATCAACTCTAATCTGCCTTCTAGAGATTTCCGTGACCCAACATGGAGGGAAATAACAGAATAAATCCCCGACACTAAAGATGGCATAGACTTAGGAGAAAGAGCAAGAGACCCACTGAGATGTTGTGGACAAAAAGAAGATTATCTCAGTATTAATGATCCAGGGCCAAGTTCCCCTCACTGTCAGTCACAGCACTGTTGAACATCACCAGAATCAGACACGACTCCAGAGAAAACCGAATGTACAGAAATCCCAAATTAACTGAGGTTAAGTGTCTGCTATAGGGTTGAAATTGGTACTCAAAGCGAAATTAAACTAATTTGTAGATTATAAAGAAAATTATGTATCTCACACACTTGAGTTCTTGATTGAGATTCATACTCAATAGAAAAACATAGCTTCCCCAGGAAGTCAAGGGACAATATGACTGTGCTCGATATGAAGAATTTCAATAAAATATTTTTAAGCCAACCAAAAATGACTTTTTGTAACTTTTAAATTCTTCCATTCTTTCTTGTACCTCTCCATTAGGGTTATATGTGTATGTTTTTATGCACAAACTTAATGAATTCATTCAACAAATGTTCACTGAGGTGTTATACTAGACCCTGTAAGAAATTCAAAGCACAAAACATACAGTTTTTCTCCCTCAAGTGATTTATAATCTAATTGGGACTAGAGAGTATAGTAGTACATTGGTATGTACCAAAGGAGTTGTAGTAATGACAAAAGTTTGATAAGTTTAGACAAGTGAAGGATCAGTGTGCTGGAATCATCAAGGAAACCTTCACAAAGGGGTGTTTTTCAAACTGTGGATGAAGACCCACTGGTGGTCATGAAATCACTTTCAGGAGCTATGACTGGGATGTACAGGATAGGGTAGGAGAGGAGTATCAGATATATTGCATGCACATATAATTTAATGAAGCTTTTGTTTCCGATGTCTGAGTGCATGTGTTTTATATTCATTAGGTCTTAATAGAAAATGTATTTCTTAATGCAGGTCATGACCGAACTGTTTTAAAGCCACTATCCTATAGGAAATGGAGATCCAACAGTTCCTTAAAAGAAAGGTAGGACTGCAGTAAGCAGAGAGGCAAGCTGACCAGTGATGGGAACTGAGTGGCCCAAACTGGAAATCAGCAAGGCATGTACAAACAATAAAGGACCAACCAGTCTAGGTTTATGTAAGAACGTGGGTGGAAAGATTGTGAGAGGGACTTCTGAACATATTCTAATTAAAATATTTTTTCTTTGATACCTGGAGGCTAATGCCCATTACAATTTTCTGGTCAGCTGAACTGTATCACTCCTCTTGAATCACTTTTAATAATTAATTCATAGCATTGATATCCTTTTTAGTGCCCTTTAAGATAATCTTTCTTCCACACCACTATCCAGTAATTCTAATAAAGCCAACTTCACACACGCACGCGTGCGCACACACACACATACCCAATTCCCTATGGACCTAGATCTAGATGCAAGTCAGTACAACACCCCCCACCCTGCATACCCTCCAATAATTCTCACAACTGCAACTCCTAATGCACAAACCAGACAGGACTTAAAATACATTACCCACTTGTAATACATATAGTTTGTTAGAGAGTTGGTGGGACAGGAAGGGGCGACACTGATGCTACTTCTATGAGCACTTTGCCTTTCTATAAACTCTACCAGCGCATGCAAAAGTCTGCTGATAGGACCTGCCCTGTTTCCAAGTTTTCTAGTAATTAGTGTTCTACTCAGCAGGAGACAATGCCATGAATTTTGAGGGGAGAGGAGGAAACTGGAAGAATTCCAGAACCCTTTTGCTGTTGGCTCAACTGGCTCAACTGGTAGACATAATGTTTCTATCTTTAGCTGGAGGTGATTATATAAAGTCTGAGTCAGGAAAAAAAAAATCTTGTTTTTATTATTTTATGTCCTGCAATAATTTTTCTCAAAACACGAAGGAGTCAACCAGCAGAGGAAACCCGAGTGGTTCATTCATAATGACCAGAGGCAAGAAGTCACGAATAGAAAATGAAGATCTTGAGAAAGATTGTGAAGATATTTTCATGAGAGGAAATTAAATCTAATCAACACATTTTTACCAAATCCCTGCCATGTGGGAGACTATGATGTCCTTTCAAAATAAGTAGTTTTGAGAAGCAAATATCGAGTTACAGAGACTGGATTCCTTTTGGATTTGCTTTGTGATAAGCTGACATTACACCCAATTGATTCTTGCCATACACACATACAGCCTCCGGTCTGGCAGCCCCCACGGTTCCATCTCATCATCCCTGGAAACATCTCTAAGCGATTTAATAGATTCTTTTCTAGAAAAGACCAGTGATGCTCAATAACAGGTTAATGGAATTCTTGTGGTCATTGCCTCCTCATACATCTTTTTACTAAAGAATGTATGGGTTTTAAACAACCACATCACCCTCCATTCCTTAAGAAACCACTGTTAAATTCTTAAATTATTTCTGGTAAGTACTTTATCTGTGCAATCCCTTCTAGTCTCTTCACCATTTTTATAGATGTAATCAATTATTCCAGTCAAACAAAATACAACTGCCAACTTTCCGTAATTCCTAGAATGATTTTAACTACTAGCTTGGGGTTTTATTCAGTATGAGCATAAAAGTTATTATATTCTAATTCCTTGTGATTGTTACTACACCGAGATTTATTTTGGTTGGTTATTTCAAGAGACTGTTAAAATGAGTTTAGTGACTTCATTCTGGTTTTCCTGATTGATTCTATTATTAGAACTGTGGAAGCCTGGGGCCTTTTGGCCTTACTGAACATCTTGAACAATTTTTTAAACAGTTTGGGTTTGGCAAAACCTATTTTGCCAAGAACACTACCCCTTAATTTTTAAAAAACCATGTGCATTTTAAGGAAAATGTAACCCATATGTTCCTAATTCCTCTGTACTAAACAGATCAAAATGTTTTGTAAGAACAGCTTGATTTCCAAGAAGACTTATGAGCCTTCCTTATAAGAACTTTTAAGTTATTTTCTTTTAAAACAGGAAGTTATTTCTGCCAAACATGAAGTTATTTAGACAAGAACTGTTTCAAGAAACTCAAGAACTAAATGGACATATTTTATGTTTCTCTGGGGTATATTTACTGAATAAAGTGGTAGCAAACACATATACACACACAAACAAACAACTGATCTAAAAGAAAACTAAATAAATAAACATTTAAAAATATACACACATATGTTTTCTTATATGTATACTTTATGAATCATCATATATCGAATTACTTGGTTATAGATTTACTACTTGACAAGACCACCTGCTTCAAAGAAGTTTGTTGAGAATAAGGTTTCGTTTGGTTCTGCTTTGCTTTGTTTTTAGTTCTAGAGAAGATCTCTAGAATCTTATCTGAATATCTCTTTTCATTACGTTACAAATGAACTTTTTCCAGAAGATTTGGAAATTTTAATTCAGTCTGCTTTCATTTTAATATTTCTATCTCCAATCCCAACAGTAAGAATGAAAGAATATTAACAAATCAGAACGTATGTGTGTGTGTATTTGCATATGTCTGTATATAAATGCATATGTATAAATAAGTGTATGTGTGATCCTAGGTCTCCTTCTGGATGCTCAGATAGCTATAGCCTCCCACATCATTCTCTCAATAAGACTCACTGGACTCCTACCTCTCAAATTGGTCAAATTTGGTAATCACTTCCCAGTCTAGATTCATGGGCTGGTGTGTCCAGCACAAGTGTGGCACTTTGAAAGGGCAACACCTCCCCCCAAAACTCCATGGAGAGGACAAAAAACCTACCTGGCTGGTTTCTGTCTGAGTTTCTTGGATTCTCTGGTATCCTCTCTTTTCCTTCTTACTTTTAAATATTATTCTATAAGAGAAAAGGAGAAGCCTTTCTCATGCATGCCTCAAGCCTGCAAAAACTCACCTTTTTACTTTCTCCATGTTAGGTCTTTCCTAGACCCAATCCATTCTGGAGGATCCTGGAGGCAAAGACCTTTGCTCCCTGGTGGAGGTATCGTAATGCCCATCTGTGAGCCAATCTGACCCTGTGCACTCAGAGAGAACCCAATAGATATCACAACAAAGCTATTTAAAAAGGTATAATCTTCTGATTTATGAGTAGCCATACTACTGGTGCTCAGTGATATAAGAAATTATACCACTTTGCTCTGTTGTGAATGTAATTTGTTATATGTTAATATCATTATGTATACTATCTTAAAATATAGAAACAAGAAACACAAAATAGACAAGTCATTTCCATCTTCTCAGGTCTCAGTTTCCTGATCTGCAAATTGATGGAAGTGGATGGAACAATTCCTAAGGTCACTTCCTGCACATGTTATGAACCAAATCTTGACACACTAACTTTTCAACAATTCTGAAAGTGAAGGATTTGCAGTCAGCATTCAGGGCACACTGTGCTTTTTGAGGGAAACATTTCAGTTCCTGCTGCATGCTAGGCACTTTGCTAGGCTGAAGACTACAAAGAAAGAAATATGAAAGAAAGAAATGCTGCCCTCATGGATTTTAGAGGGTCTTAGATAAATAAGCATCCAAACAGCTGTGAAGTGTCTGATCAAAGTTTTCATTGATAAGGAAAGAAGGAAGGGAGGGAAGGAAGGAGGGAAGGAGGGAAGAAGAAAGGAGCCAGAATAGAGAAAAAAATTCAAACAATTTGTGTTTTAAATATATTTAAAAAGTGGAATCATTATTCTAACCAGCTTCAACTATAATATTTAGAAACTTTTGTTTGAAAAATATGGAAGAGATAGTGAAAAACACCAACAGAATTCTAATTGCCTAAACAATTAGAATTTGTGAACAAAATCTATGTCTTGACTGGTTTCTTTTTAAACTTACTTTTGTATAATTTACCTCAAAATTCTGCCTCTGGAGGAATTAAAGCTCAATGCTTTGAGGAAGGTGCTATGGTTTGAGGTTCCCCCAAAACTCAATGAAGCTTGATCCCCATTGTAAGTGTGTTAAGAGAGTGAGAAATCAGACTGTGGTATTTGAAAGGTGGGGCCTTTGGGAGATGATTGGGTAGTGAGGACTCAAGCCCTCATGAATTGTTTAATCCATTCATAGACTAATGGATCAATGGCTTAATGGGTTATCTGGGAGTAGACTAGGGGCTTTATAAGGAGAGGAAGAAGCACGTGGAAATACTCTTGCTCAGCCCTCACTATGTGATCCCCTGCACCACCTCGGGACTCTGTAGAGAGTCCCCACCAAGAAGGCCCACAGCAGATGTGCCACCTGGACCATGGACTTTCCAGCCTCCGAAATGTGAGAAATACATTTCTTTTCTTTATAAATTACCTCGTTTCAGGTATTCTATTATGAGCAACAGAAAACTGATTAATACAGAAGGTAAAGATAAAAAGGTAGAGAGTTAATATAGGTGATAGTGAACATAGGTGATACCTGTATTCACTATATAATTTATTAAAATTCAGAAATATTAACTTATAAACTATTAAATGAGCCATTTTATTTTTGAAACATCCTCAGTGACTTTGCAAGGTAGAATAAGTTAACTAGATTTGAAAAGCTTTCCAGTACTCAGTGTTACCACAATTAAATTTATTTAACTGTAATTCTACATGCTTGGTCAAGCTTTTCTTTCTTTATATTCATCTGTGCTGAACCAATACCCACTGTACCAACAACTTCCACCACCTCATTCCAATCCATCAGTGAATTCTGTCCAAATTTGTGATAACAGTAATAACACAAAACAGGCTTTATTCTGTTTATGGATTGTGAGTAAACAACAGAATTCGTGAAGAAGCAAATTGTTTACCCATGTGAGGTGAATGAGCTTTTCCAGAAGAGCAGGACTTAGTGCCCTCAAGGAGGCAATTTATTAAACAGAGCCAGAAATGTGTGTTCGTTTCACTGGTCCGAACAGAGCAAAGGTATCATCATTAAACAGTTACTTTAGGGCACTAGGATTTCTATATCAGGTATTATATAAACTTTATTTTTACATGCACCCAGTCCTCCCAAGCAGTAACAGCAACATGCCAATCCCTAGTAGGCCATTCTGCAATGTAATTACATATTAAAAGTTAGAGAGGAGCAAAGCCCTGTTCTAAAAGTCAGGACGTCTTGGTTTGCGTGAACTACTATGAGCCAAACATATCACTCAGTTCATGCATCGGTAAAAAATGGCAGTTGAATAAGATGATCTCTCAAATCCTTTTCAGTTCTAAAATAAGATTACTGGTCATTTTTTTCTCAATGTGTTAATTTGTCTCTTTTAAGTTATATTAAAAATATTTTTATTTCAGCAATGCCTCTTCCCTACTCAGCCCAAATTCACACACAATTACTTCAAATTAAAACACGATTTTAAGTGTGATATTCTCTTTCCTGTCTCTTCAAAACATATGGAAAAACCAAGGCAATGCAAAAGTTGTTTTATGATTGTGGCAAAAGCCACTTAACCAAAAATTTCCATGCCCAAATAACATGAGTTTAGGCCAGTCATCTCATATCTCACCTCCTCTATTTTCCATCTCAAAAATAGATGATTACTTGCTTTCTTTGTAAAGTAGGTGTTACAAAGTTTCTTGGATATTGTGGAAAAAAGACAAAACAGAGATGCAAAGCAAAACCTGATTATATCTCTTTAAAAACTGGTAAGTCTATTTTGGTAGCTTGATTGGTTCAGCCCTTAGGAGTTTTGAAAAGAAATGAGTGAAGAGTAAGGTCCTGGATGTAAAATTCAAGCCAGACTGACTGCAGATAAAATCCAGTGTGACAAATGTTAAGCTATTATTGGAAAAGTGGAGGAGCATACCAAAAAGAAATGAACCACACACACACACACACACACACACACACACACACACACACACACACACAAAGCCCATCACCTTCTGTGTCCCTAGTGCTGTATGTCAGAGTTCAGGCCTCAGCCCCTTGGAATTCCCACACCCTCCATTCCTAAACCAGAGCCATCTACGTACTTCTGAGTACATGCCAACTCGTTGACTTCACTTTGCTTAGATAAAATTTTCAACGAGACAAGGACCCATTATGCTACACTCTGGGCATGTACACAAGCACCCAAACCCAGCTCGACTCTTGTCTCTTTAAATGCAGGCACTCTGCTCCTTTGCTCTTTGCTTCCCAGCACCTAACACTATGCACACAGCAGATGATGAACAAAAACATGCTGACTGCATAAGAATAAGGCATTTGATATGTAATTTCTTTAAGGAAAAGCAGAAAATGAACATTATCAAAACAATGAAATATGCTTAATTTACTCCATTCACTGGTAACCAGACACTTTACACATTTTACCATTAATTCCCACAATTACCCGATGAGGCATTGTCACTCCATTTCACAAAAGAGGACATTTCCAAGACGTTAAATAAATTGTCTACTGTTATAACACTAGTAATCAGTAGCCTGGTCTGAAGCCCAGTGTGGCAGCAAAGCCTGTACTTTTCCGACTGCAGCAGCTTCTCTTCTCCATCACTGCTTAACCTAAAAGGGCCATTAAAAGTTTCAGATGACCTCTAAGCTAGCCAGAGCAATAATGGAGGGATGAGGGGGGCTGGAGGAAGGGAAGGAGGATTTTCCCAGTCTCCCCGATTGAATGAAGTCCTCCAAACTCAGGCTCTTGAGCCAGAGGCCTAATCATGGCAGGTCAGTGGACATAGAAGTTGCTGTGTTCTTTCATTCTTTACCCTGGGGCAGGCTGTGTGCTGGTGAGGGAGGCCGGGGGAGTGACCAAGATCTCTAAGACTGTGATTGCTAGTACTGGGCCTCACCTTGTCCCACATTTCCAATACGTGTGCTGGGGGAAGTTAAAGAATCAAGTCAGGTCTCCCAGGATCACCCAACAAGCAGGATGTGAACCTCAGCAGCCCTGGCCTTTGACCAGGGCTCAGTCTTCTTACAGAATGTTCTTCTAACTCTTGCCATCAGAAGTGGGGACTGATCCTTATCTATACATCTTCCCAAAGGTTAGTTACTCCATTATGTCACCTGGGCTCATTCACTCTACAGGTTGCCGTACCCGGGGACTGGTTATCATTTACTCAAATCCTTCTTCATCCATGACATGGCAATATGTGGTTAACACTAGAACCTAATGTTTACCTTCTTAAAAACAGTACTTGCAGAATATAAACATTCTTATTACTTGGTCTTCTTTCTTCTGCTTCCAGGAGGAGATGATCATAAATGAAATATGACTAATCTTCAACAATTCAGTAAGCCTAAGTTTTATATTTATAGCTGCCATGCATACAGATGCATAACAAATGTCATGTCTGTATTTGTCATAAATATATAATTAAAATATTTTCCAAGAATTGCCTAAACTGTTCTACATAAATTACCTCATAACAAACCTAGGAGGTAGTAAAGGAAAACAAACAAACAAACAAACAAACTCAGAGAGGTAAACATGCCCAAAGTTGTATAGCTATTTAAACAAACTTCATAAATATATGTAACTAAATAGATCACTCTAATATCCATATCTTCTGAAGTAGTAAGAATTTCTCCAAATCGCTATTTTTGCTAGTATCATATGCTAATCTATATTGCTAGTCATTGGCTGTACGGGTCTAGTCAACTCTTTAGGTTGTAGAATCTCATGAAAGCCATGAAATATTTACCCACAAAATGGCCATTCGTGCATTTACCACAGTGGTTTGCACAGTCTCAAGGAGCGGAAGGCCTTCTCTTGCCTGCCCGTCAGCTTGGAGATCCGTGTGCTTTAGAGAACCACGAGCCCCAGACTCAGGACTCCTCTAACACCACCTTAGACTACTTCATGTCTTGTGCCTTGTGCACTTATGATGCTCCAGAAATAGGCTAAGTTTGAAAGAGAAAGACACTTGCTATAAACTTTGAAAACTTTATAGTCTATAAGGCTATAAATACAGTTTACCAGAAAGCTTGTTTTTCTTTTTTGTTACATTCTTGAAAATGTTAAACCCAGAAGAGAGATAACTATACTGTGTGCTTTCTGAGCAATGACTTTGATGAGCACATTGGGAATAGACACTTTTTTATTGGCTGTTTTTGTCTTACCACATCAAAGGCACTGATGCCTCCAGGAGATCCAGATACATCTACATAGACTATTTCATGTTGGAGATATTTAGGGAGGTGTTAAAGAGGACATCAGCACTCTTTCTGGGAAAAAAATTTCGTCTTGCTTGAGCACTATTAACGTTTAAGAATAACTTAGCAAACCAAAAGTTGACACTGCAAAATAAACTTCCTTGGTAAAAACTAAAGTTCAGCTGCAAAATTTTAATTTTGGTATGAAATTGATAAATCATAATTTTACTTATGTAAATAAGTAACTTATTTTACATTATGTTCCCTCCTAAAAAGTTTTAAATTCTAAAACAACAACAACAAAAACCCTGTATTCATTGTGGGATCTGTAGCAGAAATATCTTAAATCCAGTCCTCTGTCTCAACTTTTGTGTCTTCATTCTGAACTTTATGATATCTTGCCTGGGTTTTTAGAACAGCTTTCTATCTCATAACTTCCTAACCAAGCCAGGAGGCATGAAAGGTCTTCAAAAAGTTCATGGAAAATGCGTATTATAAAAAAACTATGCATTGATTTGAGAAAAATTTTGCACCAAAATAAACTCATACTAACTTGTTGTAACATGTCTGAACAGGGTCTAATTTTAGGCACCAAGAAGGATAGGACATCAGTTTGAAAAGAGCCCCTATCAGAGCAACTAGAATTGAATCTAGAAGACACATAAAAATTATGGCGAAGCTTGAGTGGAAGAATAGTGAAACAATTGATGACTTAAGAAAAGTTTATGGGAATAATGCCCTAATGAAATCAGCAGTTTACAAACACATAACTTGTTTTAAGAAGCGACGAGACAATGTTGATGATAAAGCCACAGCAGCAGACCATCTACATCAATATGTGAGGAAAAATTAATCTTGTTCATGCCCTAATTGAAGAGGACCAACGATTAACAGCAGAATTAATAGCCGACACCATAGACATCTCCATTGGTTCAGTTCACACAATTCTGACCAAAAAATTTAAGTTGAGCAAACTTTCTGCTTGATTTGTGCCAAACCTGTTGCTCCCAGATCATGGAAATCCACTTTAAACACATGGGATCAAGATCCTGAAGCATTTCTTCAAAAAATTGTAACAGGAGATAAAACATGGCTTTACCAGTACGATCCTGAAGACAAATCACAACCAAAGCCATGGCTAGCAAGAGGTGGCAGTGGTCCAGTCAAAGCAAAAGGGGACTAGTCAAGAGCAAAGGTCATGGCAACAGTTTTTTGGGATGATGAAGGCATTTTGCTTGTTGACTTTCTGGAGGACCAAAGAACAATAACATCTGCTTATTATGAAAGTGTTTGGAGAAAGTTACCCAAAGCTTTAGCAGAAAAATGCCTGGGAAAGCCTCACCAAAGAGTCCGTCTCCAGCACAACAATGCTCCTGCTCATTCCTCTCATCAAAGAAGAGCAATTTTGCAAGAGTTTTGATGGCAAATCATTAGGCATCCACCTTACAATCCTGATTTGGCTCCTTCTGACTCCTTTTTGTTTCCTAATCTTAAAAAGATCTTTAAAGGGCACCCATTTTTCTTCAGTTAATAATGTAAAGAAGACTGCGTTGACATTGACATGATTAAGTTCTTAGGACCCTCAGTTCTTTAGGGATGCACTAAATGGCTGGTACCATCATTTACAAAAGTATCTTGAACTTGATGGAGGTTATGTTGAGAAATAACGTTTATATTTTTAATTTTTATCTTTTAATTCCATTTTCCACAAAATTTTTGAAGAAGTCCCCTTGTATTGACTGACACTTGCTATTTTCCTAAATATTTATTTGCTTTAAAATTTCTCTTGGCTCCTACTGTTGACAGAATTAGACCCAAATTTCTTATTTTAGTTCCAAAGGCCCTTGCAATTTATTTGTGACCTCGTATCCCTTTGCCAACTCTATGTGAACTTCTGTCCTCTTCCTTCAAGCCACCAATATTCCTCTAAATTTATTTCACTTATACCAAAGTTCTCACCAATTTTTAAGCACATCAAGACCTGCCACAATAATAAGCATGCTTTCTCTCCTGGAATGTTCTTTCTTACCTTCACCAACTGAAACCACCTGCTCATCTCTTTAGATTCATTTCCAGTGTCATCTCTTCTAAGAAGTTTTCATGAACTCTTATAATTATTCTATCCTTTGTGCTTCAATCCCATTTTCTTTGAAACTTCCTTAAAGCTGGTTCCATTGAAAGTTTTATGTGTAATATCTGTTTCTCCAATGAGACTGTAAGGTCCTGAAGGACAAACTTATGTTAACATCTTTACAGACGCAGCACTAAGCCAATGATTGGCATAGCTCATTAGCTCAGAAACTGTCTGAATAATCAATGAACAGCATAGTAGAGTAAATGCGCAAATAAATTTTTGCTGTATTACCGATCAATAACTAAAATGGAAGTAAATAAATACGAGAAGGCTTTGGACATTTTAAAATTAATATTGCTAAAATATTTAAATATAAAATAAAGGACAAAAGGAAGTAGAATTTATTTGAACCTTGTAAGGTATAGACAAAGAGAAAATATCACATCCTAAATTCTTGCCAAATTCCTAGGATTGTTTTCTTATTAAAGAAGGAAAAAGACATTTCAGCAAAAGCAGCTTGGACTTCCAGAATCATAAGAACATTTTGGAATCAAAATACTCAAAAAGTAAGAAAGAAATTATGATAGCAATTCATAAACAATGAAAAGAATGGGACTTCCTTTAGCCCACAAAGTTTAAGAGCCAACTATGATCAAGTCGTACAGGAATTTGTTTTTCCTATTACTGGATACATTCCTGGAAATGGATATTTATCATGCCTTCTTTTTTTTTCCAAAAGAAAGCAATTTCTTACAAAAGTAACGTTGAGTATATTTGTGCCTGTCCACCTTCTATTTTCCCCTAGAGTTAGCCTCTAAATCAAGGCTCTGTGGCTGATTTATACACTCCTCCACGATATCACCTGTCCTGAGGCAACCTGTGCCATCTTCAGACTGATAAGCCCCTTAGATTCTCAATATTATGATGCAAGAGGTTTACAATATTTCTCTAAAAGTGAAAATTTAAAAAGTGTAGTTTTCACAATATTCTAGAGCATGAAAGAAGTTCTTTACTCTTTGTCACATTTTAGAAAATAACTTAAAATACTGTGAAAGTTTAGAATAAAATATTACAAAAAGCTTTAGTTTCTGCTGTTTTGCCTTAATGAAGGTTTGACATCCTCTTTGTTCTCCACAGTTCCACAAGATGCCTTAAGTCTATCGGGAACTTCTCCATCCTCTTGCATTTCCAGAATAACCTCAAAATGCATATTGCTACTACCCTCCCCAACCTCCACCACCTTATCACTCCCCCTTTGTTTCCCCCCTTCTTCCCCACACCAACCCAACAGCACCCTACAGCTAGTCCATATGTTGACTTTGTATAAGCCAAGCAAAAGGCAAAGGGCAAGACATTTTACTGTCACATGCTGGGAAATTTTTGCAATAACTATACAAATATGTGATGACTATGAGATAAATGGCTCTTCCAAAGCTGTTCAATTTGCACAACTGTAAGTAATGCCACACACACACACACATACACACACAGAGAGAGCTACCAGGATCACTGGCTTTCAAATATCAATAAACCTCTGGTGGAATTTCAAGAAGGAAAATTTGGTCTAGCCTTCCCTTAAAATTATAACATTCAACTTACTTCATAACATCCAGGAACATGAATTAGATATTGCATGTTTCTTACTATGTCTGGCAGCTGTTGAATGAAAGAAAAATATACTGTCAGTTCTGGGAAGTGTCTCCTTCCCTTCAGTTAGGAAGTAAGCAAAGGAGAAAGGAATTAGGTCAATAGGCAGCATCCCTGGTAAGATCCCTGGAAGAAAGGAAACCTAGTCTTCCCACTTCCAGTGAAAAAGTATTCATAGTCCAAGTCTTTTTAGGAACCTTCAGGGAAGTGTAATTTCTGTATGTAGGTTCTAAGATCTGGTCTGGGGAATTTACTGTGAATCCTAGAATAGATCCAGATGAAGACTAGACACCCCAATTACCTAAAAACAGACTAAAAATTTAAAGACATTAGGTAAATATATGTGAATATATCCAAGTACATGATAGAGAAATTTTCAAGGTAAAGTATGATGGAAAATATTGTCAGGAAGAAACTCAATACTTACTACTATATTACTAGATAGGTATGTAGATAGATATTTAAATGAATTTGGAAGTCCATTTACAACAAACTAGATAATGATTATATATCATTAATAAGAAATGTTACACAAATACATACAAAAAGACTACAACACCAAAAAAATGGATATAAAAGATAAGTATTTATTCATTCATTCATTCAAAAGTATTTATTGAACATGTGCTAAGCATTATTCCACATATGGATACAGCAGTGAATAAAAGAGAGTCTCTAACATAGATATTTATTCCTAGTTGGGAAGACAGACAATTAAACAAAAAACAATTATAATATAATGACTAAAATGTCAGACAATGGTAAGCACTATGAATACTTTAAATTAGTGATCAGAGAATTCCTTTGGTCTTCATTCTAATAGTGATGAAAAACCATTGCTAAGTTTTATACAGAGGAGTAGTATAATCCAATTTTTAAAAAAATATTACTAAGGCTGTTGCATGATAAATGCACTCAGAGAACAAGAGTGAAAACAAAAAACCCATAAGATCATCACTACACTAGAGCAAGTGAAAACTGATGGCTGTGGAGCTATGAGAAATGGTTGGATTCTAGATGTATTTTGAAGGTAGAACTGATAGGATTTGTTTGTTGAGTCTATGTAGTATATGATACTAAGAACAGACTGAAAGATTACTCCAAGGTTGGTAGTTTAAATAACTGGGGAATCACAGTGCCAAATATTAAGATTGATCATGCTAGGGGGTGGCAATTTTGGGGTAGAAAATTATATTTGGTTTTGGACATATTAAGTTTGTGATGCCTACCTGACATCCAAGTGGAACTACTGTGTAAGCAATTACTTATGCAAATCCAGGGGCTAGGTAGAGTCTGGTAAAAATAAAATAAAATAAAAAGTTTTGGGAGTCCTCATCAAATAGATGATATTGACAGCCATAGGATACCTAAGAAGTCAGCGTAGGTAGAGAGAAGAGCCAGAAGGGGATGCGGGTTCTATCTGCTGGCTGGAAGTCAATGCCTTGAGAATTGTATATTGAAAACAATAGAGTTTTGCTACTTTGGTTTGCCCTATGAATGCACAGAAAAGAACCCTCTGGTGATTGGATTTTACATGAGCAAGAAACAAACATCTTGTTATGTTATATCACTTAGATTTCAAGGTTTATCTGATTCTTTGATTAGTGTTATCTTTACTAAGATAGAAATTGGTACTGAGATTGGATAGTAAGAAAAAATAATATAAAATCTGTGGCATTGGCAGAAGATAACTAGGAAACTAACAGCAGAGGCAGGAAATATGAAGACCCAAGTTAAGCAGAGGCTAAATGTTGAGTAATGATGATGCCCAGGATATCTGGGGATGCAGACCTCTGACCTCCCTAGCCTGTGTCTCTAGTAAAAGAGATTGGAAAATAGAATTACATGAGCATGCATGAGATGTTACTAGCTTTATTTGGCAAGCTATTAGAAGAAACAACCATAGGAAAGAATTGTCCAATGTACAAAAGAAAATGAAAGGAAGTAAGGAAGTAGCCAGAAATTTTATGCCTCGAAAAGTTGGGTATCTTAAACATTAGGAAATAATTTTTTAACTGAATAATGAATGGTCTTAAGATATAGCTATGTGACAAAATTCAGATTGAGCCAGGCTTTCTACCCAAGCCTCATGGCTTTGAGGTAGATGCCATTGAGTTGAGAAAGAAATGGATAGTGATGAGAAGGAAAAGAAATAAAACAACTTTAAGAGTAATGTCTAAGAAAGAATTGTGGGTGTGGTTACTGGCATATTGAACTGTCTGTAAGCAAAGAGATGAAAGTCTTATTAATTTTAGAGAAAATTATATGGCGAAAACAATCATTAGCTAGGATTTAAAAGCCTTTGGCTGAGCATTAAAGCAACTCTTAGGCCACCAAACTCTTACAGGCAAGAAGCATACAGCAAAAACTCCAGAGTCCTCAACTCCCACTGTGGCCATGATACATAATAGACAAGCAAAAAGCAAGAATCTCCCGGGTGGCAAAACCAGAGGCCATGGAGAACAATGGACAAGAAAATTCCTCCCCAAGAATAGAATCAAATTCTAATCATGGAACTGGCATGACTTCATAATGGCTGTCCACAGAATTTCATCATCACCACGGACCAGTGATTACTGTGTAGATTGCAATTTTCTGTTTTCTGAATGAGATATTTATTATAGTTATCCTGTCCTTGTGCTGCCATGTATGTTGGCTGGAGTGGAAGAGGCAGAAAATTTGCAATTAATTTAGTAATCTAATAAATAATTAGTAATCTTTGCATTGCAAAAGTCTGAAATCTCTCACAAACATATGTATTTATAAGTGTGTGTGTGTGTATATATATATATATATATATATATATATATATATAAACAAGTATTATGGATTACTCTAAAACGTATTTTATATTTAGCTTACTTTCCAACAGACATTGAACAACTTTACTTTTTAATGCTGTGTCTAAATAATGTCTAATGTCAGGAACTTCTAAGTCTTAAGATTCTACAGTACTTTCTTTTCATCTCTAGTGTGTGACTTTATAACCAAAGTCTTCATTTAATGATTCAACTATTCTATGCTACCTTGCTTATCTACGCCTATTTCTGCCTTACCTACCAGCAATACTTACCAAAAGACTTCATACTGCCCCTGCCTCTGAATTATCTTTTCTTCAGGCCCCACTATATGGTACAAGGAAAAGGAGGCCTGTAGCTAGGGAAATAACCAACTGTCTTAGCTTAGCTTCCCCCAGCAGCAGACCCTAAGACATAGATTTGCATTCACATAGTTTATTTGGAAGGTGATTCCAAAAAACACTGGTAAGAAAATAAGGGAGTGAGATAAAGAAAGGAAGAAAGGCAATAAAAACTGCTTTATCAAGCAAGTTCCACTCAGGTGACTACAGCTTTAGTCCCCTAGGAAAGTGTAAGAGGTGCTCTTGAACATTCTCAAACATGCCCCTCGGTGTGGTGCCATCCACTGGAACCACAGACCCAGGACTGCTCCTGGATGTGTTTTTTCCCAGCACTCCCATACTGTTGCATATTCAGGTAGAGCAGGCTCCACTAGCCAGGGAAAGCTCTCAAGAGACAGGAGACAGTTGCTGGCAGTTGGGAGTCAAACCAGGTTGTGTGGAAATCACAAGGACTAAGGAAATAGGGGCATCATTTGCTCTATCCACTATGCAGTCTGTCAGGGGAAGCGTGCATAGTTAGAAGCAGCTAAGCTTAAAATACCTGAAACCACTTTCCCACCATCATTCCTTAGGGTATTCAGGAAACATTATTGATTAACATTTAGTATTTATTCCCAGAAGTCTTTGCCTTTCAGGATTCAGAAGAAAGGAAGAGTAGTTTCTACCAACACATTTGCAAACTAATGTCATGCTTTATATCCGGAATAGACTGCAATATCCAGCTTCCAAAAGAACTCATAACAAAATGACTTTTTTCTAAGTAGAGATGAGATGGCCATCTTCCTCTGGTCAAACCAATTTTAAATTTGTATTTATACTATGTGATTTTTATCACACTTGTGCATAACATATATTCTCTTCTGAAAATGCTAGATATTTCGTAACATTTGCTTACAGTCCATTAACAAATAGTAATATTACCAAAAGGTAAAGGAACAAAGTTAAGATACATGGTGAGTGACATAATTCAGGCTTTCTAAAGATTGCTGTAGATCAGTGTTAAGAGTGGATAATGTTCACGTGAATAATTGAGAATTAATTGCATTTCTTCAGATCAGTATGGTCTGTTTTAGATTGTTTAAACGGCCAGAGGGTAGGGATAATTTTGCAAAATTATTTAGTCAAATATTATTAAGTCAAATTTCCTTGACTAAAGGCTTAGTACCATATATGCACTTAACAAAAGCTTTTTTAAAATTTTAGTATTCATGGTTTGATCCTAATAATTCTTCTAGGGTCTCATTACAGTAACAGTATGGATTTAGTTTTTTAAAGTTCTGGTATGGTCTATACCTAGGCTCTGATAAACATTATGCAAGAAGTTCAGAAGTTATTTGCAAACTAAATTCTGCCTAAATTATTCTACAAATCCATATCCCAGCTTAATTCAATTTAGGGGCCAGGAAGCTTTTAAAAGAAAAGTTATCTGTGGTAGTTATTCATGCTGCTTAGCTTTATCTCATTCTCTACTCCGTTCAGGCACCTGGTAGAATTAAAGTTCCTGGCTCCCTTGAGCTTGGGTATGGCCCTGAACCAGTTCTGGGTGAGTGTAAATGACATGACTTATTTAAGAGTGAAGTATTTAATTTCTGGTTTGAAACCATCAAAAATTCTCTTTCCCTCCGTGAGTGTAACTGCTTATATTCCAAAGCGACGTCTGTCTCATCTAGTAAGCAAGTTTCGAAGTAAAGACACACGGTGCAGAGACACCCCCTGCTGATCCATGGCAGACATCAGGCATGAGTGAGAAGGAAACCTTTAGGATTGTAAGCCTCCAAATTTGGGGAGTTGTTTGTTCCTCCAGATTCATTCCCCACCCAACCCTGCTGCAGGATGCCAGCCTGTATCCGTCAGATCTCCTGCACTCTCGCTTCTGGTTAGAGAGATCTGGCAGGAGATTAGAGGGAGGGAGGAGAATGTGAAGAGAGTTTTTATGCTCCCTTAACTCCCTCCCAGGGGTGGGAGGGGTTACCTTGAACTATTGATTCCCTCCATGAAAACCACAGCTCTTCTCAAGGTGGTCACTCCATAGGACTTGCTTTTTCCAGGTAACTCCCCCCTTCATTCCTAGGGGTGGAAATAGACCCTGTGTTACCAGCCTTGGGGTACACTCTAGCTCATGGTTCCCCTTTCACTTACATCTTTGTAAGTACTCCCTTTATTAGATACTCCTTGAATTACTCTATGGCAATAAGGCATCTGTTTCCTGCTGTAACACTGACAATAACATTATTCTAGCCTATACTGTCCAGTTTAGTCATTCTATCAATAAAGTGTTGCATTGTTCACCTAGTCATCTCCCTGAACTACAGTGGTTCCCTCTACATTCAACCTTGCCAAATCAAGGAGGAGGATGGAAAATGTAAATTCCACTGTACTCTCAACATTACTTACACAATAGAACTCTTTCCACAGGCAGTAATGCCTTTATGTCTGAGAAAGTGATAGCACATCTAAATTACAAACCTGTTGCTCCACTGCCCAACACAAGCCTATATGAAAAATGCACTGCTGGATTCTTTAGTACTTTAGGGAACTTTTCAAAAGCCAGATCTTTGATATTATTTCAACTTTCTCACATTATCGAGAACTCCACCCTCTCCCAAGTTGAGTTTATTCTTGTTTCATGCTTTGAAAGGAAAATCTCCATAAGAGTAATGTTCATAGATAATTGATTAGGGATTCCAAATACTGGATCTTGGTAGGACTGATGTGCTTCTAGTATGTTAATAAAGCAATTCATTTAGTCAAGGTAAGAGGTGAACAGATTATTTACCTACTTGCAACTAGGGAAAACTTGTTTCATATTATACTTAAGTGTTCAATGACATCACCTAAGCAAAATCATTAAAGGATCTCAAATACATACATTAAAATTTCAAAAAGGGAGAGAACTAGTAAATTACAGATTATCATCAGTGGAATATGTTCAAAAGCGCCGTTTAACAAGCCTATATTTAAAATTACTATAAATGAAAGTGATTTTGCCATTAGAGGTAATTTATGTTTTACGTAAAATTGACTTACCAAATCATTCTATAGAATCCCAATCCAAGTTTGTTCAAGACAGATAAACATATTCTCCCACTGAAAATTACTGTACTGTTTTGTTTTTCCTTCCTAGTATTCCTTCTTTATCCTTGAATCCTTATATTTATGCAGTGTTTCACAATTTAAAATCCTTTTCATAAACTTGGTAGTTAATTTATGGAGAACTTTAAGGATCTGATGACAATAATAAACACTCTCCCCAGAGTGATGTTCCTGGGCCTATACATAACCTGCTGCATTTGATTTTGGAAGGTTCATTGATATTCTAAAATCCATCCAAGGGTTAAAAACTCCTGTCATCTATAGGTTAATCCTCTGTGAGGTAGGTATTGTTATCTTCACCTCTCAATTAAGAAAATTAAGCTGCACAGGCATTCCATGACTTGTCCAAGTCCCAAAGCAGAATTTGGTGTTAAACTCAGGCCTTTGACACATGTGTCAATGCTTTTCTCTCTGTCCCATGATGGCCTCCTACTTTTGTTCATGTGGATCATCAACTATAATCTGCTCTGAAGTAATGTATGTAATTAAGGTAGAGTCAAAATTTATCGAACAAGAGTCCCAAGATATCCAAAATTCTTTGAATAAATTGGAGGCTAAAAATCTTGATCTTCAAATTACAGATTCATTTCATTTTTATAGTCAGTTGAATCTCTGATCTATAAAATGCATTTACTCAGAAGCATTTTGAGTTTGTCCCATGACGTTAGAAAAAATGAAAATAAAACATGTATGTCCAAAACATAGATGTGGCTCATTATTCACACAGCTTTGCTTTTCTCCGCTTCCCTCTCGGCATCCATGCACAACCCACCGCTCCATGATCCCCCTTCATTTACTTCAACTCGATTCAGATTTTCTGACCAAGGATATCCAAAGCCTATATTTTACTATTAGGTTGAGCCATATGAAATAGCCATAGTTCTAAAAGGCTAGAAACAGTGGAATACTGTCTGTTTAGTATCACTTAATCTTCTTTAGCTTTAGTGCCTTGGCCTATTGATGTCCAAGTCGTGTTGTGGTGAAAAGAGTAAGAACACTCATAAGAGGGCCTGGTTCTCATCCATTTTGCCTCCTAGCAGGTGAATTACTTCAAGTGAATCACTTAAACTCTCTGAGTAACAATTTCCTTGTCTGGAAATGAGGACAAAAAATACAATCCACATCTATGTCATAGGGTTATGAGACAGCATCCAACAAGATAATATCACCAGTGAAAGTGCTTCAGAAATGTTTCAAGCACCATACACTTCTACATTGTTGTTACTAGAGTTGCTAAGATGCCTGCATCAGCAAAACCAGTGTTAAGTTTGTTAAAAGTATGGACAGTGAGATCCCATGCTCACTAAATGACTCACTGAAAATGTCCAGCCATCACTTTTACCTCCCACATGCGGGTGTTGCTTTATTATATGACACTGGCCACTTTGGGATGATTTGTCTGGTAAACTGTGCAGAAGAACTGATGACCTGGTTCCTGCACTGAACACGTCAACAGATGAGTCATTTAATGGGTACAGTGAACTTCATGACCCACTTATTTACCTACTAAAATTGCATGATAGATTTACTGCCTGGTATTAAACCACTACTTCATCATAAATGACAACAACTTAATGGTTTTAAAAAATAACCTTCATTACCTACATAAATGAAGAGGGGTCAGTTACTTATAAATAGTATATTTGGGACTTTTAAAGATATTGTGGTATAATTGTGTTTTTTCCAGAATTTTTTTAGCCCACTAGAACTTATGTTTACCAACTTTTCTTGTCTTTCAGTGGTTGAATAAACAACACCGCATTATGACTTTCAGCATCAGGACCAAGGCCTTCAGAAAATGAAGCTGATAGGAATTCTATCATTCAACTATGAAATGTGCAAGGCAGATACAAACCATGAGTTAAAATCAAATGCAGGCAGTGAAGACCTCTCAGCAACTATTGTCCAGACCTGTAAATAACAAAGTTCCTAGCACTTTATAGGTTTTTTAAAAGAAGAAATTAAATTAAAATGCAGTTCCTCAAAAAAGCCAGTTTTATGATGATTTGACACCTAACTTGTGACCCTAAAACAAACAATAACTTCATTTCCATAGCCTTTCTAGACATTTCAGGATCAAGTTCTCTCAGGATGCAAATCTGTAGCAATTAAAATGTCTATGAATAAAACAACCCAGTATAGAAATGTCAGGCCTCAAATGTGTGTGTACTTTATCTTTTCTTTGATGAATAATTTCTGTGTTGAACCCCTATTCTATCCAGTGGTCAAATTTAGGATTAATCAGTCAGTGGGGTGTTTTCTCAGCCTGTGACTAGCCTGAAGGTTTTCTCTACTCACTCATTACCACAGGGTGGCATCTTAGTTTCAAGGGGTCTACTTAGTGCCACAACATCAGTGAGGATGGGAGGCTGTCATCCACTCTCCCCTGGGTCGGATAATGAGACATCACATTTTACCTGTGTCTGGCCATTGGTATCTAACTATGTTGCTCTATCCTCATGCCCACTGGGCCTTAGATCATTGCTCCATGCAAGCCACTTGGCATCCTCTAAGCCTCTGCTATGAGGCCACTTCAGGTCCCCCTCTTCTCTCTCCTCTACTTATGTGCCCCTCTAAAGAGAGAAGGGGGGGCCGAGCCCGTGGCGCACTCGGGAGAGTGTGGCGCTGGGAGTGCGGCGACGCTCCCGCCGCGGGTTCGGATCCTATATAGGAATGGCCAGTGCACTCACTGGCTGAGTGCCCGTCACGAAAAAGACAAAAAAAAAAAGAGAGAAGGGAGAGGAAGAACAGAACATAGAATACAATGTGTTGGTATATATAAAATTTAGAAAGAACCTCTACCCAGAAAACAGCATAAACCTAATGTTTCTCTCATAGTGGCCATACCAAGATTTATCCACTTGAGTACAAACTTTGGATTCAGATTGTCTGGGTTTAATTCCAAGTTCTATCACTTGAAAAAGCTTCTACTTTTACTTTGGATACTTCATCTACCAAACAAGTATAATAATATGTGTCTCATAGTGTTTTTGCAAACATTAAGGGAGACAATAAATGTAAAAATAATTTGAACGTTGCCTGGTGTATAATAACCATTCAATGAATGATATCCATTATAATCATCACTATTATATCTCCTTCTCTTCTGCTTTCTCTCCTCAGCTTCCCCCATTCACGGCAATGCATCAATTTTTATGACTCCAGTGGAAAGACAGTAGGGTTAACACTGAGTTAAATGAGAATGGAACACAATGTCGATGAGAAGAAGACATTTTTAGAAGATCCCACATGTTGGTCTCAACCCTGTCATGTTTGCCTATGTGAGTATGCAGCATTGCTTATCACTCTGCAGGAATTTTCCCCAGATGCCTGAAAGACATCCTTTTGATGGAGGCACAGAGAGCTAATATTTGGATCCAGTCATTAACACCTATTCAATTTCATAATCATCATCCAGGGTTGGATATTTTAAGTAAAGAAGGAGATCAGTATGAATTGTCAGCCTTCATTTGTTGCCTTTCCTGAAAGTATGTAATTTTAAATCCAAAGAACCAGTTCTTCCAAAGTATTAACAGTGAAAAAGCAACAAAGATTAAATCAATCCAGAATCACCCCATGAGTAACTAGCTCTAAGTTAATTACAGGATTCTTTGTTGCTCTTTTTTATTGTGGGTATGAATTTTTGATGCAATATTTTTGGCTAATTGAAGATTTTCTTTAAAGCTATGCAAGACAGCCAGCAAGTAGTGCATTTATGTATGTAATAGAAATGGTTGTAATATATCATTAAGATGCTCCAGGGCATGTTTTATTGGTTCATTAATACAGTGCATGCCTTAGGTGTATTCAACCACTCGAGGCCTATATTAATGGACCAATAAAATGTACCCGGGAGTGCCTTAATGCTACCCTAATATGGCTAAGTTTAAATTAATTTTTCCAGGCTTATCTTTTTAAAAATCATTTTTTCCTACTTGGAAACATAGATTCCTTTCTGGGGGGTGGGGGGAGTTCATGGTGACAGAATAAAAAGAAGCAAGATACTAAATTTTTTTTTTATTTCGTCAATTTTCTAAAATGGTTCATCCTTTTGGATGATTCTATTTCTAATCTTCTGCATTCTACTTCTAGGGTCTTCCCACTTCTTCCATAGAAATCAATAATCTTGTCTCTAGGAGCAGGAAAATAAGAATTGTTTCTTTTTGAAAGTAGATCAAGTGCTAGCAAATGTCATGTCTACGTATGTATAAAACCCCTATCATCTTTCAAAATTCCACCTGATCAGAAGAAATGCTTACCTTTTAAGGACAACTTCTTTTATCACCTCCTGTCATCTTGTGTAATCAAGGAATTATGCTCCCCACAAAAAGGAAAATGTTTCTCCCAATCATCCTCCTTATACTTCCCTCTCAGCTTTTCAGAAGTTTTCGAATTCTACTTTGGGCCATTAAGGAATCTTCTTGATAACAAAAAATTGGGGAAAGTAGAGAAAAGTGTTTAATCCAGCACCAAACTGAATTAAAATCTTGGTATCATCACAAACTAGTTCCTATGATATTGGTCTAAAAGCTTCCAGTTCCTTCTCAGTTAAATGGAGATGATAATGTCTATCTTATAGGCACAGCATAAACACTAGATGAGATCATGCATGTAAAACACCTGGTCTAGTGCCTGGCACATAGGGGCCATTGGATAAATGGTAGTTTTTGTTATTAACTTCTGAACTGCTACTGAAGAAACTAAGATGGATGGTGACAATTGAATAGCACAGCCTTCCTTCCCCAAGGAATGCAGAGAAATGGGGCATCTACAGTATGGAAAGCAGATATCCCTTCTCTTCCTCCTCCTTTTTTTTTTTTTTTTTTTTTCCTATTACTTTTGAGGCACAAAATGTTTAAAGAGTGCATAAGAAACAGAGTATAGACCAGGACTTTCTAATTTCTTTACGTGTAGAGTTTAATTTTTCTAAAGAATGTAGGCCTTTGGAGATGTTTATCATCATCTCTGTCATAAATGTTATAAATAAATCCTACAATGTGGGAAAATAACATTCTTGACTTGGTGGAGGTGGGGAAATAGCAATACAGCCTCTGTCTTCAGAGCATATCTTTTAGTTGGAACAACAAAATACATGAAAAAGTGTAAATAACAATACAAAACAGATTGTGTCGCATGAGTTTTTTAAATTCAACTTTAAACATAATGGAACAAAGCCCTGTGAACAAAATTAATCAGAAAGGAGTCAACCAGGCTGCAGGATCTGTACAGCGCAGTTTATTTATTAAAGAAAGGGATAAATTTTGAACTGGCCGTGGTGGATTCAGAAGGAAGATGTAGAAGCAATCCATATTGGGAATGGAACAAAGAAAAGTGGGAATGATACCAAGTGACGTTTTCATGAACAATGTTTGGATCAGAGGAAGCTTGGGGGGCACTAGCTGGAGATGCATTTGGGTTGGACTGTAGAGAACTCCACCTTTCAGAGGATAGAAAGTCAGTACAGGGATTTTGTTCATGGAAATGACATGAGATAAAAGTATTTTTAAAATATGTTAATTCTAGTACAAACTGGAGTGGAGAGAGGTGGTATCAGAGAGGCCAGGTGAGAATGGATTATCATATTCCATGTTTGAAGCCATAGAAATTTGAATAAGAGAAACACAAAGAGGAGAGGAAAATTCAACAAAAGTTGATAGATATTTGACGGTAGTATGCAAGGGAGAGGAAAGGGGGGGAGGGAGATGAAGAAATGGAAGGATTGGATAACTATTTGATCCATTTAGTTTGCTTAGTATAGAGTGAATAATTTTCCAAAATCTAACTTGATGAGCCTTGTGTACTCCTGAGTAAGAATTAAAGGTTGAGGCAGTATACAGCCATTGTCATTATTAACAAATACAGTTAAAAAGTATCCCAACAAAAGTGGGTCAACTAGGTGTTCTAATTTATGAGTGAAGAAAAACACACTTTGTCAATCGTCATAGCACAAAGTATGGCAAATCTTTGAAACACTCATTTAAATGTTTTCTCAGCACCATACCATACTCCATGTTTCCTTCATTTTGTCAAAATGTTCCTTTTATCTGAACCCTGTCTTCTCCTTTCCACTTACCTAAATAATATTTATTCTTCAAGGAGCATCTCTCCGAAAACCTTTCCCTAACTGCTTAAACACACATAGAGCTCCCATCCTTCCTTGAACTCTTAGGGCCCTTGCTGAATTAGCCACTTAATTTAGCTCTTAATTATGTATGTCAGCAGCACACCACTCACATTTCACAAAATGTATCATGCCTACCCCATTTCTCCAACAAGAGGAATTCTTAACACATTTAGAAAAATGTCTTCATCATTGCAATGTGCATGCCTATTCTCGTTCATTCAGTTATATTTCACTATTACCATAGATTTCAGTGTTTTGAAGAAGGGAAAAGGCGTCTTTTGTTATGTATGTATTTATTTATTTATTCATTCATTCATTTATTTTGCCCAATTTGCACAAAAGGAAATTAACATAAATTTCTGGTAATTTATTTGGACATTTAAAGAATTTTTTGAACAATTTAAGAAGATATACACATTATTTGTCCAAATGTCTGCTCCAACTCAGGGATGGTATAGCCAAGGCTGTCCCAGCAATGACCTCTGGGGACATGCCTTCCAAGCAGACATAGTGGGGTGGGATGGAGCACTTGGATGAGGAGGGTCTGCCCATCAGAAATTGTACAGAGTAAGAAAACCCAGAATGTCAGGAAAAGCCAAAATCCATTAAAGAGAGCAATGAGTAAAAGCTAGACAGAACCAGATTGGGAGGTGGAAGCCAAAGAGCCAGAGGCAGATCAGAGCTGGGGTATATTGCCAAGAGTCGGAGCTGGGATTAGTGAGACAGCCAGTGATAGCATATCAGTTCTAGTGTTGAAAATTTCAAGCAATTGTTTATACATACATTTGGAGAATATGATGATAGACTTAATCGTACTGAGTTAAAGACATTTTTCTCATTTATCTTGACACTTTTTGTTTGTTTTTGCATTTATTTCTATTATCCTTTGTATTTTTAGACACAGCCTCGAAGATGGTTAATTGTTAATTTTAATAATTTGCCTGGTGTGCTGGCCAGTTAGCTCAGTTGGTTAGAGTGTGGTGCTGATAACACCAAGGTCCGGGGTTCAACCCTTATATCAGCCAGGCGCCCCCGACCCAAAAAAAATCTTTAAAATAATTTGCCCCAAATTCATATTTAAAATTTTGGAGTTTCTATATATGTCTCTTTAGCGTGTAGTTTTCATTTTCTTCATTACTTGTACAAATGTAAAAAACTACACACCACCAACAAACCTTGATGCTGACGATACATTTTAGTGATCACGCACAGTGATATCACAGGGAAATGTCATTCTTAACTAAGAACCAGATAGGAAGACTGGAATTTTATAGATTTCCAGTCATGTGGCTGAAATTCAATTACAAAATACAAATCTTAAGTAGATTCCAGTTTTGCCAATAACTGTTCAATGCTATTCTTTAGAACCTGAAATTACCCCCAAATCATCTCTATAATTAGACTCAAAAAGTGTATTTACTACCATGGAAATAATTGTTTCATCCTTTCTGGGAGTGCATTTGGTGATTTATATTAAAAGCTTGCAAATGCCCTTATCTTTTGACAGAATGATCCTGTTTGTGCTTTGTGAATTTTTCCTATAGAAAGTCATAGATGTGTGAAAAATTTGTCCACAAGGATGTCATCACATCATTATTAATGACAGTTTTTAAAAAAATCCAAAGGTACAAAATAAGATTGAGGTTAAGTAAACTATGGAAAATTAATATAATGAAACTAATTAACCACAAAAAATTATATTGTGGAACAGCACTTAACAAATAAAGAATGATAAATTACTAAGTAAGTGAGAAAAGCATGTTACAAACACTACATACTGTCTGGTCCTCTTAAAATATTGAAAAAGAAAAATCAAGAGAGACCTAGTTGATACAAAACATTAACATTCTTCATCTCTGGTTGTTCTTAGAATATAGCTGGAGCTCCTTAATATGATATAAAAGGCCCCATGTGATCTAGAGCTTACCTATCATTTCAACTTCCTCTTTGCCACCTTCCTTCTTGCAGTTCAGCCACCTGCACCTGTGTTCCAGTCTTGGGGCCTGGCCACTTGCAGTTCCCTCCATCCAGAAACTTTCCCTATTCACTATCCCTACCACCTTCCCCTGACTCTCTTTCAGACCTAGATTAAAACACAACCTCTCAGCACCCCACCCCACTCCCCGGTTTAGAATAGATTCCTCCATTCCACGTCCTCAGAGAAACTTAGACCCTTTTCATAGAATTTAAGTCTATTTTAATCATATAATTATTTTTATAAATATCTGTTATCTATAATAGACCACAAACTCAATACAGGTACAAAATATGTATTGCACCTATTAAACACTCAATAAATTGTTGCCAAACGGATGATAAATGGATGGACTTAACCGGCATTATTTACTGTTCTGCCCTCTTTTCTTTCAAATTTGTACAGCCAGCAAGTAACTTCTGTAATATACAAAATATGTAGTTACAAAAAAATGAATATTTTTTTTAAATTAAAAAAAATATATACATTATTGTAACACAGATGATTGTACATATCTGTGGGGTACAGTGTTGAATATCCATACCTGTGTGCTACACGTGATGCTCAAATCAGAATAATTAGTATATTCAACAGTATACAATGTAATCATTTCTTGTGGCCTTCTACCAATTCTTCCCTTACCCCTTCTCCATCTCTCCCTTTCCCACCTCTGGTAAACTCAGTTCTGTTTTTCTCTTTTGAAAGTTCAAAGTATTACTGTGATTGTTGTAGCCTTCTTCCTTTTTAAAAAAAATTTATTAGTTTATTTGTTAGCTCCCACTTATGAGGGAGGACATGCGGTATTTCTCTTTCTATGCCAGCTTAATTCACTTAACATGATTTTTCTCTAAATTCAACTATGTTGCTGAAAATGGCAATATTTCATTCTTTTCTATAGCAGAGTAGCATTCCATTATGTAAATATACCACATTTTCCTTATCCAGTCATCCAACAATGGACATTTAGGCTGGTTCCAACTCTTGGCTATTGTAAATAGAGCTGCAATAAACATGGGAGTGCAGGTATCCCATCTAATGATAATTTCCATTCCTTTGGGTATATACCCAGCAGTGGAATTGCTGGATCATGGCGATTTCTATCTGCAGTTGTTTGAAGAACCTCCATACCATTCTCCATAATGACTACACCAGTTCACAGTCCCACCAACAGTGTAGGAGGGTTTCCCTTTCTTGATAAAGGCCAGTCAAACTGGGGTGAGATGATATCTCATTGTGGTTTGGATTTGCATTTCCCTTATGCTGAGTGATGTTGAGAATGTTTTCATCATGGCCATTTGTATATCTTTCTTTGAGAAATCCCTATTCAGTTCCTTTGCCCATTTTTCAATTGAGTTATTTGCTTTTTCATTGTTAAGCTGTTTGAGTTCCTTGTATATTCTGGATATTAATCCTTTGTCAAATTCATAGTTTGTATATATTTTTTTCTACTCTGTAGGCTGTCTTTTCACTCTGTTAGTTGTTTCTTTTGCTGTGCAGAAGCTTTTTAGTTTCATATAATCCCATTTGTTTATTTTTCCTTTAGTTGCCTGTGCTTTGAGGGTCATTTTCATAAAGTCTTTGCACAATTCTACTTCCTGAAGTGCTTTCCCTGTGTTTTCTCTCAGGAGTTTTATAGTTTCAGGTCTTATACTTAAGTCTATAATCCATTTTGAGTTGATTTTGGTATATGGTGAGATGTATGGGTGTAATTTCATCCTTCTACATATAGATGTCCAGTTTTCCCAGCACCATTTATTGAAAAGGCAGTCTTTTCCCCAATGTATGTTGTTGGAGCCTTTCTCAAAGATCAGTTACCTATAAATCTGTGGGTTGATTTCTGGGCTCCCTATTCTGTGCTTTTGGTCCACGTGTCTCTTTTTGTGCCAGTACCATGTTGTTTTGGTTACTATAGCTTTGTAGTATAATTTGAAGTCAGGTAGTGTTATGCCTCTGGCTTTATTTTTTCTGCTTGGGATTTCCTTGGCTATTTAGGATCTTTTGTTGTTCCATATAAATGTTAGGATTGTTTTTCTACTTCTGTGAAGAATGTCATTGGTATTTTGATGGGGATTGAATTGAATCTGTAGATTGCTTTGGGTAGTATGGACATTTTTACAATGATAATTCTAATCCAAGAGCATGGAATGTCTTTCCATCTTTTTGTGTCCTCTTTAATTTCTTTTAACAGTGATTTGTAGTTCTTGTTGTACATATCTTTCACCTCCTAAGCTAAACTGATTCATTTGTGTGTGTGTGTGATTATTGTAAATGGGCTAGCTTTCCTGATTTCTTTCTCTGCTAGTTCATTGTTGGAGTATAAAAATGCTACTGATTTTTGAGTGTTTTGTATCTTGCAACTTTACTGAAATTTTTTATCAACTCTAAGAGTTTTTTATAGTGTCTTTAGGCTCTTTTATATATAGGATCATGCCAACTGTAAACAGGGACAATTTGACTTCATCTTTTCCAATCTGGATGCCCTCTATTTCTTTCTCTTACTTGATTGCTCTGGCTAGTACTTCCAATACTATGTTAAATAGGAGTGGTGAGTGTGGGCATCCTTATCTTGTTCCCATTTTTTCAGGATGATATTGGTGGTGGTTTGTCACATATGGCTTTTATTGTGTTGAGGTACTTTCCTTCTGTACCTAATTTGCTGAGAGTTTTTAATCATGAATTTTGTCAAATGCTTTTTCTGAATTTATTGAGATAATCATATGTTTTTTGTCCTTGATTATGTTGATGTGCTGTATCACATTTATTGACTTGCACATGTTGAACCATCCTTACATGTCTGGGATGAATCACACTTAACTGTGATGTATAATTTTTTATGTGTTGTTGCTGTATTCTATTTGCTAATATTTTATTGAAGATTTTTGCAACTATGTTCATCAGATGTATTGGCACATAGTTTTCTTTTCTTGTTCTATCTTTGTCTGATTTTGGTATCATGGTGATACTGCCCTCATAGCATGAGTTGGGAAGAATGGCCTCTGATTCAATATTTTGGAATAGTTTGAAGAGAACTGATATTAATTCCTTTTTTAAGGTTTGGTAGAATTCAGCAGTAAAGCCAACTCGTCCTAGGCTGTTCTTTTTTGGGAGACAGCTGCTTACTGCTTCAGTCTGGTCTGTTCAGGTTTTCTGTTTTTTCTTGGTTAAGTATTGCTAGTTTGTATGTGTCTAGAAATTTATCCATTTCCTCCATGTTTTCAAATTTGTTGATGTATAGTGGTTTATAATAGTCTCTAATGATTCTTTGAATTTCTGTGGTATCAGTTGTAATGTCTCCTTTTTCATTTTTATTTGGGTGTTCTTGCTTCTTTTTTTTAGTTAGCCTAGCTAATAATTTGTCTATTTTGTGTACTTTCTTGAAAAAAGATAATTTTGTTTATCTTCTTTTGCATCATTTTTTGTGTTTCTATTTCATTTAGTTCTGCCATGATCTTAATTATTTCTTTCTGTCTAATAATTTTGGGATTGGATTGTCTTTGTTTTTTCTAGTTTTTTGAGGTGTAGTGTTAGGTTGTTTATTTGAAATATTTCTATTCTTTTGATGTCAGTGTTTATTGAAATTAAATTCCCTTTTATTACTACTTTTGCAGCATCCCACAGGTTTTGGTATGATGTGTCTTTATTTTCATTAGTTTCAAGAAATTTTTTATTTCCAGTTTAATTTCTTCTGGGGCCCATATGTCACTCAAGAGCATGTTATTTAATTTCCATGTGTTTGTATAGTTTCCAGAGTTTCACTTGTTATTGATTTCTAGTTATAATCCACTGTAGTCTGAGAAGATACTTGAAATGATTTCAATTTTTTTTTTAAATTGTTGAAACTTGATTTGTGACCTAATATGTGGTCTATCCTGGAGAATGTTCCATATGTTGATGAGAAGAATGCATATTCTGTGGTTGTTGCATGAAATGTTCTGTAGATATCTGCCAAGTCCACTTGGTCAATGTGGTTTAAATCCTGTTTCTCTGTTGATTTGTTGCCTAGATGATCTGCCCAGTGTTGAGAGAGGGGTGTTCAGGTACCCAAATATTATTGTGCTGGGGTCTATCTCTTTTTTTAGATCTAATAATGTTTGCTACATATTTTGGGGTGCTCTGATGTTGGGTGCATATATATTTATGATATCTCTTCTTGCTGGATAGATCCCTTTATCAGTGTATAGTGGCCTTCTTTGTTTCTTTTTATAGTTTTTGGTTTATAGTCTATTTTATACAACATAAGAATAGTTACTTCTGCTTATTTTTGGTTTCCATTTCTGTGTTATAACATTTTCCATCCCTTCACTATTAGTCTGTGTTTGTCTTTACAAGTGAGGTGAATCTCTTGTAGTCGGCATATAGTTGGGTCTAGCTTTTTAATCCAATCAGTCAGTCTGTGTGTGTCTTTTGAGTTGGGAATTTAATCCATTCACATTTAGGGTTGTTATTGAAAGGTATTTTCTTACTTCTGGCATTTTATCAATTTTCATGTGGATATTTCAAATGTCTTTTCTTTCTTTCTTTCTCTTTTATTGTTTGTCTTCAGTGTTTGTTGGTTTGGGGAGGTGGTAAGTTACAGTTTCTTTCTCTTTCTCATTTGCATTTTTGTTCTACCAGTGGGTTTGTTCTTTCTTGTGTATTCATGGAAGTGATTATCATTTTTTGGATTCCAGATGCAAGAGTCCCTTAAGGATTTCTTGTAAGGCTAGTTGTGTGGTGGTGAACTCTCATAGTTTTGTTTGTCCAGGAAACACACTATTTCTCCTTAAAAAGATAAATAATTGACATATTCTAAAACTAAAAAAAAAATCAAGTTTAGGAATGTACTTTAATTATTCAGGTTATATCAACACTGCATTTTGCGGTTAGTATAAACTAGATAATGACTTTAAAATCAGGTTTTAATCTCTCTGTTACATATTTTGAACTTGAATTTGATTTCTTATTTTTCACTGCAATTATTACAAGCTCCTCAAAGTAAGAATATAAATACCACGTAGGAAGTCTGTGTGTGAAAGGTGAAAAGAATTTTGCCTTAGGTTAAAAGGCTACTCTCAGATACTAAGTACTAAAATAGGAATTTCATGGGTCAGATAAAAAGAAGAGCTAACTCTTAAACTGTGTACTAGTTCAATGGTATGTGTGAACTGATAATATCTTTCCCTATTCCTTTCTTTCAGCCTTGACATATGTAACAAAGAATTTGGTTTCTACCATTTAGCCAATATGAAAATGATTGCCAACCTAGTGATTTTTTAATGAGAACAAATTCTCCTTATGTTTGTACTTGTCTTAGTTTAGTTATTCTTTTCTTCAGTTGCTTCTCTGTTTTTAAGCATATAAAATGTATTTCAACACTTAACAACATGAGAAGTGTAATGAAAGGCTACAAAATGCTCCAGCTAACTTCTGCTTTTGAAGTGATAACCAAGCATTGCTACACAGTCTGCCTGCATGGTAGCTTAATGGTATGTTATAAAATCCCTTTCAACACTGAACAGGAAAGTAAACCTGCCAAATTTACCTAAATATGAAATTAATTTCCTGCCCCAGTCTCATTGCCAAAATAATTTCATCCAATATTGAAGGTCTGTGAATTGAATCTTTTCCTAAAAATTGGAAATTAAATATTGTGTTCCTAATTAAGCCCCAAATTATGATGTCTACTTGAGAAAAAAGGACAAATATAGTACTTCCTCCTCAAGTGATCTGAATTGTTCAATATGTGTGTAAGGTTCTCGATAATATTTTAAGTTCATTATTATTAACCTGGCAGAAAACACTGCTTTATAACTGGGAGTAATTTTAATAAAATAAAATAAAACTGCATTATTATAAGTGCTTCCTCTAGACTTTTTCCTCATCTATCCAAATCCAGTGTTTCTGGTGGAACCACTTGAGTTCACATAGATTTATCTCACCCTATAAAAGCACAATTCATTAAACAGACTGGTCTATTTAAACTAAGGCAATTTTATCACAGTCAATTCAATTATTTAATACTGCTTTTTTAACTCACTACTTTAAGCTTTCTTTTGACAAGTATTCCTTTAAATAAATGAGTTGCAATTTAAAGAATGAGAAAAGATCAAGTTCCCTTACAATATATACAATTAGCCTATAGAGAGATGTTTTGCTGATACAAAACTAAGTTTTATTTGAAAGTTAAACTGAATCTCAAGTAACAGAAACTACCAAAGTTATTTTTCAGCAGAAATAAACATAAAGGAAACTTCTATGCACAATTAACTTGATTTCCTGTGTTGGATGTATTTTTATTTAAGGGGATAACATTTTTGCCAAGCCTACCTAATTAAAGAATCAGAGTAATCATCTGAGTAATTTATTCCAAAGATAATACAACCTAAAATATGCAGAGTCTACATTCTCATTCTACTAAATGATAATCTGGTTAGTAACTTAATAAAGTGGTTATAAATAGTGGAATGAAAAGTTTACTAATTGCCTAGCCAAGTGCTAACAAAAGCAAGTTAAACTGGCATGGTGAGTTCTTTTCGAAAGTTTCCCCCACAAGATATATTGTTTAAAATTATGAAGATGATGATGATGATGATGATGATTCAAAATCTCATAATAATTTTAAATATTTAAAATCTTAAAAATATTTAAGATTATAGATTTGAACTGCAGATTAAATGAGCTGAATAAGAAATGTTTCCATAATTAAAGGAAAAGGAAGTTAAATGTGTTTGGAGCACAGTACACACATGAAGCAGTATCTTCACAAAGGCAATGTCATTGATTTTTCATTTGTCTTATCCCAGAAAAATAAGGTGAAAAGACTCAAAGGAATATGTTACATTGCCTGTCATTGTATGGGAGGATTACTGTGATATACGGGCTGATTTTGATATGTGATATGCAATTTATTAAATGAAGCTTAAATAACCATTAGTCAGATTTCAAGTATAATTGCTCCTAAATGGAAATACTCAAAATATAATATTGTTCCTCACATATTTCAGGTAAAGGGAATTTTGAGTACTTTGGCCTTCATATTTTTTCTTTTATTTTTTCTTCCTCTTTATTATTAGGAAATAGCTAAAGATGACTTTCATTTTTGTAGCAAAGTCACTCACCATATTTTAATAAACAACCCATTGGAGCAAATGACTTCTGTTAGTATAGATTAGAGAAACATTCACATTTAGCAAAAACAATTGAATAATTGTCTAGAACTAAACCCTTTATTATATTGGAATCACCTAGAAATTAAATGATGCATAATGAGATACACCAAAATTATTCATCTCTTACATGAAAAAAAAAATAGTGTCAACTTTAATGATAGCTATATATGCCCTCTGGACTTACTTTACACCTTCTATATCCCCAAAATGAAATACATAATTTCCAAAAAAGCATTACAATATTTTCATAGGATATGAGCACCAAATTTAACCAGTCACAGATCATAAACCTTAAGAGCCAAGTTGGAGAGCATCTCGAAGCTTCATTTGGACATAAGTTCATGCAGATTAATTACCTAATTTAGGAGTACAAGGGTACGCCAAGTTATACCTCAAGGCAAACGAAAGAAAAGTCTAGACAAACATTTTCAAACAAAACACAGTTGCAGTGTGTGTGTTTATTTAATCCCCACCTTTCACCTTCCTCATTAGACGGGCCTAGTGTCCCAGTCAGGTCTGTCTCTGCCCTAAACATGCAGTGTAGCCCTTATATGCATCACTTTGACAATCAGTGGTCAAAACTGAGGACACCCAAGCATGTAGTGGGATCCTTGTAGCTGACAACACTGATGCCAGCGGATGGAGTGGTGGAATCAGCAGTCATGAAATGCTCTCCCACAGCAAGGATCTAAATTCTTTGTCTCTGTTTATCCTAAAGTACCAGGATGTCTCCAAATTCCATTGCTATACCATCATTTCATGTTATGCGCTGGTACATGGGGTTTGTGGTTGTCATTGCCATATACTTAATGTTGGACTATCTTTCATCCGTTCACACTAAGCATTGGGAATCTCGAGATGAAAGAGGTTGGGTTCAGACTAGGGGTATGTAGGCTGATAAAAAGACATTTCTGCACATCTAGAGAAGATACATTCACCAGTGTTTGCCAGCACAGCTCCACCCTGACACATCAATAAGGGTCAAGAGGGACAAGAAATTCCCATCCTCAAGAACTTTCCCTTTCCTACTATGTGGGTTCCATTTTCTTTATAATTCTCTGCCCTTCTCATATTTTATTTATAATGTCCTGTACTTCTTAAATTTATAAAGAAAAAAAGTTTTAGAAAATACTGTATTTATGAATTCAATCTATGAGAAATATAAACACCTCCCATAACCTAAAGAGAAAAAATAAACAATAATACTCAATAAAATTTCCCTTGATAGCTGTATCTAAGTTTTTCCTCTTTGAACATTTATTGTTCATCTTTGTCTTTGTTTTCACTGTACAAAGACTTCTATAGCTACAAAAACTTTATACCAAAACTTTAAAAGATTTTAGATAGCATATTGTTTAGCAATAACTATGTCGATAGATAGCTCTTCAAAAAGAGTTCCATGGTCATATCACTCTCAAGATAATACATAAACCACCCAATCCTGGAGATTCAGAGCACATTTTTGCAAGAGAGACTGAGAAATCTCACAGGGGAAAAAGTAAAAACCTACTATTTTTATTTCATTTTTTTCCAAACTTATTTTATGACAAAATCATTTAGATCATGGAATACTAACATAGCAGAGCTAGCATTCAAGACAATGCAGTTTAGGAATCACTATCAAAATCTTCATTTGATAGAGGAGGAAACTGAGGGACAAGAGATTTTAATGGCCCCGTCCACAGCAACACAGCCATTCATTAACAACGCTCACGCCAAAAATCCAGCTCTCCAGAACTCCAGTCAAGTGGGCTTTTTCCTCACTGGAAAACATGCACATTTTAAATGAAGATATTTGCAGTTTCTTCTTCTAACCTTATGAGATAGAAAGTGTCAAACATATCTGAAAATTATTTAATACCAAAACATAAATAACCAATAACAATTGAAAAATAAGGATTGTAGACACCTTTGAACCACTGCATTGGGCAGCAAATGCCTTTTAAAAAGGCTTTTAAAAAGTATTTTATATTAAAAAATTACAATAATGGATATCATAATTATAAATACAATATTACATATGCAAATTTGAATTTATGAATGGAATTATTTATTGAGAAATAGTATGTCTTATTAAAGACTGTAGAATTGTTTTAAAATATTTTTAAATGCCTAGTCGTTATCTAATTTAGTATATGTGACTTACATCATAACAAAAGTAGCTTGAATAACCCTACTTGACTCAGAATGACCTCAGAGTGCTGTAGTAAATGCAAATTACAAGTTACAGAAACAGGACTGTAAGTACATGCTCGGTCCTTCATCTTTGTTCAGGTTTGCATTTCAAGAATTAAAAGAAAACTCAGAGATTAGAGTTCTAAGAAGAAAAAATGAGTATACACAGCACAGAACCCAAGAAAAATTACCCATTTAGAAATATTTTAAAATAGCTCTACCATCTGATATAAATGAGGATGATCATTTCCAAGGAGAGGTATTCTATTATTCATTCACTCAACAAACATTTAACGAGCATCTATAACGGCAAGTCACAGTGGCAGGCAGGAGCAATATAAATTAGGATAGAGACACAGCCCCTGCTCAATGGGAGCTTAAGTTCTAATAAGGGAGACAGACAGTAAATACTTACACAGCTAATTATCCATTGCAATTGTGAGATGTGCTACAAGGTGGTGTTGGGTAGGTTGGGGGCACAGAGGGGTCAGAACAGGCCTAACTGTGAGATCAGACCTAGTCAAGGAGATCAGGAAGTCTCCTGGGAGAGGTTACATTTGAGATGGGTTTTGCAGCTGATAGGAATCAAGCACAAAAGGAAGGGGAGGAGCAGTCAATGCAGAACTGTGGGGTTCTTTACAGAAAGGCTGGCTGGAGAGTGCAGAGCTAGGAAGTTTTGCTCCAAAAAGGTGGGTAGAGTAGGCAATGGCCTGATCACGAAGGCCATTTTAAAAGACAGATTCAAAGATCACAGCTCTGAAAGGCTTTTACACCTGTACAAAACGTCAGTAAAATGTGCTTGTAGTTAGACAGACACAACTGAGATTGGGAGGCACAGGGGTGAGGGTGGTGGGGCCAAAAGCACTTCAGAAAAATCGTGTTTTCTGTGAACTTCCCAAGTTCTGGCCTCTCTAGCGGTTGTGTGACTTCTCTGTCTCAGCCGCCTCAACTGCGATCTTCTCACCTCTCATCATTCTGTTTGTGCTTCCTGTTGGCTCCTGGAGGTTAACCAGTTAATATCAGAGGACTATGCACTGTGGGAAACCGAAATATGTCACCCATGACATACTTCCTTGGCATATTTTGAGACGGCTATTCAGAGGGGCTGCAGACACAGGAATAGTTGTGTAAAACTGTTCTTTTGTGAGAGATTTGCATCTGTAGAAGAAACCCAACTCACTGAAGGCATAGCCGATGCAAATAGGCTTTCTCTGAGACTTCTTTATCTGCCTATCCAGATCTGGGAAAGAATAACTCTCAGGAAAAGAAGATAAAGGTTTGTGTCTTTTGTTTTGGTTTGTTTTCATTTTAAATTTTTATTTATTATTAGCATGTTCACTTTTACAAATTGTGATATTTATGACCTTTGCCTGATGCATCACTTCCCCAATTCCACCCTCCCCGCAATCTAAGGAATGAAGGAAAGAAAGAAAGTAAAGACCACAACAGTACACTGAACTTTCAGAAGGAGAGAACAACCCTAAGAATACTAGAGGTCTGACACTCTTAAGGGTCTTACAGAGAAACTTTTACCCCAGGCTACCATAGATTATTTCTGAGGGCTGTTATCTGAGACTTCATTTGCACAACAAGACAGGCTTTGCTCACCATGCATTTCCTCCTCTCACCCTCCCATAACCTGTCACCACTTCCCCCTGAAGCCCCCAGGCCCCTATCCCTTTCTCTACAGTATAAAATCTTGTCATCTGACTCTTGTTTGAGTCTCATATTTTGCATGGTTCCCATGCACATGTGCACATTAATAAATTTATATGCTGTTTTTCCTGTTGATCTGTCTATTGTTCATTTCAACAGACTCAATTAATCAAACCTTCAGAAGGAAAGTTTATACTTCCCTACAACACCATGTAGTTCTGTCCATGTAAATACATTTGAGAGATTAGAAAATGTACAACACTTAAATCCTCACTTTGCTAATAATTGTTAAATCATTCTCTACTTCCAGTCCACCCACACTACTAATGTTTGCACTCTACTACTTCAAGATATTCAATTAACTAAACACCAAATTATCTCCATTTCAAAACTCCTTATGGAAATACCCTCAACTTCCTGGTTGTCATTAAGAGAAAGCTGTTCTGATCAACAAAATGATAGGATCTCACTCCCTTCCAAAGCACTAAATACCCTTTTCCCCCCTCTCTTCTGATGGATAGAGATACAGCTTTCAAACACTTACATCTTCAAGATTTAGGCAAACTCTAGAACACTTTTCAATACAAAGGCCTAAGAAATTATATCCTAGTTTCTAATCTAGAATATGGTTTTAATTTTTTTCTTTGAAAGGATGTTAGAAAATTAGTTTACCTCTCAGAGGTTTAACAAGAATTTCTGCAATTATAGGAAGATCATAATTAAACATAGATCCCAATAAAAGAAACTTATTTTGAAACAAAAGCTATTCTCATAAAAGCTTTTGGTTTCAAATTTCTGAGCTTCCTTGAAAAGTCTGTCAAGAAAACAAGCAGCATACTCTTTTATAAGCCTGTTTCAATTTGGTTCTATATATCACAGTTCTAGGGAAAACCGCACCCAGAATATTTTATTACCCACTTGATGAACTAAATAGGCATGAATTCTGAGCAGAGGCTGTGCATAGGTTTAGTTGTTGATTAGCATTTCACAAAGTTATAAACGATCTATAAATGATATTTTGAGATTGTGAAGAGGAGAAGACATATTTGTTTATTTGCCTGTTTTAACTTCAGGAGTTTTAAAGGGTAAAGAAACTATGGAAAAGCAAGTGTTGGGAGTGTGGCTCCAAAAGCAATATTCATTATTGCTCCCTGAAATATGGAAGTTCCCATAAGGAAATTATCACAAAACATGCTCATTTAAATTTTTCAACTAACTGGTAAAATGCAACTACACCATCTTAAATAGTTCCTATGTCAAAGTTGTTTGTAGATTATTTGAAATCCAAAAAGCACATTTCCAGATGAGAAACAATAGAGTATTTGTTAGGCTCCTGTGCCAAGTTTATTTGCCTCACAATACCAGTACCCATATTTCTCATGTATTAATTTTTGTGAGTGTTACATAAGATAACAGAAAGCACTTAGTACAGTTTTCAGTACATAGTCTGCCATTCCTATCTATGGAATCTAGGAGTTCAATCTAGGTTTGTTTCACTTCCCTATTTTTTGCTAATTAATAGCTTGATTTGAATTCAGTGTTCTGGAAGAATATGTAGGAAGTGGGGAAAGTTAATAAAGAAAAAAGGAGGGGAAATTGAGACCTCCTCAATATCCCAATGTTCCCTACATAGACATTTAGTACTCTTATTCCTGCTGGCCAAATCATTGCAGGATAACAGTCTATCCAGGCCTGCTCTGATCTCCAATTTTTACCAACCTCTCACCTTAGTCAACACAGCATGGTTGATCTCTGCTAGGTATCTGAAATGAAATCACGCTAATATATGAATGTAGCTTTAAGGAAGTTTAAAACACCAAACAGTACTCAAACTTTTTAAGAAAGATGGTGATGGATCTTGGACATGACTGGCGCCATCTTGGATGTGACTGGCTCCATTTTACACACACTGAGCACAAAAGGGCCACCAGCCTTTCCCTTCCCAGAAACCTCATGGTTTCTGAGAAACAGAAACTCCTCTACTTCCGCATGGGTGCAGCCTTCCACCTGATTGCAGCAGCCAGCCTTATCTTCCACATCAGCACCAAACCCATCCCCGAGTACGTCAGCCTTCCTTACAGCCTGTATAAGCTCTCCCACCCTGACTACGGCTGCTGCTCTCCATTTTGAGTGCAGCCCGGCAGATTCTTTTCCTTTAATAAAGCTTGATTGGTACCCAGAGTTTCAGCTCACTTTCTTTCAGATTGCTTGATAGTAATTGTTTTTCTAATTTATTGAAATTTCTAAATCATACAAATTTTAAAGAAATTTTTTAAGGAGCACGGGGGTATAAGGGAAAGATATTTGACACCGAGATTCTTCCATAAAGATCTTGTCAAGAAATTTACCTGGAATGTCAGTTTCCCTGGGCTAAGCAAGATTTCCAAAACCCTTTTGCTGTCTCCACATTTATCTTTTTTTTTTTTGGCCTAGACCTTGGTGGTATCGGCACCGCACTCTAACCAACTGAGTAACCAACCCACCCTGCTGTCTCCACTTTAAACCTGCTTTATTATCCCCAACAGGTTTGGGTCAATGTAAGTGTGATATTGTGATTTAAAGCAAGATTTCCGTATTTGGTCTTCACCCAATATCCTGGCGCACAACTCTTAAATCCCTCAGAATTTCAGAAGTGATGAGTATCTTTTGTGGGCTAATTAGGTGACTGGTGGATGAGGCGCTAAATAGCTTCAGGGTGGGTGCCAGTCACCAGAAAGACTAGGGCATGATCAGAAGTTGAGACTTGCAGCCCCATCCCCCAACCTCAAGGGAGAGGGAGAGGGACTGAAGGTTGAGTTGATAACCGATGATTTAATCAAGAATGCCACTTAATGAAGCCTCCATAAAAACCCAAAGGGATTGAGTTCGGAGTACTACTTAGCAGAACACACCTGGGAGTTCCTGGAGGGTGGCATGCCTAGAGAGGGCATGGAATCTCCAAGCCTTTCTCCATACACCTTGTCCTATGCATTCCTCCATCTGGCTGTTCCTGTGCGCCCTTCTTAATACTCTACAACAAACTGATGAACATAAGCAAAGTGTTTCCCTGAGTTCTATGAGCCATTCTAGCAAATTCATTGAACAGAGGAGGGGTCGTGGGAATCCTGATTGTAGCCAGTACATTACAAGCACAGGCCACAACCTGAGATTTGCAATTGGGAAGTCTTGTGGGGATGAGCCCTCAACTTGTGGGATCTCATGCTATCTCCAAGTAGATAGTGTCAGAATTGAATTGAACTATAGGACAACCAGCTTGTGCCCTCTGGAGAATTTGTACGCGTTCTGTAAATATTTTCTCCCAATCTATGACACTTTTAAAATTTTTCTTAACACTGTCTTTCAAATAAAGGAAGTTTTTAATTTTCATGAAGTACTATTTATTATTTTTTCCTTTTATGGTTTGGGCTTTTTGTGTTATGCCTGTGAAATCTTTCCCTAGCACAAGCTCACAAAGACTTCTCTTATATGTTCTAGTTTAGTGTTTTGTGTAGTTTTACAATTCTGGGTTTTACATGTAGGCCTATTCTCCATTTCAAGTTCGTTTTTGTATATGGTGAGAAGTATAGATGGAGGATTTCTGTTCTTATCTACAGCAGCCCACACCTTATCTGCAGTTTCAGTTACTCACATTCAACTGTGGCCTGAACGTAGGTGTGTACGGTACAATAAGATATTCTGAAAGAGAGAGAAGAAGACCACATTAACATAACTTTTATTACAGTATATTGTTAAAATTATTCTATTTTATTATTAGTTATTGTTGTTAATCTCTTACTGTGCCTAATATATGAATTAAACTTTATCATAGGTACATATGTATAGCAAAAAACATAATAGACATAGATGTCTGTATTATCTGAGGTTTCAGACACCCACTGGGGGTTTTAGAGTGTATCCCCCATGGATAAGGGGAATATTATCTTATTTTTTCAAATACTATATTTTCAAATATTTTTTCTGTCCATTTTCTACTTTTCTCTCACTCTTTTCTTTCTAGGATCCAATTAAAAATGTTAGATCAGTTAATGTTGTTTCACAATTCTTGGATTTTCCCAATCTCTTTCTCTGTGTGTATCAGTTTAGATTATTTTAAGAAACAATGCTTTCCTGATATTTTCCTCACTGATATTTTCCTCAGTTGTATCAAGTTACTTGTTGAGCTGTTCAAAGGCACACTTCATAGGTGGTAGTGTGTGTTTGTGTGTGTGTGTATGTAATTCTAGCATTCTAGCATTTCTCTTTATTACAACTTCTTAACTCTGCTGAAATTTCATGTTGTCCTCCTTTTTCATTAAATCCTTTGACATATTAACCATAGATCACTAGATTTTATCTTAAAACCTCTGACAGCGTCAACATCTTCATCTTCTTCAAGTCTGATTCTGTTGAATGCTTTGTCTGTTAACAATTGATAGTTTTTTATTGCTTTCTGCATATCTTATAACTTTTTATTCAGCATCGGATGTAGTACAGACATTCTGTGTGACTATCAGGTAATTAGTGTAGGGATTTGAGTCACACTATACAAGAGTTGAGCTGTATTTGAGTTTCAATGCTGCTATGGTTATCTTTTTTGCACCATTAGCTTCAAATTCTTAGAGTAGTGGACTGCTATTGCCTTGAGTTTAGGATAGGTGTTGAGATGAGAGAGGTTTTCTTAGTATTTCTGTCATCCCTCCACTCATGTGTCATATGGTGGTTTTTTTCTCTGTCCTTTACTTCCCCCAGTGGTGGACTGCTGCTGCTTGTTACTCCGGCCTCTTGTTGGGAAGTGAAGGGATATCTGGGGTGCAGGGGTCTCAGAAATGTGGCTTCCTTTTGCTCTCCATGACAGCAAAATTCTGATTTGTGTCTGTGGTTAGTCTTAGGCAAGAACTTCGCCTCCTTCAGAAGTAGCAGGCCTCTAATGGTATTGGTATAGGCATTGATATAGGTGAGCAAAGAAGAGTGTTCTATCTCCCACTCACCCCAACTGTGCAGTAGAGTGTATTTTATTCCTACCCTTCAGCCAGGTCAGCTGCTGTGTGTATTTGGTCTCTTCCCTGTCACCATTTCCAGTCCTAGCTGCCTTGACAGAATAGTCTCTAGCCCTGGACAAAGTTTTGTAGATTATCTGGTTTTCTCTCATTATTAGGATGGAAGCAATACTTTTAATTATAAATATTTATTTAAAATCTATTCTCCTTTGTAATGTAGTCTTTATTTCTGGTAGGGGTTTTTCTTTCTTTCTTTCTTTTTTTCTTCTAATTCCTGAAATCAATCAACTCATTTAATCACATCCTCTTTTTTGATATATTTATTTTCTTAGTTTTTGAACTTCCGATTCAAGGTGTATTTTTTAAATATTTCTGAATACTTTTTAAAGAATATGTATTTTAGTTTGAGGTGTCGTGGTTGACTTTTGAGAGAGAATATTCAACAACTGAATTTATTTAATTTAGAATTTCTGGTTTTTTTCCTTACAGCAGTTTTGTATGACTGTGATCTGCTTTTTTCTATTTCATGCAATTCATGGATGGGGTTACTAGTTCAAGAGTGCCCTCTTCTGTTAGTTTAAAAAAATACAAATACTTTAACGAATAATGATAGGGAGAAGATATTGCCATATTTTTCACTTTCTTTTCTGCAGAATTCTTAATTTTTTCCTATTATTTCCTTCTTTGCCTTCATTGTCACATCTCAAAGGGACATCACCTTTCTCTATATATCTGATTTCCCCTAAGAACAATGCTTCTCCAAGGATGCCACTTCTGTTCCCATTCCCTTTCAATGCCCTTCCATATAGACAGAGCAATAAACTAGCAAGTCCCAGCTCTGTGTTCAGATTTTTGGCACTTATTCTTGGACTTTTTCTCATGGAAGTGATTCTTATGAAATCCTTTAAGCCTTACCTTACTCTACATTCATACTCTCAGTGTTAGGCAGCAGAAGCACTCTGGAATTTGGTTTATTATTCTACTTACAAGTAATTCGAAAGTTTTGGTGTTTTTGTATCCTGTAACACCAAAAGTGTGAGTCATGTGTAGCTTAGTTTCTACTCTCGTTTGTTATATGGTAATAGGGAAAAATGTATGAAGAGAAAAATCAGGCATCCACCATTCAAACTTCAGTATATTCATAAAATGAAATGTTATACAGCATTGTAACAGAATAAATTCCTGGTAAACCTCAAAAACATGCTGAGTTGAAAGTAGATAAATAAAAAAGAATATATGCACTACATGTTTTTATTTGTATAAATTTCTACAAGAGGCAAAGCCAACTTATTGTGATATAAATAAGATAAGTTGTTGCTTGGGATAGGCAGTAGAAGCCATTCACTGCACAGAGGCATGGAGAACTTATTATGACAAAGCAAATACTCTATCTCTACTGGGGTGACTGTTACATAGCTATACATAATTCCCAAAACTTATCAAATTATATGTATTTTTTGTATGTAAGTTTTACCTCAATTAATTTTATTTGTTATAAAAGTCAATATATGGGTTAAATAGCAAATTAGATAGAGATGAAGAGAGAATTAGTGAGCTGGAAGATTAGAAAGATAAAATATGGACAATATCCTTAAAAGTTAAGAGACATAGAAAATAGAAAAATAATATTCAATATATAGCTAGTAAGAATTCCAGAGGGCAAGAATAGAGAACAGAAGAGGCAACAGTCAAAAAAAAATGACTGTGAATTTTGGAACCAAAGGAAGAAATAAACTTTTATATGGAAAAAATAAACAGAAATCTGAGCAGTTTAATTTTGCTTCTTCAAAACATATTGCAGTAAAACTAGAATTTCAGCATAAAAGAGAAAATCTAAAAGGTAGGCAGAAAAACAGAACGTCTAGAAGAGAAAGTTGAATGATGAGTAATATTCTCAACAGTAAAAATAGATGCCAGAAAACAACTGAAGAGCTGTTAACATAAAACTTTTTACCTAGCCAAATTATCACTCAAAAACAAAGACAAGAGAAAGACAAATTCACATGAAGACAAACTGAGGGAGTTTTCTATCCCCTGATAAAGATGTAATGCAATAAGAAGAAAAATAAGCAACAATGTTGAAAAAGTTAAAAGAAACTATTGAAATTAAGATATTTTGGGACAAACTTAGAGATGCTAAAAAAAACAGTTAAGGAAGGATGAGAAGTTGTAAATTATTCATTATTTCATGTACTTCAAAGTAAAATAAAATTTATAGGTCATAAAAAGAGTTATCTGAAAGGGACAAGGAATTACATCGGTATATTTGAAAACTGAAGAGGGGGGTTTTTCAAGATGGCGGCTGCTGCGGCGGCTGGCGCGGAGTAGCTGAGGTGGAAAAGGTGGCCACTGGGCCTCAGGCAGCCAGGAAATTTGTGGACCTTCCTCTTGCCATCTCTTAAGGGAGGACCGCTGCTGCTGGCCAGTCGTGGGGGGTGACCACCACTGTGCCCCCGGCAGGAAAGGCTGCCTCATTTACAGGCAACAGCTTTGAAGTGTGGAGCAGGAAAAGAACTGTTTCTTAGCTGCAAAAGCGAGTCTCGAAACAGGGAACACGGCGCCAGGGCTGCTGTGGATGCAGCCAGGATCCCGGAGGCCGGGGCCGCGCTGAAGGCGGCCAGCTGCCCTGTTCAGGATTCGAGGTTTCAGGCCGGCATTAAAGAAGCCCTGGGAGCGCCTGAGCCGTGCCACGACTGAACAGCCCGAGGCGGCAGCGGCCGAAAACAGGGAAAGCGGCAAACCAGAGACAGAGAGCGAGCACCCGACCTGGCACAGCACTGTGAGTGATCCCTGGCACAGCTCTGTTCGGGGGGTAGATGCCCACCAGGCTCCCGCCTGCACCACCAGGCCACTCACCGCCCCGGTGCTGCCTCCATTTTCCCAGGTGTGGGCAGCCCCGCCCAGCTTGGCCATCACTGAGCCCTCCCACTTGCTTGGCCTGGCGCGGGGCTTTCCGGAGCCTGCGGACTGGCCTCCGCTCCCACTCCCTCCGCGGTTCTCTGGTGGGGCTGGTGGCGGGGGGCATCCCCGGCCAGTGTCGGGAGGGCAAGGAAGTATGGGGGGGGCTGACTGTCACTCCACCACACCCTGGACTCCGGCCCCAGGTAAACTCCCTGTTACTGGGAGGCAGATACCATCTCTGTGGCCACCAGTTTGGAAAAAAGCCTAACGAATTTCTGGTTGGGAATAGTGTGGTAGGAGAGTTCCCAGGCCCGCTTGAACCTGCCGGAGAGCAGGCTGCAGGAGGGCGCTAGACTCGGTTTATACTGGGGGGATACAAAGGTGAACAAGACCCGAGAAAGATCTGCATAGTGCTACAAAGGCACCCAGAGAGACGGGTCGTCTGTGCCTAGCAGAAACCTGGTAGACTTCCTGGGCGAGGCAGTGCCAAGCAGGGTCTTGAAGGCCCAGCTGATAGACGAGGGGTGCAGAAGACACGCCCCAGCCCAGCACAGTGCGCACAGAGTGGGGAGACGTGCGGCCAGGGAGGCGGAGACTCGACAGAAACCACACACCCGGTGGGGTCGCCACTACACGATCTAACAGCCTGGGCCAGAGCACACGGAACAGGGAGAAGTCCTGCACAGGAAGTGAAAGCTCAACAGAGTTCACACACCCTGGGGTACATGATCCACCAGCCCAGCAGAGTCCAAGCTGACCAGAAAGGTGGCTCCCCGGAGAAGCCCAAGACCCGAGGCAACCACACACACAAGGCACTAGAGGCCAACAGAGCAGTCACGGAGGGAGCCATACAAAATTGGCAACCACAGCAACATCCTAGTTAGTCATTAGTCTCAAACCGGTGGACTGTGAAACCCCCTGCCACAATGAATAAACACCAAAAAAAAGATACCAGAAATACAAAAAATCAAGAAAGTACACCACCAAAAGTTAATAAATCTCAAACTCTAGATCCGATAGAACAAGAAGCCCTTGAAATAACTGATAAAGAATTTCGAGTGATAATTCTAAGGAAACTGAATGAGATACAAGAAAACTCAGCTAGACATCATGATGAAATGAGGAAAAGTATACAGGATCTGAAAGAGGAAATGTACAAGGAAATCAATGTTCTGAAAAAAAATGTAGCAGAACTTGCTGAACTGAAGAAGTTATTCAGAGAAATAAAAAACACAACGGAGAGTTTAACCAGCAGGCTTGTCGAAGTTGAAGAGAGAACCTCTGAACTTGAAGATGGGCTGTTTGAAATAACACAAGCAGACAAAAAGAAAGAAAAAAGAATCAAGGACATTGAAGAAAATCTGAGAGAGAGATCAGACAACCTTAAGCGATCAAATATCCGAGTCATGGGTATTCCAGAAGGGGAGGAAAATGGAGATTCCATTGAAAACATATTCAACAAAATAGTGGCAGAAAACTTCCCAGGTATAGGAAAAATCACAGATCTTCAGATCCAGGAAGCTCAACGATCTCCAAATGTATTCAACCCAAAAAGACCTTCTCCAAGACATGTCATAGTCAAATTGGCAAAACTCAGAGACAAAGAGAGAATTTTAAAAGCTGCAAGAGAGAAGCGTCAAATCACCTATAAGGGAGCCCCAATCAGGTTAACATCAGACTTTTCATCACAAACCCTAAAAGCTAGAAAGGAATGGGATGATATTTTCAAAATACTAAAAGACAAAGATTGCCAGCCAAGAATACTCTACCCTGCAAGGCTATCCTTCCGAAATGAGGGGCAAATAGTATATTTCTCAGACAAACAAAAACTGCGGGAGTTCACTACCACACGACCACCCTTACAAGAAATCCTCAAGGGAATACTGGGTTTGGTTCCTGAAAAATAACTACCACTGCCATAAAAACCCAAGAAAAATCTAAACCCGCTAGTATAATAAAAATGGCATTCATGAAGAGAAAACAAGCTAACAAAAACACTATCTACAACCTAAGGAACTAACAAACACAGAAAACAAACAGTAAATCAGAAAGCAAGGAACAAAGGACACCTAAGACAACCAAACAACCAATAAAATGCTAGGAATAAATCAACATCTTTCAATAACAACTCTTAATGTAAAAGGCTTAAATTCCCCAATTAAAAGACACAGACTGGCTGACTGGATCAAAAAGCAGGACCCAACTATATGCTGCCTACGAAAGACCCACCTCACCCATAAAGATTCACACAGACTAAGAGTTAAAGGATGGAAAAAGATTTACCATGCAAACAGAAAAGAAAAACGAGCTGGAGTAGCTATTCTTATATCTGATAAAATAGACTTTAAACTAAAAACCATAAAAAGAGACAATGAGGGACACTACTTAATGATAAAAGGACTGATCCATCAAGAAGACATAACAATCATAAATATGTACGCACCCAATGTTGGAGCAGCCAGATTTATAAAACAAACTCTATTAGACCTAAAGAAGGAAATAGACACTAATACCATAATAGCAGGGGACCTGAACACCCCACTGTCAATATTAGACAGATCATCTAGGCAAAGAATCAGTAGAGAAACACAAGATCTCAACAAGACTCTAGACCAATTGGAATTGGCAGATATCTACAGAACATTCCACCCAACAACCTCAGAATATTCATTCTTCTCATCAGCACATGGATCATTCTCCAGGATAGATCACATATTAGGTCACAAATCAAGTCTCAATAAATTCAAAAAAATTGGAATTGTCCCATGTATCTTCTCAGACCACAATGGATTAAAATTAGAAATTAATAACAAATGAAACTCTGGAAACTATACAAACATGGAAATTAAACAGCATTCTACTTAATGACATATGGGTCCAAGAAGAAATCAAGCAGGAAATCAAAAAATTTCTTGAAACTAATGAAAACAATGATACATCATACCAAAACCTGTGGGATACTGCAAAAGCAGTATTGAGGGGAAAATTTATTGCATTAAACGCACACTTCAGAAGAATAGAAAGATGGCAAGTGAACAACCTAACACTTCACCTTAAAGAACTAGAGAAACAAGAACAATCCAAACCTAAAGTTAGCAGACAGAAAGAAATCATTAAGATCAGAGCAGAACTGAATGAAATTGAAAACCAAAAAACAATTCAAAAGATCAACGAATCAAAAAGTTGGTTTTTTGAAAAGATAAATAAAATTGACAAACCATTAGCATGGCTAACAAAAAAAAGAAGAGAGAAGACTCAAATAACAAAAATTAGAAATGAAAAAGGCGATATTACAACTGATTCATCTGAAATACAAGGAATCATTCGAGACTACTATAAACAACTATACACCAACAAATTTGAAAATCTGGAGGAAATGGATAAATTTCTGGACACACACAAGCTCCCAAAACTGAACCATGAAGACGTAGAAAATTTGAACAGACCAATAACAATAAAGGAGATTGAAGCTGTTATCAGAAGGCTCCCAACAAAGAAAAGCCCAGGACCAGATGGATTCACAGCAGAATTTTACCAAACATTCAAAGAGGAATTGACACCGATTCTTTACAAACTATTCCAAAAGATTGAAACAGACGCAAATCTCCCAAACTCATTCTATGAAGCAAACATCATCCTGATACCAAAACCAGGTAAAGATATAACCAAAAAAGAAAACTACAGGCCAATATCCTTGATGAATATAGATGCAAAAATCCTCACTAAAATACTAGCAAACAGAATACAGCAACACATACGTAAAATTATTCATCACGATCAAGTGGGATTCATCCCAGGGATGCAAGGTTGCTTCAACATATGCAAATCAATAAATGTGATACACCATATTAATAAACTCAAACACAAGGACCATATGATCATCTCTATAGATGCTGAAAAAGCATTTGATAAAGTTCAGCACTCATTCATGACAAAGACCCTCTATAAGTTAGGTATAGAGGGAAAGTATCTCAACATAATTAAAGCCATATATGCCAAACCCACAGCCAATATCATCCTGAATCGGGAAAAGCTGAAAGCTTTTCCTTTAAGAACAGGAACTAGACAAGGATGCCCACTCTCACCACTCCTATTCAACATAGTGTTGGAAGTACTAGCCAGAGCAATCAGAGAAGAGAAGGAAATAAAGGGCATCCAGATTGGAAAAGATGAAGTCAAACTGTCCCTGTTTGCAGATGACATGATCCTATATATCGAACAGCCTAAAACCTCTACAAAAAAACTGTTGGAATTGATAAATGACTTCAGCACAGTAGCAGGATACAAAATCAACACACAAAAATCAGTAGCATTTCTTTTCTCCAATAGTGAACATGCAGAAAGAGAAATCAAGAAAGCCTGCCCATTCACAATAGCCACCAAAAAAATAAAATACTTAGGAATTGAGTTAACCAAGGAGGTGAAAAATCTCTATAATGAGAACTACAAACCACTGCTGAGAGAAATTAGAGAGGATACAAGAAGATGGAAAGATATCCCATGCTCTTGGATTGGAAGAATCAACATAGTGAAAATGTCCATACTACCCAAAGTGATATACAAATTCAATGCAATCCCCATCAAAATTCCAAAGACATTTTTCTCAGAAATGGAAAAAACTATTCAGACATTTATATGGAACAATAAAAGACCACGCATAGCCAAAGCAATGCTCAGCAAAAAAAATAAAGCTGGAGGCATAACACTACCTGACTTTAAGCTATACTACAAAGCTATAATAACCAAAACAGTATGGTACTGGCATAAAAACAGACACACTGACCAATGGAATAGAATAGAGAATCCAGAAATCAACCCACACACTTACTGCCATCTGATCTTTGACAAAGGCACCAAGCCTATTCACTGGGGAAGGGACTGCCTCTTCCGCAAATGGTGCTGGGATAACTGGATATCCATATGCAGGAGAATGAAACTAGATCCATACCTCTCACCGTATACTAAAATCAACTCAAAATGGATTAAGGATTTAAATATACACCCTGAGACAATAAAACTTCTTAAAGAAAACATAGGAGAAACACTTCAGGAAATAGGACTGGGCACAGACTTCATGAATACGACCCCAAAAGCACGGGCAACCAAAGGAAAAATAAACAAATGGGATTATATCAAACTAAAAAGCTTCTGCACAGCAAAAGAAACAATTAAAAGAGTTAAAAGACAACCAACAGAGTGGGAGAAAATATTTGCAAAATATATATCTGACAAAGGATTAATATCCAGAATATATAAGGAACTCAAACAACTTTACAAGAAGAAAACAAGCAACCCAATTAAAAAATGGGCAAAAGAGCTAAGTAGGCATTTCTCTAAGGAAGATATACAAATGGCCAACAGACATATGAAAAAATGCTCAACATCACTCAGCATCCGGGAAATGCAAATCAAAACCACATTGAGATACCATCTAACCCCAGTTAGGATGGCTAAAATCCAAAAGACTATGAACGATAAATGCTGGCGAGGCTGCGGAGAAAAAGGAACTCTCATACATTGTTGGTGGGACTGCAAAATGGTGCAGCCTCTATGGAAAATGGTATGGAGGTTCCTCAAACAATTGCAGATAGATCTACCATACGACCCAGCTATCCCACTGTTGGGAATATACCCAGAGGAATGGAAATCATCAAGTCGAAGGTATAACCTGTTTCCCAATGTTTATCGCAGCACTCTTTACAATAGCCAAGAGTTGGAACCAGCCCAAATGCCCATCATCAGATGAGTGGATACGGAAAATGTGGTACATCTACACAATGGAATACTACTCAGCTATAAAAACGAATGAAATACTGCCATTTGCAACAACATGGATGGACCTTGAGAGAATTATATTAAGTGAAACAAGTCAGGCACAGAAAGAGAAATACCACATGTTCTCACTTATTGGTGGGAGCTAAAAATTAATATATAAATTCACACACACACACACACACACACACACACACACACACACACACACACACACACAATACCGGGGGGGTGGGGGGGAAGAAGATATAACAACCACAATTACTTGAAGTTGATACGACAAGCAAACAGAAAGGACATTGTTGGGGGGGAGGGGTGGAGGGAGAAGGGAGGGAGGTTTTGGTGATGGGGAGCAATAATCAGCCACAATGTATATCGACAAAATAAAATTTAAAAAAAATAAAAAAATAAAAAATAAAATAAAATAAAATCCAAAAAAAAAATAAAATAATTTTTAAAAAAAAGAAAACTGAAGAGGAAGAAAGAATAGGAAGGCCTCTCTGAGGAAGAAAATATGACACCTAATAACAACAGCTAAGGTATTTATAAAGGCAACGTGTCATCCCAATTAATAGTACAGTTTCCAAAAATAGAATTGCATGTGTTCAGTTTCTGACACAACTTTCCAGTTGTGTCACTTTGGGTAAGTTAGTAAAATATCTCCATTTTCTCACCTGTAAAATGAAAATAATAATAGTACCTACCTCAGAGCATTGTTGTAAAGAATAAATAAGAACAGCTTTTCATGGAAGCTATTTCTTATTGTTCTTAGTGCTTGACAATATTTAGATGGTTTGATAATTGGAACTGAGTGGATTTCCTTTGATCGGGTGTGTTTATTCCTATTAATGAAGTTTCTAGGTATCCCTATGTGACCTTTTACTAACTATGACCTTTGACAATTCACTTGACCCACATGAGGCTCAATCTGCTCACCCATAAAATGGGAATAACGCTGCCTATCTTTCAACGTGTTGTGATGAATAAAGGAGTCAGTCAGGTTAAAATGCTGACCTCGTGAAAAAGATGAAGTCCTTACAATTCCCTACATGAGCCAACTTGATACAAACTTCAGTTTATATTATTCTCAATGTCATTCACTCCTTTCCAGCCCCACTCACCCCCTTGCTATTGCGTGGATGTGCCCACACACTCACAAATCAGAGCCTTTTCACTTGCGCATGTTCACATGGTGTCGTGGTTGCTCCTCAATCCCGTTAGGCCTTTACTCAAAAGTCATCTTCTCAATAGGAATTTTCCTGACTACTCCTGCTTCCCAACACTTCATATCCACATGTCCAGCTTGTTCTTCCTTCAACATACCACGTATTGCACTTACATATCTTACTTGTTTTCTTTCTCCCCTACTAGAATGCATGCTTCATAAAAGCCAAGATTTTGAAACTTTTTTTTCTTTCATTGCTGTTTCTCTGACACCTAGAACAGTGTGTAGCATACCACTGGCATTCAGTAAATATTAGCTGAATGAATCATTTAAAGGTTCTGTATCAGACACCTATCTTAGATGTTTCCTTATAGTCCCTCCACGATGCCCACTTTCCAGAACCTTAGCAACTTCCTCCATTCAGACCCTGCAATTTAAATTATGCCTGGGCCTTCCAGGTGTCAGCTCTAGTTGTGCTGAGCCCTACCCATTAGCTCTCTCACTGTATAGACATGCCTACAAGTCATTTCCAGACTTGCGCAAAACACCACACCACACACGGGACGTGAGATCTGGCATCCCGAGTGACCACCCAATGGGCCAGATGATGGAATCCAGAAGGACAAAGAAGTTAATTCCTCCCTGTGTGAAGAACTTTGGACAATAAGAAAGAAGGTGGAAGGAAACATGCAGACATCTTCATTCCATCTCATTCTTCCCACAACTACTCAGTCATATGGATTCTTCTTGCAACCTGTCTGGAGATAACTCTTGTGCTAGCTAGACACATCTGCCAAGCCACCTACAAAGTCTGTTTGTCGCTCACTCTGAAGCAAGAGCCAGTGTAGTGACAAACCCACAAACCTGTCACACTGCTTCACACCGCTCTTTGCTTCTTGTTTCTCCCCATCTCTTATTCTCACCCTCATCTCTTTGCCCTGGGTTTGCCACTTCAAATCAGGTGCCAGCAGTATAATCCTTGCCTCAGACTGTTTTCTGAAGAACCTGGGCTAAGATAGGGTGTTGGATGGCTCTATTTCTTTGGATTCAAGGGAACAAACTACATTAATTACTTAGTAGCTGAGAATACAGTGGTTATGATCCATGTCATTGGAGTCAAAATGAACCAGGTTTGGATCCCAATTGTACTATTTCCTAGCTATGTGACTCTGGGCAATTCACTTAATCTTGGATCCTTAACTCTGTGTGTAAAAAGGCAAGAATGCACTTACCTCTTGCTGCTGTCATGATGACAAAATGATGTAACATAGTACAATGTCTGACAGAAAATAGTTGCCCATAAAAAGCAGTGAAACGGAAAAAGCCACAGTACACAGTAACTACTCCTCACAGGACAGTAAGGTGCTGCGATGAATAGCTTAGAAGAGGGGAATTCAAAGTATGGTATTAATGATATTTCTTTTATACTGGGGAATTTAGCTTTGAGCAAAGAAGAGCTATAAGTAATTTCTTACAATGTCACAGAATATAGAGATAATTCACTTCCATACCAATTCATAAGTGTAAGACATTTGTCCCTATCAAGGCAAGTGAAAGACTACAAAAAATTATGCCCAATTTTTTTTCTGTTTAGCACTATGAAACACTTTGTCATATGCTACCTTATTTGATACTCCCAGAAACTGTGAAGTAGGTCTCCTCATGCCACATCTATTCATATTGCAGATTCTTACTTCATTCAAGAGATGGGAAAAACAAGTTGCCCACAAATTAAGTGAATTTCGCAAGATTTTACATAGTGTGTTTTAGTTTGCACAGTAATGTGAGCCTCTGTAACAAATGCTAAGATTTCAGAACTTGCAATTGTTTGTAGTTAATGACCCTTTTCAACACAGCTATTCATGACTTCTTCTGTCTTGCAGTTCTGCCCACCTCTAAGGCCTTAGAATCCTCTGCCTCCAGGTGAAGGTGGGGGAAATGGGGGTAGACACACTTGCTTCTTAACTGGTTTCCATCACTTCTGCTCACATACATGTCCTGTGGTTGTACTTATATGCAAGGGGTGGGGTAACACTGAGACATGTGCTCTGGCAGGATACGTACTTGACAGCCATCCTGTGATATGAAAGGTGGCATGAAAGTTTGATGGATAGTTAAGTGGTAGAGTTAGTCCTCCAACCACAGGATTATGACACTAAATTTTGTGTCAACTACACTTTATTGCCTCTTAGTAGATAGTAACAACTCAGTGACAACTTATCACAAAAAGAAAACAGAAAATTATATTGCATATCTTCCTATTGTGGTCAGTTTTATTTATTAAATATGGTATTTTTTTAATAAAAAGCAGTATCACATTACTATTACCTAATTGCATATATTCTAATAAAAATTGAAGGTGTGTAAATACATAGCTCATTTGAGGTGATGAATGGTGTCGAAGACACAACGCTTTTCATTGCAGCAGCTTACGACACATCTTTAATGAACATATCTAGCAGAAGAGATCGAGGCAATACATACAAAAATTAAGACCAACCAATGTTTGGTTTATTTTTGGCCTACCATCTAGGTTTCTCCTTAAGCCTGAACATTTTATTTGAGGTCAATTAATAAACATGTAAACAGAAGATAGAACAATAAAATACAAAGACGGTGCTCTCTGTGATGTGCTGAAGTTTATTAAAAAACAATTGCGGTTTATCCAACAGAAATTGAATCCATGAGTATAGTAAACAAAAAAATCCATTTTGGTCCATCTCTTTCTTCTAATTTCCTCTCTAATCAGTATAGTGTTATGGAAAAAGACACGTATATTTACTTAAATGATGCTGAAACACAGAATTTTTAAACATGTTTGTTTATACACACTCCTTCCTTAGCCATCAATTGCTTTCATATAGTCTTTGAAAAATAGAGGGATTTATGTAATGGTAGTATGGGCCACTTGTGTGGTATAAATATATATATTCCTAAGTAAACATTATATACACATAAAATACATATGTAACACTAAGTCCTGCTTATACAAGAGCTAAAATAAAGACACTGCCTTCCGGCTTAGCTCAGAAAATGTAATTTCTATAATGAATCTTTTTTTCCCCCTTATATCCTTGATAGTCAAAGCCCAGACAATAAGATGAAACTTTCACACATATACAAAAGGGAAGTGGGAGTAGCAACACCATCAAAAACTAAATGGACCCCAAACCAATGAATGCTAAATAGTCAAACATCATAATAAGGGAAGTAATTTTTTATTTAAGCTCCTCCATTGTCAACATTCATCAGAATAAGAGAGAAGCTTCCATTAGTTTTTTATGGATGGTAACTAGATCTGCTTTCTTTAACATTCCAAAGCCAGCCTGGGTATGGTAATGCTTGTCATTACTCTCAGTAGCTGTAGGGTTCTCAAGACTCACTAGGTCTTTTGCTTATCGTTCTAAAGAGATTAATCTCTAAGCAATGATCTTCTGGTACTGTTAACCTAAGGTTTGAACTTTTTAGTCCATCAAGGGGAAAAAAAGGTAGGATTCAGAATGGCAGAGATAATATTTAAAGTTTATAAAGGAAAATAGAAACTGGTTTCCTAACGTAATAAGTCCTCATCATAAAAACTTCACTCCCTACAGAAGGAAAGGTCCATAGTAGGATATTATTTTTTCCTATCCCTTTCGCTTATTCCCCCAGCTATTACCTACTGTAACAGCAAAAACAGTCTCAGTAGAGAACAGTCCAAAGATCCACAAGAATGTTTCTTTTCTTTTCTCTGATATTCTTTCAGCTTTCTGACCAGAATTCGACTCTGATTGGAAGAAAATTGTATATTTACAGCAATTCATCTTTCTACATCACCTGATTCTAGGTGACAAATATGCCATTTTCAAATTAGAATAGCATTTGTGCAGTTAATTATACGCACTAGAAATTATTTCAACAGGAATATCATTTTCAACACACACATACTAAAGCAGAAATCTCAAAACACACAACAGTTCTGTGCATCAAATTTTACATACATTTAATACTAAGCAAAAATCTTAAAAGGAACATATTCTGGGAAAAATAATCAAAACTTTGAAGAGACAGTAAATATCAGCACCTCCCCAAAATGCCTAGAAACAAGAAAAAAAAATAGGTCTCTTCCAAATCAAAGAGAATCACCTAAAAATCCTTAGAAAGGTTCTAATTCTTACCCTCATGTAATTTAGAGTCGAAGTTATGACGTTTTGATTGACATATTTCAGGTTCAACTATATAAAGCTATTATAACCTAAGCTTATCAATCCTGAACCACTTTCTATGTGCATTACTTTTAATAAATCACAATTACCAAGATTTGTGATCCTGATATACTTTTTCCTTCATCTCAAATTTGGATACGGCCTTGTTCTCCTTATACCATTTTGCTATAAAGAATAAAAAAACCAAAGTGCTTATTAGCTTATCATAACAAAAGCGGACTAAACAACAAAAAAGCCACTCTTCACATTTTACTTTTATTTTTGGACTCAGTTAAAATACTTCTAAAATATGCATGCACTGACTTTGAGAAGATGTAATTGTGATATTAAATTTTATTGAAATTACTCAGGTCCTGATTTGTGTACAGGCTGGTTCTCTGAGTTCCCACGAAGCAGTAAAACGTTTAAAATACTGTCTGTGCAAATGCAAAATTTATGAATTCACACATCTCTGGTTGATTTATGTGAAATAATAATGCACTATTTAATGCTTAAACATGGCTAGGAGCAATGCTAGGCTATCAAGATGTACAATGGAATAATAGATTTATAAGACGGATAACCTTCTTGCCTAGAGAAGCTTGTTTAAAGGTGTACAGATATATTAAACTATATGTAATTTTATACTAACTTAATGCTGTAGGCCTCTACTGCAAGCAATAAAAGATTACAACCATGGCATTTGCAATAATAAAATGATCTGGCTATTCAACATAAGGTATCTGAGGACTGAAAAGAGATAAGAAACTTGTTTAAAACTTTTGTCCTTTTTCATTCATTGCTCTTTACATAATATTTTTTTTTCCTTATGTGGCCAACATAAATCCATGGCCCAATAGTTGTCTCTCATCATGTAACTGAGGAGAAAGTTTTCCATGAAGACAGTAATTTGATGTTTCCAGAAGGCCTCCAGGCACATTTAATTATCACTTGACTTGCTTAGAAAACTAACTAAAAACTTATTAAGATTAGATATAAAAGAATTTTAATTGGCAGTTTTCTTGTAGTTTCTTTACTCTTTTTCTTACATTGTGCATGTACTTTTTTTTAAGTAGGGAAGGAAATAGAAATATTTTTCCATATGAGTTTTTGGTGTTTTTGATCATTAAAAGATAAATACTGGGTTGCATTAATCCAACTTTATGCTTACATTTAAAAAAAAAACTTTAGAATTATTAAATTTATTATTCCCATTATATAATGCTTTGAATTTGAGTTTTGTAGTGATTTTCTTTGAGTTCTACCACATAGTGTGTTAATGACAAAATGTCTGAAATATATAGCCAAGGTAATAAATACATTTAGAATATTTCCACTTTTATTGCAATTTCAACTAAATTTAACAGATCTATTTATTTATATGCTGTTAGATAGCAATTCAGCAAAGTGATTTTAATGACAAATGAGTTATTTTAAAAGAAAATAATTTTTTAAACTAATGCAGAATTTTAATATAATCTTTGAAAGAACAAATTTTTTGTCAAATCAAGACTTTAATGCAATTCATTTTTCATTGACTAACAGAGTTACAAACCAAAAGAGCTAGAACAGGATAAATAACCAGCTATAAGGAAATAAAGATTAGTCCTAATCTTTCAAGTTGTGTTACAAAAGGTCAGGTTGAAATCAAGCTAAAATTCGATGACGTTTTCAAAACACTCAGGAAAGTTTTTTCTTCTAGCTTCCAAAACTCCATTGTATGTCTATGGCTATGTTGCCTATTTAAAACAAAGTTCTTAAAGTTTGACAGTGATATCAATTATATGACCTTCAAGTCAGATATATTTGTCAGGAAGTAATATGATTACATATTAACCATCAAATGTTCAACTCCCTTTCTGTGCATATAGTTTCTAAAGAGAAAATTTCAACAGCCATTGTTAAAGGCATTTCAGCAACTTGTATTCCCTATTTACACATACAGTGGAAACACATAATTAAGAAATATCTCAGTGCTGAAATATCATCTTATGTGGAGCTCTAACTGTTGAATGATTTTCAGCATTTCCAACACTGCCCTTAGGAGATGTATAATATTTGAACAGCTAGAAGTCTAGTAACCGGTTGAAACTTGTCAAAATGTGTGGTCAGTCAAAGTTTTGAAATGGCAGAGTGTGACTTGTGTGCATTGTAACTGGGTTTCCTGCAAGCAACATTTGCCTTGTTTCCTGAGCTGTGATCAACTGAAAAACTTTGCAAACAGATAACTGTAGTTACCTTTGTAAAAATAAGGTGAGAGAAAAGGAACTGTGGCACTATTCAGCCTTGATTATTGGAGGGATACAAATGTATTCTCATTCAGAAAAACATGACTATGAATACAAAAGATGATTATAATTAGAAAACATTAAATTTCATAAAAAGAAGTTCTCTATGTGAATATTTTGGATTGAAAGTTAGGATAATTCCTTTCAGGTCACTGTTCAAATGGCACCAATATAAATAGCACACCTTCCCCCTTCTTATCCTACCAACATTATTTTCTATCTTTTTACCTTGCTTTATTTTTTGTCATAGCACTTCTAATGCCCCAATTATATATCCATTTGTTTTTCTGTTTATTGTCTGACTCCCTCTACTAAAATGTAAGTTCTATGAGTGCAGAAACTACCACCATTTTGTTCACTGCTGTATCCCTTGGACCACATGGCACCTGGTAAGCTTTCAATAAAAAAAAAAAATTCATTAAATAAATGTGTTATCTCTTTCAGTAAATAATTTTTCAGCTTTGAACAAGTCATTGAATTCTTCTGGGTTTCAATCTCCCCCTAATTTCTAGAATGAGGGAACTGGATGAAGTACTCTCTCATATCTTTCAAATTAAATGTTTCAATTTGATTAAAATGCTTTAATTTGACCCCATAGACTTTTACCTCTAAATTACAGTATGTTTTCATGAATTCATTTAGACAAATATTAATTTCCCCAACATCACTGGTTATGATTATACTCTATACTAGAGCCACAACAAATGTCATATTTTTTCCATGTTAATAGTTCTTCTACTATTCAGTTACTTAACTTAAAAAAAAATAGTGATTGTGCCACTTTATTGCTCTTCAAGTCCAAATCCACCACCCTTCATTGCCCTGCCATGTGATAATGAAGCTGGACCCTCTAAACATTTCTTCTTTGTCTACTGGTGCAATTCTAAGCATTGTCAGTAGAGGTCAATGGAGGAAAACTGGAGGAGAAAAGGTGTCTCTTCCTCTGCTCAGGGAGCTTCTCCATCTACTGAGCTGCAGCCACCCCTCACCAACAGGTCTGAATCTCAACATTGGGGATGGGCCTCTTCCAGATTCCGTCCTTGGGTACTCCGCCTTACCATCAGCCACTGTTCTCCCTGCTGTTCTTGTATTTGTAAGAGTTCTCTTTACCACTTCGCAGTTAATCCATTGTTACTACTTACTAATTCATGATAAACTTTACTTGTTCAGATTACTATATGTATTCTGTCTACTGACTGGACCCTGAATGATATAATAATTCAAAAATAACTTATTTAATAAAAATTAAACCCAGAAAAGCCTAAGTCCTAAAAATATGCTTCCTTGGTTTCTAGTTATATACATAAAGATTATTCAAAAAGGACAGATTTATATTTTTTAGCAAGAGAGAGAAACTGAATTTAATAAATATACAAATCCCTAGAGTTCAATTTCCTTTATAACAGAGGATAAAAATTGGTTGGAAGATGACTTCATGTAGATTATGACACATTTCTTACACGTGGTTGCTTATATATATAAACCATCAGAGCCATTCACATCCAATGACAGTAGCTTAAACAGGATTAGTCACGGGTGCTTTCTAGTTAGAATATAGGATTTCACAGACCCCATGAATCTTATGGAATGTTCTATGACTCAATGCAAAACATACAATAAATTTTCACATGACAATAATTTATTCTCCTTTTAAAATAACTCTTTAAATCACACAACATATATATTCTCATGAATCCCTTTTGTTAATTTTCAAAAGCTACATATGATCCTCAGTGCTTATGAACCTCATTCTTTCACTTACCTGGAAGAGATCGTGTTATCTGACAGAAAATATACACACTTTCTTATATTCCTCAAAAGCTGTACACATATGTCCTTCATCCTTTTTAAGTAACATAAGTCAGAATTGGAAACAGGGCCCCTACTTAAGTAAGCATCAGCACTCATTTCTGGTGGAAAAAAACATCATTTCTCAAATTTTAGTTGATGTTATTCTTTCACTGCTACTGATTAAATATTTTGAAACTGTTATCCCTAAGGAGGAAAAAGAAATAGGGCAATAATGGGGAATAATTCCACCACTAAACTATATTGCACAGTGAGAGCAAGCTGAATAGAAGAGAGGGAAATATCATAAAAGAGTAACCTCTAAGCCCAAGTGTACGTGATAGTAGACGCTGTTCTTGTCTGGTGAGGCAGGTATGTTTCCTCACGTATGTTTTAAGTATCAGGTCGCCATTCTACTCTTCCCTGTATAATCATCCTGCTATTTCAGCCACCAGGTCCAAGCATCTCATTGTAAAAACTAAAATCTAAGACCTGTATAGGGTAAGTCCTGAGTTACACGGCTAATTGCTGGACTGAGCATTAATGCATTGAGAACTGCAGCCCCTTTAATCAAAATCAGTACAGAGATAACTGTAGCAGAGACTTTTAGTTGCCTCTCAAAGTCCAGCCTCCCCTGTATTAAAACAAAACCCCCCATTTTAGATGAACACATTGCTGTCAGCCTCCTTTGTACCTAAATGTGGCCATGAGACCACTTGGCCTATAAAATGTAAACAGAAGTTTTGTATGTGGCTTCCAAGAATTACCATTAAAAGTATAAGGCATAGCCTTTTCTGGCACCTGTCTGTTTCTTGCTGACTCAATTAAAACTAAATAGCTATCATTCATGTAGCCATCTTGGACTCTGAAATGATGGACTGAGGATGGCTGAGCAACAAGATAGAAGAAACATGGGTCTTTGACACACTGGAGTCACCACACCAGTCTTGGACTGTTCACCTCAAGAAAGAAATTATCTTCTTTAAGCCACTAACAGGCACTTGTGGCCAATCCTAATCCTAATTAATACAGACAATTTCAGATCCATGAATTTTGTAGCTGCTCTTCTGACAGAACAAGTCCACTCATCCTGGCAGTGGGTCCAACAAAGTCTGACTCCTTGCTACTCAAAATGTGATTCACTGACCAGGAGCAATGGCATCAACTAGAAGTTTAATAGAAACCCAGAACCTCATGACTCTCCCTACCAAACCTGAATCTGCATGTTAACAGGATTCCTGGGTGATGTAGATGCACATTTACGTTTGAGAAGCACTGCTCTAAGACAACTGCGAGTTCTGTTGCACCTGCCCATGACAGTTGCTACCAAACCCTGTGTGCAACTTATTGCAGGATCTTTCTGTTAAGACCTACAAATAGCATGGTCTCTGGTAAGATGTCCAAATTCTGTCTCAGGTATTATAGTCACTTGTAGACAGTTATCAGGAAAAGGCCTACATTTTGAACTTAATAATCAATTGGAATGCAATTGTTAACATTTTTCTGTATCTCAGGAAACCTTAGGAACATAAATATCAATGATCAGTTATAATAGAAGAAAATATCTGTCTATATTTTACTTTTGTCATTGTATTCCTTTGCATGAATGGACACATTTGATCCAGGAACATGTTTCTAAATCCCATTCTAGAGTTTTTCCACACACCGTGGCTTATTTGTGCAGGAAGAAGGCAAGAGCTCCACAGTTTGGTATGTCTCGCAGAGGTCATACAGAGTCAGTGGTAGAAATTGGACTACCATGATCCTAGGTATCAAGATTCCTTCCATCTGACAAAGAAAAAAAATCCATTACAATACAAAATATTCTGACTCTGCAAAGATTCTTCAAAAAGATTTTTATATGGTAAAGGTTCAAAGTTGTATAATGTCCATTTTGAGTGAATAACCATAATTGCAAAAAATAGGATCCCTCTTGAAGTGTTAATTGATATCTTAGCTTCGATAATTACTAAAAATAATAATTATGATCTAAGGCATAGTAATGCTCAAGGATGGGCACTAATACTTTAATAAACTAAAAAGAGCAGCTGCCCAAACAACTGAACATGTTCTTGTATACACTTATTCTTGAACTGACAATTTGGGGAATTTGTGCTAGCTTCATTGTTCTGTCCAGTGTTTTTAATGAAGTTTCAAGACGTTGTATTTAAAGACACAATAGAACTAAAGTCAGATGGATGTTAGGTCATAAATTAAGATTTTCAAATAGATGAGAGTAACATATGCTTGTTTCTTATATGTTCACTGGTAGCTCTATTTAATATAATCAACATATAATAAATTTCACATATTAAATGTGCAATGTAATATCTTTTCATACATGTATGTACCCATGAAACCATCACCACAATCAAGGCAATGCACATATATCAATCACCTTCAAGTTTCTCATGCCACTTTTTAATCCCTCCCACCTGCACCTGCACCTCCCACTCCCTGATCCCTGTCTGGAGGTAACCACTGGTTTGCTTTCCATCACTAGATTAGTTTGAATTTTCTACAGTACTATTTGTCTAGATTCTTCCACTCAGCATGACAATTCTGATAATCATTCATGTTGTTGCATGAATCAACAGTTCCTTTTTATTGCTGAATAGTATTGCATTACAAGGATATACCACAGATTGTTTATCCATTCACCTGGTGATGGACAGTGGGATTGTTTCCAATTTTTAGCTATTACAAATAAAGTTGCTAAGAACATTCATGTAAAAGTCCTTGTGGGGATGTACACCTTTATTTCTCTTGGTAGAATGTTTGGAACCAATGGCAGGTAAATGCTTAAATTTTTAAGAAACTGCCAAACAACCTTCCTATTTTAAACACCACCAGCAATATAACAGAGTTTAACTTTCTCTACATCCTCACCAACCCTACTTTTTGATAACAGTCATTCCAGTGGGTGTGTAGTTGTGTCTTACCATAGTTTTAACTTACATTTCCCTGATGATTAATGATGTTTAGCATATTTTCATATGCTCATTTGCCATCCATACATCTTTTTGGCGAACTATCTATTCAAATCTTTTGCCCTTTTTCAAATAGTTTGCTTTATTATCATTGTACTTTAAGAGTTCTTACAGTATTGTAAATATAAGAGCTTTGGCTCTTATGTGATTTGCAAATATATTTTCCCAGTCTATGGCTAGTTTTTGCATTCTCTTAACAGTGTCTTTCAAATAAATGAATTTATTTATTTTGATAAAAGCCAATATATCATTTTTTTTTCTTTTATGGATTATGTTTTTGATGTTGTGTTTAAGTAATCATTGTCTAACCCAAGATCACAAAGAGTTTCTTCAATGTTTACTTTAAGTTGTTTCATATTTTTAGGTTTTATACTTAGATCTAGAGTCTGTTTTGAGCTAACATTCACCTGTTGCAATGTATCAAGTTTCCTCTTTTTTGCATATGGCTGTCCAGTTGTCCACAATCATTTGTCAGAAAATTATTATCCTTTTTAAATATGTTAATGAGTTCTACTTGAAAATGTTTGTTAATTATTTTTGTATCACTCTTCATGATGGTTATTGGTCTGTAATCTTTTCTCTTGTAATAATTTTTTCTGGTTTTGGTATCCAAGCAATGCCATTCTCATAGAATAAGTTGGTAAGTGTTCTATCTTACTCAATTTTATGCAAGTGTTTGTATAGACTTAGTATTACTTCTTCCTTAAAAAGTTATAAAATTCCTTAGTAAAGTCACCTCTGCCCGGTGCTTTCTTTGTGGGAAGGTTTTAAACTACAGATTAAATTTCCCTAATACATATGCCTATTCTGGTTATCTATTTCTCATAGAGTGAAATTTTTAGTTTATGTCTTTCGAGAAATGTGCCCATTTCATATAAACTGTCAAATGTATTGGCATAAAGTTGTTCATAATATTCCTTTATTATCTTTTTATGATCTTTATTATCCTTTTGAGATCCTTTATTACCATTTCAAGACACAGATAGCATCTGTGTCTATGTTAGCTGTATAACTCCCAATATTGACAACTTGCGTTATGTCTTTTTGTTCTGATGTCAGGCTAGAGGCTTATCAACTTTACTAATATACTCAAAGAACTAGCTTTTGGTCTCATTGATTTTCTCTTTATTAAAAAATTTATTTCTTCTGTTTACTCTCGTGTAGTTTGTACTTTTTCTAGCCTCTTAAGACAGAATCAGAGGTAAATGATCTAGACCTTTCTTCTTTTCTAATTTAGGCATTTATGGCTCTTAATTTTTCTCTAATCGCCACTTTAGCTAAATGCCACAAATTTTGATAGGTTGTGTTTTCATTTTCATCCTAATTTCACTTTTGATTCCTTCTATGACCCGTAGACAGGAAGAATTGTATTATTTAGTATCCAAACATTTGAGAATTTTCTAAAATTTTTTTTGGTTATTGATTTCCAATTTAATAATATTTTTTAAAAATATACATTGTTAATTTTGAATTTTTTTATCTGAGTTTTGAATTTTATGAAACTTGTTTTATGGTCCAAAATATGGTCTGTTTGTATAAACATACTGTGTATATGTTTAAAGAATATGTATTCTGCTTCTTGGGTGTAGGGTTCTGTAAATGTCAGTAAGATCATGTTGGTTGATAGTGTTGTTCAAATATTCCATATCCTGTTTATTTTCTATCTACTTGTCCTACAGATATTAAGGAGTATAGAAATCTCTAACGCTAATTGTGGATTTTTCAATTTCTTCTTGAAATTCCATCAGCTTTTTCTTTATTTATTTTGAAATGTTTTTCTCTCTGTTATTAACCTCTGTTATTTGGTGCATAAATGTTTTGGGTCGTTATACCTTCAGAAGTCTACTTTGACCGAGATCAAGATAGCTATTCCAGATTTCTTCTGATAGCGCTAGTATGATACACCTTCTTCTATGCTTTTATTTTAATTTTTTTATATATTTAAAGTGGATTTCTTGTAGACAATATGTAGTTGAGTCTTGCTTTTTTTAATCCAAATTGCCAATCTCACCTTTTAATGTGGTATTTAGACCATTTACATTTATTGTGATAATTTATATTCTTGAGTTTAAATTTATCATCTTGCTATTTGTGTCCTACCTGGTTCATCTGTTTTTTGCTCTCTTTTCTCTACCTTTTTCTGGATTATTTTTTTTTTAATGATTTCATGATATCCCGTTTGTTAGCTTATTAACTAAAAACCTTTGTTTGGATTTCTTAGTGGTGACTTTAGGGTTTATAGTATACATCTTTAACTTATTACAGCCTACTGTACTTTCAAGTAATATAACATTTCAGGTACAATGTAAGAATCTTACAACAGTTTGCTTATATTTTTGCCTCCTAGCCTTTGTGCTGCTGTTATCAAATATTTTACTTCTACACATTACAAGCTCCATAATATATTATTATGTTTGCTTTAAACAGTCAAACATTAATAAAATGAAGAAAAATAAGTTTAACATTTAACCACATATTCACTATTTCTAGTGTTCTTCATTCCTTTATGTGAATCCACGTTTTTATCTAGTATCATTTTTCTTCTCCCAGAGGACTTTCTTTAACATTTTTTATAGTGTGAATCTAGTGGATGTAAGTGATTTTGCCTTTTTCGTGTCTGAAAAAAAATTTTCAATTTTTTTTGAAAAAATATTTTCACTGGATAGAGAACTCTAAAATAACTATTTCTTTCTTTTGTTTCAGTAGTTTAAATATCTTGCTCCACTATCTTCTGACTTGCATTGCTTCTGATAAGAAGTATGCTATCAATCTTATCATTTTTTCTTTACACATATGTTACCTTTCTTTGTTTCTCTACTTTTAATATTTTCTTTTATCACTGGTTTTAAGCAATTTGACTTGGGTCAGTTATCTACATTTCTTGTGCTTAATGTTTATTCATCTTTGATCTCTGGGTTTATGGCTTTCATTATATCTGGAAATTTTTCAGATTATTTTGGGGGAGAAAGTGTGAAAAGTTTTAGGTGGCGTGTAAATATTGTCTTTGTTACTCCATCTTGGCTGGAAGTAAATATCTTATTTTAAAATTTCTCTGATGTAAAAAGTGAACAGGTTGGGTTTGAATTTAATCTCTGCCACTTGCTAATTCTTATTTAATCTCTCCATGCTTTATTTTCCCATTTCTGAAAAGAATATATGAAAGTTAAATGAAATAATGTACTCATATATACTCATTTAAAGTGCATCAGGTAAAAAAAAGCATTCAGTATATACTAGAAATTTTTATCTCTAAAACTGAAGACTCTTACAAGGCATCAGAAAAAAAGTTCAATAGCAAGCAATTAATGCAAATTATTAAGGATAGTTTATGAATACATCCATGCTATTTATTTTTCTTGGTTCGTGTTTTATAGATTTATCTATTACTTCTTGCTGTGACCTAAAATCTCTGTGTTTCAAAGAGTGACTTACTATTTTGCATTGTACTTGATTCAGAACTTGGTTGGATTTCATCAGCTATAGAGAACTGATGTTTTAGCATTTGTTTCCCTGGGTTTTCTCATCCTTTCTCCCTTGAAAATGGTAATGGCAATAATGTCTTAAGAATTCAGTGTTATTTCTTTAGAATGCTACACATGGAGGGAAAGTCTATTCTCAACACTAGGCATCTATTCTCCATCCCAATTAAAATTCCCATTATCTGTAACAGTAGACTTCTTGCTTACACTCTAGCCACCAACTTCATTGAGGCAAAGTTCACCTTATCAAATTTTGGCAGATAGTTACAGCAAATGAAAAATACACAGAATTATTATTTAGTACTTTCAAAATCAATTTTACTATCTTAAAAACTTTCATTTATTCAAACTGATCTGTCAGAATATTTGTTCTATCTCTTAAAAATTAATTATGATGCTGTCTTGTTACATTCTAAAATATGCCAAGTCCTTTGTGATTAAGAATTCTTTATTTTTGACTTAGAGAGTAATCCTTAACTCAGAGGAAGAGGAGAAACAGCTGGGCTACTGACAGCTAACAGCCGATTAAGAAACTGAAAGTATTTGGGAAGAAAGTCTCTTTATGGGGAAAAAAAAATGCCAGCAAGATGCCAACAGCAAAGAATACTAATTATCAGTCCTGAAATACCTTTGCGGCTTGCTAGATGGTGGGGTGGGAAGTAAGGGGAGGGGAACTCCTCAAGATGTCATTCAATATGAAGAATTTACTGTTTGAGTTTTTAAGTGGCAATTAGTGTAGAGTTGTTGGGTGGTAATGGGTGTTGTTGGTGATGGTGATGATGTCTTTTTTTTCCTATAGGTCAAAACATTTGCTATTTTATTAGCACAGTGGTTGCTGCTCTTCCTATAAAATCCATCAGCACAAGGCTCTTTGCCCATTGCTTTATTTTGCAAGCAACTTGTCTGTAACTTTGGTCAAACCCTTAAATTATCTCAGCAATTCAGGCTCATTGTTTGGAAACCTGCCATGGTCACAAAACTTAACTCAGGTGATCACTAGTTGATAAGTATTAATCTGTTAGAAAAATGTGATAAAATAAATTGAGACAACTGAGGTATAATTATGGTAGTAACAGGGAAGGAGAATTTTTGGTAGAAGATGAATCCTAAGATAGTTAGATCTAAAGCCTTATATTTAATTTTATCATAATTTAAGTAATTTAAAGGCTTAATAATTCAGAGAAGATTCTAGCTAATGATGTCATTAATTAAAACTAATTTTATGAAATCCTCATATAATAAAATAAAAGCTTTAAACTATTATGAACCTGAAAAAGATTTAACAGTATATTATCCGTATTGTCTATTTCTATATTTTTCTAAGATAGATAAACATAAAATTCAATTAGATAAGTTGTAATAATTACTATAAAAATGATGATAGTAATAATATATTGCGAAACTATATGAGATTTTTTTATAAGGCAATAAGCATTTCCTATAAAGTTCAGAAATACCTATCACTATTTTTTCATGTGTACAACATATACAATATTTTCAAACTAAATTAAAAATTAAAGATATTCATAAGTTAGAAAAAAAATTTTTAAACACCTTACATTAAGAGAATGTAATTTACTGGTCAATCTTAAAAATAACGAAAACTAAATGTTTTGTCTTGAAAATTGTAAGGCAAGGCTGAGTTCTCTTAAGTATCAAAGATTATATTAATATGCTAAATAGCAGTGCTTTATTTGGTGAAATTATGTATCATTTTAAGAGACAAGCCCCTTCTAATCAGAGCCATCCTAACAGAAATTCGTATAAATGAATTAATACTCCCTCCTTCACTGAGTGATTGGGCAAGAGTCTTTGATCAAGAAAAAGAAATTTTCATGTCAATTTGCAGAGAAAAAAACATTGTATTTGTTGTAAAAAATTCAAGTTGTTAAAGTGGTCTTTTATAATTTTATTTTGTAAAATTTTTAAACCAAAAAAGGCAGATGTAAGAAAAGATATCATTATTATACATTATGTAAATTTTGCTATTCCTATGTTAGAGGAAAAAATATATTTTGATAACTATATGAAGCCAAATAATGAGTTTTGAAACTTGACCATCTTCTATACTTCAAATTTAGAATATGAATTTTTTTTACTGAAATGCATTGATTATTAATATTTGTGGGAGACAGAGTTACATTTCAGTACAATGTATACGATGTATATACAATATGTAATTAGCATATTCATCACTACAAAACAATCATTTCTTTATGATGAAGACATTTCATCTCTTCTCTTCTAGCCATTTGATAATATGCTGTAAGTTACTGGTTATTATAGATTCCTAGCTCAACTGTACACCAATGAAACTTACTTTTCCTATCTAGCTGTTTTGTGCCCATTAACATTGCAGTAAAATTAGTGAGGAACAGGCAAAAACACAAGAACCAATTTTCTACAGTCAACTTAGATTGCTTGCAAAATAAGAAAAATATTATCTATGTTAGCTTATAACTAAATCTTGTGATAAAAATGTTGGGAATACTCACAGAAAAATATCCAGGCTATATTCTTAACAGTGTTACAAGTCCTCAGCTAAATCTTGTTTTTTTAGTTTACTTATTAATATTATTTTTTTTTACATTCTAAAATATTGCTGCAGAGCAGTTTGAGGGTTTGGGGAGAAGGAAACGGGGAAGGAAACAAGGTGAGAGGAAGAAAAAGGAGGGGGAGCATGGTCAAGGCTCGTGGCACCCCATTCATTCCAGGAAGCAGTTGTTGCTGGGCTGGATGCAAACATTGGGAGGGGTGTGGCTGAAGCTCTGGGTCCCCCACTGCCATGGCTCAGGAGCCCAGGGCACTTTCAGCAGCAGTTCAATGGTCATCACTGGGCTGGCTGTGGATGTCAGCAGGTTTGTCTGAGGCCCTCAGCCACTCCTACTGTCCTGGCTCTGCAGTATAGGCAGCAAAATATCATATCCACATTTGCTGCTGTACTTCTAGATATGGCCAAACAGTTTCTTCTTGGTAAAGCTACTCTTTGAAAAATATGGTGAGCTCTGTCATTGTCAATAGATATTTCTACAGAAGTTCTAATTCTAGGAAGTACTTTAGAGCCCCAGAATGTTAAAAGCAACTGGTTGAGGAGAGAATCTCTAAAACGCACAGCAGCACCCTGCAGAGCAGCTCATGGTTCCAGGTTATTAGAAACAGTGTTCTGAAGGCTTCTCAGGAAGAACCACGTACCTGAAGACCTATGACCTTTAGGAGTAACCTGACAAACTATTTGGATATAAGGGTCCTTTACTTGGAAACTTGTTTTTTCTACGGTGAGAGAGTGGGAAAAAATCAGGAGCAAGAAACATGAAAACTATAAAAGGGAAAAAAGTAAAAACTGAAGCAAGAGCACCCATTATTTTCAGGCACTACTTCAAGTGCTTTAAAAGTTTTGTTTCATTTCATCTCACATCACCACTATGTGAGAATTGGTATAAACTCCATGTTATGCATGAGGAAACTGAAAATCAAGAGGATTTTTTTCCTTGAGTCAAATAGCTCATAAGAGTCACCAACAGGTTCTGTGAATTCTTTACCATATTTCATTGCCTTTCCCGTCTGCTTACTTGTTTCTATATGACCAGGGGTCTGTTGATTTTACCCCCACAAATCCCACTGCATGAGTAGAAATGTAATCATCTTCTGGGAGGTCTACCTGGTGAGATTGGTTTCTAAATATATAAACCTGATCTCCAATCTCCATTGCTCAGCTAATTCCATTGACTTGTACTTCTCTCCAAGGCCTCTCTGACACTCTCTGTTTGCATCCTTCAGCTCACAGCTCCCTATCTTAGTCTTGTTGGTGATGTAATAAGTACCTTTACCAGAAATGTTATTTCCTAAAGCCAGACATTTATCACTTCCTTGAATTGTGACTTTACCATTCTCCATCTCCCCTTTTAAGCTTCTATAATAATCTTCTCATGCTCTGGGTTAATATAATTTATTCACTTTTATTAAAGGTAGGATTTATGAGCTAAACAACTCAGAAAAAGAATGAAGGAAGCAAGGAAGGATGGAAGGAAGGAAGGAAATAAAATTTTCTGAACTTTCGTATTTGTTTTTATTTCTATGGATCTTTTTACTTTTTTAAACATAAAATTTTTTTTAATTAAATTTTAAAGACCTAGTTCAATTCCCTTACTATAAATAAATGCAGAAACTTCACCAAAATCAAACAATTAATGGCAGGGTTAGGCCGCTCTTTTCACAATTACATAATTATTGTGTTTTCTCTATATTACAGTTGTATTCTGAGAAACAAAACACTTGAGTTATGTATACCCAAGGTTTGTGATAACAGTATTTTCTTTAACTAGTTGAGCAGTATAAAGTATGTTACTTAATACAATCACTTAAGAAATTATTGCCTTATTCAATAATATCAGTTGAATTTCTGATTATAATAATTTCAAAAATAAGAAATACTTCAAGCTTAATATTGACACTGTCTTTCTGTGGAAGTAAAGCTTTTGTCACTGGAATTTTGAGTGAAATTACAGGACACAGAGTCAGTTCCTCAAGATCTGTAGCTGTTTAGTAGCACAATCACAAAAGACCTTCAGGATTTCTTCTGCTTTCCTAAGTTCTAAAATGCAATAGAAAATAAGAAATACAGTGTTTCTATTTTTAAAGTAAGCAAAGAACCTTAGTGTACTTTATTTTAAATTTCTGTTTTCATAGTTTTTAGTTTTTATATAAACCATTTCTAGAACTAAAACGAAGAGAAAAGCAGATTTTTGCAGGTTGCATGACCTTAAAACGGAAAGTGAAGGGTGATCGCAAAGGGTATTTCCCTGCTTCATGCTAACTTTGTAATTAAGTAAGGCAAACCTCAAACAGAAGCTTTAGACAGCACACACTCACTCACACACACACACACTGCTGACATAAACGGCTGCATTCCACTGTCATCAAAAATGTAAAGCCTAGCTGTCCTGAGGGCAAGTAGAACGAGCTTCCCAGCTACTCATTTGGGCTTCAATGTGGCATCTTGACAAGTGGATACCCTAGTACACAAAACAGCTCCACAAGTAAAAACCAGTTCAAAGACGCCCGTTGCAGAAAGTCAGTTCACTACTTTGACACAAGCATTATTTAAGCACTAGATTAGAGTCTAAATTTGTGAAAGATGTTACAGTGAAATGTTTCTGCTCTCCTTTTCCAGGATTTCTTTGTTCTTGGTGCTCTAATTAAATTAATTGTTTTTTTTAAAAAATGGTTGTCATGATTCTGGAGTGTTACTGCTGTGCCTGTTACAAGTCAAACAGCGCAATTATAATGCAAAGGGTTAAGCGTATTCCACCACAAAAAGGAACTGAGGAATGTGTGAATATTCCTTGAACCAAAAAGGTTATATAAGATGTTGTTATTGTGCCCATGTTTGGCTACTTTTAGTAAAAGAATTAAACAGCTCCAACTGAAGTCATTTTAACACTCCCAACATTGTGTGCTTCTTGATGATTCCAACTTGTTGAGCTTTGAAAGCAATAGACTTTCTTTCATCCCATTGAGCTCCTTTTCTGTTCAGTTTTCTTCCTGTGAAATGTTTTTATATTGCTTGAAATACAGATCTATTTTATCATTTCTAAACCATTTTCTAGCTTTCTGAATTTACCTAAAAAATTGCTTACTTCAAAATTGAGATGCTTTTATTATTCAAGATATTTGTTTCACATATATTTATGAAAATCATGTTTATTTTATTTTCTAATATGTCATCTTGATACACAGAAAAGCGACAAATGTTAACTCCAGGTGCTCATTTTTTTGTTTGTTTCAAGCATTTTCATATTCTTTGTTTACATAGTAGCTGTGCTTTTGTTTTTGGTTCCTGTTAATCTATCCACAATTGTTTTCTATCACAGAGGGACTAAGACATTGTTTTTCTGAAATGAGCATTACATTTTGGGGAGTGGTAACTTTGTGATGTGCTGTCCCTCTGTTGCCCATGAAGTAGTTTAGAATTAGACAAAAATTGATTAATATTTAACATACATTGATTAATATGATTTGACATTTCTTTATACTGAAATTTTATTTTAAAGTGCCATTTCTGTTTCAGCCTACATATTTCATTTAACATTAATTGAGGTACAAGGACTCTTAAAAAAACAAATTAACATAAAATTTGGAAAAGGTACAGATATAGCAATATACAGAGCATAGTTCAGATTCATTATGAGTACCGACTGATTATTTAAAATCACTCAAACAGGTATTTTTGCTGGCTTTTCTCCTCACTTCTGTTTTTTACTAATCAATTATGGGAAAATACTGAAATATTCCAGTAAAATGCAAACCAAGCCCCTTTTTAAAAACCAAAAAAAAAAAAAAAAAAAAAAAAAAGGCTACTTCCATATACTGGGTAACATACAAATCTTTCTTAAAAACAAAACTACATTATTTCCTTCCTTTCTATCCTCAATTTTACTTTCTCAAAAACAAAAACACAAACAAAACAAAACTACATCATTGCCTACCTTTCTATGCCCAAACATTCACTTTTGTAATATAAACTACTGTTTCAACCTTCTTTCATTTTCCTGGTTTTATTTCCTATGTCTATAAGAATCCTCCAGCTTCCATTGACCTACCTAACCCCTGCTCATATCAAAACTTACTTCAGGAGTCATCTCCTCCAAGAAGGTCTCCATAAACCCCAAGGGTAGACTATTTTCCTCCTTTTTGTCCCCATAATACTCCATATTTCTCTCCAACCAGTGCATAAGCTTTTCAAACTTAGCATAGTGCCTACTCCTAATAGGCATTCAATAAGTGTTTACTGTTGAACTGTTTATTAATAGTTGTAAATTTGGTACCTTAGGTAATAATAACTGACCTTTAATGTCTAGATAACTGGTACTGTGCTCAGCATTTGCTATACATTATTTTCTTTAATCCAGTGGTTCTTGATGTGTGTTCTCCAGACCAACATCAACACTGCCTGGGAAACTGTTAGAAGTGTAAATTCTTGGGGCCTACCCCACATCTAATGAATCAGAAACTCTGGGATTGGGTCTCGACAATCTGTGTTTTAACAAGCCCTCGAGATGATTCTGATGCTTACTAAAGTTTTAAAAATACTGCTCTAATTAGAACCATGTATTATTTTGTTCCCTAAAATGAGTTGTTTTATAAAAACAATTCAGTTTTGAAAATAAGAATCTGCCTTCTAAAAGAATCAAAAAGATCTCTCTATGTTTTCTAGTTTTGGTCTACAGGCTCTTTTACTACACAGAAGAAAATGATGAGTATTATTTAACTTTCAGTGCCCTTTACTTTAGTTGTACTATGCTAATTAAAGTTGTTTAGAACAAACATGGAACATCATTATACAATAAGAACTATTTTTGTTAATTAGTGTTTCTAAAATCCATTCCAAGTCTATTGTCCACATAAATGTTGCTGTTCTAGTACACAAATGGTGTCATGACACAATTATATGCTTGGTATGTTGCACAAATTCTAAATTTACTAACAGTGTTCAGCAGCAATGAAGCAATTAACACTCTAATCCTGAAGTGGTGTTGCAGAATATAAGACTTAAAACTTATCAGTAGTTTTCTATTTTCCCTAATGCTGATTACAAGCCTATATTGCTTCATTTTCCTTCTGACTGTATGAGAGGTGTTTGAAGACTAAACTGTCAGCTTTATATCATTTTTTATAAGCCAACTTCTTTGAAAGAAGATTGTGTTTGTGTTGAAGAATAATGTTCAGTTATGTATTGCTGTATATCAAATCATCCCAAAGCTTTTTGGCTTAAAGCAAAAACAATCATTTATTTTGCTCACAAATCAGCCATTTGAGCAGGGCTCAACAAGGACAACTTATCTTTGCTACATGTGATAAAAGCAGCTGGACTGGGGCTGGAGAAAATAGTCCCAAAGTGACTCACACACATGGCTGGAAAACTGGTGTCGGCTGTCCCCTAGACGTTCAGCCAGGACCCTCAGTTCCTTTTCACTTGGGTCTCTCCACAGTGCAGCTTGGGTTTCCAAGGAAACAAAATCTTCCAGTATCCAAAAGCCTTGATTAGAAAACCAACACAGCTTCACTTTTACTACATCTACGGATCAAAGTAGTCATAGAACCTACCTAGATTTAAGGGGAGAGAACACAAAATACCATCTCTTCCTGGGAGGAATCTCAAAGAACATGGGGCCATCTTTAACCTGCCACAAATTGTTTATTCACTTAAATAGAATATATATTTTGAGCTAATGATATTTCAAACCTTCTCTGGGTATATGTTTTTCTTTTAGGATCTTTATAAAAGTATTCCTAATTTGAGATTTAATCAATGCTAAATGAAGAAAAAATAAAAAAATTAAATGTACCTACGAGTAAAAAACCTAGTGACAAAAATGAATTCCTGCATCACCCGACTAAAACTAGGTCTGTAACTGAACAGTGAGCAACAAATTCACAATGGATCATACGGTAATCCCGATTCTATGAGGCCTAGATGAACATAATGTATCATGGAGGCAAGTGGATAGGATTCCTACCATTCAGTTATCATAGTTAAAGTGTTTAGCTATATAAATACAGGTAGTATCAACTCAAAATAAAAAGAAAAAGTGTGCAATTATCACAAGAAATACTTATTACAGTTCTATGTTTACTCAGTAATAGGTGCTTGATTTGTTTTTGTTTTTTTATTGAATTATTCAGAAAAATTTTCCTCAATGTTCAACTTCATATGGCCTTTGGAAAACAAACTAATTCAGGAAAACATTCTAGATGGAACTTAAGTATTACCAAGTATACCAGAGATAGGGCAAGAAGAGGACAATAAAAGAGACATTTAAGGGAGTGATAACATCCTAATTTTAAAAAGACAAAGACAAGAGTCTAATATTAATGTAAGCAATATTTGAGGTAAAAATATATCATCTCATGTTGCCATGAACTCTCATTTAGCTGTGTAAAACAGTAAATTTTTCATATCTGAGGCAAAAGTTTACAGCCTAAACAATAAGGTGAGTCTTCCGGTTATTTTGTTATTGATCTTCAAATCCACTGGTAAAGCTCTGACTTAAAGTAGAGATTGACCATAGGTTAGCAAGCATTCATTAAATCTCACAAACACAGAGAAACTAAGTAATTTCAAGGAGTAAATGAATGAAAAGAAAATACATGACCATCTTTTGTGATTTTACAAAGTTCCATTTGAGAGCCATGCATTATTTTAACTATTACATTCTTGAGTGGTAATTAATTTGAAGTACAAACATTTGCTGGAATCCGTGCACAAATGCCTCAGATACAGTCCACTGCTTCCCTCTTCTGGTCAAACGTGGAGGGAACTTTGATTGTTACCATCTACTCTGAACAGGATTGTCCTCATGGTCAGCTCTAAAATCAGGTTTTAAACAATGAAAATTTACTATACTTTCTACACCAAGATAAAATGCAATATAATTCAGAAAGCATTAGTTAAACTATTTAGGAATTATTTGCAGGAGAGTTCACTGAGCTTTCCATTGGTAAGAATTTTTGTAGTGTATAAGTGATTTAAATCTGTGTTTGCCAAACAGTCTTCAGAATAGAAAATGGTGGGTTTCATTGCTCTCAGATCACTGAGGGATAATATATTTTGATTGTCCACTAAGATTATTCACAGATAGTGGAATGAGCATTGGCGGTTCTTACAGGAAAGAATGAGAAATTACAAAGATAAACTCCAGATATTTCTACCAGTTTCCAGACTGAAATGCAATTTCACTTCATGATCTTGCTAAGTCTTGCAAGTGTTATAAAAGGCAATGACAAGATTAAATCATTGGATTCACAGCCTCAAAAATATTTTCCTTAATTGGGATAATTTAAATACTTTAAACCTATCTACAGGTCCTTCCATTTTGGACCCCTCAAAAAACCAAAAAATTATATTACAGAAAATTTAAACAGACAATACACCTTTACAAAAAGACTTTCACAAAAAGTTCTTTGCCTAATTTATGTAATTATAAATATGTGTATGTAATAGACAAATATCACTGTATATTTCATTGAAAGGAATGAAGTATAAAATAACAAATTCTACTAAAATTAAAATTTGTGGATACATTTGCATTGAAATATTGATGAGAAACATAAAGTAACTAAAGGAACTAAACTTACTGATTTGAGAATATCTGAATGTGAAGAAAAACTAAAATTTGAATACCTCTATCATATTTACTTTTTAAAAATTAAATTTAAAAACTCTCAGTCAAAATGAGTAATGAATAATTAAAAATCAACAAAATAGATTTGCACTGGTATTTAAGGAAATAATAATAAGGAATCAAATATATACAAGTCCACATACTTTATAAATTTATTTAAAACACTCCTAATAATATTGAGCTTAGTTTCTCTGAAGACTTCGAGACAATTAGTGCCAAAATAAGCTGCTGCTAGATCAAAAGGGGATTTTGTGCAATTAAGAAAAAAGCAAACTTTCTGTTTCTTAATTGCACTAAATGCTATTAAAAGAAATCATCATTAAAAAGAATCATCATCACCACTGTATAAATAAGTAGTGACTGGAAGTGAATGATACTTCCAGGGTTGTGCAGTGCATAGATAGCACAACTGTATATGGAAGCCTGGGGCCAATCACTGCCATATTCCAAAGCACATGAGCAGAATGTATATTCTGTGTTGTTGCATGAAATGTGCTGCAGATACCTGCCAAGTACAATTGGTCTGCTCTTAGTCTGATGGGGACTCCCTTATAGGAGACTCGAGACTTTTCTCTTGGTATTTTTAGGATTCTCTTTGTCTTCGAGTTTTGCCAGTTTCCCTATAATGTGTCTTTGAGAGGACTTTTTTGGATTGAATATGTTTAGGGATCTTTGAGCCTCTTGAATCTGAAGGTCCATGTCTCTTCCTATAACTCAGATGTTTTCTGCTGTTTTTTGTTGAATATATACTCAGTGCTCTTTCTTTTCCTCCCCTCCTGGAACACCCATGATTCAGATGTTTGCGCACTTAAGGTTGTGTGCACTTTCCTGTCCCCCTTTTCTGTGTATCAGTTTTATTAAATTTCAACTTTAGGCAACTTGTTTTTAAAAGTATAGTGAAGAACCTGTCATTGGTGGTCTAAATGGTAACATACATAAAGAGAAAAAGTCTCTAGACAACATAGCATTTGCCGTGTCTCATTTCTTCTCTTTTACTGCATTCATAAGGGGACACAGTGCTTCCTGGAAGAAGACCAAAAAAGTTGTAGTATTTCCAGTTTACACAGTTATTATAAAACCTTCTCACAGACAGGTTTAAGCCACAACATTTCCTGAGTCTCAATTCAGAGGATGTCATATGCCAATATTTCTCTGATCAAAATGCCTTTTAAAAAACTTGTTTGAACACCTTAAAATAGCTATAGTCATTAAAAAGGGAGGGTTGAGTTCTGGTCACTAAAATATAAAAATTTAGTCTATGATAAAAATATTTCATCAGAATTTTCAAAGAGAAAGAGAAACTTTTGCTGCAATCAAGAAGACCAGTTCTCAGAAGTGATTTTACCTCTTTTTTGAAGCTCTCTGTTAACTCAGCAAAAATAACACTAATTCCATACCCTAATTTAAAGGGTATAGGTTTTTCAATCCAGGATGTCTACATTTCCTTTTTTTCATCTCCTCCCAGAGAAACTTGGTCTCCTATTCCCCAGGGAATTCTTCTGTTTCCAACAGATGGAGAAAGAGCATCCCGGGATTTTAAACTCTTTCAAACCTGGTCACCCAGGCTAGGGTACCCTTGAAAGTACAATTGAGGCTTTAATGGACTCTGTCCTAGATGGCTGGTGGGACAACTGCCTTTAGAAAATTGGTACTGGGATTAGCCTACCCTGCTTCATATTTTTACTTTTCTTAGACACCAATGCCTTTCTCCAGTAATCTACCCACCCCAAGTTGGTTTGGAGTGTAGGCCTGGAACCACAGCATCTATGAAGAGACATATACCAAAACCTGTGGAATGCAGCAAAAGTACTAAGAGGGAAGTTTACTGGCATAAACACTTACATCAAAAGAATAGAAAGATTTCAAATAAACAACCTAACACCACACCTCAAAGAACTAGAAAAATAAGAATAACCCAATCCCAAAATTAGTGGATGGAAAGAAATAATGAAGACCAGAGCAGAACTGAATGAAATAGAAACCTAAAAAGCAATACAAAAGATAAATGAAACAAAAAGTTGGATTTTCGAGAAGATAAACAAAATAGAAAAACCATTAGCTAGGCTAACTCAAAAAAGAGGAGAGAAGACCCAAATGAAAAAAATTAGAATTGAAAAAGGAGACATTACAACCAATACCACAGATATACAAGGAATCATTAGAGACTATTATAAACAAATATACATTAACAAATTTGAAAACCTGTTGGTTAAATGGATAAATTTCTGGACACATAGGAACTACCAAGACTGAACCAAGAAAAAGTAGAAAACTTGAACAGACCAATAACAAGAAATGATATTGAAGCAGTAATATGCAGTCTCCCAACAAAGAAAAGCCCAAGACTTGATGGCTTTACTGGTGAATTCTACCAAATATTTAAAGAGGAATTTATACCAATTTTCTTCAAATTATTCCAAAAAAATTGAAACAGAAGCCATTCTCGCAAACTCATACTATGATGCCAGTATCACCCTGATACCAAAACCAGACAAAGACACAACAACAACAAAAAAGAAAACTATAGGCCAATATCTTTGATGAACATAGATGCAAAAATCTTCAGTAAAATATTAGCAAATAGAATACAGCAACACATCAAAAAAATTATACACCACAATCAAGCAGGATTCATTCCAGGGATGGAAGGATGGTTCAACATGTGCAAGTCAATAAATGTGATATACCACACCAACAAAATCAAGGACAGAAACCAAATGAGTATCTCAATAGACACAGGAAAAGCATTTGACAAAATTCAACATCCTTCATGATAAAGACTCTCAGCAAATTAGGTATAGAAGGAAAGTATCTCAATACAATAAAAGCCATATATGACAAACCCACCACCAATATCGTTCTGAATGATAAAAAGCTTTTAGCTTTTCCCTTAAAAATGGGAACAAGGCAAGGATATCCTCTCTTACCACTCCTATTTAACATAGTATTGGAAGTATCAGCCAGAGCAATCAGGCAAGAGAAAGAAATAAAGGGCATCCAGATTGGAAAAGATGAAGTCAGATTTTCCCTGTTTGCAGATGACATGATTCCCGATGTATATTCCTGGGGATCCTATATATCCTATATATAAAAAGGTCTAAAGATTTTCCAAAAAAATAAACCTCTTGCAGTTGATAAATGATTTCAGTAAAGTTTCAGTATAAAAAATCAACATGCAAAAGTCATAATGTTTTAATACTCTAGCAAGAACTAGCAGTAAAATAAATCATGAAAGCTACAATAGTCACCAGAAATATAAAATACCTAGGAATCAATCTAACCAAGGAGGTGAAAGATATTTACAACAAGAACTACAAATCACTTTTGAAAGAAGTTAAAAAGGACACAAAAAGATGGAAAGACATTCCATGCTCTTGGACTGGAAGCATTAACATTGTGAAAATGTCCATACTACCCAAAGTGATCTACAGATCGAATCCAATCTCCATCAAAATACCAGTGACATTTCTCAAATAAATGGAAAAAACAATCCTAAAATTCATTCAGAACAACAAAAGACCCTGAATAGACAAAGCAAACCTGAGCAAAAAATAAAAAATAAAATAAAGCTGGAGGCATAAGACTACCTGACTTCAAATTACACTACAACGCTATAGTAACCAAAATAGCTTGGTAATGGCATAAAAAGAGAAACTCGGTACTAAGCAAGCTGCCATCACGAACCCAGGGCCCAGCCAGGGTCCTGAGGCTTGGAGCCAGGAAAAGCCAAACCCAGCTGCAAGTAGGCAACCTGCCTCCACTGCCCTGAGGCCCAGCCAGGGCTCTGAGGCATGGAGCCAGGAAAAGCTGAACCCAGACACAACTAGGTAAAGAGCATGCCAAAAACACCATTTCCATGTGGGTAGTCCACCATAGCCACTGCAATTGAAATGGCTGCTACAAAAGCAGCTAGTCTCCTTAGCAGCAGTCACAGCACCATGAAGATGGCATGCCAGACTCTCAACTATATTGACACAAGGAGAGGCACCAGCAGAGACCAAAAAGAAAAAAGAAAAATATAAGAGGTCCTCTCTCTCCACAAAGCACACTCCAGAGTAATAGAAGAAGCATCTGCTTTATGATAATAGGGCAGGGTTTGATCATACCTGTCTCAGTATTGGACAGATCATCTAGGCAACAAATCAACAGAGGAACAAATAATCTATCAGATGGAGAGAACAAATCTATGGTTATTACAGGAGGGAGGGGGAGAGGGGAGGACAGAGATTGGATAAGGGGCTTAAAGAACAAGTATCATGTGTAGTAATGAATATGCTAATTAAAAAAAGAAACTTGGACCACTGGAACAGAACAGAGAACCCAGAAACCAACCCACACAATTACTGATCTTCAACAAAAGATCCAAAAACATACATCAGGGAAAAGACTGCCTCTTCAATAAATGGTGCTGGGAAAACCGGACATCCATATGTAGAATTAAACTGGACCTATACCTCTCACCATATACCAAAATCAACTCAAAATGGATTAAAGACGTAAATATAAGACCTGAACCTATAAAATTCCTAGAAGAAAACATATGGGAAACACTTCAGGAAGTAGTAATGGGCAAAGCCTTTATGAATATAACCCCAAAGCACAGGCAACAAATGGAAAAATAACAAATGGGATTATGAAACTAAAAAGCTTCTGCACAGCAAAAGAAACAATTAACAGAGTGAAAAAACAACCTACAGAGTGGGAGAAAATATTTGCAAACTATGCATCCAACAAAGAATTAATATCAAGAATATAAAAGGAACTCAAACAACTCAACAGTAAAAAAGCAAATAACCCAATTAAAAAATGGACAAAGGAGCTGAATAAGCATTTCTCAAAGGAAGACATACGAATGGCCAACAAACACATGGAAAAAATGTTCAGCATCACTCAGCATCAGGGAAATGCAAATCTAAACCACATTGAGATATCATCTCACCCCAGTTAAACCGGCCATTATCCAAAAGACAGAGAATAACAAATGCTGGCAAGGATTCGGAGAAAAGGGAACCCACCTACACTGTTGGTGGCACTGTAAATTGGTGCAGCCATTATGGAAAACACTATGGAGGTTCCTCAAAGAACTACAGATAGAACTGCCATACAATCCAGCAATTCCACTGCTGGATATATACCCAAAGCAATGGAAATCATCATCTCGAAAGCATACCTGCACTCTATGTTTATTGCAGCTCTATTTACAATAGTCAAGAGTTGGAACCAACCTAAACGTCCATTGTCAGATGACTGGAGAAGGAAAATGTGGTATATTTACACAATGGAATACTACGGTGCCATAAAAAAAGAATGAAATACTGCCATTTGCAGCAACATAGAAGAACTTAGAGAAAACTATGTTAAGTGAAATAAGCCAGGCACAGAAAGAGAAATAACCCATGTTCTCACTCATAAGTGAGAGCTAAATAAATAAATAAATAAATAAATAAATAAATAGTGAAAGATACAACAATCACAATAATATGTTGAACTCTCAAAATGAGAGACCAGAACAGAGGTTACCAGAGGTGGAAAAGGAGGAGGGGAAAGGGAGTAAGGGAGAAATTGGTGAAGGTCCACAAAAGACGATTACATTGTATAATGTTGAATGTACTAATTATCCTGATTTCAGCACTACATATTGCACACAAGTGTTGATACTCTGTACCCCATAGATATGTACAATCAACTATCTTTCAATAAAAAAATGATAAAATAATAAATTTAGTATAATGCATTGCAAAAGAAAAAGAAAAAATGATTATTGGTGATAGTGGGCATCATTGCCTTGTTCCTGACTTTAATAGAAATGCCACTGATACAATGATGATTATTTTTGCTTTTGGACATACTTTATAATATTAAGGAAGAATCTTTAGGAGTCACTAGGATTTTTTGTGTGTAAAAAATTTTGTTTTCACACTTTATCTGTTGATGGGATGAGTTATATAAACAAATTTCCAATTATTTAACCAACCCTAAATTCCAGGAATAAACCCTTAGTCACAGCTTCTTATTGTTGATTTTAGTACTGAATTGTATTTACTTTTATTTATTCAGCATTTTTCTCTCTATGAACAAATGTTTGGCCTATTTTTTTTTCTCTGATCAATTTTTGTCAGGTAGCAAGGGCTTGTTTGCCATCTTTGAAATACAAATAGAGATGTGTCCTATCTTTTTGTATCCTATGGAAACTTTTTAAAAATAATGTAAATATGTGCTCAAAGAATTAAAAAACAAGTTGTCTGTACAATTACTTTGACTTGGTGCCCTTTTTAATGTAATTCTTTAAAGTTAAAAAAAATCTTAAAATTGTATTAATCATTCAAAAATTTTGTCTTTTTTTAAATCAAGAATTACACACACACAGGCGCACGTGAGTGAAGGCATTGCATAAGGCCTGTGGGAAAATAAAATTAAAAGATTTTTTAAAAAGCTTTATTTATCAACATAACCTTCATAAAGTTCAAGACACTTCTGCGAGCAATAATAACAGCCATTTAGTCCATCCTTAAAGAACTGAGTGTCCTGGGAATTTGATCATGTCGGTGCAGTCCTTTTTACATTATTAACTGAAGAAAAATGGGTCCTTTAAAGATTTTTAAGATTAGGAGACAAAAAGAAGGCAGAAGGATCCCAATCAGGACCGTAAGGTGGATGCCTAATGACTTCCCATTGAAACTCACAAAATCACTCTTGTTTGATGAGAGGAATGAGCAGGAGCATTGTCGTGGTGGAGAAGGTCTCTCTGATGAAGCTTTCCCAGTCATTTCCTGCTAAAGCTTTGGCTAACTTTCTCCACTCTCATAATAAGCACATGTTATCATTCTTCCAGACTCCAGAAAGTCAACAAGCAAAATGCCTTGAGCACCCCCCAAAAGCCATTGCTGTGACCTTTGCTCTTGACCAGCACACTACTGCTTTGACTACACCACTTCCACCTCTTGGTAGCCATTGCTTTGATGGTGTTTTGGCTTCAGAACTGTACTGGTAAAGCCATGTTTCATTTCCTGTTACAATTGATGTGGATGGTGAGCAGCTGTGGGCTTCATTTTTAACATCATCTTGTCTCTTCTTAAAGCAAGTTATCAATATGTAAACAATTGAATTCTTTGGGGCATTATCCTCATAAACTTTTTATAAAGCATCAGTGATTTCACCATTCCTCCACCCAAGCTTCATCATAAATTTGATGCTTATTCTTTCTTCAATTTTAGCAGAATTTATGTTGCTCTGATAGGGACTCTTTTCAAATCGATGTCATATCCTTCTTAGTACGTCAGATTAGATTCCGTTCAGACAGGTTATGACAAGTTAACAGGAGTTTATTTTGGTCCAAAAAACTCCTGCAATCCATGCATAGTTTTTTTATAATACCTGTTTTCCATGAGCTTTTTGAAGAAACACACTCTTGACGGTACGTCAAAAAGATCATGGAAAAATAGAATTGAAAGATAATGTAAATCTTTCCATGAACTTTTTGAAGTATCATCGTATGTCCTTAACAATCATCCCATTTATTAATATATTTTAATTTATTAGCACACATTAAAACTTTTTATACCTCTCTATGAGAGACACTGCTGGTTACCTATGCATTGTTTTTTCTCCTTTACTAACATTTTGTTAGGCATAGCATTGTGCTCAACTAAACATACTTAATCTCCCAGGATTAGTCCTGCAACACATTTCTGGTCAGTGAAAAGCCAGTAGGAAGAGCTCTCTTATCAAATCAAAAGGTATGACTTCAAGAAGATAAAGCTTTTAAACTTCTCCCTTCCTCCTGCCTGGAATGCAGATGCAATGCCTGGAGGGGTGCCAGCAATCTTGTGGTCATAAGGCTAATAGCCACAGAGGAAAGATAGGAAAACAGGAAGTCTTGGTGCTGAATGGTAGTGCTGAGCTGCCATTCCAGCCCTAGATTGTGTACTTCTGGAGCTCTTGTTACAGGAGGAAAATAGAATTCTTGCTTATTTAAACCACTCTAGTAGGTGTGGGTTATTTGCACCAAACATAGTTCTAAATGATACACTCTCTACCTGTAGATCAGAACTTGTTTTTATTCAGTGCTTACTATGTGCTACATATGGCTATAAGCATGTCACATATTTATCACATAAAATCTTCACACTGTTTTATGAAGTGGATGCTACTATTTATTACTCTAATTAGTGCTCAACAAGTGGGTGAAGCTGTTCATGTTACTGCTAGTAATAATGCTATTATTCTATATATACTAACACCATAGATTTGTGTTTTCTCCTTTTCCTGTTACTCTTACTAGAGGCTTGTCTATGAATTCGATATTTTAAGAAAATACCTCTTGGAGTATTTTTATCATTTGAACTCTTTTTCTTTTTTGTAATTCAGTAATTTTTTTCATTGAAGCCTAATTGATTATATATATTTTTGTGGTACAGCATTGACTACCATTACCTTTGTACAACATGTGATTACCAAATCAATATTATTAGCATATTCATTATTACAAATTGTAATTATTCTTTATGTCCCCTACCCAACCTCCTTCCAACCCCCGTCCCTCCCCCCACCTCTAGTAACCACAGATTTGTTAATTCAGTATTATTATATTTTTAATTCCTGCTATTCTCTTTATTTCCATATCTTTATATGATTTCAAATTGATTTACTTCAATTATTTTAAATAGTTTTACAATGAAGCTAGTAAAAGCAATTTATTTTCTTCTAAAATTTGGGTTTGATATCAGCATTGACATATAAATTCTCATTTTTTTCTTTTTTGACTTAATATGTAACTAAGAGAATTAAAGCTAATTTTTAAATGATCAAGTTGTGGTTTTAATGTAGTTAAATCTTCATTATTAATTTTTATCTTAACACTATTACAATAAAATGATTATTCTTTGGGGGATTTATTAAATTACCAATTTTTATGAACGCTCCACTTGCACAGAAAGAGGTACATTTACTTTTGTTAGCTATAAAGTTCCATGTGTATCTATTAAAGTAACCTTATCAATTATATTATAAAGCATATTATCCCTTATATTCCCCCGATCCCCTATATGCTTATTGACCTCATAGATTGAGAAAGGGAGTTAAAATCCCCAACTAATATGTTTCCATAATTTCTTCCCTGTATTTTAATAGTTTTACTTTGTATATTGTGATGATATATTATTTAGCCTGTAAAGACTGTTACTTTTATCATCATTGTGAATTGTTCACTTTAGCATTATAAAGGGGTTCTCTTATTCCACCTAATTCTTCTGGCCTTTATCTGATTTAATGTTTCAAGCCCTGATTTCTTTTTTGTTTTCTCTTCATTTGCCTGATTCCATTTGAGTCTTTGTGTCAAGCCATTAATGTTTATTATAAATATTATAATTGGTCTTACTTTTGTCTTCTTGTTCTATTTGTTTTCATGCTTCTTTCTTATTTATTTGCTATGTTACTTTACACACGAGCAATATTTGTCTGCATTTTTGGCTGACTTTTCTTTTGAAAGTTTTTTTTAAATATTTTCAAATTAGCTAGTGATTATCCTTAATATTTTTCTAAACATTTTAACCTACCTAATGGTTGGAATGACAAGTGAAAAAAATCTATTTGAGTACAACTATTTGAAAAAATGTTAAAATTTATCTCAGATTTTAGGTTCCAATTTTCATTACAATATTATTTTTGATGTTTTACATCTACCTTTAAGAATAAATTTTTACATTTTTTTTTTTGTAATATTACACTGTTTTAACTGGCTCTAGTGTGCCACTGTGTGTTCATACCATGATTATGCCACTGACCTCTTAATTTTTATCACCCCCAGTTGGCAAGAATGGGTCTGCAAAGCTGTAAGTTACTTTTACACTTCACTAAGCATAATATTTTCAATGTTCATCCATGTTGTAGCATGTATCAGTACTTCATTTCTTTTTATGGCTGAATAATATTCCATTGTGTAACGATATCACATTTGGTTTATCCATTCATCAGTTCATAGGCATTTGTGTTGTTTCCACTTTTTAGCCATTATAAGTAATGTTACTTATGAACATTTTTATACAAGTTTTGGTATAAACATATGCTTTCAATTCTCTTGCATATACACCAAGGTGGAATTGCTGGGTCATATAATTCCATGTTTAAATGAAGGAACTTCCAAACTGTTTGCCAAAGTAGCTGCACCATTTTACATTACCACCAGCATGTATGAGGATTCCAATAGCTCCACATCCTCGCCAGCACTTGTTAATTTCTGTGGTTTCTTTCTTTATTATTACTATGGCTATACTAATGGGAATGAAGCGGTATCACTCTGTGGTTTTGATTTGCATTCCCCAAATGAAATTGAGCATCTTGTCAAGTACTACTTGCCCATCTCTGCATCTTCCTTGGAGAAATGTCTATTCAAAACCATTACCCAATGTTTAACTGGATTATCTTTTTGTTATTATCACAACAATTGTTAATGTATTTTGTAAACTAGACACTTACTAGCTATATGATCTGCAACTATTGCCTCCCATTCTGCAGATTGTCTTTTCACTTTCTTGGTAGTATCCTTTGATGTGAAAAGGTTTTAATATTTATAAAGTCCAATTGATATTTTTTCTTTGATTGTGCTTTTAATATCTAATAAACTGTTGCCTAATTCAAGGTCAAGAAGGCATACTCCTGTTTTCTTCAAAGAATGTTAGTTTAAGCTCTTATGTTTAGGTCATTGATCCAATCTCAGTTAATTTTTATACTCATATATAGTGTAAGGTAGTCATCCATATTCATTCTTTAGCATGTGAAAATCTAGTTGTCACAGCATAATTTTTGAAAAGACTATTCTTTCTTCATTGAATGGTCTTGGCACCCTTGTTGACGATCACTTGACCATATACATAAGGATTTATTTCTGTATTCTCAATTCTATTATATCAAACTATATGTCTATAGTTAATGACAGTACCACACTGTCTTAATATTATTTTGTAATAGATTTTGAAATCAGTAAATGTGAGTCCTCCAACTTTGTTCTTCACTTTCAAGATTGTTTTGACTATATAGGGACATTTACAATTCCATATGAATTTTAGAGTCAGTTTGTCCATTTCTGTAAAAACAACAAACAGAGGCTGAAATGTTAATAAAGCTTGAAATGTTAATTTAAAAAAAGATTGGAATGTTAATAAGGACTGTGTTGAATTTGTAGATCAACTTGAAGGATATTGCCATCTTAACAAAACTAAGTCTCCCAATCCATGAATACAAGATGTGTTTCCATTTATTTAGGTCTTATTTAATGTTTTTCAACACTGTTTTGAGCTTCTCAGTATTCATGTCTTGATTTATTCCTTTGAATCTTAGTTTTTTGATGCTATTGTAAATGGTCTTGTTTTCTTAATTTTATTTGTGGATTGTTCATGGCTATGGTACTGAATTATTAGAGATTTTGTACATTAATCTGGCATCCTACAATTTGTATATTAATCTTGAATCCTACAATTCTAACCTCATTTATTAGCCCTAATAGTTTTTCGTGAATTTTTTATGGTTTTCTACATGTAAAATGATGTCATCTGGAAATAGAAACAATTTTAGTTCTTCCTTTACAATTTTACTTCTTCCTTTAAAACTGGATACCTTTTATTTCTTTTTCTTGCCACTACTTTCTTACCTAGAACCTCCACAATGTTGAATAGAAGTGGTGAGTGATCATGATTTAAGGGGGAAAGTTTTCAGTCTTTTACCATTAAGTATGATGTTAACTGTGGGACTTTTTGTAGATGCCCTTTATTAGATAGTAGAATATTCCTTCTATTCCTAGTATGTTAAGTTTTGTTTGTTTACTTGTTTGTGTTTTTGTTATCATAAAAAAGTGCTAAATTTTTTCAAATGCTTTTTCTGCATTTGTTGAGACGATCATGTAGGTTTTGCCCCTTTATTTTATGAATATGGTGTATTACACTGACTGATGTTCACATGTTGCACCATCCTTGCATTCCTGGGATTAAACCCGCCTGGCCATGGTATATATGCCTTTCTATATGCTGCTGAATCATGTTTGCTAGTATTTTGTTGAGGATTTTTCTGAACTCATTTTTAACTTCACCAAGAATCTGTATAGAATAATGACTAAGACCCAATACCAAGGATTTGGTTCAAGTTCTGCTTCTCTCACTTAAATACCATGAAACTTTTGATCTTATTCTCTCTAAGCCTTACTCTTCTCATCTGTAAACTGGGAGAAATAACAGTACTTATACCATAGAGATGTTTTAAAGAAAAACTATAAGTTTGCAAGGCACTTAGATAAGTCTAGCATATAGCACTTTACTTTTTCTATCCAAATGCAAGCCTATAGGATTTGTTTTTAATGCAGTAGTTTAACATTTTGCTCTGACTCCTTATGCTAATTTTGTCATTAATATGGCAAAGTAGTTTAATTTTCATACACATTTCTCTTCAGTTAGAGTCACCCTCTATTATATTTCTCATTGTTTTCTCTATTGCATTTGCTTAACTCTCCTTCAAACATTCACAGATTGAAATGTTGGCTTTCACTTCTGTGTCCTCTGTACCTATCTCTCAGTCCATCCACAGTTTTACCTTTGTCCTTTTCTGCTGCTGTCTAGGAAAGGTTTTACATTTATTCCATTATCTGCTTACTTTTTCTACATCTACAGTATCACTTTTACTCCTAACTCCCTTCAAAGTGATTTTTTAAGCTGTTATTATATGTTTAGTTCTACTAAAATTCTTTATTATACCTTTCATTAGCCTTTAGGACCCATTAACCTATCATTTATGCTCAACCTATTCTCATGTTCTTTCAATTTGTGCTTCCTGCTTCTAGCTCAGTACAAATATTTTTATTTGTAAAATACTTTCATTTGTTGAGTTTCCTGTTATTTTCACAAAATTTATGTGTGGAAAACAATTATTCCTATTTTACAGGTAGGACATTAAGTAATTTGTCTAGCATTGAAGTTGGTTTCTGATCTGGGGCAAGAATCCAAGTCTTTTTAACTTTTAAAGTATTTTCCACTTGGACTTTCCAAGTTTTATTTTTAGAATCTCAGCAATATAATGTTTGTAGTAATTGAACCAGTTGGGGAACTTGCTAGAATACTATCTTAGCAAGTATTCACAGAAAGAAAATGTAGAGCATTATTTAAATAAAAAATATGTAAAGATCCAAAAATATAAAATTAAGTCCATTTTTAATAGTGATGTGGAAAATGTGAACTGTATTATAGCACCAAATAAAATAGATAGAAATGGATACTAGTTCATAGAGTAGAATCACAGCTTGTAGAACAGATAATCTTTCCCTCTGTGATGATTAAAGCTCAGAGTATAAATAACACAAGGTCAATATAAACATGAACTAACAGTAATTTATTTTCTACATGCTTTATCATATCCCTAACCTAGTTTTAGATTGCATTTTTTATTTAACTTTTTAAACACTAATGTGTTTTATCTGCCAATCTGCAAATGCCAAGCTTTATGCATATGCACCTATTTTCCATACTTTATGTATTGTAGTAAAACATATATAACACAAGCATTGCCATTTTAAGTTTTTTTTTTTTTTTTTTTGCTTTTTTTGTGACCGGTAAGGGGACAACAACCCTTGGCTTGGTGTCATCTGCACTGCACTCAGCCAGTGAGCACACCGGCCATCCCTATATAGGATCCAAACCCGCGGCAGGAGCGCCACTGCACTCCCAGCGCCGCACTCTCCCGAGTGAGCCAAGGGGTTGGCCCCATTTTAAGCATTTTTAAACATACAATTGTGTGGATTACATTCATAATTCTGTGCAACTACTACATCTTCTCAACTAGCTACTTGAAGTTATACTGTAATTTGTTGTTGACTGTAGTCTCCCTATATTGCTATACAACACTGGATTGTATTCTTCTTCTCTCTCTACAGTTTTTATCCACTGACAACCTTCTCCCCCTCCTCTCCACTATACTCCACTTACTAGTCTCTAGTAGCCCCTATTCTACTCTCTATTTTTGAGATCCACTCTTTTAGCTTCCACATGTGAGTAAGAACATGTGGTATTTCTTTCACTTAAAAAAATTATTCCACTTAACATAATTTTCTCCAAGCTCATCCATGTTGCTGCAAATGGCTGACTTTTATTCTTTTTTAACAGTTGAGTAGTATTCCATTGTGTATATTCACCACATTTTCTTTATCCAATCATCCATTGATGGACATTTAGGCTGGGTCCAAATCTTGGCTATTGTGAATAGAGCTACAATAAATATGGGAGTGCAGGTATCCCTTCAACTTGTTGATTTCCATTCCTTTGGATATATACCCAATACTATATTGGTATATGATGGCTGAATCTTACAGTTCTATCTATAGTTCTTTGAGAAACCTTCATACTTTTTCCACAATGGCTTTTTCCACAAATTTACATTCCCACCAACAATGTATGAGTTCCCCTTTCTCCACATCCTTGCCAGCATTTGTTATTTTCTGTCTTTTTGATAATAGCCATTCTAACTGGGGTGAGGTAGTATCTCATTGTGGTTTTGATTTGCATTTCTCGGATGATTAGTGATGCTGAGCATGTTTTTGTATTCCTGTTGGATATTTGTATGTCTTCTTTTGAGAAATATCTATTCAGCTCATTTGCCCTTTTATTAAAACCAGATTGTTTTGTCAATACTGAGTTTTTTGAGTTCTTCGTACATTCTGGACATTAATCCTTTGCCAGATGCATAGTTTGCAAGTATTTTCTCCCATTCTATAGGTTGTCTCTTCACTCTCTTCACTGTGCCAAATCTTTTTAGTTTGGTATAATCCCATTCGTTTGTGTTGTTGCCTGTGCTTTAGAAGTCTTATTCACAAAGTCTTTGCCCAGTTCTATGTCCTAAAGTGTTTCCCCTGTGTTTTCTTCTAGAAGTTTTATAGTTTCAGGTCTTATATCTAAGTCTTCAATCCATTTTGAGCTGATTTCAGTATATGGTGAGAGATATAGGTCTAGTGTCATTCCTCTGCATATGGATTTTGAATTTTCCCAGCACCATTTATTGAAGAGACTGTCCTTTCCCCAATGTATGTTCTTAGCTCCTTTGTTGAAAATCAGTTGGCAATCGGTATGTGGATTTATTTCTAGATTCTCCATTCTGTTCCATTGGTCTCTGTATCTGTTGTTTGCCAGTACTATGCTGTTTTGATTATTATAGTTTTGTACTGTATTTTGAAGTTAGACAGTGTAATGCCTCACTTTACTATTTTTGCTCAGGATTGCTTTGGCTATTTGGGGTCTCTTGCTCCATACAAATTTTTGAATTGTTTTTTCTGCTTCTGTGAAGTATGTCATTGGTAGTTTGATGGGGATTGCAATGAATAAGTAAATCATTTTGAGTGCTATAGCAGTCTTAACGATGTTGATTCTTCCATCCTTGAACATTAAATGTCCTTCCATTTTTTTGCATCTTCTTTAATTTCTTTCATGAGTGCTTTATAGTTTTCCTCGTAAAGATATTTCACCTCTTTGGTTTAATTTATTCCTAGGTATTTTACATTTTTTTGTTGCTGTTATAAATGAGAAAGAATTCTTGATTTCTTTTTCTGCAGGTTCACTGTTGGTGTATAGAAGTGCTACTGATTTTTACCTGTTGATTTTGTATCCTGTAACTTTACTGAATTTGTTTATTAGGCCTAGTTTTTTGCTAGAGACTTTAGGTTTCTCTCTATAAAAAATCATGTCATCTGCAAACAGGGATAATTTGACTTCTTCCTTTCCAACTTGGATTCCCTTATTTCTTGCCTAATTACTTTGGCTAGAACTTCCAGTACTATGTTGAATAAAAATTGTGCGAGTGGGCATCATTGTCTTGTTCCAGACCTCAGGGGAAAAGCTTTTGGCTTTTCTCCATTCAGTATAATTTTAGCCATGGGTTGTCATATGTAACCTTTACTGATTAAGATAATTTCCTTCCATACCTAATTTGTTGAGAGTTTTTATCATGAACGGAAGTTGGATTTCATCAAATGCTTTTTCTGCGTCTATCAAGATGATCATATGGTTTTTTTCTTTCATTCCGTTGATGTGATATATTACGTTAATTGATTTGCATATGTTGAGCTATCCATGCATCCCTGAGATAAATTCCACTTGCTCATGGTGTATAATCTTTCTGATGTGCTGTTGGACTCAGTTTGCTAGTATTTTATTGAGGAATTTCACATCTGTGTTCATCAAAGATATATTTTTAAATGAAAAAAAATTCAGTTTTTGTTGTGTCCTTGCCTTGTTTGGCTATCAGGGTAATGCTGGCCTCCTAGTATGAGTTTGGAAGAATTTTGCCCACTTCAATTTTTTGAAATACTTTAAGAAGTATTAGTATTAATTCTTCAAATGTTTGGCAGAATTCAGCAGTAAAGCAATTGGTCCTAGGCTTTTATTTTGGGGGAGACATTTATTACTGATTTAACCTTGTTACTTGTTGCTGTGGATTGAATGCCTTCCCCACTCCAAACTCATGGAAGCTTAAGTTGTGTCCCCCAAGGTTCCAGATATTGCAAACTTGGCTCCCACTGTGACAATGTTGAGAGAGTGGGAAATTCTATTGAGATGATTGAAAGGTAGGGCCTTAAAGAGGTGATTAGATTGTAGAACCATTCTTAATGAATGGATTAATAATGGTCATCAGGAGCATGGATCTGAGGGCTTTAAAAGAAGAGTATGTGACAGTTTTTCTCTCTCTGCTCTGCCATTTTCTACCATGTGAGACCCCCACATTGCTGTAAAACCACCACCAAAGAAGGCCCTCACCATAAGTGTTCCCTGGACTTTGGACTTCCCAGTCTCTGAAACTGTAAGCAATAAATTTCATTTTCTTATACATTACCCAGTTCCAGGTATTTTGTTATAAGCAACAGAAATGAACCTATGTACTTGTTACTGGCCTATCAGGTTTCCTATTTCTTTTTGTTTCCAGGAATTTATCTATTTTATCTAGGTCTTCAAATTTATTGGTATATAGTTGTTCATAGTAGTCTCTAATGATCCCTTGTATTTTAGTGGTGATGAATTCCCTTCATTTTTGCTTGTCTGAGAAAGACTTTATTTCTCTTTCATTTCTGACAGATAGCTTTGCTGGGTACAATATTCTTGGCTGGCTGTTTTTTTCCTTTAGTACTTTGGATGTATCATCTCATTCTCTCCTGGCCTATAGGGTTTCTGCTGAGAAGTTTACTGTTAGTCTAGTGGGGATTCCCTTATAAGTGACTTGCTGCTCTTCTGTTGCTGTTTTAAGAATTCTTTGTCTGTAACTTTTGACAGTTTGACTAGAATGTGTCTTGGAAAGGACATTTTTCAGTTGAAACTATTTGAGGACTTTTTACCTTTCTGGATTTGGATGCTCATATCTTTCCCAAGACTAGGAAAGTTTTTAGCTGTTATTTTAAATATGTTTCCAATACATTTTTTAGTTTTCTTCTCCTTCCAGAATGCCCATAATTCAAACATTTGTTTGCTTAACAGTATCTACAAATCTCATAGGCTTTGTTCATTTTTTTCAAATTTTTCTTCCTTCTTTTTTCTGTCTTCCTGTGTTATTTCAAAAGAGCTTTCTTTAAATCAGAAATTCTTTATTCTACATCATCTGATACATTTTGAGACTCCCAGACATATTTTTTATTTCATTCAATAAATTCTTCAATTCCAAGATTTCCATTTGATTTTTTATTATATCTACCTCTTTGTTAAATTTCTCAATCAGATCATAAATTGTTCTGATTTCATAGAATTTTTTGTCTGTATTCTCCTGTATCTCAGTGAGTTTAAGATTATTAGTTTGAATTCTTTTTCTGATAAGTTGGCAATTTCCAATCCTTTGGGATCAGTTGCTGTAGCATTATTATGTTTTTTCAGTGGTGTCATGTTTCCTTGCTTTTTCATGTTTCTTGTTTCCCTGAATTGATATCTGTGCATCTGGTTGAACAGTCACCTCTGAATTTTGTTGCATGCCTTGCATTGGGTAGGACTTTCTCCTGCAAATATGTCCTTGGGTGATGATTGAGTAAAATACAATGACTTTGTTCTGAACGAGTAGTGTAGATTCTGTGTAGTTTCTTCAGCTGTGATCCACTTTTGCTATGTCTGTGTGTGCCTCAGTGGCCTATGCTGGGGGGGTTGGCAGGGGTGGCACAGCTTTGCCAGGGGTAGGCTCACTGTGTTGGTTCTCAGGCTTGGTGTGTGCATGTGCTTACTGTGGGTCAGTCATCTCAGAAAGTGCCTCACTGAGAATAGGGTTGCTGGACTTACTTTTCAGGATAGACATGTGGGTGTGTGGCATGTCAGGGATTCCAGGACTGATTTGCCAGCAACAGGGTCATCATGCTAATTCTCTGACTGAGGGTTGGCCTGCCAGGGGCACATTAGCCAGACTGTTTCTCACTCACATGCATGTGCACTCTATGGATCAAAGACTCAGGGGTGGGTCCACCAGAGGCATGACAGCTTGGCTTTTTCTCTGAGTGGGGGGCATGGGCATGCTTTGGTTCAGCTAGCTAGGTGAAAGTCTACTGAGGCCAGATGAAAGGCCATGCTTCCCTCAACAGTTCAGAAGCAGATCTACCAAGGGCAGGGCTGCTGTGCTGCTTCTTGGATGGTGAGCAAGGCCACTAGGTGACCTGCAGAGAGAAGATCTGGCCAGCTGCTTTTTGGGTGGTTGGTGAGGTCAGGAAGTGGGCTTGCATAGAAGGGGCCTGGCCAGCTACTTCTCGGGTGGTGGGTGAGGCTGCTAGGTGGAACTATTGAGGGCAAAACCCTCTGGCCCTTCCCCAGGAGGATGTGGACATGCTTTACTTCCGCTGGCCTAGGGGTATGTTTCTAAGGGTAGGGACCCAGGAGCTACTTTTCTGGGTTGAGAGATTGAGTGCACAGAACTAAGCCCCATGGTAAGGGGAGAGTGGTGTCTGCCTATCTTATCTCTGGCCAAGGACGTAGGTATACATCGTTCAGCAGGCCTGGGATGGCTTTCCAGATATGCAGGACTGGGGCACGGTCGTCCTGGGTCCAGGCATCAAGCTGCTGGGACCAGGATGTTGTAGCCTCTCCCATGAGGGAGTGCAGTGGCTACTGGCCTCAGGTCAGGGTGTGCTCCTGCTGTGGCTCTGATTTCAAGATGGCACAGTACTGCATCAGCTTGTATCATGGGAAGGGGGAGTGGGCAGTGCACTGTCTGTGCTCCTGTTCTGGAGCAATGCACTGCATGTATTCTATGCACCTCCCCACACTCGGCTCCAGGCTTGCAAGGGCTATAGAATCCTCCTGCCATAGGAGCTATAGGCCTCAGTGGTAAGGATGGGTGTCCTACCTTTTCCCCACAAAAGGAAGCCCCTCCTGTGCCAATCCTAGTGGTGGATACTTGGCAGATGAGGCCATGTACCTCTCTCTCCTCTCTATGCTGGCTTTCGTGCTCCATAGGGATCTCACCAGTCTCCTGCAACACTCCTATGCTCTCCCAGAAACCCTCCCATCTATTATATTTAGCTGTCTATTATAGTTCTGTTCTTTTTCTGTGAGAGGGATGTGCCCCAGGCACCTCTAGTCAGTCATCTTGCCCTATCTCTCCCATATGCACCTATTTTCTGTATTTAGGCATTAATACTGTCATTATCTTTATAATTTTTGCTTTAGTTTTTGACAATGGATTTACAATTATGGTTTAAATTAAAGCTAACAATTCAGCATCTTTGCTCTGTTTTTCCTTTTTTTATTTTGTAGCAAACAGAAGATAATATGGTAATAAAATTTTCCCAATACTCTTACACAAATAAAATTGTTCTGGATCTTTTATCTTATATTCCTCATTAATCATCCACTTAGTTATTTAATAAGCATTTTGGGATGTCTTCAGTCATTCTAACCATTTTGCTAGGTATAATACAGCATCATTAATTTTATTACATGATGAAAGGAATGTTGTGTTGACTCTGCCTTGGGGGGTTGGAGAGAAGACACCACAGAATAAGTAACATTTTTATTTAGTAATAGAAGAAGGGTAGAAGTTTGACAGATTAGAAGAGAAAGGAAGCTTTCAAATTACATTATTTTATTTTGAAAATGAAAAATATCTCCAAAATTGTTCAGACTAGTAACTCCATGATTATTATGTTGGGTGATTATGTGATTATTAGAGCCCCAACACATAGAATGACCTGAACCTTAGACTGATAATGCGGAAGTAAATAGTAATGATATGGATTTTTACTTCCTGCACACTCTTGATTGAACCAAAATAAAGAAAAGCTAATTCTTATTTTAAAATTTTGGGGAAATATTTACAGGTGACATTTTATAATTATTTTATGAACTAGCAGAAATTATCCACAAGGATAAGTGAGTCAGGGAGAGGTTAAGCATGCTTGTGGGTCATTGCAAGACTGTCAATAAGTAATGACTGAAACCAGTGATAACTTGAACTGCAGCTTTTGGATATATAGCTGCTATGACTCACTGTGACTTAAAACCAATCATGTTGGGTCTAAGTTTTCACACCCGAAAGATAAAGGAAGACTATATAATCACATCATATCTCTGGTCTTTTATAACATAAAAATTTTATGACTTTAAAATCATTAACATTTCAATGAACTAAAATTCAGATTTTAAGTAACATCAACTCTTTGGAACACATCAGCCTATAAATAGATAAAGAATGTCTCCTATTTGGTCAAAGCATTTTCAAAAAGCAATTGTATTTTAAATACACTTCTCACAGGCTTGGTCTCACAGGCTGATTTCTCTACCCACAACAAATTACAGAACTGGGAGTAGTCTAGGGAGGAAAAATAACTTAGAATAAAATGTAGAGTGACAAGAGAACTGCAAGAAGTTACAGGTGAAGTAAACAATAACTTTAAATAAATTAGTAACTGGTAGGCCCACTAAACTGCATCCTCTGAAACTTGTGATGAAAATCTATTCTGAAGGAACACATAGACAACTCCAGGTATACTAGAGTCCAGAGAACAAACAATTCCTGCTGAAGATGATCTCATAATCAAATATAGCAAGTCACAGGAGGAACAATCATGTATAAGGAAGCTATATTTCATAGGATCTGAAAATTGCCATAAAATAGGTATAATTTTTTTAAAAAATACAACTGCTTATTTTAGTAGAAAACACTGCATTTAGCATGAAACACATGCTTATTTAGCAGAAAACACAGCATTTAGCATGCTGTTCCCATATATCACGCATTTATTGGTCATACATATGCTACTTATAATTTATTTTTTCCTAGTACTTCCCTATTTTATTTATTAATTCATTCATGTATTTTTTATTAGAACATATTTGATTGTACATATATGTGAGAGGCATCATTGAATATCAATACCTATGTGCATATGTGGTGTTCCAATCAGGATAATTAGTATATTTGACATTATACAATATAATCAATTTTCATGGCCCTTTACCAATTCCTACTTTACCCCCGACCCCCTAAAATAAGTAATATAACCATAATGAATGGACCAGGAATTATTAAAAAGAAGAGACAACTTGAGAAAAAACACAAATAGAACTTCTATAAATGAAAAACATAGCTACTATAACTAAAACTTAATTTCTTAGTTAACAAGCAGATTAAAAGCAGCTGAAGAGACAACTGGTGAACTGAAAAATAGTTTTGAAATAATAACCACGAAATGCAGTACAGATTTTTTTAAAGGATGTAGAAAATATGAAGAAAAAAAGATTAAGACACATGGAAGATAGGACGACAAAACTTAGTAAGTATTCAATGAGATCATCAGAAGAAAGGATGAAAAAATAAGTGGAGACAATATTCAAAAACATGATTGGTGATTTTACAATACTAAAAAGAAATGAGTCCCTCCGATCAAAAAACAAAATAAAGCCTGAACAAAGTAAATATAACAAAGTCCACACCTAGATTTGTGATGGTGAAACTAAAAAATATTAAAATGAAGAAAAAAATCCTTACAAGCAACTGAACAAGATAAATAACTTACAGAGAGAGAACACAATTAGCCTAATAGCAGACATCTCATTAACAGTTAAGCCAGAATCACATGGGAAAAATGATTTAAAGCACTGAGGTAAAATAACTGAAGCCCTACAACTTATACTCACCTAAAAGATCATTCATGAGTGGTAGACCAATAAAAGAAAGAAAGGAAGAAAGGAAGGAAAATGAGAAATCATGAAAATTTGCATCTAAACAAAGGAATGAAAAACAGTGGAAATGGTAAATATGTGGTAAATATAAAAGACAATCGCAAAAGATTTTTTAAAATTTCTTTAAAGGACAATGATAGTTTAAAGGAAAAACAATAAAAATAAATCATGATATTTATTATATGTAGAAATAATATAAATAACAACAATAATACAAAGGACTAGAGAGTGTAAATGGAAGTATAGTTGTAAGATTCTTAGAATACATTTAAAGTGATGCATTTAAAGATAGAATGGAATGTTAAAAATGTATACTATAAACTCTAAAGCAACTGCAAAAAAAACAAAATAAAAAGGTATAGCAAATAAGCTAACATTAGTAAGAAATAAAATATCATAAAAATAATATACTAAATCAAAAGAACAAAGAGAGAAAAAGCAAAAATAATAGATGTATCAAATAGAAAATAAACCCTACAAAATTGATACTGAAATAGAGCTCCCCACACCCTCATAACGTACGCTATCTGCTTCTGTAGAATTGCTTGCTTAACCTAAGCAACTCCATTTTACCCCCTGTCTCACCTACAGACTACCCCCACTTCTGCATGAGAAACTGTAGACCTTCTCATAGAAACAAAAACCATTGCATAGAAACAGGAGCCATACACAGTAAACTATTACATGGGAACAGGAACCTTACATGGTGAACTATCACATGGGAACATACACAATGAAAAGTTGTATGCTTGATTGCTCTAACAGCTCATTCTTGGCTTCTGTGACCTCGCTCCCTAGCTTGCTTTGTGCACCTGGACAAACCCATGTGCCAACGGGATGTAGTTTTTGCCTTTAAAAACTCCACAAGACCAAGGCCCAATGCCACTCTTCCTTGGTTGCTCCTTGGGAGATGGTCGCTGGCCAGCTGGAGTGAATAAACTGCCCATTTCTGCACAAGTGGCATGTAAGGGCATTTCTTGTGGGAGGGTGCCTCACAACAATGCAACAAATAAAAATGGTCTAAATATCTCAAATAAAAGGCAAAGATTATGATATTAGACTTTAAAAAGCAAGACCCAATTGTATAAGGTCTAAAAGCAAGGCACTTTAAATATAAAAATACAAATAAATAAAACAAAAGGAGGGAAAAAGATGGTATGCCATGAAACACTTCCAAAAGAATACTAGAGTTGATATAACAATAACAGATAAAGAAAACTGGAAAAAGAATTACTTCCAGGTAAAGATAGGGTTATTTTTAATGGTAAAGAAGTCAATTAATAAAGAGAACATACAAATCCTAAACTTGTATGCACCTAATAAAAGAGCTCCATAATAAATGAAGCAAAATTGATAGACCTAAAAGAAGAAACAGAAAAAATGCACAATTATAGTTGGAGATTTTCACATTCTTTTATTAATATTTGATAAAACAAGCAGAAAGGAAATCAATAAAGGTATTAAAAAGTTAATCAACGCTGTCAGTAAACTGGACCTAGCTAACATTTAGATAATATTTCACCCTACAACACCTGAATACACATTCTTTTCAAGAGTAAATAGAAAATTCATCAAGATAGACTATATTCTATGTTTTAAAACAGGTCAAAAATAATATCAAATAATTAAAATCATATAAAAGTATTTTCTGGTCATAACAGAGTTAAAATACAAACCAATACACAAAATATACCTAGAATATTTGGAAAATAAACCACATACTCCTAAATAACTCATTGGTCAAAGAATAAATAACACAGGACATTTAAAAATATTTTGAACTGAATTAAAAAGACAACAGAGCATATGAAAATTTGTCTGAAACAAATAAAACAGTGTTTGCAGGAATGTTCAAAGTACTAAATACTCTCAAATCAATGCTCTGAGCTTTCACCTTAAGAAACTAGAAAAAGAAAACCTAAGAAGAATAAATTAAACCAAAAGCAAACAGAAGTAAGAAAACAGTAAATATAAATGCTGAAATCAAGAGGGAGCACCACCACAGATCCCACAGACAAGTATTAAATATGGTAAGTATGTGTTCTAAAAATTTTACAACTTAGATGCAATGGAAAACTCCTTCAAAACACAAACTACCAAAGCTTTCTCAAGAATAAATAGATAGCATGAATCTCCCTATACCTATTAAAGAAATTGACATTGTAGAAAAAACCTTACAACAAAAAACAAATTTCAGGATTAGCTGGCTTCAACGGTGAATTCTAAAACTATTTTTTAAATAATAGTACCAATTCTACACCCCCAAAATCATTTTATGAGGCCATAATTAACCTGATATCAAAATCACAAGATGACTATGTGGTAAAAAATTTAGTCTTGCCCAAAGAGAGGTCTGGCCTTCGTTACCCTGTGAGTAACCTATAAATCCTTGGAATTTTCCAAAAGATAGGAGTGACTTCGTTATCTATGGCAAGCCCTTCAGACAACACCTGATAGTTTATACTACTGAAGTGACTCATGTTGGGTTCCTCAGACTGCGTGGTATCAGCCTGACTTCTGGGAAGAGGGGAGCTATAAACTGAGTTCAACTACATAGGCAATTAAACAATCAATTATGCCTACATAATGAATCCTGGACACAGAAGCTCAGATGAGTTTTCCTTGTTGTCAATACTCCGTGTGCACCGTCAAATTTTAATGCTGAAAGGGTAATGTATTCTGAGGACAAAAGAAGCTTCATGTTTGGAATTTTCCCAGACTCTGCCCTATGTCTCTTCCACTGGTTGATTTTAATGTGTCCTTTCCCTGTAATAAGCTGCAACTGTGAGTATAATAGCTTTCATTGAGTTCTATGAGGCCTACTGATTATCAGATCTTAAGGTAATTATGAGAAACCTGTTGAACTTGCAGTTAATATTGGAAGTCAAGGACTTTGTCCTCAAATCTCGAAGTCTGACTAACTCCAGGTAACATTTGAAGAAAAGTGCAAACCACTACCCCTCATAAATATACGAAGGAAGGAAGGAAGGAAGGAAGGGAGGGAGGGAGGGAGGGAGGGAGGGAGGCAGGGATTAACCTTTATCTTACAAAATGAACTCAAATTGTACCATATAATCTAAGGTAAAAGCTTCAACTATAAAAAATCTAAAAGAACACATGGGAGAAAACCTTTCTGAACTTAGATTAAGCAAATTTATCTTAGAATGAGATACAGAATGCATAAACCATTTTTAAAAACTAATACATTGAACTTCATCAAAACTTAAAACTTCTGCTGTTCTAAATATCAAGAAATGAAAAGACAAGCTAAAAAGAACAGTATTGACAAAGTGTAGAACAACAAAAATTCCCATATACTACTGACAGGCATATAAATTGGTACAATCACTTTGAAAAAAAGCTTGATGTTACCTAATAAATGTGAACATTTGCCTACCTTTTGATTTAGCAATTCTGCTATTTAGTGTACACCTGGAGAAACTCTCATATGTGCACACCAGAATATGTGTACAAGCATGGTCATAGCAGCATTGTTCAGAATTGGAAAATCTGAAATGGTGTGATATCAGTCAACAGTACAATGGAAAAATAATTTGTTATAGTCATACAATGGAATATTATGCAGCAGTGAAAATAAATTAACCATATCTACTTACTTTAACATAGATAAATCTCAAAAACAATGTCGAACAAAATAAGCTAGAGAAAATTTGTACAACTTGTTTTTATTATATAAATGTCATAAACAGGTAAACCTAAATTGACTTATATTATTCACAATAGATGGAAAAACTATAGAGATAAGCAAGTAAAAAATGAACACAAAAACCATGATCCTATCACCATTGGGAGGAAGGGAGTGTTTGGGAAGAGAATGAAATCAAGGAGGGTTGCAATAAGAGTCGTATGAAAGCAATATTTTACTTCTTGATCTGGGTAATGGATTCATGGTAGCTCTTTTTATTACTACCCTTTACACTAGACATAATTTTTTATGTCTTCTTTCATGTGTGTAATAAATTTCATAATAAAAGATGGGGCAAAGAACAGAAAATACATTTTGAATAAGAAAACAACAGAGACAGAGACAGTCAACCCAATCAGACATTGCAACTTTTATAAAATTGTAGCAATGAAAACTGTGGGAATAGGTTAGGAATAGACAAACCACAGAAATAGTACAGATTACCTAAGAACAAACAGAGCCTAGAAATAGTCCCATGAATGGTGGAACTTGTTATGTAATAGAGGGGCACTGCAAATCTCTGCAGAAAGACTCAATAAAAACACAAATTATTGCTTGGACAATAAAAACACAAAAAGAATTCTTAATTCTTACTCTGAACAACTTATGCAGAGCAGGGAGAGTAAGGGTTTAGGGCCCCATCCGTGGAGTCAGGTGGCTGCGTTTCAACCCCTGTTCCAGGTACTGAGAGCGAGGGCCTGGGGAGGTCACCTAGCCTCTGTGTGACTCACTTCACTCGTCCGTAATATGGAGATGATACAATGATGGTTCTTGCCTCACAGCCTTGTTAAGAGGAAATAAAGTAATCCATTTCAAATGTTTAAAGACACATCCACCCTTCGATGAATGCTCAACAAATGGCTAGTTTCCAAACTTACTTAACTTCGAGTTTCTGAAGCTAAGGCCTTAATGTTACAAAGGGGTGGAAAAGGTTTTTAAAAATACTTATTTGTTACTTTTCTCTCTGATGCGACAGACTGATTTTGAACAGCTCGAGAATAGCGATTATGCCTATTCAGCTTCATAAATTCAGTACCTAATTCAAAACTTGACATGTAACGGATGCTAAATAAATAGATATTGTGTTGCATTGATTTGAATTAAGAAAGGAAGGGAAAGTAGCATTACTATAAAGACAGAAAGAGTCAACGTGGGTGTTGGAAAATGCCACAGCTTTCACTACTGTGTGGAGAAAAACAAAGCAGTGTTTTAAAGGCTAAATTTAATGGATTCCCAAGGTTACCCTGTTGTGGAATTATGCTACTGCAGAACGAGAATCAGAATCAGTCATTCCAAAATGTAAAATACCATGGTAGATAAAGTAATAAAACATAGTATGCTTTAAGTGAATAGTCCAATTAGCCAAACACCAGGGAGAAGTTAAATCAGAATATAACTTTATATGAGCAGAACAAGGAGCAACCATTAATACTAAGTAAAAAGGATTTTTAAAAAATAGCACAGCAATTATGTAGTAATATGCCATCTCATAACAAATCTAGTCACTAAATATCTGTAGTTTAATACATCCACATAATTCCTTTGTGAGATGCTTAAATATATATGTATGTATATATATAATCCATAATTAAAATAACCCGTCAGCAAAAATCAAAATAGATTTTAAAAAATGTATATTGCACACCTTCAAAGAATAATATTTGTGCCAAATTAAAAAGTGTTATAGCAGAATAAATTTCAGGGTTGTTTTATTCTGTAATATTTTGATAGTCATTGATTTGAGGTTTCTCCAAAATGAAATGTCATGAAAGAAACATGAGTTAACTGGTGTCACTATACTAAATATACTGAAAAATTTATTTTGAAATCCATATCAAAAACATTTTCAGATGATATAAAAATTTCATAATTTTTCATTTTTTAAAATGATATAAATATATAAAAATTTATAGCAAAATTTTCAAAATAGTCTGCATTAAATAATGTATAGCCAAGTGGTTTAAATGTCAGAATTATGATGAGATATTTCTCTATTCTCTAAAAAAGTATATTTTCAACCTCATGACCAAGAAGAGTATCTAAAAAGCTCTGTTCATTTTGCTTTTCATTGTCATTCTGGAAATGATCTACTGTATATCAAAACTAGATTTTCCAAGCTATTACATTTCACCATCTGGTTAACCTTATCAGTAAAGCACTAGAAAACAAATCCCATGCATTAGAATTCCATCCATTCTGCAGAATTATCCTGACCATAAAGAGTTACCCAAAACTAAGATAAATTATTATGGAGACCAGCAATAGCCACATTAACTGTGCAAGATTAAATTCAGCTAGAAGAACTGAACCTATAACAATCCCTAACGTGTAATGCTGGTAATGGTGGTACAAACGCAAACTAGAAAATGCTGATCACTCAGTTCACCTTTTCCCAGCACAGCATAAGGACATTGAAAAGATATCCAGATACAAATACATTTATTCATTTAAAAATAAATATGCTTGATCCACAAGAGTACCTCAATATTCTAGAACACTTCATGTTCTTCTCCAATGTTTCTGGATCAAATCAGAATTGATGCAAAAATTAAGATGCTAAAATCATGACAAAACTAATGCCCCCATAAGTAACAGGAAGAATTAACGAAAATTGAAGAACTGAATTTAGATTTAGGCCAACAGCCCAAAGCACTATCCAAAGTATGGTCCTAGAAAATACATATTACAGCCTGAAGAAATTATAGAATGGTCCCAGAAGACTTCACTGTACTATATTGAAGACAGCACCCCACATGCTACACACTTTTCATCTTCACCTGGATTAAATGCGGCAGGAGGTGCCTTTGCAAGTGAAATTGTAGCACAGAGAAGTTATTTGTGATCTAAAGTATTCTGGGAATAAAGCTTAAAGAAGGTAAGGTGCTGATGTGATAATAAATATTCATGATTGGAGAATATAATGATTGTGGCTACAATCACGATTTTTGGTAGTTAAAAAATACTTTCTCATTTCTCTCCACAAAGTAAGAAATTAGTTTGGTATTTCATCCACAAGAGTACTCCATGCCACTCTTCTTCCAGCTTTTCCTTTCATTCCCATGGAATGCGAAGAACTTCCAAAATACATTACCATATAAATGTCTTGGGTGCCTATACTACACATTTATATTGCAAGATAATCAATAAATTATTATTTCAATATTTATTGGAATCTCAGAATAAGAAAGAAGATAGATTACACAAATTCATCTTCTGTGATTAATGGATGTTCCAGCAAAAGGCATACACTGATGGAGTAGGTCAGTATGCAGACGATATTACTGAATATTTCAACCCGGGCTGTAAATATAGTATCTGTTTCTCTTAGGGACTGTCACACTGAGTGCAGTATAAAAGGCAATAAATTTCAACAGATTAATTAACTCTTTGGTTACTGGGGCTGTGTGTCACCTATCCTGGCACCTAATAAAAATTCCTTTAATGCCAAGACATAAAGAAGGGCCTCTTTGGAAATGAGTTATTAACAGCATTTCGTGAATAGATGGAGAAATTGTAGCCGAGCCATTTAAGTGTCATAAAGTGCAGCAAAGGCTGCTGGAGGCCTCTGAGGGACGCCAGGCAATACCATAACAATCAAATCTGAGATGGAAGAGGGATTGAGCTGTCCACTCAGAATTTTTATATTGTCAAAGAGCAGCCAGGAAATAATGTGATCAAGAAGTGAATTAACCTTGTGTGTGAAAGAAAGGGGATGATCTGATGGAAAAGGCAGTAAAGTAAAAATCACTCCATAATGCCTACATTGCAAGCGAGCCATGAGGGGCCCCTAATGTCTGCAGGCTGTCAGAGAACAGATCCAGACCTCAAACTACTATAAACCCATTACCTGCATTAGCCTGTAATTGGAACGCATTTATTCATGCTTTTTTAGTTCTTCAGGGTCTCCATGTTGTATACCCACAGAGCATTAATTCCTATAAATGTTCTATCTTTGCAGACTCCTGCAAACGACTAGACAGTCTTAGGTGGAAATTAACATTCAGTGAGGGAGGAAGGAAGTGCTGCACAGGTAGTAGTACAAGATTCATATCCATTTTCCATTTCATCCTATGTTGTTTAATTTAGCACCCTGGCTGTTCCACCCAAATATTCTTTGGATGCTTTCTGACGAATGTCTTGCTATCACATTTTTTATATTCTTATATTTCAAAGCAAGAGGTCCAAAAGGCAGAAAATAATAAATACCAAATACTAACCTATGTTTATCACTAACGCTCAGATAACTATCTTTCAAAATGTAAATTTCATTTTCTCTCTTGAAGTTGCACCTTAATATATGACACTCTGTATACAATTATACACATAATCCAAAAAGCATGTAGAAATAATAATAATATTTAAGTCAATAAATTCTGTCTGAAGACAGCACCTTTAACCAGAGTTACTTAGTAAAACCAAACCCAGAAAATACTAGCAAGGCGGTGCCTGGCACATAGAGCATCTATCATGAATCGACATTGCTCTGCTTAACGTATATTAACTTAACAAGGTCACCTTGAAGACAAGCCTATGATGTAGGTACTATTATTACTACCTTCATTTTATTGATTAGGGAATGAGAGCACTGAGTGGTTAAGTAAATTCTCCAAGGTCACACAGCTGATATGAAACCCCAAAAACTCTTTCTCCAGAAGTCTAGGTTCTTCCCACTTTGCAAAATTGCCTCACCAAAACACAGTTAATACATCCAACATACAGCTTAAATTACTATCTCCAAACGATGGACATTATATTTGTACTCTGATAATTAATTGATCTTAAAATTAGGTATGAATATACATAGATGTGTGTGTGTGTAGGCTGTGTGCTGGGCTTTTCCTCCTTTCTCTTGCATTATTTATTAATCATTCCTTTTCTGTGTGGGAAAGTTCCCATTAGCATGAAGATTAGTGCTCTGGTTTCTTCCACTTTACCCTCCATCTCTTTGATCCTGCATCCCCTTGTAGCTACCCTCACCCCTTCATGGTAAAACTTCTCTGAGAAGTTGTATTCACGTACTGTCTCTACTTCCTCACGTCATCCTATTCATTGGTCAACCCCTTACAAATCTGCTTCTTTCCTCACCAGTCCACAGAAACTGCTGTGCTAAATCCAGAGATCACTTTTGTGTCATTTTGTTCAAACTTCTGGCAAACAGGACACAACTAACATCTGCTTCTTGGGAAAACGCTCCCCTCGTGGCTTCCCCGGCACCACCGCTTTCTCCCTGGGTTTCCTTCGAGGGCTCCTCCTCTTTTACCCAGCTTCCAGGTGTTGAGGTTTTTCACAGCATGCTTCTGGGCCTCCCTCTGTCATCTCTCACCCACTCCCCCATGGTCAAGTCACCCAGTGCATGGATTCAAAAATCATCCTTTGGCTGATTATGCTTACGTTTTTATCTCTGCTTTTCATTTCAAAGGCAAATATCCAACTGCTCCCTCACATCCCAATTTAGATGTCTGATAGAGCTCTCAGATTTAATATATACAGAATGGAACTCTTGATTTTCCCACACAACTCCTGGTCTTCCCCACCAAAAAAGGAAAAAGCAATAAAAGAAAGAAAAAGTCACTTCATTCCATTCACCTGCCTTCCATCCAGTTGCTCATGCGAGACATCTAGCTCTTCTTTAATTCTCCCCCATTTCTTCTCATGCTCCACATCCAAGCCATTGGCATATCCAACCTATTCTGTCTCCAAAGCCCCTGCTCTCCCCATCTCATTTGCCAGATATAGATTGAAGGGTGGATATTTTATCCAGTTCTGGCCTCCAAGAATAAGGGAACGATTTTCCTTATCTATAAAAAGAAAGGCAGGAGGAAGCGCCTCTCTTGTCTTGGGGATGACGGAAACTGCTACTACAATTTTGCAGTTCTAAGAGGAGACATCACTAACATGGTAAAGGTGGCAGAGCAGAAAGATGCTGAGCACCTGGGTACCTGAATAGGCCAAAGACTTGACCAACCCTGGAGGAGTCCTACTTCTGCACTTTTTATTTGATGATACAATAAATTCCTCCTTATTTTAAGGTAACCTTAATTGAGTCTTGTGTTATTTGAATCCACTTGGATCCACTTCCAAAAATGGTTCGTTCACATGGTTCATTCACATATACAACTTGGTGTCTGCTGTTGACGGAGGCCTCAGTTCCTCCCCACATGGATTCTCCACAAGCTGCTGGGAGTCCTCCCAGCATGGCAGTTGACTTCTCCACAAGTGAGTGATCCAAGAATAAGCAAGCCAAGAGCAGACCATTCTTTTTCATGACCTAACCTCAGAACTCACATAGCATCATTTTTGCACATTCTGTTCGTTAGAAGGGAGTCACTAAGTCCAATCCAAATTTAAGAGAAGAGATTTAGGATCCATTTTAGGGAAGAATTTTCAGACATTTCAAAACAGCCACATGTACCTTTTCTCATTGCCTAGTTCTAGTGGTCTTCAATTTGCTAAACTCAGTTCCTACAATTTGCTAAACTCCTTTCTACCTCTGAGTTCTTTCACATGTGGACACATCTCCAGGAAGGTACCTCCTCTCGCTGACCTTCCCTCAACTCCTCTCTAAAGTGGCTTCCCCACTCCATTAATCCCTGTGTCTGCCTCTTGTATGTTTCATGATGGAAGGGCCAGCTGTTGTCTGGTTTACCACTACATCCCCAATTTTTAACAGTGTCTCTAAAAATAGTTGCTGAATGAACAAATGAATGAAGGAATAAAATAACATAGGTATGCATCCACAAAATGTTTTTTAAAAGCCGCAAAAATAAATCAGGAAAACCATTCAGAGGAAAATGTCTAAGATGATAAGATGCTTAAGAAGTTTAATATGGAAACTGACATTATAGCTATCTTTGGAATATTTAAAGGTCTATCATTGGGGAAAAGATTAAATTTATTGTTCATAATTCATGGAGTAGAATTAGAATGAATGTGTAGAAATTATGGGAAAACAGATTTTGTTAAATAAAAGAAAGAACTTTTTAATGATTAGAGTTCTAAAAAAGTGAAACCAGTTGTCTTATAAGAGAGTACTCTTCCTATCATTCAAAATGTTCAGACATGTACTGTAAAAGCACCTGCCTGCCGTGTCTGAGAAGATACTGGAAACCAACTGGACCAGATTACCCTACGCTCCCTCTTTGCACTGTAGGACTCTGTAAATATAAGCCTTAACAAAATATACATTTGTCTCAGTCAGTATATTTGTGCTCTGTAATAGAATACCACAGACTGGGTAACTTATAAATAATAGAAGTTCATTTTCTCATTGTTCTGGAGGCTGGGAAGTCCAAGATCAAGGTGCCAGCAGGCTGGGTGTCTGGAGGGCACCGTTCTTCATTAATGATGCCTTGTTACTGCATCCTCATGTGTCGGAAGGTAGAAGGGAAAGAGAGCGCTCTGAAGCCTCTTCTATAATGGCATTAATCCACTCAGGGGCAGAGTCCTCACGACTTAATCACTTCCCAAAGGGCCCCACCTCTTAATACTATCATATTGGTTTAGATTTCAACTCATGAATTTTGGATAGAACACACATTCAAACCATAGCAACATTTAAAAAGTTTTCATTTTGTGAAATGTAATAAAGAGATAAATATCCATAAGAAAAAAGATTTCTCTCTACACTTTCACATCTTTGGAAATCTTGATTATGTGGAAAATGAAATTTTAAAAGTTTGTGTTTCTGATTATAAAAATAATGTGCTTATTTATAAAATCTAAATATTGTCATATATTGATGTAATTTAGGCATTGATATTATAGCTAAAGAGTCTCTAGTTGAATGCTTCACAATTAGACATGTATTCTAATCTCTTTGGCTTCTGGAAGTTATAAACCACACGAGCTTTAGTTTCTACCCCTGCATTAAATCAATCTTTTAAACACTGCATAAAGGAAAAATTATTCTTTAAAAAATAACAGAAATATCCTTCAGTGGGTGAATAGACAAACAAAATGTGGTATATCCATATCCTGGAATATCATTCAACAATAAAAAGAAATGAGCTATCAAGCCACAAAAAGACATGAAGGGAACTTAAGTATATATTGTAAGCAAAAAAAGCCAATCTAGAAAGGCTACATACTGTATGATCCCAATTATATGAACTTCTGGAAAAGGCAAAACTATGGAGACAGTAAAAAGATTAGTGGTTGCCAGGAGTTCAAGGAGAGGGAGGGATACATAGGTAGACCACAGGGGATTTTTAGAGCAGTGACACTACTCTGTATGATGCTATAATGGTGGAAACATGTCATTATACATTTGCCCAAACCATAGAACGTGTACAACAAATTAGTGAACCCTAATGTAAATTACAGACTTTAGCTAATAATAATATCAATATTGGCTTATCAACTGTAACAAATGCATGATGTTAATAATAGGGGAAACTGGTGAGGATGAGGTATGTAGGAACTCTGTAGTTTCTGCTTGCTTTTTGTGTAAACCACACAGGCTCCATATGCAATATATATAATAAAAGATTGTGATAATTAACTATAAATTGTATGAAACCAGTATTAAGGTATTTGAATCAGAAAAAGAGGCAATCATAAGGTGTGAAAGAGTAGATCCCAAATTTGAAGGACTGTAGAATTTGGAGAAAAGCGAAGAAAAGGACACAATCTAGGCTAGTGAAGCAAAATGAATGAAGGTACAAAAAGAGTAACGCTGTTAGAAGGTGTACTCCTACTAACAATAGTGAACATTATAAATATACATACAGGACGGTGAAGAAATTGGCCTTGACTGAACTTGTCATTTCCTGATACAATCAACAAATATTTATTTGAACAAGACATTGTGAAAGGACTGTAGCGTTTCTGGATGTTTCCAGATATCCACACTGCCCTCAAGAAGCCTGCTGGATGGCATGTGTTGCCACTCCTTAAAGTCATAAATCTGAGAATAAAGAGTTGATCAAGGAACTGGTTCACCCCTAAAAAAAGCTTTTTTGTCCAACTATTCACTACAAATGCACTGCAACTGACATATACAGCCAAGTGCTCTTAATGGGGAAAATTATTTCTGCGTGACTCTTTCCTTCAGCACAGAATGATGCTGTTTAGGTCTGAAATGTTTTGCGCATTTTTATCTTTATTCTACGTATCTGTTGGTATGTAAGAGGTCTGCAACCATCCACTCTGTCCTATAACCCATAAGCTGCTGTTGGCATGGCTTATCTCTCTGCATTGCTCCTTCTATAGGGAATTGCTTGACCAAGAAGGAACACATTTAGCCATCAAAAGTGCCAAGGAATGGCAAGGCCTTATAAGGATCACTGGTCTGGAAGACAGCATCTTAGGTTTGGGAACCTAAGGTTATGTAGTTCATATCTATGGTACAAAGATACCTTGTATAATAACAACCCAGAAAAATGATTCTAGTCTCTACTGTGCACCTCATAAAACAGGCCATTTCATTCTGGAAAGTTACTATGCTTAAAGTCAGGGGAACAAGAAATTACATAAGAAACTACTTCAAAAAGTTTGTGGAAAGATTCGTATTATCTTCCAATTCTATTTTTCCACGAAATTTTGAAGTACTCATATACCAGAGATTTCAGTTTTGTTCTAGTTCTGCCTTCCAGAGCCATATAAGTCTAATTCTTTTTTATATAATAGGCATTTAACTACTCGAGGACAATAATTGCATGCTCATTTCTTTCAATGATTCTTCATTATTATGTTACAGTTTCCAATCCTGGAATAACATAGTCATTCTGTTCTGCATAAAAATTTTTGTTTGGAAGTCTAAAGTTTAAAGTTATACCATGCCTATAAAAACTTGCCCTTTGCTTCTCTCTCCCACATATAATTTTTTTTTAATATTTATCCAAAGCTTTAATAAAGACAAAGGATACAATATAGAAGGGGAAAGAAAACAAGGGCAAACATCAAGGAGGTTTGGGATATCCCAAGTCCTCTCTCTCTCATTTGCACAGAATGTTCTTCATCTTTGGATCATGAGCCATCTGTATCTCGATACATGTAAGATATCTTTGCCTAGACAAAAAAGCCAATGGAACAGAAAGAGATCCACACATATATAGTCAATTGGTTTTTGACAAAAGAGTAAAAGCAACTCAGTGGAGAAAGGATAGCCTTTTCCACAAATGGTACTAGAACAATTAGATAGACACATGAAAAAATGCACTTTAATTCACATCTCAAACCACATACAAAAATGAACACAAAGCAGATCATAAACGTAAAACCTAAAATCATAAAACTTCTAGAAGAAACATAGGGCAAAATATTTGTGACAAGAATCTGCATTTTAACAAGATCCTAGGTTATTGTTCCTCACAGAAAAACTTGAAAAGAACTGCCCTTTAAGGTGAGTGTTGAACGATGTAGCAGTTATACAGGTGAAAAAAGGGGATGGGGGGGAAGAACAGATGCTTCAGCAGAGGGACAGCATGCATGGGGACATAAAGGCATAATGAGTTAGGGCAGTAGTTTCATTAAACAAGTTCATAGAAAAATTTTCACTAGTGTGCAGTTAAGTAGATTATGAAATAGGAAGTGGGGCAATGCAATGAGCTTTTTATTTCTAAAATTAAATTTATTCAAGTTTTAAAATTGTAAGATTATGTCCTTTTTAACTTTTTTTGTAAAATAAATGTTAGCAAATTGTAGATTTTGTTTTTGTTTGAAATTTTTTATTGCAAATAAAAAGTTAGCAAGCCTGTGTTTAATTTACTACCCTTTTTTTATTTTATAACAATTTGTTTATTTCTAGTTTTATTTTTATTTTTTTATTTATACATATAATGCCAACAAATTTGAAAACCTGGAGGAAACGGATAACTTACTGGACACATATAAACTACCAAGACTGAACCAAGAAAAAATAGAAAACCTGAGCAGACCAATAACAAGCAACAAGACTGAAGCAGTAATCAGCAGTCTCCCAACAAAGAAAAGCCCAGGACCAAAGGGCTTCACCGCTGAATTCTACCAAACCTTTAAAGAGAAATTAACGCCAATTCTTCTCAAACTATTCCAAAAAATTGAAACAGAGACTATCCTCCTAAATTCATTCTATGAAAGCAGCATCACCCTGATACCAAAACCAGACAAAGACACAACAACAGAAGAAAGCTACAAGCCAATATCCTTGATGAACATAGACGTAAAAATCCTCAACAAGATAATAGCAAACAGAACACAGCAACACATCAAAAATCTTATACAACATGATCAAGTGGGATTCATCCTAGGGATGCAAAGATGGTTCAAAATATGCAAATCAATAAATGTGATACACCACATCAACAAAAGCAAGGACAAAAAACATGATTATCTCCACAGATGCAGAAAAAGCATTGACCAAATTCAGCATCTCTTCATGATAAAGACGACTACCCTTTTAGGGTTTTTTTTTTCCCCCTGACTCATGAAATCCAAAAGTTTGGAAGCTACTGAGTTGAACTAATGGTAGTGTAGTAGATATATGAGCCAGCACTGGGTAGCTGGGGTGGGCAGGTCCAGAGAAGCAGACACAAGTCAGATCCCTTGATCAGTTTTCTGTCTCTTACAACAGAGTAACACAAAGAGGGTAATTTACAAAGAAACAGAATTTGTTTCTTACAGTTTTAGAGGCTAGGAAGTCAAAGGTTGAGGGGCACATCTGGCGAGGGCCTTTTTCTCAGTGAGGACTCTCCACAGAGCCCTGAGGCAGAGCAGAGAATCACATGTCCAGGAAGCAGGAGCAAGAGTGTGTTCACTTGCTCTCCTTACAAAGCCACCAGTGCCACTCTTAGCCATTTATTGATTAGCCCATTAATCCATGAATGGATTAATTCATTCATGAGGGCAGAGCCCTCACAATCCAGTGCCCTTTCAAATACCATAGTCGGATTTCTTACTCTCTTAACATTGTTACAATGGGGATTAAGTTTGCATCACATGAACATTTGTGGGGGATACATTCAAACCACAGCATTCTGCCCCTGGCCCCCAAAATCCATGTCCTTTTCACAGCTAAATACTCTCATTCAATCCCCATAGCCCCAAAGTCTTAACTTGTTCCAGCACCAACTCAAAAGTCCAAAGCCTCACCCATGAGCCTATGAATTCAAAACAAGTTATCTACCTCCAAGATAAAATGGTGGGACAGGCATAAGACAGACATTCCTGTTGCAAAAGGGAGAAATGAGCCAAAAGTAAGGGGTAACAGGTCCCAAGCAAGTCCAAAACCTAAGAGGGCAGACATTGTTCTTAAGACTTCAGAATAATCTTTCTTGACTCCATGTTCAGCATCCTCTGCACACTGGTGCAGGGGCTGAGCCCCCAAAACCTCAAGCACCAGGTTGCCCCTATAGCTTTCCTGGGCTCAGCCCACACTTCAGCTCTCCCAGGCTGGTGTTGCATGCTGGTAGCTCTATAGTTCTGGGGACTTGTTGATAGTTCCACTACCATGGCTCCACTAGGCATGACCCTTGGGGTGGGGGGGGTGGCAGATTCAACTTCCCATTTGCACTTAGCATTGCTCTAGTTGAGGCTGTCTGAGGTGGTTCTGCCCCTGTAACAAGTCTCTGCCTGGATCCCCACACTTTTGCATACATCCTTTGGAATCTGGGTGGAGGCTGCCATGCCTTCACAGCTCTTGTATTCTGCAAGCCTGAAGACATAACACTATGTGGACATGGCAAAGGCTTACAGCTTGCATCTTCCTAAGCAGTAGGTCCATCCCATTTTTACTGCTACTGCCAGTGCAGTTTAGCTACTGCTGGGGCACAAGGAGCGTTGTGCCAGAATTCAGGCATCAGAGTCTTGAGGCAGCCCTGGGCAGCAAGGAATGCAACTTAGGCCTGTTCCCAAAAACCATTGTCTTCCTAGGCCTCAGGCCTGTGATGGGAGGGACAGCCTTGAAAATCTCTGAAATGGCTTTGAGATCTTTTTCCCACTGTCCTGATTCCTTCTTAACAGTGCTGATCACTTTTGCAACTGGTAGTAGCTCTTCGGCAATCTAGGCACTCTCTCCCAAACATGACTTTTCACTTTTCACATGAGCAGGCTGTAAATTTTCCAAATTTTAATTCTCTGCTTTCCTTTTAATTATAAATTCTATCTTTAAGTCATCCTTTTGTTATCTCATTTCACTATATGTAGTTAAAAGCAGCCATATAGCAGCCTGAATGATTCACTGCTTAGATATTTCTTCCTCTAGATTTTCTAATTCATTGTTCTTAAGTTCTGCATTTCATAAAGTTCTCAAGCATAAATGCAATCCAGCCAAGTTCTTTGTAAGTTTATAACAAGGGTGATTTTTGCTCCAATTTCCAATAAACTCCTCCTTATTTCCATTTCAGACCTTCTCAGAATGGCCTTTACTGTACATATTCCCATCAGCATTTTGGTCACTACTACTTAACCAATCTGTAAGATGTTCCAAACTTTCCCTGGTCTTCTCTTCTAAGCTCTCACTAAAATCTAGGCTTTTTATAGCCTGCTCTTCCAAAGTCTTCCAGCTTCTGCCCATTACCCGGTTCCAAAGCTGCTTCCACATTTTCAGGTATTTGTTATGAGCAACATCCCACTTCTTTGTACCAATTTTCGTTTTCTGCTGATTATAACAGAATATCTGAAACTGGATAATTATAAAGAAAATAATATTTATTTTTTACAGTTTTAGAGGCTGGGATGTTCAAGGTCCAGGTGGTGCATCTAGTAAGGGCCTTCTTTCTGAGGGGTTTGAGGTGATGAATTTTCTAAAGAGTGGGAATTTTCAAAGTCCTGAGGTGATACAGAGTATCACATGGTGATGGCAGAGTAAGAGCTCCCCAAAAATTAATTTGAAAGGAACAGTTGATCATTGATCATACTGAATATGTCATGATTAAGTGCATGATGACTGAATAGACCAAAAAGTATACATAATAGAAATATATGTGAAGAAAATATAAGTGTAAGAATAGAAGCTATAAATAAAACAAATATACATGAATAGAACAGCAAAAAAATTGTACATTTTTTTTATTTTTATTTTTTTTGCGGTAGGCTAGTAGGAGATCTGAACACTTGACCTTGGTGCTATAACACCATACTCTAACCAACTGTGCTAACTCACCAGCCCAGAAATTGTACATTTTATACAACATAAGCTCCCATTTTGGCTGAATGTAGTTTTTTCAGCCATAAAACCTAGGAAATCTCTAAGATACAAGTATACTTCAAAAAGTTCATGGAAAAACTAAACTGAAAGATAATATTAATTTTTCTATGGATTTTTTGAAGTACCCTCACTAGATGAAAAAAGGCAGATGCAGAAAATTATGTATTATATTACCATCTTAAGTTTTTTTTAAAAAAGTAAAAAGATTTTTTTTAAAAATTAATTTATGTGTGTATTTCTTATGCATATATATTGCTTAAAATATATTAAGATATGGTAACACTGGCTACCCTAGGAGAGGGGAACTAGGTGAATAAGGCCAGGAGATGTGATCAACTTCTCATTACACATGCTTTTGCAACTTTTAAATTTTTAACTCTGTGGATATATTTCATAATCATAAATAACATTAAAACTAAAAGAGGACAATAAAATAAAAATATATAAAATAATTTAACAAAGAATCCCAGAATAACCAGTATTGCCAGAATAAAACATGTCTGGGGTATTTTCTCTATGCATGATGCATAGCCTATTAATTACATACAAAGGAAAATGAAATAATCCAAGAGTTGAAGTCAGTCCCAAATTGCTGACTGTCTTCCAAGGTTCAGATCCAGACCAAGATTCATCCCTACATATACACAGAAATGGAGGGGTAACGCAATCCTCATGTTTGAGTCTCAAAATCACATCTTTATATTATCTCACCTTTAAATTTTCATGCCTTTAGATATTTCATCCAGAATCAGACTGTGCATCTAAGTCCTGCGTGGAAGTTTCAAGAAAATTAAAATTATGATAAAATTATGACATTGTTGCTCATTTTAGCAATGTGTGTTCAATGAGATTAATAACCAGAAATACATTTTTAAAGATATGGCAAAACAACCTGCAGATCGCAGGTTATTTCAGTAAATCACAAACCAATGGAATAACACACCTCAGATATCTATTACAAACCTAGTCGTGCCAGGAATTTGTAATCTGGCATAACCCAATGATAGGTTTAGAAATCATTCTCTCAACTAAATATATTACAGACCAATTGCCTGTAATATATTGAGTTGTTAAACTTACTCTGTTCCTGAACCCTCATATGCAAATCTGTTCATCCAGCATATATTCATTGTGAAATATGGCAAGCACTGCATTAGACAGTGAGGATAAACACAGAACATAGTCACTGCCTTCTAAGAGATCACAGCCCAGAAAAGGAGGGAGAGAGAAATAAATGTATAAACACTGCAAAACACCACGATCACTGCTCTAATAGAATCAAACAGAAGTGGGTGTAATTATGATGGCCTGAGAGAGGGAATTGTTAATCTACTTGGCAAAGAAGGGGATGGGGTGGGATATTTAGGAGGATGCTACTTCTCACTGTTATAGAGTTTGACAGTGGGAGAACCTCACTCAAATTTAGACCTTGGGATTTCCAGGTAGTATTCATTTGGCCACACAGTTCCTTAACAACTGGGTTAAAGATCATCAATACTATAGCTACAGCACACACACATGAGTAAGATTTAATTTAAGCAATGTTTTTAAACAGCATCTTGCTAACAATTACCTACTTCACAGAATGAAGAAAGACCTTTTAAACAACTCTAACTTGTACCTAAAGCACTTAATACTCATAGACATGTATAGTATGATATACATACTCACATACGTGTGTATGTACATATAGTTTCACATAGAAGTCAACAGGTACCCATAGCTCATGGTGAGTATTATTTCAAAACCACAAATGCAATTTAGTTTACTTATAATCACTTTGGTGCTGAAAGTTTATTAACTAACCAGCTGTCAGACTGTGCTGCTGCAAAACTATTATCCCAGCAGGATACTGTACTTAGACTGGAACCAAGGATGGATCTTTTCATTACTGTCCTCTCTCTTATTTAACAGAATGTGTTTCAGAGGGATTACCTGACTTAATGCAACACATTCAAAACAAAATTCAGTTGGCAACTTAGATTGTCCTGATACACTCTTCAAATATGTGCAAAGCAATTAAAACCTCTGATGTTATGTTCGATAAGAAATGAAGTACTAGAACACACCAAATGTCAATTCCCAACATATCGAAAAGACCAAGTTTGGCACTGTAATAGATAACTCTTACTCTTTCACATAACTGAAAATACTTGCACTGTGGCAATCCATTGGCTTTAGGGGAAGAACATATTCATCTTTCAGAGCCAATAGTAATTATAGCAGATAACGGTCAGTGGATACTGCCACCTCAACAATCTTAAACAAGAAGATAAAGCTTGTGCACAACTCTTGGTATTCTCAAAGCTCCTATAAAACATGGCCTTTAAGATAATCTGAGAGTTATTTATCAAAGTGAAGTGTACTATAGCTCCCCCAAAGCAGGTATTCCTCACAGAGGTGATATTCAGCAGCATGCCCTTGGAAATAAAGCTTGTGTCTAACGTTTAAGTGCATTGTGGTGCCAATTAGGCTCATTCTCCAGTCCCTCAGTTATTTAGGCTGCCCCACATGTGAATGGAACTTCTTCTGTATCTCCTAAGGCTGGAAAATACACTGTTATTATTCCACTATTTTTATCAACTTAGAACCAAAAAAAGGGTAAAGAAGAAACCATACTCCACATCCTGGTATACTAAAATGGACTAAACCAAAATGCTACTATTTTTCTCCAGGCTATGTTGGTCCCAATAGCCCTTTTTCCTTATTAATCCAATAGACTATTGTTACAAGAAGACATCTAAAGTAAAATTTCTCTTTCCATACTAGCCCTATTGAAGATAATCCTAAATGTTCAAATGAATGAAAGCCGGCCACTCTACTTCTAGAAGAAGTTATGTTGTTGTTAAGACATAAATTACATCAAAATAATCACACATAGTGTAAATATAGCAAAACTTAATTTATGAAAGACTAGTGTGATTAAATCAAACTAAACGCAGCTGAACCATGGTCATATATTATTTAGTTGTGATGAAAATTGATTCAAAGAACTTCAGAGGTGGGGAAGGGAGCTGTTAAAAAGATTATTGGTAAAAGAGACTTTAGCTAGTTGCTTTAAATTCAACAGTCATGTTAGCAATTTATAGACTTGATTACACCTTCAAAATGAACAATAACTCAGTAACAACTCCAATAGAAAGATACTAAATTTTTATGATATAGAATAATCAGATTGGCAATCAGAAATATAATACACATGACACAAAGAAGAAACTATTCACAAACATAGCTGAGCACAAATTTTTTTATAAGAAAAGACAAATTTGCATTCTTAAGACTAATTCAAAGAGCTGAGAAAAACCTTAATAACATTAAACCTCATCCTTGTATTTCCCTCTTCCTCTGTATAAAAATAACAGGGATACATATGACTATCTTAGGTAGGTGTGTATATAAAAATGTATCATGATACTTATAATACGATAAAGGAAACTAGTGGTGCTCAGTCATTAGGAACACGTGACTCATTTTAAAAAGTGGGGTAATATTTGTCTAGGGTTATTAATTTATCATTATAGTTTTTTTGGATTGCTTTTCTGGTCATTTATTATAATATTTCCACTTAAGGATTTTAGCTTTTAAGCTGAAAGAAGTAATTATTTCCTTAAATTTTATATCTAAACATCTTAAAAGATTAAAGGAAATAGCCACATCATATACCTCTCCAGACTTCACTTAATTGTATTTATTCAACTGTAGAAACTTTCAGAAATAAGTATTTATATGTATCTTTCTGTCATGAATTAGTCTAATATTAGTTAGAAACAGAAATAGAATAAAACAAATTCTTTCCTAGTTTTGATTCCTCATTTCTTTGAAATGTAAAAATACAATGTATTTGGAAGTCAGTATTTACATCAATTGTATATGAATATTATTTTATATATTATTTATGCATTATATTTTATAATTTTTAAGTATTGTCTTTTATTCTTTTATATGTTCTAGTGAAAAAATTAGATATATCTTGTTCTCTCTTACTTTAGTATATGTATGTGTATAATTTTATGTATACATATTTATTGGGTACAGAGTTGACTATCAGTATTTGTGTAGAGTATGTGATGATCAAATCAATATTATAAGCATATTCATCATTACAAATCATAATTACTTTTTGTGTCCCTTATCCAATTACTCCCTATCTTCCCTCCACCTCCCCCTTTCCCACCTCTACTCTATTTGTTCCTTCAGAAAGTTCAACGTTTTATTATGGTCTTTCTTTCTTTCTTTGTTCCTTAGCTCCCATTTATGAGTGAGGACATTCAGTATTTCTCTTTCTGTGCCTGGCTTATTTCACTTAACATAATTTTCTCCAAGCTCATCCATGTTGCTGCAAATGGCAAAATTTCCATCTTTTCTATAGCTGAGTAGTTTTCCATTGTGTATATATACCACATTTTTTATCCAGTCATCTGTTGATAGACATTTGGGTTGGTAATGTATCTAGATATGCTATTAAATTTTTTTTTTTTTGCAGAGCTTTAGAATGATTCTACATGGTAGCTTGAGACTTTCACATATTTTCTAGTATTAAATATAGCAAATTCCTTTAACTTCAATTATAATTAACCAAAAATTAGTGTAATTTTCATATATCAGGCTAGTTTAATAATGAAATCTTTGACCTTATTTATTTCATGTCAGTTAAAAAAGATTTAAAATAACACATTATAATACATTTTATAGCCAAATAAAAGCTTCAATGATAACTATAACTTTTTACTTCATTCAATGTCTAAACAAATTGAAACCTGTCCTTTCCTTAAAAGCACCATCGGTGAAATTTGTTAACAGAGACTTCAGTACTTCTCCCTTTGCAATAGGTACAAAATTGATTTGTCTAATCCTGGGTTTTACTAAGAAGCAGTTGCTACTTATTCCAAAAATGCTGAGTAGCCATCTAATCTCTGCCATCCAATCTCTCGTAAAATACCACCATGGAGCCCCTGGAACGATACTTATGTGTTTCCCTGGGCTCAGCTACTACATCAATAATAAAGGCCTTTGTATCTCTGGAGGACCATTTCTACTGAATTTATTTGAAAATATAAAACAATCACTTTTAGATGGGTATTTAAATTTAATTTGTTATAAAATAACATACTTCCAGTTGGTAAACAGTCACAATCTGTGTTCAGAAAATATATGAACAACAACAACAAAACTCCACAAGAATAATTTTCATCTTTAATGTATCCTAAGAAGCAGATTTCTCATTGGAAACAATGCAAGCAAGACAGTGCAGCAACATCGTTAAAGTATTGAATGAAAAATATTTGTCATCCTAGAATTTAAAACCCAATGACAATAACTTTCAAAAACAAAGGTGAACTAAAGACTTAACAACATATACAAAAATTAACTCAAAATAGAGCATAGACCTAGATGTAGAAACTAAAACTAGAAAACTTCTAAAAGCAAACAGGAAAAATCTTTGTGATACTGGATTAGGCAAAGATAAGTTAGATGTGACACAAAATTAAGAGACATCAAAATTAAGAACTCGTACTCTTCAAAAGACATGGTGAAGAGAATGATGAAATAAGTGTCGGCATTGAGAAAAATATTTGCAAGTTGCATGTCTAATAGAAGGACTTGTGTGTAGAATATACAAAGAACTCTCAAAATGAGATAATAAGAAAACAAATACTTCATTGTGTGAGGTGATAAATTAATCTTCTTGACTATACATGCATGTGAAAACATCACGTTTTACACCTTAAAAATATACAATTTTTTTTTAAAATTTAAAACAAGAAAACAAAAAACCCAATCTTTTTTCTGTTTTTTTTTTTTTTCAATTTCTTTTTCTTTTCTATTTCCTTTGCTTATATACCCAGTAGTACGTTTGCTAGGTCGTAATGTAGATCTATTTTTTTTTTTTAATTTCCTTTGGGTATATACCCAGTATCAGGATTGCTGGACCATAAGGTAGATCTATTTTTAGTTCTCTGAGGAACCTCCATACAGTTTTCCACAGTGGCTATACCAATTTACACCCTACCAGCAATGTAAGAGAGTTCCTTTTTCTCCGCATCCATGCCAGCAGTTGTTATTTTTTGTCTTATTGATAATAGCCATTCTAACCGGAGTGAGATGAGATCCCATTGCGGTTTTAATTTGTATTTTCCTGCTGATTAGTGATGTTGGGCATTTTTTCATGTGCCTGCTGGCCATTTCCATGAGAAATGCCTGTTCATAGCAACAGACTTGAGCTTCACTAAAGAAGATATACAGAAATAAATAAAGCATATGAAAAGATGCTTAATATCATTAGTCGCAAACTGCAAATTAAACTGCAAATTAAGACTCCAATAAGATACTACTACATACCTATTAAAATGGCTAAAATGAAAAAGACTGGCTATTCCAGTCTTTATGATAAAGATGGGAAGCAACTAGAGTTCTCATCCACTGATGGCAGGAATGCAAAATGGCACAACCACTTTGGAAAACAGTTTAGCAGTTTCATAAAAAGTTAAATATACACCTACAACATGACCAAGCCATTCCACTTCTAGGTATTTACCCAAGAGAAATGAAAACCTAAGTCTACACCCAAACTTGTACATAAATGCTTAATAGCAGCTTGATGCATAACAGCCAAAACTTGGAACAACCTACGTGTCTATTACCAAGTGAAATGATAAACTGCACCATGCATGCGATGGAATATTACTCAGCAATAAAAAGAATTGCACCATCAATAAACACAACACAGATGACTCTCAAAATAATAAATCTGAGTGAAAAATGTTATATGGAAAAACAAATTTTGTCACCATCAAGGTAAGTAATTAGTTGATTCTGAGTCAATCAAAAGAGAGATTATACTCATACGCTTGACTTAACATGAGTCCTTTACATATGGGTCTAGAGGTCAGAGAGAGAGCAAGTCAGCGTTCTGAAGCACAAGAAGGATTTGACACACCATTGCTGGCTCTGTCCATGGAAAGGACCACTCAGCAAGAATTACAGGTGGCCTCCAGAAGCTGAGAATGGCCCCTTAGCTAACAGCCAGCAAAGAAACAAGGACCTCAGTCCAACAACTGCAAAGAATTGGATTCTGCTAATGACCTGAATGAGCTTGAAGAAAGGTTCTAAGCTCAAGATAAGATGACGGTCGTCACCAACATACTGATTTCAGTTTTGTGAGACCCTGAGCAGAGATCCCAGCCAGGCCATACCCAGACTTCTGATCTACAAAACTGAACTAATAAGTGAGTGTTGCTTTAAATTGCTAAGTTTGCAATAGTTTGTTTTGCAGCACATAAAACTAATACACATGGTAAAACTATGATGAAAGAAGTATTACAGAAACATCGGTATTCACCTGGCAGCAATTTGTGTGTGTGTGTGCTGGGGGGTAGTTAGGAGTAGCAGATGCTGTTGGTGTCTCAATTCTCTTGGCACTCACCATTCCAGTGTATGACCATAGTATTTTCTTACCGAAAAATAATTGATTAAACATATTTGTGGGGTACCAAGTTGAATATCAATACCTGCATACAATGTGTGATGATCAAATCAGGATAATTAGCATGTCCATCACTACAAATTGTAATCGTTCCTCATGTCTATTAACCAATTTCTCTGTAGCCCCCCTCCTTTTCCCCCTTCCCACCTCTAGTAACCACAGTTTCATTCTCTCCTTCCGAAAGTTCAATGCATTATTGTGATTGGTTTTTTTTTTTTTTCTTTTTCCTTTTCTTTCTCTTTCTTCCTTTCATTTTTTAGCTCCCACTTATGAGGAGATGCAGTATTTCTCTTTCTGTGCCTGGCTTGTTTCACAACATAATTTTCTCTAAGTTCGTCCATGTAGCTGCGAATGACAGAATTTCACTCTTTTTCATGGCTGAAAAAGTATTCCATTGTGTATATATACCACATTTTCCTTATTCGTCAATGGACATTTAGGTTGATTCCATATAGAGAGCTGTGATAAACATGGGAGTGCAGGTATCCCTTCAACATGATTTCCATTCTTTTGGGTATATACCGAGTAGTGGGATTGCTGGCTCATATGGTAGTTCTATATGTAGTTGTTCAGGAAACCTTCATACTGTTTTCCATAATGGCTACACTAATTCACACTCCCACCAACAGTGTAGTTCCCTTTTCTCCATGTACTCGCCAGTATTTGTTATTCTCTGCCTTTCTGATAACAGCCAGTCTAACTGGGGTGAGATGATATCTCAATGTGGTGTTGATTTGCATTTCCCTGATGATTAGTGATCTTGAGCATTTTTTCATGTACTTGCTGGTCATTTGTACGTCTTCTTTTGAGAAATGTCTGTTCAGCTCCTTTGCCCATTTTTTAACCAGATTATTTGTTTTTTTACTGAGAAAAAGAAAAGCAGCCCCTGAAAACTGGGAGCTGGCCTGGCACTGTCCACTAAACTAGTGTCCTTCTGTTATACATAATCAATGTCACCAATATCAGACAAGGCCATTCTGTGACCATGATAGCTCAGGACTAAAATAAGACCACCGGGTAATCATATTTGAATTCAGACAAAAATAAGAATATTGTCTAAACTCCAGTAATTGCCAAATATCTCCCTATCAGGACTAGTGTGACAGGCACTTCTCTACCAATTACAGCTTTGGCTTCCTTTGTTCCTCCTTCCTTCTAGGTAAGAATTCTGAAAAATACCCAAACATAGGATGATCTATGTTTCCTGGCAACAGACAATCCTGAAGCAAATCCCTACTTCCTAGAACCCTCCTCCAAGCCACCTGACATGAGCCCAAATCCTATAAAATATACTTTCTAATACTCTTACTGAGATGCCCCAGAATTCCCCCATTATATGTCTTCTCCCTTTTGGCAATGAGCCAATCAACAGAGAGTTCTTCAACCATAGGCAGTTCCCAGTAGACACTGACTGGAGGGCACCAGCAGTATCCTATTAACTCTCTGCCTGAGTTAAGTGCTTTCTCTTTGCTTTGTTTGCTGAAATGGGAAAGGGTAAAAGGGAACCACTCAGGGAGTTAACAGCTTTAAGGAAAGTCCTCATCAAAGACAGTTGTGAAATATATATTCAAGTTCCTTTGTCCCTTAAGGGAAATAACTCAGAAGTGTATTCTACACTGTCTCTCAGAGGTCCCCAGTGGGATGGAGCCTCCATTGCCCACAATGGTACCTGCTTGATAACACCCTCTTTATCAATTTCTTCCCTTTTTCTGACTCACTTCCCCATTTTCCTACTTGTGCTTCCAGAAATCACCTCCCAAATAACCAACTTTCACACAAATCTTTGCCTTAGGGACTGCTTCTGGGTAAACACAACCTAACACAGGTGTAAGATTGGCATCAAGAAGTCCAATCAGGGGCATGTGTACAGTTACTGTGGTAGGCAGAATAATGGCCTCTCAAAGAAGCCCATATCCAGTCCCTGAAACTTGTGAATGCATTACGTTGCAGATGGAATTAAGGTTGCTAATCAACTGACCTTAAAATAGGGAGAATATCTTGAATTATCTGGGTGAACCCAGTGCAATCACAAGGGTCCTTAAAATGTGTAAGAGGAGGCAGAAGAGTCAGTACAGAGTGATTCTATGTGAGAAAAACTCAAATGGCTTTGCTGGCTTTGAAAATGGAAGGAGAACATGAGCCAAGGAATGTGAACAGCCCCTAGAAGCTGGAATAGTCAAGGATATGAATTCTCCCCCAGAGCCTCCAGAAAGGCATGCAGCTCTGCTGACAACTTTCTTTTAGCCCAATGAGACCCATTTTAAATTTCTGTCCTGTAGAACAGTAAAATTTTAAGAAAGTACTATTTTAAGCCACTAAATGTGTGGTAATTTGTTACAGCAGCAATAGGAAGCTGATACAGTTACCCATACACAAGATGTAACCAAAGTGTACTAATAAGAAGTATGGAGAAAAGAAATAGAGATAACAAATAATGAAAATTTCATTTACACAAATAGAGAAATGAGGAGGGAAAATGCTGTTTTGTGAAATAAATTGAGTTCAGGCTTAGGATGATTTCAAGGTGATATTACTATCCAACATCTAGCAAGCAATTAGAGAAATAAAACTAAAGCACAGGTTAGCAGTTAATTGTGCAGATATAAATAGAAAAGAAAGTTTGTCATCTTAAATTGAATTCATTTCCTCATGAGGAATTAGTACAAAAGAGCAGGGAAATAAAAACTGAAACATGGAACAATCTGAGGACAGAAGGAGAACAAGTGAGGTTGGAAAACCAAGCTGTACACTGGTATAGAAGTCAAGAAAGAAGAAAGTTTCAAAATGAACCTGGTTCTCAACAGTCCTAATTGCAGCCATGAGATAAATGTCAGCCCTGATAAAAGTTATTTAGGTTGAATAATTAGTGTCATTACCCTTTAGGAATTATGCCACAGTAGAAGAGCAGAGGAAGGGAAATGCTTATCCTGGAGAGGCTCTAGCAGTTCCTCACCCACTTGCTCCTACATCCCTGCAAGCAGTCTCTATCTTTATACCACACCCACCTGACCACAGAATTTAGCCTCCTTTAAGATTATTTGAAATAATCCACCTACACAGAGGCATTAATTAATGAGCAAAGCAGATTTACTGAAGTTTTTTAAGAAGATGGAGTGGTGGAATTACAAATGACAACCCTGATAAAGCAACTTAAAGATTACATTTATATACTTAAATTCTCCCCAAAGCCCCCTTCTCAGCCATACCACCCTGGTATTCCTCTTTTCTCTCTCCTTTCTCCACACAGCATTGATGCATGCCCCTGGATTTTCTCTAGCATTTTAGACTGTTTCCTTCCAAATGTTCAATAAGAATTAATCAGTGTTATAAAACTATGCTGTCCAGTGTGGTAGACAGTAGGCATATGTACTATGAGCACCTGAATTGTGGCTAGGCTGAATGAAATATGCTGGAAGTGTGAAATACACAGTGGGTTTCTGAGACTTTGTATTAAAAAAGAATGTAAGATATCTCAATAACTTTTTATGTTGATTACATGTTGAAATGATATTTTGGCTATACTAAGTTAAATGAAATATATTATTAAAATTAATTTCACTTGTTTTACCTTTTTAATGTAGCTAGCAGCAAATTTAAAATAACCTATGTGGCATACATTATATTTCTACTGGATAGTACTGCTCTAAGTGAAAAGAACTTCATGTTAACAGGATCAGCCCTCCACAGGAGGGAATAACAGTCTAAGAGGCTAATCAATTTACTTCTTTAAAAAAAAAATTGTCTCAAAAGGAGTTCTCAAACCAGGCATTAAACAAGCAAAATATTTCTCCATCTCATTATATATACTACCTCTTCATGTAGAATTTTGAAGCACACATATTGTTAGTGCTGGGAAAGAAGGGAAGTCAGGGCTGGTGTCCAAGGCCCAGTTCTGCAAACCTCTGTGCATTTGGGAAAGGGCAATGAAAATTTATAGCCTTGGAAGTTAACCAACCTATAACGGAATTGAATCTATAACCATAGCCTCATTAGCAGACTATAGAGCCCATAGCATCCTATAGTTAATTCCTTTATTATTAACACTAATCACACTGTAATCACACTTGTATAATTAATTATCTTCACCACAAGAGTGTGAGCTTTGTGAGGACAAGGACCCATGTCTGTCATGTTTACTGGCATATCTGGAATGCTCAATAACATGTATAGTAAATGCTCAATAAATATTTATTAAATGAATGTTTAATGAAAATTGAATAAACTAGTTCTTCTGTTCAGTGCATCTAGAACCACACATTTACCAATGAATTGCCTAGCTTGAAAATGCTATATAAGCTATTCTTTATGCCAGAGATAGAAAAGAGACAAGTAATGATATTTGATGATGTCAATGACAGGTGATATTAATAAAAATAATAACAGCTAATATTTACTGAGTGCTTGTCACATGATAGGCACCGTGGTAACCATTTAATCATATTTAACCCTTTTTCACTTAATTATCACAACAACTCACCAGGTAGGTACTACATGTTTTATCATTCCCATTTTACCAGTGGGGAGACTGAGACTTATTTAAGTAATATTCACAAAGACCCTCAACAAGCAGGTGGTGGTGCAAGGATTTAAATTTAATCTGACTCTAGAGCCTAACTCTTCACTATGCAAGATGAGTCTTCACAGACACACCACTAAGTGACATCAGCTGGCATTAATTGACACAATTGATGACTGCTTCCTCCTTAAAACACACTCTTCACTTGACTTCTAGAAGACCGTAAAAGAGAACCTGAATTACTGGGCATGCATGTGTTCCCCTCCTTAACAGCACCAACAAAGTCCTTGTTCCCATCTCACTGGCAAGTAATCCAGAGGTCCAGAGTTATGAAGAACTGCATTCTTTCTTAAACCAACTTTCTTAGCTTGATTTCCACCAAAAGCATAACTATGCTAACAGGTTTCCTATTTTAAAAAAGAAAGTCATCCGAACCTCGAATACTCGTTTTGGACAAGGAGGATGGGCAGTGCCAAGGTTCTCTGGGGCCCAGATGTGTTTACTTACCAACACTTTAAAGCTGTGCATGGCGTGAAATGAGAGAGCTACTGCTGGCATCTGCTAAGTCAGAAGAACCTTGGGGCAAAAAGCAAAGAGTCCTGGTAAACTTGAGAGAAAAAACGCTGTCAGGGAGAAGTGTATGAAAGTTTGCATGAAACTGTCCCCCAAACAAGTCAGAAATCAGAGGTAATGCTCAGAACATGTGAATCAGGACACCAAAGGCTTCTGACACAACAGGATTATTAATTTCTTAGAAATCAAAAACCAATTCATAGCTGCAAACCTTTAATTTTTTTTACTACATGTTTATCACAGGAGTAAATGGGCAGTAATGCTGAGTCAATATTTATTGAACACCTAGTCTATAACAGGTACAAGGGTACTTCAAAGAGTTCATGGAAGGATTTGTATTATCTTTTAATACTAATTTTCTACAAATTTTTTGAAGTGCCCTGCACTACTGCAGATAGTTTCTCATACATTCCACATTTGACATGTAGAAATATTTCATGGAAAATGTAGTCAGTGAAGAACTATAATCAGGTGACATTTGAGCAGTGACTGTAAGATGAGGAAGCATGTTGTGTCGATATCTGTGAGGGCAGTGTTCCATGCAGAAACAACAGTAGATCCAATGCACTGATGCTTGGTGTGCTTGAAAAGGGTTAGATGGGCTCTGAAAAATACTTGGACATGACCAATCAAGAACAAGTTCAGCCTTATAAGCCATGGTAAGGGTTTTGAACTTTAATCTGAGTAAAATAAGCCATTAAAGGGTTCTGAGTAGAGGAGTGACATATTCTAAGGTTCTAAAAGGTTCATGCCAGCTGCTGAACAGAACTAGGCTGTAGAGAAATAAAGGGCAAGTAGAAAGCCATGTTCAAAGGCTACTACAATGGTCCAGGCATAAATGGATGGTACCTTGCGACAGCCCTCGTTGTTTCATACTGCCATTTACCTTCCTATGTGTATCCCATAACACTTTGAGGGCAGGGAGCTCATACTTGTAATTGATGGGTTACGTATATGATCTATACATATGCCTATTTAGTAGGTACTTGATAAATAACTGTTGTATAAATGGCTAATAGTAATAATTAAGTCCATATTATTCAGTGAGTGTGGCATCATTGAAAGGCTTTGTGATTTACTATCTCTTTAAGAAACTTAAGTTTTCTAAGGCTTAGCTTCAACACTCATAAAATGCTGAAAACACTGGCCTAACGAGATTGTTGAGTCTTAAAAAATTAATTTAATAATGAAAATGCCTAACCAGACCCTTTTTTCTCACCACATCTGCCTTGCTTCAATATAACTCACTTCCAATTCAAGATACAAATGCTGCCCTTTCTGCATAACTCCCGTGAAATTTTAAAAGTTGTAAATAACTGACTGGATTCTAACACAAATATTTGATCCAATTCATGCCTTTTCTGGTATCCAAAAGCATGCTCTCAAAAATTGCTTAATTTCGTTCGTTAGAGTAATGTTTTGATTCTTTAAGTATTATCTAAAAAACTCATCACCTATCCCATCTTGGTGTGTACATCATTACATCTCAGTGATTATTATAGACATAGCCCTAAATGCAGGGCAAACGTTTAGGAAAGTTTTGATGGCTGGTCTTCAAACTCTGGAATTTACCTTCCAAGCAGGTAAGAGCCACTGTGAAAACAGTACTAGCAACATTTGTCGGACGTTGTCACGATCAGGGTTGCTGTAGCTACACGCTGAATTATAATGTCACACGCTTCCCAAGTGTTACTTCAGCCCACCTTCACCGGAAAGCAGGTACCAAGCGCAAGTGCATGGAAGCTTAGAAAGGTACCTTGACTTTGTCGCATACCATTTAAATCAAGTGATGGTGGGCGGGAGAGGAAGAGGAACTCAGGGACTTTTAAATCTGGGTCCAACATTCTCCTCGTGGCCACCTTCTCAAATCTCAGCCCAAGGCCACTGAAGTGGAAGTTGCCACCCTCGTGGGCACCCAGCGGGAACCCGGCGAGTACCCGATGGCTTCAACTCCGGAGGCTGCAGAGGGTCGGAGGCCAAGTAAACGCCGAGCACCGACCGTAGGATGAGACTCTCGACCAGACCGGGGCTCGCCGTCCCTACTCCACTTTCAGTGAGAAGAGCTGAAGCGAGGTCCTCGAACCGCCGGGCCCACCTTGGCTACACCCGCCCTGAGCCCTGGAGCGATAGCGCATGCGCAAGAGCCAACGGTGCGCGGGCCGGAGGGGGCGGGGATGCTCGCCTGCGCACGCGCGAGGACACATAGGCGGAAGTGGCGCGCGGCCGCTGGTGATGCGAGCACCTTCCGGGGAGACAGCCTCCGCGGTGCAAAGTGCAGGACTTGGAGAGGAGAAGGAGGAAGTGGAGGTGATGGCGACGGACCTGGGGAGGGGGAGACGCTCCGACTGGCTGAGGCGCCGCCCGGCCTGGGGTCACCCTTCCAGGTGACATACCGGCTTTGGGGTGGGCGTGTCCCCGGGCCCTTCCTGTGTTCGGGACCCAGAGCATCTCTTCCCCACAGAACCTTGGCACGGCCCGTCCTCCTTTTCCAGAATGAGTATTCGAGGAACGGATGACATTCTTTTTAAAAACAACGGCAGCCTATTAGCACGGTTTCCAGGGAGTATTATCTGCTTGTCTTCACCCCTTTTCTGCCTTCGGGCTGGCGAGAACTCTCTCAGGCCCCGACTGTGGACTCGCAGAGATGAGGCCACCCCCAGGGGTGTTTCAGGCTGTTCTAGGGGCCTCTGGAGAACTGTCAGAGCTTGGATTCCCCAAGACTGCGTCTGCAGTTAAGAATCACTTCCTGGGTCTGCGTTAGATAGGGACTCTCTCCATGGTGCTCTGAAGTCCGTTTGACTTGCAGAGGGAGGTGATTGTTCTTGCCGGGTTATTAACTTTATGTGCTAAACGTCCACTAGAAGTTCTGCAAGTTCCTCTAGTTTTTGTAGCTGAATTCTCTCCCCCATCTTCTTATTTTATTTTTTAAAGATATGTTGAAAGGAGAAGGTGGGATGATTTGGTGTACTAACAGTTTTAAGTGTTGGGCCTCGGCATTTCTTCTATAGTACGATATCAGACGTCTAGAATTATTTTTTCAATTAAATGTGTTTCTGAGTGAATTCAGATTTGGGGGCTTGGAAAAGAGAGATACGTCCAGCATTTGAAAATATTTTAGATAGCGTTATTTGTATCTAATTACTTTATATAGCGATTAAATCCTAATTTTAGCTTTCTTTCTTGAAAAAGAGTTACCTTTCAGAATTAGTGCAATTTCTTGAACTTTGTGTAATGAAGTGTGTACAAAGAAATGAGACAGAATCTTGTTTTTCTTTGCTTTTTTTTCATACCCCGTAGGCCATGATTAGTATCCAGAATGCAGTTAATCAAGTTATAATGACAAGATTCTTTTACTTGTAGCATTGAGTGTGCGAAAATGGATGGAATTTCGTTTTTTCAGGTTATTTACACCATAAGGACTCGTTTTCCTCATATTCTACCTTTTTGTGGTGGAGACTTTCATCTTTCATGTTGGCAAAGACTAGATTAAGAAGTCAACTGAAATAACTTTGACCTCAGTTGGTCATTGTAAATCAAATTATCATCAGTTATTTATCATTTTTAAATGTTCATTATGTGCTGGAAATGCTACCTTTTTGATTCCATTTTAGCAGTTACTTGTACTTTCAAGGAACTCAAATATCTGTGTTGACTTTAAGAAGAGGCCTCAGGCAGTGATTCACAACTGTGATTTTTTTTTATATTTTATTTCCAAGGGTTACTGTGAACTTGTAAAGCACGGCAAAATATTGATCACTTAATTTGAAAACTAATTTTTAATTCCATGCTTGATTTTTTTTTTATTCCTGCACCACAAGGAATTTGGTTCATTTTCTTTAGGTGATAGTATCAGTCATTAATGTTTGAAATGGAAGAGACTAGCAAACAATGGAGATAACTGTTACTAAGTATGAAAGGCCTTCATCGGTCACAGTTTCTGTTCAGTGATGTTCTGATTACTAAAAACAAAACCGCATTCTAGGTGCAAGACTTTAAAGGGCAGGTTTTGTGGTACTGATGCCTCAAGTAAGCAAAGGAAATGAATTTATTTCCATGTTCATTTCAGATGATTTGCGGGAAACTTCAGGAGAAATGTCAGTATTTTGGCACATGTATTTAGAAACAGTAGTGCTGGAGGGATTTAACTGCACATGTGGCCGAGATCTGCAGCTCATTAGGTTTCCAAGAGATGTGTTAGAGGTGGTAAAGTGTTGGAAAGGAGCAGAATAATGTTGATTAAACAGTGTTTAATAAAGTGCAATGAAGTCCTTCATTTAATATCTTACATTTTTGTTATTTGCTAGAACATTGTTTGAAGATGATGTCGTCTCTTGCTTTAAAGAGAAGCAGACATGAACAACAAAATGTTGTGCCATTATAAATTAGGTACAGTTGTCCTTCAGCATCCAATGGGGATTGGTTCCAGGACCCCATCAGATTCCAAAATCCGTGGATGCTGAGTCCCTCATATAAAATGGCCTGATATTTGCCTATAACCTACACATCCTCTTGTATACTTTAAATCATCTCTAGATTACTTGGAATACCTAATGCAGTGTAAATGCTATGTAAATAATTGTTATACTGTATTGTTTGTATTGTTCATTATTGCTGTGTTGTTATTTTTTATTTTTCCCTCTGAATATTTCCAATCAGTAGTTGGTTGAATCTGTGGATGCAGAACCCACAGATACAGAAGGCCAACTGTATTTGAAAAACAATATGTATAATATGCTGTGAGAGTCCAGGGCATCAACTAGTTTTTAACTTACAGGGCCTTAGGCAGGGTGCAGCATTACCAGAATTCATGTTGAGCATTGCTAAAGATGGGTAAGAAAGGGAAGAAAAGATTATACACAGGCTAATCTAGTAATCTTGGCAAGAGAAAAACGGCTGCTTGACGTTAGGGTCAGAAACAGATTTTAGATATATTTATGGATAGAGAGACAACAGGAGTCTTAGCAAAATATAGAATGTAAGGAAGAGGAAAGAATCTTAAGATAACTCCCAGATTTTTAGCTTATGTTTCATTCTAGGTATGGTTAAGTAAATTGGGAATGTAGGAAGAAACGTAGATTTGTTTTGAAGGAAAAATAATGAGTTCAGCTTTGGACATATTTAATATGAGGTACCAGTGGAGGTTATGAGTAGAAGTATCATTTGGAAATATAGATCTGGATTTCAGGTGAGAAGTCTGGGTCGCTAATCCAGATCCATATTTCCAACTGCACATCAAAGAGGTGAACCAACTCTTCAGTACACCAAACCACCCTAGCAATATTTCTAAAAAGTTGAATAATGATAGCTAACATTTTTGGACTGTCATACAATGCAGTACACTTGTACATTAATTTCATATAGTCCTAATAAAAAGCCTACGATAGGCACATTTTTAGTCCACCTCCCCTTTTAAAAATAACCTAAAACTCAGGTTAAATAATTTGCCCAAGACTCTTCAGCTAATAAGTGGCAAAGCCTGATCTTGAAGTCATCTGTCAAAATTCCAAAGCATGAGGAAAGCATGCTGCTATGCTACATTCTTATAATATTAGTAATAATGGTATTCAGTCATTACACTATGCTTGGCATTTTGCTAAACTACATCTCAAAAGAAGGTGACTTTGGGAAAGGGTTAACTTCTGGAGAAATTTTTTGATAACAATAAAAGCAGGAAAAAGATTTTCTAGAAGTTTTATTCTATACAGGCATAGAATAAGTAATCATTTTTTGTACTTTTCTCCCAATCTCTGTTTTCTGTATGGTTTTCAGTTTTGCCAATAAAGTTTGCCAACACCACAGTCCATTTCAAAAATTGTATCCAGGCAGAGGATGAGTGATTGCAAGCTGAAGTTTGAGGCATCCAGAGGAAGGACCAGTTTATTTAGTTCACTTGCGTATTGGATGCAGATACAAGATTTGAGTCTTGCCTTTCAATTTCTGTCTTCTCTCAACTGGGAGATTAAGGAGTATATCACACAAAAAAGAGAATATTAAAGCTGAGCTTCAAAACCTGACCCAGAGAAAGAAGACAGGATGAAAGGACATTATGAACAAAAGACAAGGGTGTTTGGAAGTCCGTGGTGTATTTCAGGAATGAAACGTGGGTGGTTTAGGGTTTTATTGAAAGAAGAGGGAGAAGAAGCTTAGAGACTAATGTGGGGCTAAATTTATTTAAATGGTGCTTTATGTCCGTGCCTACATGTATGGAAAATAGTTGTTAAGGTTTTTGTTTCTTTTACATGCAAGTACAGGTTTGGCCAAATGTTTCAGGGAGATATTTAAAGCATGGTTTATAAAGAAAGACACATCTGAAGTATATGCTACAAGATGATATAAAAAAGTCTCACTCAGAAATGACAGTGATTGAAACATAGTGTGGGAAGCAAGGACAAAGTAAAAAGAAGAAATAAGTAAAGGAAAAGAAACAGTAAAACTGTACATTTTCTATTTGGAAATATGGCAGATGCCCTATAAAACAAATGTTTTGATGCCAGAGTATTGTTAGTTACAAGTTATATTCAAAACCATGACCCTTCGTTTGATTTACTGAAGAGGGCTTAGTTAATCTCTGTAAGTCAGCAAGCTAGAAGGGATCATGAAGAGGTGACACTCATTCTTGCCATTTTAAACCATCATATGACAGACAGTTTCTTTTAAAAAGATTTCCAAAGGAGAGCTCACTGTCAAAATTATTCTTAGCTCTCTTCAACCCAGAGTCTAAATTTTTGTTCTCACTGCAATTAGATAGTCTTTTCCAGGAAAATAATTGTTTCGTCATAGGATTGTTCTATACGTAAATTGTCATAATTCTTCAGTCTTTCCTTAACCTTTACATGGAATTTCCTTTTTCAGTTTATGTAAATCCAAAGAGAAATTGACAGTCATCTCTGGTGCCTTCATAATTTTTTTTTTCCATAGGCTAACCAAAAAAATGGCACATTTTCCAGCCTTTTACCTCCCAAGGACTTGTTAAATTAGAATGATTTTCTCTTAAGGAAGAAAATGTTTTCTTTTAACCTAATATATGCTTTGGCTGAAGCATATTATCCTTTCTACAGTCTCTGATAAATCTAGCTTTTTAAGTTTCTTAACTGTTGTTTAACTTTATTTTTGACATGTCATTAGAAAATAAATTTTACAATTGTGTTAGTATTTAAAGGAGCATCACTTATTTACCAGTAAAGATTGACTTTAATGTTGATAATGCTCTGCATAAGCTGTTGCAGGCTTTAAAAAATTATATATTTACTATATGTAAAAACATAAAGGCATGCTTAGTTCTTTGATGAAACAAATACTAGGTTAGCTTTTGGTTTGTTGCTGTGGAAGTAAATATGGTGTATGTTAATTTAGTGATGTATTGATGTGTGAGGTAAAAATAAATGGTTTGGTGAGTAGGCATATTGTTTTTGGTTGTTTAAAATCTGGAATAGGAGAATTAATATATTAATATACAGAGAGAATCAGACATACCTGTATAATTTTAAAGTATGGTTTAGAATATTATTTGGAGCATAATATTTTAAGGTAAATGTTTTGCTTGGCTTATTTCCTTCTCTAGGACTTGGCACAGCAAGCACAAGAAAGACTGAAGGAAAGAAAGGAAACCAACAAAGATAACTTTAGAAGCACTGAATGCATCGAAATAAGAAAAATGGATCTCAAGTTCAACAACTCCAGGAAATATATTTCTATCACTGTGCCATCTAAAACCCAAGCAATGTCACCACACATCAAGTCAGTTGATGACATTATAGTACTTGGGATAAATCTCAGCAAATTTAACAAACTTACTCAATTTTTCATATGTGTTGCTGGAGTTTTTGTATTTTACCTAATTTATGGATATTTACAGGTAAAAAATAGTTATTTGTTTGTAATATGTTAATTGTTTATAGCAATTGAAGTCAGAATGGGCCCTTACTAGTAGTTTTGTCCAAGGTATACTCATTTACCAGGTACCAGTTGATTTATAAATTTTAGTTTTTTAGTAGAGTAATAGAAAACAGCTTCTTAAAAGTAAGTCTGCTGAAAACAGAGGTCAAAATTTCAGATTAAAAAAAAAAGATTCAGATTTAAATATTTTAAGTGGGAAGGGAGGGGCATGGAGAAACTACCTTGAAAAAATAAAATTATGATAATAAACTCTAAAATATTATATTTAATAAAATGCGGGTAATAATTGTAACCGTGTATTAGTTTTTGAAAAAAAGAGTGAGTCAAGATTCATATCTTGGAACATAATTTTCCAAAAAAATAAATGTTAACCCAGTTTACTCTTGATTCTTGGATGGAGCTCAATAATAAAAGGTCATTTTTGTGAAAGTATATCAAGAAATTTTAGGTTTTTCCAAGGATATCTCTTTAATCCTGAAATATTTGAATCTTTTTTTTTTTTTTTGCAGCATTTTTTTTGCAGCTATGTTTTCATTCTTGCTGATTTTCTCTCATAGTCAATCTTAAGTGTTTTCTGCTTGTGCAAAATAATATTTCTATATTTTTTAGTTCTAAATTAGGGTCATCTTAAAAATTGTTGTACTCTTGTTCATTGTCTTATAGAGATGAAATATAAAAGTAAATGTAATTTTCACTTTATTTTTTAGTTAGCTTGCAAGAATGCTATGGGGAATGTTAATGTAAGATAAAAACATTAATTAAAACTCTTAATATTTATAGTAACTGATTTGCCATTTTCAGTTGTATGAAACTTGAGATATCACAATGAAGAACCATTAAAAGTGATTAGAATTTCTTGTTGAGAAACACTTTTTCCTTCAGCATACCACTGTTACCAAATAGCGTAGGAGCAAAGTTAGCCATTGTAAAGGCAAATAAATTAGAAATTTCCCCTAAAAATTTCATTAAATAAACTTTCTATTTAGTTTATGATTAGGTATTTTTAATTTATAACTGGTGTGTGCAAAGCATTTTAAAAAATACATAAACCACTGCTAATTATGTTTGTAACTTTACCACTTTCACTTTGTGAAAACTGACATTGCTACTAACTCAAATATAATTGAATATCAAATAGATCAAAGAAAATGGTTAGGGTTTGGTAATAAAGTGTTATATATATACACATATATTTGTGTATATATATATTACATATATATATGAGAGGTCTTCATGGAAGGATTGTAATATCTTTTAAGTTCATTTTTGAAACGAACATACACACACACACACACACACGGTGGAAAGTTTATTCAATTCAAAATTAATCCAGATAACTTTATTAGAATACATCTTAAGGACTTGTTAAGAATGACTTATTAATAATTGATGTAAATTTTACTTCATAATATAACATTATGTTTAGGCAAATTAACCATTCCCTCTACAAGGTGAAGTTTTATACAATCGGTGGCACAAGAATTTCAAATATAACATCCCTGTGAACTGACTGTGTTCCTATAGAAAAACAAGCCTGAAATGATAGAGTTCTAATGAAGTATGTTTTTTATATAGTAAGTGAGTTCTGAAATCAGCCACCTTTCTCATTGTTTTTGGCAACTCTTTTAATTTTGGTCTTTTTTCCAGCAAAAAAAGTATAAGATAGTGTTGCTTCATAGTTACTTGTTTTTCTGCTGATTTTCAAACTTGGGTATGTCTAGTGTCAGTTCTTTTGAAAGGGTTTTTCTAACCTCTAATTAACCTATGAGAAACCTTGTGATTTGATTTTTATTTTAATTGGAAGTGGGGCTTTTTATTTTTTCTATGTGTTTGTAACAATTTATTGTGAGGAAATTGGTCTGCCCTCTTGAACTTAACAGTATTTGTGTGTCTTTTGACAGGAATTAATATTTTCAGTGGAGGGTTTTAAGTCCTATGGCTGGTACCTTACTTTAGTGCAGTTTGCATTTTACTCCATATTTGGCCTCATAGAACTTCAGCTTATTCAGGACAAAAGGAGAAGGTATGTGGTTTGTTCGTTTTTAATTTTTGATAGTTAAGTTCACTAGTTTCCATTGAATCTTTTTTTAATTTCTGGCATAATATGCATGAAATTTACATTTGCTATTAACCAAATATATCCAGTAACCATGAATTTTTATCAGTATAGCCAACATACTAAAAATATTAAGTATTATGTTTCCTTTATTTATACACTGAGAAAAGTGAGGTCTCTTTAAATTTAATGTTACAAAATAAAAGAAATATAGCTTAGGCTCAACTTATCATAATATTTATCTTAAAACACAAGAAACTTATTCAGATACACGTTTGTATTTTATAAATTTCACTGAAATAGGTGTGATTACAGAAAGATTTACAATGCAGTTAACATCAAAGTGGTGAAATGAAATATGTGTTTTTACAGTGGTTTTTAAAATGTGAATTTAATATTTTGTTTTGTAGAATATATTGCAGCTAACATTGTCATGTAATGTCCAGTAGCTGAAATTATATTCTTAAACATTAGAGAAACATTTTACTCCTTTTGCATTGAAACCAAAAGAGCTCATTTGACAATATCTTTTAAATTAACAACTATTTAGGTTTGAGAAGTATCTTTGTATTTTTTAATGGCATATAGAATATTATGCAATAAAACATAGTCTATGATTATAAACAGAAGGTGGTTAGGAATTTGAATATAAAATTTTCTTGGGTAATCTAAGAAGTGTGGTCATCCTATCATATTACACCCTAATGTGTGTATATTTCATGTATCTGTTGGGCAGTTTAAATATAGTAAGGACTATAATACTGACATTCTGTCTTGAAATGTTTAATCCTTTAGTGAAAATAAAAAAATGTTCACAATTTTTTTTCTTTGCATAAAATGGTTTTGACGTTTATATAAAGGTAACTGTGCAATTTTAAATATTTAAATCTGTGGCACAAATGTTTATTCATGGGTCTGATTTTGTCTCCCAACCTCTCTTTATCACCAATAAATTATTATAGTAAAAATATTTGAATCTGAGAATATCATCTTTATTATCTTTATTCTCTGAAACTCTACAAGGTATAGATAGCCACAGGTGATAGAATAGAAAATAATTAAATAAGTCTGTTAAGACTAGTATATAAGTAAGCCCGATGATTCATTACCTAATGCAAACTACTGGGCCTCTGATTGCTTCAAAGATAAAAGATTTAAGTGAAAAGTCACTCAAAGATATTTCAAAAAGAAACACCTACCCATCAGCTACCCAGATGAGATGGGAATGGTCCTCAAGCCACGTTTATCCTAACCTTTAAATCACATGAGCATAGCATATCTAAAAATAAAATAACTTGTGTTTCATTTAAACATAAGTGAAAGAATATGGGAGAAAAATTTATAGACTTATAATAAATGTAATTGTGAATTAAGATCTTTTACTTCCAAGCACATTAAAAATTTCTTTTGAAGTCTTTAAAGGTATGTTAAGTGAAAATATGCCCAATCACATATTTAATTTATTTCTGAATATATGAGGGCACTTCAGAAAGTTCATGGAGAGATTTGTATATCTTTCAATTCTATTTTTAATGCCAACTTTTTGAAATACCAATCCATTTTTCAATTTATTTAAGTGGTACTGCTCTTTAGACGTTTAATTAACTAAACACTTTGCCTATTTTTTTTTCTTTCTTCCTACATTTATATGAATACCTATATACTGAAAAGATAACAGGATTTGGAGTTAGAAAACATGGGTCTGAGTCTTGGCACTAACTCTTATTAGCTCTGTCTTGACCCTGGAGAAGTTTCTGAAATTCTGTAACTCTCAGGGTTGTTTTTTTTTTTTTTTTTTTTTTTTTTTGAGGATCAAATGTGGTAATGTGTACACCATGTGAACTGTAATACTCTAAATATACTGCTTATTGTTTTTTTCACCAAAGATTACTTTGTAAACTTATTATTCATTACTTTGAATTTTTAATAAAGGAAACCTGTCAAATTGGTTTTGAAGGTGTTTGGGCGTTTTTTTTTTTTTTTGATGTTTTTTGTTTTTTAAGTTACAAATTTCCCACCATTTCCAAAGAAACAAGTAATTGAAGCATTAAATAAAATAGAAACAATGAGAATCCTAGAGGCAAACTTATGAAATCCAACTTCGTCATTTTACCAGTGAGAAAATAAAGACCTAGAGGAGTACTGGGATTTTATGAGATCATATAGCAAGTTGCTGTCAGAGCTGGAATCTTTTGCATTTAGGTCCCCTGAATTTCAGGCTGATTTTGTTTCTACCTGTACTGCTTTTCTAATCATTCGTTGTGATTTTTCTGACTTGAATTTTTATTTTCTGACTACTGTTAGCAATTTACCTTTGAGGAAATTTCACTGCTGTGACTGATATCATTACCTGGAGAAGTGGTGCTGTCCTCCTTCACTGATGATGTCCCACTCAGGGTCAATCCCTACAAACAGCATGGAAGTGTGTTGTGTACACTGATGCCTACATGCATGCCAATTTATTCCCACGTGGATTTTAAATGTTGACAACCGTGTTAGTAGTCAAGTAGGAAAGGCCTCAAAATTGAAATGTAAATAATGTATTCCAATTGAATTTTTCCAGTAAATTATTTTACCTAATATCTGACTATATAAAAGAAATGGAGGAATTTTGTCACCTTAATTTAAATATGAACACAAATCTCAGAATGGAAATTATATCTAAGTGTGCAGCATAATCAAATTATGTGAATGGTGTCTCGTATTCATCACATTGGTGTACAAGATTATCATATTAAACCATTAAATATATAGTCAGAATGAGCATATGCCAAATTAAGTGAATATGCCAAATTAAGAATTTCCCTTAGGAAATCCAGATAGAGCCAAAGTTAAAATACTTGCGATCATGAGGAGAGAGTCACATACCACATCTTGAAGTTGATTATTGCAACATCTTGTAGAATACTCAGAGGTGACTCATAAGATATCATGATAAAAATCATGTCTAGCGTTTTAGACCACATGTACTTTTTCTAGAGAAATTCTGCTTAGGTTATTCTAGCAGAATGGGTAGATGTACTTGTATTTTTCCTAATGCTAGATGGAAACATTAGGAAACAAAACAACAATGTAGAAGTTAAAAATTAGTTTAAAAATTAGTTAGGGTGCATTTTACCATTATAGAAACTAATATTTTTTTAAATGAATTCTTTTTTTTCTAAATTTAGTCAAGATAGTTTTAATCTGTGACTAGAACTATTAACCTTTTATCAGCATTTATACCTTCTGTAAAAATCTAAGTAACTCTCTTAATATACCACTTTTTCACATAGTTATTTTTATCAGCATTTTTGATACAAGTAAACAGTGTTACAACTTTAAGGATATTTTTACAGATATTTCCGGAAAAATTAACCAGAAATTAGAAAAGTAATTAGACATTTATACATTGTAAACACATCATCTTACAACAGTATGAATTGGGTCCCAAAATGAAGGTTTTAAAAATTGTCTTTTACAGAATACCAGGAAAAACCTACATGATAATAGCTTTTCTAACTGTGGGTACTATGGGGTTATCAAACACTTCCCTGGGCTACCTGAATTATCCTACCCAAGTCATCTTCAAGTGCTGCAAATTGATTCCTGTTATGCTAGGAGGAGTTTTTATTCAAGGTATAGTAATGATATATTTTCATACTATTTGAAACTAATAGGATATGTTATAGCATCTAGCATTAGGAAAAACATTAAACTATTAATATTTAGAATGAGCATTCTAGATATTATAACAATTCTGAGTGATATCTTACAAAAATAAGATATTATGAAAACACTGATATTTTTCTGATACACCATAGTATCTTAAATCAATACTTTGGACTTGAAAAAAGAAAAAAATAACATTTTATTTTTTTATTTTGGAATCTGTGAGTTTCAGCAGTACCGTATTGACATATTGAAGGCCTAGCTCAAAAGTACTTGGAAATTGTTTTTATTCAATTTTTTTATTCTTTTACTCTTCAGGGATCCACACATGGTGGAGGTAGCTCCATTATACAGTGTGCAGTTCTCATACTGAAGTAAAGCTTAATCTAAGCAGAACTGCTTTTTTACTCCTGCTGCTGGCTTATTGATATCTTAGAGCCTCAGCTAAGTTACAATGTGGAAATAGTAAAAAAAAAAAAAAAAGAGGCAATGATGTGGGACAAGTTTTTGTTGCTTTTGTTCCTACCAACTGTCATGAGGAGTATTCATATTTTAGTAGTTGAGTGTTTCTGTATCACTAAACTTCTTATAAGCCTGACTTTATTTCATTAATTAAATGCCTTCCCAAAGTAAGCCTTTTAAAATGATAGTCTGTCAACTACTTCACATATCATTTTGGGATAACTGTTCACATAGGAAAAAATATTGACCTCTATCTCTTTTAAAAGTCACATTTAACATTCTGACAGGGCACATATAGTATTCTCTTATGATCCTTACAAAAAGTTATACTACATTTCATTTTTTAAATATGGATGTAGTAAAGTAAGTTAATTGTCACCTGCCTCGATGTTACCTCATTATGGCATTTACAAACCTAAACAGTTATGTGGCTAGGATCATTACTCTTGTTACTTTTTAAATTTATATAAGGACAAGAAAATTCGTGGCCTTTAGTATATGTAAAGTAAAAGAGGCACTAATTTCCACAAAATTTTAAAATGTTTGTTGGTGCACGTTATTCTTGCTGTCAGTTTTTGCCAAAATAGTGTTTTATTCACTATCAACACATAAAGTAGGATCTTATTTCTAACTTGTAAGAATTTGTTGGTGCCCATTGGTACTTTAATCTTCAGAACCCCTTCTGTGACTGTCTTATGCCTTTACCTAAGATATTTGTGACTGTCTTATGCCTTGACCTAAAATATGCCTTCACCTTCACATATTTTTGGCATTGGATATAAAAAACAGATCCTTGTTACTATTTGGTTAGACACTTAGATCTGACACTAGGCTGTGGGGAAAGGTGTTTGCATGAGACTGACTTACATTTGTTTTATACAGGAAAGCGCTATAATGTTGCAGATGTGTCTGCTGCACTGTGCATGAGCCTTGGCCTGATATGGTTTACCCTAGCTGACAGCACCATTGCACCAAATTTCAACCTGACAGGTAAAGAATTTATTTATATTCCTAGGTTTTAGAGGCATTTTAGAGTAAGGATCTCTAAAATTTCATAAGGATTTTAAATGATGGTATGACATTTGGATTTTCATATCTAACATAAAGCTTTTGGCTTTACCATGTAAGATGTAGTAAAAATATCACAACTCTGGAAATATGATAATTTTTTTTAGTGTTGTATTTTGACATGACAGGAGGATGTTTCCCCGTCAAATCTCGGATTATTGAGTACGTGATAGATTAGTTTTTTATGAGCTGAATTGAAAATGTATGCATGAGTTATAGGGGAATCACAGTGGTAATTGTTTTTACTCTCAAAAAAAAAAATCAACTCTGTAACTTGTGCAAATACATGTACTTGTCAATGTTTTAGCTGAAGAAGGAAAATTATACCGTACTTTAATGTATAACAGTACAATATAAATATGGACATTACCTTAAAGTGTTTAAGGTTTCCACCATAAACAAGTTTACTCTGCTGTATGCTGTGCAAAATTTTGTAAAATGAATTTAGATTTTTCAGAAGCAGAATAGGTATTACAGTATGTTTAGAAATAAATATGCTTTTCTGCTACCTATGACTATTTATACATAAAAAAAAAGAAAAAACTTCTGTAAAGCCCATCAGACTTAGAGATGTAACTGAGACTGTTCCTCGAGCATGTATCCTAAACGCTTTCGGTTAATAGCCTACTTTCCAAGTACGTATGCACACTTGTATGCTTCGTAGAAACAAGGTGCTGACACCCAGATTTGTTTATGCCAGTGTGCCTGTTATTATAATTATGTAATAACTCAATGTTATTTAAACTGTTCAGAAATAAATATGAAAAGAGGTAGAATTGTTTCTGTGAAAACTAATTGAAAATATTTGGTTCACAAGTCAGTAAAATCACTATCGAATTAGGTGTGGGTGAAACAACTGTAAAATTGGGGGAATGCATACACAAATGAGAGGATTCTCTCCAGTTGTTTCAGAAGTTCCTAAGTTTTGGGTGTACATGTAAACAACAAAAAAAACTTGGAAATCATATAGAATGTGTGTATGAGTGTGGCTTACACAAAAGAGAAAGTATAGAATTCTAGTAAGCACCCATACTCAAAGAAAAGGTCTTGGCAACTACCTACATGATTATGTGTTTTAAATTTAACATTTTAGTAATATAGGTATTTTTTTTTTTAATGATTTTCCTCTTCATCTTTTTTTTTCAATTAACTTACTGACCACCAATCCCAATAGATCATTGAGTTTCTTCTATACTTGTTTAATACAGTATTTCTTTCAAACATGAAATCTAATGTAAAAGCAGAATATTATTTCACATGACATTGACATTCAGTAATGGTGACGGCATTAAGTCAGTTTATTAGTATTAGTTACTTTTGTTTGTTTGCTTTTAAGTCAGTTTATTAGTGTTAGTTACTTTTGTTTGTTTGCTTTAATATTATCACCTTTGTACTTGTTACAATCCATTGTGGATAAGAATGTTCAGCATTACTGAGCAAATTTGGTTAAAGATCTGCTTTTGTTTTTTTAGCCCAATTATATTTCTGATAAAACTTGATGATAGTTCAAATGTTTAAATAAGGAGTCTTTTTTATACCTTCTTGAAGGTGTGATGCTTATTTCCCTGGCACTATGTGCAGATGCTGTCATTGGAAATGTTCAAGAGAAAGCCATGAAACTGCATAATGCTTCTAATTCTGAAATGGTAAATACTCCAGTGCTTTTTCCTCATATCAGACAAACTAAAAATGGTGATGTAATTTTATGAAATAGTTATAGTAGCAAAGACTTGCATTGCATATTTAAACTAGTTTAAAATAATTATTTCCTTAAAAGTAGTACATTAAAAAATTATAGGAAGATAAAAAGTAAAATTGTCACTACCACTGCTAACAGCTTGCATATTTGGTAAATTATTTTCCTCATTGATTTATAGAGGTTTTTATGTATTAAAAAATTCTTCATTGCCTCATTTTTCTCCCTTCTTTGTATTTGGTGTTATTTTTCCATGTAGAAGTTTGTAATTTTTCTGTGGTCCAATTTATCTTTTTCTTCATGGCTTCTGGCTATGTATCATGGTTGAAAGGGCTTTCCCAGTTCTAAGATTTAAAAAGTTTCACCCATGTTAACTACTAGTTTTATGATTTTCTTTTTTATTAAATCCTTGATCCAATCTAAAACTTTTTTTAAAATGTCCTTCCATGTGGCTACCCATTTTTCCCAGTACCATTTATTGAGTAATCCACCTTTCCAGCTTATTTTAAATGCCTTCTTTATCATTATCACATTCTAATGTAGGGATCAGAACTGTATTTTTTTTAACTTATTTCTGCACCAGTACTTTTAACAACAGGAGTTTTACCTTACATTTACCATCTGTTAGGACTAGCCACCATTGTTCCTTTTCTTTTTCAGAATATTACTACCAGTAGTTATTCTTGGGTGTTCATATCCCCAAATAAACTAGAAATCCCATTGGTATTGTGATTGGTATGGCATTGAATTATAAATTAATTTAGGGAGAATGGCATCTATACACTTGGTTCTTTCAGTCCAAGAATAAGGTATGACTTTCCTTTTATTCAAGTGTTTTTTTTTTTAATGTCCATCAGAGTTTAAAGTTTTCTTTATATAAAGCCAACACATTTCTTATTAAAGTAATTTTTAGATATTTCATCATTTTGCTGTTGTTACTGTAAATAACATCTTTTCTTTCAATATATCTTCTAACTGGTTTTTATTTGTATATAGGAAAATTATTGTGTGTGTTTGTGTATATGTTTACATTAATTTTATAACCAACTTCCTTGTTGGTAGAGCATACTGCATTAAGGATATATAGACTGTTCTTTCCTGTCATTCTCTTGGCACAGAATGGGGCATCTTAAGTAGTCCCTAGTAACATAGGAACTTTAATCTTGGTGAAGAGCTTTCTTGATCATCATTACCGTTCTTTCTAGATAAAGTAAAGGTGGCCTCAAGAAGAGTTAAGGAAGTATAGGTAATTAAAAAGTTAATATAATGCAGTGGTTAGTTAAGATTGTGGTCTCTGGAATAAGGTTATCCTCAGTTCAAATCCCAGTGTTACTGGTTCTCATTTGGGGAAAATTACTTAATATATCTAAGTTTTTGTTTTTTTAATCTAGAAATTGAGTGATGATGATTAAGAATACCTATCTCGTGGGTTGGTTGTGAGAAGTAATGGAATAATCCACACACAGCATTAGAACAGTACCTGACATAGCAGATATTTAAGTTTGCACAGTGCTGCTCTTGCTGATTCTAATTATTAGGAATAAAATAAACTGGGATAAAAGGATTGGTTTAAAAAAATAGGGAAATTAAGTAATAGATATGTCATATACTGCTTATTTTTATTATATTTTAATGTCTTTTGCAAATTTAATGTTTGGTCTCATGTTTTGTAAGTAGCTTTAAATGTTTTAATTTTATTTTGTTTATGTATATTTTTAGGATCCTACCATTAAAATACGGTTTAAATTTAGTTATTAAGCCAGGCAAGAAATGAATAATTATATAAGCATATATATGAAAGGATCAGTACTACTGTTATTTTGCACATAAAATAAGGTGTGGACTTATAAACCATTAGAATCAACCATCATTTCCAGAATGTTAAGCCATATTGAAATGAAGATATTACTTTAAAAATGTTTTGTTTTGCAGACTTAATTGACTAGATTAATTGAGCCGTATACTTAAAATCAATCCTTAATCTTCCATTTTTGGTTTGATAGTATTTTTTCCACTTTATTTTTATCTACTCTAGGTTTTGTATTCTTATTCAATCGGTTTTGTGTACATTTTGTTGGGATTGACATGCACTAGCGGATTAGGCCCTGCAGTTACATTTTGTTCAAAGGTAAACACTAATCACATTTTTTTTTTTTTTTAATTTTATTTTGTCGATATACATTGTGGCTGATTATTGCTCCCCATCACCAAAACCTCCCTCCCTCCTCCCTCCCCCCTCCCCCCCAACAATGTCCTTTCTGTTTGCTTGTCGTATCAACTTCAAATAATTGTAGTTGTTATATCTTCTTCCCCCCCCCGGTTTTTGTGTGTGTGTGTGTGTGTGTGTGTGTGTGTGTGTGTGTGTGTGTGTGTGTGTGTGTGTGTGTGTGTGTGTGAATTTATATATTAATTTTTAGCTCCCACCAATAAGTGAGAACATGTGGTATTTCTCTTTCTGTGCCTGACTTGTTTCACTTAATATAATTCTCTCAAGAAATGTGATTAACTCAATTCCAAAATAAAATACTTAGGAATTGAGTTAATCACATTTTTTTAAAATAAACATCTTCCATTAAATATTTTCTCTATATTTCTAATTCCCTTTGTTCAGAAATGGTTATTGTTGATATAATTTGATAACTCCTTGACTATAATATGTGCATATCAGAAATTATTTCAGAAATGGATGATTGATATTTAAATTTATTTTCTTCCTGTATCCTATAAGTTAATTTTTAAGTTGTTCATAATGTAAAGTTGGAGATTTTTAATTTTATCATTATTTTTCCATTAAATCAAAACTAAATGAGAATCTTTGCTTGGCTGCATTGTCAAATGGCTTATTATTACTCAAGAAGTTGATTAAAATCTGTAGTTTTATTTCATTTATAATATCTCAGGGTTTATGTTGTATTTTTCTAACAGGCTTTTTTCATTTGTTGCAGAATCCATTTCGGACCTACGGTTATGCTTTCCTTTTTTCCCTCACTGGGTATTTCGGAATCTCCTTTGTTCTGGCTTTGATTAAAAATTTTGGTGCACTTCTTGCTGTAACAGGTGAGAGGGATTTACTTGCTTAGATTATGAAATAAGCATTTACATTTTCTCTGATGCTCTTTTCACAAAGATATGGACAACATCTCCTCTTCATTAAAAAGAAAATTGCCTTATTTCACCTATTTATTCTTTGAATTATGGTGTTTCTTTAATATCCTAAAGAAAATGACGTTTCATCTTAAGTTTTTGTTTTGATGGTTTAATTTTAAAATCAAATGTGTACATTTAAATACATTAAAAGAACTTGCAATAAAATATGATGGGAAGAGTATCTTCAAAGAAAACACTGCCTCTATATGCTTTTCATTTATAGGTGAAAATTCTAGTTTTGTTGCATTTACAGTGAAAGATACATTTTAAACAAAATTCTTTGGGCCTTTCAATTTCATATTTTCTGTTTCAACAGAAGATTAGCTTCTCTTTTCACTAATGAAAATTATGTGCCTCCTCTGTGCAGGAACTCTACATGGCACTATAGAAGAATGAAAGTTGTGTTCTTCTTTGGAGGTCTGTACAGCCTAGTGAAGGGAACAGATAACTCAGATGTGCTCCCTGTGTCATTTGTCAAAACTGTGAGATACAGCTTTGTCTTGAAGGTACAGGCAGGGTTTTTTTCTCTCTCATATAAGAGAAAGACAGAGATGGCAATAATGGCTAACACATACATAACCCTTAGTATTATGTACCAGATGCCATTCTAGATATTTTATATATGTATTAATCATTTCAATCTCATAACAGTGCTGTGAAATAGGCACTATTGTTCCATTTTACAGATGGATAAGCTGAGGCAAAGGGAAGTTAAGTGACTTATGTAATAGTCAACCTGAGTCAGGATTTCAACCAAAGCAGTCTGGCTGTATACCTGGGCTCGTCACTGTGTACTATATTGCCTCCCAAGCTGGTGTGGTGACTCTATGGTCATCAGAAACCCAGGTTCCTTCTACATGCTGTTCCATCTTCATCCTCACATTAGGCAGTAGGACAGAGTAAGAGAAGATGAAAGATACACCCTTCTCTTTATGGAAACTTCCTAGAAACAGCACTTCTGCTCACACTTCCCTTGCCATAGCCTAGTCACATGTCCATATGTATCAGTAGGAGAGGATGGAATGGATGCCCAGCTAAAAATAGGGTTTCTTTTACAAAGTAGAAGAGAAAAACAGGTATTAGGAATCAGACTCTGACACATGCTTCCAGAACCGTTTCTTCATTTGGTATTCATTCGTGCACTCATAGAATATTAAGTGCCAGGAACTGTAGAGTCTGGGGCTGTAAGAATGAATAAGGCAAGGAACTAAGTAAAGCACACGGTCTAGTGGGGAAACTGCAGTGTGGGAGAAAGAGCTGTCATGGAGACTTATGCAGAGTCCCTACCTCTATCTGTCTGGGACAAGGGAGGAAGGTTTCAGGCATTATGGCAGACTCTGAGGTATAATACTTTAAAAGGACAGGGAAAAGTTAATACACATATATAAAAAGGATTGTAAAAATTACTTATAGTCTTATCCAGAGGTGACCACTATAAAGATATTAGTGTATCCTTTAGATTACTACTTGTAACGAATAATCATATCTTCCTTGTTCTACATAATCATATCTTCCTTAGGAATGCCTTTCTTTTCTGCCAAACTTAAGTCTCTCTGAGGAATGACATGGCTCCATAGTACCATGGCCTCCATCAAGTATGGTACTTAGTACAGTTGTACTTTAACTGTACTAATTATTTGATGTCTGTTCCCCTACAAGACCATAAATTCCATAGTAACAAGAACAGTGACTTGTTGGTTTGTGGGGTGGTTGGTTTTTACTTTTCGTTGTTTCCTTGGCACTTTACGTAGATTCTGGCATATCGTTGGCTCTGTAAATATTTGTTGGATAATGATTTCCAGAATATTGCCTAGAGAGTAGGCACATTCTAAACCAAGTTTTTTTGCCTCTACAGTGACAACAGGAAGAAAAGCAATGACCATTGTACTTTCATTTATATTCTTTGCTAAACCATTCACATTTCAGTAAGTACTTTTAATTCAAGAAGTTTCTCAATTTTTAGATACTAAGTATCACATTTCCTCTTAAATAGCCGTAATTCAACTTTTCTGCTTTTCCTTTTTTGCAGTGTTTTAATTTTTGTATAGATTAATGTGTGTTTTTTCTGTTATGTTTTGTAAAGAATCCTTTTCATCTTATCTTGATGTCTTCTGCTGTTTTAGAAATATTTATAATTTTCTATTTTGAATTTATCATTTTGTATACTTAAATTTCCTAACCAGAGCCCACTACAAATGTGACCCTGTTTTCAATATGAATGAATGTTGAGTGATGTGTACATTTCAATATGAATGAATGTTAGTGATGTATATGTTGTTGAGATTAAGGGATTTCTCCTTGCCCTGGTGCAAATTCTTATATATAAATTATATATTTACAGTACATGCTTTTAAAAATTATTAGTTTAGATGCTGCCTCTTTCCATAAAAGATCTAAGGTAGAGAAGTATTCCGTAAGTTGAGTCCTAATGACTTATTTAGTTTCGGTTTTTTGTGAAAGTGTTTACTGTTATCTTTACTGTCTAGTACATGTTTGAAATTAGCATTATTTAAACTTTTGTTAGTTAGTAACTATGAAGTTGCAAACCTAAAATTTACCAAAATATAAGTTTAAAGGTAACCATAAAATAAATTTCCATCAATGTATTGTAGGTTATTATTTGTTGTCTATAAATAAGTTTTTCTTTCTGCATGCTAGGTATACATAATAGTAATTACAGTGATTTCTACTTTCTCAGGATGTGTCCCTTTTTAATTCCTTTATATTCTACCCAGCTGGGACAATTACTTGGACTGCTGAGTTGCATTCCTAAGATGGGGCCCATATCCATCGACTTTTGATAGGGGCTGGACTTTGAATTTGCTGTTATCCCCAAAGTTCAAATGAACTACGTTTTGTATAATATTTTGTAAAATACCTTTTCTGCATATATACTCAACATAAAAGATATGGAATTCTATCTAATCTTATCTAAGAATACTGTCTTTATTTTAGTGCTATTATTGTAGGCTTCCAGTAGCAAAATTTTATGTAGTTGAAGAATTATTATGGACTGATCACCAAATTCTGTGGTTAATAATAAATAATCACCTTATTAATTTTAACATTGTTTTTTCCTTATTTCTTTCTTTTAGGTATGTATGGTCTGGTTTGTTAGTTGTCCTTGGTATATTTCTCAATGTTTACAGCAAAAATATGGATAAAATAAGACTACCATCACTCTGTGATCTGATAAGCAGATCAGTGGAAGCAAGAAAGTCAAGGACTTTGGCACAAACTGTATAGGCAGTGATTTGTCCTATTTAAAATAGAATTTTAAGGGAACAATCATTAATTAAGGGATTGTTATAAAAACCAAAGGATCTGCAGGTGTGCTATTCATTTGTGGATGGGTTACATATGCAGTGGTTTTGTGGTGTCAGCCTTTCCCTCACTCTTGTTCGACTGGTTTCTGAAGCAAGCACAACAGCCACATCTGGCGCGCCTCACAATAGAACGTCAGTGTGAAGGACTGTCATTCCTAGCAGCTCATTGAGGATTCCACTGGGAATGGACCGTGCTGCAAGACCAATTGGATATAATCATGACATATCAAAGAAATTGATACGTAATAGCGGATTGTTTTGTCTTCATTTCATTTTGGTTGTGTTGTCTAAATTGATTCTCTGTTTATAAGTATAAACTGATGATTTAAACTTTGGAGAGATTAATATTCATTATAAATAAAATTATTCTGTGATTTTTTTAAAGAATGTGTTAATAGATTTTTGTTATAAAGAAGGAAGTGGAGGTTGGAGTAAGGCTTAAAATAAACTTTAAAACTTAGGTTTTTCTTTCATAATTTAAAGTGTCCTAATTAGAGGAAACATGCTTTAAGTTTTATGTAGACTATAAGCAAGACAGTAAAAGCAGCCATCATCCCACGTCACAGAAGTATGTATCACAAGAAAAATTTACTACTGTTTACCAAAGAAGTACTAAAAGAATAATGATTTGGATTTTTTAATTGAAGGGAAAGTAATTGATGTTTTGAAATTATTATAAAATAAAATCCTCCTAGTTTTTCCCATGAAAGAAATTTAACATGGAAGTTTGAAGATGAAGTAGCATAAATTTAAGAAATACAAGTAGATTTAGCAAATTTGGACAATTTTTTATCTCTTTGTCCATTCAGGCTGCTATAATAAAATACCATAAACTGGGTAGCTTATAAACAATAGAAATTTATTTCTCATAGTTTTGGGTGCTGGCAAGTCTAAGAATAAGCTTCTGGCAGATTTGGTATCTGATGAGGGCCTGGTTTCTGGTTCATAGATGATAACTTCTCATTGTGTCTTCATATGGTGGAAAGGGCAAACAAGCTTCCTTGGGTCTATTTTATACGGGCACTAATCCTTTTTATGAGGGCTATGCCCTCATGACCTAATCACCTCCCAAAAGACCTCACGTCCTAATGCAATTAACGTGGCAGTTGGGATTTCAGAGTGTGAATTGCAGGGGGTAAGGAACTGAGGAAGGTAGACACAATGTATGTATTCAGACCATAGCAATGTTGTTTGCATAGTTTTGAGTCTAAACTCAAAGATTTCAGCCCTTCTCATTAACAGTGATTTTTGGAGTTGCTTCCACTGTATTAAAAAAAAAAAAATCCTTTTAATCTTTATTTTCAATGTAAGTAATGTTGGTTTAAAAAGCTTACTATCTGTGTGCTATTGGTGATATGATTTCTATTTTGTGAGTATAATATACTTGGAATATTTAACTTATTATTAAAATTTCATTTTATGCTAATGGTTACTTTAACCCATTATGTACATAGCATATGTGGGTACAACAGAACCCATGGTGATGGCATGGTCTAGCATAAGGCATTCTGTTTTTCATTTGTCTCTTGTGTTAAGATGCTCTTGTTATTTTTTTCCCAACTGGTAATCATTTTCAAATTTTTATATCTTAAGATGGAAAAGATTTGAATTTGAAATTTGTTATGTTGCCTTAAACTCTTTTTTCTTTTTAATTGAAACATAGTTGATTGCACATATCTGTGGGGTGCAGAGTTAAATATCAATACCTGCATGCAATGTGTGATGCTCAAATCAAGATAATGAGCATGTTCAACATTATAGACGGTAATCGTTTTTTCTGGCCCTTCACCAATTCCTCCCTTATTACCCCTTACCCACTTTCCCACCTATGGTACCCTCAGTTCTGTTCTTGCTTTTTGAAAATTCAATGTATTATTGTGATTGTTGTTTCTTTCTTTCAATTTTTTATGTATTTGTTTATTTTTTTAGCTCCCACTTATGAGTTAAGACATGTGGTATTTCTCTTTCATTCCTGGCTTATTTCACTTAGCATAATTTTCTCTAAGTTCATCCATGTTGCTGTGAATGGCAAGATTTTACTATCTTTTGTGGCCAAGGAGTATTCCATTGTGTAAATATACCACATTTTCCTTATCCAGTTCAATGATGGATACTTGGGTTGGTTCCAACTCTTGGCTGTTGTAAATAGAGCTGTGATAAACATAGGAGTGCAGATATCCTTTGGACATGATGATTTCTGTTCCTTTGAGTATATTCCTAAAAGCGTAATTACTGGATCTTATGGCAGTTTTATCTGTAGTTGTTTGAGGAAACTCCATACTGTTTTCCATAATGGCTGAACCAATTTACAGTTCCACCAACAGTGTAAGAAAGTTCCCCTTTCTCTGCATCCTCACCAGCATTTGAAAGAGAGGCCATTCTCCCAAATTCATTCTGTGAGGCCAGCATCACCTTCATACCAAAACCAGACAAAGATACTACAAAAAAAGAAAACTATAAGCCAATATCTTTGATGAACATAGATTCAAAAAACCTCAATAAAATATTAGCAAATAGAATACAGCAATATGTCAAAAAAATTATACACCACAGTCAAGTGGGATTAATCTCATGGATGCAAGGATGGTTCAATATATGCAAGTCAATATCAACAAAATCAAGGACAAAAACCAAATGATTATCTCAATAGGCACAGAATAAACATTTAACAAGATTCAACATTGTTTCATGATAAAGACTCAGCAATTTACATGTAGAAGGAAAATATCTCAACATAATAAAAGCCATATATGACAAGCCCACCACCAGTATCATCATGAATGGGGAAAAACTGAAAGAACGGGAACGAGACAGGATGCCCACACTCACCACTCCTAATTAACATAGTATTGGAAGTACTAGTAGAGCAATCAGGCAAGAGGAAGAAATAAAGGGCATCCAGATTGGAGAAGACAAAGACAAGCTGTTCCTGTTTGCTGATGACATGATCCTATGTACAGAAAAGCCTAAAGACTACAAAGAAATTCTTAGAGGTGATAAACAATTTCGGTAAAGTTGCAGAGTACAAAATCAACACCCAGAAATCAGTAGTGTTTCTATACTCCAATAACAAACTAGCAGAAAAATCAAGAAAGCAAGCCCGTTTATAATAGTCACACTCACACAAAAACAAAATACCTAGGAATAAATTTAACTGAGGAAATGAAAGATCTCTATAATGAGAACTACAAATCACTGTTGAAAAAAATTAAAGAGGACACAAAAATATGGAAAGACATTCCATGCTGTTAAATTGAAAAAAATCAATGTTGTGAAAATGTCCATACCACTGCAAGCGATATACAGATTGAATTGAAACCCCATCAAAATACCAACCTCCACACCAGCATGCAGAGGACACCAAACGTGGAGTCAAGGTACATGATTCACCAGCTGTAAGATTTGATGCCTGCCCTGCTGGGTTTTGGACTTGTTTAGGACCTATTACCTCTTTCTTTTGGCCTATTTCTCCCTTTTTGAATGAGAATATGTACCCTGTTTGTTACACCATTGTATCCTGGAAGTAGATAACTTCCTTTTGATTTCACAGATGGGACTTTGGACTTTTGAGTTGAAACAGGTTAAGACTTTGGGAACAAAATGAATGTATTTACCTGTGAGAAGGACATGAATTTGGGGGACCAGGGTGGAATGCAATGATTGAATTGTGTCTCCCAAATTTCATACATTAGGAGCTTAACCCCCGTTGTAATTGTTAAGGATGGGAAATCCTATTAGGGTAATTGAAAGATAGGGCCTTGAAGAGGTGATTAGATTGTACGCTATGCTGTAATGAATGGGTTAAAAATGGTGGTCACGGATGTGGTTTGGAGGTCTTTAAAAGGAGAGTGAATGAAGAGGTTAGTCTCTCTCTACTCCACCATTTTGCAATGGTGGTGGTCACTGTCACCACCACCAAGGCCTATGTTCCAGCTAGGTTCCCTGAACTTTGGACTTCCCAGCCTCAGAAACCATAAGCAAGAAATTTCATTTTCTTTATAAATCACCCAGATTCAGGAATTTTGTTATAAGCAACAGGAACAGACTAATACAGGTGGTGATTAAGTCATGAGAGTGGAGCCCTCATGAATGGGATTATTACCCATAAAAGATGCCCCAGAGAGCTCTCTTGCTCTCTTTTCACCATATGAAGCTACAATGAGAAGATGGCAATCTGCAACCCAGAAGAAGGTCCTCACCACAACTCAACCATTGCTGGCAGGCTCATCTTTGACTTCTGTTCTCCCGATCTTTGAGAAATAAATTTCTGTTGTTTAAGATACCCAATCTATGGTGCCTTTTTCTCAGCACCGCACTCTCCCGAGTGAGCCATGGGCCGGCCCTGTATGGTGCCTTTTTTATAGCAGCCCAAACTAAGACAAAGAATTTATAAGACATATTTAAATGAACAGGCAAGGATCATTTGATTGAAACAATAATCAAATATAGATAGATGTAATTTTTAAGGCAGTATGTAGACATAAATTGTTTCTTCAGGGGCCGAGCCCGTGGCACACTTGGTAGAGTGCTGCGCTGGCAGCGCGGCGACGCTCCCGCCGCGGGTTCGGATCCTATATAAGACTGACCAGTGCACTCACTGGCTGAGTGCCGGTCACAAAAAAAAAAAAAAAAAATTGTTTCTTCAGATGTGCTTATGTTAGCTGCCAGTCATATAATAGGCACTCAGTAAATATGTGTCATGCAAGACAAATAAATGCACAAAGAATACACTTAGACCAAAAATATACTGGATAGTTAATGTTCTGAAATCTACCATATCATGTTCCCTTTTTTTGGCATAAAATTCCATGCAACAAGATAACAGCATAAGAATCTGTCCAAGTCTTGTTGATCGCTACGTTAAGGTTTGACCTAGAGTTAAGCCAGTCTAGCCATAATTCTCAATAAGGCAATGTTATATAATAAGGAATTTGGCTGACCACTGTCCCTGGTTCCTAGGAGGGAGCCTCTAAATCCTTGGAACTTACCAACTTATAGAAGTGTCTATCTTATTCATGATGGGTTCCTAGATAGTCTTAGGGTTGGGGCTGGCCATGCTGGAAAGAGTAACGACGTGACTGTAGTGTTGAGGCTTTAAGTCATGTAACATCAGCTCAACCTCCAGGGAAAGGAGGGAAGCTGAAGATTAAGTTCAATTGTGTGGCCAATGGCTTAATTAATCATATGGGCTACATAGTGAAACCCCAATAAAAACTCTGTACATGGAGGCTTGGGAGAGCTTCCCTGGTTGGTGAGACATGCCTATGTGCCAGGAGGGTGATGTGTCCTGAGGACACGGAAACTTAGTGTTTGCAACCCTCCCATACCTCGCCCTTATGTGTCTCTTTACGCCAGTCCTGATATTTATAATAAAACTCTAATAGAAAGTATAGCCACTTTCTTAAGTTCAGTAAGTCTAGTGAATTATTGAACCTGAGAAATAGTAGCAACCCCTGAATTTGTAGCCAGTTAGTCAGAAGTGGGAGTCGCCTGGGGACCCCGAAGCTTGCAACTGGTGTCTGAATTGAAGGCAGTCTTGTGGAGACTGTTTGCTTCACCTGTGACATTTGACTTAACTCTGGGTAGTTAGGATCAGAATTGCACTGCATACTTCATGCTTGTTAACAATCGTTTTTAAATAACCATTAACATTCTCTGGGCTGTTACCTAATGCTGTTAATTTTCCCAAGTAATTTTTATCTTAAACCCACTTTACATTCTAGATTCTTCCTTGGTCAAGGAGCGTAGCATTCTAGTAAAATTTGAGCATGGTAATGGACCAGTAATACAGCTTAGTGTACTGAAAATATTTATGCATTGCAAAATCACGTCTGTTCTTTAAACTACCTGGTTATCAAAGAATCAGGTTATATATCGACACAAAACCTTTGCTGTGTGCTTCCTTCCTAATTAAGCACTTGACAAGTTTTCCTTATTATGTGTTTGAGCAAAAACATTTTATACTTATTTTCCTTTTCATTGGTCCCTATTGAATGTTTTTATACAGGCATACCTTGTTTTATTGCACTGCACTTTATTGAGCTTCCCAGATACTGCATGTTTTACAAAGTGAAGGTTTGTGGCAACCAGCATCAAGCAAGTCTGTTAGCACCATTTTTCCAACAGCATGTGCTCACTTCATGTCTCTGTCACATTTTGGTAATTCTCACAATATGTCAAGGTTTTTCATTGTTATTATATCTATTATGGTGATCTGTGATCAGTGATTTTCAATGTTACTGTAATTGTTTTGGGGCACTGCAAACTGTGCCCATATATGACAGCAAACTGAATCAATAAACATTGTACGTGTTCTGATTGCTCCACTGACCAGCATTTCCCCATTCTCTCCCTCCCCTCAGGCCACCCTTTCACACTTAAAGGCCATTGTATTAATTGGCCTAATTTCAATATTGTTGTGTAGCATTGTATTAATTGTCCTACTTTCAACAATATTGTGTATCACAATTAATACAATGGCCTGTACATGTCCAAGTGAAAGGAAGTGTCAGTCGGCAAACTTCATTGTCTTTTTTAAGAAATTGCCATAGCCACCCTGACCTTCAACTAGCACAACCCTGGGTAGTCAGCAGCCAGCAACATCAAGGCAAGATCCTCCACCAGCAAAAAAATTACAACTCGCTGGAGGCTCAGATGACTATTAGCATTTTTGAGCAGTAAAGATTTTTAATTAAGGCGTGTACAATTTTTTTTAGATATAATGCTATTGCACACTTAATAGACTACACTGTAGTGTAAACATAATTTTTAATGCACTAGGAAGTCAAAATATTTGTGTGACTCACTTTATTGCAGTATTTGCATTATTGTAGTGATCTGGAACGGAACCTGCAATATCTCCGAGGTATGACTATACTTGCCAGTTGAGCCAATCATCTTAATTTAACCTTTGTTAACAGGTAATGTAGCATCATTGCTACATGACTGCTCTATTGTTATTATTGCATCATTCATCATCCTCACTGGATCAAATATGAGCCAAGCATTTAGCTGGATGCTGAGGATGCAAAAAATAGTAAAACTTCAGCCCCACTCAGGAGGAACTTCTAGACTAGAGAAGATTTGCTGTGATTGCTATATAAAAAATACTTAAGCTTATGCTGGTTTCCTGGCAGTCACGGAGTACCACATTAGCCCTAAGTTTTCAGAATATTCCCGCACTGTGGTAGTGCTTCTGAAACTTCAACGTGCATATGAACCACCTGAGAATCTTCTTTAAAAAGAGGATTTTAATTCAGCAGGGTTGAGGTAGGGCCTGAGATTCTGCTCCAACAAGCTCTCAAGGTATGCTGATCCTTTTGATCCATTAACCAGAGTTGGAGTATTGAGGGTGTATCTTACAAACCTGCACGTTTTCAATATCTTAATTTAGTGGACATCTTAAATTATCTGGATAATTTTCACCTCGTTTTCTTCCATTTGCTTTTTAAACTTCCCATTCTGTTTAACATCTCTAAGTTTCTTTGTTAAAACTGAACAGAAATCTTATATTGAAGAGATGCTGGCAGAAGTGAAAAGAGTTCTTAACTCATTGTAGGTGTTTGACAGATTTCATATTCATTACTTTCTCCATAAATGTTACCTTTTTTTCAATCTTCACAAAAGTAAGATAAACCCATAATTACCTCCCAGTCATGGTCTGTTGTTGTAATTTCATGGCATGTAGTTAGGATACTTTTTAAGTTATTTTATAGTGACATTATGAAGAAGATGTTCACTTCCATGATCTACTGCTGTTTTGGAATGAATTGTGTATTACAGAGGGTTAGGGAAGTAGGTCTTAACACGTCAGGGATTCTTCTGAGACTTTAATCACAAAATGTTTTTATTAAATATCTTAATCCAATGATAACCCAAAATTTCTAAAACATAATTAATTAGACCATTTTAATCGGTTTTAACACAATTGATAAGATTCAAATAGATAAAGAAATGTGAATAACTATTCACGATGGACAATGATAGCAATAAGACTTTGGAAAAAAATTCATTAATGTATATTTTAATTTTAATTGTGTGGAATATTTTTTGTATATATAACCAGAGAAGATTCATATAGGCAAGTAATATTTTCTTCAGTTTTTAACCACGTTTTAATTGATGATGATGGTCTACATATCTGTGTTAAGCAACACAAAATTACAAAATCTCAGGACTGGATGTTTGGACACCTGTCATTAAAAGACAATCAAAATGTCTGCTCTTAAAAAGACTTGATCTAATAGGGTGGGGGGAAATTGATTGTAAAATGTCTACAAAACATAGCCAGTTTGAGTCATCCATAGCCAGTTGGAGTGAAATAGATGTCTATCTTTAAACAACTAGGAATTATTGCTCAATTCAGGAAAAGTATAGAATCAGAAGAGTGCTGCAGCGTTGTTGACACAAGGTGGTTGATTAGACCTAACCAGGTCTATGTAAGAATGGTAAGATCCACAGGCAATTAGTCATACACTGAATAAAGAGATTTATTGCTTTAAATGTCCTGGCTATTTGGTAAATTCTGCAAATTAATCTAACTATTACATATTTAATTATTGTTTACTCATTTCTTAGCAGGTTGCCCTTCTCATAAAACTGAAGGATGGGTAACAGTCTTTTATTTTGTAATTCTGAGGGCTTGTCCGTGTAGAGATTCTAAGAACATCTATAATAGTTTGATTATTCTTTTTGTTTGTTTGTTTACTTCTGGGACTCCTGTGTTGGCAATTATACTTTTATCTACATATCCCTGAGCTATTTAGTGGTTTCCATCTCCACTGGTTGTTGCTGCTTCTGGGACAGTTTTTCAGTCTGATCTTTCAGCACAGTAATCTGTTCTTCATTTATTCAACCTACTTATCCTATTCATTGTGGTGGTGTTTTTTCCTGTATTTCAACTGTTTTATATTCATACCTAATGTTTCCACTTGGATTTTTTAAATGATTTCTTGGTTTTGCTTTATGTTATCAGTATTTTTCCTCATTTCCTTATACTTATCATGGTTATTTTAAATTCCTGAGCTCTCTGTTCTTGTCATTCTGTTTCTAGTGGCAGATGTCTTTCAGTTAGTTGTCTTTCTTTTACAGTAATTATAATCCTTAACATAGCACTTAGCTGTTTCCCTCCAACCTTTCTTCTCACTGCCTTCTGCACCTTGCTCCTCCTCCTTCTCTAGTCCCTACGCCAAGGTTATGACAGCCTCAGTCTCCCAGAATATCTCACTTTTTGATATTGTTTGGTTTTTTCACAGAATCCACCACCCACCTGTCTGTCAGAATCGATCTCAATCTCTGTATCTCTCTTTCTGTCTCTCTCCTAGTTTCTCCTGGACTATTTTGGGCAAAGCCCGAAGCCTGTGCTAGCTCACCACTTTGATAGGAGCCAAGACTTTAAAAAGGGAAGTTTTCCCAGCTCTTTGTCTTAGTGGTTCATTCTAATGATTCTTGGATTTGTCATTCTCATACATGTAAATGATAGTTTGCTTGCTGCTATTTCGATTCAATTTATTTTAGAAAAAATTGGTTCATTTACCAATTTAAATTGGTAAAATTCAAATTTAGGCAGTAAGATTTGTCATGTTTTACAATTCTTCTGGGAGAATAAGTGATGGAAGTATAAAATAGAAGTCAGTCCTAACAATAAATAGAAAGTTATGTTTCATGTGATGTCTAATTAGATAAGATTGCTTTTAATACATGTGCATAATTCTTTGAGATTGGAAAACTACTTCATCTTAAAGCTTTGATATTTTGAGATGATACCAATTCATACACCTTGTGAGATTCCCCAATTCTGCTATTGTCTGGTGCACATCATTTTTACAAAATCCTCTGTAACTGTCAGGGAATTTGTATTTTGCAGACATGGAAATAGGCTTCAGGAAGACAGATGCTGTGCCAAAGGTTCACATGTAGTAAATGGCAGAATGGACCTAATCAGTGTCTTTTACTCTGGATCCTAAAGTGTATCTGATAACCCACCATTTCTGAATCCCTGTGCTTTCCAGCCACTGCACCACCAAGTTAGGATTGGCATCCTCTCCTGCTATTTGTGTCCCCCCAAAAGACGTAACATTGCCTTCCTTCGCTGGCTCACTTAAACTGAGGGAAACTTTTTCCAAGGAAGGACTTTGTGGACAATCCTGCTAGTGTACCTATTAACACATTTAAGGAGATTGGCTTCCTCAGCCAGGCTTTAGAAGATTGCATATGCAGTGGTGAAAGAAGAAGGGATTATCTGCCTGCTGTTCCTGATCAGCCAAATCCACCTGTGCGTGAGTGAGATAGCCTATTTTACAGGTAGGCACTTCGAGTGGTCTATTAGCAGGTAATGCAGCAACCACAGAGAGAGGTGTTTAGGGGCAACTGGGAGTAGAAGATAGAATCAAAGGACCAATCAGGATCTGAGTTTCAATTGAGGTGAGGTACGGAGCAAAGAGCCAAGGCAAAGAAGGTGCCATGAAGACAAAGAAGGTGTCACTGGAAATAGAATATAAGGCAGAAACTTAATCATAAGGAGAGAAAATAGAGAATGTGGACTCAAAGTCAGAGGAGAACCAAGGAGAATCAGCCTTGCTAAGCTATAAACTCCAAGGTCTTTCTGTTTCCCACAGCAAGAGATCCTGAAGGGGCAGGGATTAAATGTAATTAACAATGGAAATTTTAAAAATAAGGGACGTAAGAGCCAGATTAGAAGTTATACGTAATGATTTTATGTGACTCTCCTGTGTTAGCTGGAAACATTGTTACCACAGTAAGAAAGGGGAGAATCTAGAATTAGGAAGCTATACTTCTGAATTATTGTCAATAATGTGATGAGATCTAGCATAAATTGCTTGATTTTATTATGCTTCATTCACCACATTGAAAGAAGGGATTTAAAACAACCCTCTCCATAGAATTACGTTTACTTCTTTACGATAGCTTTGTTAATAAGTGGTATATAATTTGAAATTATAATATTCAAAACTCGTATCCTGAGCTTTTCTAAGCATACAACTTCAATAGTATTATGATTTGACTATTATCTTCCAAATAGACATGACTATTCAAATGAAGTGGCTATAATGTTAGAAGGCTTTATTTATTATGACTGTATGAACAGACTTTTCCCAGACAGCAGAGTATGATCATAAATGGTTCAGCTCTATTTCTATAAAGTGAAAACACAAGTTCACTCAAATTAATAGTTCCAAATGAACTGACTATTCAAAAAGGTTAATAATAACAAACCATGGGCCCACATGACCCCTTCACTGAAAAGTATGAATTATCCACAATTATAACAACCACTGAGAAAATAGTAAGCTTTCCTTTTTTTTTTTTTTTTTTTTTCTTAGTGATATCCATTGACCAAATATGTATTGAGCAATTTGCAAGGCTCTTTGGAAATACACACACATAAACATACACACCATCATAGCTCCTTAACTCAATTAGCTTAGTGAAAAGAGAAGCAGGCATAGAGTTATGGTACAATAATTTCTACTATGTGAATATGTATGAAGTGTAATAGAAGTGTTCAGAAAGACTTTTTCCAAGAGATAGCATTTAAACAAGTCTAGGTGAGAAATTATGAGGACCTAAGTAAGCACTCAGGCATTGGGGCTACAGAGCATGGAACCAATAATAGAGATATCTAGTAGGTGATTAATAAGGGGGCATGGGAGAAGGGAAACGTTTCAGGATTACTTGTGGTTCTGTTATGAATGTTATTTGCTGAGATAAGCAATTCCAGAGAAAGAGTATATATAGGGTGAAGTTGAAGTATAGTTTTGGACATGACTGAGCTTAAAGTCTTGCATTTGGAACCTCCAGATGAACAATTTCAGAAGGCAGTGAGAGTATGTAGTTCCAGAGGTCTGGGGATCTGGATTTGGGAGTCATTAGTATGGTAACAGTTAAAGTAGTGAGCATGAGTAAGCTTTCCAGTAGATTTTTTTTTAAGTGAAGAGAGTGCTTACAGAGACTTGAGAAACACTGACATTTAATGGTGGACAAAGCAAGAGGGACCTGCAAATAGATTGAAAATGAGTGGGCAGAGGAGTAGGCGGAGAGCACGATCTCAAGGAAGCCAAAAGAAGGAGACACAGGGTCAAAAGGAGTAAGTGGTCAGCTCTGTTTTTGAGATAATTGAAAAATTTTCAAAACATGATCAGCCATAAGATGGATTTTAAAAAATTAAATTCCTTTATTGACACTATATTCTTCATAAGGCAAAAATGAAATATTTACCATATTCCAAATTTTTCTTTAATCACAAAATATAATTTTTTGAAGAAAATAAAATTGTATTTTATACTTTATATTAATCATGTTTAAGTGCAGGCTATTTTAAAAGCATATAGACTTTCCATACAAATAGACCTAATTTAAATTACGGCTTCACAATTAATCTTGACTAAATTATTTACCTTCTCATTTTCTTTATCAAGAAAAAATGGAATTAGCACATCTTTGCAAGGTGATTTTGAAGCTCGAACAAAATAATTCACAGAAAAAAAAACCCATTTTCCATACATGATTATTGTTTTAAGTATCTATTTTGAGAAGTTAAGAAAATATTCAGCAAATGAAGACCAAAGAAAGTAGAAAGAAGTATACAATAAGATGAGAAATTAATGAAATAATAAATAAAATATAACATAGAAAATATTAAGACAGAAGTTGATTATTTTTAAAACTATTAAAATTAATAAACTTCTAGCTTATCTGACCAAGAAATTTAAAAGATACAAATAAGCAATATTTTAAATGAAAAAGGGAATATTACTATATATCCTACACACATTTAATAAAAATAAGAGTGTTTTGAAGCCCTTTATGCCAATAAATTTGAAAGTTTAGATGAAAGAGACAAATTTCTATGAAAATACAGTCTACCAAAACTGACATAGAAGAAAAAAACATGAATAGTTCTGTATCTTTTTTTTTTTTTAAGGTAAATGTATCTAATTAAAAGCCTTCCCACAAAGAAAACTCCAGGCCCGAAGTCTTTCCCAGTGAACTCTAACAAACGTTTAAAAAAAAGAAACACCAATCCTACAAAAACCTTTCTGGAGAGTACAAAAAAGATGAACCTTTCCCAATTCTTTTATGAGGTTAATATGATCTTGAAAACAAAACCTGACCAGGACGTTATGAAAAAGGAAAATTGCTGGCCAGTCCCCCTCATGAATGTAAACACAAATATCCTAATGAAATATTTACCAAGTTCAGTGATACATAAAAAGCATAATTTATCATTACCAAGTTGAAGTTCTTTCAACAACCAAGCAGGCTTAACATTTGAAAATCGGTTGATGTAATTCACCCCATTAATAGAATAAAAGAAAAAAGTATATGATCATCTCAATAGATGCATAAAAACTACTTGATAAAATTGAGTATCAATTCTTGATACATATCCTTAGCAAACAAATAATAGATAACAAAGTACCTACAAAAACAAACAAAAAAACCCAACTTCAAGCATAATACTTAATGGCAAATTGCTGAATGTATTTACTTTGATTTTAGGAATACATGAGATTCCTACTATTTGTTTCTATCTACACCTTTTCAAAATTGCACTGGAGTCTGTGGCCAATACAGAAAAAGCAAGAAGGGCCGGCCCCGTGGCGCACTCAGGAGAGTGCAGTGCTTGGGAGCGCAGCGACGCTCCCACCGCAGGTTCAGATCCCATATAGGACTGGCCAGTGCACTCACTGGCTGAGTGCCGGTCACGAAAAAGACAAAAAAAAAAAAAGAAAAAGCAAGAAGAGGAAATAAAAACTATAGGTAAAAAAACTGTTTTTATTCACAATAGTTCATAATAGTTTGTAGTTTAAGTTTTGTGTCTGTGCAATTGTATTAGTCTGTTTCTGTTGCTTATAACAAAATACACAGAACTGAGTTTTTTATGATGAAAATGAAATGTATTACATATATTGCCTACAGCTTTGAAGGCTAGGAAATCCAAAGTCCAAGCAACACATCTGGTGCGGGTTTTGTTGGCGGTGACAGTGACCCAGGAGTCTCACATGACAGAAATGGTGGAGCAGAGAGAGAGAACTTCTTATATGCTCTTCTTTTAAAGCCCCTAGAACCATGCCCTGATCACAATTATTAATCCATTCACTATAGCATGGTCCTACAATGTCATCACTTCTTCAAGGCCCCACCTTTCAATTACCATAATAGGATCTCTCACTGTCAACTGTTACAGTGGAGATTTAAGTGAGGTTGCGGGGGACATCCAATCTACAGCAATTAAGAGGATTTGGCAAAGTCTCCAGATACAAGGTCAATATGCAAAAAAAAAAAGTCAATTTTACTTCTATATACCAGCAAAAATCAATTAGAAAAATTAAATTTTAAAAATGATTCTAAAGACTTCTGAGAAGATGGTGGACTAGAGGTGCCCAGGAGCATTCCTCCTGTAGAAGAAGATCAAAATGGGCCCTCTGCCACTGCTGCCAAAGTCACCAGAGCCATTGTCTGGTCCCAGAACCATTGCCCATTGCAGAATAGCTCCCCACAGAGCAGCAGTCCTGTGAGTGGCCCATCCCTGCAGCTGTGGACTCCACAGATGTGAGAGAGGCTGTTGCAGCCGCCAGCACTGCAGCTGCCACCACAAGTTAAACCCATTGTTGCCAAGGACACCACAGATGTGACAGAGGCAATTGCAGCCACTGACACTGCTGCCACTGCTGCCACCACCACGAACTAACCCCACTGCCACTATGGACACCACAGATTGAAGGAGGCAGTTGCAGCCACCAGCACCACTGCTGCCACAACAAAGTAACCCTACTGCCACCAAGGACACTGCAGGTGCCAGGGAGGCAGTTGGAGCCACCATAACCACTGCAGCCCCTACAAGGTGACCCTGCTGCCTCTAAGAACACTGCAGACACCAGGGAGGGAGTTGCTGCTACCACAGACACCACAAACACCAGGAAGGCCGTTGCAGCCCACAGCGCTACTGCCACCCCCAGTGCCACTGCTGCCCTACTTCCACTGCGGACACTGTAGCTGAATGGGCCATCACTGCAGTCCCCACAGCTAAGCAGGCAGCTTCTGCAACTGCCACTACAGCAGTTGATGCTAACACCGGTGCTGCTAAGCAGCCACCATCATTATGCAAGCAGCCACCAAAGCTGGAGCCATGGCTGCCATGTGGGCAGCCTGCGAAAGCCACCACCACAACCATGATCACCACAATGGTGGCCTGTTACCACAACAGCAGCCACTGCCACTGTACAGGTGGATTGCTAACCACTTGACTGCATTGACACTAAAAGGGTCACCAGTGGAGACCAGGAAAGGAGAGTAATAGAAGAAGCAACTGCTCTACCAGATGACCAGACATCAAAGTAGAGATAACTAGAAATAGAAAAAAGCCAGAAAATATGAGTCTACCAAAGGAACACAATAACTCTCAAGAACTAGACTCAATAGAGCAAGAAACCCTAGAAATGACTGAAAAGGAATTAGGCCTAAAGGAAACTCAATGAGATGCAAGAAGATGGGAGTTAGGCAACACATGGAACTGAGTAAAACTATCCAGTATAAGAAGGAGGAAATTTACAAAGAGATTAATACTTTTAGAAAGAATGTAGCATAGCTCATGGAACCAAATGAGTCATTCAATGAAATAAAAAAAAAAAACCCCACAACTGAGAGTTTCTAGCAGCAGCTAGAGCAAGCAGAATTTCTGATCTTGAAGACAGTCTCTTTGAATTAACTCAGGCAAACAAAAGAAAAAAAATTTTTTTAAGTGAAGAAAATCTGAGAGAGACAGCAGACCACCTTATGTGCACAAACATCCAAATCATGGGTGTATCTGATGGGGAGGAGAAAAGAAAAGGCATGATAATGGATTTAGTGAAATAATAGAAGAAAACTTCTGAGGTATAGCAAGAGACACGAACCCTCAGATTCAGGAAGATCAAAGATTCCTAAGCAGATTCATTCCAAATAGGTCCTCTCTGAGATCTTATAGTCAAACTGGCAAAACCCAAAGATAAAGAGAAAAATCCTAAAAGGATTTTCCAGCAAGAGGAAAATGTCAAGTCATATATAAGGGAGTCTCCATCAGACTAAGAGCAGACTTCTCAACAGAAACTCTACAGGCCAGAAGTGGATGATATAATTTATTCAAAGTACTAAAACTAAACAAAAATAAACAAACAAAAAAACCCCTGCCAGCCAAGAATACTATACCCAGCAAGGCTATCTTTCAGAAATGAATAAATAGTGTATTTCCCAGACAAACAAAAACTGTAGGGGTTCATCACCACATAACCAGTCCTACAAGAAATCCTCAAGGGAGTCCTACATCTGGAATCCAAAAGAACGATAATCACTACCATGAATGTACAAGAAAGAACAAAACCCACTGGTAGAACAGAAATGCAAATAAGAAAGACACACTGTTTCTTACCACCTCAAAAACCAACAAACACTGAAGACAAACAATAAAAGAGAAAGAAAGAAACAAAAGACATTTAAAACATCCACATGAAAACTGATAAAACTCCAGGAGTAAGACAATACCTTTCAGTACCAACCCTAATATAAATGAATTAAATTCCCCTCTCAAAAGACACAGACTGGCTGATTGGATTAAAAAGCTAGACCCAACTAGATGCTGTCTATGAGACTCGCCTCACCTGTAAAGACAGACACAGACTAAGAGTGAAGGGATGCAAAAAAGATATACCATGCAAATGTAAATCAAAAGCAAGCAGGAGTAGCTATCCTTACATTGGATAAAAAAGACTTTAAACTAAAAACTATAAAAAGAGGCAATGAAGGCCAATATATAATGATAAAGGGATCTATCCAGCAAAAAGACATAAGAAGTACAAATATACATGCACCAGACATCAGAGCACCCAGGTATATACCGCAAACACTATTAGCCCTATGGAAAGAAATAGACCAAGTACAAAAACAATTGTGGACCTGAACACTCCTTTTTCAACATTGGACAGATCATCTAGGCAACAAATCAACAGAGAAACACAGGATTTAAGCCACACTATAGGCCAATTGGATCTGGCAGATATCTACAACACATTTCATGCAGCAACCACAGAATATACATTCTTCTCATCAGCACATGGAACATTCTCCAGGATAGACCACATCTTAGGTCACAAATCAAGTCTCAACAAATTTTTAAAAATTGAAATCATTTCAAGTATATTTTCAGATCACAGCAGATTAAAACTATAAATCAATAACAAGCAAAACTCTGGAAACCAGACAAACATGGAAATTAAACAACATGCCCCTGTACAATGGGTCCAAGAATAAATTAAACAGGAAATCAAAAAAATTCTCAAAACTAATGGAAATAAAGACACATCTGACCAAAACCTGTGGGATGCTAAGAGAGAATTTTATTGCAATAAATTCTTACATCAAAAGAATAGAAAGATTTCAAATAAGCAACCTAATGCTACACTTCAAAAAACTAAAAAAAAAGAACAATGCAATCCCAAAATTAGTAGATAAAAAATAATTAAGATCAGAGCAGAACTAAATGAAATAACCTAAAAAATGATAAAGAATATCAGTGAAAAAAAAAATTGGTAAGAAGATAAACAAAATAGCAAACAATTAGCAAGGCTAATTAAAGAAAGAAGAGAGAAGACCCAAATAACAAAAATCAGAAATGAAAAAGGAGATATTAAAACTGATACCACAGATATACAAATAATCATTAGAGACTAGCAAAAACCACTATATGCCAACAAATTTGAAAACTTGGAGGAAATGGATAAATTTCTGGACACATACAAACTACCAAGACTGTACCCAGAAGAAACAGAAAACCTGAACAAAACCAATAACAAGCAATGAGATTGAAGCAGTCTCCCAACAAAGAAAAGCTCAGGACAGGGTGACTTTACTGCTGAATTCTCCCCCCAAAAAATTAATACCAATTCTCTTCAAACTATTCCAAAAAATTAAAACATAGGACATTCTCCTAAACTCATTCTATGAGACCAGCATCACCCTCATACCAAAACAGACACAGATACAGCAACAAAAAAGAAAGGATACAATAGGCCAATATCTCTGATGAACACAGATACAAAAATCCTCAATGAAATATTAACAAATAGAATACAGCAACACATCAAAAAATTGTACACCTCAATCAAAGAGGATTCATCACAGAGATGTAAGGATGGTTCAATATATGCAAGTTAATCAATGTGGTACATCACATTAACAAAATGAAGGACAAAAACATATGATTATCTCAACAGATGCAGAAAAGGCATTTGACAAAATTCAACATCCCTTCATGAAAAAGACTCGCAGCAAATTAGGTATAGGAGGAAAGTATCTCAACACAGTCAAAGCAATATACACAAACCCACCTCCAATATCATCCTGAATGGGGGAAAATGAAAGCTTTTCCCTTATAAACGGGAACAAGACAAGGATGCCCTCTCTCACCACTCCTATTTAACGTAGTATTTAAAGTACTAGTTAGAGAAATCAGGCAAGAGAAAGAAATAAAGGGCATCCAGATTGGAAAAGATGAAGTCAAACTGTCCCTGTTTGCAGATGACAAGATCCTATATATAGAAAAACCTAAAAACTTTACAAAAAAAAATTTCTTAGAGTTGATAAACAATTACAGTAAAGTTGCAGGATACAAAATCAACACCCCAAAATCAGTAGCATTTTTATACTCCAACAACAAACTAGCAGAAAAAGAAATCAAGAAAGCAAGCCCATTTAAAATAGTCACTAAAAAAATGAAATACCTAGGAAGAAATTTAAGCAAGGAAGTGAAAGATTGCTACAATGAGAACTACAAATTACTGTTGAAAGAAGTGAAAGAGGACACAAAGATGGAAAGACATTCCATGCTCTTGGATTGGAAGAATTAACATTGTGAAAATGTGCATACTACCAAAGTGATCTACAGTTTCAGTGCAATCCACATCAAAATACCAAAGACATTATTCACAGCTATAGAAGAAATAATCCTAACATTCATATGGAACAATAAAACAAAAAACCCAAATAGACAAAGCAATCCTGAGGGGAAAAAAAAATCATGGAGGCATAACACTTACCTGATTTCAAATTATACTACAGAGCTATAGTAATAAAACAGCATGGTACTGGCATAAAAACAGACACTAGGACCAATGAAACAGAATAGAGAACCCAGAAATCAACCCACAAACTTAAAGCCAGCTGATCTTTGACAAAGGCACCAAGTACATACATTGGGGAAAAGACTGCCTCTTCAGTAAATAGTGCTAATAAAACTGGACATCCGTGTGTAGAAGAATGACACTAGACCTGTTCTTTTCACCATGTACCAAATCAACTCAATATGGATTCAAGTTTTAAATATAAGACTTGAAAATATAAAACTCCTAAAAGAAAACATATGGGAAACACTTCAGGAAGTAGGACTGGGCTAAGACTTTACAAATATGACCCAAAAAGCATAGGCAACAGAAGGAAAAAATAAACAAATGGGATTATATCAAACTAAAAAGTTTCTGCACAGGAGAAGAAACAGTAGATTGAAAAGACAACCTACAGAATGGGAGAAAGTACTTGAAAACTATGCATCTGATAAACGATTAATATCCAGAATATACAAGGAACTCAAACAACTTAACAATAAAAAAATGAATAAAAAATGATAAAAAGGAGATGAGTAGGCATTTCTCAAAGGGAGATATACAAATGGCCAACAGACACATGAAAAAATGCTCAAATCACTAAGCATCAGGGAAATGCGAATCCAAACCGCATTGAGACATCATCTCATCCCAGTTAGACTGACTATTATCAAAAAGACGGAGAATAACAAATGCTGGTGAGGATGTGGGGAAAGGGGAACACTTACTTCTACACTGTTGGTGGGGCTGTAAATTAGTGCAGCCATTATGTAAAACAGTGTGGAGTTTCCTCAAACAACTGCAGATTGAACTGCCATACAATTCAGCAATTCCACTGCTGGGTATATACCCAAAGGAGTGGAAATCATCACGGTGAAGGGACACCTGCACTCCCGTTTATCGCAGCTCTATTTACGACAGCCAAGAGCTGGAGCCAACCTAAGTGTCTGGCATCGGATACCTGGATAAGGAAAATGTGGTATATACACAGTGGCATACTACTTTGCCATAAAAAAGAATGAAATACTGCCAATCGCAGCAACATGGATGAGCTTAGAGAAAATTAAGTGAAATAAGCCAGGCACAGAAAGACATACCGTATGTCCTCACTCACAAGTGGGAGCTAAAAAGTAAACAAATTTTTAAAAACAAAGAAAGATATAACAATCATAATTAATACATTGAACTTTCAAAATGAGAGGACAGAACTGAGGTTACCAGAGGTGGGAAAGGAGTTTGGGTTGGTAAGGGAGGAATTGATAAAGAGGCATGAAAAACATTTACATTATATAATGCTGAATATACTAAATATCCTAATTTGAGCATCACATATTGCACACAGGTATTGATACTCGGCTCTGTACCCCACAGATATGTCAAATACCATGAAATTCTTTGGGATAAATGTAAGATATGCAAGATCTCTATCAGAAAGCTATAAATCATGGAGCAAAATGAAAGAATATCTATGTAAATGAAGGGATATCATGCTCATGTATTGGCAGATACTATATTGTAAATTTTCATTTCCCAAATGATTTGTGGATTCAAATCAATTCCTGCATGCCTGTGTTTCTGTGTGTATGTGTAAAAATCAACAAGTTGGTTCTAAAATTTATAAGGAAATGCAAAGGGCCAAAATAGCCAATGGTCTCTTGAGAAGAACAAAGTGGTGGGGGCATGTGCTCCACCAGATATCAAGACTTGTCACAAAGCTACAGTAATGAATGCAGTGCACTATAGGGCAAGAAGAGACAAATAGACTACCGGAATAGCTTAGAAAGCTCAAAGATAAATGCACGTACACAAAGATATTTAGTTTACCTCAAAGATGGGACTACAGATCATTGAGGAAACTTTTTTTTTTTTCCAATAAATGAGCTGGATTAGACACAAAAACTATGAAACTTGGCCTAAACTTATAAATTAAACATTGAAGTGGACAGTGGTTTTTTGAAGGTATGAAAGGCAAAACAGAAACTTTGTGGGAAAGAGAAGAATTTTTAAAGAGGACACAAAAAGCATTAAGGAATAAAGGAGAAGATTGGAAGTATATTACATTGAGCATTAATAAATCCATCAAATCATGATAAAATATCAGCAAAGTTCAAATTGAGGTTCATTCTGCTAAATGCCTGACCAAGGCCATAAGAAACATCAACTGAGAAATGCCCACAGATTAGAAGAGACTCAGGAGACATGACAACTAAATGCATCATGGTATCCTGGATTGGATCCTGGAACTGAAAAAGAACAATAGTGGAAAACTGTTAAAATCTGAATCAACTCTGTGGTTTACTTAACAGTATCATACCAGTTTAATTTTGCAGCTTGATAAGTGTTAGATATGTTTGATAAATGGTTATGCAATATGTTAATACTAGCAGAGGCAGGATGAAGGGTATATGGGAGTTCTTTGTACTCATTTCTACTCTTCTGTGAATCTGCAAATCAAAATAAAATTTTTCAAAAATTTAAAAATTATATTCATCAAAATATATCATTAAGAAAGTAAAAAAGCAAGCCAGGAGTGGAGAAGAAATTTACCATACGTATAACCAAAATGAGCTTGTATCTAGAATATAGAAAAAGCCCCTAAAAATCAATAAGAAAAAGGACAGCCTAATACAAAAGTTGGGAAGAGACTTGAGGTATTTTACAAAAGAGGATACCCTAATAGCCATAAACAATGAAAAGGTGCTCAACCTAACTAGTCATCAAGGAAAATCAAATTGAATTCTAAGTGAAAGTCTACTACAACCTTATCAGAAAGGCTAAAATGGAAAAGATTGGAGCTAGTAAATATTGACAACCATCTGGAGGAGGAATTCTCATATGCCAATGGTAGAAGCATGAAATGATATAGTCACTTCAGAAAACTATTTGGTATTATCTACCAAATTTGAATGCATATCTGATGACCCAGAAATTACACTCATAGGCACATGTAACAGAAAAGTGTGCACTGTATATCAAAAGACACAAGAATATTCATAAAAGAAAAAACTGCAAGTCACCCGGATACAGTATCCACCTACAGTAAAATGTGTAAATAAAAAAAAAAAAGAAGAAAGTGTGGTATATACACAACCAATGCAGTGGCTACCTAGAGGTGGCAGTGGTCCAGTCAAAGCAAAAGCAGAGTGACCAGTCAAGAGCAAGTGTCGTCGCAACAGTTTTTGGGGATGCTCAAGGCATTTTGCTTGTTGACTTTCTGGAGGGCCAAAGAACAGTAACTTCTGCTTATTATGAGAGTGTTTGGAGAAAGTTAGCTAAAGATTTAGCAGAATAATGCCCAGGAAAGCTTCCCCAGGGAGTCCTACTCCACCACGACAATGCATCAAACAATTTCTCTCAAAAAAAAGGGCAATTTTGTGAGAGTTTCTATGGGAAGTTATTAGGCATCCTGTTGGGAAAAATGCTGAAATAATATTCTCATAAGTGTGCTTTGTTCTTGAAGTAATATCTTGTCCTTGAAACTATGTTTGCTTGCTCCACTAGCCTGGCTAGTAATCACTGCTTGTATTTTTGGCTTTTGTAACAAGAAGTCGCTTATCTGCACAGACTGCTGGCCTAGTGAATGCTGAGAAAAAGAAAAAAAAATGTGTAAAAGCCCTGGAAGAGTCCACTTATAAAAACTGTGTGAGATCTGAGCTCAGGGTCCAGATTTTTCAGGCAGTAGCCTGTCTGGACCCACCGGCTTCATAAACTCCTCACTGTGTCCAATCCTCTTGAATGTTCAACACTTCCTTACTGAGTCCGTTTCTACAACAGTCCAACTTATAGGCCTGATTTGGCTCCTTCTGACATCTTTTTGTTTCCCATTCCTAAAATATCTTTAAAGGGCACCCGTTTTTCTTCACTTACTAATGTAAAAGAAGATGACATGGATATGGTTAAATTCCCAGAACGCTCAATTCTTTAGGGAGGAACTAGATGGTTGGTGTAATCCCTTACAAAAGTGTCTTGAACTTGATGGAGCTCAGGTTGAGAAATAAAGTTTTTATGTTTTATTTTTATCTTACCATTTTTTTCACAAACTTTTTGAAGTCCACTTGTACATATAATGTAATAGATAAGAAAGATTTACCACAACTCATAGCAGCAAGAATAAATTTCACATACATATTGTCACATGAAAGCATAGATACAAAAGACTATAAACTGTATGATTCTGTTTATATAAAGTTCCCCCCAAAAAAGTGAAAGCAAAACTATAATGATTAGGGATGCAGGTTGTGATGGTAAAATTATCAAGAAAAGTAAGGAAATGATAACATAAAAGACAGTTGCATTTTGGGGGCAAGGGAGATGGGGAGGGGTGACCCAGGAAGGCTTGTGTGGTGCAGGCAATGGTCTATGGCCCTGTGTCATGGCTACACTAGTGTGCCCTTTGAGATAAATTATTGAGCCATATATTTTTATTAGGTATAATTTTCTGTATGTGTATTACATTCCACAATAAAAGAATTTTCTAAAAGAAGGAGAGGGAGAAAAAAATAAAACAAATGTTCTTTAGAAAATGACTCACTGGATCTCTAAACAATGGGGACTCTTAGATGAACCTATGCTTATTTCTTTGTCTTAAGTCTTACTTTCCACTTCCAGGAAAAGACCCATTTTTTTCCTTTTGGACTGCATCAGATATTTTCAACATGAGATTTTCTTTTTAATAGTACTTTCTCTTAGAGTATTATTAGCAAGCTCAAGGTGCACACTGAAACAGTAGCTCTTTGGTTAATGACAATAGCAACTGTTTAACTGGATGTCACTTACACTCACACATGCCTTCCTATATATATATATTGTAAATCCTCTTTCAAAGATAGTATGTTTGACTTGAAGGGATGTATTCGGTCATTAGATACTATTTCATCACATGCTGCATTAAGTGTTTTCCATTTAGAAGACAGATCTAAAGCACTAGACTTATCATTCTTAGGTTTGCAATTTAAGTATAAAATCTTGCCAGAGTTGCATCCATTAAAATAAAACAGTCTTGGAAATTAAGCACTAATTTCCCCTCAAATGGCCATTTCTGGCTTTTCTCTTTCTAATTACCACTGTAATAAAGTGGCCAGTATTATGGTAGGAAGTGATTTCAAAGGCAGCAATCTCTTGTTTTGAATCGCATACTTTATTTCCTTCCCCTAATGGGAGTCAGCCTTAGTTGTAGAAAATGCACGTGCAAGATCCATCTCTGCTCAGACTAAAATAGTTTGGGAATAGCAAATTATACTTTCAGCTCAGAGAGAGAGAGAGTAGGCTTTCAAGCATTTCAGTAAAGCAAAGATGAAGAGGAAAATCACTATATTTTTACTACAGGATCATTTCTGATCGGTCTAATTTGTTGCTCTCTGCAGCAGATTTTCAATACCTTAAAATGCTGCTATATTAGTAATGCCACCTGGTAAGGAGGATAACTTGTTAGAAAACCACAATGCATTACGAAAGTATTCATTGTGGTTAAATTGTTAGTCTGACCACACCCTTCTCTAGCATTGGTCAAGCCATCCACTGTTCAAACACAGGCAGTTGCCCTTTTGTTTCCTGTTGAAGTGAGGCTGGACCAAAATATCTTGCTTTCATCAGTTCAGGAGGAATTTCTGATCCTTCTATGTCCCCTTGAAATTATTTTCTGTCAAATGACTATGACCTGGTCAAGCAACTCCACTGCTTCTTGCCCTTGAGTTTTGGCACAGTAACACTCAGAATCATGCACTGAGTTCTCAGCTTCTTTATTACATTAGTATTGTGATTATTTACTCCAAAACAGTGAGGAGCATGCACCCCAATCTTTGGTATTAGTGCTATCAAATTTAAATAGGAATGCATCTAGAAACAAATGGCTATGTATCTGAAAATGCACAGTGCTGGAGTCTGCAACTTGAATCACTGAGGGTTTTCTGATGACCAAAAACAGAAAATGATTGTGGTGACCATTTAAATTGCCTAGATTGCATATCAGATTATCTCATCATTGTCATATGTAGCAGATTGAAACCCTCTTAACCTGATGACAACACTAGGGCTTATTGCAATTTGGTAATAGATGAGTGTGAGGAAAGTGAAGTTGGTTTGGTCAGGCCCCCTCACCTGATATCTGGCTGGGTATGATTCTGCACATCCGTTGTAAATAAGTTACGTAGCAGTAGAGTTAGTGCGAATGCCTGCCCGTGTACCCTTTGGCTTGTTGCTGGTTTTGTATACTCTTCGGTATGGAAGGCAGCGGCTCTGAACCACTGGTCTGCAGAGCTCACGTCTAAAGATAAAGTATGTCCACTTCACTTACTTTCAACTACCTGACTCAGGACCTGCACAGGAGTAGAAAGATCCAGCCCAACAACAAGAAATTAGTTTCCCTTGTGGACATTTCTGGCTCTATTTAGACCTTCATGTATTCCCCAAGGGTTTTTCTTCCTCCTGTAGTTTTAGTTGATCAAAGACAAATTCGCTGAAGGTTAATCAGAGTAGAAAATGCATACTGGATTGTGAAAAAAAACTATTACGAACTAAAAAATTCAATCAGTGAAAATTTCCTGACTATGCAAAATAACAAACTTCGCGAAGACATTCTTTCTTCATTTTAAGAAAACAGAAGTCTGCCTGAAAAGGGGATGAAAATTTTGGCTCAAAATGTAATGCTGAAGTAAAAAATAATAATAATCCAATTAAAAAATGGGCAAAGGAGCTGATTAGACATTTTCCAAAAGAAGACCTACAAATAACCAACAAGTATGTGAAAAAATGCTCAGCATCTCTCATCATCAGGGAAATGCAAATCAAAACCCCAATGAGATATCATCTCACCCTAGTAGACTGGCTATTATCAAAAAGACAGAGAATAACAAATGCTGGCGAGGATGTGGAGAAATGGGATCCTTTTTATACTGCTGGTTGGACTGTAAATTAGTACAGCCATTATGGAAAACAGTATGGAGGTTTTTCAAACAATGACAGACAGATCTGTCACTCTGTCATTGCTGGACCATATGATCCAACAATCCCACTTCTGGGTATATACCTAAAGAAATGGAAATCATCATGTCAAAGGGATACCTTCACTCCCATATTCGTCGCAGCTCTATTTACAATAGCCAAGAATTGGAACCAACTGAAATGTCCATCAACAGATGACTGGATAAGGAAAATGTGATACATATACTACTCAGCCATAAAAAAAGAATTAAAATCTGCCATTCAGAGTAGCATGGATAAACTTGAAGAAAATTATGTTAAGTGAAACAAGCCAGGCACAGAAAGAGAAATACCCCATGTCCTCACTCATAAGTGGGAGCTGAGAAAAGGACAGATGGAAGGAAGGGAGGGAGGAAAAAAAAATAACAATCACAATAACGTGTTGAATTTTCAGAAGGAGAGAACAGAACTGTGATTACTGGAGATGGGAAAGGGTCGGGGGAGGAGGGTCAGCAAGAATTAGGTTAGTGGACACAAAGAATGATCACATATTGTAATGATGAATATGCTAATTATTCTGATTTGATCATCACATACTGTACACAAGTATTGACCGTCAACTCTGTACCGCACAAATATGTAGTATCAACTGTGTTTCAATACTATATATATATGTATAATGTTGGGGCAAAACTACAGAGATAGTAAAAAGATCAGTGGCTGCCAGGGGTTGGGGCGGAAGGGAAGGATAAGCCAGCAAAGCACAGGAGAGACTATTCTGTACGATGCCACTGTGGTGGGTACATGTCATCTCGCATTTGTCAAAACCCAGAGAATGCATAACACCTAATGCACTACCAAGAGTGAAGCTTAAAGTGTGAACTATAGTTAATAATAATGCATTGATATTGTTAATATATATAATGAAAGATGTTAATAATAAGAAAACAATTTTGGGGGTGGGAGAGGGGTGCATATATAGAACTCTGTGTATTACCTGCTCAATTATTCTGTAAATCTAAAACTGTGCTTTAAAAAAGTACAGTCTATTAATTATTTTTTAAAAGGAAAGAAGGGGATGAAGAAGACTACCACAGTAGACAAGGAATACTGTATTCTCTTAGTGCAGATATGGATGTAAACCCACAGTCTCGAGCTTGCCACAAAGTGATGTGACTTATGCATTAAATTGAAAACCTTGCAAATATGAATAGATGTAAAATATTAACTTTTTTGAAGCTTTACAATTCCTATATTCATCTGAACCATATCAGAAAAATAACGTAGAAGAGAGAGAAAGCCATTCCTTATTATTTAGTTATCTTAATAAAGGTTAGATGTTCACACTAAAAAAGATAAAAAAAGATTTGCTTGCTCATTGTGAAAAATTGAGCGGGGGGGGGGGGGGGGGGGGGGGGGGGGGGGGGGGGAAGAGACACAAATCCATAACAACAAGGACATTAAAGGCAAATTAAAGGCAAAGACCTAACAAGCCAGCACTGAGAGGCTGGGCGGAGTGAACAGCGAGAGCATGTAATTGCAGATGATTAACAGCAAAGGGTGTTCAGATAGCTGCAGGTAGTTCCGTGCAGCTGAAACTCAGATTTTAATTAGGATTTGGCTGCAGGTGGAAGCAGGGGGCCTTGGAATTTGGGTTTGACTCTTCAGAGGTAAGAAACCATTGTAGGGCTTTCAGCTGGAAGTAGCATGGTTCAGCAGTGTGCCTCAGGAATAAGGGGGACAAATCTGAAGGAGGACTAGTGAGGAGAGGTATCAGAATAATGCAAATTAGACTTGATGAGGACTGTAATAACAATACAGAGGAAGGGAAAACCTGGAGAGATATAAAGGAGGCAGAACAATAAGACTGAGGAATACCTGGATGTGAGGAGATGGGGAAAGAACTTGAGAATGAACCCCAGGCCCATTTACAACATTGGGAACCAAGGGGAGAGGAGGTGCAGGGTGCAGAGCACGATGTAGGGAAAACAGTGATTTCAATTTGAAGCATGTTGAGATTGAGTTTTCTGTGGGTCGTCGTGGCAGAACTGTCCAACAAGAAATGGGATCTGTAGTTCTGCAAGTCAGAATGGTTGGAACCGGAGATGAAGTCATCAGTCTGCAAATAGTAGTGAGAATGGAGTGAATAAGATCATAGAAGGCATCATGTACACTGCGAAGGAAGGAGACCTAAGGACAGAAATCTAACAAACACCACCATCTAAAGAGCAAGCAGAGGGAGATGGTCCTCCAAGGGGTCTAAAAAGAACCAGAAAGAAAGAGAGAGCCAGAAGGCTGGTGCCATGGAAGGCAAGAGAAAAGAAATGTTATGCTCTGGTGAAGAATGTTACTCTGTATTTTCCTTCCTCATTTTTGGAGTATTTTAAAAAGTCATAAAAGAAAATGAAACCATGTGCCATATATCTTCTAACTTTGAAATATTAAAAATGTAGCTGAGTTAAATCAATCCAATGATAATGTAATGCCAAGTAAGAATTAATTTAAAAATGGTTGTATTCAACTTCATGGCACTAGAGTGTAAGAGAAGAAATACTGCTGGCATCTCTTGGCATGATTTACCACATCATGGCTTACACATTTGTGAACTTGTAAGAGAAAAACTAAAGCAATATAATGTGCACTAGCCCTGCAGTCAGAAGACCTGAGTTTAAATATGATACCTGCCAGTTAGCAGGGCAAATCATTTAACCACTTGGAGGTCCAAAAGGGAGATGGCAAATTCTGGAAATTAAATAGGTTGACTATAATTTTTATAATTCAACTAGTCTTCCAAAACTCTTTTGTATTCATTGCATACTTACAAGTATTACACAATTGGGTGGTATTTAGAGACTAGCTAATATTTCCTTTTAGATTAGGCAGCACATAGACACCTCAGAGATCATAAAAATTTCTCCCTTCTCTGAAAATTCTGGTGCAAATGCCTGCAGAGGCCAATTGGCTGAATACATCTTAGCGGTACCCATTTTAAGTGCAATAATTGATGTGAAACTTAGTATTTTAATTAGATCCTAGATTTTTTAAAATTGAGATTTCTCCAAAAACATTACCTGTAGGTTTGTTGAGTGTTTATTCCATCCTACAGTTTATTTATAACCAAGATCTTCCTCTCCTTCTCACTGCAGCTGAAAAGTAACCTCTCCATTAAATCCTAAGCCTGTGTAATAAATAACGGTAGATACCTAAAGCCCATCACAGCAGCCAACAGTGTGGTATATAACACACTGTCCTCTCAGAATTCCCATGGCAGGGAAAGCTGGCAGTGCATTTGTTACCTTAGTCATTTTGAAGCAGGGGCAGGGGTGCAGGGGGCAGTGAGAGATGATTTGGTTCTTAGAAATGATCAAACTGAAGCAAAATACACAGACCTTGACACATTAAACTGGAATTTTGCTTGTTTGTATTGTTTTTCTTTTTGGACAGGTTTTTTGAGGCATAGGCATAATTTGGTAAAATTTACTCTTTTTCATATACAATTCTATACATTTTGACAAACACACACTGTAGAGTAACATATAGTCTCATCAGTAGAAAGGGACCAGTAGTGCAACATCCTCTCCCCTGTATAGTCAATCCCTCTACCCCATCAGCTCTGGAAAACCAATGATATGTTTTCTGCATTGATAGTTTTGTCTTTTCCAGAATGTCGTATAAAATGGAATCAAATAATACATATAGCCTTTAGATTCTGACTTCTTTTACTTAGCATAATGCATTTGAAATATCATTATGTGTGTCAGTAGTGTGTCCCTTTTCATTGCTGAGTAGTTTTTCATTGTCTGGACATACCACAGTTTGTCATTTCATCTGATGATGAACACTTGGGATGTTTCCAATTTTGGTGACTGTGAATAAAGCTATTATAAACATTTATAAATGGGGTTTTTTTTGTGTGTATGTGAACATGTTTCATTTCTATTAAATACCTAGGAGTGAGATTTTTGTGTCATATGATAAGTATAGAAGAAGATTCCAAACTGTTTTCCAAAGTGGCATTCCATCAACAATGTATGAAAGTTCCAGTTGCTCTGCGTCCTCACCAACATTTGATATTGTAAGGTTTTAAAATTTTAGCCATTCTAATAGGTGTATAAAGGTATCTCATTGTGGTTTTGATATGCATTTCTCTAGTAATTATGATATTGAGTATCTTTTCATGTGCTTATTTTCCATCTGTATATCTTATTTGTAAATGTGTCTATTCAAATCTTTTGCCCATTTTTCATTGAGTTCTTTCCTTATTGAGTTTTGGGAGTTCTTTGTATATTATGGATATAAGTTCTTTATCAGATAAATATTTTGAAAATATTTTCTCCTAGTGTGGCTTATTTTGATATTTTCCTATCAATGTTCTTTAAAGAGCAGAAGCTGTTGATTTTGATAAAGTCTAATTTATCATTTTTTCTTTTGAGAATCATGCTCTTTGATCATTTCCAAGAAATCTTTGTCTTACCCAAGATCACAAAGATTTTCTTCTAGAATTTTTTTCTTTTTTAGTTTTAGGTTTCAAATTTAGGTTTATTATACTTTTTGACTTAATGTTTTCATATAATGTGTGGTATGAGTCAAAGTTCATTTTTATATTTATAAAAATATTTATATTTAATTGTTCCACCTTGTAGTTTTTGTCAAAAATCAATTGACTATGTATGCATGGGTCTACTTCTGTTTTATCCATCTACATGTCTATCTTTTTGCCAATACTACACTGTCTTTATTACTGATGCTTTATAATGAGTCTTAAAATCAGGTAGTGAGTCCTACACTATTGTTGCGCATTTTCAAATTGTTTAGGCTATTCTATTTTCTTTGTCTTTCCTTGTACATGTTAGAATCAGCTTGTCAATTTCTTTAAAAAAAAATTTACTCCTAGGATTTTGATTGGGATTGAATTGAAACTATGAATGAATTTGGCAGAATTAACATCCTGACAATATTAAATTTTTCAGTCTATAAATATATATCTCTATTTATTTAGATCTTTGATTTCTTTCATCAATATTGTGTAGCATTCTGCATATATATACTGCACATCTTGTTGGATTTATACCTAAGTATTTCGTGTTTCAGGTGCTACTATAAATAGTACTTTTAAAAATTTTAATTTTCAATTGTTCATTGCTGGCATACATGACTATAATTAATTTTTCTATATTGATTAGAGTTTTATTTTCAATTGCAAATTTTCCTATGGAAATTATATGTATTCTAAAACAGTGGTCCTCAAACGTGGTGGATCTTCAAAATCACCTAGAGAATTATAAATTTGCAAATATACAAATCCTCAGACCTCATCGCCCCCAGATTCTTATTTCACAGTGCTGAGATGCCTATGAATTTATTTTTAAAAAGCTTGCCTGGTTAATTCTGCACTTGTTGGGGTGTGGGAATGACTGTTAAGCATTTGTGGATGTAAATTATTTAATAGGTAAGGCAGACATGGCAAATAACATAATTCATTTCTCATACTGACCCTACTAACCTATATTCATTGAGCATTTTCAGTTGGATTTCTGGTGATGAATTTTCAGTGATATGTTTGTTCTGAAACCTATCACTTTTTAACCAATGGCACATATTTGTTGGAAATTGTGCCAGATTAGCACAATGTTGCTAACTATTTGAGCAAGCTATATAGGATTGCTTTGGGGAGCGGACAAATAAGGGAACACTGGCTGAGAAAAAGTAAGAAAAATTTGGTTAAATTCTAGAGTGGTTTGCCAAGATAAAGTATGGTGATGAATTTATCGTTGAATGCAAGTGCAACAAAGTTACATTTAAGTAGCTTTAGGAGATATAGGGGACAGATATATTACCAGGGCATTGCGTTATCTCTTAAAGGAATCTTAAGAGCAGGGATTGCAAGCTGGCCTCCCAGTGGACTGGAAAAAGGACCAAGAAGGCCATCAGAATCCCGGGCAGTTCCTTGTGCCCCTTCTGTCCACATGACTGCCTCTTGCTTCTTCTCACTGTGTTTTTTTTCCTGCAGAGCAGCTTTCTCTACTCTCTCTCAATCAAGAATAGCCCTAAGTGAGACCCTACCTCCTGGAGTCTACAAGACCCCAGAAGTCACATAAATGTCTGACTAGCCAAGAAGCTCTCAGGTCAGCTTGGGGGAATGGCTTAACTTGCGTTAAGTGACCACTCAATAATATCATCTGATGGGAGCTATGGGAAAGGATCCTCTGAGAAAGAGATGGAGTGAGGCATGCAATTTGATTAGCATCTGACATCTATGGAATCTCCTCTCTAAAGGATGAATGATGTCCCTATAGGAATATGAAGTGTTTCTACCATGTAATTCTGTGATAGCAACGTGGTATGTCCCATGTACGTATACATATTTTAAATTGTCTAATGAACTAAAAACAGCATTTGTTAAATAAAACTCTAATGCTAGTAAAGAAAACATTCTATCCTGAACACATAGAGCTTAAATTTAATCTATCCTTTTTAACATAAGCATTACAGAAACAGTATTGGGGTAATTAAAATTAAACTACATCTAAAATGAGCTAACTACATAGTGGCACCATGGAAATAAAGCCATTTACATGGATTTTACACTGTATTTTCCTTCTTCTCTACTTCTCAGCTTATAGTGGTTTCCAGATTGTTCTTGAGAGTCTAATAAAGCTGGGCATAAGGCTTTGCATTACAGGCTACCAACACCTAAGAGAGGAAGAGGGTTCATGTGTTACACAGCAAGTGTTCTAGAAACATTCGAACCAGTGCAAACATTCTCCAGAAGTATGTCTTAGAGTCAAAGAAACCAGATTGTTAAGAGTAGAATAGTGATCTACACCTTGCTTTGCAGAAGAGAAAATTGAGGGCTCTGGGGATTATGCAAACTGTCTAAGGTCTTTTTCTTATTATTAATTTTATTGTGTATATTTGAGGTTTACAACATGATTTATGGGATACATATGGATAGTACAATGGTTATTACAGTGAAGCACATTAACATATCTATCATCTCACTAGTTACTTTTTGTGTGACAAGAGCAGCTAAAATCTACCTATTTAACAAAAATCTCTAATACAACACAATTTTATTAACTTTAGTCCTCATGTTATACATTAGATCTTTAGACTTGTCTATTCTACACATCTGCTATTTTGTAGCCTTTGGCCAAGGTCTTTTTCTAAGTTATTGGCAGGACAGCTCTGGGGCAGAATATAGCTTTCTGACTTTCAACTGAGCTGCCTTCTGTAAAACCATGTTTTCCCACTTCAAAGCACTGGACAAGAGAAAAATAATAAAAGTAAGCTTTTAAAAGCCAAGCCTGTTGTTCTCCCTGAAGAAACAAGTCTGAACAGGGATTCCTTAGTTCTCAGACTGCTTCTGATTCCCACCCTATGTGGCTATATTTCTCCCCTTTACTAAACCCTCTCTTCTGCCATCTGGGAGACCCAGCCTGGACTTCTCATCCACTGCTTTATTAGAATGCTACTTTAATCTCCAAAGAAATATTTCAGCATTGCTGATAGTCTTATAAATGAATCTAGGGTTTACAAATGATATCTGGTATAAGGATTTATGTGACTAAAAATATTTGTATATAAACACATAAGATAGCAGTGGAAGAAAGTGTCTTAGAGTTTTAACAACTTAAGTTGTAGATTAGCTCTTCTCAGAGTTGATATCAATGAGTGTTATAGACTAAATTGTGTCCTCTCCCCCTCCAAATTCATATGTTGAATCTCTAACCTCCAGTGTGACTATCTGGAGATAGGTAGGGCCTGTGAGGAGGTGGCAAAGGTTAAGTGAGGTCATAAGGGTAGGGTCCTAATGTGATAAGAATCGTTTTCTGATAGGAAGAGGAAGAGACAGCAGAGAGCTCTCTCTCCCTCTCTGCATGGACACAGAGGAAAGGCCATGTGAGGACACCATGTGACGGCAATCCAGGAAGAGAGACCTCACCAGAAACTAACCCCGGCACCTTGATCTCGGACTTCCATCCTCCAGAACAGTGAGAAAACAAGTGTCTCCCAGTCTGTTGTATTCTGCTATGGCAGCCCCTGTAGACTGACACAATGAGCAAGATTGCATAGTGTGTCATGAGATGGTAAAAATGTTTTCTGAGCTCCTATGCAAGGCACCACTAACGGAAGAGATAAGCATATCTCCAGAACTTATCATAGAATATGTTTTTTAAAGTTATTTTCATTCTCCAACGTCAGCGCTTTTAAACATTATTAGAGTGTAATATATTTGCATGTGCTTCCTTCTACCGTGAAATGTTTTGCCAGATTTTTTAAACAACCTAGAACAATTTGAACATGTTTACCGCTTATATTTATTTCAGATGTAGCATTAACTAACAATTTTCCATTTGATTACCTTACATATTTTTTTCAACAGTTTCTTTAGATTTCATCAAATATTGTCACACTTCATCTGCTTTATCTAAATCCTTAAGTTCTATGTTAAAAAGAATTCTACTCTTCCATCTTATAAATTTTACATCGTATATACTGCTTGGGCAGTTTAGATGAATTTTTATTTTATCTTGATCTTTAAGATTCCCTGAAAATAAGTTTTGTCTGTTTTATAAGCCTGTTAAAGAGATCCTAATGTTTCATCTTTCATCACATCCGTACCCCACTCCTAAGGCATAAGGATCCATACTGACAATACTTACTCCTGGAATATATAAAATCTCTAAATGACAGGAAATTCCACTTCACCAATAAATCCTGAAATAATATGGAAAGTTGCCATTAGTCTCATCATTCAGCCCTAGGGCATTTGGGTGGGAAGGCTTTAAGGGCATTTTTTACAGGCTGGTAAACTGAATGACAAGATCGTGTGAATTTATTTTCAGAATCATGTTGAAGAATCAAAATGAAATATTCCACTCCTCATCTCTCTTGCACATTTCCATTTTCCATTACCTTCCTGTTAAAAACCATCCAAGTATTCTTGATCGATTGGAACCCAGGAAGGAAGACTATGTACACGAACTTCTCACAGTTCTGATATACTGCTAGGTGAAAGCGACTCCCTGAGATCTTTAAATCTACAAATAGGAATTAAAGAAATACAGAAAAAAATACCAGTTTTGATGTTCAGATTCACTTTCGCACAAGTTATTTTATACAAGGAATTTAAACACATCAGAAATCGGGACAAAGCTGATCATTTCAGAAAGACTGGCCTCAGTTGAGATCATTAAGGGCATCACATTAATTTTCAGCTTGTCATCATTGAGTGATGCCTGCTAAATCAGAGAGGATAACTCTGCCCCCACTTACACAGTCTGGTTTGATTATTTTCACTGCACATTACCATGCACACGAGAATCACGTCAGACGAGTCTCCCAGAAATAAATGCCAGAAACAAGACCGTGAACCTGCAGTGACTTTGCAGTACCTTCCAGATGGACCCCAAATTCCTTGTGAAAGCGAAGTCGTCAATTACCTATCATTTTTCTTTCTTTTTTTTTCTTCTTTTTTTCCTTTTTTTTGTTTCTTTAACCATCACAGAAGCCTGTGCCCTAAGCAGGCCTTCTTGCTTCATGCTGCTCTGTGAGTGTGGTATTTGTTCCCTGCCGCTTTCGGAGTAAAGTCTGGATTCCCTGCTATGAGGGACCAGGTTCTCGTTGGCCTGGCCGCTCCTGTGCCTGCAGCCTCTGCACTAGCTGTCCCTGGCACACAAACCTTGCTCCACTTGACGAGTTCTCTTCTTGCCTCTTCTTCCTGGCCCTCACCAAATGATCCATCTTCCTGGAATGTCCTTCCCATCCTAATTCCTCTGGCTAATTCCTCCTCATCTTAAAATTCCTCTTGTCTTAATATTCCTCTTAGGCATGGGCAACTCTGGGAAGCTTTTCTTTGTCCTCTTGTTTCTCCCCAGCTGTGTCTCATGGACCCGTCTGAGGACAATTAGCACACCACGCCCACCTCTGGCGTGGCATTTACCACACTGTGTACAGCAGTCTGCTTGCTGGTCTGCTCTGCTTTAATTCCACAACGGAGACCATGTCTTTTATCTCTGTGGCTCCATCACCCAGAACCGTGAGTGGGACAGTGACTGTTTATTGAATGCATGCCCAACCTTGTGCCTTTGTTTCTATTCTTCCTCTTGCCTGAAATCCTTTTGTTCACCATCCCAGTCCTTCTCTTTTACTGAAATCCCACTCAATCCCCATCTCTCTATGAAGCCCTTTCTCTTCTCTCTTTTCCTAGAGCATTAATTTTTTCTTTTCACCATCTATTTTGTAAAAGTCTTATATACCCAAATCAGATGATAAGACCCTTTAGATAGAGGTTGCATTTTCATACTTCTGCATAGCCTCATGCTGGGCACATAGAAAGTTCCTAACACTCATTGATTGATTTGCCTGAATGGGGAATGAAACACTCTGGAACTAGGATGGAGGGTTGACTCCTTCAAAAGAACAATTATCTGTACAAGGCCATGACACCATTTTAAAATAAAATAATTCCCTTTGTTTAATAAAAGCACCACCATCATCATCATCATCATTACTATTTGCCAAATAAAACACATCTATCCTGAAGCTAAGAAAAGCAATAAGACTAGTGACACGCTTTGAGTGCATTTATTAGTCAGAACACCAGTCTATTACATGCTCAAGTCTTTAATATGCATGAAACAATATTCTCTGATGCAACAGATGATTAAAGAAATATATTAAAGCATTCGTTCTGAATGAAAATACACGGACAAGGTAATTCCCAAGGCTCAGGGCAACCATAGGGAGGAATATAAGCCAAAGTAGGTCATTTCTCCCCAGAGAAATTCTATGGAGATTGCTTTCTGTTTTTGGTCTTAAATCTAAGAAGTTACAGCATGGAGAGTTGCAAAATAAGGTTTCAGGTTTGTTCATATGTGAGCTCTGGTTTTTGTTTTGTTTTGTTTTGTTTTGTTTTTTTAAAAAATAGGAGTGGGGGTGAGGTAAGAGAGCCCTTTCTTTTCTCTCCTGTGAAGACCACTCCTTGGTCACATCAATACAGAACAGGTTTATTGACAAAGCGCCTGGAGCCAAACCTCCTGTTTGCCTTGCTAGACTATAAGCTAGACAGGTCCTAGGCTAAGCCTCATGATCTTTTTTTTTTTTTAATTGACAAATAAAAATCATATACATTTATCATACAACATGATGTTTTAAAATATGTATACATTGCAGAATGGCTAAATCAAGTTAATTAACTAGGCGTGACCTATTGAATACATATTTTCTGTGGTGAGAACCTCACATAACATCTACACTCTTAGCAATTTTCAAGAACACAATACAGCTTTATTAACTATAGTCACCATGTTAGCCTCTTGACCTTTCTGAACCTCAGTTTTTTTGTCTTTCAAATAGGAACAATAACATCTTCTTTGCTTACCTCACATTATTGTGGGCAGTGGGGCTGGGAAGTCAAATAAGATAAGGAGCTGGAAATTTTCAAAGCAAATTTGAAATCAAGGCACTAAGATTAACTTACTCCCACAGTTTGGGCTTCCCCAAACTTATTTTACATAGAACACCTATATTCAATTGTGGAATATACTATAAAGCAAATGTACCTCACAGGGCCTGGTTTTCCAAACCCTTGCAGTTTCAAATATTAACCTTGCAGAGGACTGGAAATTTTCCTCAGGCTATAAAGTCTCTGGTGTAAGATAAAGATTTGTGGCACAGCAAGGTTGCTGGCTCAAAGACAGACTAGTTACTGATTAATGTGTAAAGATACTGGAAAATTGCTAGAGGGAGAAGGAATGTTTGCTAAGATCAAGCTTTTGTTAGTGGATCACTTAATTGTCTAATGGAATGTCATCTGGCTTGTTTCACTGAATGTTACCCACCTATATTGTTAAGCTATAACCCCACCTATGTTCTCTTCCTGTAACTTCCTGGTCTGGAAAATAAATGCAGAAAGAAAACCCCAATTCGGGGTTAATTTCCCAAGGAAGGGATGCCTCTTGCTTGAGGATTCCAGAGAGGTTAACCTCTGGGCTTCTCACTGCTCAGAAGAGGTGGGCTTTGAGTAATCCTTTGCAACTCTGTCACCCAACGGAAGTGGGATTACAGTTCCATGGAGGACAAAGCAACATTTAATTATGAGACTAGCACCAATATATGCTTAATGCCTGCTGAAAGTAAAATCTGTTTTTATGGAGGCAGAAGAATTACTCTTGGGCTAGGTAGCCCCCATGACTGGGAATAGGAAGACCTGAATTGTACTTTTCTTTCAACCAATCAATAAATATATATCAATTAACTGGTATTCACAGGCTTGGAGAGTAGGTATAGAATAGAATTGCTCAGTCTCCAGTATCATAATACATATTTGAAGAGACATGGCATGGACATATATCAAGTAACTATAAATCCACCCAGTGCGGTTGTGTAGAGCCAGAGCAGAGGGGGATCAGAAGGCTGGAGAAAGACCACTTGGGCTGATACGGAGAAAGACAGTGAATTAGTCTGCTAGGGGTGCTGTGACTGATACCACAGCCTGGGGGCGTAAACAGCAGAAATTGTGTTTCCTCAAACCACTGGAGGCTGGAATCTGAGATCAGGGTGTGGGCAAGGCTGGTTTCTTGTAAGGCCTCTCTCCTTGGCTCATAGATGTCCACCTTCTCCCTGTATCTCACATGGTCATCCCTCTGTTCATGTCTGCATCCTAATCAATTTTTGTACAGTTACATGGGATTAAGGCCCACCCTCATGATCTCACTTAACCTTAATTATCTCTTTAGAGACCCTATATCCAAATACAGTCACACTCTGAGGCACTAAGAGTGAGGACTTCAAACTATTAATTTTGAGGGCACACAATCCAGCCCAGGACAGACAGGTATAATTCAAATACTTAGAGGGAAAGAAGGGGAGACATTCCAGGCAGACCGGAGATTCTGATGCAGACAGGTGCGTGGTATGTGGGGACAGTGAGTAGACCAGCATAATATAGCTCAAGTTAGTGACAGGCTTCATCGTCACCAGAACATCTTGTTTTATTTCATCTTTGCAATGGTCCTAGAAGACATTACTCTTTTCTAATTACAAATTAGAAAACTCAGATTTGAGTTGCTTGTCTCTTGCTAGTGTGCCTCAAACTTAGTGTGCATGCAGATCATCCAGGGATCCTGGGCAAATTCAGACTCTTGTTCACTAGGTTTGGAGCAGGGCCTGAGAATCAGCATTTCTAATCAGTTCTTTAAGTGATGTTGATGCTGCTGGTTTGTGACCACACCCTGAGTAGCAAGGATGCAAGGGACAGGTAGAGCAGAGTAGCAGAAGACTGTGTTTTCAAGAATAGAACAGAAACAGGCTATTAGTTCAGACTTGACCCTGTGGTATTATCATAGATCATGAGTTCAATGAAGTATCATCTTGCAAAAATCAAATAGTAGGAGGCTGGCCGGTTAGCTCAGTTGGTTAGTGCACAGTGTCATAACACTAAGGTCAAGAGTTCAGACCCCCATATGGGCCAGCTGCCAAAAAAACCCCAAAAAACAGTAATGATACATTCCCAATTTATTGAAAAACAAAATAATAAATTTGAGGGGTTGTCTCCTTTAAAATTTTTCTTCCATAAAATTTTCTTTAAAAATTTAACACAACTAAAATGAAATTGCATAAGCAGGTAGTGTTTACATGGGAAAGTTTTGACAGATGGGCGCTGAAGGGAGGTGAGGGTAAGATAATTAGATAACTTACCATCCAAACCTATATACTTTTAAAAGTTAGAAGGGGTGCCATTCATTGATAATTACTCCAGGAAAATAGGCATAAGCTGGTCAATCTAGGTTAGGAGTAAGAAGTAAGTCGGGTCTTCCTTTTCCGGAGACCCTGGGGAGGGCAGAGAATAGAATGGTCCAACCAGGCCAGAACATCAGGCAGGTGATCTGGTCCCCAGCCACCTCTGGACCTCAACTTCTCTCCTTTGGTATGAATGGGGTAGACGTGGCAGGATTCAGCACCTGATTATACACGAGAGAAAGGGAAAGTGGGAGTCTAAAATAACACCAAAACAGCACCCTCCAAATTGTGTGCCTGAGAAACACTCCTCGGAAAGCCCGTTGTTCTACTTGCTTATCAAATTCTTTGGAAGCAGTGCGATCTAGACCTCCTCTTGGTGAGTTGTGACACCCATGAGGAAACCCACAGTTCTGAGAAGTCCAGTTGTAAGCAAACATTTTTTACTTGATCTGTTACAAATTTGTTCGACAGTGGGCATTTTTTAAAAACAGAGTAACACCCATCAGCATCCTGCTGGAGCCAGCTTTTACCAGCTGGCCAGAACTGATAGTTACATTTTCACCAATTTTGTAAGCTACCGTCATTAGTAGCTTGAAACCAACAAAGGTGGGACTGTGGACACCAGACATCAGCAAACTGCCACCTGCCTGGGTGGTATGGCTGCAAGGTAAGAATGTTTTTTATATTTTCAAATAGCTGAAAAAATTAGCGGATAATATTTTATAACATAGTATATGACAAAATTATATGCAACTCAAACTTCAGGTCTGTGGATAAAATTTTATTGGAACACAGGCACATTCATTCACTTACAAGGTACTTCGAAACGTTCATGGAAAAATGGAATTGAAAAATAATAAGAATCCTTCCATGAATTTCCTGAAGGTCTTTGTAGGTATTGCCTATGACTGCTTTCATCTACAACACTAGTTAAGTACTTAGAACAGAGACTGTGTGGCCTGGAAGCCTTGAATACATACTATCTGGTCCTTTATAGAAAAAGTTTATCAACCTCTGATTTGCATCATGGAAACCAGCAAATACTGCAAATCATGGCTTTGGGGTGGGGGGCATTTACCAGCTCTTGTAAGATTTCTAGCACATGTGGGTGGGGCAATAGGGTAATGCCATAAATAAATAGAAAAGCAAGAAGGGTGACTTGGTTAGGGATCAGGGTGGCAACTGGTCTGAGTTGTGGCAAGATTGAGCTGCTAGGGCTAGAAATAAAAATTTTGGAACCCGAGGTGATAGTTGCAGTGTGGACTGTGGAGACCCAAGGGCAAAGCTTTGAGTCATACCACTGCTTGGGGAGTTTGGTTGAAGATGAAGAAATAAAAGAAAGCTGGGAAAACTAGGTGTTTTTGGTTAGTGTGTGAGTAGCATTTGAAGGATGTGGTGATAAGGTGGTTTTTTGTGATGTGAGCCAAATTTTAAGTCAATTAATGAATGGTGAAGCAGGAGAGTCAGCGAGCATGGACTGCTTTTTCAAGAAATGAACAAGTAGTGAGGATAACTGGAAGGAGAAGCTGAGTTTTCACAAAAACAAAAACATATTTGATTATGGGATACCAGAGTTGTCTTGAAGTCTGAAGGGAAACAGGGAAATTGTTAATGGAAAGAAAGAACTTGAAGGAGCAAGAAAGATGAGACCAGTGGTGGAAAACCTGGGAACAAGATCAACACCAGTCGGGGCAGGTGGATTTTGGAAAGCAGACACGGCTTCCTCTGAGACAGGAGGCAGAGAAGAAAGGGAAGGAAAAATACAGAAAGCTGGAGGTGGAGAGGGTTGGAGTTAAGAATATCCACATGGTCTCAAAGAAACGACAGGTGTGGACATTTGTAGCAAGGGAAGGAGTGAGTGCAGCTTGGAGTTCGAAGTGAAGGATAGGGCAGAACAGCAGGTCTTACCGAGTGCACTGTTGGGCTCATATGCAATTCAGTAACGTCAAAATGGTGATTTAGGCAAGGCCCTCTCCATGCAGCCACCTAAAGATGGTGCGGAGAGGAAGCAAGGTGGGAGGGGACAGCTGGGTCCCGCATTTTGTTTCAGCTTAATTCCATTGGCAGCCCTGGTTCTCCATGCTCGTGATCAAGGCATGATTGCTTAGTATAGCTTAAGGAACCCCCATGCATGCCCCGGTGATCTTTACCCTGATTGGCTGAGCAGAGGGAACTCCCACGCTGGCAAAGCTTAAACACACTTGCTTAACAAACAATACATGAAACTGCTTGTCGGAACCCCTGTTGCATCTGAGTGTCCTTTCTACCGGGCTGGGTTGGTGGGCAGATCACTCACTCCCCCCAGGGAGATCCCCTGGACGTCTCTAGGGCCGAGAGGTGAAGCATTAGGGCAGCTCTCTCTTAGGTTCAGAGTGGGAGAGGTTAGGAAAAGGAGGAAAAACCTGCTGGTGGAACCCAGCAGTGCACCACCTTCTCTTATGTTATCCATTCCAGATGCAAGCCTGGTTCTCAGCCTGGTGGGCAGCATTCATGCTTCAGTATCTGAAATACCCTCCTCCTCGAGGGGAGGATGGACACAACAAATGCCTGTGGATTGATTTTCTTTTTTTTAATTAATTTTTTTTTATTATGAATATTCATGAGATACAAAGCTGATTATCATCCCTTGTGCCCGTGATGTGAGGGCCAGATTTGTACTGGCAGCATACCCACTACCAGAAATTGCTTTTGTACACTGTGTCCTCCACGCAATTATCCCCAATCTCTCTCCCACTCCCTCTTCCCCCCCACTCTACTTTGTAGCCCAAGGAATGTTCTCTCCCTCTGCAAGAGCAATGCACTCCTGTGGTCTTTCTTTCCTTCCTTCTTTCTCTCTTAGCTCCCACATATGAGTGAGCACATGTGGTATTATTCATCCCTCTGTGCTTTGCTTATTTCCATCAACATAAGTTTCTCCAGGCTCATCCATGTTATTGCAAATGGGAGTCTCCATTCTTTTTTATGGCAGAGTAGTATTCATGGTGTATACATACCACAGTGTCCTTATCCAATCATCCATCGATGGACATTTAGGTTGGTTCCATGTCTTGGCTATTGTAAACAGAGCTGTGATGAACACGGGAGTGCAGGTATCCCTTCGACATGATGATTTCCATTCCTCTGGATATATACCCAGAGGAGGGATTGCTGGATCATATGGAAGATCTATCTATAGTTGTTTGAGAAACCTCCATATTGTTTTCCATAGAGGTTGTACTAATTTACAGTCCCACCAGCAGTGTAGGAGTGTTCCCTTCTCTCCACACCCTCACCAGCATTTGTTATTCACCACCTTTTTGATTATAGCCTGTCTCACTGGGGTGAAGTGTTATCTCAGTGTAGTTTTAATTTGCATTTCCCTCATGACTAGTGATGTTGAGCAGTTTTTCATGTACCTGTTGGCCATTTGTATGTCTTTCTTTGAAAAATGTCTATTCTGCTCCTTTGCCCATTTTTTAATTGGGTTATTTGTATTTTTACTGTATAATTGCTTGAGTGCTATGTATATTCTGGATAGTGATCCCTTGTTGGATGCATAGTTAGCAAAAATTTTCTCCCACTCCATGGGTTGTTGTTTCACTCTGCTGATTGTTTCCTTTGCTGTCCAGAAGCTTTTCAGTTTGATAAAGTCCCATTTGTTTACTTTTTCTTTTGCTGCTTGTGCTTTCAGGCTCATATTCATAAAGCCTGTGCCCAGACCTAGTTGCTGAAGTGTTTCACCTGTATTTTCCCTTAGTAATTTTCACAGACTCTTAAATATGAAGCCTTGAGTGTGAATAAATAATCAAGCTGTCCTTCACAAAGTCATAAGCATGAGACCAGGAGCTTCAAGCTCCAAGCTGCAATGATGGAAATAGACACAGCATCCACCCTCAGGAAGCTTACAATCCAGCCAAAATCAGAGTTCAAGCATTTGCTAAGGTCTTCATTGGGTTAGCATACAATGCAGCGCTCTAGGGATAAAAGCCATCAGCACCACAGAGCACACAGGAAGAGCACTTGTAAATCATTTGGTGGTGAAGCCAAACACTGCGGCACATGGACCACCTAGACTGTATTTCTTTACACTGTATTTTATTAGATACTAAATAATGGCAAGTTAAATTTATTGATTTACATTGCAGCTCACCATGGCTATTTTCATAATACACTATTTACATAAATAATATCTTTGCTGTGCCAGCCCTCTCCACTATGAATTACTTCTCTATGTACTTTCCCCATTGTACCATACAAAAGTTGAACTGAAATAGCCCCAAGAGTAAATCATGAATTAAGACTGGCTATAAAGTGCCTTCTGATTTTTTTTAAGTGTTATCTGTCCAAATACAGCCTCTTTCTAGAAATATCTGGCAAACAAAGGAACTCCAAATACAAAGTTTTAATTATAAAGAAAAAGGGGAATGAAAAAGCTAGCAATATTAATTTATAATGATGAGTAATTTTCAGTTAATCAAAGTCCTACTGTCTCTTTCTTCTCAATGAGAAAACAAATATATTACCTATTTTTTAAGAAAGCACTTTTAGACACACTATAACTTAAAGGGGTATACCTGTGATTTTGGTACACCTGTTGTGTACTGTTGATATGTTCAAATGGCAACACTTCCAGATTTTCCCAGACCCAAGTAAAACATTAAAAATGAAATGATGGTGAGATAAGAAAATTGCTCTTTTCATTAGTAAGCTTTGTCCCTCTTGGGTGCTATTGCCAGTGACTTTTGAATTGCATATTTGATGTAGAAAGATCTAACTTCTGTTTATATCTGCGTTTACACCTGGGTTAAAAATAATAATAATGATAATGGTATTTATTTATTTGATTATTTAATAATGGCTTCAGAAATGATAAGTGCTCCGGCATTCCTCACTTTGTTGTGAGTTAAGAGGCAGACCCTCTATGTATTTTTGCTGTAAAAAGATCTATCACCTATATGGTCAGCTGCCTTGCCAGTTTTCAAGCACACGCGCGCGCACACACACACACACACACACACACACACACACACAGAAACAAATGAGGTCCCCACACTCCATTCATGTCAGAACTCAACATCTTGAGTAGCACAAATATTCTGCAGTCACTCATGAAAAGAAATTTTTAATAATAAATATCTAACAATTAATGGGCTGGTAGCTGCAATTGTCTTCAGGGCATAATATCTAATTTCCTTGCAATGTTTCATATCCTTACTTTTCACGCTGCAACAGTCTATCATTAAAACCAAATGCAGGTTTCTATCACTTTTATTTATTTTTCAAATCAACTTATAAATCAGTGCCAGGCCTTGTTACAGATGAGTTCCAATAAATTATCGGCTGTGGACAAATTCTGAATGTTAAACATTTCCTTTCTCTTCCTCCCGCCCTGGGTCTCCATCTGTGTCTTTCTCTCTCGTGTTTTTCCTCTCTCCTCTCTGAGACACGATGCTTCTCTGTAGCCCTCTAGGCCTACATACCTCACCAGCTGTACTTTGGGTCCAAGTCACAGAGAGCCCTTAGTACTTAATTATGTGCTACTTAAATAATGCAAAAAGACATTTTTTTTTTTTTTTTGGAAAAAAATATCAATATAAGAGACAAGAGTTGTTTTACAGTCCATGGGAAATTTACCTTTCTGAATTTCAGAAGTGAGAGCATTGTTGTTAGAGCCTTTTTTACGTCCTTCCAGGAGCCACAGAAGAAAGACCTGAGGTCTATTTCTCACACATGTTAGTCCATTAAGCAGCCTGTCTTCTTTTTCCAAACTGCCTTGTCACCTCTAAGCTGCCCTTTTACATACCTTGCCAGGCTTCTGCTAAGTCTCCTTGGAAGGGTCTGTGGCCACAATGCCTAGGCTTTCGCTTGCACTGCCGTGGGTCGTCAGAACATACTGGAGGCATGAGACCCTTCCAGTAAGACTAAAGAACAAAGATTCTAAAGAGACACTGTCTGTCACAACAACCCATGACCATCACATGCTTACTTAAACTCATACACACATTCACAAATTTGTCTGAAATACTCATGTCTTAGCTGGAAACTAAGAAAAGTGCCTTAAGATCCTTAAAACAGTAAAAAAGCCATTTTTCAAGCTGTCTACCTTGTTGCATTGTGAGTAGATAGAACAATGCATTTTACTTTATTCCCTATCTTTGCCGCAGTTTTGACGACTGATCCAGTGTATAGCAGGTGAGACTATATAGAGGCCTCATGAAGTTGTTCATTTGACAAACTCAGGAAAGCTCTCTAAAATGTCACCTCTAAAATTTGAAGTTCCAGTAGGTTTCTGGAATGGACTTCTAATGTTCTGTTTTTCAAGATTTAGGAAAGTCTTCTAATGGAGGTCCATAGCAGCCTGGGGACAGGGACCATCTGACAAGCTGGGGTCTGGAGTATAATCCCGGCAGCTTGAGGTCAGGTCTCAGATAAAGTCCTGGGTGGCAGCACCTATGAGATGTGAAGTGAGGAGCTAAGCAGATGCCCCTGCCTTTCCTCCATAGCACTGGAAATTTCCACCACAAGAGTAACAGGTTTGAATGAAAGTGTTACCTTTGGAAGGAGACCCTGGGAAGGGCCATGCCTGACCCATAGGGCCTCTTCGTTCACACCTGTAGAACGTTGCCTGCACCTGCTGTGATTTTTAATTCATTCTTCATTCTGCTAGAGTGTATACTCCTTGAAGGCAGAGAATGTGTTCATTTGTTTCTATTTTCTTCACAACACCTGAACACTGTGTCTTGGCCTTGTTTGATGTTCAGTGTAGGACTGGTATGTTTGATAGGGGAGTGAGATAAAAAGTCTGGAGGATGTACTTATTTTGGAAAATCTGCTTGAGTTTGTAAGAAGTCCTGAATGTCTTGGAAGAAAATGGGAGGGGCCCAGATCAAACACTGTCATTTCATCCTTTTGACCATGGCTAGCCTTTTATTTGCAACACACATCTGCCAGGCATTATACCTAGAAGAAGAACAAAACAAAAGCCTACATGTAGATTAGAGCCCAAAGTGAGAGACAAGTGAATAGTCACAAAGCAACCTCATAAGTGCTGTGCTGTAAGTTTGTGCACAGTGACACTGGAGTAAAATGAGGGGAAGACTGGAAGAGAGAGGTATTGGCTCATTGAGGTAGTGAAACCGACCTAAGACTTCAAGAACAACTGCAGCTCAAAGAAGTAGAGAGAAGAATGGTGATTACCAGAGGTTGGGGTGGTTGAGGGGGCAGGGATGGGGAGATGTCAGTCAAAGGATGCATAATTATAGTTAGATAAGAGGAGTAAATTTCAAGAGATCTATTGCACAGCAAGGGGGCTATGGTTAATGATGACATACAGATATTGTATTCTCAGAAAATGCAAAAATTGATGTTATGTGTTCTTACCACAAAACACTGAGCATTGGTTAATTAGCTAGATTTATCCATTCTATAATGCGTAGGTACTTCAAGACATCATGTTGTACATGATAAGGACACACAATGTTATCTGTCAATTTAAAAATAATTTTTTTTTTTAAAAAAAAGAGAGATGGGCAGCTCAGGGGAAGTCACACCCACCCACACACACAGTGTGATGATGTCTACGTCCAGCCCGTGTCTATCTCCTGAGCCTCGCCTGCATAATCAACTGCCCACTGGACATCTCCATTCAAATGTGCCATAGACACCTGAAGGGTAACTTCATCAAGATCGAAAGGAGAAAACCAAACGTTTTCTTCCCCCAAACAATTTCCCCTTCTCCTTTCTACCTTCCTCACTGAATGCAACCAGTATCCACCTGGTTGCCTAAAGCCATAGATCTGGAGTCATCCTCAACTCATTTTTTTCTCCCTCTCTCCTCCAACTCCAAATCTATCATCAATTTCTATGAATTCCACTTCCTAGATATTTTCCAATTCATCCATCTTCCTAATCCTAAAGGCCATCACTAACTTTCACCTACATTATTGAAGCTGCTTATACCAAGTATCCCTGAAATCTGTTCTTGACTATTCCTACCTCCAAGGAATTTTCCATATTGGGGAGGGGGAAAAGAGCTTTCATTGGTGTTATGTAGAGTCCTTGCACTTCTGTATGGTCCATGAGGTGTGGATGACCAGCCTGTGCTTCCCACCAGCCACGACCCTGTGAACCAGCCCTACTGAATTTAGTTTGGTTCTTTGGTTCTGTGGGCTCTCTTGCTTACAAGCCTCATGTAAGCGCTTCCTTCTGCCTGGGACATTTGTATCCCCCTTACCTTCCCATCCCTACCTCAGCCTTCCTAGCTCCCACTTACACTTCTGGTCTCAACACAGACCTCACCTCCACCATGAAGCCATCTAGTTGCAGTTAGGGACCCTCCTAGGGCTTCATTGGATATTTCTCTATCGTAACTCTCGACACACAGTTTTGTAATAGGCTCATTACTGTCTCAGTTCCCCACTAGACTGTAAGTCCCATGAGTTTTGTTTATTGTTCAGTTCTCAGTGCATGGTACAGAGGAGGTTCTTAAGACATATTACTGGTGCTCCAAAGAGAGGAAGTAAGGGAGGGAGGGAAATATGAGAAAATACATTGATTTGGGTGAACCGAAATAATTACAGTAATGCCTTTGAGGGACTGGAGGGATGAGAATAAACAAGTAGATCTTGGCTTATGAACAGACAACAGAGATATCTCCGAAGTCATGTGGAGCTACGACTGAAACTTGAAAACATAAAACGATGCCTTCCGATGGTGCCTATAATTCCCGTAAGAAATGTAATATAAAACCCACTGGGAAGAGCAAATACACAACTATTTGAGCACATGAGAACAAAGTAAGATAATAATCAAGTTTAAGTGGTGTGGTACATACTGTAAGAGCAACAAAAGTTCCTAGACAGTAGATTTCAGGGCTACAGTAATCGTGAAAGAAATGTAACTTGTTGGACATTGAGTAGAGCATTTGGCTCCAGAGTAGGAGTAGTGCATCATAACAATAGTAATAATAGAATAACAACAACAAATTAGATTGTGGACCATGTGCCAAGCATCATAACATAGCCCTGTGAGGTAGCTATTATCATTATTCCCCACTTATAGCTGAAACACCTGAATATTGGAGGTGTCATAAATGGCAGAGCTAGTTCTCAATTCCAGGGCTTTCTGTCCTCAAAAGGTCATGCTTGGCCACTGGGCTGCAATGTGTCTTGTACGTATAGCACAGACTTTGCTGATGGATAACTTGAGTATCTCAGCTCCACTACTGCTGTGGGATTGGGGGCAATTTGTTAAACTCTTCTGAATCCCCAGGGGATAACTGCTCTTATCCCCATTTTATAGGCCTCCTCACAGCCTCCTGTAAATGTGGATAATAATACTTCTTTTTAGGCTTGACTTGAGGATTAATTAGTGTCATGTTTCCGAAGCCCAAGTGCTTGGTACATTGGAGGCACATGATGCACAATGACTATTTCTAGGATAATTTGGCAGGTGGATAGGATTTGATTGGACAGTGGGTGGGGAGGCTCTTTAGGCTGAGGAAGTGATATGAGCCAAGATATTAGAGATACATCTTTTGTGTAGGGAGAGGATGGGTACCTGCACCACTAGAACAGAGCTTAGAGAAATATGCAGAAGTAATGGTGAAGAAAGAGCAGACAGCAAAGGCAAGTGAGACTGAGAGGATGGAGAAGAGGCAGAAACAAGACCAGGTTCATGGGATGCTGTGGAAACCAAGAGAAAAGAGCAATGTCGTAGTCCACTGGGGCTGCTGTAACAAATTACCATAGCCTGGAGGGCTTAAACAACGAATACTTATTTCTCACAGTTCTGGAGGCTGGGAAGTCCAAGATCAAGGCACCAGCAGATGTGGTGTCTGGTGAGACCCATGTCCTGGTTCATAGATGGTATCTTCTCACTGTGTCCTCACACAGTGGAAGGAGCAAAGGAGTTCTCTAGAGTCCCTTTTATAAGGGCACTAATCCAATTCATGAGGTCTCCACCCTCATGACCTAATCACCTCCCAAAGGCCCCACCTCCAAAAACCATCACATTGGAGGTTAGGTTTTAACACAGAAATTTTGGAGGGACAAAAACATTTGGTCCATATATAGCAAGCTAGCTAGGAAGTCTGACCATCAGCAGAATCAAGCACTAGAGAGAGGTCAGTGACAAGGAAGACAGAGGAGAGACCATCAAATTTGAAAGTGAGGAAGTCAATGGTAAGCCTTCAGAGCAATTGCAAGTTAGAGAGGCAGAGGATGTGTTGTCAGAGTCAGGAAAGGCACTGGAAGAAACCAGCAGACACAGAGATGGGTCAGATTACCAGCACTTAACAATTAAAACAAAGGTAGGATACATTTCAGTATACAAATTAATTTTGAGAAAACCAGATGGCTGCTTATAGCCAACTCAGCAGTAACAGCTTACTGTAACAGGGGTGAGAGGCACGTTGTCTGGAGTGCAGCTGGTGTGCTCAGCTGGGGCTTATATACAATTCCGGGCACCTGGCAAGGGCAGCAGGGAATGCACATCACCTGCGCAGGCCCTTCCAGGCACCACAAAAAAGCAGCTGCCCGAGTTTCCCCGTTACAGTCCTGACCTACTAATTTTAATTGAGTACACTGGCATGATTGATGTCTGTGGTAAGGACCAAGGGCCAAGAACCCAGCTTGCAGTGTCTCTTGGAGAAATAGGTTGCATATGTTAATCCTAGTCCCAGGGACAGAAGGCAATTGTGTTTTATTAACTAACCCCCTAGCACTGTCTGCAAATAGAACCAGGAAGAAAAAAATATTTTTTTTAAGTTCCACCAGCAAAGAGATCTTGTGCGTTTATTTCTCTCAAGCACATGACTTTCTTAATAAGCCAGAGGAGCCAAAAGTGCCTAGTTTCAGTGTAATATAGAATGTATTGATTGAACTTTCCACCACCAGCCAGTTCTCTACAATGTGTGCAAGAATCCCTGAAGGGTCGTAGGGCTTTGCCACTTGGAGACTTCTGCCATGTTGGAAAAGGATTGCCAAAGCAAAACCTGGCAAACATGCAAGATTGGTACATCTGCATCCACCACACCTTGTGGAGTAATGAGCCACCAGGCAGCTCTAGCCCAGGGCAATGCAGGCTGTCGTTAAGGTCGGGCATCTTCCATTTCTCAGCAATCTGCATTCATCCACCTTGCTAGAAATAGGGTTTTTCCACATTTTTGCCATTTTGGTAGTTAACAGTCAACTTTCACCTTGCTTTGAATTTGCAAAACCAGGACTGGAACCTGACTTCTGACTAACATAGCAACTTGGGGCTGACAACCATGAAACTGGAAATAAGCCTGCATGCTAATCACTTACAAGTCCTCAGTGACTGAGTCCCCACTTTACTAAGATAGAGATGCTATAACTAGGGAAAGTATGAGAAGTAACCAACTATGTGCTCTTCAATGGGCTAGGTTTAGAGATGGGAAAGAAAGTTATTTACTCTGAAACCTCTCTCAAACTTTCTGTTTTAATTTAATGTCAGAAAATCTGACCTCTGGCTTCTAAGGCTTACTCAGAAAAGCAAAACTCTCCAAATGCCTCCAGCTCACTTCCGATGGAGCCTAGCAGCAGTGGAGGCAACGAGAATGTTATAAATTCTAAAGGGAAGGGGACAAAGTCAGGGGAGAGAGAGACAAATTACCAAAATAAATATCTAGCAGCTCCTTACCACTCTGCTTGCTTTTTCTAGGAGGCGTTTTTAAGATAATTTTAATGTTCACTCATATTCAGTGCCCAGTGTTTAATGTGAACATCAACAACATTCAATAATAGCTTAGCAACTTATTGAGCACCTACTATTAGCCACGTTCTAACAGATACAGTCTCTGTCTCTGTTGTGCAGATTATCAATTGAGTAAATGCTATTATGTCAGGCAATGGGCATGTGTTAAGTCCTGGAGCCTTCAGTTTAGTGCAGGAGACTGATGATAAACTCACAATTACCTAAATAATAATTTAATTATATTTGCATTTAATGTTACAGAGGAAAACTGCGATGAAAGTGCAACACAGGAGGACTTTACCTTTTCTTTAGGTCAGATAAGGTTTCTCTGATGAAGGTCATTTAAGCTGACATACAAAGGAGTAGTAGTTAAAAGGGCAGCCACTTTTGCAGGAGTATCGTAAACAAGAGGAAGAGTGATACGAGATGAGGCAGGTACCTCACACAGGGCCTTCTGGGCCATAGCAAGGACTTTGGACATGGGGGGGGGAGGACAGGTTTTAAACAGAAGGGTATTTAATCTTTACATTTCTACAAGATCATTCTGGTTACCAAGTGGAGAATGGAGTGGAAAGTGGGGTTCTATACAATTTATGGAGCTGCATTAGAATGTTCTCCATGGTTAGTCCAAGTGAGAGATGGTGGTGGCCATGGAGGTTGACAGAAGTGGACAGGTTTGAAAAATATTTTGGAAGAAGAATTGAGAAAACGTGACGACTGATGGGCTGCGGGGGGGATGAAGAAAACTGTAGAGAGGGACACTGGGAGCTCTGGATTGAGCAGCCGAGTCATTCCCAAAGACAGTGATGCTGAAAGAGATCGGTCTTGGGAAAGATCATGAACTCCATTCTGAACATGTTGAATTTTCAGTATGTAAATGGAAATGTTAATTAGAGAGTTGAATATGTGAGCCTGGAACGCACTGGAAAAGTCTGGGCTGAAGACGCTCTGGGAGTAGTCGGGGTAACTGAACTCGGTGTGATCACTGAGGAAGGGAGTGCAGAGTGAGAACACGGGGCCACGCGTGGAGCCCAAGAACTCCACATTTGGAGCTCGGACAGAAGATGAGGCGCTGGCCACAGAACTGACACGGATCGGGCAACCAAGAAACATGGAGAGAGGCAACGTCAGCAAAACTGGGGAAGGATGTTCCAAGAAAGCAAAAGTGGTCACTGTGTCAAAGGCCACCGAAAGTCAAATGAGAGGCAGACGAGAGTTTTCATCTGAGTTTCATGACTGGGGATCATTGAAAATATTAAGGAAGATTGTTTTTGTGGGGAAGAAACAGAAATTGTAAACAACTTTTTAAAAACATTTATTATGAAAAATTTCAAACCTACGAAAGTAGAAAAAAAATAGTGTTATGAATCCCGATCTACCCAGATGCAGTAACTGTGAAAATTTCACCACACTGTTTCATCATCTGTCCTTTCATTGCTGCGTGCTCCTCCTGCTGTTGCTGGAGTGTTTCAAAGCAAATCCCAGGTCTTTTCACCTTCATTGCGCAGCTCCGAGGGTTACCTATAACCATGACCACATCAGTAAAAGGAAGAGCAACTTCCTCGTATCATCCAACAATAAGGTGCACGTTTCCTGACCGTGTAGCTCCTTCCTGCTCAGTGTGGGTCAGAGACCAGCGGCACAGGCATCACTCGCGAGCTCATCAGATGTGCAGACTCTCCGCCCCGCTCAGGACCTGCTGAGTCAGAACCTGCATTTTCCAGCATCCCCAGGTGATTCATTTGCCATAAAATTATTTTTTCTGTGTACTCCGAAAAGGCAACTTCTCTGCCCTTGTCCTTTTTGGAAATTCTCACCCCTACACATACACAAGAATACACACACACACACCTGATGTTACTAGTTTTGTGTTCTTCTTTCCAGACTTTCTTTTTGTATATGCAAGCAAATACAAAGATATGCCATTGCCCATCTCTATTCACAAATGGTAGCTTATTATTACACACTGTTGTGAGTCTTGCCTTTTTATTTACTGAAGTTATTTTTATTTTATTTTTTAATTTTTTTTATTGGTTATGAATGTTCATGAGATACAAAGCTTATCATCATCCCTTGTGCCCTAGATGTGAAGGCCAGATCCATACTGGCAGCATGCCCATTACTACAAATTGCGATTGTATCCCGTGTCCCCCACCCAATTATCCCCAACCTCCCTCCCCATCCCCCTTTCCCCCACTACACTTTGCATCCCTAGAATGCTCTCTCCCTCTGCAAGTCCAACACACCACTGTGGTCTTTTTTTCCTTCCTTCTTTCTCTCTTGGCTCCCACTTATGAGTGAGCACATGTGGTATTTATCCCTCTGTGCTTTGCTTATTTCACTCAACATAAGTTTCTCCAGGCTCATCCATGTTATTGCAAATGGGAGAATTTCATTCTTTTTTATGGCAGAGTAGTATTCCATGGTGTGTATATACCAAATTTTCCTTATCCAGTCATCCATCAATGGATATTTAGGTTGGTTTCATGTCTTAGTATTGTAAATAGAGCTGCGATGAACATGGAAGTGCAGGTATTCCTTCGACATGATGATTTCCATTCCTCTGAGTATGTACCCAGAAGAGGGATTGCTGGATCATATGGAAGATCTATCTATAGTTGTTTGAGAAACCTCTGTACTGTTCTCCATAGTGGTTGTACTAATTTATAGTACCACCAACAGTGCAGGAGCATTACTTTTAACGAGTTAAGTGCTCTGCTTGTCATGTTTGAAGATGATTTGCTATAAACGTTGTGCATTTCCACTGTTTCCTACTCACTCACTCTCTCCTTCACTCCACACACCAGCCAGTGCTGCTGACTAGTTGCCGTGAGATGCTTGCACTCTTTTGCCATAATTACCAACCTTGTGCAGTTGCAAGATGAGTGGTTAAGCTAGTGGCATTGTGCATGGCTTTCTTTTAATATGAAATCAAAAAGGCCAATGCAGGAGCTGAGCCTATACCCACTGAAACCTTGCCTGATATGAAAAGACTTTTAAAGAACCATGATGGTCAAAAGAATATTCTCTGTATTTCAGGTCTACACAGAAGGAAAGATGGAAATTGCTTTCTTTTACTCCGTGTATATGATCATTATATCTCCTGGATGTTTCAACCTTTGCATCTTTACTCCTGCTAGAAAAACCAATCCCTGAAAGCCCCCATATTTAAAATTCTCCCCATATGTCCAATCTCAGCTCTAACACTACCTTTTTCAAGAAGCCTTTCCTGACCACCCCAGAAGCACCACAAGTTCTTCCTCTACCTACTGAAACCCTACTGCTTTCTTTGAGTGAGCCTTGCCAAAATTTCCCACATTCTGCATAATACTTTAGTACCACACTCTGCATAATACGGAGCATTCCATTTACTGAACCGTGGACTTCATGTGGTCAGAGACTGTCTTAAAAAATCTTTGCATCCACTTCAGCATGTAGTGTGCTATCACAAATAGCTTGGGTTCTTGACAAGTATTTATTAAGTGCATGAGTAAAAATATGTAAAACACCTGATGTGTGTAGTCCTGTGCTAAGCTCTATATTATCTACTCCTCTTTGGCTCTGTTCTGTGTGGAATATACTAAAAAGCATGTGTACTTCACAGAGCCTGGTTTTCCAAAGCCTTGCAGTTTCAAATATTGACCTTGCAGAGGACTGGAAATTTCCCTCAGGCTATAAGTCTCTGTTGCAAGATAAGGATTGTGGCACAGCAGGTTGCTGGCCCAAAAGACACACTAGTTACTGATTGTTATGTAAAGATACTAAGAAATTGCTGTAAGAAGGAATGTTTGCTGAGATCAAACTGTTGTTGATAGGACCACTTAATTGCCTTACTGGAATGTCATCTGACTTGTTTCACTGAAAGTTACCAGCCCATACTGTTAAACTATAACCCCACCTATGTCTCTTCCTGTAACTTCCTGGTCTGGAAAATAAATGCAGGAAGAGAACCCCAATTCGGCATTAATTTCCCAAGGAAGGAATGCCTCTCTCTTGAGGGTTCTGGTGAGAGATTAACCACTTCGGGGCCTCTCACTGCTCAGTAGAGATGGGCTTTGAGTAATCCTTTGCATCTCTGTCACCCAGGGGAAGTGGGATGACAAATCCGTGGGGGGCAAAGCAATGCAAAGCAACAAAATGATGCCCCGTGTGAGGACATTCTCCTTGGATCGGAGACTGACCTGCCAAGCATTAGAAAGGACTAGGACGTCCGACGATTCATCCCAGCAAAGGGAATCCCTAATAAGGGAGACAAAACGCACCTCGGTAAGGGAATCACAGGTGGCTTTCGATTAGCGACGGGATGCCTGCGGCAAGTCAAAATTAGGCTTTTTCAACCCCAGAGATATTTTTTCATTTTCTTTACTTTTAAAATATGGATAATTCATTAACAAAAGGGGAGACTGAACATACATTACAACTCCAATGTCTCCTTAAAGCAGCAGGCTGTAAGTAACTGAATGGCAGCTTGTAAAACTGTTAGTGGATATTAAACAACCATGTCCTTGATACATCAAGGAAGGGAGCCTTAACATAAAAATGTGGGAACAAATTGGTCACTGGTTAATTATGCAGTGGGTCTCATTAAGGCTTCCCACCTAACAACCAGGAATCTATGTCAAGTCATTCTGAGACCTATTCAAGACCTTAACAAAAAACTAAGACATGTTTATGTCACCAAAAAAGGATAAAACTTAATCTTTGCTAGTGACTGAGAGAACTTTAAACTGGACAATCTAAAGTAAAGGAAGTTAATGTTTCTTTACAGTGTTGGTATTGATTGAGCATGTTTTTCTTTCTTATCTGCACAATGCTTCTCTCCTCTCTTAAAAGCAGTGGTTCTTTACTTAACTGCATGTGCTACTCTTTTTCGCTGAAGACTGGAGTTTTATGAAGAAAAGGAGCCATGGCACCTACCAGACCCCTTTTGGGTCTACTGCTCTTCTCCTAAAAACCTCAAGAGTCAAACAGTTTCATCTCTGATTGGTGGCTCAGCTCTTGAGCTCAGTAACCCTTTTGAGAAACAAAAACTAGACTAAGATCTACCTGTTTAACTACACAGTCTCAAATTTTCTGGCATCCACACGGTTATCTTAAACAGACTTCTAAATTCTCTTCTAGTCTCATCTGTGTATTTCTTCATAAAATTCTATGGTAGAATTCTATGCTATCTTCTTAAAGGAAGAAAATCTCTGCATTTTCTTGAAAAGGTTTGCATACTTTGCTTTGCAATGTAAATTTGTTAGCTTGCTTTCTTTAAGGCAAGGTGAAGCCTCACCAGTAAGTCTTTTGGAAAAAACACAATCTAAACCTGACTGTCCTTTTTACTAGTGAGCTTTTTATTACATCTTGAAAAAAACCTACAAGATCCTTATTTGTTCTTGTTGTTTATGTCTGCATATATGCATGTGTAAGATGTATGTTATGTCTATATGTTCATGTCTGTTTGTGTAATTGTTTTATGTGCAAGGTACCAAATTGGCTTATAATTTATGCACACTCATTAAATAAATAAGTATACTTTTCAAGTTCACGTGACTTAAATCTTCTAAGGTTTTGATAAATATATTTTCAAAATTTGATTCAAACCTTTTGCCTAAATTTGTCTCTAGGCCAATATGTCTCCTTGTTATCCCAGCCCTGCCTCCTGGCCATGCTGGGAGAGGCAATATCTTTTAGACATAGATAGTGAATACTGCCCTCTGCCTCTCTGGATTCCACATGGCTCCAAATGCCACGTGGAAACCTGCGACCTACAATGGCTAGTAAAAAGAAACCTATGCCAAATACATCATAAGCCTTAGTTAGCATTATCTGATAAGGGTATAAATCTAATACACCAAGTTTTTGGCTGAGAAACCATAAGTATGTATTTGGTAAATTTAGCTAGAACTCAAACTGGGCTTTATGTAATTTGCTCTGATAAATGATTGCCTATTTACTAACCTAAATATATAAACATGTTCTTATCAGCACACATGCTGACTGGGTTTACTAGTCAAACAGGATTAGTAAAGGTCTTTTCACTTAAATGCTCTTACTGCAAAGTTGTAAAAGGTTTTCTTTGTCCCTTAGATAACTGGTTTAAGAAACTTGTTTCATGTTAAATTCTTGTGCTCTCTGCCTTTAAAACCCTTTGTCACCTTCGTTTAGTTTTTTGTAACAATTTGTGATCTTATTCAACTAACCGTTTTAAGCCTTTTGTTATTTAACACAGCTTTCTAACACTAAATCCTGAAACTATAAAATAACTTTGAGAAATTCCAAGCGCCCTGGAGTTTCTTAAAGGATATATAAAAGCTGTATCAAAACTAATTCGCTTATTTAATATATTAGACTATATGGGAAAGCATTGTCAGTACTGAAGGTGTTATGGATATGTGTTCCCAAATCTTGTAAGGTTCTTAAATATCTGTGTCTTAATATAAATGCTACCGGTCATAATCTTGGTTTAATTATGATTTTAAAATGTTATGTCTTCAAATATTTCATGAAAAACTCTGATAGGTACAGTTTCTGACAAACTTTGAGTACATAGCTTTAAACTGAAGTTCCAAAATTCTAATGAAGAAACTGATGGGTTTATGAAATTGTTTACAAAGGTCAAAACAACAAAAGTTAATTGGTAAATCAATTAAAAAGTATTAAGCGTTTTTACAATTTCCTTATTTTAAAACACTGCTGGTGCTCCTAATGTTTTTCCAAATGTAAGAAAACTCTCCCTCTCTCTTCAGCTATCTATAACTAACAGTTTGGTAAGATGTCATTTAAAACAGAGATAAATGCATTTGTTTTCTCCCTATTTGAATCCCCCCCAAATTTAATAACTTTAAGTATCCTTATAATTATTATGGCAATGTGGCTATTTTTATACGTTCAATGAAAATTAACTCTCTTTATAACAGGATATAATTTAAAACTTTGGATATAAGATAGCATGCCTCATTTCCAAGTTGATGATCTTTCTTTATGTTTGCCAAAAAATTTGGCCCAAACTGCTGCTCATCTTACCCCCCAACGTGGGACAAAACACAACCTGGGAAACAGCATTCCCAGCAACATGGGACAGATCACTGAAAGTGAGCTGAGATGCTTCTTTCAATCACCACCTGGGAAAGAGCCTTCCCAACACTGAGAGATTTATGCAATGAAAAGTAAGACCTTTTCAATCAAGATATTTATCATCAATGCGTTCATGAGGAATGCCTGATCATAAAGGGGGAAATAATGTCATCTCTACAAAAGCAGTTCTCTAAATTCTCCTGGCCTTAAAGAGGGTGTTTGCAACTTGGATGAGACATCCTATTCTTAAGCAAAAGACTTGTAATTGATCAAAAATTTTACAAAAGACTAGATGCTTTGGAAAAAGTAATGTAATGGACAGTTTTAACAATAACAAACTCCTTGAACTCAGAATCAACTATTACAGGCAGCAGAATCCCTTTCCTGGAGTTTCAACAATTGCTAATTACACCCAATTCACAGCACCTGGACTGATGCCACTGCAGCTGCAGATGACATCATCAGTCCTCACCTGAAGTAAATGAAAACGACTTACCATGCTAATTGATAATAACTTTGCTTTAACAAAATGCTTTTTGTCTTAACTATGCCAACCTGATCTATAGCTTTTTCTTTTTCTTTTAAATAAATAAAACGGTGGAGATGTGGAATATACTAAAAAAGCATGTGTACTTCACAGAGCCTGGTTTTCCAAAGCCTTGCAGTTTCAAATATTGACCTTGCAGAGAACTGGAAATTTCCCTCAGGCTATAAGTCTCTGTTGCAAGATAAGGATTGTGGCACAGCAGGTTGCTGGCCCAAAAGACACACTAGTTACTGATTGTTATGTAAAGATACTGAGAAATTGCTGTAAGAAGGAATGTTTGCTGAGATCAAACTGTTGTTGATAGGACCACTTAATTGCCTTACTGGAATGTCATCTGACTTGTTTCACTGAAAGTTACCAGCCTATACTGTTAAAGTATAACCCTGCCTATGTTCTCTTCCTGTAACTTCCTGGTCTGGAAAATAAATGCAGGAAGAGAACCCCAATTCGGCATTAATTTCCCAAGGAAGGAATGCCTCTCTCTTGAGGGTTCCGGTGAGAGATTAACCACTTCGGGGCCTCTCACTGCTAAGTAGAGACGGGCTTTGAGTAATCCTTTGCATCTCTGTCACCCAGGGGAAGTGGGATGACAAATCCGTGGGGGGTGAAGCAATGCAAAGCAACAGTTCTGCCCCCCAAATTTGCTCTAGCACTCAGCTGTGAGAGTGAATTTATTTTTTCACATAAATTTCTGCATTGTTAGGTTGTTAACCAAATTAATATTTGGTATGTATAGAAAACCTTTCTCCATATGTTAAAGTATTTTAAAGATTTTTATTTCATTTTACTCCTAATATATCTAAGAGATAGAGACTTTTAAAATTATTCATTACCTCCATGTAAAAGAGATTTGAAATGGCAGTGGCGATTGATTCATAGAGAACCCAGAAATGTTACAGAAATATGGCAAACATGAGTGTATAACCCTCCTAAAGTTCTTCGAACTTAAGGTTCTTTGATATGCTTGAAATAGATTTATCATAATCTGACATGCTTAAAAGTCAGATCTTGTCCACAGTTGAGGTAATTGATAAAAATACATACAACACTGGACTCAGAACCAGTATACGGTTTGTAGATGGGATGAATATATAGGTATAAAATAAAGGCACACAAAAAGTACTTCAACAGCTATTTTATTATGAAGCATTTATTATAAAGGCCTTGTCTACATAGCATAGTACTAAATATACCTTCAAAATGGGGAGTGAAGATTATAAGACACTGTGCAATTAAAATAGGTCTACAACTTTAGGATGTGCTAAGTGTCTTAGGGCTGTACTAGACAGATTCTTTTCCAATAAAATCTTATGATTTCAACCTTCTGTCTACAGAGAAAAAACACAAGCATGCGTACACAATGCCGTCACATGCCTCTGCAGGGACATGCCCTTCGCAACTCCCTCCCTCCCTACAGAAAGCAATTAATGCCCCACTGGAGGTCGTCTATTAATTGGACTAGAAATAAAGTAGCCTGTGAAGGTTGTCCAGGGAAAATACTGTTCTTGTGTATGTGTGTGTGAGTGTGTGTGTGTGTGCACGGGTGTATAAATACATACATACATACACATATGTGTGTGTATTTGTGTGTGTACAATATTTCACCCACAAAGTAAACAAGCAACACTAGTACGTCATTTTCTAATTACAGGGCTGTTTCATACACTGTAAATGCTAACATGGGAGAGGTAAATCATGGCAATTTAATTAATAAAACAGTTTAGACACTTAAACCCATATGTGCACCCCTGGAGGCACCACATCAATAATAAAAGCTTGCAGGCATATTTTAGAAATTTTAGGCAATCATTTGCAGATCTTGTAGTCAATAATTATTACAAACTGCATTAACTCTTCTCTTGCCAAATCTGAGAAATCGATTTTCATTTGCTCGATGTTCTTTTCACTGTAGATGGTCTCTTGGGGTTGCTAGGAGTTGAGGAGCACAGGGTTTCTTTCCCTGAAGCAGCAAGACTGGATGAGGTGAGAGTCTTCATCCAACCAAATAGCAAAATGTGGGAAATGAGAATCCTGAGAAAGCAGGAGAAGGACTCTCCCCTTGTCCTTTCATTAAAGGAGAGTCAGAGAAGAAAATTAATGTCAGAAAATGGAAATTCAGCATTTGAATTTGTATGCTTTTAGATCCTCTTTCTCTTTTGACCTTTTAAAATTATGTCTAGGACCTTCATACCTTGCTTGTAGAAATATAAAATAGCACAGTCACTTTGGAAAACAGTTTAGCATATTCTTTAAAAAGTTAAATATAAATTTATTGTATGACCATCACTTCCACTCCTACATATCTACCTGAGAGAAGTGAAGACATGATTAGTCCACTCAAAAATCTGTACATAAATGTTTGTAGGGACATTATTCATACTAGCCAAAAGGTGGATACAACCCAAATACCCATCAATTGCTGAATGGATAAACAAAATGTGGTTTAGCCATACAATGGAATGCCATTCATCAGCAGAAAGGAACAAATACGGATACATGCTACAATGTGGACAGATCTTAAACACATTATTATGTTAACTGAATGTTAACTTCACCCCATATTGTATGATCCATTTATATGAAATGTCCAGAAAAAGCAAAATCAAAGAGACAGAAAGTAGACTAGCAGTGCCTAGAGCTGGGGATGGGAACTGGGGTTAACTGAAAACAGGCATGAGGGATCTTATTAGGGTGATGGAAATGTTCTAAACTGGATTGTGATGATGGTTGCACAATGTGGTAAATTTACTAAACATCATTTAATTGTACACTTAAAATAGGTGAGTTTTATTATACTTATATGTAATTATTCTTTGATAAAGTTGTTGAAAACATTGTGCCCATAATTTTACTGATGTTCCTTATCATTCCTGAAAAACAAAAAGGAATTCATGTTGAATTGTATCCATATAAGAGAATCAGGGGTTGGCGATGTCACTGTGTGACACTAAGCCTACGCAATGTGTCTTTTCCGTAATTGTGATTATCATTGGTGTGGTTTGTATATATTCAGATCCCCAGTCACCAGAGAGTCTTTCTTTGCATTTTTGCACTCTCCATCAGAGCGATAATAATACTGAATACCATTGGCTGAGTGCTCATTAAGTGCTACACATGCTACATTGTATTAATTTTTTAATCAGTATAATAAGCCTTACAGAATATTTCAATATCCCCACTTATACGAGTCAACAGAGGCAAAGAAAAGCTGGAACATTCGTCCAAGCTATGCTGTTAGTGGTGGAACTGGGATTTGAACACAGATAGTCGGCTCCAGGCTGCACTTGACCTGCCACACACCACCAGTCCCTGTATAATAGGACTGAACACTTTCTTGTGCAATCTGAGATTGGTCATCATGTGTTTGTTGGCAACTTTAAAGGAAGCAAGTGTCCACTGAATAAGCCTTACCCAAGAGAGAGTGTAGAGTACATAGGCCAACTCATCAACATTGGTTGGCTTGGAAAGTCACTCTGCAACAGAGTGGGTGACTCTAAACTTTGTATTCTCAGTCCTCTTCATGGTTTGGCGTTAATAATTGCCAGATATTATTTTTGTCATTAAAAAAAACTACAAAAGTATTTTTTCTCAGAAAAAGAAGTAAGCAGGTAGCAAAGCCATAATTTTTCTGGGTACGGTTGTTTCTAAACTTACCCCGTTCACTGTCTTCAACAAGATAAATCGAACAGTTTTAATCATGTGGTCTATCATTCCGGAGGTTGTCAAAACCTAAAAGAAATCAGACCATGAATAAAGGTACTTAATTTTAACAGAAATGGGAAACTGTCTGTATGCCATGAGCCTGCATTCCCTCAGCACTGGCTGCTCTCTCCAACAGGGAGACCATTGCTCTGCAGCACTCTGGGAAGAGCTTGCTTTATGGCTATTGGGGGATCTCTTTAAATGTTTGGAAAGGTCTTCTGAAAATGCTTGCAAATCTGTATTCTTGAATATATAAGGAAAGTCTTGATTACAGATATGAGGACATTATAAATGTATTCCAAACATTTATTTACTGTTTGAATGGAACATAGTTTAATCTAAGAGCAATAACATAAAATGGTAGTTAGGTTGTCCACAAATGCTATATAGGCTTGAATGGAGAATAAACATGTTGACAATGGAAGATGGTGGGGAAGGGGCTATTGCAATGTCAGTAATTAAAGAAAAACAGAAAAAGAATTAATCAATAAGTGTTCTATAAATTAGATTAAAGGCTTACAATTGAGGATCTTGTTATGACCTGCACCTGCTCTACGGTGAGGTATAATTAGAATGTCCTCTCTGTTATCATACGTCCTTACATTTCTCTTATTTTCTTAACGTGTACTGAATCTTCTCTTGCCCTCATAGTCATCTCTGGTCCTTTAACCCTTCTTTTTTTTTTTTTTTTTTTTTTGCAGGATGAATGGCTTTTATTGGTTGCCACATTAAGTGTTAGGAGGAAATACGATAGCTCCCTCTCCTGGGGCAGCGTCCTCCAAGAGCCTTTAACCCTTCTGAACATCACATCTATCCACTCATCCATCCAACTACTCATCCTCCATCTATCCATCCATCCAACTACTCATCCTCCATCTATCCATCCATCCATCCACTCACTCATTCTTCCATCCATCCATCCATCCATTCATCCACTCGTCCTCCATCTGTCTGTCCATCCATCCACTCACTAATTCACCCATCCATCCGTCCTTCTATTCATCCACTCATCCATTTATACATCCATCAGTCCATTCATCCATCCATTCATTCATCCATCCTCCATCCATCTATCTCTCTATCCATTTCTAACCACAGTTGGCTCCTGTTACAGTGCGGGCCATATAATTAGACTTTCTAGGGTGTCTTCACCAGAACCCCAAGATACCTCACCTCATTATTGTCCTTCTTCTGTGCCCTACGCGATATAGGCACTCAAGTATTTGTTGACCTCTCACCTTGCCACTACCTGTTGGTGGAGGAAGTAATAAAACTGTCTTGATTAAATCCAGCAAAATCTGAAGCTTTACATCAGCAGAGTAATCGCTCTAAAATCCTTCCATTCAACTCCAGATGACTTGATACTGATTTTCCAATAGGAGGATAACAAGTTTATACTCAAACCCTGTCTGCCTTTAAAAAAATAGCAATCCCAGGTCCCATCCCAGACCAACCAATTATTAAACCATAAATATCCTGAGGTTGCAACCCAGACTTCGGTCTATGTACAAACTTCCTGGGGGATTCTCATGTGTAGCCAAGGTACAGAAGCCTACATCCCATTTCCTTATCCCTCACTCTGAGTAGTGAGAGGATCATGATAGGTTCCTCACATGTTATTGAAATAATTAAAGATATCTGGATTCTTCAAATTCCTTCTTCACTCTACTCGAATGTCTTTTTAAAGCAAGGCTAAGTGAACTTTTCTCCTGTACAGGTCCAGGTGGTATATATTTTAGGCTTTCAGGCCAGGAAACAATGCCAACTCTTCCAGCAACTATTATCACTGTTAAACATTTTATCTTTAAAAATGCAAAAACCATTCATAACTTGTGAACCATACAAAAACAAGCAGCGGCCATGGTCCACAGCTCCTGTTTAGAGTCACTGATGATCTCCTAATTGACAAATCCAGGGACCTTTTTGAATATTTTATACACTGTGACCTTGTTGTTATCCTTGATATTGCTGATCAGCCTTTCCCTCTTAAGGCTTGACTTTGATGTCATCAAAACAACTTAGTTTTCCCACCTTTATCTTATTTTTTCCTGTCTCATTCTCCAGCTCCTGTGTTATGCATGTGTTTGTGTGTGTGTGTGTGTGTGTGTGTGTGTGCACACATGTGTGTGTGTGTTTATGTATGTGTGTATGTTCCAACCTGCCGAGGTTGCTTCTATGGCCCTGTTTTCAATCAAGCTAGAGATGAAACTTTAAAAAAAAACAAAAAACAAGAGGTAGCTCACCACCAGAGCCTGACAATGCTGGCCCCGATTGCTCCTCAGCTAAATGCTCTCATCACGCTGTGCCACTCATGCATAGTGTGCCCTGCAGCCTAATGCCTGACCCAGCATTTACTGCTCTACCTAATTGAAACCCAGGGCCATAGCTATACAACCTTAATTGGTGAGAACAGCAGTGGTTTCTCAATGTTTCCATATCCCATGCTGCAAGTGTTTATATTCTTATCAAGGTCGGCTGAATGAACAAAACTTGTTTTCCTAATGTGGAAAAACTGACATGAAATGTGTCCTGAGAATAGTTGTCAGTTGCTCAATATATTCAAATCTGTATTCAAATGCCATGTCTGCCTCAAACAGTTAGGAGCGGGGACAGCTGTGCAGGGGAAACCACTCTTCCAGCTGGGAACTGAGCCTAGGAAAGGACACTTGCCTGATTTTGAAACTACGAAGCATTCTAATGAAGTCGACTTGATTTACATTTTAACAATACCGCATGAATGTACGACATGACACTTTTCCAATAACCACTTCAACATCATTCATTTTGACACCTGGCATTGTTGAGAACAACAGGAGGAATAAAGCAGAGTTCTATGATAAGGTGCATGGAAAGGGGAGATGGATTTCATTTATTTTCAAATCAGGTAGCCCAAGCACACCCTTTTGTGATTTGCAGGCTTCTCTTGGCTGAAATTCCATGACGTTCCTCCCCCTCTGCATGAGTCAGAATCCTGAGCTCTGTCTGCCCACCTGCTGTCTGGGACAGCTGGGCAATAATTAGCACATGGCATCTGATTCTCTGATCCATTCCAGGAGGCAAAAGTACCATACTTCCCCTACGACCTCAGCAACAGTCAGTCTTGGTTAAACGTGTATCATTTCAGGATAGTTACCTTCCTCTAGTGAAACAACCTGGTCAAGGCTTGTTTCTTGTCTCTGTGTCCTGATCAGAAAATAAAGAACGAATGCTACTTCCAAAATGGCAATACTCACATGAGTTTAAATATAGCCCCTAGAGGGTTTGATGACAAATTTTCATGAGGCTTAGCATCTCCAAAGAAGCAGTCTTCTTGTCACTGATGGTGTTTATGCTAAATTGTGCTAAGAAGGGGATCCTCCTACTTCCTTACTCTTCTCTCTCCAGTCCTAGAGGAAGGGGGTGGGCATTACTCAAATTGCCTCGGGATATATCCATTTGGATAACCCCAAAGATTTGGCATTTAGATTTAAATTCCAAAAGCCAAGCTCAACATCTCGCCCTGCAAGCCACAGTCAAGAGTCTGTCTCTTAAGAGCTGTGAGTAGCCCCATTGACAATTCATTATAATTCCCTGAGGAGTGAATTGTAACTCTTCTTTGACTCAGCCTTTTCTCTGACAGAGTTGGAAACGCAATGTTTATGCATGACTCCTTGTTCATCAGCTGAAACATTATGCCAGCATTAGAAGGGACCATGGTAGGTCACCTGGTTAAACCTCATGCAGTGCCTCAATCACTTTATCACATTATCACCAGTAAGTGGTTGTTCAACTCACTTTTAGTACCTCCAGCAATGAAAAGTCATTGCCGTGTAAGGAATCAATCAGATTTTTGATAGCACCATCTTTCTTCTGGTCTTCATATGAAGAAGAAAAGCAAAGAAGGAGATTTTTCGTTTGATTATATTTCTTATAAAAAGCAACAACAAAACAACAACAGCAACATAAGATGGGCCTTGCAGTGTGTTGTGATTAAGTGAACATTGGAATCATGGCAAACCTAGGTTCATGTTTTGCAGTCCCACAACATAGATATGTGAATTTTAGTAAAGAAACATCTTTTTCGTCTTTTAAAAAATTAAAATTATATTGCCTATTTATCTCATTTGTTCTCCCATTCTTTTAATAAATTGTTAATGAATACATAATACACGCCAGGCATGCTCCTTGATACTGAGGACAGAGGAGCAAACAAAACAGACAATCTCTGCCCTCATGGAACTACATTCTATTAGGGGGGTTTATAAACAAACAAAATAAGACAGTAAATTATATACAGTACATTAGGTGATAGGAGATATGGGGGGAAAATAGAATAAGGAAGAGGAATGAAGAATAGGAAAACAATATTTAAGCAAATATTTGAAGAAGAGGAAATATGCTATGAAGCTATCTCAAGAAAGAGTGCTCCAGGCAAGAGCAGCAGGTGCAAAGGCCCTGAGGTTGGAGGGGCCTGGCGTGATCCAGGAGCAATAAGGAGGCCACATGCAGGAGCAGACAGAATGAGGATGAGAGCAGAAGATCAAGTCACGGATGTAAGGGAGATTTCAGCTTTAAATAAGAGATTTACGTGGAAAGATGACATGATCTAACATATTTTACAATATCACTCTGATGGCTGTATTGAGAACAGATTATTATGGGGCAAGGGTAGAATTAGAAAAAACAGTTAAAAGGATATTGCAAAAACCCAGGTAAGATATATTGATGGCTAATATTTGAATAGTAACAAGAGGGTAGCTGGATTCTGGATATATTTTGAAGGTAGAGGCAACAGACATTGCTGATGGATTAGATGTGAGGTGTATTATTCATCTATTGCTTTATAACAATTTAGCCCAAAACATAATGGATTAAAACAACCAACATTTATTCTCTCCTAATTTCTGTGGGTCAGGAATTTTTTCTTCTATTTTTATTTTTTTAATTGAAACATAATTGATTATACGTACTTGCGGAGTACAGAGCATCAATACCTATGCACAATGTGTGATTGGCTCAGGAACTGGAGAGCAGCTTAACTCATTAAGTTGCAGTCGGAATGTTGTCAGGGGCTGGTATCATCTGAAGGCTTGACTGGTACTGGGTGATTGCTTCTAAGATGACTCTCTCCTGCAGCTGTTGGCAGGAAGCCTACTTCCTTGCTACATGGACCTCTCCATAGGCTGCTTGAGTAGACATGGGGAGTTGTCACTGGGGCAAGAAGAAAAGTAGGAGAGTGATATTTTGGAAGCCAAGTGAAGAAAGTGTTTGAAGGAATAAAGAGTTACCAACTTTATCAAATGCCACTAATTATACAGGATGAAAACTGAAAATTGACCTTTCGATTTCGTAATGTGGAGGTCATTGGTGACCTTGATAACAGTTTTAGTAGGGTGTTCAGCAGAAAATCTGATTTTATTCAATTGATTAAAGCCATCTGGTATATGTCTCTTCAAATTCTCTCTTTACTGAGATTTTTTTTATAAAGTCACTGATGATCTAATTGAACAACCCAGGGGACTTTTTTGAATGTTCTATACATCTTCATCTTTTTGATATTCTTTCTTCATCCCGTTCAACCAGTTTATGTACATGTACGTGTGCGTGTGTGTGTGTGTGTGTGTGTGTGTGTGTATGTGCATGCACATGTGTGTATGTGTCTAGTCCCTTCTGCTGGCCTGAGCTGTTTCTGTGTCCATGCTGTCTGTCACACTTGAGATCGACTTATCTTCTTAACCCAATTGCAGCTCACAACTGGAGCCTGACTACTCCTCTTTTGAAGAGTTTAGTTGTGATGGGAAGCAGAGAAATGGGATAGTAGCTGAAGGAAAAAGTCGAGTCAAGGCAAAGTTTTTTTCAGATGGGAGAAATACTAAATGTTGGAATCCTGATATAGTACAGAGGATCAATACAGTAGAGAAAATGAGGGTGCAGGCAAGAGAGAAGAGAGAATCAATTGGTATGGTGAATATACTGTATCTTTTTCTGCTTCTTTTATCTTTCCTTCCTACATAGCTCTTTGAGTGTGGTGCATAGAGAAATGCCCAGTAAATGCTTGCTAACTAAGTTTTTTAAAATAAAGATGAAAATATATTTAAAAATTGAGTATATGTATTAAACTGGTTTCGATTCAGTCCTTGAAAGATACCCTTCTATTAAAGAGTTCCCCCTAAATTGTATCTTTCTTTAATAAAATTAAAATAATTTAGGAAATTATCACTTGATTTTAGTAATTTAAATTAGGTTCTTTAATGTATACTTTCAGATGCTGCAGCCGTGCAATCGCATTTTTAGAGTGAAATTTCTAACATCTGCACAGCGAATGATCACTTGTCTAGAATCATTGGGCATCCAGGGGTCTTATTGGTTGAATAATATGAACGAAAATTTTATAACATCTGAAAATTACCAATTTTCAAAGAAAACAAATTCAAAAACTATCTTTAGCACCAAAACTCACCCTAAGATCTTGCTTTGCTGCCTAACAATGAAGTATCACATGGTTTCTTCAGCGCCTCAGAACCATGGTTATGAAATGAATTATCACCACGTGTTTCTATCAAAAAGAGATCTGGCTATTTAACCTTCCTGGTTTTCTGAATTCTGTATCAATAGAATTCTGAATCCATGTCAGAAGTAAGTTTTTAGGAAACAAAGCAGTCTGGAGGTTCATTCATTCATTCATTCATTCATTCATTCATTTTTGAATGATCTATGTCAGTATTTTTTTAAAAATTTTTTTCACCTTGAAATTTTTTTTTTAAGGATATCACACATCATTCTAATTGGATTTCATTGAACCTAGAGGTAAGAAAGTGGGTCCAAAGAGCAGCAGGTTCTTCCAGGAGCAACAGGTTCCCAGACCAACATTTCTGCCAAGAACCCAGCCTTGGCGGTCCTGAATGTGGGAAGGTTTCGTTTCGACCCACGTTCTCTGTAGTCCCTGTAATTTTACAAAAATAATAATCACTTCTGTGGCTTCTCATCTGAGTCCGGTGCAGCAATATAAAGTCTCTGTCTACGGTAATACTGCGATTGATAGGCGCTGTCCATTTTTACAATCCTGATACTTTTAGCAATAAGTGCCATTCAGTTGAAAGGTTCCCTTCTTTGTCTCAACCCAAAGGCCACTATGCTGGGGAAGTCTGAGCCAAATTAGTTAAACCTACTTCGAGTTATATATGAATGCAGGGGAAATAAACTACACTCTCCTTTCACAAAAGAAAGTGTCCAGAATTATTCGTTTCTTTTCAACTATGGCATTATAAGGTGGTAGCACACTTGACTGCATTTAAATTTTTTTCTAAGTTTTATTTAGCTTGGTAAACTCACTTTTAAAAAAACATTTGAAATATATGCTAAGCTGTTCAATAAAGCTAATTTTTAATGATATTCAAGAGATTTTTCTTCCGTTCCCCAGTCGATGCTAGGGCTCCTCAATGAGGAAGGAAAAATCAATTCAATTATCAAAGCACGGTTAATTGCTTTCAAGATTAGGGTGATTTAAAGAGCAGCAAAGTATTTTATCCATACTCAGCAGTTTTGGCTATGGATATTCTCCTAAGCACACTTGGAAGAGAAGTTTAAAATTCCATCACTTCACTTATTACATCTCTCACAGCCGTCCTCATGCTTGTCATTAATAGAGCTAATGGCAGGAGCTCTTGCACCAAAAAGCCATAGCATGGGGGTATTATTTTCAACTAGTATTATCTGTTTCATCTCTCAAAAGACAGATATTTTTAGGCCTTGGTGCTTGGTGCGCCAACTATTTCAATATTTAGCCAAAGTAGTTTCTTAAACATGTATAGAATAGAGAGAAAGCTCTTTTATGCTACAGATTCTACCACCTTATATATTCACTGATGGCTAAAAGTCTTTTACCTATGTTACCAGAGTTTTGTTCAATTTTTGCAGCTTGTATCATGTTGGAAGAACGTTCTAGAAGCTATCAGTATGAAAACTGATTAGATCGAGCTCCTGCTCTTAGGGAGCTTGCAGTCGAGAAGGGAGGACAGGCAAGAGCACAAATCGTTTCATTTCCAGGGGTGAAACACAGGAGCTGGTGCCTGCTCTGAAGATGAAGGACGGCAGGAAGATAACCAGGGAATGGAAAACCATCTCCCAGGTGGAGGTAGCTGGGTGAACAAAAACATGTGAATCAGCTGGGTATGTACAGGGAACTCCCTGTTTGTTGTTATTGGGGCATGAGCCACAAGTCAGAGAGGGACAGGAAGTGAGGTGAGGAAGCTCTTGTGCTCAGCACCGAGCATCACCCTTCAGGCCCTGGGGAACCACAGGAAGATTTGAAATGGGGACATGATATGGCAAATGTGTGTAGAACATGTCTTTTGATGATTAAAAATGTATGCATCATAGAAAATTTGGAAATTACAGAAAATTAGAGAAAATAATTATGCGTAATCTCACCACCCAGACACATCCAGCACTAACATTATGCTGTTTTTCCTAGCAATCTTTCACGTGTGTAAATATCTGTACGATGCATAGGCACATATATTTGTATATAACACATACATAACTCATGCATGTGTATATACATATATGGTGCTGGTTTTCCTAACAATCTTTCATTATGTATACATATATACTTTATGTGTATGTATGTGGATTAATGATATGAGAAATATGCATTCTTAACAGTTCATCCATGGAAGGGAGAAAGCAGTCTTATGGAGAATGTGTTTTGACAACACCACTGAAGGGTAGATGTGAGTTCGGGGCACTCCAACCCTCGCTATGGAATAAGGAAAGGGATTAACACCGTAAAGGAGCATGAGGAAGGAGAAACTGGGAGAAAGAGTCAGAAAGAGGAAAATTCCTATCAGGTTATTTGCTGTGTGATGTAAATCTACTTCTCTTTCTCCTAGAGATTTCTTAAGTAAATTCTACATTGTTTATTCATTCATGTTTATGTGCCAATAAACTCTGGGGGGCACTGTAAAAAAAAAATCTGGAAGACATCTGTATTAGAGAAGGAATATATATATTCATTTATCTCATTTGTGGAAAGAATTATACTATGATTAGGGAAAGTACATATCTCTTTTTTGTTTATGGATGGAGTATATCTTACTTTCCTAAAACCCATATTTGTACCTACTTATTTCCAATTATCTGTCAAAATGTGAGATGAGAAAACCCTTTTAATTCCCCTTATCTCAGCACTTCATGTATTTCCAGTTTTTGTCAATATAATCTAGAATTGTACATCCAGATAATTTTTAAAATTTATATTATACTCATATATCTTCTATTTCAAGAATTATTCTATATTTGAATTAAATTTTATAACTGTGTTAAAATATACTCAGCTCTGTTTTTCTAGTTTTATTATTTAGTTTTCATATGTAAAAGAAGAAATGTGTGTATGTGTATATAGTTTTTTCTCCTAGAATTCTTTATTTTGATTGTTTCTCTATTGACTAGATGATGGTATATGTCTTTGAGTAAGCTTTTTTCAGAAAGAATAAAATAACAATGATAACCAATATATTTACTTAGCACTGGACACTGTTCTATATCTGTTTTAGCATGTTTAATTTATACGATTATCCCAGAGTAAGTTACTACCACCGTCTACTTTATACAGACAAGATAACTATGACACAGAAAAGGTAAGAAACTCACCTAAGATCCCATAGCTATCAAGTGGTAGAGCTGAGACTTGAACCCACGCATTAAGACTCCAAAATCTGTATGCTTAACCATTTCACTGTCCTGGATGGTGTAACTTAGGAATCCTTGCATGTCTGAGAAGACTTTTATGGTCACCATCACTTTTAATCAATAAAAATAGGTACAATCAGTTAAGACCAGAACCAAAAAGTTTTCATTGCATTTGTCAGTTAGGAAGTCACTGAATGCCAGAGCTATTTTCAGAGGAGTCACAGAAGTAGAAACCAGGTTGGAGTAGGTTGAAGATGAAAGGGAACTGCTAACTGGAGTGTGCTCCAAGTTCAAGGAAAATAGTATGTTTAGATATATAAATCCATCTGTCCATCTGCTCGCTCACTCATCATTCTATTTATCTGTCTGAATACACGTATGTATGTGTGTATTTGAGTGTGGGAGCATGTGGCATATGCATGGCACGTTTCCTATAGACAGGTTGAGACAGAAAATTATGGATAAAGTATATGAGAGAGATCCTAGCACATTTGTAAGTTGGAAGCACTGTAAGAAGGGGAAAGAGTAGTGTAAGTAATTGAGGATCTAAGCTCCAGGGAAGTCAGGAAGTAGTGGAATCGAGAGCAGAAGCAGAGGAAATGACCTTGAACAGAAAAGACCTCTCTTTCTGTGCACCTGGAAGGAAGTGGTTCAGGTGGGCCTGGGTGTAGTGAACAGCTGGGAATGAGCAGAAACTGAAGTAGCTCCTGCCTGGTGCCAAGTTTGTCTGTTGTGAGTAAGAGGCACAGGGGTTGGGGGAGGGCTTCCGGGGGGTGGTGTATGCTTACAAGATGCTCTGAGGAGAATGGGACATGCTGTGACATAGAATAAGGAAAATATGCATAAGTTGTGCAGTGGGCTTAGTTGAGATTGGAGACTAGGTATTTGGAGGGAATTTTTTTCAATGGGAATCTGTAGCTCTGTTGTCATTCTAATATTTATTAAATATTCTTATTTTGAGGCTTGGAAATAAGTGCTCTTTAGGCAGTATTACACATAACTCCATAAGGCAGGATTTGTTACTTTCATTTTAAAGATTTAGGAAACCGAGGCATAGATATTTTAGAATAAATGTACCCTATGTGCACAGCTATTAAGAACAGGAGTAAGAAAGTGAACGGTGGGATGTAATATTTTCCCAGTATCTGAAGGAGGCTGAAATCAAAACTCTTTGAATTCAGAATAAATGATAGTTTACTGGATCTATCGGAAGAAACAGTGTTAGGAAACACCAGCTGAAAACAAAGCAACGTGGTGTGCTGGGTAAACAGGAAACATTGTGAGTCTTTTCTTTCAAGAGCTTCAGGCTGAACTTATACCTAAGCGATTGAGTCACACATGGTAACAGGTTTTTACAGAATTGTTTACACAAGCACCACACAGGTACGTCTTCCAAGACCCTGCCCAACCTGGCCTCGACATGTCTTTCTAGCCTCACTGAATGCTACTGCTTTGCTTACTATCATGCTTTAGCCAAAACGCTGGGGAACACCAACAGCCGTGGGTCTAATCTACAAGGATGAGTCAATGTCATACTTAGAACTGAAGTTTGGGCCATTTTACCGTTTAGTTTAGGGTCAATGCTGGTCACAGTCCTATCCCCCCCCCCCGCCCCCGTGCATACCAGAGTTCCCCCTTCCCTGGGAGACTAGCCCTGGCCAAGGTAGTTACCCAAGGAAAGGCACGTCCCCTTTAAGACAAATAGAGGGCTGGAGGGAGCAGGGACCCTAAGTACATGAACAAGCAATCCAGCACCAGGAGAGCAGCAAGTAGATGAACTTGTCTGCTCAGCCATATCTCCCGCACACTCTGAGTTATGTGAGCTGGGTGCGGGTCTGCACATAAGCCTGAAAATGATTTACACTCCTACGCTTATCTGTTCACTATATAATTGTTTTATGTACCCCGTGGCGGCACAGATATCCAGCTGACCGACCACTGTCAATGACTGACTCTTAAATCTAATAAACCAATGTCTCTACCCACTGGACCACCGGGTGAGTTTTTTGGAATAGGCAAACACTACTCGAGTGCCCTTGAGGCTCCTGCATTACAACTAGATACTTAGGAGATTGTTTGACTAAGCTCATTGTTAGTTGCTAACTTTGTGCCACGTTTCTCTTTCAGTATTGATCAACTTCTCTTACAATCGTTGGTTTGCACATTAGTCAATATTGTAGTGTTCACAGCATGATGGGAAGCAGGTATTACTGCTCTCCATTTTACAGATGAAGACCGTGAGGCTCAGAGAGGCTAAGTAACTTTTTTAAGGCCACAAAATTAGTCAACGATTAAGCCAATGTGGAAATACTGATCCATCCTTTGTCCACATAACAATAAGATTTCTAAGTGCAGTAAATGAAATAGGTTAAGCTTTAGGTATGTTAGCTGTTTTCTTCTATAATCTTGTTCCCAGTTCATTTTTTATCAAAACCCCTCCAAATGGAAAGAGCTAGACTGGGTTTAGTCAGTCACCAACGCTGGATTAGTAGTGATTTTATTTGTGAGATTTTTATAGTCTATCTTCCAATATTGACACAATTATAAAAATCTGCATATTTGTGTTAGCACATATTTTATATTATACATGCAAAGTATTTCGACTAGTGCCTGGTACACAGTAGTTACTTAATCAATGTTAGCTGCTATTATAATTATTAATGCAGAAAACAATGATTAGGAATATCTTGTTGTTGTTTCACCTGGGTTGTTTGGTATTAAGCAACGAAAATTAACTCCGTCGTCTAGCTTTAGTAGGAAAAAAAGATACACCAAAATGGCTCCTTATCGTTTCCATAATTAGAGGAAGAACTGAAAAATAAGGACAGGAGTCTCAGTGGCCAGACAGCATGGGAACGTTTCTGGAGGACATTGCTATGGGGTGAACAGCTCCAACCTCTTTTTAGGAACAGTCTTTAGTCAAGACTTTTCTTTTGGGAAAGAGGATGCTCGGCTTCGGTTGGATCTTGCACCCACCCAAAGCAGCAGAGGCTGGGGATTGGCAGCCCCTTCTGAGCCAAATACTGGGAAAGGCAAAAGGAACGTAATCCCCTACAAAATCTAAATGGAACAACTCGCCATTATACGATGCTCTGTTTTTGTGAATTTTTCTGGACTCCAACCGTGTTTTTTAATTATTATCTCCCAATATGAGAATTAAAATGTGGGGAATCATAGACTACAACTATGGACTTTGTTCTGACTAATAAACAGAGAATTTTGTTAAATGTTATTTAACTAAGAAAAAGATACCCTAAAGCTGAAAGCCATTCCATACAGGTTATTAAGCAGAGATGGACATGCACAATTAACACCATAAATATGTTACTGTTTTTCTCTGCATTTGACAATGAGGTTTTTATTGGTTATTATCTGTGGCACAAAGGTTTTGAGGCAAAGTCTGTTCAGTGATCGGCAAATACATGATGTACTTCCAGTAAGGCTCATTCATTCCTTCATTTATTCAACAAATTCTTATTGCAAGCCCTGGGCTGGGACCAGGGAGACAAGGGGTCAAAGCTGACAGACCAATGATGAAGAGAAATCACACTCATCAGCACACAGGTAAGTATGTGGCTACAGATGAGGACGAGTTCTATGAAGGAAAAGGTAAGTTCCTATGAAAAATAGGAGTGGAAATTCTACTTTATATATTGAGTAATCGAAGAATAAGTGAAAGAGGATGACAGTGATAGTAGAGGTGAAGATGTGGAATCAAGATACATTTTCGGAGGCAGAATCTGCAAGATTTCATATGTCTTGATTTAAAAGGAATGACTTCCAGGTTTCTGGTGTGAGAAACTAGGTAAATTGTGGTGCTGTTGACTGAGGTGCAGTCGCTGGAGTAGCAGTAACTCCAGAAGGGCTGAGGAAGTGTTAAAGTTGTTAATTTGAGAAGCTCTCTGATGTTCAAGTGGAGATGTCATGCAAGCAGCAATATATACAGGATGTGCGTAAAAGAATGTGGGATAAAGATATAGATGTGGACGTCGTCATATATCGATGTTATTAACTAATTGTTATGGACAAGGATGGCTTTGCTGGAAGAGGAAGCATGGAATGAGATGAAGCAGGGACTCGGGGCTGACACTGGAAATTCCAACTTTAGGTATTTACTGAGTAGAGGAGAAGAAACCCAAACAAGAGATTGACAAAGTGTCCAAAGCCACATGTGGACAGAAGAATGAGGTACAGAAGAGAAGAAAACGAGAAACACCATAAAAGATGCACATAAAGTATTTTGGAAATTTAGAGGAGAGAAATTATGTCCATTGTGGAACTAGCTTTAGACCAATAATTGATTCAGAATACAACTCCTCTTTCCAGACTTTCATGGACAGGAACCTGCTCCACTAAATATAAACTTGTAATAACTTGCCTTTTCATTATAAATCTTGGAAAACCAGGGGATGAGACCACGCCTCTGGATGGTAAAGGATCAGGAATCTCTCCTAATCCTTGTAATTACTTGATGATGGGAACTGACTTTTGTTGAGAGACGCTTGGGAGAGTTCACCATCATTCTACTAAGGTGTCTCTCTGCACTGGGCTTGAGCCAGGACTTTTCTCACCTCTCCTGGGCGACACACACAATGTGCCATGATGTCATCTTTAAATTCTGACTCTCAAAAGGCCATGGCCCCTATGAAAAGGGAGGATGGTTTCTATCATCCGTGGCATAGACATCCTAGAGCAGGTGGAGTGGGAGCTGTGATTGGAACCACAGATAGGCTGGAACCTGCAGAGGTGGGAGTGGGAGAAAAGCAGGCAGAGAGAGATGTCACGTGCAAACCCGTGCAGGCGGCAAGGCGGAGGATGGTAGCAAGAGAGCAAGTTGCTCAGCGTGGCTGCAGCGCCATCAGCCTCAGTGAGAGCAGAGGGAGGAAAGGCAGCAGGAGTTGCTGAGAGCCTGGCCATGATAAGTCCCAGGCCAAAAATGTTGCCACTGGGAAGCAGAAGGGGAGAGAATGTTCGGGGGGGGGGGGGGGGGGGGCTGTGCTTTTAAAACCGACCTGTATTTTGCTTTTCTCTGTTGTTACTTCTTGATATAGAAAGATAAAAATAGATCCCCAGGCAAATATTGGGGAATGATGCTCCCTAATTTACACACGCTAGCAACAAGCAGGGGAGAAGTACCAGCAAAGCTGCATGAAGAATGTCACCTGCCAAATCCCCAGCCAACCACCCAGGCCTGAGGCATTTCCCAAGACCCACGATTTAGTGCCTGTGACACCTGCACCCAGAAAAGAAAGAAACAAAACTCTGTTCTTCCATAGGACGTCCACTTTCCCTTCACTCGCAGAACAGCTGTCTGCCTTTTGCTTCCAATCTCTTTTGTCCTTCCTAAGTCCTCAGAAAATATCTTTGAGTAAGGAAATGGCGTGATTAAGCTGAGTTGTAGAAAGACTACCAAGTGGTGGGGCTTGGGATGGGGTGAAGGAGGGATCACTAGGAGTAGGGACATCAATTAGGAGGCTGTTACAAGAGACCTAAACGAGAGTGAGATAAAGGAAAGGCATGTTCGAGAAATATTCTGGAAGCAGAAATGAAAGAAATTGCTGGCTAATTAGATATGGAAGCCAAAGAGAATGTCCAGTTGGGCGACCGGCCAATCCCGTTTCCCAGGGACTCTTGTGGTTTTAGCACTGATAGTCCCATTCCTGGGAAACCTTTCAATCCCAGACAAACCAGGATGGTTGGTCACTCTAGGAAGCACTGATGGCCATAAGATTTCAATTCTGGGCAATTCAGAAAATTATTGTGCCTTTAACAAAAACAGGATGCACAGGAGGAAAGAAGGTTGGAGGAAGAAGATAACCAGCTCGGGCTATGAGCGTGCTCAGTTTGAGGCTCCTGCAGGCCGTGGGACCCAAGCTCACAGCAGACGAGGTCAGCGCCTGAGGCACAGGAGCGGAGTGGCCCACCCAGAGGGTAGCCGAAGTTCCCACACGAGGTAAATCTGTCCAGGGGGAAAGTTTAGAGTGAACACTAATAAGGAAAAGGATGGCCCCCTCCCTAGCTCCACTCAGGGGACGAGGGAAGGAAGAAGAGCCCGACAGGGACACCAAGAAGGAGAGGACAATGGAGCAGGTGTCAGGCCGGATCACAGACCTCTCTGCCCTGTCCTGTGCAGGTCCTGAGTCAGGTAAGTGAAAGAAAACCGAGCAGCCGCAGGCAAAGTGGACATACTTTATTCTTAGACAGAAGCTCTGAGGATCAGCGGTTCCGAGGCGCCACCTCCCACACCGAAAGTCCACAATGGCGGCAGCGAGCCCAAGGGTACAGATGCGCATGCGCACTAACTCCACTCCACGTGACTTGCTTATAAAGGATGTGCTGAGTCACACCCGGAAGTGAGGCGAGGGCGCCTGACCAAACCAGCTCCACGGCCGAAGGATTAAAGAAGAAAGGGGAGCTCAGGCCTCCAAAATCAGAGAGAAAGGATTAAAACATAGAAGGTTCCAGAATAAGAAGAGGCTTTTGGATTTCGTATCTACGATGTCGCTGATGGCCTTGGCAGAGAAGGTTTAGCGGTAGCCAAGTTTACAAATCTAGAGATTCTGGAAGAAATGGGCAGACACAGACCCTCCAGAAGCCCGGGATGGAGAAGAGGAGGATGGGAAGCTAGTAAGTCATAGTTAACATCGCTTGAACGTTTAAAACATTCACGAACAATTTGTAAGCCACGTTTGTAAGGAAAAGCACTATATAAAATGACAATATACACCAGCAACTAGTTACGGGACGAGATGAGTCACTCCTTCCCCACTGTTCCTTAGGTGTAAAGAGGTAACTCATCTCAGACATTTCCTCCATTGGGCCCCTTTCCTAGAATTTTAGGCTATAAAATAAACAACTTTTCCTCTGTGATGCGAAATTGTGGTTTTGGAAATGCAGACAATTTTGCCCAATTATCAAAAGCATTGTTGTCCAATAGAAGGCACCGTGAGGATGAATGTTCTCCATCAGTGCTGTCAAATGCTGTAGCCACTGGCCACATGCAGCTATTGAGCACTTGAAATGTGGCTAGTGTAATGGATAAATTGAATTTTTAACTTATTTCATTTTAACTAATTTTGATGTAATTATACGTGGCTAGAGGCTGCCGTATTGGATAGTGCAGCTCTAAAGGATTATTATGAGATTCTCAAAAAGTTTGAAATCCAAATTAATTCAGAATAATCATATACCGTGTGCTATATTTTGTTGGTAGCAGGACTCTGAAACAGACAAGACCTTGAGTATATTAGCTGCCAAAACGTTTTACCAAATGAACACAGGATGAAAGAAAGCTATGTGGGCTGCTACTATGGTAAGTGTCCTGGAACAGAATGAGTTTCACTGCCAAAGAAAAATGCTTCTGAAAAGGTTAGTTCCATTTTCTCTTACTACCAAAAGTAGCTCCAAATGTGTTGAGAGAGATCAGCTGAGTGGAAGAAGAAGCACGCTAGAAATCACTAATTACTACAGCTAGTGTGTGCCTCAATTAATCCTAATTGGTGAACTGATTTACCTGATTGTGGTGGAATAAAAGCTGCAGAAGGGTAGACACAGCAAAGCTTATTATCTAAATAACACCACTTATAAATGAAAAATTATCCTTCTAGAAGTCTCGCCTTTGATCACTCCTATTGGCTTTAAATGTTCACAAAAATTGGGTTTCAAATTTTAGGAAAATTGGCCTTTTGTTAGTAAGTCAAGGTATTCACTACATAAGAATTTGGGAGGCTGGGGGGAGATTCCATTCTGATCCCACTGTGGATAAAGACATAAATAAGGTCAGAACTTAGTCAGATGCCAAAGGGAGAAACCTACCATAGTTTTCTAACTGCAGATATGAAATTACAAATCCATGCCCATTAATTCATCAGTGTCATCATTTTAATCTGATAGTGAGAGGCTCCTTTTATCAAGGCACACTGAATTGACCACTGTTCAGAGGAGGGGCGCAATTATAAAATGTCAGCAGGTAATACTGTCACTAGTTGCTCAAATGATTGGAAAGTATTTTTGTCTAATAACTACAAACCCTAACCAGTCACCTTAGCGCCAGAGGTGCCATTTGTCATAAGCAGCAAAACGCATGACTCCAAATTAATATTGCCAGTATGGTGAAAAATTAAAAAGAAATTAGTACATATCGTAGCATAATTATAAACAGCATTGAATTAATAGACCTGAATTCTGGTCCTGACTACAGCATTTATTAATTACAAAGTGAAGCTAAGGTAGCTAAGTTCTCTGAGTCTCAGTTGGCTCATTTATAAAATGAGTTAGACTTTAAACTAAAAGCAATAGTTATGATCATTATTACAGTAGGTCCTGAGATGCCCAACCTTGCTTTTCTATTAAATAGGCAGCCTCTCACATATATTACATTAATAATTCTCTGAAGAAACTTCCACATGTTAAAAGTAGCACCCCAAATAGTATGGTAGATCCTCAGTGTTAAACACAGAATTACCATACAACCCAGCGATTCCACTGAAAAGAATTGAAAACAGATGTTCAAACAAACGCTTGTACAAGAATGCTCATAGAATCACTGCTCACAATAGCCAAAAGGTGGATAAACAGATTCTGGCATATCCATCCAGTTATTCACCCTTATAAAGGAATGAAGTACTGACACATGCTACCACCTGGATGAACCTTGAAAACATCATGCTAAGTACAGAAGCCAGACACAGAAGGCCACATATTATATGGTTCCACTTACATGAAATGTCCAGAATTGGCAAACCCATATGGACAGAATGCAGATTAGGGGCTGCCAGTGACTGGGGAGAGGGAGCGATGAGAAATGACTGCTAATGGGTATGGGTTTCCTTCCAGGGGTTGAAAAAGTTCTGGAACTAGATGGTGGTGATGTTTGTACAACATTGTGAATGTACTAAATGCCACTGAATTGTACACTTTAAAATTGTAAATTGTGGGCCGACCCCGTGGCGCACTCGGGAGAATGCGGCGCTGGGAGCGCAGTGGCGCTCCCGCCGCGGGTTCGGATCCTATACAGGGATGGCTAGTGCGCTCACTGGCTGAGCGCGGTGCGGACTACACCAAGCCAAGGGTTGCGATCCCCTTACTGGTCACCAAAAAATAAATAAATTAAATTAAATTAAAAAGTTGTAAATTGTATGTTATGTGTATCATACCACAATTAAAAAAAATATTGCTGTGAAAAAAAGTGGACCCACTGGTTTGAAAACCAATTAAACTTAAAAAGGTAAAATTCTCCTGTTGGTTAACAGCCATTTCACAGAATATCAATCTAAGAATTCAGTCATTTACCATAAGGATCCTCTAGAGCTACAACCCCACTTCCAAAAGAGGACAACAAATTACCTAGATCAATGGTTCTCAACTAGTCGGACACACTAGTGACTTAATTATTTGTATAAGAAGGGGAGAACTAAATCCAGTAGCTTGGAATTGAGTATAGCCTACAGCCCATCTTACCCACGAGAAAGTCCCAAACTCAAAACCTAGCCACCTAGCGGGAACGTTTTCATGAGAAAGGGGTTTTAGGATCACTCTTCTAAATGATTCGGCATGAAACAGCTGCAGCCCATAGCACCTCAGATGGTTCCAGGATAGTGTCAGGACAGTTTTCTTAAAGCAGAGATTACTCTGACACCATCATGAAGAAAATTTTAAAAATGTGAGTAATGGGCCAATATATTTGTCCAGGTATGTTCAAAGATATATCAAGGGATTTAAGAGTAAATATTCCATCCTACCTGTTGAGAAATTCTGCAATGAGCAGCCACAGAGCACTTTAATAACCTCTAGCACAGTTAACCACGGCCTGCTGTAAACCAAAATTAGAGCACTTTACAAGGAGGATAACAGAACAGCTAGCCCAAAGCCCCACAAGCAACTCAAGGAAAATGGAAGAAGCAAATTAGGGAAAGGGAGAAGAAAGTGTTAGAGGCACCAAAAGAACGCTTGAAAAGTTTGGCCTGAAAAAAAAATAAAAAAATAAAAATAAAAATAAATCAAAGTTTGGCCTGATCGCTGGAATTTTTTCTAGGGAAAATGGTTAGCACAGGTATGACTAACTTCTAAATGTGTAGATATTCTTCCCCAAAGTAAAACTGGCACTAAATGCTTTAAATATTAATTCAGGTATTGAAAACGTGTTTGAAAACGTCTGCCACCTGTTTGATTAGTAAACTAGAGGATGTCTCAAACAGTGAGTCAACACTTCTTCTTGCATATAGCTAAATCTGTAGTTTTCAAGTAAGCATTCAAATTCAGAAACACATTTTTTTCCCTATTCTGAAGTTAGATCATTTACATTTATATATGTCCCCTGAGTTTAGCTACTTTGAAAGAGTTATTCCACATCCTGGGCCCCAAGTAGACCTTTAGTCAAAGTGGAAATACTCAAAGAATCTGAGATGAGAATCTGTTGTATAATCCTCTTAAAATTAAAATGTCCTAATGGAACATTTTTCAGTTGAAGTATACAGCAAACACAACAGGCATTCAAAACACTGATTTGGATAAAAGATACTTTATATTAAACTTTTCCCCTTTTTAAAACCTTGATTTCTCCATTCATACAAAAACCAGATTTGGTGAAAATTTCAGACAGTTCTATAGATTTGAACCTTGAGTCAGGGAAGGGAGACATCTACTGGTGGACAAAATAAAAAATTTAGAAGATACATATATTTATAGATAAATAGATCTATAAATATATAATACTATAAACAAATAAAATACTACATACATAGTAGTACATACGTATGCATATTTGTATATAATATGTATCATGTACGTGCATACACACACACACTAATCACATAAAACAAGTACTCAACCAAAAGCAACTTGGGAGATATTAAAAAGGATGCAGTTACAATCCACTTTCTCAACCCATACACCATGACTGAAGCAATAATACGTAAAGGAATGACACGGGCATGCACAGTTGCTTGAGTGACACAAAGAAGACACAACTCAGAATCCTCTGCTGATGAATACTGTCTGTTTCTCACTAAAAATTTCAACGTTATTTCAACTTAGCAAATTTTGAGTTTTTATGTGATTTATTTTATTCCAATAGAGTAACTATACCAATTGTAATTTTTTTGTTTATCACTGACATTATTTTGGGTCATTTATAAATTTAATTTTGGTCTCAATTTATTTGAAAATTACCCTGAATTTTTATTTATTTATTCATTAAATTCAAGACAGATAATGCTCAATCAGGTCATTTTTTCTAGGGCGGTGTCAGAGAACATCACTTTGCCTGCATAGGCCAGTGTCACTGTCGTCTGCAGAATGATCAGTGAAGTGGGAGAGAGAACACACCAAGGCTCCATCTCTTCTTGCTGTTTCTGTCTCTTCTCTAAAAAGGGAAGAACCAAAAAAAAAAAAAAAAAAAATTCTTTCCCCAATCAGCAGTAATCTCTCCAAAGGTCTTTTAATTTCAAAAGTCATAAGTGTTAATTAGCTATTATTAAGTGCCCTCTGTATAAATTAACATGATTGATGTAAAAATTAAGGCTAATGAAAAATGTAGCAATGCATGTATTTTTAAGTGACTATATTAAAAGATGGTGGTCCCCCCGGACAGAAACTGAGGCCCTCTGTTCTGTATCCTGACTTTATTATTATCTCTGGTTATCTTTCCCTTATCACATTTTTTTTTTTTTTTTTGGCACTAGGAAAAATGCTGAATCTTTAATCGACTTTAATTCAGTAGGTTTACAATAGTTTTTTTTTTTTTTTTTAACGTGGGATACTAAATTTCACACTTTTAATCTTGTCTCATAGGCTAAAAATCCCTCATTTTTAACATTCCAAGTGGAAGTAAAATGTCTTTATTCAGAAAAGTTCAAATTCATCTCCTCTCCAGAGTGGAACTGGGAAGTGGCCGCTGTGATCACCCCATGGGGCGCCCCTGCGTGCAGTAGAAGTGGGGGGCTCAGGATTCACTAGCTCCCCTTCCATTTCCTTACCTCACTCTTTTGACTATTTGGGACATAGTTCAAAATTAACAAAAGTTTTCCACAAAAATTAAAATGGAACCTACAAACCTATACCTTCTATTGAAAATTAAATAATGTAAATTGCACACTGATGATTACTAGGGCTTTTTTACTAAAACATGTAAGATTGTCACAATGACAACAGTTCTGTAACTGAAGACTTGGGGCATATAAAGACCACACTGTGACTCAATTCAAGGCATATATTGGTGAGAATTTTCAAGAATAAAAGGCGTTCAAAAGTTATCAAATAAAATTACCAAAATGCACATAGAGAATTGGTTATTTAAAGCTATGAACAGACATTTTCATACAAGGCATGAAATAGATTTTCATCTTCTCCTATAGACAATAGGAGAGAAAGGCATGGCATGTACTCATGATTTAAAACTTTTTTAAATATTATAGTTTTATCCAGTATCCAATTTTACCCTGATGATAAAATCCCAGAGTCTCATCTTGAAAATAGAAAAGCAATTACTTTATGTTCATCTCATAAAGGATTACAGAATTTTGCAAACTTGCACATCTTTTTAAAGGCATCAAAGTAACTTTAAATTGGGACTTCTAAATTCCCTGACAATTTCTAAACATCCAAAATGTCTTCCTGATGTCCCAAAGTGATATGTTATTCTTTGCGGGCAATAACCAAGATGGCTTGCCTGTCTGCCTGCATTAATGGCTTGGGCAGGCATGTTTTCATCCTCTTTATCAGTTTCTCTCCCTGCCTCCCATATCAATCTCTTTCTTTATGAATGCTTAAGAAGCCAGCGATGGGGAACCCTAGCCATGCTGTACACAACCTCATGTCCGATCTTGGGAGCGATGTTTATTTTGACCAACTTGCAATTCAGGGTATTGAGACTCACATCCCTTTATTCCATCCCATTGCATTTTTATGTTCTCTTGGAGCCCTATGCTTTCTGCAGATTGTCATCCCTTGCTCAAAGGGGTCCTTACAGGCATCCAGGGTGATTGCTGCGGATGCTGTAGAGGTGGCTGCGTTAATTAGCTCACTGCCTCTTCAGTGGGAGGATGTTCTGCAGCTGAGAGCCTGGCATTTATGAGATGTATTAACATGCTTGTAGGAACAAAAGGAGGAAAGAAATCAGAGCGGTGGAAAACAGAAATGGGTCCAAAATCATGTTGACAATTATTGACAGGTCTAGTCATCTGTGAAGACACAAGGGCATTCAGTGTTAGAAGGATTGGAGGGTTTGTGCCAGCCTCTTCTGCCAAATGAGCAAGAGAAGCCCCTATTTAAATTAGGAAGTTGTAAAAGAGTAAGTTAGTGATGAGGTTCAGGAAAAATAAGTAATTTAGTGCTACTTCTGGTTTTATATGATTTAAAAAGTCTGCATATCTACAAGTATACATTAATTATGAAAAAGAGAAAGAGATGTAGAAGGTACTAAATGTCTTCTTCACCTACACAAATCCCTTTAAAAGTGGAAGCACCCAAAGGTCTTTTATGGAAAGATGTGGTGAGGGATACAATTCCATTTTTAAACAGAATACATTGGCTATATTGTGACTTGGCATTCAAATCTAAAGAATGCTTCTTGGTACTCTCAAATATTTTCATTAACATTTTCCCCCACAGGGAATCATAATTAAGTGATCAATGATGTCACTCCATTGCTACCATGAAAATGTGGAAGAAAATCCTCCAAGGCAGAAAGAGATATTTACGTTAAATTTCAATTATGTATACTTTAAAATGAAACCTAGAAAAAATTTAGATGTTTTTTTAAATATTACATTCTGGCAAATTATTGTGGAGAAAGAACATATCATAGAGATCTCAGCCAAGCAAGGAAAATATGTTTTTTGGCATAACTGGGTAGAGCCCAGATGCAAAGCAGAAACAACGCTTTCTTTCACATTTCATGTTGTTAAACTATACTCAAATAAGCAGGTATTTAAATCTAGTACTTTTCAGTGAGTTTAAGGGAGGTAACACTTTGAAAAAAGAAATCATGTGCCTTCCTGTTTTACCTTTCCACACACATGAACCTGTCTGGTCAGCCCAAGGTATCCATCTGCTGAGGATGGGGTGTCAGATGGGTGTGATTAGAGTTGCTATAGACCAGTGGGTCTCCACGTGTGGTCCCAGAACCAGAGGCATCAGCATCACTGGAACCTGGTAGAGATGAAAATTCTTAGTCCCCATCTCAGCAGCCCTTGTGAATCAGAAACCCAGCGATGTGTGTGTCGATGAGCCCTGCAGATGATTCTAACGGGCTTCAGGCTTGAGAACCACTGCTGGAGAAAGAATCAAAGAGAAAGGAGTAAGTAGGGAATTACTGCTTCATTTCTGACATCACATATAGAGTTTAGCAGTAGGACAGAAGGCCTGAAAGGTAGCATCATTGAAGACAAAAGGATTTTCTAAATCTCTCTAGTTCTCACTTAACATACCAAGGGCTAAGCTAAATGAATAGATCCTAGAATATTTTTATTAGGAAAGTAGGGGAAAACCCGCTTCCTTGGTGCCCAGAGAGACAATGGAAAGAGAAAATCAGACAGAAGAGCAGAAAAAGAGGAGATATCACCCCGCTGTCATCATCCTGGGACTTTCATAGAGGCAGCCCTTTGAATGCTGAGGTCCAGGTGCTCTCGCTGTACAGGGCTGCCCTTGCCAACTGCAGTGTCCCCACCGTAGTGAGGAGGGTGGAATGTTGTGGCCAAGCAGGGACAGGGTCTAGTTTGCATGCTGAACTGCCCCTAATTTTCGTATGGAGTTGAACATTGGATTGAGAGCCAAAGGGCCTTCGATGGGCCCACTTGGGCAAAGGACAAGCTGACCCCAAAGGTGAGATTGTGTGGTGCTCTAGTCTAGGACACAGCAGTTGCTTGGAAGAGTCTGCAGCATCTGTGAGACCAGGACCAGGTTGAGTCTGTGGGAAAGGTCCCAGGCCCCAGTCCTGACCTTAGACCTGGACTAGAGGCACCTGGCCATAGACCCCATGCTTTAGCAGGCACAGCATGTCACAAACACACACACGCACACACATACACACATCTCCCCAGGCAGATACATTGGTTAAATAAGAGAGAAAACATTCAGAAGGAAATCACATAAAATAATTGTTAAAAATAACATGCACAGCCAAAAAAATATGATATTATTTTATATGGAATATAGGAGTGAAAAACTGGAACATGTGAATGACCCCTCATGTGAATGACACATTCCCAGGGTCAAAAAAGGTCATGTGTGTATGCGGACAGTTCTATGAGGTAGGAACACATGGACATCCACATCTCTTGGGGTCCTGAAACCTAAACATCTGCCCTCATGACTGACACCATTTGGGTGTCAGGAGACACTTCATGTCCTTGGCCCTGTAATCTCAAACCAGGCTGTTTCCCAGTGCTGTGATGGGTTGAGGTGGTCCCACTGCTCATAGTAGAGATGGACACCTCTCCAAAGCAGGACAACTTTGAGCAGATGAAGAACTCAGGGAATAAAATCCTTCCTCTCAGGAAGAATGCGATAGAGTCAGCTGAGAAGTGCTCAGTGCTCCTTTTCTTCTCTTCATATTCCAATTCCGGATCCCAGTGTGCTTAAGAACAGGCTCCGTATTCACATCAGATGCCCATGACATCGAGAGACAGGACTTCGCCAGTGTCACAGCAATGCTATTCTTTGGGACTATCATAGATCATACACAATATTTTCTGGATAAGCCCCAAGGAGAGAAAAATCTTAGCAAAACACATGTTAATTGTGATCTGACAACCACCTTAGGACGCACAACGTTCAGCAAATCAACATGGGCGCTTGAGAGAAGATGCTCAAATAAAGAGAGCATTGTGGTCTTGAAAATGAAATTCATTTTGAATTTGCACTGTCTGTAGTATGTGTTTGAACTCTTGCTATAGATATTAGTGAAAACAAAAACCTAACTAACTTTGGTTATTTTATTGTTCAAAGACTTAAAATTATTTTTTTTAATTTTAGAAAAATATGGTTTGCCTAAATTGGAAGAAACTGCATATGAAATAAGCAAAAAATTGTGACAGTTTGATAAAATATAACAAAGATGAAATAAGGAAACAAAACCATTTGCTAGATTGTGAAGATTTATGTCAAAATAATCTCCAAACAATTTCTAAAAAGACTTTTTATGGCATTATAGATACAGGTATAGTCTCCTCTATCTGAAATAAAAGTATTGAGTAGGTATAATTATTTTCATTTATTAAAATATAATATTGAAGAATTGAAAATCTGAAAGGAGAAACACAAGATAAATTGAATAAAGACATGGTAACAACCATGAGTAACATAAGTAATAATATTTGTATGATGAAACTGAATAATTTGTAATAATTTTTTAGTAACTTATTTCACACAACTCCATGACAATCTTTGAACAAATATAAAAAATCATGGATTCATTTCAAATCAAACGTTGCTTTCAAATTTTTATTAACAATTCTGATTGCCACTTTCAGCAGAGCAAGATTTCTCCAAATTGAAACAAAGAAAAAAAACATATAAAAACCATTCAGGAATGGTTATCTCATTTGGCATTACTATCAATGAAACCAAATTATGAAAATCTTCATTATAACAACATTGTGATTTTGCCTAAATAAAATCAGGAAAAATAAATTAATGAAATAACTATGTAATAATTTATTAAATTGTGTTTTCCTTTATTTTATTAGTCATCCAAATATCAACCCATCAACAGAACACTCAAACATGTACAATTATAAATAAGTTTGTCTTTGATATTGTGCCAACTTTCAGACCCATAAAAGCCATGGTTTTAAACAAATTTTTCAACTTTGTCATTATAAAGTTGTGCTTGTCAAGAGAAGGGAACAGAACATATTTAAAAGTATGTTAGCTTGATTTATAACTTTTAAATATTCATATACCACAGTAGTCTTGCCCCAAGCCCTACAAATGTTAGGGGCAACCTGGCCAGGCCCTGACCAAATTTGAGAAACAGTAGACCATGAGATTAACAGCCGCAGATGTCATTGGTGGATACTGCAGAGTGGCCAGGGATAGAGGCACAGCAAACGTACCTCAGCAGATGCCAGCCAGACTGCACCAAGAATAAATAAGAAGCCAGGAGACCCCTTCTTCCAAAGACAAGTGGTCATGGGAGCCTCTCTCCCCAACCATATGCCCTACGTGCCATCTTGGAAAGCAGCAGAGTGGAATCTAAAAGACTGAGGAAAAATCCTAAGAGCCTGAATTAAACCTTAAAGATAATGTTAGAATGACTGAATCAGACAAAGAGTTAAATTGGATTGTATCAAGTGCGTTTTGTACTAGCATTATTACCAAGTGCTAATAAGGAAGGTTACATCAATCCATGAGAAATAAAGGAGATAAAATTCCTGTGCACATCCAAATGTGCAAAGAGAGTAAATAAGCCCTATTACGTGGGTAAATGAAGGCAGGTGCCAGGTGGCAGGGAACAACTAAGAGATGCCATGAGATGTTTCCCATCTTTGTGTTTTGGACTAAAATGTGTATCTGCTGCACTATCATTAGCATGATAGGAGGCTTCTAAGGACTGAGAATCTTCTAAGTCCAACAGCAGGAAGTGAGGTACAATTGGGTGAAAGCTATGGGTAGAAAAATCCTCTGAAGCACAACATATAAGGACCCATTCTCTCCCAGCTTAAAACACACACCACATAAACAATCTATGCTGCAAGACAAATTCCTCTGCAATGCAATCTCAAATAGAACTTTAGGCCTAATTGGTTCATTCAAAGGGCTCCACATACAATAAACGGATGTGTTGACAAGATATTGCTCCCATCTTTTTCATTTTTTTTTTTCCTTCCTTTTGCAGCCTGGACTTGTTTAGAAATATACATGGAGTGAAAACAAACAACTAAAAGCAGTCATCTTCATCTTTAGTACTAAAAATTTAAACCCTGAACTTTAAACACAATAGAAATCAAAGTGAATAAAAACAGACTGTGTCGTCAAGCTGATTAATAAACAGCTCAGTGCATAATGAGGAGGCGTTGCGAGAATCAGATTCCCAAGATATAGTCTTAAGTATATTCTTTCAATTATAAAATGGGACCTTAAAATAGCAACATATGTGATCATTAAAATGTCATCCTTATAAAAACAGCATCCAAGTGGGTTTCAGCATTTGCTTTGTTAAAAAACTTTAAAAAACAATGCTAAATGTTGGTATAAGAAGAGTTTACAACTTTGATGTAATAATAATGTTTATCTGGTTTTCTTTTAGACTTCTTTTAGGAAAAAAAATGGTTTAGGAAACCATAACTATATAGAAGACCGAAAATTAGGGAAGAAAATTTGGAAGAACTAAGAAATCTGGGGATTATATTGTACTATTAAAATCCTAAAGTGTGGAGAATCGTAAGAGATCCTAATTAAGACTTTGCAAATTAAGATTTCTCTGGAGGAGGCAAAGAGTAAGAAACAACTAACATGATTTTATAAGTAGCTTATAAAAAATATCTGTAAGTAAATAAAAAACAGAACTGCATCTGGAAAATGGAACAATGGAAGGAGGACAAAAATAGGAAAATGCTGTCAAGAAAATCAATTAAAGCTGACTCAGAGATGTCAGCGGCAGAAAGGAAGGTTCAGTCCATAACAAACAAAATAATCATGCGGAAATAGAGGAGAAAGATGATCGCCCGTGCAGTGTTCCTCCTCCCCCACCCCCAAATTCATGTGTTGAAATCCTAACTTACAATGTGAAGTTATTAGGAGGTGAGGCCTTTGGGAGGTGGTTAGGTCATGATGAAGAGCCCTCTTAATAGAGATTAGTGCCCTTGTAAAAGAGACCTCAAAGAGCGTAACATCTGCTAGGAAGAACGGTAAATCAAATTAGCTTCAAAATATAAATGGAGAGGAAATGCAAAAGAAATATGCCCTGATAATTCTTGTGGGATTGTGATACTATAGAATTCAATAGGTGTGACATAGAAAAATGAATGGGGTTGAGCCATTTATTCCTAAGAATCCCCTCTTTGTAGGAGAGTATATCACATGCTTAGAGATTCCAAGAGACATCAGAGATAAATTTTAATTATAAAATTATATATAGAGACAGGGCGGGGGGCGTGTGGTGGAGGGCAAGGGTGGACAAGACCATTTAAGGAAACCAGTATTTTGGCAGGGAGCTTCCCCAGGAACTCAGGTTTTTGAAAAATTTATAGGCAGTTTGGAGGGAAAGAAACACAAATTACCTTTAAACATGAGAAAAAATGTTCAACTTCATGCGTAACTTAAAATGCACATGAAAACAATACCACTATCAATTATCTGATTGGCAAAAGTCAAAAAGTGTGGTATAATACTCGTGTTGTAAGGGGCTAGGATATAGGAATATCTGGCTTATTCATTGCAGTCTTGGCAGACATATAAATTGGAATAATCTTTATGAGAGGCAATTTGATACTGTTGAGATCCATATAACACTTGCATCACCACAGGGATCCCTATTAGAGCCATGCTGTCATTCCTCCCAATCCCACTGTCTTCTTAACTCCTACAAATACTAATACTTTCTCTATTTCTATAATTTTTTCATTTCAAGAATGTTACATAAATGGAATAATATGTAACCTCTTAGGACTGACTTTTTCCATTCAGCATAATTGTCTAGAGACTCAAGTTGTTGTGTGTTGATAGTTCATTTAATGCTCTTTTTATCATATTTTTTATTGCTGAGTAGTATTCCATGGTAATATCATTCCACAGTAGTATTCCATGAATGTCCCATAGTTTGTTTAACCATTCATGAATTGAAGGACTTATAGGTTGTTTCTAGTTTGGGGATATTATGAATAAAGCTGCTATAAACAGTTGGGTTCAGATTTTTTGTAAAGGTCAGTTTTTATTTCTCTGGGATAAACGTCCAGGAGAGCAATCACTCAGTCATATGGTAGTTGCATGTTTAGGTTTTTAAGAAACTGCTAAACTTTTCCATAGTGTCTGTTCCATTACTTTCCTACCAACAATGTGTGAGAGATCAAGTTTCTCCACACTCTCACCAGCGTTTGGTGTTGTCACTATTTTTTTTTTTTTATTTTAGCCATTCTGATAGGTATATAGTAATATCTTATAGTGGTTTTAATTTTATTTCCATAATGACTAGTGATGTTTTTGTACCTTTGTCAAAAATCATTTGGGCATATTTGTGTGAGTTTATTTCTGGGTTCTCTTTTCTGTTCTATTGATCTATCCCTCTGCCAATGACACATGCCAATGACATGACTATTGTACCTAATAGTAAGTCTTAAAATTGGGTAGTCTGATTTCTCCCACTTTCTTCTTCTTTTAAAGAGTTATTGTAGATATTTTGGCTTCTTTACCTTTCCACATAAATTTTAGTATAATTTTGTCTGCAAAAAAGTCTTGCTGAGATTTTTATAGGAATTATGTTAAACATATATACCAATTTGAGAACTGATATCTTTATTATATTACATATTCAGATCCATAAGCATGGTATTTCTCTCCATTTAGATATTCTTTAGTTTCTCTCACCATCATTTTGTAGTTTGTAGTTTGCAGCATACACATCGTGTATGTTTTGTTACATTTACACCTAAGAATTTCTTTTCTAATTTTTTTTTGAGTGATTCTAAATGATGTTGTATTTTTAATTTGGTGTCCACATATTCATTGCTAGTATAAAGACATGCAATTGATATTATATTTTATCTTGAATTCTAAAATCTTGCTGTACCAAATTAGTATTTCTAGGTATTTATGTGAAGATTCCTTGAGGTTTTACATAATTATGTCATCTGCAAATAATGATAGTTATATTTCTCCCTCTCCAATACATGGTCTTTATTTCCTTTTCTTGTTGTATTGCTTTGGCTAGAACACTCAGTTTCATTTATTTCTGAGTTTATTTTTATTATTCTCTTCCTTCAATTTGGTTTGGGCTTATTTTACTTGTCCTTTTCTAGGTTCTTGAGGTGGGATCTTAGATTATTAATTTGAGTCTTTTCCACTTTTCTTATGTAAGGATTTGTTGTTATAAATTTCCCTTTCAGTACTGTTGTAGCTGCTTCCCACAAATATAGATAGGCTGCATTTTCATTTTCATTCAGTCAAGAGACTGACTCATTGGCCCATGGATTACTTAGAAGTGTGTTGTTTAGTTTCCAAGTATTCTGAGATTTTCCAGTTATCTTTGTGTTATTAATTTCTACTTTGATTTCATTATGGTCAGAGAACATACTCTGTATAATTTAAATTCTTTTAAATTTATCGAAGTTTGTTTTATGGCTCAGAATATTTTCTATCTTGATGTATGTTCTATAAGTGCCTCAAAAAAATGTGTATTCTATTGTTGGGTAGAGTGCTCTATAAATATCTAGTGGATTCTGGTGGTTTATAGTGTTATTGAGTTCTTTTATATCCCTGCTGATCTCTATCTAGTTATTCCATCAATTGCTGAGAGAAGGGTGTTGAAGTCACCAAATACAATTATATATTTGTCTGTTTCTCTTTCAGTTTTGTCAGTAGTTGTTTTCCATATTTTTTAGCTCTGTTTGGTGCACACACATTTAGGAATGCTATGTGTTCATGTTAGATTGACAATTTTACAATCATATAATATCCCTCTTTGTCTCTGGTAATTTTCTTTGTTCTGGAGTCTACTTTATCTTATATTAACAGAGCTACTCCTGCTTGCTTAAATTAACATTTGCATGATATATCTTTTCCATCCTTTTACTTTCAACCTACCTAGATTATTATATTTGAAGTGAGTCTCTTGTAGACAGCCTATAAGAGGGTCATGTTTTTTAATCCATTCTTTAAATCTCTGTTTTTAATTGGTGTATTTGGACCATTTACACTCAATATAATTGATATATCAAGACTCGTCTGCCATTTTATTTCTTGCTTTATATTTGTTCCCCTGTTGTTTTTGTTTGTTTTTCTGATTTCTTTTTCTAGTCTTCTGTGGGTTACATGAACTTTTAAAAATTCCATTTTGATTTACCCTGTGTTTTGAGTTATCTCTTTGTATGGCTTTTTCAGTGGTTGCCCTAGGTATTGCATTTTATATACTTAATTTATCAAAGTCTACTGTTGTCAACATTCTTATCTACCTTTGCGCCTCATTATTCTCTCCCATTTACAATGTAACTGTCTTAAATATTTCCTCTTCTAAAATTTAAACCACATAAAACATACTTTTTTCTTCAACTGTTAAACATAATTTATAAAGCTCAAGAACAGACACAAAATGCATGGTATTTGCCCATCTTCCTGATATTGTTTCTTCCTTTCTAATATTTCAAGATTTCGTTTTTTATTATTTTCTTTGTGTTTAGAGAACTTTGTGCATTTTGGGAATGCAGAAAAAACAATACCACTCTCACTTATCTCCCCAAATCAGAAATATGATAATATACTGAGTGAGCTAGAATACTGGGACATCTGGCACATTTATTAAATTTTTGGCAGGCATATAAATTGGAATAACCTTTATGGAAAGCAATTTTTTAAAAAATATAAAAATTTTAATGTATATATGTGCATTTATACCCAGAAACTTCTAGAAAATTCATCTTAAGCATTTATACATCTTTACAAAGACATGTGTACAAGGCTATTTGTTATGGTATTTTGTTATAGCAAAATACAAAAACCAAAAATCTTAAAATCTTAATGTCCATTTATAGGACACTGCTAAGTAACTTATGGTTTATTTACATAATAAAATACAATACTATAATTAAAAATAATTAAGTAGAGGTCTGTGTACTAATAGGAAAATATCGCCAAGATAATAATGTTGCATTTGTCTGGGTCTTTTAAGGAGCTTCCAATATGGTGTTAGCTGTGCTAGAGATTATGAGGAGCAATGTCTATGAAAGAAAATAGAGAGGAAGTCAAAGAAGGTCGCCAGAGTTGTCAGACCACAAGGCAGGTTTGACCCCAGGTGAAAGAGAAAAAGGAGGAAGGAAAGAAAGTGAATGGAAGCATCTAGACTGCAGTGCAGTTCAGAGAGGGTTTAGAAAGGCCACTGAAAGTCCTCAAGCCAACATGGCCTCTCCCAGAAACAAACCTGGAGTATCACTGCCGCTCTCAGTCATGGACTTGGAGCAGCCCCTGGGAAGTGTGATATTAGGGTGAATGCAATAGTGGATTTCAGAACAGCTGAGACTCTGTCAATTACCCTACCAGGAGATGGAGATTTGAGAGATGCATTCTCATAGCTGTTAACGATTGTTAAGAAAAGTAACATGTACAATAGGGTAACACATAATACATATACATATATGCATGGAATGATTTTTGAATTATACACCAAAAATGGGTAAGAGAGATTCCCTCTATGGAAAGTGATAAAGGGACTTGGGATAGATATCTGGGGCTTGCAAGAATTTACTGGCTGTTATGTACCCATTTGTTCTGTTGAACCCATTTCCACATCCACACATTGCATTTCCCATTTCAAAATATTAGAAGGAAATGAACAAATATGGGAAAAATGAATACATGTTACGAAGAACTAATGTAAAAAAAAAAGGCATTATATTAAAATGCTACAGACAGCAAAACTGCATAGTTTTTGTCTAAACTCAGCATTTTTCTTCCTTCTCTTCCTTTTTCAACTTGCCATTTTTTAGATTTCATGTCTACTGTCAAATTTTCAGAGAAGCCTCCCTTGACTCCCAGATTAGGTCAGAGCCGTTATGTGTGTTGTATGATGTATTGATCAGAGTTCATTTGCAGAAAATAGACTCTACACTAACCTTGTGTTTCTCAACAGGGCTCCGTGCAGCCCTAGGCTTCTACAAGGTGTTTCTGGGGATTTTGTTAGATCATTACTGAACAAAATAAACATCATCTTTGAACTTGGAATGTCATGTGATGCCAGCACTTGTAGTGATAGACAGTGACTAGCAGCCCTGTTAGCCCTGTTAGTTCACTAGTAGTCTTTCAGGCTTTTACAACTAGACTTAGTAGGACCTGTTTATTTGGTTAAGTTCATTCTCAGTTCCTGACCCAAGATAGGGTAAGTAATTGGTAAGCACTGGACTACACAGAGAATAGGACGATAAGCTGATGATACATGTTTCTCTTCCAAATCACTGCCCCTTAAGTATAGGTGGACATATGAGAACAAACAAGCTCTGCTCACGTAATAGAAAATCAATGGAAATATTTATTAGAATATAGGAATTTTTTCAATCTACAAATTACCTGCCTCTTCCACCCTCCCCAGCAACTTAGCTTTCATTGTAAACACTATAAAACATGAATACTCTAAAAGTGAATTATAAAGGTTTTGCATTATTTTATTATTTTCCATTTATTATTGTGCCCTTCTGTTTTACTTTTTTTTTTTTAGCATTTGTGTTTTATATACATGCCTCATGGTCCAATGTGGAGATATTTGAAGATAGAATGGAAGATGGAAGAGGATTCCAGGCCTAGGTTTATGGACCTAGAAATAAATGTCATGTTGTAGCATTTGTAAGATTTGTAAATGATGGTGAAATTCAAGAAAACTTTCTCTGCTGCAAAGAACTGTCCCAAGCAAGCAATGGCCGAGATATATTCAATGTTTGGTCTTCCTGCTTAGAAACAAAAGGTCTGTCTTGGAGAAACAATGTTGGCATGAGATCGATGGTGTCCTTTGCTGGTTGGCTCCACAAAAGGCTTCACCTCTCTTCTGTAAAAAGTCCTGAAATTATCACAACACGCTGTTTTCTTCACATACAGTGGGCGGTGTTAAAAAAGTATAGGATATTCTACTTTTGGAAATTAAGAAAGTTCTGAACAATACAAAATTTGTGAGCTACTAAACAAAGATCAGATCATTCAAGAAGGTTTTTGAAAACTATTTGAAGACCTGGACAAAGAGCACATAAGTCTCCTGCTACTTACTGAAATGAGTGCCTTACAGAGGAAAAGTGTTCCACAGGGTGTTTATGTTGAAAAGTGAACATCAGTAATACTTAAAAGAAACATTAGGCCATATTTTGCTGAGGGTTTTAAAGATGAGGACTGACTAAAGAAACTAGCCTACCAAGCAAATGTTTTTGTAATACAAGATTAGATAAATATAAAATAAATAAAAAATAAATATAGTTGAACAAATTCCTGCAAATCCCTGAGAAGAGAACTGTTTTGACTTAAAGAAATGGCATTCTTGGATTTTAATGGAAACTAAGCTTTTGGAAAAACCATGTTGTAAAGGAAAATCTTGAAATGTTTCCACTGCTACTTTGGCTTGAGAGTGAGGCAGGAAATATCAAGTCTTCTGAAATCTACCTAGAAGATCTGCAGAACAAAACCAAACAGTGTTCTCTTTCCCTTTTAATACAAGTATATAACTGGGTGAAGGATCCATTTCTGAATCTTTTGCTTAGCTGAGAACTTGACTTTGAGAGAAGAGGAAGAAGTGTAAGATTGTATATTCAAGATAAGATTTACCAGTATTTCCCTAGAATAGTTGTATATTCTGTAAAAGGAGAATATGCTGCCATTCAGAAGAAACATTTTGCTATAGTTTTCAACTTCTTACATGTATGAGCAAGATTTTTATTGCTTCATAAATATAAAGCGCAAGGACAGAAATCATTGCATTTCGATTGGAAATGAAATCCATGTGGGCTTATCTCAAGTTCAACCCAGAATTGAGTATTTGGACAGCAAAAACCAAGCACAGGTTTTACATAAGGGGGTAAATTTTATTCTGCATTTTTAGTTTTGAAAATAAAATGTTTCAGTGCATATATAGGCTTCTAAAAGAGGTCAACACACGCATATAGTTATTTTATAATGTCTAGGCCTACTTTTGAGCCTGAACATGTCACTCATTTAAAAAAATATTTTTCAAGGTCTAATATAAAATTGTATGTTAGGATACGTTTTTACCCATTTTGTCTTACGGTTTTAGAGGCTTTACTATTCAACATCAATTTTTCATGTTGTAAATAACATTATTAAAATGAACTTACAAATTTTATTTAAATGAAGTCTACCAAGCATACCATTGAAAAAATTAATATCCGGTTATTTAGCAGAACTTTATTGTCACTTTTAAAAGTGGAGTAAGGGAAAATGGGGAAGGGGGGGAAGGGAGGGAAGGTGGGGATAATTGGGTGGGGGATATGGGGTACAAATGCAATTTCTGGTAATGGGCATGCTGCCAGTATGAAGTTGGCCCTCACATCATGGGCACAAGGGGTGACAATTAGCTTTGTATCTCATGAATATTCATAATAATTAATTTTTAAAATGAAAGTTATGATGACAATATCTGTATAAGTCCATTTTGTTTTGCTATAACAGAAATACCTGCGACTGGGTAATTTATAAAGAACAGAGATTCATTTGGTTTACGATTCTGGGACAGCTGCATCTGGCATGGGCCTCAGGCTGCTTCTACTCATGGTGGAAAGCGACAGGCAGCTGGTGGTACAAGCAGATCACATGGCGAGAGGAAGCAAGAGAGAAAGAGGAGATGCCAGAGTCTTTTAAACAACAAGCTCTCGCAGCAACTAATAGAGCGAGAACTCACTCACTACCCCTCCTCCAGGGAGAGCATTAATCCGTTCATGAGGGATCCACCCCCATGACTCAATCCGTTTCCAACACTGCCACATGGGGGATTACATTTCCACGTGAGTTTTGGAGGGGACAACACATCCAAACTCCATCAATATCTCATCAAATAGAGAACACAAAGAGATACAAAAAATGAAAGAAAAAAATAAGAAATGTATTGTCACTTTTATAAAAAGGAAAGATGAAATGCCTTTTTTATTCTGAGAAATACTGGCAAAAATGACACTTTATTTTAAACAGGGAGAAATATACCACACTTCATAGCATTCTTTGGAGTGGAAATTTCTGACAACTTTCTTGAATCCACTGGTATATGGTAAAAGCATAAAAAGGAATTTCTTTTCGAGACAAACCTGAGGTTTCCTCTACCTGCACTTCTGACTTGCAGGAGAGTTGCTATCCTTTGTGGAAAGGGGAACCACATAAAAGAGTAGACTAATAAGTTTGCCAAAATAAACAGATCCACAGAAAAAGATCATGCTTTACTCAAAAGAGATTGACAATTATTACTGAAATGTCTACAACTTACTGATCATGCTAACAATTTCATGAACTGGAGATACACTTTTACACAGGGGTTCTCTGAGGTCTGAAAATTACGTTCAGGCATTTTAAGGGTACAAGATTGAGAAAAGGTGTTTTAGTCAATTCAAACAAGAATGGTTTTATTACCACATATTAAGTAGCTTACAGAGTTATGGTCAGACTTACAAAAACAGATTTAACAGGTTGGCTTTTCAGGAACAACTTGTGCTCAGCAAGGGAACTGCTGACTCTTCTAGGATGAAACAACCCGTTCCAGACCCACAGCCCCACCAACACAGGGAGCAAACTGCCACTTTTCTTCCCATTCCAGAACTTGGCCATGCCCGCTATAATCTGCACTTCCCAAAGAGATGCCAGCTCCCTGGCTCTCAAAACCAACAGAGCTAGTGACTGAAGACGGGGGCCTCTAATAACTACAGAGAAACCAAACTGCCACCATGACCACGTTTGCCAGTAACAAACAAAACGGGAGCAGCTGGGCATCTTCCGAGTTTTGCATAAGTGCACCTGATTGTCAGAACCTAAATTGTGTTTGGAACATGAGTGCCAGGATGTCTAGGGACTACGCTTTCACCTTTCCAGCCTCTTCAGCACACGTGGGAACGTTAGAAGGTTGGATGTTGGTGGGCCAGTCCCACACCCAGCACCAAGAGTCCTTCATGGCACTTGTCCCACATCGTAACCAACATTGGAATGATTCACATTTCTCTTCAATGTCTGACAGCTGGATTTATGTTTCTTTTCGATGCACAAATGCTCTGAGACAGGGCTAGCAATAGGCCAGGAGTTTTGTTTGGGTTGCAGGTTTATCAGGTGGGATATTGTATCCTAATACAATATCCTCCAATTGTCCTTTTACCCTCATGAAGTGGTTTGGAGCAATGTGTGCTTTTATTGAGTTTTGTTCAATTTCTAGTCTCAAAATTATTAGCTAATATTGAAACCATGGTAATCCAAGGCTATTTGATCCTGAATCTTTCCTTTTTATTCTTTAATGAAGAAAATTAATCTGAAACCTAACACACATAATTTTTAATTATGTATATTATTAATGAATAAATACCTTTGGGATATGCCCACTGTCCTTTGGTGCAAGGTAACTGGACTTAACAAGACAATTTCATTTATTCTGCAAACATTTCCTGAGCACCTGGTCTGTAGCTGATACGGTGTGGAGCATCCTTAGTTTTCTACTTCCCACTTGTGCAGATTCCAACGTCAAAGCCTAGTAAGTCTCCAACCATAACTTTGGTTGGAGAATTGGTTGGTTGGTGCTTATTTGTAAAATTGATGTTAGAGAAATTCTGAAAATCTTAACTCTCTTAAAAACCCATTTAAGGTCTACTTTGATAAGCTCCAATAGCACAAGCTAATGGTAATTCTGATAACACTATGTCCCAAATCTAAGGACTCTTCCAAATCTCCCAAACTGATATCACCTTCTTTCAAAATAGTGTATTTTCAAGCTACCCTCTCTCATTACTTATTGTGTTCAATAAAAGTTGGACTTGTGGTTCTCATTAGTCTTTACAGATCTGGAGTCAACTTGGCCCTTTGCTTATATGCCAACAGTCCCCAATATTTTGTAGAGTTTGATAAATTCTTCCTGTTCAATTTGTATAAGCCATCAAAGACCACAAATGTGAGAGAGAGAAGCAGAGACCGTCAACAAGACATCTCGACTAAGGGCAAACCAAGAATAAATCATGAAGTTGCTGTCAGTAGAAATCTAAAGCACAAAATTTTATTTTCTTTTTAATCTGTTGCTATAAAGTATCAGCCATCTTCAGAAACAGAGTGAATCTGACAGTTTTGTGTTGACTCTCACATTTTCCATTATAGACACCTCTCACGTCTGTCCTGAAGCAAAAATAAATTTCCCTTTTTAAGCTTTTGATAATAAAAATCTCATCTGAAGCCTCATAAATGATTCTTTATTATCTATATTAATAATGAATAAATGTCTTTTGAGTACCTCTGATCTTTTGCATTAATAGCACCAGATGTATTATAGATAACCTTTTGATTTAACAGCACAAACTCTGAAACAATATTAAACGCTGAAGGACTGGGTCACTGAGGTCAGAATTATAAACATTTCTTTTAGTTCTATGTGTCTATTAGGTGACGTTAACACCTCTCACTGTTTATTTCTTGAATATGTATGTGAGAGAGTGTGTAAAAAAGCGAAAGAAACCAAACTCATAAATTTTTACTTTCTGCAGCCCTTCAATTTTCACACGTTCCATGTTTCTTCCCCAACTTTTTTCTAATATAGCCAAAGAATTCAACAGAGACAAGAATTTAGAATGGATTCTCCACCCCTCCACTCCCACAGATACCAAAATCCTCAGATGCTCAAGTCCCTAAGTCGATCCTGCAGAACTGCAATTATGAACAGCTGGCTCTTCCTATCTGTTGGTTCCACATCCCGTATATTTTGATCTGTGATTGGTTGAATGCACAGATGTGGAACCTACAGATACAGAACACCAACTGTATTTATTGAAAGAAATCTGTGTATGAGTGGGCCTGAATGGTTCAAACACGTGTTGTTCAAGAGTCAACTCTATTGGTGCATATAAACATAGAAAAAGTAAAAGTACAGTATTATAATCTCATGAGACCACTGTCTTACATGCAGTCCATCACTGACCAAAACATTGCTATGTGGTGCATAACTGTACAAGGGTACTTCAAAAAGTTCATGGAAAGATTTGCATTGTCTTTCAATTCTATCTTTCCACAATCCTTCTGAAGTACCTTCATATATAAAAATCTTAAAAATGCAGATTAATCTATAGTGACAGAAAGTGGATCAGTGGGTTTGTAGATGGGGGACATGGGGCAGGGGGCAATGGGAGAGATTATGAAGGGGCCTGAGGAAACTTTGGCCTGATGGACATGTTCACTATAGTGACTGTGGTGTTGGTTTCCTGGGTATAGTTATGCCTATGTCAATACTCATCAAATTGTATGTTTTAAATATGTGCAGTTTATTATCATGTTGATTATATCTCAATAAAACTTTTCTTTTTTAAGTGGGGCATGGGCTGCAGGACCTAAGATCTGGAAAAAGGTCAGAAAATAGAAGGCAAAAATGTTGAGATGACAGAGTTCAGAACATGAGCTGTAAGACAAAGGCATTGGCAATGGTTTTTACTGGTGAGTTTGGTAGCTATGAGGGCAGCATGGCCTGCTATCCAGATCAGGATAGACTGAAAAGACAGAAGGACAGAAAACAGCAGGCTAGTAACAAGCTTGAGTCCTGGGGATCAGGGGAACAAAGAGGAAAAGTTGGAAAAGAATAATGAATCCACATTCTATTAGTGTATTATGTGTATAATATTTATTATATTAGCACTTAGATTTAGATCAAAATAAAGTTTTAAGTCCATGCAAGATACCACAAATACACTGCAAAGAAAGGGAGGTCATGTCAGAAATGTAATTTTCTAATCCATGTATGTCAGGTCGTGCCTCATTTCAGCTAGTTTAGTGTTATCTAAACTCTGGAGTTTGTATTTAGAGAGAGAAAACCAAATTGTTCCCAATCCTTCTTTGAGTTTTGAACCGAGGAGAGAAAAGAATCAACAGGGAAGCAAGAGAAGCTCCAAAATAGGCAACAACTGCATATTGGTGGGGAGGGGGGTGGGTAGAGGGAGGGGATGGGGGCACCAAGGAGAGAATACATTTAGGCCACTTAAGTCTCAGAAAATAAGAGCAAAGAAACCCAAGAGCGTGACAAGAAACAAGCTGTTGATCAGCTTAGCAAGAGTAATTTCCACAGACAGGTGAGGATAAACTATTTATAATCTAAATGACTATTCTAAGTAAAGACATTTAAGAAGCATTCATGGACAGATATATGATCACCAAGTTTCCCCTCACTGGTCCTTCATTCAGTGATATTCAAGTAGTAGCTCATGTGTGTCAGCTAAGTGCTAAACTCCAGAGACACTGTGGAGCAAAGATGGACCCAGTCCTTGGTCTCATATCATCAACGGTCTAGGGAGAAAGACAAATAAATTATTGCATATATAATGATAAACTGTGGTTATTTCTACAAAGAAATTCTCCCAAGAAATCTGCAGATCTCAGCAAACTCCATTAGCTGGTAGTAGGATTGTGTAGGGAGGTGATTGAAGCATGGTCAGAATCACCTAGAAAAAAAGCAAAGTAAGAACATTGGAAAGCCCAGGACAGAGCTTTGAGGATTGCAACATTTGATGTCCAGGTGAGGAAGATAAGGTGCCAAAGACAGTGAAGGAGCAGGCAGGGTCAGTAATGCTGAGTGTTGCTCAGAGGTCAGATAAGAGGAGGTCTAAAATATCAGCTGATTTAGCAGGGAGTCACTAATGCAATCATCAGGTTGTATCGGTGGAATCAATAAAGGCAAAACCCTGACAAGAGAGGAGAGAAATAAAGCAGAGATTAAAGGGAGGTGAAGGCTTGAGAGAGGCATTTTAATTTTGTTGTATGATTTGTTTTGAATGAAGAGTTTTGAACGGATTTTAAACATGGGAGAGGAGAATCAAAAGTGAGAGGAGAACTGACAACTTAACTCTAAAGTTTATGTGGAGAGACAAAAGACCCAGAATGGCCAACACAACATTAAAGAAGAACAAAGCCAGAGACTGACACCACCTCACTTCAAAACTTACTGTGAAGCTATAGTAATCAAGACATTGGCAAAAGACTAAACAAACAGATCAATGGCACAGAATAGAAAGCCCAGGAAAAGATCCACATAAAGGAACAAAGGCAATACGATACAGAATAGACAGTCTTTTCTACAAACAGTGCTGAAACAACTTAACATCCACGTACAAACATTAATCTAGACACATACCTTAGATCTTTCACAAAAATTAACTCAAAATGCATCATAGACCTAAATGTGAGGTGCAAAAATATAAAATTCCTAAAAGATAACTTAAGAGAAAACCTAGATGACCTTGGCAAAGTCATTTTAGATACAATACCAAAGGCATTGATCCATGAAAAAAAGAATTGATAAGCTGGACTTCATGAATATTAAAAAGTTTTGTTCTGCAAAAGACACTGTCAAGAGAATGAGAAGTCAAGCCACAGAGGGGGAGAAAATATTTGCAAAAGACCATATCTGATAAAGGACTGTCATCCAAAATAGACAAAGTGACTCTTAAAACTCAACAATAAGAAAATAAATAACCCAATTAAAAAGTAGGCAAAAGACTTGAACAGACACCTCACCAAAGAAGAGATACAGATGATAAATAAGCAAATGAAAAGATGCTCCACATCATATGGCATCAGAGAGCTGCAAATTCAAACAATGAGATGTCACTATCACCTATTAAAATGGCTGAAATCCAGAACGGCGACAATATCAAATGCTGGCAAGGATGTGGAGCGACAGGAACACTCATGCATTGCTGGTGGGAATGCAAACTGGTACTGCCACTTGGGAACACAGTTTGGTAGTTTCTTACAAAACTAAATATACTCTTACCAAACAATCTAGCAATCACACTTGATGCTACTTACCCAAATGAGTTGAAAATGTATGTCCACACAAACACCTACATAAAAGTTTTTAAGCAGCTTCATTCGTGATCGCCAAAACTTGAAAGCAACTAAGATGTCATTCAGTAGGTAAATGGATAAATTGTGAAATATTTATACAATAGAATATTATTTAGCATTAAAAATAAATGAGCTATCAAACCTTGAAAAGATATGGAGGAAATTTAAATGCATATTACGAAGTGAAAGAAACCAATATGAAAAGGTCAGTTTCCAATTACATGACATTATGGAAAAAGAAAAGCTATGGAGATGGTAAAAAGATCAGGGGTTGGGGGGAGGGAAGAATGAATAAGAAGGACACGGAGGATTTTTAGGTCAGTGAAACTACCCTGTATGGTACTATAATAGTGGATACCTGTCATTATACATATGCTCATACCCATAGAATGTACAACCCCAAGAGTGAACCCTAAGGTAAACTATGCAGTCTGGGTGATGATGAAGTGTCAGTGCAGGTCCATCAATGAAACAAATGCACTACTCTGGTGGGGGATGTTGATGATGGGGAGACTATGCGTGTGTGGGGGCAGGAGGCGTATGGGGAATCTCTGTACCTTCCACTCAATTTTACTGTGAAACTAAAACTGCTCCAAAAAAAAGTCTATTTAAAAAGAAAAATTGAGAGGACAGGTGGAATACCTTCTCTCCTCAGAGAGCAGGGGCACTACCAAATTCCTGCAAAGTGGAAGTAAATCTAAGCACCTGCAAAGAGACTGAATTTAAAGAATACATAGAATTTCTATTTTTATTTTATTTTATTTTGTCAATATACAATGTGGTTGATTATTGTGGCCCATTACCGAAACCTCCCTCCTGCCTCCCTCTCCCCTCTCCCTCCCAACAATGTCCTTTCTGTTTGCTTGTTGTATCAACTTCAGGGAATTGTAATTGTTGTGTCTTCTTCTCTCCCCCCACTCCCAGGTTTTTTGTGTATTTATTTATTTATTTTTAGCTCCCACAAATAAGTGAGAACATGTGATATTTCTCTTTCTGTGCCTGACTTGTTTCACTTAATATAATTCTCTCTAGGTCCATCGATGTTGTCGCAAATGGCAGTATTTCATTCTTTTTTTATAGCCGAGTAGTATTCCATTGTGTAGATATACCACATTTTCCGTATCCACTCATCCAGTGATGGACATTTGGGCTGGTTCCAGCTCTTAGCTATTGTAAAGAGTGCTGTGATGAATACTGGGGAACAGGTATACCTTCGACTTGATGATTTCCATTCCTCTGGGTATATTCCCAGCAGTGGGATAGCTGGGTCATATGGTAGATCTATCTGCAATTGTTTGAGGAACCTCCATACCATTTTCCACAGAGGCTGCACCATTTTGCAGTCCCACCAACAATGTATGAGAGTTCCTTTTCTCTGCAACCTCGCCAGCATTTATTGTTCAGAGTCTTTTGGATTTTAGCCATCCTAACTGGGGTTAGATGGCATCACAGTGTGGTTTTGATTTGCGTTTCCTGAATGCTGAGTGATGTTGAGCATTTTTTCATATGTCTGTTGGCCATTCGTATATCTGATCAATGGAATAGAATAGAGAATCCAGAAATCAACCCACACACCTACAGCCATCTGATCTTTGACAAAGGCACCAAGCCTATTCACTGGGGAAGAGACTGCTTTTTCAGCAAATGGTGCTGGGATAACTGGATATCAATATGCGGGAGAATGAAACTAGACCCATACCTTTCACCATATACTAAAACCAACTCAAAATGGATTAAAGAATTAAATATACACCCTGGAACAATAAAACTTCTTAAAGAAAACATAGGAGAAACACTTCAGGAAATAGGACTGGACACAGACTTCATGAACACAACCCCAAAAGCACGGGCAACCAAAGGAAAAATAAACAAATGGGATTATATCAAATTAAAAAGCTTCTGCACAGCAAAAGAAACAATTAACAGAGTTAAAAGACAACCAACAGAGTGGGAGAAAATATTTGCAAAATATATATCTGACAAAGAATTAATATCCAGAATACACAAGGAACTCAAACCACTTTACAAGAAAACAAGCAACCCAATTAAAAAATGGGCAAAAGAGCTAAATAGGCATTTCTCAATAGAATTTCTATTTTAACAAATGAGGAGGACGTGGCTGCTGAAGATGTAGGTGGATTTAGATGTTTGACAGCAGGAAGATGGTGAGTGGTTCCTATGTGAAATTTCAAGAATCCTATCCCCTAACAGTGAAATAGAGAGAGGCTCTGCAGCCTTTGATATTTAGAAGACCCACCCATGAGGTATTGAAAAACACCAATTTCTACTCTCCAGGGCTATAGGAATCTTCCAAACAAAATATAATCTAAGTAACTCTTCTAACTAAAGACTTAGTCTTTCCCAGGTAGTAAGTGAGGCAAATGCGCAGGCCCCCAGAGTATTATACTGTAAAACAGGGCATTTACAGTTTCAGTAATTGGAAGTTATGGAAGGCTTGGGAAAAGGAGGTAAAGGTGTTTAAGTGGTTTATTCTAGAGGGTGTGTGTGTGTGTGTGTGTGTGTGTTCCAACAAATATAAATCTAATTACAAAAAAAAAAAAAGAAAGAAAATAGGTATTTTAATTATCAGACATTACAGGGTTATCATTTTACAACTGCCGTTTAAGAACATAGGCATCGAACTCCACCTGATGGCCTATGAGACACTGAGAGAGGGGCTTCACTTTCAGATCTGAAGAGGACCATTGGGTGCTTTCATGCATTCCACAGGAGGTCTTTAAACTGTGCTGCCTTTTTCCAAGCCTTTCTCGCTCTCACTAATACACACTTACACGCACATATAATCCAAGATTGGCCACCTTTCTGCATGAATAAGTATGAGCTATTTAATAAATCTTTTACTCCCTTTTCCCCAGTCTCCAATAACCTACTATAATTATTCCTTAATAGGCCAACTTTCCACTTTACCAACTGCCTCCTGAATATATATTTAAGGAAACCCATTTGCTCATTGAAATATTCTTGTCCTGTAGGATTTCAGCATTTCTCTTCTTCTAATTACCCTAGTAAATATTTCTGATCTTCTTCTCACTTCTGTTCTGGTTCATATTTCTGGTAAACTAAGTCCTCTGCAGTAGACTTTTTTTCTCCTGAAGATATAGATTCTGAACCTTGAGTGAACACAAAAACAAATACAGACAATCCCCAACTTAAGACAGTTCAACTTATGATTTTTCGACTTTACAATGGTGCAAAAGTAATAGTCATTTAGTAGAAACTGTGCCTCAAATTTTGAATTTTGATCTTTTCCCAGGATAGTGATAGACTGGGCATAGAGGGAAAATTCCTCAACTTGATTTTAAAATCTACAAAACACCTATAGCTAACATCATACTTACTGGTGAGAAACTAGAAGTTTTCCTGCGAAGATCAGGAACAGGGCAAGTATGTCCACTCTCACCACTCCTTTCCTCATCCTGGAAGTTCTAGCTAATGCAAAAAAACAAGAAAATGGAATAAAAGGTATACTGATTGGGAAGGAAGAAATAAAATTGTCTTTGTTCACAGATAACATGATTGTCTATGTAGAAAATGTGAAAGAATTGACAAAAATCTACATGGCTTTGGGTCCATACCCATACCCATACATCATAATCACCAAAAGTACATTATTTACAGTAGGACATGGTTTTAATTTGCAGTTCCCTGATACCATTTTAGATACAAGTGTAGGATCCATGAAAGAAAGAAATTGTAACCTGGACTTCATTAATATTAAAATGTTCTCCTCTGTAAAAGACACTGCCAAGAGAATGAGACACAAGACACACACGCGGAGAAAATATTTGCAAAGACATATCTGATAAAGAAATATTAACCAAAATACACAAAGAACTTCTAAAGTTCAACAATAAGAAAATGAATAACCCAATTAAAAAGTAGGCAAAAGATCGGGGGAGTTTTCAAGATGGCGGTGGCTGCGGCGGCTGGCGCGGAGTAGCTGAGGTGGAAAAGGTGGCCACTGGGCCTCAGGCAGCCGGGAAACTTGTGGACCTTCCTCTCACCATCTCTTAAGGGAGGACTGCTGCTGCTGGCCGGTCGTGGGGGCTCAACACCACTTTGCCCCCGGCAGGAGAGGCTGCCTCATTTACAGGCAACAGCTTTGAAGTGTGGAGCAGGAAAAGAACTGATTCTTAGCTGCAAAAGCGAGTCTTGAAACAGGGAACACGGCGCCAGGGCTGCTGTGGATGCAGCCAGGATCCCGGAGGCTGGGGCCGCACTGAAGGCGGCCAGCTGCCCTATTCAGGATTCGAGGTTTCAGGCCGGCATTAAAGAAGATTCCTGGGAGCACCCGAGCCGCGCCGCGACTGAACAGCCCGAGGCGGCAGCGCCGAGAACACGGAAGGCGACAAACCAGAGACAGAGCGAGCGCCCGACCTGGCACAGCACTGTGAGTGATCCCTGGCACAACTCTGTTCGGGGGGTGGATGCCCACGCGGCTCCCGCCTGCACCACCAGGCCACTCACCGCCGGTGCTGCCTCCATTTTCCCAGGTACGGGCAGCTCCGCCCTGCTCGGCCATCACTGAGCCCATTTGCTTGGCCTGGCGCGGGGCTTTCCGGAGCCTGCGGGCCGGCCTCCTCTCCCACTCCCTCCGCGGTTCTCTGGCGGGGCTGGGGGTGTGGGGCGTCCCGACCAGTGTTGGGAGGGCAAGGAAGTAGGGCGGGCCGACTGTCACTCCACCACACCCTGGACTCCGGCCCTGGTAAACTTCCTGTTACTGGGAGGCAGATACCATCTCTGCGACCACCAGTTTGGAAAAAAGCCTAATGAATTTCTGGTTGGGAATAGTGTGGTAGGAGAGTTCCCAGGTCCGCTTGAACCTGCCGGAGAGCAGGCTGCAGGCAGGCACTAGACTCGGTTTATACCGGGGGGATACAAAGGTGAACAAGACCCGAGAAAGATCTACACAGTGCTAAAAAGGCACCCAGAGAGACTGGTCGTCTGTGCCTAGCAGAAACCTGGTAGACTTCCTGGGCGAGGCGGTGCTGAGCAGGGTCTTGAAGGCCCAGCTGATAGACGAGGGGTGCCGAAGACACACCCCAGCCCAGCACAGTGTGCACAGAGGGGGGAGACATGCGGCCATGGAGGCGGAGACTCGACAGAAACCACACACCCGGTGGGGTCGCCACTGCACGATCTAACAGCCTGGGCCAGAGCACACGGAACGGGGAGAACTCCTATACAGGAAGTGAAAGCTCAACAGAGATCACACACCCTGTGGTACGTGATCCACCAGCCCAGCAGAGTCCAAGCTGACCAGAAAGGTGGATCCCCGGAGAAGCCCAAGACCCGAGGCAACCACACACACAAGATACTAGAGGCCAACTGAGCAGGCACGGTGGGAGCCATACCAAATTGGCAACCACAGCAACATCCTAGTTACTCATTAGTCTCAAACCGGTGGACTGTGAAACCCCCTGCCACAATGAATAAACACCAAAAAAAAGATACCAGAAATACAAAAAATCAAGAAAGTACACCACCAAAAGTTAATAAATCTCATACTCTAGATCCTATAGAACAAGAAGCCCTTGAAATAACTGACAAGGAATTTCGAGTGATAATTCTAAGGAAACTGAATGAGATACAAGAAAACTCAGCTAGACATCATGATGAAATGAGGAAAAGTATACAGGATCTGAAAGAGGAAATATACAAGGAAATCAATGTCCTGAAAAAAAATGTAGCAGAACTTGCTGAACTGAAGAAGTTATTCAGCGAAATAAAAAACACAACGGAGAGTTTAACCAGCAGGCTTGTCAAAGTTGAAGACAGAACCTCTGAACTTGAAGATGGGCTGTTTGAAATAACACAAGCAGACTAAAAGAAAAAAAAGAATCAAGGACATGGAAGAAAATCTGAGAGAGATATCAGACAACCTCAAGCGCTCAAATATCCGAGTCATGGGTATTCTAGAAGGGGAGGAAAATGGAGATTCCATTGAAAACATATTCAACAAAATAGTGGCAGAAAACTTCCCAGGTATAGGAAAAATCACAGATCTTCACATCCAGGAAGCTCAACGATCTCCAAACGTATTCAACCCAAAAAGGCCTTCTCCAAGACATGTCATAGTCAAATTGGCAAAACTCAGAGACAAAGAGAGAATCTTAAAAGCTGCAAGAGAGAAGCGTCAAATCACCTATAAGGGAGCCCCAATCAGGTTAACATCAGACTTTTCATCACAAACCCTAAAAGCTAGAAAGGAATGGGATGATATTTTCAAAATACTAAAAGACAAAGATTGCCAGCCAAGAATACTCTACCCTGCAAGGCTATCCTTCCGAAATGAGGGGCAAATAGTATATTTCTCAGACAAACAAAAACTGCGGGAGTTCACTACCACACGACCACCCTTACAAGAAATCCTCAAGGGAGTACTGGGTTTGGTTCCTGAAAAATAACTACCACTGCCATAAAAACCTAAGAAAAATCTAAACCCGCTAGTACAATAAAAATGGCATTCATGAAGAGAAAACAAGCTAACAAAAACACTATCTACAACCCAAGGAACCAACAAACAAAGAAACCAAACAGTAAATCAGAAAGCAAGGAACAAAAGACACCTAAGACAACCAAACAACCAATAAAATGCTAGGAATAAATCAACACCTTTCAATAACAACTCTTAATGTTAAAGGCTTAAATTCCCCAATTAAAAGACACAGACTGGCTGACTGGATCAAAAAGCAGGACCCAACTATATGCTGCCTACAAGAGACCCACCTCACCCATAAAGATTCACACAGACTAAGAGTGAAAGGATGGAAAAAGATTTACCATGCAAACAGAAAAGAAAAACGAGCTGGAGTGGCTATTCTTATATCTGACAAAATAGACTTTAAACTAAAAACCATAAAAAGAGACAATGAGGGACACTACTTAATGATAAAAGGACTGATCCATCAAGAAGACATAACAATCATAAATATGTACGCACCCAATGTTGGAGCAGCCAGATTTATAAAACAAACTCTATTAGACCTAAAGAAGGAAATAGACACTAATACCATAATAGCAGGGGACCTGAACACTCCACTGTCAATATTAGACAGATCATCTAGGCAAAGAATCAGTAGAGAAACACAAGATCTAAACAAGACTCTAGACCAATTGGAATTGGCAGATATCTACAGAACATTCCACCCAACAACCTCAGAATATTCATTCTTCTCATCAGCACATGGATCATTCTCCAGGATAGATCACATATTAGGTCACAAATCAAGTCTCAATAAATTCAAAAAAATTGGAATTATCCCATGTATCTTCTCAGACCACAATGGATTAAAACTAGAAATTAATAACAAACAAAACTCTGGAAACTATACGAACACATGGAAATTAAACAGCATTCTACTTAATGACATATGGGTCCAAGAAGAAATCAAGCAGGAAATCAAAAAGTTTATGGAAACTAATGAAAACAATGATACATCATACCAAAACCTATGGGATACTGCAAAAGCAGTATTGAGGGGAAAATTTATTGCATTAAATGCTCACTTCAGAAGAATAGAAAGATGGCAAGTGAACAACCTAACACTTCACCTTAAAGAACTAGAGAAACAAGAACAATCCAAACCTAAAGTTAGCAGACAGAAAGAAATCATTAAGATCAGAGCAGAACTGAATGAAATTGAAAACCAAAAAACAATTCAAAAGATCAACGAATCAAAAAGTTGGTTTTTTGAAAAGATAAATAAAATAGACAAACCATTAGCATGGCTAACAAAAAAAAGAAGAGAGAAGACTCAAATAACAAAAATTAGAAATGAAAAAGGCGATATTACAACTGATTCATATGAAATACAAGGAATCATTCGAGACTACTATAAACAACTATACGCCAACAAATTTGAAAATCTGGAGGAAATGGATAAATTTCTGGACACACACAAGCTCCCAAAACTGAACCGTGAAGACGTAGAAAATTTGAACAGACCAATAACAATAAAGGAGATTGAAGCTGTTATCAGAAGGCTCCCAACAAAGAAAAGCCCAGGACCAGATGGATTCACAGCAGAATTTTACCAAACATTCAAACGGGAATTGACACCGATTCTTTACAAACTATTCCAAAAGATTGAAACGGACGCAAATCTCCCAAACTCATTCTATGAAGCAAACATCATCCTGATACCAAAACCAGGTAAAGATATAACCAAAAAAGAAAACTACAGGCCGATATCCTTGATGAATATAGATGCAAAAATCCTCACTAAAATACTAGCAAACAGAATACAGCAACACATACGAAAAATTATTCATCACGATCAAGTGGGATTCATCCCAGGGATGCAAGGTTGGTTCAACATACGCAAATCAATAAATGTGATACACCATATTAATAAACTCAAACACAAGGACCATATGATCATCTCTATAGACGCTGAAAAAGCATTTGATAAAGTTCAGCACTCATTCATGACAAAGACCCTCTATAAGTTAGGTATAGAGGGAAAGTATCTCAACATAATTAAAGCCATATATGACAAACCCACTGCCAATATCATCCTGAATGGGGAAAAGCTGAAAGCTTTTCCTTTAAGAACAGGAACTAGACAAGGATGCCCACTCTCACCACTCCTATTCAACATAGTGTTGGAAGTACTAGCCAGAGCAATCAGAGAAGAGAAGGAAATAAAGGGCATCCAGATTGGAAAAGATGAAGTCAAACTGTCCCTGTTTGCAGATGACATGATCCTATATATCGAACAGCCTAAAACCTCTACAAAAAAACTGTTGGAATTGATAAATGATTTCAGCACAGTAGCAGGATACAAAATCAACACACAAAAATCAGTAGCATTTCTTTTCTCCAATAGTGAACATGCAGAAGGAGAAATCAAGAAAGCCTGCCCATTTACAATAGCCACCAAAAAAATAAAATACTTAGGAATTGAGTTAACCAAGGATGTGAAAAATCTCTATAATGAGAACTACAAGCCACTGCTGAGAGAAATTAGAGAGGATACAAGAAGATGGAAAGATATTCCATGCTCTTGGATTGGAAGAATCAACATAGTGAAAATGTCCATACTACCCAAAGTGATATACAAATTCAACGCAATCCCCATCAAAATTCCAAAGACATTTTTCTCAGAAATGGAAAAAACTATTCAGACATTTATATGGAACAATAAAAGACCACAAATAGCCAAAGCAATGCTCAGCAAAAAAAATAAAGCTGGAGGCATAACACTACCTGACTTTAAGCTATACTACAAAGCTATAATAACCAAAACAGTATGGTACTGGCATAAAAACAGACACACTGACCAATGGAATAGAATAGAGAATCCAGAAATCAACCCACACACTTACTGCCATCTGATCTTTGACAAGGCACCAAGCCTATTCACTGGGGAAGGGACTGCCTCTTCAGCAAGTGGTGCTGGGATAACTGGATATTGATATGCAGGAGAATGAAACTAGATCCATACCTCTCACCGTATACTAAAATCAACTCAAAATGGATTAAGGATTTAAATATACACCCTGAAACAATAAAACTTCTTAAAGAAAACATAGGAGAAACACTTCAGGAAATAGGACTGGGCACAGACTTCATGAATACGACCCCAAAAGCAAGGGCAACCAAAGGAAAAATAAACAAATGGGATTATATCAAACTAAAAAGCTTCTGCACAGCAAAAGAAACAATTAAAAGAGTTAAAAGACAACCAACAGAGTGGGAGAAAATATTTGCAAAATATACATCTGACAAAGGATTAATATCCAGAATATATAAGGAACTCAAACAACTTTACAAGAAGAAAACAAGCAACCCAATTAAAAAAGGTGCAAAAGAGCTAAGTAGGCATTTCTCTAAGGAAGATATACAAATGGCCAACAGACATATGAAAAAATGCTCAACATCACTCAGCATCCGGGAAATGCAAATCAAAACGACATTGAGATACCATCTAACCCCAGTTAGGATGGCTAAAATCCAAAAGACTATGAACGATAAATGCTGGCGAGGCTGCGGAGAAAAAGGAACTCTCATACATTGTTGGTGGGACTGCAAAATGGTGCAGCCTCTATGGAAAATGGTATGGAGGTTCCTTAAACAATTGCAAATAGATCTACCATACGACCCAGCAATCCCACTGTTGGGAATATACCCAGAGGAATGGAAATCATCAAGTCGAAGGTATACCTGTTCCCCAATGTTCATCGCAGCACTCTTTACAATAGCCAAGAGTTGGAACCAGCCCAAATGCCCATCATCAGATGAGTGGATACGGAAAATGTGGTACATCTACACAATGGAATACTACTCAGCTATAAAAACGAATGAAATACTGCCATTTGCAACAACATGGATGGACCTTGAGAGAATTATATTAAGTGAAACAAGTCAGGCACAGAAAGAGAAATACCACATGTTCTCACTTATTGGAGGGAGCTAAAAATTAATATATAAATTCACACACACACACACACACACACACACACACACACACACACACAAACCGGGGGGGGGGGGGAAGAAGATATAACAACCACAATTATTTGAAGTTGATACAACAAGCAAACAGAAAGGACATTGTTGGGGGGGAGTGGGGGAGGGAGAAGGGAGGGAGGTTTTGGTGATGGGGAGCAATAATCAGCTACAATGTATATCGACAAAATAAAATTTAAAAAAAAAAAAAGTAGGCAAAAGATCTAAACAGATACTTCACCGAAGAAGATATAAGAAGATGTACAGAAGACAAAGAAGTATATGAAGAGATGGTCCACATCACGTGTCATCGGGAATTGCAAATTAAAACAACAATATCCTAATGTAAGCTATGGAATTCGGGTGATTGTGATGTGTAATGCAAGTTCACTGATTGTAACAGATGAGGCACTCTGGGGGGGACGATGACAATGGGGAAGGCTGTGCACGTGGGTGGGGTGGGGCAGGGAAGGAGGCATATGGGAAATCTCTGCACCTTCCTCTCAATTTTGCTATGAACCTAAAACTTCTCTAAAAAATAAAGTCTATGGGCCGAGCCCGTGGCGCACTTGGTAGAGTGCTGCGCTGGCAGCGCGGCGACGCTCCCGCCGCGGGTTCGGATCCTATATAGGACTGACCGGTGTACTCACTGGCTGAGTGCCGGTCACGAAAAAACGACAAAAAAATAAAAATAAAAAATAAAAATAAAAAAAAAATAATAAAGTCTATTAGAAAGAAATAGTTGACTGCCAGTTCTCACCGAAACTAACATTAAGAAAATCGAAATAATTAGTAAGAACATCTATAAGCTCTCGGGAAAGGTAAACCTTTTAACTAATTGTTTTTTAAAACCCTATGAAAATATTTTTTCATAGTAAGATTTTTTTTCTTGGTACTTTTGGTGTTCACACAGAAGCTTTCTTTTTTTAAAAAAAAATTGATTATACATATTCATATGGCACGGAGCTGACTGTCAGCACCTGTGCCCAAGATGTGGCGATCAGATCAACACTTCAGCGTGCCCACCACCTTGGACTGCAATTACTCCCCATGTCCCTCACCCAGCCTCACCACCACTAATCTCTCCCTCCCCCAACCCACTCCCAGCAACCCTAAGTCTCTCCTCTCCCTCTGCAAGTCCAACAAACCACTATGGTCTTTCTTTCCTTCCTTCTTTCTCTCTTAGGAACCAGCTTTCTGAATTTCTTATTATTTGTGAATTTTTAATTTGCAATTTGGTGATTGACGTAATGTAATGTTGATTTACATTAGATTCAAAATGAATCTTTAGACTTCCTTTAGATTCAAATTCTAGACATCAAGTGATATACTCTCATATCAAATGTCACCTACATCCTCCAATTCTTTACTAGAATTTTTACTACTAAAGGCCTTCATTGATAAGACCTTACAAATATGTGCGTAAGAATTAGCTTAAAAGCTATCTTGTATCAAATTGTACTTGTGAAGAATGGTTGATTATGTTTTCCTGTGCTTAGATTTTTGCAAAGGAGCTTTCTCGTTATCACATCACAAGAAATCACCTGGGCCAGTCAAGACATCAGCCCTTTCCTACTTGTAAGTTATGGAGACATCACCAGAACAGCTTGGGGTTGGTAAGCAGCAAGGCAGGCCATTAGAGTGACCAATGTATCCCAGTTGGTCTAGGACTGTCCCAGTCCTAAAACTGAAGGTCCTGCATCCTGGGAAAACTGGGACAGTAAGGTCAGACCACCCATGCCCATTAAGATCAGAGAAATACAAGGAATTGAAACAGAAGAGAAGGCAAAGGACCCCAAGACAGACAAATGACTTTAAATGGCACAGAAAGAAACAGACCAATGAATTTATAAAACTGCTGTTGATAATTTGAAGACAATTGTGATATCTGGCATAAATGCCAAAAGATTCAGACACCAACAAAATTTTTCAATGAAGGGAAAAGATGAATTTCAGAAAACCACAGGCTAGTAATTTTAATGTTATTCAATTCTATTTAATTAAATTCAGTAAGTAATTTGGGAGAAACTACTTTGTGTTAAACACTGTCTAGCAGAGATTATCAGTCTCTGAAGTTAATGATAACATACAAAAGTAAACATAGTATTAAAAACATGAGAGATTCTTGAAGACATCATGCAAATGAAAGAAGCCAGTCACAAAAGGACAAATATCATATGATTCCCCTTATATGAGGTTCCTAGAGTAGTCAAATTCAGAGACAGAGTAGAGTGGTGGCTGCCAGGGGCTATAGGGAGGTAGAATGGGGACCTGCTGTTTAATGGTACAGATTTCAGCTGGGGAAGGTGACAAGTTCTGAAGAGGGACAGTGGCGATGGCTGCACAACCATGTGAATGTACCTAATGCCTCAGAACTGTACCCAACAGTGGTTAAAATGGTAAATTTTCTGTTATGCATATTTTACTACAATAATAAGAAAAATATATATATCACTTCCTTAAGTAACATCATGCCAAATAATCTCATTTTCTTTTTGACTGGGTTGGTAGACTGGAAGTCAGGGAGAATTTCAGAGACGTTTATCTTGAATTCAGCAAAGCATCTGACAGTCTCTTGTCAGACAATGATGATAGCACATCCTGGTGGAGTCAAATCCAGTTAAACAAGCACATGAAGGTCACATTAGAATCACCAGATAATTAAAAAAGAAAAAAAAAAACTTTCCCCAACTCATAACTAAATAAAAATCTCCAGGGAGAGAGGTTCCAGGCTGTAGAATTTTCAGGAAGTTGCCGGCTAATTCTAACGTGCAGCTAGAGACCACTGTTTAACAGAGGTGGGTTTGAAGAAAGGTATTCGTGGCGTGCCTCAGTACCACACCTTGGGAAGCAGCATAGCAAATTTGAAAAGAGGAGGGTTTAAAATTAGTCAAGCCTGGGTTGAATTCTAACTTTCCCATTTCCTCTATGTTAGCTCTAAAACCTTGGACAGATCATGTTGCTTTGTGTTGCTTTGCCCCCACAGATTTGTCACTCCTCTTCCCCTGGGTGACGGAGATGCAAAGGATTACTCAAAGCCCATCTCACCTGAGTAGTGAGAGACCCTGAAGTGGTTAACTTCCCTTGGGAATGCTCAAGCGAGAGGCATCACTTCCTTGGGAAATTAACCCCAAATTGGGGTTCTCTTCCTGCATTTATTTTCCAGGCCAGGAAGTTACAGGAGGAGAACATAGGTGGGATTATAGTTTAACAGTATAGGCTGGTAACTCTCAGTGAAACAAGCCAGATGACATTCCAGTAAGGCAATTAAGTGGTCCTAGCAACACAAGCTTGGTCTTAGCAAACATTCCTTCCTACAGCAATCTCTCAGTATCTTTACATAACAGTCAGTAACTAGTCTGTCCTTGAGCCAGCAACCTGCTGTGCCACAAATCTTTATCTTACACCAGAGACTTTATAGCCTGAGGAAAATTTCCAGTCCTCTGCAAGGTCAATATCTGAAACTGCAAGGCTTTGGAAAACCAGGCCCGGTGAAGTTTTATAGTATATTCCACAAGATCACATGTCATCTATGAGCTTTAGCTTACTTGTGTGGTAGAAGGAGTAACAATATCTACCTTATTTCATTTAGCATAATGTCCTCAACTTTCGTCCGTATCGTCACACATTGCAGAGTTTGCGTCTTTTTAAAGGCTGAGGAGTATCCACGGTACGTGCAGACACATCTTCTTTATCCATTCATCCGTCAATGGGCATTTAAGTTGACTCCACGTCTTGGCTACTGAACAGTGCTGCAATGAACATGGAGAGCCCCTGATCTCAATTCTTTTGGATAAATATCCAGAAGTGAGACCATGTGGCAGTTCAATTTTTTGAGGAATCTCCATATGGTTTTCTACAGTGGTTGCACCTGGTTTCACCATTTTGCATTCCTGACAATTATATACAGGACTCCAATTTCTTCACAATCTGTCCATTGCTTGTCTTTTGTTTTTTTAATAACAATCATCGTAACAAGTATGAGGTGATATCTCATTGTGGTTTTGATTTGCATTTCCCTGATGATCAGTGACATTGAAGACATTATGCTAAGTGAGATGAGCCAACCACAGAAAGACAAATACTGCATGATTCCACTTATATAAGGTATTTAACACAGCCAAATTAATAGAATCAAAGAGTGGGATGGTGGTTGCCAGGGGCTGGGAGAAGAAAATGGGGGCGGGGTGCTAATCAAAGATCATAAAGTTTCAGTCAAGCAAGACAAATAAGCTACAGAGATCTGCTGCACAGCATTGTACCTGTAGTTGACAATATTACATTGTACACTTAAAAACTTGTTAAGAGGGTAGATCTCATTTTAAGTGTTCTTACCACAAGAAAATAAAAAAAAAAATACAGGTGAGTGTGGAAAAGAAAAGTCAATGTGGACTGCAGTTAGCAGAGAGGGCTCCTGGGAAGGCCGGTGGGGGGCTTATATGGGGCCATGAAGAAGTGGGTAAGACTCAAATAGGAGCTAAAGGGAAGGCGAGTCACAGGCAGCAGGCCCAGCTTCAGCTTCAGCGCAGCATGGAGGTGACCAGGAGCAGGCTGTGTTGGGGGATGGAGTCACAGTACGAATATGACTTGGGATAAGCCATGTGACAGTATATCTTCCGGGCAGATTACGGAAAGCCATGAATGGCAGTCTGGGGAGTTTAAATAAAAGTTCCTGTAGCTGCTCTGTCTAAAACAAAACTAGCTAAAGGTAGAACCTAGAAAACCAACTAGAGGACAATGACAGTTCATTCAATTGGACACATTTTATTAGCGTCTCCTCAGCCTTGCACTTTGGTGGGAACCATGGGAAACACAAGTAGTAAAAGCTAAGAATACTCTTTTTTTTTTTTTTTAAGTTTTATTTTGTCGATATACATTGTGGCTGATTATTGCTCCCCATCACCAAAACCTCCCTCCCTTCTCCCTCCCCCCCTCCCCCCCTTTCTGTTTGCTTGTTGTATCAACTTCAAGTAGTTGTGGTTGTTATATCTTCTCCCCCCCCCGTTTGTGTGTGTGTGTGTGTGTGTGTGTGTGTGTGTGAATTTATATATTAATTTTTAGCTCCCACCAATAAGTGAGAACATGTGGTATTTCTCTTTCTGTGCCTGACTTGTTTCACTTAATATAATTCTCTCAAGGTCCATCCATGTTGTTGCAAATGGCAGTATTTCATTCGATTTTATAACTAAGAATACTCTGATCAGTATCAATAAACACTTTCAGGAGAAATCAATGAAAAAAATGAAACAATGAATAATAAATATTTGGGCAAGAGGAGAGAGGGTAGTCCAGAAGGAATAGCCACATAGGAGCAAAAGTGTTGAGAAGAAAGCAATTGCTATTTGCTAAAATTATTAGATCCAGTATGTTCTATTATAGTTAAAATGAAATGATATCTCTAATGAAATAATAGTGAAATGAAATAGCCACCTAAAACTGATCAAAATAATGTTTTGCTAAATAGTTGACCTCTCTAAATTTCTAGATTTTGTTATACTGTCCGGACTACTTTTAAAAAAATTTTTAAAAAGCTCACAGTAAGCCTTATAAATTGAAGAAAAGTTAAATAAATACAAAAAACTTAGATATGCTTTCTGAAAACAAAATGGCAACAAATATTTTCTTATGGTATGAACATGGACATTGTCAGTAAAATTCCTCATCAGTTGGTTTCTAGTCCTTCTGTCACATGAGGAAGGAAAAAGAGAGAAATTGGAGGGGCCAGAGACAAGGGGTGCAGGGAGAGATTGATTGGCTCATTCGAGGTAAATAAATTTCACTGAGACTAATAAAATCTATAAAGTCATTTCAGCTTGAGAAGGGGGGTTGAGGGTACATCCATTCAGATACAAAATCATGACTCTTACTATGCTGTCCTTTCTAAAGACCACAAGTAAGCTGAAATGTTTTCAAAATTACATTTTCCACATCACCTGAGCTAATATAGCAGAGTAATGTGAAATATTATAAATTTGACTTTCAAAGGGGGTGTTTCAACCTGCATTTTTCAGTGTGGAAAATTAAGCCAATCCTTCGGAATTGATTAACTGCGAAAACAAACCTGTGGAAAAAAGAATCTATTTTCTGACACTCAGAGCTACTCTTCAGGAGAATTTTTATGTATTATATTTTTGATGTTCTCTTGGGAAGAGAGGATATAGGGTAGTCATCTAAAAATCAAACGTCACACTTAGTTACACATGACAGAGCTGTCAGCCTGTACACCTCATTTTCACTGGGATGTTCATGTGCCTCCTTTATGGCTCTTCTAAAGGGGGGTGTATGTGGCCTTTCGCTTATTTGTTTTGTATTTTTTAGCTGGAGTAATGAGATCATGAACTGTAAGGGTCCTGCACAAGACAAGACATGTCATAAAGCAGACACATAAAAAATATGCGTTGAAGAAAATGAAGGTGAGGAAGATTTAGAATAAGGCTATGGAAAGAATCACCACTTTGTTTATACATTTATTTAATTCCCCGAGATGTTCATTCCACAGCTATCTTATGGCTGTCTAGGTGAAGGGGCATCAGGCATTTAAACAAATGCCTGCAAACAGTTTTCCAAACAATAAAAGAAACAAGTGAATGCTCTTATGAGAGAAGGAAATATGGATTATTTCCCAAGAAGCAAGATGGTTTAATGTGATTTTAGCAGAAGCAGAAAGTAAATGGCCCCTTGCATCTCCTCCCTTAGCCTCTTACAGATCCCAGGCTGTCTACAGCACAGACCGGAGGCCTCTGGAAACAGTCCCAATAAATGTTAACTGGGAAGCTTCACCCTTTGGCTCTTTCTCCCTTCCCCCACCCACTCCCTTTTCCCATTTCTTCCACCAGCCATGGGCATTATTTTAATCACCTTCAAGGGGGTTTTGTGCAAGAGGAAGGGGGGGGCAATGCAGTCATTGTTTGTAGACAAAGGCAGGGAAGGAGAAGACAGAAAGCAAAGGCTCATCTGTAATGCGGGGCCCACCGTCTCCAGATGTTACTGAAGCATCATCATCCCTCCCTGCAAGAGAAATTGGATTAGTCACCGTCTTGTCTCCTAATGGACACACTCTGTGATCTTTAGAGCTTCATTTACTGGGTTAATAGTGCTTTGCCTGAGTTCCTTTGCTAAGGAAAGGGAAAAAAAAAAAAAGGAAAAAAAAACCTGTAAGAAGAAATATTCTGGGCGCAGTCCGCAGCCACTGACACGAGTAATATCATATTCATCACAGACAGACCTCGTATCTCATTACTGCCGAAGAGCTGCCCCGGAGGCATCTGAGCTTGGCCAGGCCAGGCCTCTCATGTGGAACCGTTCAGGTATATTGTGAAATGATTTAATGCGATAATAATGTCCACTTTGCGAGATAGATTATGTTTTTTATAGTGGCTGATGGTTAATGAATGATACATTAGCAAACATCACGAGAACATGATTGGGAAATGCAGATGAAGGCATGGAGTGCTTTTTTCCAGCTTCTTTTTGGCTTTCTCCCCAAGGGGTCCTGTCGCTGCCCTCCCCCCAACTTCCATGCATAAAGATGCAAAGCAGAACTTACAAGAATCAGAAAACTTAATTTATTTAAAAGAAAAAAATTTCCAGCTGTGGGTCCCCACCGCTCAGCCTCTCCTTACCAGGAGGAGGGTTGAATACTAAAAACATCCGAATGTAAGCTGAAATATCTCTTCTTAAATCAAACAAGAATCAATGAAAGTGCGAACCTGAACAAATACATTATATGTTGACCCAGTTTATTAGATGAAGCCGTTTACCCTGATTTGATTGATCTGGCAATACACAGCTCAGCTGTGAAATGAGATAAGCCAAGCCCGTTCACCTTATTTACTATATGATCGCAGCTCTTGCTAGCACGGCCCTGGTTAAGGGGCTGTCAGCATTTCCATTACAAATCCCTGTTTTCAGCAGCTCCGAAGATTCACTCTCAGTTGCTCCATGGGGCAGGCGACCCTCAGCCAGGCGTGCAGCCCCTGAATAGATGGACGTCATTTCATTGTATTATTCAGTGTCTGTTGCTGAGTAACTAGGAAGCGGTGAATGTCCCCTGGTCTGTGAGGCTAGTTCGCACCTGGTGAAGAGATCAGGTGAGCTCCCACTTATATTTTATTTGGATTCTTCCCTCATCAACCTTTCGTAAACAGGTATTTCCAAAATTTCTTTTCATTTCCATTCCTTTTGGAATGCGAAAGCCTGCCCATTTCTCAGGACCCATCTCCACCATGAGCAGGTCTTCATCAAGAAGGCAGTGAGGGACTGAGGTCACAGGATTCACGGGGATCCGACCAGGAGTCAGGAGGATGGAACCCATTATTCCGAGGCTTTCAATGAACATGTACAAGCCAGATGCCCAGATCTCATGAAGTTATTATAGAAACACAGAGAGAAAGCAAGGCAAGGGGTGGAGGATTTTTATTATTAAAAGTTTTGCTTAAATGGTAATAAAGTATTTTTGTTGTCAGCTGGTCTCACCCCTGGTGCAGCTCACAGGGCACAATCCATAAAACCACATATGAGGAAGAACCTACCTGTGAGCCTCCCTGACATGCCTCCAGACTTTGGCGTGTGGCACAGTAATGTGCAGCAGACAGCAGGTGACAGGAAGTCTAAAGGAGCTGGCGGTTAGCACAAGAGCTGTCCCCTACATCCCTAGGGAGGTCCATGCTGGTCTCAGTCATGCCTCAGGACATGGCCGCTGCACTGAGAAGATAGCTGGACCTGAAATGCAAGGATGGCAGGTCACACAGCAGGCTTGCCCCGTGCGTTAGCTCTGCCCTCACCTCAAATGCCACTAAAGTAAGGGAAATGGAATAAAATGGGCATAGGCCCACAGAGACAGAACAGGAGAGGATGCATCAGCAGCTGAGCAAGATTAACCAATTTTTGCAAGCTGGTAAGAGAATAGAAGGCTGGTAACCAACGTGGCAGAATCAAGGAAACTATTTGCAGTTAGAACCCTCAAAACGCCTCCCCACAAGACCCCAGCCCAGAGCAGGAGATACACATTTAGTCTCTGAATAAATTTACCTAGAGAAGCTTAGATGCCAGGTGCAGTGGAGGAGGGGTGAGACCATCCTAAAAGCAGGAAGGTAATGGAAAGCCTGCGAGTAAGCAATGGGACCCCCAGCCCCCTGCCCTCACTGTTCCCCCCTGCCACCACTGCTGGTGGTGGGGCATGTGCTTTCAATGCAGTAGATTTTCTTCTTTCAAATTTATGGAGAACTATTAGGGATAGGTACATAGGGTAAAGCAAATAAAGAAATGAGGCAAAGTATAAATTCAGGGAAAGCCAAAAACAGTGTAAGAAAAAAAAAGTGATCACAGTATACAGTAGGCTCAGCAGTGAACAGTATTGACAACATTCATGACAGTGTAAACAATGGCGATTATAACCATTTGGGCATGACAGGGAGAGTGAGGTGTGAGAGACGGTGGAAGATAGCTGAGTCCTCATCGGTGAAAACCAGGACAAAGATGGAGAGATTTAAAATTGGTAGATGAATGAATAACAATGTAAGCACATTTAGAAATGTGGGAATAAAAATCAAAAGAAACAGCTAAAAGAATTCAATGTGGTTAAGCACTCAGGAATTGGGGGGAGGCAGGTAGGTCAAGGTTAAAGGTGGGATAAGGATATTTCTGTCATGAGTACTAGATTTCATTACAAGCTTTTTAGTATTCATGAAATCTTTAAAACAATATGCAAAAAAGTAAAAGTGTAGTTAAAATAAGAAATAAAATCCCAGTAGATGGGTAGGCTCCAGCTTCCTGCTTTTCACTTGGATTTGTCTATGACCTGCAGATGGCTTGGCTGCGGGAGCTGGGAAGGACAGGGATGTGGACATGCTCTTCCTCTCTCCAGATGCCTCTCCATCTCTGCTCTCTACCAACAGTGCTGTTCTTTCATTCCTGGGACACTTGCGTCCTCCACTACCATATGCCGCCATCACAGGGTTCTTCACTGACCATTCTGTCTCCCTGGGACAATCATTCCTCTCCCTTCCTTCTCCCTGTTTCCCAGCTCTCAGCTCCAATTGCCTTACTCATGGAAACCTGTGCCAACCACCGTCCATCAAATGCCCTCTTATCAACCCTCACATTACCTTGAACTTCAGAAGCTGACCTCACTGTACCTCTGTTCCTGTACTCCTGATTCATGTCTCTCTCTGACATAGACTATCAGCAGCAGCATCTAGATTTCTAATTTCCAGAACAGTAACTGTCCGTAGAAAGCACTCAAACGTGTGCTGAATGAAAGAATAAATGAATGAACAACAACAAAAAAACATGCAGAATAAGGAATGAATGAGGCTGACACTGTTTTAATGGAGAATTGATACTCACACATTTCTTTCTGTATAAAACCAGGAAGAACTTTCCCATGGAAGTATCTGCCTCTCAGCCTCAAAGAGCACACTCAATAGGACTTACAGAGAAAAGGGATAATATTTTCCTGACTACGGTTAGGTGTTGGGTTAGTGCCCACAGACTCTTCAAACCCATGTACAGACTGGGTCACAGACCCCTCACATGCCAGGCTGGGTCACCAGACCCCTCACATGCCAGGCTGGATCACCAGACTCCTCACACGCAGGTTGCGAGCTAGGTAATTGGGAAAGATCCCAGGAGCCATTGGTGAGTTGACAGGTTCATTTCAAAGCAAGCTCAGTCCCCAGCTTCCTCAGCAGCAGCAGCTTACAGCAGATCCAGCAGCAGTGGTGGTGGCGGTGGCCTCCCAGAGCATCCTGGGGGCCCTGGCAGCAACAGCCTCCAGCCTCCCCATAACCCCCCTCCAGGAGTGTCCTGGGGGGATAGGGGGCCCTGTGGATCAGAGCCACTTGTCCTTCATACTTAAGTCCAATAACCCAGGACACCTGGGTGCAAGTCAGACAACCCAGGAACACCTGGGCACACATGCACAATTACATTAGATAATAACCAAGGAACACCCAGGCTCATGGGCATATTTACATCAAATGCTCGGCAAGATTCTGAACATCTGAGGGACCCTGACCATGTACCTTCACTTTCCCTGCATTAGGAAAAGCCCTTGTCTCCTCCATACCTTCTTCCCTGGTGAGTCATCTGTAGAACTCTGCTGTGGCTCAAGGAACAGAGAATAAGGACCAATACTTCATGATCTCTTGATTGGTTATAGTTTGGAAACTGGAATTCAAACAGTATTTTAAGTTCTCAAGTATACCTCCAGCAAAGAATTCATTCTGCCTATTTTAAAGGTAAGCTTTGTATTATACAGAGTGTTTTATACTTTCTGCAATTGTGCCTAACAATAGGTCCCAAAGCATTAATAGGAACAAGTCACTGATTTGGGAACAAATGATTTCTTTAGGACCTTATGGGATTCAGAGGTTAATTTTAATCATAATATTTGGGTATCATGAGATAAAACTCATAATACTGCTTACGGTTTCCAGTTTTCCTATAGTACACCCCATTCCAACTGACTTCCTTTTTCCCTAGGGTAGATGGTAGCATTGACTTTCATTACACTTTTGCTCAAAAGGTAAAGTTTGAGACCTTGCTCTTTTAAACCACACTACTGTTTTCAGCTCGGACCTGGAACTTGTTTCAAAGCCTCTGACTACGTGAACAGAGCTGGCTGTGGACCAGAGAGTTATTCAGATATCTAGAGATGGCTCCAGGGGACCTACCTAGCTGTCTGGGAGCAGATGGTCCGTCAAATTTTGTCAAAGCCAAATAGGTGTGCTTCATTGAAAATTTCGTCCTTGTTGCCAGGCCATACAGGGAAGGAAGGACCTGTGGGGAAACCTCTGGCTTTATAAACTGTGTATAGATGTCCATTATGACAGTACTCAAGTCTGCTCGATATGAAATCTGAGGGAAAATGCTGCTAGGTATCCACTGAATTTAAGGCTTAAACATTTCAACACCTGATTGAATTATATTGCTGCTAAAGTCTAACACCTGTCTTTTATGAAACATTTGATTCCAGCCTCCTTTACCCAATATCATTTTGTTATTCTAATTTCTTCAAGTGTCATCTTTAAAAAAGACATTCTTCTAACACCAAACCAAGGTACTAAGCTACTTTTCTACTTGGGGATTTTTTCCCCTTTCAATTTCCAACAGATAAATGGTCCAAGAGTTTATTTTTCGTATCTGCTCTGCATCCGGGGGTCTGCCATAGTATTTGGAAGCAAGGCACTTCAGCTTGGATTGCTTATACCTGCTGCCCACTGGACCATAACACAGACCCAGGTGGGACAGGCTATGCAGCTGCTGTAGGAGCAACAGAGTGCCGGGAGCCCAGGTTACTGCCCCTGTACACTTACACAGAATTCTCTGACCAGCACGAGCATGCTGTTGTGATTTTGCTTTACATTACAGTATCACTGTCCTCCTCAGCTTTAAATTAGCTCTCTCTACCCTCAAACAACGTTTCAGTCCAGGAGATTCTGCGAAGAGCCTCTCACATCAAGGTTATCGTTTTTCCTGAAGTCCAAAAGTTTGGGTATGTTTTCAGAAAGCATTAAATATTTCTAAAGCAGATGCGTCTGGATTTCAGTCCTGGCTGAAGCTTGAACAGGCTTCCTAACCCTCCTGCAGCGTGGAGATAACATTGCCTGCTTCGGGGGTGCGAGGTAGTAAGTCCAATGATATATTTACCATCTCTGGCCACAAAGAAGACATAAACAACCATAAGACACATCCCATTTTACCAGAAAAAGATTTTAGGGGGAAAAAAAAGTCATTTTGTGACTTTTTAAGGTATTGAAATTTTAATTTAACCTGGTTTTGGAAAGCGGGGGACATGACTTGTTTAATGTTAATATGTTAATGTGAATAAGTTTTTATCATATGCTGAAATTCAATCAGGAATCAGGTCTTTTTTCTGATTCCCATGTTTTTATCTCTTCTTACAGGTGTGGTGTGTGGCATGGGCTTCCAGTGGTCTGCTGTTTTTTTCCTTTCTTTCTTAGTAATGCAAACTCTGATTTTTAGCTAGGAACAGCATCACACAGATTAAAGATTATATGTTCCACCCCCTTATAGTTCTTTTGCCAGAGATACTCGTAAAAGTAGCAGTACATCTGGCAGCTTCGATGGGGCCCCTATGAGACAGCTGGCCGCGTCTGTGCTGTCTTTGTGCTGCTGCCTTCTCCTTCCAGTGGATGAAACACAGCTACACTGGCTGGGGTCCAGGAAGCCTTCCTAGACCACAAGACATGAGACCACGCACATGGATCATTGTGTGAGACAGTGCTGGATCCCTTACTATGGCAGAACTACCCTTCCAGAGTGTACTGTCCACCCCGGGGCTCCTGTTATGGAAAGAAGTAAAAAAAACTTTCTGGAATAAGACAAAACTATTTTGGGTTTTCTGTCACATGCAACTGAATAAAATCCTACTTCATACATGGCATTTCCCAATTCCCTTCCAGGGGCAGTGTTTGCTACAACTAGTAGTTCTCAATATATTCTTTCTTTTCCATTTTATTGGTCGGTGACAAGATCAAATCACCACTCTACAGCCTATTTACCACGTTTCTTTATAAAGCCTGTAACACCGAAGTTTGAATTTTAGTAACATCTTAGCTACTTCTGAATCTTAAGTTATAGTAATTGATTGTAAAATGTTATGAGAATAACTCCATCTCTACCTCATTTTTATAAAACCCCTTCTAAGGAAAGTTCTCAAAATCCCCATGTCCAGGAACCCACATTTCAGAGGACTGCTGGGCACCAATGACAACACAATACGAGAAGTTTTAGGCCAAAAAAATATATACTATAAATAACGACCTAGGACATGACCTGGCCTATAGCCAGCTCTTACAGACTAAGACAGCTGGAGGTCCGGCCATTGTTCCCATATGAGAAAAGATGTCTCACAAATTTGTGACCAGAAAACATCCTCATCCCAGAGGTCTTCATTATTGCTTTTATGTTATGATTTCTTAAAAGCCTGGAGATTGTTCAGAGAGGTACTAATTATATACAGCACTTTTCATGGGCTGTTGTATACATCCAAACTCATACCTTGGAGCAATAGGAAGGTGACTGAGCTTCTACCTATATGGTGATCCCGGCCAGTTTGTTTTCGTGACCAAAGTGCAGGTTCCTATTGTTCTGACTGTATTATTCCCCACGATGGCAATAAATACAAAAGAGCCATCTGAAAGCTTCAAGACGTCAGCCGGTGTGTGTTGCATGGGGCTGGTGCTATGAGCCCAGCTCAGATCCATCTCCACTCCAGATGCTCAAACACTGGAACACCTGTTAAGTCAGCCAGGTGTGTGAAATCAGCATACTTTTATAATGGTGAGAAAATGGCATGAGAAATGTGTGGGAAGTCTACCTCTCTGTGCCCTTGTTCCTTGTGTCCACCCCCAGGAAACTTTTCTCAGCTGGTAAAAGAGGAAAGCCAACCCAGAGTCTTGACTTGACATTTTCTTAGCTTGTGAGGTAATTTTGCTCGGGCTCCATTTCCTGTTATTAGAAATAATAAGCTGAGAGATAGAATGTTATGAGGATCGAAAGAAATAATGTATGGGAAAGTGCCTGAGTCACTCTGCACATCCATCCATAAGACAGATTAGGTTGGAGGGGAGGGGACAGTAGTATTTCCTGAGCAGCTGCATGTACTCATTCTGTCTAGGTCATGGGAGCCATTGTGCTCCTACTAAGAAGAGAGAAAGCCGAGGTCCCCTATGTGAAATCAGTTCTTCAACGAGATTTTATCAGTTTTGCCACAGTGGCTTCTACATTACTGGTCGCCATGGCTGATACAACGTCTACCTTCTAGCAAATCATACAGAAAGACTATAAATGAATGAATGAATGCCACTCATTTTCTTGACCTCTCTTGGAATGACTCAAGTCAAGGTGATCTTGGATTCCATGAGGAATACAAAAGAATGTATATCAGTGTGTTTTTTAAGTCAAACTGATAAATGATTTTACCCACCACAGAACCCGGATTTTGATAGTCAGCAGATTGAATAAGCATGCAAACGTCATGTTGTTGATTCCCCGTCAGTTGGGTATAAGTGTTCAAAGTATTCTTTCTGGAAGTAAAAAGATGACCACAAAGGTTTTGACACTCCTCAAACGGAGAAATGGAGTCTATACCCTCATCCTTTGAATCTGGGAGGGCCCTGTGATTGCTTTGCACGAGCCTTAAGAACCTGGGGGCTTCCACTTCTGCTCTCAGAACACGCTCTCTGGGAGCTCTGAGCTGCCACAGAAGTCCTGAGAGCCGCTCCCGTGCTGGAGAGGCCACAGCAGGTGCTCTGTTCAACAGTCTCGGTTTACTCCTGCCTTCTGATCACCTCCACTGTACTAGTTTCCTAGGGCTGCTGTACAAATTGCCACAAACTCTGTGGCTTAAAGCAACACGCATTTATTTTCTTATAGTTCTGGAGGCTGGAAGTCCAAAATCAGTTTCACGGGGTCAAAAACAAAGTGTCAGCAGAGCCTCACTCCCTCCAAGGCTACCGGAAGAGAATCTGTCTCTTTGCCTCTTCCAAGCAACCACAGCTGCGTTCCGTGCATTTCTTGGTTCATATCCTCCTCCAACATCCTCCAAGCTAGCAGTGTAGCATTTAGTGTCGATCCTCACATAGCCTTCTTCTTTGTATTCAAATCTCTCTCTTTCTCCCTTTTGTAAGGACACTTTCGATTACATTGAGGGCCCACCTAGATAATTTGGGATAATCTCCTCCTCCCAAGATCCTTAACTTAATCACATAGGCAAAGTCCCTTTTGCCATATAAGGGGACATTTACAGGTTCCAGGAATTAGGACCTGGATATCTTTGGGGGTCATTATTCAGCCCATCACACCTTCCAAGGCACCAGACCTATGAATGAAGCTATCTGGGATCCTCCAGACCAACCCACCTGCCAACCAAATCCATCACCAAGTAACCACAATGCCACATGGCACAGAAGAATTATCCAGCTGAACGCTGCCCAAATTCCTGACCCACAAAATCACGAGACATAATAAAATGGTGATTGTTTTAAGTGACTAAAGTTTTAGGGTACTTTGTAACAGCAAAGTGGAACATGTACTGGTGGATCTGGGCCAACAGAGTCCTCTCTGCACACAGGTGCTTCTTGTAATAGAAGCACATGTCTTTGAGATGGCTGTCAGCATCAGGAATGCTTGAGGACGGTTCCAGTCTCCTCCATCACCACTGCTGGAGACAAGGGACAGGAAGAGAACAGGTGCCTTTGCTCGGTGATGCAATTGTCTCTGAGCAGGTGGAAAGCCCTTGAGCTTCCTACCCTGTTTCCTCTCCAGACTCTCTTCCCACCCTCTTTCTTTCATCATCTTTCCCCTCAACGTTTGAAGTAGCAATGCTTCAAGAGTCAAGTAGGAATCATGGGTCTGGGGAGAGAAGCATTTCCATTTCCTTCTGTCCTCACTTCCAGCTCTGCCCTCATGAGCAGGAACACATGGACCACGTGCCTGTCTGAGAGCCACCGGCCCAGCTCTTCTTCCCACACCCAGCTCCGGGGTCTCCCCCCTGGCCTGGAGAAGCCCATCCAGGTGTTTTTAATATTACAGGAGATAAGTGTCGTCATAGTCTTTGCCCTTCTCCTGTCACTGTGGGAACAAGACCTGCTTTCTAATTTTCTTGTTTGGAAGACTGAAGTCCTTGATGATGACTCTTAAACACGCTGTGTTAATAAATCCTCCTAAACAGATTAAAGCAGCCAAAAGGCTGTCTGAAATTACAAAGGACTTTCCAGTTGAAGTGAGTTGCTGAGTTTGTTTACTGCAGCTCTACTCAGGACATTTTGTTCCTTGTAAGGCACTTCATTTCTTCATGGGCACAGATCATGCATTTACTTAGAGAGACATCCGTGTCCCCAGGGATTGTGGAGAAAGTACAGACATCGGACATTGGAAGAGAAATAGGATGTCATCACAGCCTCACCCAGGCCACCCTAAGAGTCCTAATGACCGTAAACCTTTACCCTGGAGCCACTCTAATCCCTCTTCCCCCTTCAAATTCACAGCTGATAGAGTTTAAGGCAATCTCCTACCACAGTGCTTGCATTGCATTAGGTAATTTTTGAAAACTCTCTCAAGAAAGTGAATATAATTTACTATTGAGCCTGTAAGACAAGTGGGAAGTATTTTCAGGAGAGGCACAAAAATGCTACTCGCTGAATGCACGGGCACCCCACACTCAGCAGGCCAGCCTTCTGCATGGTCTTGCCACATGTCTATGCAGGGGTCTTAAATCTACCTACTGACTTTCAAAGTGAAAGTTGAGATCAGACCCCTGAAAAACTTTTGGATATTGGCTTTAAGCCATCTTTTTTCCCCTCTCAAGTAATGTTTGTGGAGGTCAAAGGGATATTGAGAGTGAAGGCTAACTTCCCTTCTGCCCACTTTAAACACTATCAATTCTGTATAATGCAAATATTTTGAGCATGTAATAAATACCATGTGCCAATCATAGTGCTAAATCAGGGGATATGGTGTGGTCAAGGCTGGGATGACCAAGCCCCTGGTTTGCCTGGGGCTAGTGGATTCCCAGAACACTGGACTTAGAGATGTAAACCAGGAATGTCCCAGGCAAACCATTTCAGCATTCCCAGTAGAAAATGGAAGATTGATTGTAAACCTGAAAGTACAACTGTGAGACATGTCAGCACAGGAGAGGAGAAAAGTATGCCAGTTTAATGGTTAGGAAAGATTTCCCCCAAAGAGACACTTAGGTTGATATGAGACAGATCAGTAGAAGCTATCTAACAAAGCAAGAGAAAAACGTTCTAAGAAGACCCAGGAGCATGTGTGAATGCTGGAGAAAACATGGTGCACTCAAGGAAACGGGGCACATCCTTTGTGACTAGAGTCCAGAAAAGAAGGGAGAAATTTCCTCTGGCCAGATTGTGAAAAGCTGTGTACGTAGAATTACGGGTTCTAGCTTGTACCCTAAAGGCAATGGGAAGTCACTGAAAGGCGATAAGGAAAAGAAGAGACAAGGTCCTCACACCGTCAGGTTTCACCAAAGGCCCCTGTGCTAAACTTCTCCTCTGCGAAGGTGCCAGTTCCACGCAGCACTGGCTCTGAAGCAGAACGCTTCCAGGCACAGTGAAATGAGCTACCCCTCCTCTCTTTGGCATCAACGAAGTTAAACATGCATGGAAAAGAGCCCGTTGTAAATAACTAGTGATGGATAAGTGTGAACCGCCCAGGCAGACTTTGACAGCTCTCTGAGAATAGTCTGGATCCACCCTGTGCACCCTGCCATGTAAGAGCCCAAAGCTGCCTCTGGAGATGCTCATCCTGACCCAGGATCCCAGTCGCACCCCTCCCCTGCCACGCTTACTCTGCTCTCTGGAACCCTCTAGAGTGGACAAGTTTCTTTCATCTTCATCCTTCCCAAGTGTGTCAATTGAACGGAAGCCTAGATTTCCCTAGGTCACTCTTCCTCAAAGTGTGGTCCCAGGACCTCAGCATTAGCCTTACCTGGGAGCCAGGCAGAAACGCCCACTCCTGGGCCCCTTGCAGACCCACTGGATTTGGATCACTGGGGTGGGGTCTGGCTCTCTGTGTTTAACAGGCCTCCGGTGACAATGCACCCGCTTGTGCCTGAGAAGCGCTGTCCTAGGCAGAGCCTTGGTTTCACCGCTGCTGCCGACATTGGACGCTCCCCTGTCTTCAACTCACTACCGTGAAAAGTGGGGTCTACACCAAACCTAGAATCCTCTCCATGTCCTCACTATGTCTGAACCTCTTCCCCAGCTTGGAGGTGACCTGCAGCCCACTGGCCTCACTCCCTACCCTAGGTCTGGTGGCCGCCTCTCAACACAAATGCCTTCCCCTTGGGCCGAGATCCAGCACTGACCCTCTCTTACCAACAGTCAAAATTCCCTCCATCCATGAACCTTTCACTCTCTCTGCCTTTCCCAGTCCTGATTTCAAGTCAATGTGATTTCACTTTGTCTGCCTTATTCCCAGACTGCTGAGCGGTATTACGGTGAGTCGTGCAACCAGCATTTCTTCAGGGGCGGGCCCTCCACACTAAGAGCATCCTGCCTCTCTCTCTCCCTCCCTTCCTTCCTTCCTTCCTTCCTTGTTTTCCTTTTTCCTTTCCCTCCATCCTTTCTTCCCTTCTCTTCTCTTTCTTCTCTCCCTTTCTCCTTTATCCATCTTGGTTGGCTGCCTGTTGAATACTCCCCAACAGCTCATCCATCCTCAAGCACCCAAACCATTCTGTAAATGGGAGGGTGGGTCCTTGCTGTCACAGAAGTGCCCCTGCAGCTCGCTTCCAGTGAGCTCCATGGACTGTCTCTCTCAGAATCACCGAGAAGTTTGCTAAAGGTCCACATTCTTAGTGCAAACTGTGGCAGTCTAATCTCTCCTCCAAACAGTCCCTTGAATATCTGAAGACAGTGCTTATACTGTCCCCAAGGCTTATCCTCACCAAGTCATTTTTCTCACATGCTGGACGTCACACACTTTATGTAATCCTTGTCATGCTCCTGAGTCATTTCTGGTTTTTTATTCTCCCTTTACATGTGCTGGCCAAGATCAGTGCAAGGTTTTTATTTCAATTTTCCTTTTGGCTTTCCCTGCACAAAATGTTACCCTGGGTAAAGGCCCTTTTCTTTCTGGATTCAATCACATTTTGGAGATATACCAATTTCTTGGTTAAATATAGTTACCAAATGTGGCCAGTCGTTATGGTTGCCAAGGGAACTTTAGAAAAATATATACATTCGGGGTCTCACCCCACTGACAGAATTTTCAGAGGGTGCGACCCAGGAGCTTGGGACTTTTTAAAGCTCTCTAGGCAGTTCTGTATATTAGCCAGCGTCCGTCCACCACTCACCTAGACCTTCTGGAAAATTTTTGGCATTTAACTCTAAAAACTGCCTCTGTCTCACTGCTTCTTCAGTAAATGGTGCTGGGAAAATTGGACATCCATATGTAGGAGAATGAAACTAGACCCGTACCTCTCACCATATACCAAAATCAACTCAAAATGGACTAAAGAATTAAATATATGTCCTGAAACAATAAAACTCCTTAAAGAAAACACAGGGGAAACACTCCAGGAAGTAGGAGAGGGTACAGACTTTATGAATATAACCCCCAAGGCACAGGCAACTATAGGAAAAATAAACAACTGGGATTATGTCAAACTAAAAAGCTTCTGCACAGCAAAAGAAACAATTAACAGAGCAAAAAGACAACCAACCAAGTGGGATAAAATATTTGCAAAATATACATCTGACAAAGGATTAATAACCAGAACATATAAGGAACTCAAACAACTTAACAGCAAAAAAACGAGTAACCCAATTAAAAAATGGCCAGAGGAGCTGAATAGGCATTTCTCAAAGGAAGATATATGAATGGCCAACAGACACATGAGAAAATGCTCAACATCACTCAGCATTTGGGAAACGCAAATCAAAACCACTTTGATATACCATGTCACTCCAGTTAGGATGGCTAATATCCAAAAAACTGAGAATGATAAATGCTGACGAGGATGCAGAGAAAAAGGAACCCTCCTACACTATCGGTGCAAAATGGTGCAGCCTTCACGGAAAATGGTATGGAGGTTCCTCAAACAATTGCAGATAGATCTACCACATGACCCAACTATCCCACTGCTGGGTATATACCCAGAGGAATGGAAATCATCAAGTCGAAGGGATACCTGCACTCCCATGTTTATTGTAGCTCTATTTACAATAGCCAGGAGTTGGAACCAGCCCAAATCTCCATCATCAGATGAGTGGATAAGGAAACTGTGGTATATCTACACAATGGAATACTACTCTGCTATGAAAAAAATAATGAAATACTGCCATTCGCAGCAACATGGATGGACTTACAGAAAATCATATTAAGTGAAATAAGTCAGGCACAGAAAGAGAAATACTGCATGTTCTCATTTATTTGTGGGAGCTAAAAATAAATAAGTAAATATACAAAAGAATGGGGGATGGGGGGAGAGAAGACACACAACAATTCCTTGATGTTGTTAAAACAAGTGAACAGATACGATGTTGATAGGGGAGGTGGGAAAGGGAGGGAAGAAAAGGAGGAATTGCTAAAGGGACACAAACATCAACTATACTGTATATTGATAAATTAAAATTAAAAAATAAAAAATAAAAAACTGCCTCTGTCTCAAACAGTCAATACTCGAGGATGACAAAGGGAGAAAAAGTGCTAAATGAAAGGGGGAACTTTCTTTGATATAACCAAAAACCAAAACCAGAATATTTCTTTTTATTTAACCACCCCAGATTTTAGAATTTTTCAAACTCCATGGTATTTTTGATGTATAATTTCAAATATAAATACAATTAGGCATACAATTATTAATACATCATCTCTCATTTAAATAGTATCCCAGGAAATTATCTTTTTAAAATAAAACTAGGGCCAAATGCTAGTATAGAGCAACAAAACACTTAGCATTGAAATTATTTTTAAAAATCTATCCTTGGGACTTTCCATGGAAATTTTTTTTTATTTATTTATTAATATTATTATTTTTTTACATTCTAAGATTTTTTTGCAGAGCAGTTGATGGGGGGGAAGGGGAAAGGACATAGGGTGGGAGGAGGAAGGAGGGGGGCATGGTTGAGGCCTGTGACCTCATTCCTGCAGGGGAGACCAGGGGACTTCCAGCAGTGGCTCAGTCATTGCTGGGCTAGATGCAGATGTCAGGGGGATGTGGCTGAAGCCCTTGGCCGGAAAATTATTTTTTGAAATCTACCCATATGATAGACCCATTTCTCCCTGGTTTTCCCTCATCAGATCCAAATATAAATCCTGGAAATATTTCAAGAGACAACCAAAGGAGAACTCTGAGAGGCGGTAAGATGAAAGCCATCCAGTTTGGGACCCTAGGACTGGAGGAACACCATACGGTCATCTTATCTCCTCCCACCAAGGCAACCCAGATCCAGCATTTCCTGACCCCACCCTAGCAACAGAAGCAGCCCAAGTAGCCCCATTCCTGTCCTGGAATGAATAGGAGTCCCTCTGACAACAGGAGGCAAACAGGCACCAGCCACCATTGCAAGGAGACTAGATCCCAGGATCCCTGGATACCAGAGCTTCAGTAGCTGCCAGGAGAAATGCTCTCCTACCCTGCAGAGTTTGAGACTCCCCTAACCCACTGAGAAGTACCAGACCTGCCCTGCAATAAGTGCCTGGTCAGGGAAGCCCCCTTCACACCCCCACCAGAAACTTCCGTCTCCCACCAGGGTGGATGGTTGGGCAGGCTCACCTGGGGAAACCCCTCAGCCCCTCAGGCAGCCCCAGCAGAAACCAATGACCCCCTTACTAGTGCCATGTAAACAAGGATACAACACTGCCAAGGTTCAGAGAGTTAAACTGCCATTGGAACCGCAGCCCGCCAAACTATGCAGAATCCTGGGCACTAACCTAGGTGGGGTGACTGCCCGCTAAAGTAAAATATCTAAATGAGATCAAGAGACTCTGAACATAATAGCCAAAATGTCCAGGATACAATAGAAAATTACCCATTATATTATACCAAGAAAATCACAATGTGAATGAGAAAAGACAGCCAACTCATGTCAATGGATAAATCCAACGTTGGAACGATCTGACAAGGATTTTAAATTGGCCATCATAAAAATGCTTCAACAATCCATTACAGATTCCTTAAAACAAATAAAGAATTAGAAATCTCAGCAAAGAGATGGAAGTTATTTTTGTTAAAGCAAAGGGCCACGGTAGACCTGAAAAACAGAACAACAAATAAAAATCTATCTACCCATGATCAAATCCAAAAAGATACAAAACAAATTTTTAGAAACATGATTCATTTTGCAGCTCCAGCGTTGGCTGTAAAATAAGGTTTGTTGAATAAATAAAACCCATAAAATTTCAACTTATTTCCAGAATTCTAGGATGAAGAAATGTTCAACATTCCAACCGTGGCACAAGTGAGGATATGGGAAATCTTGAGGGGGAAAATGGAGTAATTTTGAAAATATCAGTAAACTCAAATTCATTCTACAGTTTTTTCAATGATTCTGAACTTCACTGTATTAGTCTGTTTTTGTTGCTTATAGCAATCAGAATGCCTGTAACTGGGTAATTTATAAAGAAATGAAATTTATTTCTTACAGTTTGGAGGCTGGGAAGTCCAAAGTCCAGGGAACACAACTGGTGAGGACCTTCTTCTGAGTGGTGTTCTCTACAGGCTCCATGGTGACCAAGGTGTCACATGGAGAGAATGGCTGAGCAAGAGAGAGCTGACCTACTCACTTGCTCTCCTTTTAAAGCCATCAGAACCACGTCCATGACCACCCATTAAACCATGAATGGATTGATCCATTCACAAGGGTACTGTCCCCCAAATCTAATCACCTTTTAAGGGTCCCACCTTTCAATTACCATAATAGGATTTCCCACCCTCTTGACACTGTTACAGTGGGGATTAAGTTTCCAACACATTAAACTTTGGGGGGACACATTCAACCCATAGCACTCACCAATGGTCACTGTGTTTTGGGATGGCTGTCAAAACAGCAGAGGCCCAGGCCCCATTCAGGTGATTCAGGTTTTGCATGTTGCTACTGGGTCCTGTTTTCATATGTTCAACAAGTTTCCCTGGGGATACTGAGGCAGGCAGCCTATGGCTTGATATGAGAGAATTAAACTTGAAAAATGATCACCTTTGGATGTAAATGCCTGTCCCAACTTTGGCCCTTTAAACAACACTGCCCCTGTGAATCCTAAAAGCCACATGCCTTAGTAACCCTCCCTGGGGCAATGAAATTAGATACAGCCATCTCAGAAATTCTATAGCACTTACTTTTTTCTTGTTTTCATAAGAGTTATCATCACCCATTCTCCTATCACCACAATTCGCACATCCGAACTGTATTAGAGAGTAGTTCCTTATGCGGAGTTCTCTAAATCATTTCTCCGAAATAGGTGCTGAGATAGCACAAGCCTGATAATGTAGTTCTATGATGTTGCAGGTATTTCCATGTGGGTGGAAAATCATATTTTGTGACACTTAAAAGAAATTATTTGCTATAGCTGTCTAATGATATTCCTCTCCAAATTTAATCATAAGCCCCACATTTTAAAAACTTAGAGCTAAAATGTTTATGACTAATGGCTGAAAATGTTGACAAAATATTAATTTGACAAAGAGTGGTTTTTCATGCACATTATTTGGGAGATAATGGAGTTTTTAGACTGAGCCCTGACCTTGTGCTAAGGGGGATTATTTAGCTTTTTGGAAGGCTTTGTCTTGGATCCATCTATACACCTCCTCAAAACCACAAACTCAGAGAGTTCTCAATTAATACAGCCCATTTTGATTTTCATTCAATAGTTTTAATAACAGTAAAGAGTGCTACAGAACCACTTTATGGACTCAAAATAGGGTCTGTCAGACCTTTACAGATTCCCATTTCTCACGTTACAAATTACTCTTTTTTTTTAAGGAAAAAAAGAAAGGGCTTCAGTTGACAAGCACCTTTCTATGACGGTGCCTTGTCAGATAGAAAGCCACTCCTACAGAGCATGTTCCTGGATTTGATCAGGCTTGTTTGGTCTGGCAAATGAATTATGTAAACCTTATCCACCAGAAACTGTTTCAAGTCAATTAATTGTTGTAATTACTTAAGATTTCTTTTTAATGAATATGGCTCTCCAGGGATTCGATGATATCCTGTCATCTGTAGGGCCTGATAAATGGAATGTGATTTGTGGCTCACTGCAAACTGAACCTTGTACTTGAGCAACGCCGGCTTCCTGTGTGCTCGTTAAATGGAAGAAATGCCCTTGATGGTGGCAGGGACATTCATTATTATAAGCAGTTCCCAGTTAGGTTGAAAGTGAGATGCTGAAGTGGCTGCACTCCCGTCCCACTCTCCTCTCCTCCTGTCCCTTTGGAAGGGAATTAACCAAGCCCATGACCTCCGCAAAGCCGCACATGGTAATCATTATCAGTCTCACCATTCCATCTCTCGTCTCCATTTGGTTCAAGAAATTGAGGTCTCGTACGGCTATTTGGAGATGATATTGGGAGCTAATATAGAAAGCAAAGGATTATTTTTCCAGCCTCTGCTCTCTCTCTCTCTCTCTCTCTCTCTCTCTCTCTCTGCTCGGTATTATTTCTCTCATTGTTAAGAATTCATCTCCCCAAGAGTTGATAAAGTAGGGTCACTTCTCGCTTTCATGGATGTCCCATCTCCAAGTGATTAGTAAATTAGATTCTAGCTGTAGATAAGGAAGGCTAAAAGGGCACGGGAACCTTCTGGAAACTAGCCCCAATTTTCTGAAACATAGGCACCATCCATAACTAGCAAATAAAATCCTGCAACAAAGCACAATTTTTAAACACATCTGTTGTCTTCAGTGGTTTTATTTTTGCCCAGCAAATCATTTAGTCTACCCCCCAAAAATAATGTTTTTCTGGGACATTTCTACTTGGTAACCAGTGTAATCATAAAGAGGTTTCCAGCCCAAATTTACAGAGAAGACTAAAATAAACATTAACGAACCCACAATACTCTCATAAAACAGCATTGCTGTCTTCATTGTCTCAACTCAAGCATCAGATTTGCAATTGAAAACAGTCATATTAGAAATACTACAAGTAAAATATGTTTCCTTTTAAATCCACCACTTTTGCTAAAAGTTATCATTTCACAGGACTGTGTGAAACTGGTTGTAATGCATATCTATAATAAAACACATTGACCAGAATTCTGGAAAATAATCAGTTGCTATTCTGAAACATTCAGGCAATGTTTGTTGATTCAAAGTGAATTAGGGTTTTATCTCCTTTATTTTAGACTGTTACTATTCCCCTACAAATCTACTAGCTCTAAATTGAATTTAAATAGAAAAGATTGTGTAATATACAAACATTGATTTAAGACTACAAGCCTTTTCACAGTGGAGTATCTTTCACTTCCTGAAAATCATAACTCTGGGAAAACCTGGGAATTTCAAAGATATTTGAAATTCAGAAATTTATTAAAGCATTCATTCAATAAATAAATATTCATTGAGTGTTTGACACTTGGCTGGATCCTTTGGTCACAATGGTGAACCACAACAGTGCGAGCCCCATTAATGAACATTTATCACATGTCAAGCACTGTCCTAAGTGCTTTACAAACAAGACACAGTCCCTGACCTCAAAGACTCACTGAGACCTTAAACTACCCTTTATTTAAATAAAGATTGTGCAACAAAACAGACCGGCTACATCAACTGTGTAACTTCTGTTTACTTCCTCTGTAATGTGAGTACCCAGAGACCTACCGTCTATTCTAATCCTGAGGCAACAGTTGTTCATTTATTCAATTACCTGTTCTAGGAAGTGCTCATTGCTGGGCATTTATGTAAATACTATGCTAATGGTGAAAAGCCACCCCAGTTCTAGTCCTGATGCCATCGTTAAATAGCTGTGTGACTTTTAGCAAGTCATGGAAATCTCTTTACCCCTGTTTCTTAATCTGCAAAATGCAAATAATGCCCATAATGATAATGGAGATGATGATGGTACCTATCTCTTAAAATCTGTGTGAAGAACTAAATGATTTGATATATTATCAGCACCTTGTGCCTGGAACAGAGTAAATGATCAATAAATTGTTCATCACTGTTATGTTACCATCTTCTTCACATCCATGCAGCTTATGCATTATTATCTGAACTTTACCTATGGGAAAATAGAGGCACAGAGAAATTAAGTAGCATTCCCTACATTACCTGGCTATGAATAGAACTAAAATACAGAATAACTTTCACTACCCAAACTGACAGCTGCTTCTTAGATAACCTGCTGTATGAGATTCTGCAGCATGTATCAAGAGAAGGTTATGTCATTTTATCAATTCTCTGGCTCCTCCTCTTCATCAGTAACTGTAGGCATGTATTGTCATCCTAGGTGGTATATCTACACTAGAAACACTGGATTTAGTATAATTCTACTCAGATGAAGGCTTTTACTCCAAGAGTTACAGAATGGTAGAGAAGTGGTACAGAACAAATTCCAATCCTTAATAGACTCCTATAAAGTATACATCATTGGCTTAGTTTTATGATAATATCAAAGCTCAGATAAATTAAAGAACCTGCCTGAGGTCACACCAAAAGTGGTTGAACTAGGACTTCCTGTTTCTCAAAAATCTTATGACCTAAAAATTGTTAGAAGGGGAATTGGGCTTTCCCTGTTCCAACTACATTCTCTCTCCTGAACCCTCTTTTGACTGATGGAAACTATAATTTAATATCTGGTAGATCAGGCTCCTTCTCAACTCATTTCTTTTCAAATATTTTTTTCCGGGAATTCTCTTCCATTTGTTTTTCCAGACACATTTCAGAATCATCTTGTCAAACCCATTGGAATTTTTATTAGAACTGCATTAAGACTAGCAATTAATTTGAAAATTTGACATATGTGTTTAAATACTCAGGTTTTCCATCTAGCTATTTTGTTCCTCTTTCCTTTAATTTGTCAATTTTACTTTCTTCATTATATAATTTTAAATTCTCTCCAAGGAGATCATGAACATCTCTGGTTCAGAATTTTCTAGATAGGTATTAGAGACATTTTACTACTGTAAAAGATCCATTTTTCATTATATTTTCTCACTGGCAATTACCAATACTCAGAAAAGGATTGATTGTTTTAAAAATTCTTATTTTAACTAGTAAGACAAATTTACAGTTGTCTCATTCAAGTATGTTCTTGCCCTTTTCTTGGTCACATGGCTACCCAGATTTTCCACCCCCCTTGCAGCCATCTGCAGGCAGGTGACTTCATTTGGTGGGTGAGGTGTGCACAGAAACGATATGCACAACTTCCAAGTCATTGCCAAAAAAGTTTGTGTTTTTCACCTGGAATACAGACTTAAGATGCATCATCTCTGACCACAAAGTAAACAACATTCTAGGGCACAAGTTAGCCAATACGGCCTCTGTGGTCCATGAGTTAAGAATGGTTTTACATTTTTATATGGTTGTGAAAAGGCTGAAAGAAAGAAAGGAAGGAAGGAAGAAAGGGAGGGAGGGAGGGAGGGAGGGAGGAAAAAGGAAGGAAAGAAAGTGTCACAGAGACTATTTGTACCACAAAGCCTAAAATATTTACTTTCTGGCCCATTACAGAAAATGTTTGCCAACCACTGTTCTAAAGGACTATTGGACAGAAAAACATAAAGACCCTAGGCCTCTGAATAACCCACGGAGCAGAGCAGTTCTACACTCTGATATGGAAGGCTCTCAGTTCTCCCACTCAGGTTTCAGGACATGCCTCTGGGTTTCCAGCCACTCTCTGAGGTCTCAGGCCCGCGCCTCTGAGCTCTCCCTTGAAGGAAAGTTACTGTTGCCCCTTAGACCTATTTTTAGCACCCATGTGGGGAGAATGAGACTATAAGGAGCTGGCTTTTGCAAGTCTAGTGGCTGGCAATGCTCAATAAAGAGCACAGAATATTTTTGAATATGCCTGGCACACGTGACAGGGTCTGATCAGTGAACATGCTCCAAGAAGAGACTGACTGAGCGTGTGCAAGACTAAATGTTACATAACTGGGAGCCACCCCTTAAGTGAATATTCATTAGGTAGAGAAATTATAAAAGCCAAATCCCAGCCTAAGGCTGGATTGTTGCTCACTTTCTTGGAGGCAGCCTGCACTTCCCTGGCTGAGGTGTGTGTACTTTACATTGTAACAGACTTACTTTCAGGGAGTGGGTGCTCACTCTCTTGAGCCAGCCTGTACTTTTGTACTGAACTTTAAGTATGGTTTTCTTGCTTTTGTGTTAGACTTGATGTCTGTACTGAACTTACTTTTGTGTTAAACTTGGCGTGGGCCCTGCTCAGTCTCTAGTTATGCTGCGCTCTCTCTGTGGAACCTGTATTTCTTATCTGTTGTATTAAACCTGTTCTCACTGTCTACTGTGACTCTGCCCTTGAATTCTCTCTTGTGGCGGAGACAAGAACCAGGTAAGAGGACTGGGTGGGTTGAGGCTGACTACTGGCCACCTGCCACCCCACCCTACCTCCGATATCAGTTCTTGACCACTGAGAGACTGTTGTGAAAGATAAAAATAAATTTCAATCTTATTTAATTCATGGTATTTAGGGTCTCTTTGTTATAAGAGACAGGAACCTTAATTAATCAACTAACTAGCCTTATTAGTTTTGACAGTTTTTCAACTGATTTCTTGCAATTTCTAGATGGCCTGCCATGTCATCGGCAAACGATAGGTTTTTTTCCTCGGTAACAAACATTATACCTCTTCTATCCTTTTTGTAGTCTTCTGTTTCATAGCTGCAGCTTTCAGGATAATATAAATTGATAGCGGTAATATTTTGTTCTTAATTATAATGGCAATGCCTCTAGCTTTTTATTGCCTAGTAAATATTTTTTCATTACCTCAAGCAAATTTTTTAGTGGTTTTCTCCTTTTTGATTTATCCTTTTAAAGTTTTGGTATCAAATTTATTCTATTTATGTGAAAGGATAAAATGATTTGAAAAGTCTGAAAAAGTTATGTCAAAATAATCCAGTCCCAGAGCATTTTAAAGTAATTCTTCAAAAACATTCTAAATTTCTTCAATGACTATATTTCATTAGTTGTTTCTTTTTTTTTTTTTTTTTTTTTGTCGTTTTTTCGTGACCGGCACTCAGCCAGTGAGTGCACCGGTCAGTCCTGTATAGGATCCGAACCCGCGGCGGGAGCGTCGCCGCGCTGCCAGCGCAGCACTCTACCAAGTGCGCCACGGGCTCGGCCGTCATTAGTTGTTTCTTGAGTTAATTATGATAATTTATATTTTCCTTAAAAATTATTTTGCCAAGGTGTTCAAATTATTAGCATAGACTTTTGCACAGCATTCTCTTCAAGTTATTTGATTTCCTCATTACCTGATGTAGTAATTTCTTTATTTTTCTTGTTTGTCTTCTCTCGTTTTTATTTTGTTATTGTTGTTGACCAGAATTTGCAATCATTTGTTGACTTCTAAATTTTTCAAAAGAGATTCCGCTTGGATTTGTTAATTTAATTTTTTATTTGCTTTCTAACGATTTGGTGTGTTAATCCGTACAATTTTCTTATTTCTGCTTTTCTTAGGTATGTTCGTTAGTTATTTCCTAACCTTAAATGCACTGCTTAATTCTTATATTTTTCTTTTTCAATAGTGAAAATTTATAATGCTACAAATTTGCTTAAGAATGTATTAGTCACATCCTATAAGATTTGAGATGTAGTGATCTTCTTTATATTATTTTAGGGTAATCTGTGTTATAGTTTGGGTTTCCCTGAAAGCAGACCCTGAATAAGTACTTGGGTGTAGATAGTTATCTAAGATGTGGTTCTGGGGAGCAGAAGTGAGGAGAGTGTTATTGGACAGCAGAAAAGTCAATAAAAGGTGAGTTAAGTGGTTTAATGCTATGGGCAACTGGAGCTCCGTCTCTGAGAAAATGTTTATAACGTGTCCTGGAAATGTCCCATTGAGGGAAGGGGAAGCTAGGATATGTATCTATAAACACTCCTGAGGGTGGTAAATTCTCAGTAGTTGTGGGCGGCCATGCCTGTGAGCTAAGCACACTGGAGAAATCCTTAAAGCAAAGAAATATAAAACCATAGCGGTTTAAGGCAGAAAACTATCACTATTCATAACTGCTGTTCGTTTCAGCTGTAAGTGAATTTAGACAAGGGCTGAGGGGCTAGGGATTCAGCATCAACAGCATCTGTGACGTGCAATCACAGATTTGCTTTCATTTCTATTTAAGAATTTTTTCCTGAGTGCTTTGTTGGGTCTCAATTTTTTAAATATGTATGTATGCTTTTAGATTTTAATACAAACAATCGTTACACATCAAAATAGGCATTCTCAGCTGCAGTATGTAAGTTTTTCTGTAAATGGAAGAAAGTAATACAGATTAATCTTTGGGACATTTTACATTTCAGAATAAACACATTTTTTTAGCATAGCTGTTTTACAGATTTCTTCCACCCACTTATTAGTATCTACTCCAGTGTGTTAACGCTTTTATATTTCTTTCTTTAAATTTTTTATTTTGACATAATTTCAGACTCATGGTAAAATGGAAAGAATAGCACAGAGAACTCCTTATAACTTCATCCAGATGCATGGATCTATTTCTGGGCTCTATTCTGTTCCACTGATCTATTTGTGTATCCTTTTTTTAATATCATGCTATCTTGACAATAAGAGCTTTATAATAAGTCAAAGTTGTAAAATGTAAGTCTTCCAATTTTGATATTCTTTTACAAATTGTTTTGGCTTTTAGTTCCTTTGATTTTCATATGAATTTCAAACTGTAAATTTTCCTCTAAGCCTGCTTTATAAGAAATTTTAGTATGTTGTACTTTTGTTATCATTCAGTTAAAAATATTTTATAATGTTCCTGTGATTTCTTCTTAGACCTTTGAATTACTTAGAAGTGAGTTAATTTCCAAATATTTAGGGCTTCCAGAGTATAATAGTCCATTTCTATTGCTTATAACAAAATACACAGAACTGGGTATTTTATAAAGAAAGAAAAATTTATTGCTTACAGTTTTGGAGGCTGGGAAGTCCAAAGTCCAGGGAACACATCTGGTGAGGGTCTTCTTTGATGGTGGCTTTACAGCAATGCAAGGGTCTCACATGGCAGAAAATGGCAGAGCAGAGAGAGACAGAGAGACTCTCACATGCTCTCCTTTTAAAGCCCTCAAAACAGTGGCCATGACCACCATTAAATCATCAACTGAATCACCTCTTCAAGGCCCCACCTTTTTTTTTTTTTTTGTCTTTTTCGTGACCGGCACTCAGCCAGTGAGTGCACCGGCCATTCCTATATAGGATCCAAACCCGCAGCGGGAGCATCGCTGCGCTCCCAGCACCGCACTCTCCCGAGTGTGCCACAGGCTCCGCCCAAGGCCCCACCTTTTAATTATCGTAAGAGGATTTCCCAGCCTCAACAATTACAGTGGGAATTAAGCTTCTAATATATGGACTTTGGGGTCAATTCAATCACTCCACAGCACATAGTTATCTACTGTTTTTTATTTTTAATATAATTTCATCAGAGAACATGCTCTGTATGATTTCAATCCTTTTAAATTTATTGAAATTTGTATTACAAAGCTAATTTTTATGTTTGTTGCTGAACAGACCATGTAAACTTGAGAATAATATGTATTCTGCATTTGTTGTGTGTAGTATTCTATCAACATCAGTTAGGTCAAGGTGGTTGATAGTGTTGGTCTGGTACCCTATGTCTTTATTAACTCTTTTGTCTGGTTTTTCTATCAATTGCTAAGAGAGGCATTTAAAGTCTCAAGCATAGTATATCTTTTTCTATCCATGTCCTTTTGATCTATGTTTTTATATTTAGAGCACATTTTTTGTAGATAGTATGTTTTTTGTAGATAGTTAGGTCTTGCTTATTATCCAGTCTGATCATTTCTGCTCTTTCATTGGAGTGTTTAGTCCATTAATATTTAGTGTACTATTGATATGTTTGGAATTAGGCCTGTCTACCATTTTATTATTCATTTGCTGTCTGTCCTCTTTGATGTTTGATCTCCGGTTCCTCTTTTTTTGCCCATTTTAGATTCTTTGAAGTTTTTTTAAAATTTTATTTTAATTTATCTATTGGCATTTTAGCTTTGCTACTTTGCATATTATTTAGTGGCTGCTATAGGAATTACAATATAGACCCTTAATTTTTCAGATTTTTTACAATCAGCATTGTACCTCTTCCCATTTTCTATGCTACAGCTGGCATATGCATTATATCTACATGCAATATATATTTCTCTTTCCCCACAAGAAAATTGTATAATTATAGCTTTAAAAAGACCTACCAAGCTTAAAAGAAAATTAAAAAGGAAAAAAATTGTTTTATATTTACGCAGATATCTACCATCTCTAATGCTTTTCATTCCATCCTGAAAATGTTTCCATTGAGTATTTCATTTCATATATAATATAGTATTATATTATATGTAATATAATATATATTTTATATATAACATATATATTTCATATAATAGTATATATAGCATGTATAATAATATAGTATATATATAATATTATATAGTATATATAGTATACTGTGATATTATATAGTATATATAATAATATAGTATCATTTGGAAGAACTTCATTAGCCTTCCCAGTGTAGGTCTGCTGTTGACAAATTCTCCTGTTTTTCATTTTCAAATGATTTTCTTCTGTCTTTATTTTTAAAGTATATTTTCACTTAATATAGAATTTGAGGTGGACAGTTTTTGTTTTTCTTTCAGCACTTTAAAGAAATTATTCCATTTTCTTCCAGTCTCTAGAGTTTCTGATGAGAAATCAGTGATTATCCAGCATGTTTTTCCATTGTATGTAAAATGTCATTTTTCTCCAACTGCTTTAGTTGTTTTCTTTTTATGTTGAGCCTACTTTAAATACATTTTTTTTTTTTTTTGGCCAATTCTCCCCTTTTGTTTTCCTTCTGGGACTCAAATTACACATGTATTAGATGCTTTGATATTTTACATGGTTTCATGTGGTTCTGTTTAAATTATTATCTCTTTGTCCTACAGATTGGATAATTTCAAGGTCACTAACTCTTTCTTCTGTCATATCCAGTATGCTGTCAAGCACCTACAGTAATTTTTTTTATATTTTAAATACTGTATTTTTTAGTTATGGAATTTCCTTTTAGCTCTCCTTTTTATAACATATAACTCTCTGCTGAGATTTCCTATATTTTCACTCATTTTGAGCATATCTTCCCATACTCTTCAGCATAATTGTAATAGCTGCTTTGAAATCCTTGTCTGCTAATATAAACTTTTAGATCGTTTTGAGATCACTCTCCACTGATTCCTTTTTGGCTCATGTATGAATCACATTTCTTTATGTATCTGGTAGTTTTAGATTGTACCCTGAACATTCGAGATGCTATATTGTAGAAACTATGGATTCTGTTCTCTAAAATGTATTTTTTAAAAGCAATGTAGTTAACCTGGCTGAACCCAAATGCCAAATTCTGAAACCTCAGTTTTGTTCTTTTAGCCGTGGTTGGGCTGCTTGAAGTCTGCCCTCTAAATGTGTTGTTCAGGGGTTATCCAGAGATTTGGACAGAGTTTTTACACAGATTTGGGGTCTGCCCCTGTTCTCTGGCTCTACTCTTTCTGGGATTTCCCATCTCAATTTCCAGGTGCTCTGTACCTAGACTTCTGTCGTTTGGTTCTTTAATACAGTAAAATGATGGGTTCCCATCCAAGTCGTAACTTCCCCACATGATACCACATGGGACTTGCTTCCAAGCTGAAAGCCTTAAAAATGTGAGTCACTCAGCTCTATTCTCTTGGTCTAGCTTTTAGGCTCTTCTAGTATCTGCCTGCTTTTATTTGCTCCCCAGTGCCTTGCAGTAGCTGTTCTTCATGTTTGGTCCCGAGGTCATAATCATCATTTGTGAAAGTACCGATCTGATAAGAGCTACTATTCTATTACCTAATTAATCACTTTTGTCCTTTTTTGTGTGTGATTTTTGTAAATTGGGTATATCATGCTACTCAGCAGTCACAATGAAAGTGGGCATTTTCCAAACTTAAAACAAAGACCTAAGTAATATGAAAATATACAACCCAAGGAAACCTGTAGCCTTTTAATAATTATTAGCCAAGATGACCAACCAACAGAGCCCTTGTAGACCGTATGCTGCCTTTAATAATGCAACAATTATTTAGAATGTAATGGATTTCTGTGGTTATCATAATCTTTCAAATTTGAGTAATATATATGAATAAAATAATTTTATCACTTTTTGCTTGAAACTGCCATTTTGCCTGTGGACATCTTGTAAACCATGCAGAACTATCAGAAGTTTGTGTAGGACACTTACAGAAAACCACCTGTCTATCTGTATAATAGATATACCTTTTCTTCTTTTCCTTTTTTTCAATACATTCCACTCTTGTTTTTCTTCTTTTATTCTTCAGTCACAGTTCACCCTCATCTCAAGTAGACAGATATGCCATCTTTTGTTCTCAAAAAAAAAAAAATCCTATGCTTTACCTTTGAGGCACATTATACTGACTTTTACCCTCCTACTGCCTCTACTCAAGCACACAACGAATGTCATCAACTGCTGCTGCTTCTTTCTTTAAAATAGTACTTGCAGTCCTCATTTCCAAAGCAAGACTAGCAGATGCCGGGTGTGTAGTATGTGCTCAGTAAGTGCTCAGGTGAATGAAGGAATCTCATCCATCGTTACACCTCTGCACATGTTTCTTTGTTCAACATTTCAGCCATGAAACTCCTTTGCTAAGAGGTAAAATTGTCATACTTAAACATTCTGCATTGTCTTGAGTCTAAATCTTAAACCCAAAATTATGTTTCCTTAACTTTTCTCCTTGTAAATATTTATTCCCAAATATAGTTGATAATGAATTAAAAACAGAGGTCTGAGGCTTCTCTAGCAGGCATTTATTATTCCTCCCTCTACCCTCTCCCAGTCCTTGGTCCTTTCATCCCAGCCAAGGAAGGTTCACCCACAAATGATTGAGGGTCTAACCAGCTCCTCAGGCATGTGGGCAGGTGAACTGATAGTGAAAGTGCTCCTCAAGGAATTCAGAGACAAAAGTTACCTGAGACCTGATCCAACCTGTGCTGAGTTTTGAACTTCTCATTTGGGGGATGCTGTAGACTGAATTATCCCCCCAACTCATTGAAGCTTAGTGCCCACTGCGACTCTTGAGGGTGGGAAGTCCTATTAGGATGGTTGAAAGTTTGGGCCTTGGAGAGGTCATTGGATTGTGAAGACCAGGCACTAGTAAATGCATTAATAATTTGATGGTTTAATGATGGTCGTGGACATGGTTCTGAGGGCTTTAAAAGGAGAGCACACAAGGAGCTCTCTCTCTCTCTGCTCGATCATTCTGCCATGTGAGACCCCTGTGGCACTGTCACCACCAACAAGGTCTTCACCAGATGTGTTCCCTGGACTTTGGACTTCCCAGCATCTGAAATAGTAAGCAATAAATTTTGTTTTCTTACAAATTACCCAGTTTCAGGTATATTGTTATAAGCAACAGAAACAGACGAATACAGGGGAGTTCATTCCATTATACAGTGTGGGAAGTCATCACTTTCCAGAAACCTGTTCTGGTGTCAGTTGCTGGATTCTTTGCAGAGAGAGTGAAGGTTCCTTTCTTCGCATCTGACTATGAGGCACCCCACCCTGACGAAAGTCCTCCAGTTGCCAGGGCCAGTAATCCAGGCTTCTGTCTCTCAGTTGTTTGCATTCTGCGTCCCCTGCTTTGATGCATACATTTACTTTTTGTACAATTCATTTTCTCTAGATACTATCTCACCTCCCAATTAATACTGAATGGTTTTAGATTATCCTCTTTTATGCTATCATCTTAGGTAGTTTATAATGTTGAATCACAGATGATTGATTGATTGAGTGATGGATGGATAGATAGATGACACACATTTATACATTTAACTAAAGAAATATTTATTTTTTACTTGCTCACCTTTATTCACTCCAGTCTGTGCTCATATATAATATTTATATAGCGCCCTGAGTCGGAAATTGAATTGATACTAAGGATTGAGAAATAAATCTCATTCATAGAAAAAGACCTCCTGCATCTGAAGATAGTCCTGTAAACTGTCTGCACAACATGCATTAGATTCAAATTTCTCTGTTCAGCTTCTGACCTAGGCTTCCTGATATCATACAGTATCTCCAAACCACTTTACCTCTAAATGCTCCAAATGCTCATACATACTTCCCACCTCTCCTGCCCTCCAGAGGTTTAAATTCACAACTCCTCATACTACAAATTTTTCTTTTTGAAGTTTTCTAAGATCCATTGCCTTCTTTTTCACAAATTTTCTCTGCTGTCGCTTTCTTCCTCAAAGAGTTACACATAATGTGATGAAACCAACCTCCATGCTCAGACTCACTCAGATGAACAAAGACTTTTTCTTGTGCATACTTTGTCCTTACTGATCCATAGATTCCTCTCAATTTTTCTTTTGCTTTGTTTTGTTTTTCGGCACTGTCCTCCATATGTATTGAAGCAGTCACACAATAACCTATCAACTCAGGCAATTTTAAGAAAAATCATGCAAGCAATGTGCTGGGATGACAGATAAAACAAGCAAATTGGATTTTCCCTTTTTAGCCAATTATTTGTAGATATGTCTTTGTATGAAGTCTTTGTTTATTTGCATTGAGGCTGCATGACTATGCCTGTTAAAATTTGTAGAGTGCCGTATTTTAGAATAATGATCATTGTAAAATAGGCTGCTAATATTGTCCCCTCCAAATCTGTCAGATATTATACGTATTACTGCACCACTAACTCAAGCTGTTCATAGAGAACGAAAGTAATCAGAATTGAAAAGAAAAATAGGAAAGAAAATAAAAACCATTTCCCAAAAGTGCAGGAGCACATGAAAACTTGTCTAGCTAATCATCAGGAGTGTAAAATTTTTATTTCTCAGTTAATAAGCACCACCTGTGTTTATAAAAAGTCTCTGATGACTTGTTGTTTAGTCTCTCGCAAAGACTATAAAATGTTCTTAGGATGGATTCCATAGAGTACTTGTGGATTATTAATATACTTTAAAATTCCCCCATATGACTGATGTAGCCTTATTATCCTCTTCGAATTGCCTACTGAACACTTTCTTCTTTAATTTTTTTATTGAAATAATATAATATAAAAAAAAATCATTGACTACATATAAATCAACTGTCTGTGACATGTTACAGGGAAAAAGAAAACATCAAGATTGCCAATAACAGGCACTCAGTCTCATAAAACTTGTAATCAACTTCCAAGCCAAGGCGTAAACTGTAATATATTGCTACCAACCTATAACAATAATAAACTATTTGAATTGCACCTTCACATTCTCAGTCGTTAATAACAAATAAGCATGAAAAAATTTTGACAGTCTTTCATTTTAATGGGTGTCTGCTTGTTTATCAGATTGTGTCATCTGGCATTATGGAATACAGCCTTATCCTGGAAAGGAATGAACAGAGAGCGCGTGTATGCTCTGGATGCTAACTGCAGACAATGAGGGCTCCATCCTTTGGAAAATTCTAAAAGTAACTGGCTTTTTATCTCAGCTCGAACAAAGAATACACCAAGTCTTTCTTCAGCCCTAAGTAAAAATAGAAAAGCAAGTCTTCAATCTGATTTTTATTATTTGGACTCCTCTGGACATCTATTGCTGCATAAAAATTACCTTGAAATGGTGGCTTAAAACAATAATAATTTTTTTTGTTTGTTTTTATAAATCTGGGGGCTGACTGAGCTCAGCTAGGCAGTTCTTTGAGGCCTTTCATATAGTTGCAATCAGTCTGTGGCTGGGTCTGAGAGCTGAGCTTTTCACTTATGTTTGGGGCCTGGAATGGGAAGATTCAAACAGCTCGGTGCTGGAACAGCTGGGTTCCTTGGTCTCTGTCTCATCTCTCCACGTGGTCTCCTAGTATGTTGGCCTTGGGGTAGTCAGACTTCTCACTGGTGACTGAAGGCTCAGAGCAAGTGTCCTGAGAGAGAGCAGGTGGAAACCTCCGAGAGGACAAAACACAGACTCCACCTCTCGAGCAGTCAGCAAGGTTCCCATATAGCATAGAGAACAGTGTAGTAGATATTTTTGCAAAATACAATCTGCCACCTAGAGTTCCACAGCACACTCACACACCCCAATACACACACACTCACACACAATAAGTAGAATTCTAGATTGATAACGCAGTGAAATACCATGAGGCTAATACTGAAGTGTTTCCAAAACCTCTCATAGATACGCTGTAGTTAGTTTGGAAATGACTGTGTTAGACAAATAAAACACAGGGTTAATTAGAAAAAGATTTCTTAGAGCCTTTACTAGACTAAGAGGCAGAAAGAATCTCAGAAGCCTTGTTACTCAAAATACTGTTCGTGGGCCAGCAGCATCCATTGCTTGGGTGCTGGCTAGAGACTCTCAGGCCCCACGCGGACCTACTGAGCTCACATCATCCCCACATGATCCATGTGCACATGACTTTGAAAAACATTATCTTAGATGACTGTGTAGTATGCAGCATTCTCCAAACAAATTTGTCCTTTGACCCCTATTTCCCCAGAGCAGCTCCTGGGATTACTAGGAATTCATTTGGGGACTGCTGTAATTTGAATGTTCTTAGGAAACTCCATGCCCAGCTCTCTCACATTTCTCCCACTAGCACCTTATGGTTCTACTGGAACCCTCTACCTCAATCTCAGGCCTGAGAGTGGTGAAAAAAAGCTCTTGGCCCCAATCCCTGTGCTCTCCTGACTCCCTCTTCTCCCCCTCCTCACATCTACTGGGGCTTGGAAAGGTGGGCTTTACTCCTAGCTCTCCTCCCTATGTGGTTGGAATTTCCCCTGCATCATAATCTAATTCACACTTTGCTTCAATCTCCGCTGCATCCCAGTGCCCACAACAGTGCCAGTCATATGGGGGCAGTCAACCACAGTCTGTAGAATGGAAGGATAAATGAGCGAATGTTAGCAGAAAGGAAGCAGAGAGAGAAGCTGGCTCGTGGGTTATGGGAACACAAGTCAGGAGGAATAGCCACTACATCTGTTCTCTTTCCAGGTGCATCTGCACTGTCCACCCAGAGAGGCTGAAACTTCCTGAGCACAAGACCCTTGTCTGGCTCAGGTGGGAGTGACAGCCACTCAGCAGGGGACCAGTGGCCACTTGTTCATCAGCATAGTCAAGGCTGGGTATATTCTGGAAGACTTTCTAAATCTCCATTCTCTTCCTCCCCCTCCTCCTCCTCCCAAAGAAGGAGGAAAAGCTGGAGGGAGGAGGATGTCAGGAGTTCGAAGGATTTGAAGCTGATCAAAGAAAAAGATACGACCGCAAGAAGCAGCAACACCCAACGAGCTTTACTGTTGGTGCACAGCTGGGGAAAGGTGGGGGGTCCCTTACAGCGGGGGTTTGTCCAGAGAGCAGGGGTTGCTACTCAGAAGGGAAGGAGGGAAAGCGCACTCCCCCGGAGAGAAGGGGGCTCACCATCTAGGTGATGTCGCTCAGCAGCTCAGGGAGGCGCCTCTGGGTCGGAGAGCTCAGGAGGGCTCTTCTTGAGAAGAGCGGCTGCGACTTTATAGCTGCCAGGCACTGTCTTACCGATAAGTGACAGCTGTTGGGTGAGGTTTTGAGAAATGTGAAGAGCAGACAGACTCTAAATGGCTTAAAATTTTGCGTGTTTGGGCGATTTAAAAAGTAATCAATATGTAAAAATATTTGAATTTGGCACTGGTGGGCTTCTGAGCTAAGGGGTCTCAGCCTGTAGTCAAGAAATAAACAACCTAGTGGCCAGTACACAAAGGCTATCTATGGCTCACTAATATACAGAGGAGGGGGTCTCGGACTGCAGAGCATTCCATGGTGGGGAAGGGGCAAACACAGAAGAGGCTGAAGGGGCTATGGGGTTATTCTAAGACACCAGGATTAGCTAATTACACATCAAGTAACCCAGTTTGGCCCAACGTGTACTATCCTGCAGTGGCAAATCAGTATCCACTGGAATGAATCAAACCCTCAAGATACACAAATTGCTCTCATTTAAAAAATTGTTTGGGAATAGAAGTAACACAGTAAATTCTATCAAAACACCTATGCTTGTCACAGAGATCTGATTATCTTACATCTGCTTTATCCTTTACTATAAAATCTGAAATGTCAACTGAAATCTCTCTTGCTTATGAAAATAATGTATACATGGAAATGGGGTGTATGGTTGTGATGACACTATTGACTGGATTTCGGTTATGCATTTTTTTTCCAATAAGGAAATCATTTTAGTGGAGTTTGTGTTTTATTGTTTTTTTAAAAAGGCAATATCATTAGTCGAACGCTCAGACTGCATAACCCTTCTTACAACGGGCTCAGTCACGAGGAACCATGTAGATTGGAAAAAGAAACACATTGCTGCACACCCGTGAAAGACGCCTTTGTAAAAGCACAGGGGGGTAGGGGGTGCATCTAGATCAATCAGCCTCAAACACTGGATTAGATATTATCAGAACACACTGCACTCAAGCTAGCAGCTAGCAGCTCTCAAGTTCAACTGTTTTCTATATACATCAAATTTTCCACTAAAAAAACAAACTGTAAGTAGCATTTTTTTGGTGGGGGAAGTTATGAAAAATAACACTTTCAGAATGTTCATGTCTCCTTCCACGGGACAGAAGGAAGGACTTCCCATATCCAAGTAGCCCGCTCACTTCCAGGAAGGTGAAACCTTTCATATTTGGAAGAAAAATAAACCAATTTTTAATACTCGAGAATATACTAGCCGTTGTCATTTTTAAACTGGTGGGTTTGTTTACACTTTGGGGACCGTTAGAGACCTCCTGCAAGACAGATGAAGCGGATTTCGTTTTTGCTCTTATGACCCATAATGGCTGCACCACAAGAAATGGCAATTCTGTTCCTACCTCAATTTATGCTAAGTGAGGGTATAATAGGAGTGACTTTATGTGAGCACAGGAATTATATAAATTAGTTGGTTAGGCAAAAACCACTGCTAAATTAAGCTACCTATTTTTTAATTCACAGGGGTTGAATATAGTAACAAACTCATTTGCAGATGTTGGGCAATTCAATCCAAGGTGACCTATTATCACCTCAGCTCACAAATGCATATTTGTTACAAATGAATTCTCCTTTTAAAAAACTCCTGACTTTGAGAACAATGATCCTACCTGGTAGCCTGCTAAATCTATCGGGGGTGAACAATGTAATTTTTTGTTTTTGTTTTTGTTTTTTTCTTTCTGGAAAAAAGTCATAATTTGGAAAGATAAATAAAGAATTTAAAGGCTAGTGGTTAAAACCATTAGTCCAGTCTGAGGCGGGTCCTCACTTACTAAGTCATCCAAGATGTAACTTCGACACCCTGTGCCCACGATCCATCCCAATGTCCCACATATATACAAACCAGGAGCATTTCTTCAAGGTGAGGCCTTAGATCCCCTGGGCCAAACATTTTACATTCAAGTTACTCTGCAGTAGCTTTTATTTATATCCAGTGGGAAACATTTTCTTACTGAAATCCTCATAAGATGAATAATTATATCACTAAATAAAGGCTCAGAGCATTTCTGATTCTATAGAAATACATCCATCAGCATGAATAAAAATGTGAACTTGAAAAACACCATCATTTAATATCTATGTTGATTCCTTCTCTGAAAAGCGAGGAAGGTGTGGCAGATGTGAGTTCAAGCTTTCGCCTGCTTCAGCCACCTCCCTTCCTGCGTCCTGAGTCCTCGCCTGTCGTTCTAACCGTCTCTAGGTGCGAATCTCTGCGCCTGTGAAAGTGTCATGCAGGTGTGTTTCCTACACCTGCCACAGTGTGAAGCCACCCTGCTTCTGGCCCTGAGGAAAAGTTCTCTTTCCTTGCAGCAAGATAATGTTTTAAAAAGCTGACTTTTAAACCTCTTACTGAATTTTTTAATGGATTAAATTCATCATGTCACCAGCTGCTGTGCAGCTAATAGAGCCATAAAACACTGTATTAAAGGATTACCCATGCAAAATTTCCTCTGGTGCTAATGTGAATTTTAATACTTTTAACATTTAGTTGAGATGGGAATGTCCAAGAACAGCTTGTTCAATAGGTTGTTCTATAAAATTAAGTTCCTCGTCTCATCAGAAATGCCAGGACTCCATTAAGTTAAAATTTTACAGAGAGGCTACGATGATTCACTGTGCAGCATTTGTGAAGAGGGAGACAACATCTGCTTTTACATTAATGCTATAAAAAAAAGAAGAAAAAGAAAAAAGCAAAACAGTCATGAGTCCCATAAGTTCCTGGCAACTGGCATGAACAGGAGAAAATGCTAACTCCAGATTTGTGGAAGGTCAATTTATACAACCCAAAAATGATACCAATAATTGGGAACACCTAAATTTATGTCCTCCTGAATGTCACTTGTCAGAAGATCAGAAAGTCTTGAAACATACAAAGTGGCAATTAGGTAAAATCATACATATATATCACACTTTGCATAACCAAAATTTGATTACGTGTATCTAGGTGGCAGGAGAGAAAACAGGAAAAATGTAGCTGATAGAGCATGGAAGAATCATAGGAAAGGTTGCTAGAAATTATATCGTTCAACTTCTTTGTTCTATAGGGGGCAATGCTGAGAGCCTGAGAGGTTCCAGCTTGCCCAAGGTCACAGAGCTAATCAGATGCAGACTAAAGAATGAAACCCAGGTCTCCTGACACCCACACCAAGAGACCACGTGTCCCTCTTACATATCTGTAAATACATATCGATTCTGTTTACATGAAATGGCTTACATGTTAAACAACAGCAAAGAATCAATAAGTACACAAAGATAAGATCAGAATCCTCCTGTGAAAAGTTTAAAAATAAGGTGACAATGCTCTGTGTGTTACTTATTGCTTCCGAAATGGTTCAAACCACCTGCAGAATATTTAACCTGGAATCTTAAATTCTTCGTTTTGTCTCCTTCCCTTCTTTTCACGAATGACCCTTCAAATCCTGATTGCACCTCTTACTTGTGCATCTGAAACATTACAGCATTTCATTATTTGCTGAAGAAATTATTTCTTAAATGAGATTACTAAAGGCAGTGTTGAGTTTTTCTTCAATGTTGTTCAATAATTGGTCTAAATGTAATCATCAAATTCTCATCACAATTAAAGCATAAAGCGGACATTAGAATATGTTCTGTGTCTTATTTGAAAATACAACCCAAGGATGATCGGTTTTAATCCTCCAAAGCCAGTGTTCTTTACCCCAGCTGAATTTTGTCTGCAGCTCCATATTTTGTAGTCTGTATGTATTACTGTTCTGAGAGCCTGTCATTTCTTATCAGACTGAGAAAGGCTAAAGAGATAATATTTCAATAACATACTGGCCTGATCATAAAATAACTCAATGGAAATGTGTAACTGCCTCAGGCAGCCCGGCAGGGTACTCAGCAGTCAGATGATTTCTATTCTGATTTTTTTTTTTTTTTATGGTTACATTTTCTGTTATATCAGACATCCCCTCAAGTCTTAGTTATGCTTTTATTCAAAAGGGAGAACCACGGTATAAAGACCTACAAAACTTATTATGATATATGAGTATAAAGAAATAAAAGTAGCTGCTGCAGCAGCATATTGATAAGGACAGCCCTGCCACGTTAATTGACCTTTCTCCCTCCCACCCAACTGGGCTGAGGCCTGAGTTTCTCGGTTGCTAGGCAACGGGGGTCACAGTTTTCAGGTCTTAAATGCACAACCTAGTCAAAAAGAAGATGTGATCTTCAAAGAGAAAGCAGATACTTGGCAGTAGGAAGAATTTCAGCACATACAGACGTTTTTATTTATTTATTTTTTTTCATCATGCTATAGGCTGAAATGGAGAAGCTTTGACTTGTCAAAAGATTGTACGAACAGATTTTTAAGTTCTGGTGATTAGAATCTACTGCTGAAACAATATGCAGAAAATACAGTCAAGCTTCTCTTTGATAAATGCACTCACATACGGCTTAGGATTTTAGCTGCCGGTAGAACGATGATCAAACAGTCACTCGGAATGTGCACAGGCACACAGACATGTCAAAAACACTGAGTGATCTTGGGACATCAATTTGGGGCCTGATTTGAAAGTGAGGGTTGTTTTTAGGTTCGGGGTTTTTTTAAACATTCCTTCACAAACATTACCACATTTTGCATTCTGTTTAATGACAGTGCTGCAGGCAGCACGTCAGCTCCTAAAGGTCAGCTCAGGAAAGCTCATTCTGTACCCCTTTCTCTCCCACCAAGTCAACACTTGCTTTAAACTTTAATAAAGGGCATTAAAGAGGAGAACCTATTTCTGGAGAACCTATTTCTCAACCAGAAAGAAACTGCATTCCCACGCAATTGCGTTTGACAATATATTCCATAAATATGTATTTAACTTCAGTTATATTACCCTGATCATGGCAACTTTAACACGAAATTTGGTAGATTTAAATAAGTGTCAAGAGCAAATAAGTAAATGAGGGGGATCGAACTTCCTGTTTTATAGTTTATTTGAATATTTTTGCCCCAGACAAAGAGCAGCTATTTTTATTTCACTTTGTATCCCTACCCACTCTGTAAATATAGTATTATCTTGGGAAAGAGACATAGTTATTAATTGTTAAAATGTTGATTTGCTCAATGTGATGTTTCAAGGGAGAGAAGAAGAAAAATGTGCATGTGTTTTAGGAGAAGAATAACTAATTACAAACTGCTAAGAATAATGGAGAATCTGGGCCTTAAAAAGACTGAGCTAAGGGTTTCCCAGTTTCTTTCACTCTGGGCCATATCTCAGTTCCCATGGGTCCCACCTGACTTCAGCCCTGGCTGCTAGACTGATGTCCCATCTCAGACAAATAGCAACGAGACAGCTGGAGGCCAGTCACATGCCTGGAGACCATGGCTGTCAGAGAATTCTCATGATTTCTTTGGCCCTTGAGGGTGAAAAATTTACTTCATACTTTTTTTGTCTAATATTTTCCTTTCCCTGAAGATAACTGTCATTTTTAGAAATGTCTGCTGCCTTTTCCAAGTTGACAGCATCTAAAGAACATACAACGAGGCAGTTGGAAATGACGCAGACCATGTTGCACTGAGTCGGAGTGTTGACGTGCCTTGGAAAGCAGCGAGGGTGAGATTCTTCTCGGCTGAGCCTAAGGGTGCTCCTCAGAGCTATTTTGCACTAGGTTCTGGATGGCTTACAGATCCTGCTTTTTGTTAAATCTTGGGCATGTCTTCCAGAAACTCACAGAGGGCGAAAGTGGGAAAAAGGAGCTTCCTCCAGATCAGCCTCCTGCAATCTCAAGGACAGTCTCAGATGTGGTGCATTCTGAGCTGGTGTGGACAGTGGACCAGAACCGGTCCAGAAACCGTCTAGCTAGCCTACAAGGAGATAAATACAGAATAGAGAGTAAAGATGTAGATGCTTCCAGCACTACTGGATTTCACTGTTTGCCTGTGGAATCTAATAAAAAAAATTTGAAGCTGTGTTTTATATGCCTTTTTCTATTAAACTTTTCTAGTAATTCTTTTAAAAATAGTATTATATTTTATAAAAGAACGGGTCCACAACAGATTGGAATTGAAAAAAATTTTTTTAAACTGACCCTTTAGAAGGACTGTCCTAAGCTGAGATAAATGAAACACATCTACAGAGCTCTTTACAGGAAGGAGGCAGGAGCCCGTCCAGGGTCCAGTAGGACCCTTTTCCCCCAAATCTGCTTGCCTTAAATGCCACAATGCTTGCAATTTATTTCTTTGAGTGAAGCGTTCCTTCTCTGAGTCTCTGAGAGGCCAAGCAACGTAGACACGTTGATACCTGCTTGAATTCATCCTTACACGAATTACCTCTGAGAGCAGAAGGCCATATTGAGCACTGTTGCCAGAGAATAAGGTGAAAAAATACATAAATTTGAATTGAGTGTGGGGCTTGGTGGAGAATGGCTCTGAAAGGGGTCTTGAGCCCTCCGCACAGCTGTGACCGCCACACCTGTTGCCTCCATGAGTGGCATCTCCCCATCCCGCTGCCTGAGGGGGTGGCCCTGACCTTCTCAAAACAAGTGTTTTTTTTCTTTTTAATTTTATTTTGTCGATATACAATGTGGTTGATTATTGTGGCCCATTACCGAAACCTCCCTCCCTCCTCCCTCTCCCCCTCCCACCCAACAATGTCCTTTCTGTTTGCTTGTCGTATCAACTTCAAGGAACTGTAGTTGTTATGTCTTCTCCCCCCCCCCCCGTTTTGTGTGTGTGTGTGTGTGAATTTATGACCCAGCTATGCCACTGCTGGGAATATACCCAGAGGAATGGAAATCATCAATTCGAAGGTATACCTGTTCCCCAGTGTTCATCGCAGCACTCTTTACAATAGCCAAGAGTTGGAACCAGCCCAAATGTCCATCATCAGATGAGTGGATACGGAAAATGTGGTACATCTACACAATGGAATACTACTCTGTGGTAAAAATGAATGAAATACTGCCATTTGCAACAACATGGACGGACCTTGAGAGAATTTAATTAAGTGAAACAAGTCAGGCACAGAAAGAGAAATACCACATGTTCTCACTTATCTGTGGGAGCTAAAAATAAATCAAAACGAGTTCTTACCCCGAACCAGCTGACTAGAAATTCCTTCTGAGCACAGTGGAGTTTGCCCCTCACTGGACTTTGTTCTCAGATCCGTTCTCCCCTGTCCACAGGGATGGTGCCTTCCACACTGCCTTGTCCGGTGGCTTCCTCTTAGGTTTCTGCAATGGGAGGCTCTCGTGGGAGACTAGAGTGCAAGAGGAAGGGGGACCAAGGGCTGTCTCCTGCTTGCTCTTCTTTAATGGGCATCCCTAGCAGCTCATTAAAAATAAACCACATCCATCCAAGATTTCAGCTCCATCCAGGCAGGGCCCCCCTGGATGGGGCCAGCTTCTGGGGTCTGAAGACAGCATCTTTCCCTGCGTCTCTCGAGCTCTTCCTCGTGTGGCTCATCTCCAAGTGTCCCACTGTCCTGTCTGTCTCTTCAGTTCTTCTATTACCTAATGTCACCAACCCCTGAAATGAAATTTGCTCTGTTTGAAATGCCTAAAGTGATAGTTATTCTCTTGACTTAATATTTGTGCTTGATAGTCCTATGGGTATGAGACCTAGGTATTCGGCAACTATGTAACTAACTAACATCCAGGCACAGCTTGGGCAGGAAGATTGCTGACGGAGAATATGCACATGTTGATCATGACTACAAGCTCCTGACTGGACTGGAAGCTCCTTGGGCATCAGGATCCCATCTTGATCTTGACTGTACCCCCAGCACCTAACACAGTGTCAACATGTAATTGGTGCACATTGCATGTCATTTGAATATTTTGACTCTTTTAAAAAGCAGGAAAGAAAATACTCTACTTGATTTTTAAATAAAGAAAAAAATAACATGTTGAATCTGTACTGTGCAAAAGACCTTTGTTTCCTGTTTTTAAACCACAGGAATCCCTGGTCACTCTGGTTTTCTGACCAATCATTGGCCCATCATTTTGGTGATGCCATAAGCCCACAGGAACATAATTTTCAACTTAAAAAAAAAAGTCAATCTGATTTGTCTTCAAAAAGAAAGAAATTTTTCAGTAGAATTCCTTGCTGGAACCTAAATTTAGCCAGTCAATTTCTACCCAGTCAAAGTGTACTTACTCTAAGAGGTAAATTATCACATCATAAAACTGTCTGGTGGGATTCTAGCTGTTTGAGGTGTTAAATACCTGTGTCACCTTCAAAGAAAACTACTTTTGACATTTACTTCTTAGAAGAAAGGCAGCAGCTAACAGTAGGCAAGACTGGCCTGAGGCAAAATTGGGAAGAGGTGAAGATGTTTGGGTTACCTGCCTCTCTTCCTGACATGGCTGACGTCCTTTCACATCCCGCCCCCTGTCTCTATCTCTTTGCTGCTGTCTCTCCCCACATCCCAGAGGCAGGGATGCAGTTAGTGTCTTCCTTTACAAATGATTGATAATACCTTAAAAATCTGTCCCTCTGTGGAATATGCACAGTTTTACAGTAATCATTTAGGTCGGTGTTTTTCAAATTTTAGCAAGCATTAGAATCACCTGGAAGACTATTGAAACACAGATTGCTAGGCACTACCCAAGATTCTCTTTTGGTAGTTCTGGATGGGGCTCTAGTATTTGGATTTTTAAACAAATTCCTAAGTGATTCTACTGCTTCTGGGTGGGGACTCCCCTTCAAGAGCCACTGAATTAGTGGTAGGTTGCCTGACGTAACCTAGTTCAGATCCTTCTGCATATAGGGTCTGTTTCCACATTTCTGAAACAGGTCTGAGCATCACGGTTTTAAAAATAAACCAACAGATAACCAAACTTGTTTTAAATAAAAATTTTCCTGGCTTTACCTCCAAGATTCTAATTTATTAGGGCTATGGTGGCACCTAGAAAAATGGTTTTAAAGCTCCTCATTTGATCCTGAGGCTCGGGCCTTTGGGAACCCTCTGCTGGGAAGTCAGTGCACAGGGAAAGCGCCTCATAGGTTACATCAGACAGACCTGAGCTCCATCCCACCCCCCCAGCAGACCTCCAGTGGGATTCTGGATAAGTTTCTGAAACTCTAAAAGCCTCAGTGTGTTAATCCTAAAATGAAATCATTAGCATCCCTATAGTTGTCTCTTGTTGTCAGTCTCCTCTCCTGCCTTTTTAGAGGGCAATCCTTAACTCTACATTCTACAAGGGAGAAAGAAAAAAAGATATTGCACCTGTCAATGACAAAATTTTAAATTTGGGACCCTCAACAAAATTTCAGGGTTGATGGGGAGGACAAACTTTCTTAATCTTTTTTAGATGCAAACTAAATACTTTGCTCACAAATAAGGAATTGCTTCCTTGCAAAGGTGTGGCTGCTGAGCAATCAGCATACAGCATCTTATAGATTCTTCCGCTGAAGCAGTGGTTTTATTTGCTGATTGCTTCTCACAACAGGCTTTACTTTTGTTATTTTCCCCTAACTCCTAGCTCCGTTTCTTAAATTGGAGAAAAACCTACCATGGAAAAACTTAGAAAAAGGAATTAGATTTATCCTTCTAAACTTGTCAGATCAATTAATAGATTTTATAGTTCCCTCTTGCCACAAGAAAATGACATGTGACTTAGCAGTTCACTTAATTTGTTCAATGAACAGTTTTCAGAGTGCTGGAAAGTAGGACTGTGGGGATGAACAAAACCAAGCCCTCAAGTGCTCACAGTCGACAGGGTGATAGTCATTTAAGCAAATCCCTCAAATAAGATAGAGGTACCTGAACAGAAGCATGTGGAGGGGTCAGTGCCTCACTAGTGAGTATGAATGTTATATCCTATAGGACACAATGCTATGTGTGTTTCAAAAAACCACTGACAGCCTTCTAAAGGATAGGTTGAATGATTTGTGCCTAGATGCAGGGAGACCAATTAAGACAGGGCTCTCTGAACTTCAGAACACATAAAAATCACCTGGAAAGCATGATTAGACACACACGTTCCTTGGTCCCACCCCAGACTTAGAAAGTCCAGAAAAGAATCCAAGAACATGTATTTCTAGGACATTCCCAGGCGGTGCTGATGCTCCTGGTCCTTGAAGCACAGTGGGGACAACGGGGAGTTAGGAGGACGTTTAGGGGGTGAGTGCTGGCAAGATGTGCTGAGGTGGTTTGCGATCCGAAAGCAAAGTTCTTTGCTGGAAAACAGATGACTCACTCAGCCGAACAAGCACTGGAGTGCTCTTTACAAGGGCAGCACAAGACTGGAAGCAGCAGAACATCACAGGGAGATGTGGGCTTTAGACTCACAGACTCAACGTAAGAAAATAATTTAAGGGATTCATTTTCAGGAATGACTTATCTGAGGATGTTTTAACTGATTCAGGTGCAGCCCAAACGTTGTCTGACTGGTCCAGCGCATTCCCAGAGGGTCTCTGAACAGATAGAGCGCTCTTTGAGGTGGTAATTAGTCACCAGCCCCCACTGCTTTCTTCATTCCCTGGTGTTTCTCCTTTCACAGGGCTTTAGTAAGCCTTTTTTACAGGCTTGTCCTGAGCCCCCAGACAAAGACATTTTTTACAAGGGGTAATAAGTCGGGGTGATAAATCTTAGGCATCATCCGGGAAGATTGTGCACCTGCAGTACTCAGCCAATGAGGAACAGAGGAGAGGGACTTGAGTACTAGGGAATGAATTGCTTGCTACAGCCCTTTCCCATGTGCCTGTCCCATTCACAGACACCCGAACCTTGCAAGGCCATAATTAAAGTCTCACTTCACTGTACCTCGTGTCTCTGTGTCCATCCTTTGGCATTGGACGGGTGAGGGCATTTCTCACACCCGAGTTCAAACTTCAGCTTTGCCAGCTACTGGCCGGGTGATTCTAAGCAACCTCTCGGACACCTTCTTCATCTATAATATGAGCAAAATAATGCCAAACTCCAGAGTTTTTTTTATAAGATTAAAGGAGCAATGTAAATAAGAGACTGTGGTGCTGGAGCCAGCACATGGCAGGGCTGTAAATGGTAGCAGCAAGGGGCAGGGCCCTGGTGCTGTCCTCACAGAGCCACAATGAACTGATATTTAGAAGGTAAATTTCATACAAGGATGACCATCATAAATGCTATACAAGGGCACCACTAAAAGTTCACGGAAAGATTCATATTATCTTTTAATTCTATTTTTCCATAGACTTTTTGAAGTGCCCACATATAAACAGCTAAAAGAAAGTTCAGCATAAGAACAGATTATTAGCAGCAGCTACCTCACAGGGATGTTTTGAAGGTTAAATGAAATGACACATCTAAAGTCCCCAACAAGTACTCATCATGTGATGGGCACTTAGCAAACGTTGCATTCTTTCTCTCTCCTTAATTCTAGCGGAGGAGATTTCTGGGGAAGTCTCATGAAATAGATGTGGTTAAAGCAAAGCTTAAGTTCTGCTCAACTGGATGTTGCTTTTGTGGGTTTCCCCCAGTGTTTTTAAGGGATATTCTAGCAGATTGCCAAACCACCCAGACAGCATTCCCAAGTGCCGCTGGACCACAGGCTGCAGAGCCTTGGTATTCCCCTGGTAATAAATAACAAATCCACCCTACCACCGAGTCACACCTCTCTGTGTGATGAAAGGCAGGGGAAAACCTGCTGAACGGTAACATTTAGGACCAAAAACTTGAAAACACTTTTTAAAATTCTATCAGAAAGCTCATGAAAGCTGCTTTTGTCAAACTCACCACGCATGTAAACGGCTTTTTCAACTTTTTACGTTTTGGTAATGCTTTTGATCTGCAACACACACAATCTCATTAAAAGCATATTATTTAGCTTAAACTTGGAACACTTACCATTTTTGCCAGTAGCCTGGGGCCTGGGGTAATGTAATGCAGTTCACATGAGCTGTGTGTCACGGCCACATGTCATAAGGTACCTGCTGGGACATCGCTGAAGGTGGGCTGGGGAGGGCTGGTTCTCTGCTCAGACACTTTAGAGAGCTTTGCAAGGGGAGGCCAGTGTGCACCTGCCAATGATGCGGACCCTAATTACTCAGGAATGCTCAGCCTGGGCCAGCTGACACGCAGGGCAATTGATCTTAGTGGAAGAACCAGAGACACCTGGTTTTCAGGTCAGGATGGCATGCCTCCATACAGTTAAATTAATTTTCTTGTTTCTCAATCCTCCTGTCGTCTTTGATGAAAAAGTACAGCTTAACATTTAAGACCAACCATTGATGTGTGGCTTAGCTTTCCTTAGTTATCTGGTTGAGATCTTACAACGTAAAGCAAGCTATTATTAATGTGAGTACACTGTGTATGTATAATCACTCTATTTTTAATTATACTTGATAGAGCTTACTGTACATGATTTTTTGCCCCTATGTGGTGGGTGGAAAATAAATAGAAAACAAAACTTTCAGAGTTGTTCAGGTAATTACTTCAAATCAAGGAAATATAGAACACTAGATAATGTTGGTTTGTTTCCAGTGTGCTATATTTCTAGTTAATGTTGATTTCCCTCCGTAAGTATGTCAGCCTCTTTCTACTTTTATAATGAGATTTACTGGGGGAGAATACACTGTTCCTCTTACGATTCAGCCCAAAGTCAAGAATAGAGAAGGACCTGATATGACAAAATGTCCAGAGGTCGGAGGTTCACAGTAAGCTGTGGATCAACGAAGTGAAAGTCACAGACTCCTGCCTTTCCTCCCCATCATCCTGCTGACTTAAAACCTCATCCAGCTCAGACATCATATCCCAGTTAAAGGCAGGAAGATGCAAGGAAGGGCAAAATAGGAAGGGGTGGTGTGTTAGTGAGGGTTTGCCAGAGAAATAGAACCAATAGGGTGGATGGATGGATAGACAGATGGATAGATTTGTGTGTGTGTTTACGTATATAAACATATATATTGAAATTTATTATGAGGAACTGGTTCAAGTAATTATGGACACCGAGAAGTCCCATGATCTGGAGACCCAGGAAAGCCAGCGGTGTAATTAAGTTCAAGTCCAAAGGCCTGAGGACCCTGAAACCCAATGTATAAATTTTAGTCCAAGGGTGGGAAATGAGATAAGATGTCCCAGCTCAAGCAATGAGGTGGGGGAAAATGCAAATTCCTCCTTCCTCTGCCTTTCATTCTATTCAGGCCCTCAGCACATTGATGATGCCACCCATACTGGTGAGGGCCACCTGCTTTACTGAGTTCACTGATTAAAATGCTAATCGCATCCAGATACACCTTTACAGACACACCCAGAAACAATGTTTAATCTGGGGACCCCATAGCCCAGTCAAGTTGACACATAAAATTAACCATTGCAGGTGGTATCTGACAATGATGTCTTCTTTTACCAGGAGACCCTATTGAAGACTTCCTCTTGTCTTATTGGCTATAATTAGGACACATAACCATGCCTAGCTGCAAAGGAAGCTTGGAAATTAGAGAGCAAAATTATTATAATTGCCTGGACCAATCACAATCCATCCCTAGCAATTGGGCACATTGCCAGCCCCAACAAAATCAGGGCTCTGTGATAAAGAAGGAAGGGGAAATTTGATAATTTTGGATCATTAAAAGTTTCTTATAAAATCATAAATGAGATAAGATGAGTTGACTCACCAGGGGTATGCAGAATCTTCTAGATATCTTATGACCAGGACTAGGGTCTATTGGGTTTGTAAGTGACTCAAGCTGGGATTCTGATAACTGAAAAAAGAGCTTTACCTCAGAGTCACACCACCAGCCTCCTGTGATGCTCCCTCTCAAAAAAGAAATCCAAGGGTGGGGCTCTTCCTCAAGCCTGTGTGCAAGACCCTGGAAGGCACACGGTTCTCCACCAAGCTCTCTGTAAAGGCAAAGGGCCTCTCACAGCTTTTGCATCAAGATCGTTTTCTTTCTCTCCCTTCAACTCTTGTTCCTCATGTTCCCACCATACCAGCTTCCCACTGGCTTGCAGTAGGAGATGGCTCTCAAAGAGGAAACTCCAGGACCATCCTCAAGGAATAGCAATCTGGTCTCATTTTTAAAAACCATCGGTGACATTACCAACTCCTGGATTTTCATAAACAAATGGGTAAAACTATTTACATGTCTAAGAAGCAATGTGGAGGTAAGATACAAAAGTCCCAGGCTAACTCCTCTGCACCGCCTCCAGTAAGTTACCTAAAAATAAATTCAGGATGCCTTCACTGTTACTTTTCATGTGGCATTCGACTGGTAAAGTCTCCAAGTTCAATGCCTGGCCCAGTAGCACCGTCCCTCAGGGCAACAGGAGTGTCTGAAAAACACTTCACAGTAAATTAAGTACAATTAGCAGAACAAACATCAACACCACCAGCCCAGTGAAGTAATCACTCAGGCTTCCTTCTCAGCACCATTAAGACTCTAACCATTTCTCAAATCAGTGATCTTTTTAAGTGATCAGCATCATGAACGCCCTCCTAAATTAGGGAATTAAGGGGTACCATAATGACATTAAACTTCAGCCTTTGCTAAGAAGTGGAGGTAATAAAGCTTCCTGACAAGCAACAGCTTATATTTTTGAGCCAAACCATAAAAATAGCTAAGTACTCTCTAATGCTTTGATAAGCCTCGTTTTTTAAAATGTTCCATTACAAAGCATTTCCTTGAATTATTTACATAAAGTGCTGGAAAGGACCTTTGAAAGCACATAGTTCTGCTTCCTCGTTTAACAAATGAGAAGACAGAAGCCCAGATAACATCAGATGATTTGCCCAATGTCTCCCAGGTAGATAGATGCAGAACTGGCTTGACGTATAGCAACCATCATCAGAAATAAACCTCACTGAGATGGAAGTCTGAAAACATTTCCACTTCTCTGCTTTTGCTGAATCTAGAAGGCACCCAAAAGGATCCAATGAGACCAGGTAAATAAGCAGATCTATGACAAAGTTACTCCAGATAGGCATATCAGATTCAGCAAATAAAAATACAGGCCATCCAGATAAATTTGAAATTCAAATGAACAATGAGGAACTTTTTAGTATCAGTATCTTCCATACAATATTTGGGACATACTGATATACTAATACTAAAAAGAATATTTGGTTTTTATCTGAAATTCAATTTCAACTGAGCATCTGTACATTATCTGAATGATCCTAACTCAGGCTTTTATGAAAATGATAAAAAAAAGTATTGAGAACTGCTAAACTATAGCATTACATTAGTTTTCTAGGGCTGCCATAGCAAAGTACCACCAACTGGGTGGCTTAAGCAACAGAAATGTATTGACTCAGTTCTGGAGGCTGGAAGTCTGAGATCAAGGTATCTGCAAGGTGCTCTGAAAGAGAATCTGTTCCATGGCTTTCCCTAGCTTCTGCTGGTTTGCTAGCAAGCTTTGGCCTTCCTTGGCCTGTTACCTATCGCTGAATTGCTCTTGGGCTTTGCTCGCAGGCACTGCGCTTAGGACCAGGACTTGGTTCCCGTGGAGGAGTTTCATTTCCTTCCTCACCAGGAAAGATGACTCTGTGGAACCTCAGCCCTGGCCTCCCCTGCTCCAAGCCCTCGTCCTGTATCTGTGTGCACTGAGTGGACTCATTTTCTCTGAGCCCACTAGCTCTATGAGTGTGGGCCATGCGAGGGGCATGCGAGTTCCTTTTGTTAAGCAGACTCACTTCCTGCTTAAAGTTTGAGCTAAAAGTGGACCATAGAGTCTGGTAGTTGTAATTACTGCTTAATTACTTTATGCCCCAGATATCCATACGAGGCCCAGATATGCCAAATGATTGCTCAATGTCTTACAGATCATTAGTTGCAGAACTAGTTTAATATATAGGAAATCTAGTCAGAAATAAATCTCCCTGAGACCAGAGTCTAAAAGCATTTCTACTGGCAGAGCTGGAATCTGAGTTAAATGCAAATTAAATGTTCTTTCCTCCACACTTTCCTGAAAAGTCAGGAAAAGATGCAGGGTTGACTTGACTATAACCTACTGAAGCTAGTTTCTCTGATCAATAATGACTTTGGACAGTGACTTACCATATACTTAATTAATGTCTCCTTCAAAGACTGCACCAAAAACTGTAAGTGCCACTCACTAGAATGTTTAATATCTGGTTTTGTACAGAATAGACTGGGAAGGAAGGACTTATTATAATATAACATGACATGATGTCCTTGATATGACACCTCGCTGATGCCGTTGTATTAGAAATGGAGCTAGATTAACAAGATACTGTCTCTCTGACTGAAGATGGTGAAGTGATCTCAGAATAAAGAACATCAAAGTTTCATAACTAGAAATGAATCATATTTTCTATTTTACATTCCTCCACAAAGGAGAATCATTATTCACAATTACTATTTTTAACCAATCACATTAATGCATTTTGCTCTCTATCTGTGTCTTTTTGTTTTATTTTCTTCTGGAATAGAATGTAAATGAAATGTATGCTGTAATTTCTCAGATTATAACTTTTTAAAAATCCTCCATAACCTCAAGGATTCTAGGGGCCAGGACAGATTAAACAAGAGTGTTACTGCTTTTGCTTAAAGACCTGTGCAAACCTACAGTAAATGAGATACAATTTGACCTTCAAAAAAATGTATAAACATTTCAGACGAAACAAAATTAAGATTTGATTGGGAGTAGGAATACGTGATTTCAAGTGCATTTTCATGAGGCCAACCTCAGAACATTACATTATCGGGTTGATTGAGCTGTACTGTCTAAAATTCTTTTGGCTCTGATTTTAAAGGTAGTGTTTGCAAAAAAAAAAAAAAAAAAAGGCAAAAGATACACCAGGATCTGTGATAGTAAGTTAATTACCATTTCAGGAGTTTGTCTTCAGCGATACTAATTACGATAACCCCATCCAATGAAACTTCAGCCAGAATTTCAGATACCAGGGTACTTCAAAAAGTTCATGGAAAGATTCATATATTTTTTTCCCCATTATTCCACAAATGTTTTGAAGTACCTTTGTAGATGAGGCACAATACAGGATGGAATGAAAATCTTAAAATCCTATTCCTATCTCGAAGACAATACAAAAATAGATTCTTAGGCTACAGTGCTATAATAGATCTGCCATACACTATCATGGCCATACCATAGTATAGGATATAAAATCTCATCTAGACTTTAGAAAGGCAAGGGTGGTATTTGTGGTCACTGTTGACTGTACTTGACCTTGAGCATTTGATTAAACCTCAAGTTACAGAAATCGGTATTTATTTAAAAAGTGAACCGGGGGTCCTCAGAGAAGAAATAATTTCTGGCATCTTAAAATACAGACTCTCACAATTCTGTATCTGGTGATGGCATCATTTTTATACCTAGTCCTTTGTGGTATTTGAATGTAATTAAATATTGGAATAACTCACATGGCAAATGTCTGTGGATATACACGATCTGAAACGCACATTAGAGGTGATTGCTTATTTTAATTTTTAAAATAATTTCTGATCTTCAAACAGAATAATGGTACCTGATGAGTATTCTTTAGAATAAGAAAAATAAGTATCTCTGAAGAGGAAAGAATGGTAGTTACAGGAATGATACGCTTTAAATGTGGGTAAAGCAGGATTCTGTCGGGGAGTCTCTCGTGCCAATCCACGTTGAACCACGAGGTGGCGCACTGCTGCTCTCATTCCACCATTCAACTACAGAAAAGGAAAATGCCATTGGAAGATGTTGAGTTTAGTTTATTGACTTCTTGTTTTTTACACAGAAAACTCACCAAAACCGATATAACAACATAAAATATGAATCTACAAGTGGTTCATTCTCAGCTTTAAGATTTTTATGACTATCACTGGAAGTTATTTTGTTTTGCTTTTTCATTAAGCTTTGAGCCAGCAAGATGTAAACACTCCAATGGACAGAAATACCAATAAAAAAAAAGCCCATTGATTGATTTCTCTTTACATGGAAGCACAGGCAACCGGGGAAATAACTTTACCTTTCAGAATACTCAAGGATGTCTGGAATTTAATATTCTACACTTGCGTTTAATATTTGCAAAGTACGTTACTATATATTTATAAATAATTACTCACAATAATGAATATGATAGAACTAAAACTCATATGCAATGTAGGGAGAATTCTGAATATCGTAAAGATTTTAGTAGGTTTTTCCTTTATTAAATTTATTTATTAAATGACTTTATTGCCAAAATAACCCAAATCGACTTCATTTTTAAGACACTTTAACAGAATTCTCTATTTATACTGATTTAGATTCAGAGATTGTCATAATGCCTTAGAAATAGTTCTTCCACCTAAAAGTAAATATGTCTTCAATTTAAATTTATTGAAAAAGTTGCCCTTTTTGTTTACTGGGGTATATCAAAGACATTTTGTATTTACCCCACTTGACTAAGTACTGGCAATCAGTAAGTTAACTAGCACTTTAAATAGAATTTTTAACGTCCATTAATCCAATGGGCTTCATAAATAGAAATTTAGCTTCCTTCATTTTAAAATCATGAGGCACAATGAGGCAAATTCTAGTCTCCGTTTTGCTACTACCTAGCTGCACTGCCTCGAGCAAATTGTTCAAACTCTTTATACTTTATCTCAAATAAAAAACTAAATAAAGTAGTATTTTTCTAAGGCCCTTTCACTTATAAGTCAGGATGATTTTATTTTTATATTTGAACCTAATATCGTGAAGCATAAGAAAGTATTTCAAGGTAATTGATAAAATAGGAGACTCTAGAAAAAAAAATCCCCATGTGATGAGCAACCCTCTCGATAGTAACAGTGTCCAGAGGGCTTCTTACCTCTGTCTTCTCTGATGAGGGGAACCAAGAGCTCTACCCACACAAAGGAAGAGCTCTAAACACACCCTTTGCTTTAGAATTTGCTTATGTGCTCTGGGTACTTGATACTCAGCCACCTCAGAATAAATGTATTGAGCGCCTTCTGCAGCTGGCTTGCACAGAATCTTCAGCAGTGTAGCTCTGCTTCACAGATTCCAGCTCCTGGCACCCACAACTTAAGTTTCCAGGGGGAAGGATAGCAACAGCTTTAGAAATATACATGACGCCCGTTTATGATGGCCCTATAAGCTCCAAACCCCTTTTCTCGTAACGTGCTCTAGATTTAAGGGATGAAAACCTGAATTATTCCCTTCTATTTGAGCTGCATTATATCTCATAGATTGAGTTTACAAAAGCAAAAATTTCTGAATTCCTCAAATGTGAGAATGGTTCTGTACATACACATGCTATGTACAAACTCTCTACTGAGTAAACAGATTCATATTTTTTACTTACAGACGTATTTTTATCTCTTGCATAGTAAGCAAATGACTGCATGGATTTACGAATGTACCCAAGAGGCACATTTAGCGGACTAACCACGAGAAGGTCTGTGTCTTTTTTAACAGACAAGGGCTTCTTTCCCTCTTTATCGTGCACTTCTGACAGTGTTTTTTAAGACTTTCACGAGGGATGGATTCTTAATTAAGACTTGAAAATGAGGGCAATAAATACATTTTATTGGTTAATACCTTTTTCTTTATTAGAAGGATAACAGACTGCTGGTTAACTGGTCATGAAATATTAATTTAAAAAAATATATATGATGGAAGAAATCTCAGTTGGTGCTAATGTATGTTTTCACTGGGCTTTCTTTCTGTATAAAATTAAAGGCATATGGATCCAGCCATGTCACCCATAGGGAAACACCAGCTGGTCTCATGGCTCTTATACTAGGGGCTCGTCCAGTGACAGCAAGCTATGGAGTCTTCTCTGCACCTACATTTCATCTTCATCTGCACAAAAGCATGCACAGGGAAAAGCGTCCATGGCAGATCTGCCTCTGCCTGCAGGACCAGAAAGTTCTATCACAGCAGCGCATATGAACACAGCAACTCTGACTGGAATGCTTCTGTCCCCATCAGACAATGAGAGACAGCCAGGAGAACTCTGGCTGCCCCAGGCACCTATCTTCTGAGGAGACCCTTCCATAACTTCCGATTAAATATACCACATTCCTCCCAGATTCTACTCACTCCCATACACCTAGCCTGCTCCCCTCAACTGGCTAGAGGATGATTTAAAACTGAAATTTAAGAGAAAAAGCAGATGTTTTAGGATGGCACAGGTAATTAATCATCAAATACTACTTGAGGTATTAAAAATGGAGTTGAGAAGGTGCCTTAGGCAACTCTAACATACTGGTCTCATTTTGCTGGAAGAGACCCCAAGAGATAGAGACAGGAAAATGCCGTCAACTCTCAACTGCAGGGAACAGCAGAAGTGTGTATGTGGTAGCTACCCTCAGAGGAGGAAGGACTTCCTCCAGGTCTCAGCAGCAATCTCCATGGCAACTAGTCATTCTCAAACTCTATGTGCATTTGAGTCACACAGGGCTGGCTTCCTACCACGTGGTTTCTGATTCTGCAGGTCCAGACTGGAGCCAATGCTGGTGTCCTCAGCCCTCACTGGAAGTGACAAGGGTCCTCTTCTCTCCTGAAGCTCTGAACCGAGCTGGTGAAAAAGCAGCAGAAGCGTCACTGAGCCTATAGGGTGTTTTTTTGTTTTGTTTTGTTTTGTTTTAATGCAAAAAGATGATTTATTCTAGCTAGGAGATTCTTGATGAATTTTTAACATTTCGGTCATTGCAATATCATTTTTACACAATAAATAGAAATAAAAATAACTTACTAAAAAATTTAGACAACTTTTGAAATAATTGCTAATCTCACAGTGCTGCTTTCCTTTCCAGAATCTTCTTTACTTTCAAACTTGGGAGTTTTATTTTTTCCCTGATTAACAATTTATTTCCTTTTTAAAGTTATCCCACAATAAAATTGGGTTTTTTTCTTCTGCTGCACAGATCTATGAATTTTAACACATGTATAGATTTGTGTCACCACAACCACCACAATTTGAGTGTGGAACAGTTCCATTACCCTCATAGGATTTGGGTTTCCAAATTTTTATAGCTTTCTCTCTTTTCCCCCTTTCCCTAGTTCCTTTCTTTGCTTCCACATTTGCAGACAACATTGTTTTATAAATGAATCTAAGTATCATTTTGAGAAATTTTCCAGAAAATTCAGATTCTCCTTGAAGAAACAGGAGACACCAAAGGGTTTCAACTCCAAGGTTCAGAAACACTGTGGCAAAATAATCAGGGTCACTGAGTCCAGGTTAGGAATAAACACATCCTCCTGGTTTGAGCTCCGAGACAGGGACAAGTTTGTTCAGGTCCAAGTGTCTTGCCCAGGGACCCTCTGAGGATGGCAGATTCTGTACAAGAGTCTCTTTATTGTATTGCCACAGTTAAACCCAGAAGACAAAACAGGCTGTCTCACAGCTAGCGGTGACCTGTAAACTCTAATCCTCAAGGCTGCGGGGCACAGTACCCCACTGCATGGGGACTGCATCAGAGAGCCCCAAAATAGGTCACTGGTAGAAATGAGTTAGGTAATTTCTTCTGTTTCAGCTTTTAGGGCAATGGAAACTGTTGAATCTATACCCCAAAAAAGTTTCAAATCATGGAAAAGCTCTCAGATTCTTCAATTATTCATATTAACAACTGCTAGTAAAAGAATAAACCTTCTGGAGATGACAGAAATGCTTTAATTCGGGTGTTACTTCCAGCCCCTGTATATATTTAACTCCGTTCACACCACATAGCTAAAGGTTTCCCGATACTGCCTTTGATTTACGGAAGGAAAAAAAGATGATATTGCTGAAAAGACCCATTACTCCTGTGCCTCCTCATGTGGTTCAATGTTAAGTACTGTACAAAACCGAATCCTTGGTGGAATGCAATTCTGTAATTCAATCGAGAGATCTTGCTAACATCCCAGTCTGCAAGAACATAGCTTAAGGGTTTAGGTTTAGCAGGAAACCTTGCAAACCAGAGACGGAATTACAGCCTGCCTTTTCAATCGAGGGATGAGTGAGGGTTGTCGGCAATGTAATATTAAACAATTATTAAGATTTTTAAAAGAATGTGAAAAAATTACAAAGAATGTCTCAAGGAAGGTAAAGGACAAAGAAAAGACAAGACACCAGATGGACAAAATATTAATCATTGTTGAAGCTGGATGATTAGTAAATGGGGACTGACTATACTATTCTCTCTACTTCTGTGTACATTTTAAAATGTCCATAATAAAAAGTGTTAAAAAAAAAAGACATCACCAAAAGCACTGTGATTGAAAAATAAGACTTCTTGAAACTCAGGAAATTTGTAGGTGTTTCTCACTTTATGTATTAAATATTAATATAAATAAATATTATGTGATAACTTCTGCAAGATTATAGATCAGTTAATCAGTATAAATGGAAACTGACTGTAAATGCTGGGGTGAGACACTTTGCCAGTGCACTAAGAGAGCTCTCTTATTTGATGAAGGCTATAGCGTGGTGTCATTCATGTATTATCCATACACACATGTACACACAATATTATACATATATACACACATAGGCTTATATGTATAATATATATGTACAATATATACATATATAATATATGTACACATAAGCTTATATATATTACATACATTATAATATGTAATATGTGTGTATATATGTATAATATGTGTTTATATGTATAATATATATACATAATCTATCACATATAATATATCCATATACACACATAGACATATATATGTGTGTATATATTCAAACTTCCAATGGAAAAGGAGGGTGCTGGGAGCACTGATTATTTTCATCACAAAAGGGTCATTGTCACATTCTTTTAAACATCAGTGCATACCAAAATATAAATCAAGAATTTCTATTTACCTAACAATCTGTTTCTGAGCTCTAGCTACAATGATAATCATCTGGGGAGTATTTGAAAATCATTTACTCTCAGGCCCTACTCCAGACCAGTCCACAAATGATGTTAAAATACATCCAGCCCAAATGCCCATCATCAGATGAGTGGATACGGAAAATGTGGTACATCTACACAATGGAATACTACTCAGCTATAAAAACGAATGAAATACTGCCATTTGCAACAACATGGATGGACCTTGAGAGAATTATATTAAGTGAAACAAGTCAGGCACAGAAAGAGAAATACCACATGTTCTCACTTATTGGTGGGAGCTAAAAATTAATATATAAATTCACACACACATACACACACACACACACACACACAAAAAAAAAAAAAAACCGGGGGGGGGGAAGAAGATATAACAACCACAATTATTTGAAGTTGATACGACAAGCAAACAGAAAGGACATTGTTGGGGGGGAGGGGGGCAGAGAGAAGGGAGGGAGGTCTTGGTGATGGGGAGCAATAATCAGCTACAATGTATATCGACAAAATAAAATTTTTTTAAATAAATAAATAAATAAATAAATAATAAAAAGAATAAAATAAATAAATAAATAAAAAATTTAAAAAAAAAAAATTTTTTAAATACATCCAGGATTGAGGGCTGCTGCTCTCAGGAACATAGCTAAGGCTTCAAGTGAGGGGACTTCTTCAGAACTTGTCAGGATAACCCATGAAGACACCGTAGTGTTTGGATAACCTCAAACATCTATGCTAAGTAGGGAGGTGTCTGCTGTGGAGAATTAAATTATAATGGAAGTCACCGTGTGCTCAGTGTTAAACCAAATGATCTATATGAAACTGGAAGGAAGAAAAAAAAAGCCTGAGTTCCTCCCCAAAACCCTTGACTGGTGGACCCTAGGCTAGATCTTTAAACTTAAAATAAATTTACTTTATCTAAATGCATAATTAAACGAATAATTAAATTATAATTTTGATAAAATAAGTTGTGTTTGCTACAAGTTATACAGACAAAATAGCTACAATGGTCATTGTCACTATGCAAGGGTCTGCTGCTCCCTTCCTGTGCTCTCGATTTGGGAACCCTTAAAACTGATGTTAGTGAGGCAACGAGGTTAAACCTAAAGGTCCTCTAGGGGAGGGGACAGCCCTTCGCCTGACATTCTCCCCTCTTCCTGGCAAGTGATAGTCTTTAACAATACGGACACAAGTTAAAGCCAGACTTATATCTCATTGGAATCTTGTTACCACTAGAATTAAGTATTTGGTGTGGATAGGACCCTCCATCAGGGCCCACGGAGCCCCAGTGACCCCAGACATCTAACAAGAGGCCCACCCTCAGCCATTCCAATTCTGCCTTCTGATAGCTTTTCAGCATTAAGCCCTTTTGCTTATGATGTCTGCAGCGTATGTTCATGTTTCTGCTTTAACTTTTTAAAAAATGTATTTTTCTTTGTCACAGAGTTTTTCACTTAAATGCAGACTCCCAGCACTTGAAGGTCTGAATTATTCTCTCACCTGTGGGTCATGTCCTAAATCTCAAGCTCAGCCATCAGTGTCAATAACTACCACAAACCTCTCTGCTTTCTTCCCAATCCAAGATTGAGTCTGATACACCATTTACATTCATCCTGATGGGATTAAAAGCTTAAAATGTTTACAAAAACTAAAATGCATCTTTCTTTCCTTTTATAGATTCTATTTTGCATTATACAATTTTTCCTTCTGTTTAGAAAAAAAAAAATCAGTGTATAGCCAGCTAACATCATCCCTAAGTCAGCTGCCAGGAAAGAAGTATCAGAGTAACTGGACATACCCAGAACTGAAGCCCCAAGCTTGAAAATAAAAAGGCTCGAAATCCTGCTTCCTCCGCTTACTGACATCTGGGCCAGCCTGCCCACTTCTATAAAATGAAGGAGAGACACCTGCTGCATCTAAAAAATGGATTGATGGGGGAATCAAATGAGATTAACACCCAGTACACTCTCGCTTATATGACTCACTAGATACTAGCATAGGGGCATGGAAATGTGAAGAAATGTGACGAGAAGTTTGTCTCCCCAAATTGATAGCAGCCTGGAGATAGAGGACCAAATTGGGATGTGTGAAATAGAACCTTCAAATCTTACTCAATGCACCTGTACATTACCTGAACCACTTATAAGACTGCAATATTGAGTCCTTTTTAAAAGGACAGTTTGCCCTCCTCTCGTTATCAGATAGTAACCCCAACAACTCATTAACAATGCTGCCAAAAAAAATGAAACAAGCCGGCAAAAAGCGTTCTGCACTGTGTTGGGTGGGTTGATGGTGGGTCAGTGATGCAGTAGGGACCTGATAGTAAAGCATGCAGAAGGAGGGAACTAATGCCCCAATAAAAAGGCCTGCAGCAGACCACTCTACAACACTGGAAAATTGGCTCGTGGTTAACTGAGCACGCTGGACTTCTACCACATCTTCTCAGTCACAGGGACGTACTTCATGTGGCCAACACCACCAAGAAACTACCCACAGCTTCTCCTAACTCTCTTCCAGATGGGTTTGATGGGATTTGCTTAACTGGTTGGTTTGGTTTGTCTAGTCTCAGATAGGAGAGTCTTTTTCTCTGTGCCCAGCATCAATTCTTATTTGGATGATGGGGGTGGGGGGCCATGTTCGTCATACATTTCTTGCTTTCTCTGCTCAAGGCTGTCTGTTCTTGAACTAACAGCTTCACCTGTGATGCAATATCAGAAGGGAAGACAAGCCACCCTGGCTTTGGACTAGGCTGGCTGCAGCTGCAAACAAATCAAAGGACAGTATCAGCTCACCTTTACCCCATTAATGCTTCTGAGTGTCCTTTCTTCCCTCAGAAAGGGGATGCCCCAAGTGCAGAAATGATAATGCATGCATAGCACCATCGCAGCTGAATTCAAAACGCCACTGCTGGAACATTTCCTTATCTAGTGATTTATTTGATCCTTACTAATACAATTTATTCGATCCTGTTCTATAGGTAAAATGTGAATTATTATTCATATTTTATATATATGCCCGATCCGAGGCTCCTAGAGACTATGGCTTCCTCTCTCTCTCCTGCTACCTGTCAGATACAGACATGTTCTGATTCCTAATCGAGCTCCAGATCACGCTTGCCCTCCACGGTCACTATTGAGCACATACATGTACTGAGCAGAGCACGAAACTGGATCCTATGGAGGAGACAAGAAGGTGAGGCCCCTGTCCTGAAACAGCTTAAAATCTAATTGGGAGAATAAGACTTTCACAAAATGAAAAAGTAACTATGAGACCAGGAACAAATGTTAGAAAATTGATAACGAACGTCAGTTCAGGCAATGAAAGCTACAGGACCTGAGGATTCAAAATGAATAAAAAGGAAAAAAATTTTTTCAACAAGTACTTCTTTCACAAATATTCATGGAGCACCTGCTACGTGTCAGGCACTTTTCTCTGAGATTGAAGACCTTGTACTTTTCTTATGCAGCCTCTCAGCATTTGGAGACTCTGGGTGGGAAAGATACTGAAGAATAGCCCCCGATGACTTTTCAGGCCCCGGGGAGTGCATTGTCGACGGGAATTTCCTTCCACGAAAAGTGGATGATGCTGGGGTGGGACCCAGGGCGTCATGCTAAATTACACGTTTGCAGATGGCTATCTCTTGCCCTTCTCTCATGCCCCTGTCTTGTCAAGCAATCCATCCCTTGATCAAACCACTGACAAAACATTCATGGGACCACGATTAGGTTTTAAAATTTACCTAATGTACCGTGAAATGTGTGGTGTTGTCTCCAGCAATCAAAGAGGTCGTGCTGACCTGTGCTGCTTTGTAGCTGAGTTGATCTGTCAGGCTCTAGAGCCATATTCTGGTTTTGATCCTCTCAAGTCACCGGGAGGGAAAGAAATCGTCTCTGTGCAACTCCTTCTGGCTCGTCTGTCCACTCCCATTCTCCCCACCCCCCACCACATATCTTTTATTTTTCTGCTTTGCTGGGGCAGTTTCTCCTACATCCCAGTCCAAGCCCACTCCTCACCAGCATAGCGGAGGAGGCAATCCCAGAAAGGATTTGGGGGTGTTATTTTTTAAGAGGAATTGTATTTATTTTAGTAAGACATGTTTTATTTTATTTTTTGCCAAATTGAATGACAATACTTCCTGCAGAGAAAGTGGCATGCTTAACACTGGGTCCTGAGCTGACCCTAAGTGTTTTTAACTTTAACTAAATTAAGCTGTATCAAACTAATTAATTAAATTCAGCAATGGCCATGTGCCTAGTGGGTGTCAGGAACTGCATACAAAAAAGTAATTGGTTTCATTGATTACATGATAGGTTTTCAAGGAAGTTATTGTTTGATCCATCTAAATAGATCACTAAGATTAAAAGACATTGAGAGACTTGCCTCAGATGTCCTACCCCTGAGTTACACTTACATCTCTCCACCCCCACATAGACCCTCTGTTCTGTCAGGCTGGTCTCCTCACCAAGTCGCTCCTTTTACACTGCCTGTGACCTCTCAATCCTGTGGTCCATCACCCTGGTTTGAAATGTTCTCACAAATGCTTACCCACACCCATTTACCTTTTATAGCCAAGTCAGTTCCTAAATCCTAGTGAAGGATTTTCTTGACCGCTCCAGTCCTCAAAGTTCTGCCTCCCTCTGAACCCTCTTCTACAATCACGGGTATAATCTGTACCATTTCTTCAAAGGATTGCACAGGCAGACTCCGATGACTAGTGCCCCATGCTATATTTTGTACCTTGCACAGCATCGTGCACATACCAGGTACTCAATAAATACTTGACCCACATGACTGATTATTTGTAAATCCCCTGTATTATAAGAATTTTAGAAAGAGAAATGTTTATTTTTAATATATCTGGTTTTATATTCTTCTGTTGGAAGGTAGTAAATGAATCTACCTCCTTTTTACATCCTATCTTCTGTCACACTTTCCAAAAAAAGTCCCAATTCTACATTATACTCTTTTCTTTTTTTCTGTGCCTCTTTTTATCCCATCCATAAAAATTTAACCATTTTCATTTCTTGGACCAAATGCAAAACCTAAAGTTGGTGATTTCCATCAAGTATAGGGAGTTCTTACTAACCAAATCAGGAATTCTCTGTTCCAGGAACAAAAGCCGGTGAACGTCTTAAAACCCACCACACTGATCTGCAACTTCTTACACTCAGGCTTATCTCAGCTACAGTCAGAACTGAGTTGTTTTTATTCCCTTAGAAACCATCTGGCGGACACCCTTCAGATCCAACGATGTGCACGCAGGGTTAGGTCAAGCAGGACCAGGAAGATTTCCGCACGCCACTCTTTGTGTAGCATAACTACACGTGATTTTGAAGATCTTAACTCACCTCTCCTCCCTGCCCCCCAGAACTAATCTATATGCTAATTTGCACTTGATAATGCCGCCCCACAATATGGTAATTGCTGTCATGTTTTCCAGGGAGGGAAAAAAAAGTAGAAATGAGCCGTGGCTTACATCGCTGAAGCCTGTGCATTCATGAGAGCTAGCTATAGAGCCTGAGCCCACGCCCAGTGGTTTGCCACCCTGAGGTCAGAATGAATTCATTCTGGAGAAACTAGAAATGTTCTCCTAGGCGACACTGTTGTTTCCCTAGAGGCGGGGAGCTGCAGGCTATCATTGGTGAGTTACATATGGCTGCATTCCCCCACCTGCCAGGGCCTCTAGGTTTATAGAAACTCAAACCATCGATTTAACCATGTATCCCTTTAAGGAGGGCCAAGACTTCCAGGCCTTCTGGCTTCTCCATGTCACCTTTATCTGCACAAGGGTCCTTCTCTTCTTGCCTAGTTCCCTACATGTGCTCTCCAATGCTATTAAGATATCAGATGCAGGAATGACAACAAGAGAGTCCTAATTAAACAGCAGCAGCGTGTGCCCTCGAAGGAACAGCCTGAACCCAAATAAGAGGAACTTGGGACTGGGAAGAGGGAAAAAAAGACAATGGGGGCTTGGAAACCAGCTGAGTTTAAAGCAATGGGTTTGTTGTGTGTATTTAAAGGGCCTGACGACACAAAGGGCTCCCAAGGATGTCAGGCTAGGGACCAAGCTCTGGATTCATCAAGACAGAATAGGTAATAGTCACTGAGTCTTGTGACCAGAATCCACTTGTAATTGGCCTCAGAGCTCACTTATGGCAATCAGGGAAGTAATATGCTTCTGAATAATTATGAATAATTAGGCACATTTATGAATAATTACACTGATAATAACTATCTAACTCATTCCATTTTAAAATTGTAATTCAGTCATTATGGATTGGGTAGTCATTCCCTTCATCCTGCTCTCTGCATATTCATGGCCTGATCCGTCTGCCAATCTTGGAATGACTGGAGTTCTTCTCCAGGCCAGCACTGGACTCACCTTGTGGACAAAGGAAAACCTGGTCTTCGGGGTTGGGGTTTTTATCCCCTTGTCTGATTTGAGAGGACTCTGGATAGTAAAGAGAGGCAGAAAGGATATAAGGAAATAGTTTCTCAAAACATTAGAGCTTCACTATCTTGTGGCTCATTTATCAATGAACAAATGGCAAGCAATGTCCAAGGGCTCGCTGCTGTTTTCAAGACTGAGGGTAAAAAGAAGCCGTTGCTTCCACCTGCCTTTGCAAAAATTACCAGAAGATTGTACAAGGACTCTATTTTTATAGTGTCTTCTGATTGATTCTAGGCTATCTAAAAAATCACAAATCCCAATTTGAAAATGGAGTCTTAAAACCATGTGTCCTCAGGCTTTGAACAAAATGAGTCCTTTCCTTACTGCGGCACCCTTTCCCCCCCATGTCTTCCTTGCCTTTCTCTGTCTCTCTTTTTTTTCCTGCAGTTCTCTTTCTCTCTCTCCATCTCCCTTCTTCCTGACCCCTCCTTTGCCTAATGCTCTCTCACTTTTATGTCTCTTTCTGTTCTAATCCCAACAATGGCAATCATAAAAGTAAGCTTATATTTTTCTGATTCCAAAAGTAATATCTGTTAACTCAGAAATTTGGAAACTATCAGGGGGAGAAATGAAAAGAGAATTTAAAAAATCAATAATCTCAGCACCTGAAAAAACCAATATTAACTTAATACATGTATTTTAAAGTGTTCTTTTCTATACATAGTTCATACAACTGTGATTATATTACAAAAGCAATTTTGCATCCTGACGTTTCCCTTAACATTACAGAATAAGCATGTTTCTGTATTATTAAAAACTCATGGTTGATGGCCAAATGATAAAATATGAAAGTATAGGCAATAATCACTTTCCAAAATTTTGGGTGCTCTGTGTTTCCCATTTTTGCTATTTGGGGCAGTCTTCTTTTGTTCTTATGTTTCATTGCATTCATTCCGTGTTCCCTTTTCTTCCTCTTAAATTAAGACCTGCCATGGGCATAAGGAAGGAAGCTGCTCCAAAATGGAGATGGAGATAATGTAACCAGCTGAGTGGACAGGAAGGCTTACCATGCACAATATTTGGGGGTACCAGCAACGTTAATACCCAGTAATTTAACAATAAACAAAATCTTTAATGCAGAATTAATCATAACATGGTTCCATCTTTGACTCAACCCAAGGGGGCTCAGTAAATGACAGACATTATGAAGCATCCTTTCCTGAGACTTGCTTACAAAAAAATGGAGATGCGATGTCATCCTAGTGAGCTTCTGGAATAGGAGTTTCCAAATGATTACCAATGCATCATATGCATCGGAATTGCCCAGAGAGATTTTTAAAAATACATCTTCCAGGAACCCACCAACTGATATTTTATTTAGTAGAACAGGAGTGAGGATGAGGCTGGAAAGGGAAATAGGCCCCAGGTTATGAAGCACTGAGTGTGCCATGCTGAGGATCCTGGACTTTTCTGAGAGGCGACATGGTCTACGAGCAGACGAGTGACATGGTCAGAGGGACATGTGAGAAAGATGGCTCCCATGCAAGTGACTAGAATAAATGGAGTGATCCTGAGACCGGGCACAATGTGGTGGAAAGAGATGGAAAGACGTACATGGATTAATTAGGCTATTGTGGGAACCCAGAAGTCTAGTCAACAAGTGATGAGAACACAAAGTGAGGCCATAGATTGGTATGAAAGCTATCATATGTGGATATTAAATGTGAGAACTAAAAGTCAAAGCTAGGATGACCCCCAGTACCTGCTTGGATAAAAATGTAGGGGAGCAGGAGTTGGACTCTATGTGGTCAGGTGGAAGGAGGAGGGAAGATAAGTGGTCAAGGCCATGGTGAATTCACTCAGAAACAGTGAGTTATGCAAAAAGAGAAAAAATAATCCTTAAAAAATCCCTTTCTGAAATTATCATTTGGGCTTTTTAATAATTAAAATAATGGTTTTGCTTTCTCCCCCCATGAGTATTTCTCTATGATGTGTACCACAGCACCTCAGAGAATGTGCAGCCTTTTTAGGGTGTGGGCCTTTCACGGGGAGCCCAGCAAAGAGAAGCCCTCATGGTGCAGACACTTTCTGTCACCTGCTCACTCTATGATCTGGGGAGGGGTAATCAAATAAACCTGTGCTTTGTTTCCCCATTAACTGGGGACCGAAAAAGCCACACATCTAATTCAATCGTACGCTGGTTAAAGATCGCTGCAAGTTCTGGCCCTGGCGTGTTTGGACATCTGTAGTCCTTGCACTCAACATAGATACATCTGATGCCATAGTCTCCATGATCCAGCAGGCGCCCCTGCAGACTTTGAGAAGACCTGACATGCAGAGGAAGAATTTACCACCAAATCCCAGGAACAAAGCTCAAAGATCACTCCTTGGGATATATTCATCTGAGAATTGCAAGAATCGAATGTTATACTTAGACTGAGTGGGCAGACTAACTTTCAAAAAAAATAGTCAACCAGTTCTTTGGTTTGGAGTTTGTTTTTGTTTTTGTTTGGGCATTTTATCTCTAAGGCATTGGGCCAGTGTCCTATTTTGAAAAAAAAAAAAAAAAAGAAAGAAAGAAACCACCCAATATTTCAAAGGACAAATAACAAGAGGAAGATTGGGGGGAATTTCTGAGTTCATTTCACTATATCACAATTCCAGCATTTTTCCTAGGTGGAATAGATAGAAGAGACTGAAAAATATGTCTTGATATTACACAGCCTTCAAAAATCATGGTTAAAAAGATTGTTTAACAGCACAGGAAAATGCTTAGCAAAAAAAAAAAGCAAGCTACAAAAGTTGATATTTACTATGATTACGACAATAATTTTAAAGTACAGCGAAAAAGAATGGGAAGAAATATGAACAATGATCATTCTACATTCATGATAATACATTTTCCCTTCGTCTATTTTATAATTTGTTTATAACATGAGCATATAAGAAAAAAATTGTGCTCTGGTCAGATAAGGACAAGAAGAGGGGGAAAACCCCAGAAAGGTCAAGGGTCTTGCCTGGGGTCATACTGTAAATCAGTTGAAAGAGCTAAAAGTAGAGCAACAATTAGTGACAGGCATCTCTCTCTCCCTTGATCTTGCAATGAGAAAATGCAGCCTCAGCAGGTCAGGATCAGTTTTCCTAACTCAGCTATCCACTGTGATAGAAGACCCCTGTTTGGAAAAGCAGCAATGTGGCAGTAACCCCAGAGACGTTCCCTGCAGCACATGAGGGTCCAGCCATGGGATCCGAGTCCTTTCTCCCTCAGCAAAGGGGACGGCACCCACCACGTGAGCTGCCTCTGAACACCACCGGTGTCTTCAGAAGAGCCTGAGTTAGGGTCTCAGCGAGCCCCTCCTCCCTTTTCTCCTGACATCTCCCCCAGCTCTGAGGCTGCTACCGTCTTCGTGCTCTCATTGTTACGAGGTATTTGGGTAATGATTCTGCTGCCAGATCAATCCCAATGATTGATGAAGGGGGTACTTTGAAATTCTGAGATGTGAGGGGCTGGAGGGGAGAGGGAAGGAGAGGATGATGGGCAAAAGATGAGAACGACATGTGCTCCTGAAGCACTGGGGACATTAGAACGAGCCAGGGCTGGCAAGTGCATCACTGAGGTAATGAGATAAACACTTCATCTCTGAGCATATATGTGCTTTTTACCTAACGATCTCAAGTGCCCATAAGAGAAAAAAGACTCAGAATAAATCCTATGAGCAGCCCCTAAATGGGAATCCCTTAGGAATAGGATCTGAATTGTAAATGCCTGTTGGAATTATACACATCAAATTACAATAAACGGAATGATGTTTTAAGCAGCTCGGTACTTAAAGGGTACCATGTGGAGTCCTGAGGATTTTCTTCCACTTTAAGATTTCTCTCTGTGCCAGCCAGCTCGAGCTTTGCATATCTCTGGCTCACTTAGATACTTCCGGTTGTGGATTCTGAAGTAGAGCAAAGAAGAGAGGTTTTCAATCTGAAAAACTGCTTGGGTGACGAACTCACTCGTAAAAAGCCACGTCCTCCTGTTGCCCAAGCTTGGTTCTTCTTATGCCTGGTGCATTTGCCATCAAGGATAATGCTTGGGAGATTGAAGACACAAACAATAGCCAAACCATATAAAAAACAGAATTCCAACCCACAATCTGCAGCAACCAGCCTCTTGTCTATTGTAACAACCCAGGAATTCAGCTAACTATCTACAAGTCAGACTTGTAGGAAATCAGACCATTACCTCTAGCAATCAGTCCAGGAAGCCAAACAATAACTCCTATAACAATTGGCCCAAAATGTCCAGGACTTTTATTAAGCAACATATTTTCTAATTTTTGTCCCTACTTCCAAGGCAGGACCAAGCAGAGAAAGCCAGATATTCACTCCAGACCAAGCACATGGGATGCCCCGTGTGTTCATTCATTCAGGCGGCTACAACAAAATGACTTAGGCTGGGTAATTTATAAACAACAGAAATTTCTCTCTCACAGTTATGGAGGCTGAGAAGTCCAAGATCAAGGCACTGGCTGATCTGGTGTCTGGTGAGAGCTTGCCCTCAGCTGCAAAGATGGCTCCTTGTTGCTGCATCCTCAGATGGCAGAAGGAAGACGGGCAAAGCACTGATCCCTCATGACTCAATCACCTCCTAGAGGGCCCACTTCTTAATACTTTACATTGGCAATTAAGTTTCAACACAAAAATTTAGGAGGACACATTTAGACCACAGCACCCCACTTCTGGCTAGCCACCTCCAGCTGTCCCATGTCAACAGACTCCAATCAGCACACGCCTGTGGCCTTCCTTTTATTTCACTAACTATAAAGCTTCCCCACTCCTCTGCCTGCCCGTAAGTCTCTGCCAACACAGGAGTGACAGGGCTGACTCCCTTGCAACAGTAACTTCTGAATAAATACCCATTGCCTCTTCTCATTTGGTTGGTTTTCACTTATTTCCACATGCCCGAGACTTATACTTCCAGATAGTTTTAATTATAAAAAGACAATCAAATCACTCTTTGAGAAGTCCAAGGACATACTGAAAGCTTGATCTTTAACTCCAGTGGCTTGGGTTCACATATGCCCTCTGATGACCACCTTAGTCACTTCAGAGTTTTCCTTCTGCAGTTTTCACTTGGTCCATTGCCTGGGCCTCAGAAAAATGTACACGTGGGAGACACTCTCAGGTGGCAGCCTTATAACATTTCCTTGATTATTAATTAAAATGGGCCAGGTCTGGCTCAACTAACACTATAAAATGATCAGTTTCTTACCTATAGGTTAGCTCTGATCTTTTCGCTCAATATCATAATCCTTTATCATCCTCATCAAGCACATTAAAGAGCATTCTGGTATAGAGAATAATACTGATCTTACAGGTTGTGATTTTTAGAGGCACTAGGAAGGCTACTTTGAGCCCTAGATTATCTCCTCCACTGGCTTGTCATCATGCCTGAATCGTCTTCATTAGAGAGGAATTTCTCTGGGTAAAGCATTCCTCAGGGTCTATACAGTCAGTAGCCTGGCTGTCCATCAGATTCACGTGGAAAGTTTTAATAAATGATAGCTCCCTACACCAGACCTATATACTCTCTCAGGGTGTGGTCTAAGAAACTCTTTTTTGTTTAAGCTAATTAACATATGCATTACTCACATACTTATCATTCATTTATCTGTCATGAGAACACTTAAAGTCTACTGTCTTAACAATTTTCAAGCATACAATATATTTTTTTTAACTACAGTCACCAGGATATACAATAGATCTCTTGAACTTATTCCTCCTAACTAAAATTTTGTGTCCTTTGACCAACATCTCTCAGATCCCACCCCCTACTCCCACCCCAGCCCCTGGTAACCCCCATTCTACTCTCTACATCTATAAGTTCACCTTTTTAGATTCCACATTTAAATAAGATCATGCAGTCTTTGTCTTTCTGTCTCTGGCTTATTTAACTTAACATGATGTCCTCCAGGTTCATCCATGTTGCCACAAATGACAGGATTTTCTTCTTTGTTAAGGCTTAATAATATTTCATTGTGTATATGCACCACATTTCCTTTACCTGTTCATCCATTGATGGATGCTTAGGTTAACTAAACTCCCAGAGTGATTACAATGTGCAAACAGCTTTGGGAACTAAACTTGCCCTGCTTCCAAGGCATGAAGAATATATTATTTGTCTTAGGATTCCCTGTGCCTACCTAATGCACTGGGAACACAGTAGTTTCTTAATAAATGTTTTTCACCTAACTGAGAGAAGAAATAAATACATCAATCAATAATATTTTCCTATGATGTAGCTTTATTCAATTGCTTTCCTATGCAATAGAGGGAGCAGGGAGCAGCACGAGTGCCCTGGGAGGCAAGGAGAAAATGGAAAGAAGAGCAGACAGAAAAGGGAGAGTAGAAAGAGCCAAAGACCAACAGTGCCTACATAACTTTTCCAGAGTTTCAATAGCCATGATGGTGACCATCTAAAATTATAAGTGTATTTTAAGACTAGAAATACAGGACTGATCATTTTTATGTCTTCAGAGACAATGAATAAGTATAGTCTTGTCTACATACGTTTTCAAGCATAATGGTCATAGACAGTCTAGTCCCAGGCACAATTGGGTTTCCCCAGAAGTTGACTTTGAGAGCAAGTAATTTATTTGGAAATTAATCCCAGGAAATAATGGGGCAAGAGGGAAGGGGGTAAAAGGAGGAGAGAAGTGAGAGCAAGGAAAGAAGGAAGACAATAAAGGGTGTTCAGTGAAGCATGTTACCACTGGGGTGACTGAGGCTCAGTCCCACTGAGAAATACTGCAAGACAGTGGACAGCCAATGATTCTCAATGTGCCGTCTCCAGACCAGCAGCATCAGCAGCGCCTTTTGTGATGGTTAAGTTTGTCTGTCAATTTGACTGAGCCATGGGGTGCCCAGATGTTTGGTTAAACATTATTTCTGGATGTTTCTGTGAGGCCGTGTCTGGATGAGATTAGCATTTGAATCAGTAGACTGAGTAAAGCAGATGGCCCTCCCCTGTGTGGTGAGCCTCATCCAATCCATTGCAGTCCTAAATAGAATAAAAGGCTGAGTAGGAAAGCATTCTTTCTCTCTGCCTAACTGTTTTCAAGCTGGGACAGCATTCCTCCCCTTCCTTCAGACTCAGACTCAAGCTGGAACTTACACCATCAGCTTTGCTGGTTCTCAGACCTTCAGACTCAGACTAAAACTGTACCATTATCTCTCCTGAGTCTCCAGCTTGCCAGCTGCAGTTCTTGGGACTTCCCATACTCCATAATCATGTAAAACAATTCCTTATAGTTCTCCTCTCAATAGAGAATAGATAGATAGACAATCTTTTATTGGTTGTGTTGCTCTGGAGAACTCAGACTAATATGCTGAGAACTTGTTCAAAAAGCAAATGCTCAGGCTCTACCTCAGACCTATTGATTCAGGAATTTTAAGGGATGGGCTTTAATAGCCATGAGGTACTTCTGGAGCATGCTAAAGTTTGAGAACCACGGGTATGAGACATGTCTCAGAGCTGAGGGTTGCTCCTGGAGCTTAACACCCTGGCACACTCAGCCTGCCCAATGCATGGGCTGGGAGCAAGCCCTCAGTTATGCAGAAGGAAGCCTTGGGGCAGTGAGCACTGAAAGGCATAGGCATGACACCAACAGTGTCTACCGTGGCACCATTGTACACAACTGTCCTTGGACCTCTTCCACTGATGATTGGGACTGTCTTCTCTCCCACACTTGCTCCTTTCCTCAGTTGTCTGAGTTTGGTTCTGACATAAAATAAAAAATAGAAGTCAGTGGTCATCATCAGGACGTTCCAATTGTGTGCAGTTTGTCTTAAGCATATGAGAAAGCACGTCCCCAATCTTTCTGAAGTTAGGTGTGGCCACGTGACTTGCTTAGGCATATAGACTGTTACTAAAAGTGACAAGTGGCATGTGTCATTCCTGCCTTGGCAATCACTGTTGCCTGTGCTGAGATGAAGTCTCAGACAGTCTGGTCTTAGTGAACACAGGGAGCAGAGCTGCCTCCCCGGGACCGACTGCAAGGACACACAACCTGTGCAGACCCCACGCTCAGAAGGCCCCGCACTTGGTTTAATGCTCTCCTGTCACCGTCTCGAAATTCTTCACTATTTTAATTTTGCTCTGTGCTCCACAAATGACGTAGCCCATCCTGCCACAGCCAAATCATACTAGAAACATAGCATGAACATGATATAAACTTTTGTATGTAAAGACACTGAGATTTAAGCTCATAATTTATCCTAATTTTACTGGTACAAACACTGCCCACCTAATCCCCAATAGCCTATGTGTCAGATGAATGGTGCAGCACACTGTCAATGCCAACTATGTCTCAAAGATCAAGAAATATTACAGATAAGAGAAAATTTAGAAATCAACCAGTTTGACTCTACCGTGTATTATAATTATTATCAATATTTATTAAACATTATTTAGTATTGTTACTTGAAGTCTCCACTCATTATTTAGAATCGAATAGTAATTTCTCTACACTCTGTATCTGTTGGTTTGCCTGATGCTGTAGTCCGTTTTGTGTTGCTATAACAGAAATACCTGAGACTGGGTAATTTATAAAGGAAAGAGGTTTATTTGGCTTACGATTCTGGGACAGCTGCATCTGAAACGGGCCTCAGGCTGCTTCTGCTCATGGTGGAAAAGCGGCAGGCAGCTGGCACGTACAAGCAGATCACAAGGCAAGAGGAAGAGAGAGAGAGAGAGAGAGAAAGAAAGAGAGAGAGAAAGAGAGAGAGAAAGAGAGAGAGAGAGGGTGCCAGAGTCTTTTAAGCAATTAGCTCTCGCAGGAGCTAATAGAGCGAGATCTCACTCATTACTCCCCCCTCACCCAGGGAGAGCATTAATCCATTCATGAGGGATCCACCCCCATGACTCAATCAGTTTCCAATACTGCCACATTGGGGATCAAATTTCCATATGAGTTTTGGAGGGGACAACGCATCCAAACTCTGTCACCTGATGACACACAGAATACAGGAAATTTACAATTATCTAGCCTAGTCAAAAGTTTAATTAACTGACTATTCCAGTAGACCGAGGGTCAATATTTATAACATATAAATGAACAATTTTTAAGAATTAGAGTACATGTATCATTTAAGCTATACTGCTCAAAGTACTTTTCTTTGGTGATTCAAGATAATTCAGAATTTTCCAATGACTTATGGTCATCATTTTTGATCATTTATTTTTGGGATTTCATCATTTTTCTGTGATAGAGATTTCTAGATGAAAAATACTGAATAACAGCTTTTATATAGGAGTAATAGTAATACTGATAATGAACATAACATTAACTGTTATTATGAGCGCTGACTACCTGCCAAGCTCATAACTCATTTTCTCCTCAAAATAACCCAAACAGGCTCTTCTCTGATTCCCTTACACTTGAATGGAGATTTCAAGAGACCAGGAAACCTGTCCAGGTCATGCAGCCATTTAGAGACAGACATAGGAATTTGAACCCTGACCTATCTACCCCCAGGCTCTTTTAATAAAAGCTTGTGAAGCTTTCACAGCAATGTCCAATGCGAAAAGAATAAAAATACAAAAAGAAATATTGTTTGGATTAGCAAGAAAAAAACAATAGCCCATTTTATAAGAGGAAAATCACAAGGCTAAAACTTCATTAAAACTTTTTTTAAAGAAAAAAGTAGCTAAAGGAAAATCAGGTTATAATTGAAAGAATTTTTAAAAAGAGTGTTCTGTAATCTATAAAAGGCCTTAAAAATATAACATTATATAGTCTATTTTAAACTGATAAGGAATATATAACCCTATTTTTTGTTACAAAGTGGTAAACAAAAGAGTAGTAAGCATTCTTGAAGTTTATATTTCTAATGTAATGGTTACATTTTATTTTACTGTTGCTTTTATCTTCTTATCTCCAGAGGCCAATGGAAAAAGATGAATTAAATGTGATAGGATCAGTAGAATTTCAAGTAACATCAAATAAAATGGCTTATGTGTTGTTGCTATTTTCATTGTGTGGCACTTTGCAGACTTTGGTCTCTGCCAGAATGATCAATCTGTCACTTGAATTATTTGACTATTGATTAATCTTCAGGAATGTGTTGACATAAGTCTTACTGTAAAAAGAAAATCAGCTCCCCTGTCTCCTGCCACCAGGATTCTGATTCTCATGTCTTTGCCTTTTTGCATGATTAATGTTGTTCTCAGCCTGAAGAATCAATAAACATTTTCTGAAGCAGAGATATCTACATCCCTAAAGAGGGTTGCCTATTTAGTTTCCAACTCACTCTACAAAACACATTACCCTTTGGAATGGAAGGGTCAGGCTCTGCTGGTTGTGAGAACCAAGACGTTTGTTCCAGTTTGCTTATGCTTTTCAGTGTGAAAAGTGCCACAAATAGCCTCCCTGGTGGCCTGGAAGAATTACTACATTTACACATTCCCAAATGTCCCAAGTTAAACATTGGAAGGATTCAACCCTATAGGACTCTATTTTGAATGCTGACGGCAATGTCTTCTTAAGAGAACAAAACTGGAAGAAAATTCACACACACACACATCATGTAGGATTCTCTGGAATAGACAGCCTCATCCTCAAGTGATTAGAAATCTGCCCTGTTCCAGGAGACATCATTAAATGAGATGGAGAAAAACCACCTTCTCTACTGAGGACACATCATTTGGCTTTTCTGTGTTTTCAGGGGGAAAGAAATGGCCTTGCTGTATATGACCACAGCTGTGTCCAACACACAAGAGCCCACAAAAGAGAATGGAGGTCTCAGAGCAGTAGATGTGGAAGAGACAAGAGAAATTTCTTTAGAATCATCTCTTTTTTCACACCATTGCATGGAATTGTCATCAAGGGTAAAGCTATGACTTCCATACTTTGCAAGGTTAGGGTCCCTTTCCAAGTAATGAATGAAATAATCTGGAAGCAACATGTAAAGAGGAAAAAGGAATTCAACACAAATGGCAAATATTTTCATCTCCCCTCGCCCTCTATCCCTACACACATTCAGTCATACTCCCCCAGTGCCAAGGGGTGTACCAAGGAGGTCCAACCCCTAGTAATATCTGATACAGAAGCACTAGGTCACTCTGTACCGCTCCAGACCCAGGGAGGGATGAGGAGAGTTTGATGACTGAATGCATGGCTGAGCCCTCTATCTAGCAGAAATGGGATTCTTATTGTGATTCTTGTCTCCTGAGTTGGGGCTGATTCACAAAATAAAGCAAGACAGGGGCTAAGTGATCTGATAACCCTGGAAATGACTGCCAACTCATTCAGCCTGAATGAAATCCCCACTGGGACCTTGTCACCATGTTAGATTTGCGTGCAAGAGTTCCAAGAAAAGGCTTTTCCTGTGCACTTAGTGCTGGGTCACCAGCTTACAGAGGAGGATTGGGAAAACTTAATTTTCTTAAAAAGGATGCCATGGCAAGCTCTGGTTTTAGCACAGCAAAGGTTCCAAAGTCAGCCAGTTTCTGGGGCTATTTGTGGCACAAGTCTTCAGAGAGGATTCTCTCTGTGCCTGGAAAGAATAAAAATTAGCAGTCCAACCATGTCATTGAACCAACCTGGGACATTATTTAATATATCTAATTACATGAGAATAATTTCATTAGCACCAGCTTTCATTTGAATTTGCTGCAAGTGGTCAAAAAAAATTATATCTCCTTACTGGAACACATCCATAATGAGATTTTGTGGCTGAAGATTTACTCCATATGACAACTACAAAGTACTGAATTTCAAGCTGAATGAACATACCAAGCAACCAGGCAGTACTTCTTGGAGTCCTAATGATCATTCTTTACAAGGTATTCTCATGAGCACCAAGCAAATGTCAACAATGTCCCATGCACAATTTTACAGAAAGACCCAAATGACAGATCCCTTTGCAGAGGCCAGAGACCACTGGGTTCCAGGTTCCTTACTAACCATCCATCTGTCCCAAGGTGCAGACGAGGGCTGGGATGCAGGAGAGACCTGTGCATCCTCTACTGGTGGCAGTGACCTGGGTTTCTTACTCTGGACAAGCTTCAAATGAAATGTGACCGAGGATGGAAAATAAGGCTTTCCTTTCTTTCTTCCTCCCTTCCTCTCTCCCTTCCCCTCTCCCTTCCCTCTTTCCCCTCCTTCCTCCCTCTCTCTCTCTCTCTTTTTTCTTTCTCTCACTTCTTCTATCCCTCTTTATGTTTGCTCTCAACACCACCAGAAGGTAAACATCCAGTCGTGAATTATACTGCCTAATAATGAAAGCAAGCAATCTGATTTGAATTTTAGCCAGTCCAGTCTCAAGATATTTGGCTAACTGTTATCTATAGGGAATTACATCATCCTGTGACACCTTAAAGACTAACTGATAAATACATCAAAATACAGCTGAGACAGCATCCAATCACTAGCCTAAGAAGTTGGCATTAACATCATTTTTCGTTAACTTTGCATATGACTCAGCCAAGCTGCCATCTCCTTCTTCTGACCCCTTCTATTGCCAGTGTCCCTCTGTGTTTTTTTTTTTTTTTTTTTCTGCACCAACCTGAAGTATGCATCTCTGTAAATTGCCACCAGGTCCCCTAATTACTTAACCGCATCCAGTATCCAGTAGTACTGGAATGCCATTCTACTGGACTCAGCAGGAAGAGGACTGCTGTTACAGATGGAAGCAGCCACCAAAAAAACCTCAGTAATCCTTGCAGCTTTAGAGAACGAACAGGAGCACCAGCCATGCTTCAAAAATGTCAAGAATATGACATGACACAAGCAGTCCCTTTCTCTCCTAACCTCGCTCCAACCCCTCTCTCCAACCAAGAACAGATAATGTTTTATCCAGATTGAGAGAGAAAAAGCATCCCCCAAAAGAAACCCAAAGGGAAAAATGCACTAAATTCAGTCCTTCTTGCCCCATAAGTCTTCTGCCACTGTAAGCATGTTCTTTCCAAGATAATCTCTGGTAGAGCAAAAGAGAGCTTCAGGTGAAAGGTTACCCACATTTATAATGTCAGGCACCGGGCCTGCCAGGTAAAAGGTAAATGGTAATTTTATCATTAGCATGCCTGACCCCTTGCCGCACCATATGTCACAGGAAATGGTAAGAACAGCTCACCTGTCAGGATGCAATGCTTAAAGGTCAGCGCTCACAGAAATCTTCCAGAGCTTGCAACTGAATTGCTGACACCTTTTATTATTGCCTGCTTAAATAAATGATTCGAGGGGCAAGACAAGGAAAGACTGGCTTCATGTTGAGATTTATGTGAAGGATTCTTGGGAGGGTTATTACAAAACTATAAAAAAAAATACTTCTGCTGTGTTTTGGTATTAAGGAGAAAGCGAAGCAAGGAAATTCATGAACATTCCTGGGCTTGAAACATTTTTGGTACTCCTCGAAAACACTGTCAGTTTTTAATGTGATGATGTAAGGCGTTTCCCCTCCTGTTTTGCTTTTTATTCAATGTAGAGATAATTTCTCCATTTTTTTCCCTCCTTTTTATTGGGAGCAAGAGGGCAGACAGTCAGGAAGCATCTCACGGGATCATGTGGACATTTCCCAATTTGAAAAGCTAGAGGGATGAATAGAGATTCGAAAGATTGTTCCACTTAATATTTTTTTATGATTAAAATACAAAGAAAAAAATACCCTGCTTTAAAAGTAAGCACGACAGGGCTGGTCAGTTAGCTCAGTTGGTTAGATCGCAGCCTTATAACCTCAAGGTCACAAGTTCGGATGCCCATACAGGCCAGCCACCAAAAAAAAAAAAAAAGTATAAATAAAAGCAAGCATGACAGTTCTTCAAATGGTTAAACATGGAGTTACCACACGGTCCAGCAATTCCACTTCTAGAACTATACTCAAGAGAATTGAAAGCAGGGATTCAAACCAATGCACATAGCAGCACTAATTACAGTAGGCAAAAGGTGGAAATAACCCATGTCTATCAGTAAATGAATGGATAAACAAATTGTGGTACATACATACAATGGAGCATTATTCAGCCTTAAAAAAGAAGGAAATTCTGGCACAACATGCACGAACCCTGAAAACATTATGCTACACGAAATAAGTCAAACACAAAAGGACAAATACTGGATGATTCCATTGATATTAAATGTCTGGAATAGGGAAAGCTATAGTGATGGAAAATAGATTAGTGGTTGCCGGGGGTGAAGGGGGAGGGGGCACAATTTGGGGGGGTTAAGGCTCAGAGGTGCAGAGTACCTTTTCGGGCTAATGAAAATGTTCTAAAATTGATTGCAGTGATAGGTGCACAATTCTGCGAATATACTAAAAGCCATTAACTTGTGCACTCTAAATGGGTGAATTGTATGTTATGTGACTCATATCCCAATAAAGCTGTTTTTAAACAGTAAACATGATATATTTGGGTGGAAATGCTAATATTACTAATGGGATAAAGGCAGAATTGCCAGATAAAATATTGGTCTTTTTATTTCCTAAATCTCACAAGCCTAGATGACAGAACTCTGGTAAGTGCTGCAAAAATACCTTGAATTATCATTCATACTATGCCTGTTTGATTCATTCTCTCCATGGATAAGAATTTTCTTCTCTGAACTTTAGAATTTCTCTACTTATTGTTATTAGAGAACTGAGAGTCCCTCTGAATTTGGGTCTACATAACAATTGTCAACCCTCATATGCAGATAGATGGATCAAGGCAGTCATGGCTCTCCTTTAGAGCTGCTGAGTTGCTGGCTCTGGTTGGGAGTCTTTGCAAGTGTTCCTGCCAAACCATAACAAGTCAAGCTCCCAGCCTTCTGGAAGTGTTTGGGAAGGTGAGCTATCTTTCACTAGCTCCTTACTGGTCAGGGAGACTGATCATAATGCTTGAAATGGTTCCCCAGCTTGTATTTAAATAAAACATTAACCTCTTTCCAGCTGCTTATCACAGCCGCCCCTCTGTACCCCTCACATTGCCACACTGTTGGAGCCCGGGGCCATGCTAGGAAAAGATCACCAGAATGCCAAGCAAAAAATGGAGTTGGTCATTCAGAGGTTTATTTTTTAAGCTTTAAAGGACCATAAAAATGGGCACAGGGAAAATAGATATACATATGCAGAAGGGAAATCTACAAATAGCCTTACATATAAAGTGGTTAAAAATCAATTTTCAAGAATGCATTTTATGTTCTAATTTTATCTTGAAAAAACAACATAGAGCAAAATGACAAGGATGAGCTTTCCTTCAATCCTGCTTTCCTCTCTCCCCACATCCATCTTTTGGGATCAGAAGGAAGACATGGTTAGGACTTCACTGGGCTGATGTATGTGTAGATCAGTCTGATTATTTTAAGATGTTATAAAGTAACATAAAGGAGTGACCAAGTAAGCTATTCACTCTTGAGAATTACCACTGGAATCGATATGAAGAGCCACGAACCACTGGTAAGACACAACCGAGTCTGAGCATCCCTAATGCTGAGCAAGAAAGCCTGGAGTGCCATCTGTCTAAGGGGTAGGAGATAGCCCAGGTAAACTTGGGGTTTATTCCCCACCTGTCTGCAGGGGTATTATAACCACTTGTTTAGATAATTTCTAGAAAATATAAATACAATCAATAAATTCAGGCAAATTCTGAACAGCAATACATCAGTTCAGCTGATCTGTAAGGCAGCAAGAATATAGATCAGGGAAGAAAACAAGCTCTTCTCTTCTTAATTACTAGTTTTAGTAAAAATTAAAGACACTTCGAGCATTATTTTACTTGTTCTGTTTTAACAAATGAAATAAAAGTTTCCAGAGATTATTCCATGCTGCCTGGACAAGGATAAATTTCCTCACTCAGATCCTAACATCAGATCAAATCACACTCTGGTCTATGTCCCTAGAATCTTATTTCTACATAATCCAATGGCAAAACCCCTACATCTGTTTGTATTTATATATATGTAAATATATATTTGTAAACAATTCTTTGAACATGGAGAAAAATAAAGATACATTCTAGGTTGTAAACATCAGTTGGGATATGATATGGGAGAAAAGGATCAGAGAGAAGTATGTGGGAGTTAAGCAAAAAGGCAAAAGAAAAATATTAGATCGCGAAACATTAATGTATGTGGTGTCATCCCATTTATATGATTTTAAGCTTTTTAATTTAAATTTTAAGACATTTGTATAATTTTAAAATTAAACAATAATGTGAAACAAATTTTTAAAGAGAGAGATGATGGCCCTTCTAAGCTTGGGCAGGATCCTGCCATGGTAGAATCTGTAGCACTGCCCCATGACTGCCTGTTTCTGGAACTTCTCAGCGTGCGAGCTCTGTGAGGGCGGGGGCTGTGTGATATCTTTCCCCACCAACATGCACAGTTCCTGATATATGGGTGGAGATGCTCCAGCAATCTTCTCACTTCCAATGGATCCTCATAGCAGACCAGCAAGGAAACAGGCGGATTATTCCTCTTCATTACAAAAAAAAAGAGCATGTGCCTCCTAAGACTGCACAGCAAATCAGTGGCATTGCATGCCCCTTTGAGGAATTTTTTAAAATATTTTTCCTTTTCTAATTTCAGATCTAGTGAAGATACTCATATTGTTTGAAGAAACAAAATAACTTGATAATGCAACATAAGCAGAAAAGAAATATCACTTGCCTTCTGGACCAGTTAAACCCTCTCATCTCCCCCCTGCCCCACTCCCCCCACCTTACAATCTCTCTCTGGTGTGATAACAAAGCTCCACGTCAATTATCAGGAATACTTTTCCTCTGAACATAGAAGAAAAAATTGGATTTTCCATCTCAATGCACCATCTGTACCGTCACCGTCCAGGACTTACACACTATCCTCAACATGAATAAGAAAAATTGCTGTTGCCATATTTCACAGTTGCTTTTTAAAGAACTTCTGTAGAATGGTATTCATCTCTCCGTATTGGTGGTGGGTGTCCACTGAATGAGAACCTCCTTATAATTTTCTAGCATATTGTTAATTCACAAGAATCATATCATCAAGGTCATTAAACTATGTTATTTGCTATGGGCTATTAAAGAGGATGCAAATAATTTAAACTTACTCCCTGAATCCCTAAAAGAAATTGATATTGAGTTTTCCTTCATTATATCTTTATTGTCTTTTTAAAAATCGGACATCCTTATCTCCAATTAATTTTTTTCCATTGTTAAATGTTTCTAAGTAAAAAGAAACCATTCGACTTGAAAAAAAAAACTTCACCTTAAATGAAAGTTACCCAAAACACTAGTAATATAGTTTTCTTCACTCCACTAATTATTGAAAAAGGGATATGTGCACTTTAACTCCCCTTCCCATCTCCCCTCTGCCTGTAAGGGACGTGGCCTCATAAACACAGTTCACAGAAGCAATATGTTTAGCTGGTGTCAGATTCCATTGGTTTCCAGAGGGCTTCAGACAGGGGACATAAAAAAAAAAAAAAAAGTACGACAGTTTCAGAAGCCACTAAAATTTTATACTCGGCTTTGTGACCAGGATTAATGCGTTTTAGCAAAACTCCATAAGACATGCTGGTTGCTCACTGTGTGCCCATCACAGCCATGAAAACTCCCAACATGTCAGCCTTCCTCGTAAACAGTAAGTGTATTGTAAAACCATTTACAGCTGTTATAAAAGTATTTTGACTATTTTACCCAACTACCTGAGAGAGACACCTGATACTAGTCAAGGGGAAAAACAAAAAAGAGATTCCTCTTTGCAATCAATCTTCTAGCATTGGGGGAAGGAGGGAGAAGAGGACAGGTTCTTTTCTACTAAAGTAGTATGCAGCTCTGCCTGCGCAGCACATCTGTTGTAATGTCTCACCAAAACAAAGTGTCTTTTCTTCTCATGGTCTTTATTTCCAGCTGCAACAATAAGGCTCCAGCTCCTAGTTTCCATCTGAGAGAGACCAAGTGTTTTCATAGGATGGAGTCCAAGCTACTGCCTACATAAAGGAATGGAGAAGGCAACTGTCCATATAGGACATTCCCAAGGCTGTCCTAACAATACCCTAAGCTTTAAAAAGAGGTCCATTCCTCCAGAGGATTCAGCCCCTAGGAGCAGCAGCCTGGAGTTCAGTCCCACACCAGCTCCTACAGCCTGGTGCCTGTTCCCATATTTTCTACAGGATAGTGCCTTCTGCCAAAATTCCCCCCAAATTTGAGAATAATCTGTTTCCACTTGCAGTGGACACCAAAATATTTCTCAAAAAGCTAAGTCTATTCACTTAATAGGATTTCCTTGAAGAAATGCCTAAAGTTATTGGGTGACAATTATTTTCTCCTATAGAAATAAACTATGACCAACCAAATGAGAACAAGCAGAGGCTATTTATTCAGAGCTTGCTATTGCAAGGGACTCAGCCACCATCACTTGCATTTGGCAGAGACTCACAGGCAGGTAGAGGACTGGGAAGCTTTACAGTGGAACAAAGAGACAACTGCAGGTGTGTGCTAATTGGAGGCTGTTGGAGTGGGGAAGCTGGGGGCAGCTAACTAGAGGGGGACATCCTAGCAATTGGTTAGGAGGCATACTCAGCTTTCTCTGGTTGGTCCTAAGATGGAAGTGGGGAAAAATTAGAGAAATTGTCAGTTATTAGTTAAATGTTCTATATATGTCCATTAGGTCCAATCAGCCTAAAGTACAGATTAAGTTTGATGTTTCCTGGTTAACTTTCTGTCTGTATGATCTGTCCTTTGCTGAAACTGGGGTGTTACAGTCCCCAACTATTATTGTGTTGGAGTCTATTTCTCCCATTAGGTCTAACAGTAATTGCTTTATATATCTGGGTTCTCTGGATTTGGGTGCATATATATTTAGAAGTGTTATATCCTCTTGTTGAATTGATCCCTTTGTCATTATATAATGACCTTCCTTATCTTTCTTTACTTTCCTCGGCTTGAGGATGATTTTATCTAAGTCTAGCTACTCCTGCTCTTTTTTGGTTTCCATTTGCATGGAATGTCTTTTTCCATCCCTTCACTTCCAACAGTGTGTATCTTCACAGGTGAAGTGAGTTTCTTGCAGGCAGCACATTGTTGGTTCTTGTTTTATAATCCATTGAGCCACTCTGTGTCTTCTGGTTGGGGTATTTAATCCATTTACATTTACAGTTATTATTTATATGTAGGGACTTATTACTGTCATTTTGTTCCTTTTTTCTGGTTGTTTCATTGATACATTAGTCATTAATTAAATCCTGGCCATTTTGACCAAATTGTTAACAGAGGTTATTGTTTGGCTTCATGGATTGTCACTAGAGATAGTGTCTGACTTCCTAAGAGTGTGCATAGTAGACAGGAGACTGGCTTCTTGGGCTGGTTCCTGTAGATAATGCACTGGTTTCCTGGGCTGGTTGCACAGATTGTGAATCAGAGTTCTATTTTTATATATGGTCTGGCCATTGTCTATTTGTATATTCCATCTCTCAGTCCATATATGTGAAATAAGAACTAGCTTCTAGATTTCAGGTCAGCACTAAGAGCGGAGGCTGTTTGGTAAACATGTGAGTATATGGAGTAGAAAAGGTATAGGAGGAGCTGCATACGGAGTGGAAAAGTGCAAGGCCAAGTTGTCCTATGGAAAATACAGATGGGTCAAGAGAGGAGAATGAAAGTGTAGATTTTACAGCACTACTGCCCAGGGACACTCGGCCTAACATGACAATTCAAAATTCTACCCAGACTCCAGGACTCATGTCAAGCTGTATTTCTTTCCAAAAAAAAAAAAAACTTCCCAAGCTCTTCTTAAAGAGAAGGTTGAATGCCAGGCTGTCTGCCCAGACACAACCCTCACACTGCTCTTAAAATCCAGCCATCCCAGTCCTATCTGTGCCCCAAATAGGAAGTGCACTTCCATCTCTCCTAGCTTGCCTTTCCCCCAGCCCTCAGTCAATATTTATCCAACAGTCAAGGCCCAGATAAAATGTCATCTTCTCTCCTTCTCTTCTAACTTCCTCAAGCAAAATTACTTGTTCCCTCATCTTTATTTGCAGAACTGAGTATAAACCTCTGTAACCAAACTTGCCATAGGACATCACAGCAATTTACTTACATGGTCTTCTCCCCAGATGGACTGAAACCCCTCAAAGACAGGAACTGTGTTATTCCACATCATTTCTCTAAACTGAGCAAAATATACAAAGGAAGAAAGAAGGGAGGGAGGGATGGAGGGAGGGAGAAAGGGAAAGAAGGAAAAAAGAAAGAGGGAGAAAGGAAGGAAGGAAAATAGATTTTAAGAATTGCTTAGCACATCTGACCTTTATGATGTCCTTCAGTTTTCTACATAAAGCTCTATTTCCAGGTACCATTTCTGTTCAGGCTCTCCTAATAATGTTGCAGTCAGATTCTAGAATGAAACATTGGCTCATATTAGAATAAAATGCATGTACATCTCCAAAGTCAGTGAGACACCAGCCCTTTCTCTTAGCCCCATGGATGATCAGATGGATTTAGTCTGACTCCCGACTCCTGTGGCTGGCTCTGTGCTCTATGTCCTCACCCCTTGATCCCTGGCTTTGGCGTCTGTAACACGAGAACAGTAGCGCCGAGTCATTAGGCTGCTATTGTGCAATGAAATTAGACAAGCAGGTAAAATTCCTGATACATGAAAGCAGTCAGTACATGTTTATTTCTTTTTCTACTTTGATTTTCTCATCTTTATTCAGGCATTCAATATCAGAATTCAGTAGCCCTGGATTCTTTCAGGCACCCAGCCATACAGTTAATAATCATTTTTTCTCTAGAGAAGCTCAGATTTTAAAAGCTTTAACATTTTTGAGCAAACCCTCCAAAACAGAAAGTTACAATTTCAAGCAAATTCATCTCCCCTGATGAAATAGGGTCACCAGTCTCAGAGATTAAAGCACGCTCCATGCTATCATCTTAGAGACCCACTTCTGCCTCTGGACTCTCCAGCCTTTCTTCTGCCCCCATCTCCCTGTCCACACCGGGAGAAAGGCCACCCAGACACGGTCAGACAGGTACAAGCCTCTGCCCTGAAAGAGCTCCTCATTCCAGGGAGCCAAGCCACAGCGAAAACAAAAATATTGCCCGAGGTGAGGATAACAGCAAAGGGATGTTGGGACATGAAATAGGCTCTCACCTGACTTCAGAAAGCCCCCGGCGCTCTCCGAGGGCAGCTTCTGTGACCTGCCCTCTCCTGGGATACCTGCTGCCACTCTGGTTGAATGGTTGCCATCAAAGCAAAAGGTAAAAAATGGTTTAGGCAGATCAGGGTGGGGGGCCAGGAGGAAGAGAGGGGAGGGAGAGTCATGGTAGAGAGAAGTAAAATTAAAATTGTGTTAAATAAGATGGGGAGATTCTAGGAGGAAACAATTTAAGTGACAGCAATGAAGGACTCCAAAGAGTAGTTGGATTCTATACTGATGACGTGTGTCCTTGCTGCCCTTTTCTAAACTCTCCATTTGGAGTTATTGCCCATGGAATTTGCTGAGCAAGGCAGGACGATGGAGGGCTCTCAGGGTGCATGATCACAGGTCACAGAAGATGGCATCAATCTCTCTGACATCTGCACACCTGAAGCCAGAATGGCACATATGTGAGCAGCCTTGTTCAGACACTTAAGAAACGCAGCACAGACTCTGCAGTCTTCCCTCACGACCACTGCCTTTCAATTCCACGCTGGGAAAGGTGCAAGGTGGCTCGAGCACAGAGCACACCTGCTCCATGTTAAGTTGACTTTGTTTTTAGATTTTTCCCTAGGAAGAAACCTATGCGGGAAACCCAACGGGCTGGGGAGCGACAAGCCATTTGATTTCAGTTTCAAATGACATCTGTCTTCTGAGTTGACCCTGAAGGGAAAGGGTTGGGTGCCCCTGACGTTGTCAATGCAACACAGAGTGAAGGCTGGAGACTCACTAACATCCAGGAGGACTCTAGACAAGACCCTGCCTCACCTCCTGGAGTCTGTCGACCCCAGCAGAGTGGAATATTCCCTCTTCCGTGCTCCCACAACGTGTAATCCATGTCCCTATTATACCATTGACCACATTTTTTACAACTTATAGATTTGTATGTCTGACTGCCCAGCAGACTGTGGGCCTCTCAAAGGTAAGGACTGTTTATCATCCAACCTTCTAGCTCTGGCCCTTAGCACAGGGCCTGTTATATTATAGATATTCAGTAAACGTTCATTAAATACATGGATTAAATTAAACAAAGTCTGGAAGAGAGAGAGCCTCTTCCTCAATCAATTCCCACTGACCCCCAAAGCAGAGAGGGAGGCAAGCAGTCAATAAATAACCCCTTTTTATGTTCCCACCAGGCAACTTTTGTTGTACTTACTAAGGAGGCCAATATAATTGTTAAAAGGAAACTATAAATAATGACAACGTTTGCAAACAATGTAGGAAATATTTTTACTTAAATTTATGTGTGCGGCTCCCCAAAGCAGCTTGGACTCCAAGAACCCTAATCAAGAATTCTGATGAAAACTTTCAAATACAACAGTCTCTGCTAATTCTGTCAGGCTGGTGTTTAGACCTCAGAGCCCAGGGTCCCACTCCAGCCTCACTGCATTAGAACTGACAGGAAAAGGATTTAGGAATCTATGCATTTTTAACACGATTTCTGAGAGGTTGTTGGGATAGTGCAAGGTTAGGTAGCACTCTCTCAGAGAATAATTGTACTAGAGAAAGCATGAAATTAGGAGTCAGAAGACCTGATTTTTGATGCCTGTTGTATACTAGACATATAACATTAGTCATTTAACCGTGCTGAGCGTATTTTCTTATTTATGAAGTAAGGAAAATAATGCCTGCCCTACTTACCTAGCAGGGTTGTTGTTAGGATCAGGCAGAATGCTATAAGAAAGTGACAATGAACTGGAAAAGTGCCATCGGCATAATGATCTCTGCCTCAACCATAATTATCCAGCTGATTCATAAATGTACCTTCTTCTGGCTCCAAAACAGCGTAGCCTCTCAAAGTTGCAAATAAAAGGGAGTTTCAGTGTTTAGCAACGGTCAGGAATCCCCGAAAAACTTGGAAATGGAATAACTTCCCAATAATCTGAAAACCCAGGGAAAAAAAATTACTGATGTAGGGGATAATGTAAAGTTCATTATCAGCATAAGCAGGGAAATGAGAGGTCCTTTCCTTCCAGAACCTTCCAAGGGACTTGAAAGAGCAACACTGCCAAACTGAGAGAGGTGAAGAAAGGTCAGTTTCTACCATTGTGGTAGAACAAGCATTTGTGCACCTACAGGCATGAGAGGGAACGGAGAGACTCTGTGGTCTGTTTTCACACCTGGGAAAAATGAAGGTGCTCATGGCCCCTCTTTTTGCTTTAACTGCACCACGAATAAATTGTTCATGTTGTGCAATTAATCTCTCAAGCTTGCGTTTTTCTGTGCAGATCCCCAAAGAATGTTTCAACTGCTTATTCCTACATTTGCCTGTGTAAGCCTGACGCCTTATGAAGGTGAAAGGGTATTTTGTAAAAGCACCAGGCGTTGCAATTCTGAGTGTTGTGTTTCCTGGGACAGTCAGAGCTGCACAGGCTGCTGGAGGCACAGAGAAATCAACCCAGCGAGATTAACATTGCACAGCACTAGGATGTGATGGGGAAAAATAGACACCATTTGAAGAAAGTGATTCTAACAAGGTTAGCATGTGAGGAAGAATTTTATAGTAACAGGAGTTGCCAGATTCAGCAAATAAAAATTGAAGACGCAGTTAAATTTGAATTTCGTATAAACTGTAAGTATTTAGCATAAGTATGTTCCATGCCATATTTGGGACACATTTAGACTAAAAAAGTATCTGCTGGTTATCTGAAATTCAGGCTTACCTAGGAATCCTGTAATTTATCTGGCAACCGTAATAGTCACAGCACACTGACTATTTTCCTTTCCCAGGGATCCTCAGCCTTGGCTGTCTATTAGAATCACCTGGCGAGGTTCTAAAAATCCTGATACTTAGACCGTATCCCAAACCAATTAGATAAGATCCTTGGGGGTAGGACCTAGGCTTCTGTATTTTTATGATTCCAAACTTCAGCCAAAGTTGAGAACCACTGTCAGACCTTTGGTTTTTAGCTAATTAATAAAACTGTGAGAGAGATAGATCATTGATACTAGTTTTCTCCAGGCTTTCTTTAACTGGGGTAAAGTATTGCATTCTCATTTAATTCAGTCTTACCATGGAAATAAGAGCTATGAACCCTTCAATAAATAAGCATCAGTTGAGCAGCCTCCTGGGCACTGAAGAAGCAGAAATCGACAAGACAGCCCCTGCTCTCAAGGAGCTCGTCCTCTAGTGTGCTTTTATCACAGATCTTTACAGGAAGAGCTCATTCTTGCCAAGGAAGCAGCAGGTGAGCAAATTTAGAATGGAATTGGCAGAATGATGCCCCCATCCATCTGTGGACACTTGATCTGTGATAGAGATGGCACTGAAGAACAGGGAGGATTTAAAGACAAACGACAACCTGGTTGAGTTGCACAACCATAATGCAGAGGAAAAGAAGCCAGATACCAAATAAAATAAGCAAAAATGTAGTGCCCAGCTATTCACACATAGGTGGTAAAATAATAAGGTAACGAAGAAAGTGACCACCATAAAAGTCTGGAGAAGGGTTGCCTTTGGAGAATAGGGGGTGAGTTTCAATTCGAAAGGGATATACAGGGCTGGCCGGTTAGCTCTGTCGGTTAGAGCGTGGTGCTGATAACACCAAGGTCCAGGGTCCAACCTCTGTACCAGCCACCTGCCAAAAAAAGGGGGGGGGGTATACCGAAGCTTCTGGTGCTGTGATAATGTTCAATTCCTTGACCAGAGTGGTGGTTATATGAGCATTTGCTTTATTATAATTCACTAGCTGTGCATTTATCACTTATGCACTTTCTTGTGTAAGTGTGTTGTATTTCACAATTACAAAGTTCTTTTAAAAATGATTCTCAGAAAAAATTTATAGGTCTTACAGGAAGACTTCCTGCACCCCATCCTCAAAGTCGGCTTTGCACAAATCTGCCCCTAAAGTAGTGCAGGGCTCCCTCCAGGCAGGCTGCTCTGTGCGCCTTCCAAGAAGTTTTTAACGTGAATTCTGGTTAAAAATGGATAGTAGTCAGAGAAATCCTTTAAAAATGTGTCAGGTCCTGTCACTCTTCTACTCAAAAGCTTCCCAGCGCTCCTCATGTTACTCAGAGGAAAACCCCAGGCTTTCCCCATGGCTCCTAATGCCTTAATGATCTGTGAGCCAAACCAGCTCACTCGTTTGGCTGCTCTGCTGACCTCTATGCAGCCACACAGGACGTGCCTGTGTTTCAAACCAGCATCACGGGCTCCCACCTTTTCTAACTGCTCCCTCTGTCCACAAAGCTCACCTCCCCAGTATTCACATGGTCCATCTCCTTTTGGCACTTGCTCAAATGTCACTTTCTCATGGAAGCTTGCCCTAGACACTTCCTTCAGAATTGTTACCCCTCCCAACTGCATTCCCCATCTCTCTTATCCTGTTTGTTTTTCCTAGAGCATGTATGACCTTCTACCAATCAATATAATTTACTTTTGCACTAATATTTATTGCCTATCACCCCTCACTAAGGGTAAGCTCCATGAAGGCAGGGATTCTCATCTTTTGGGTTTGCTGCTGTATCTCTCAGACTTTAAAGAGTGCCTGGTGTGTAGTAGATAGACAATTTCAGTGAGTGAGTGAAGAAATGAATGAAGGAAGTAATTAATTAGATACAACTTGGAAAAAGTTAAGAAAAGTAGCTGCCACGAAAGAAGTAATAAGCAGCTTGAGATAACACAAAGGATGAGATTGTCAAGTTGGTCTCAAAAGAATCCAAGATTCTCCCCAGTATCAAGCTTTACTGGTGATTCTGAGCAGAGAGAGGTCTGGAATCAACATCTCAGTTCTCCAGGTCCTCACCACAACAGATGCTCTCTGGCTGAAATTAACATGTTATCTTTCTAAGCAATCTGTAGAGTGCATGTCACTCACAGAAGAGTTCCAACTCCTGTACATGACATCTATTTTTCCTCAAATAGTTTATGTGGTATTTTCCAGGGAGCTATGCTCCATAAATGCATACATTCAATGTTCGTTTATGATAGGCAATCCTAGGCAACCAGATACATCCTGCTGAAAACATTTCATAGATAAGGACTCTCCTGCCAGCAAATACTACTATCTATTTCCTAGGAGATCTGTGATTACCAGGTTTATAAGAAAATTAGACAGGATTATCTGACTTTTTCTTTCCTGACAAGTTTCCCTACGCCCATACCCTTGTATTAAAGGGAGAAAATGGATTTCAGACCTGCTGCTTAATCTTTTTCTTCCCAGATGTAAAAGGAACACAGGATCAGTCACTAGGAGCCATTCCCAGGGCATTTGTACTGAGAAAAAAATTGGTAGAAAAAAGAGCAACTTAGGTCAGAGACATCAGGTTACAATGAATAAGTTTTTATCATATGCTGAAATTCAATCAGAAATCAGGTCTTTTTTCTGATTCCCATGTTTTTATCTCTTCTTACAGGTGTGGTGTGTGGCATGGGCTTCTAGTGGTCTGTCCATATTGGTTTTTTCCTATCTTTCTTAGTAATGCAAACTCTGATTTTTAGCTAGGAACAGCATCACTCAGATTAAAGATTATATGTTCCACCCCCTTATAGTTCTTTTGCCAGAGATATGCAGGTTGCCCACCACAGCTACAGTCACAGCCACAGCTGCCAGGAAAGCAGCTCGATGCCACAGCAGCAGCCACAGCCACTGTGCAGGTGGCTCACTGGACACTCAACTGCATTGACACAAGGAGAATCACTGATGGAGACCCGAAAAAGAAGAGGACGTCTCTCTCCTCAAAGCCCACTCCAGAGAAATAGAAGAAGCAACTGCTCTACCAGATGACCAGTCATCAATGTAGAGACACTAGAAATACAAAAGCCCAAGAAAATATGACACCACCAAAAGAATACAATAATTCTCAAATGCCAGAACCTTTAGAGCAGGAAACCCTTGAAATGACTGAAAAGGAATTCCAAGCAACAATCTGAAGGAAACTCACTGAGATACAAGAAGACTCATTAGACAGCATAATGAAATGAGGGGGAAAAATCCAGGATATGAAGGAGGAAATTTATAGAGAGATTAATACCTTAAAAAAGAAGGCAGCAGAACTCATGGAACTGAAAGATCTACTCAGTGAAATAAAAAATACAACCAATAACTTAAGCAGCAGGCCAGAAGAAGCAGATGAAAGAATTTCTGATCTTAAAGACAGACTTCTTGAAATAACCCAGGCAGACCAAAAGAAAAAAGGAAAAAAATAATTTAAAAAAATGAAGAAAATCTAAGAGAGCTAGACAACCTTAAGTTCACAAACATTTGAATTGTGGGTGTTTCAAAAGAGGAGGGGAAAGGAAAAGGGATGGAAAACCTATTCAATGAAATAATAACAGAAAACTTCCCAGGTATAGGGAGAGACATTAACCTTCAGATCCAAGAGACTCAAACATCCCCAAACAGATTCAACCCAAAAAGATCCTCTCCAAGACACGTTACAGTCAAACTGGCAAAGTTCAAAGACAGAGAATCTTAAAAGAAGCAAGAGAAAAGCATCAAGTCACCTGTAAGGGAGCCTCCATCAGACTAACAGCAGACATCTCAACAGAAACTGTACAGGCCAGAAGACAATGGGATTATATTCAACATACTAAAAGAAACAAACTGCCAGACAATTATACTATACCCAGCCTGGCTATCCTTCAGAAATGAGGGGAAAATCGTGTATTTTCCAGACAAACAAAAACTGTGGGAGTTCACCATCACACGACCAGACCTACAAGAAATCCTCAAGGAAGTCCTGCATCTGAAATCCAAAAAACAATAATCACTTCTATGAATACATAAGAAAGAACAAAACTCGCTGGTAGAACAAAAATGCAAATGAGAAAGAAACTAAATTTTACAACCACAAAAAGCCATAGTGACAGTGTAATAATGCCCCTACTTTATTTGTGATTTTAGTAATTTTGGTCTTCTCTGTTTTTTCTTGGTCAGTCCAGAAAAAGGTTTGCAAACTTTTCTGATCTTTTCAAAGAATCGACTTTTGGTTTTGTTGATTTCCTCTATTGCTTTTTAATTCCCTATTTCATTTATTTCTGTTGTAACCTTTGTTATTTCATACTTATATTTGCTTTTGGTTTAGTTTGCTCTAATTTTCTGTTTTCTTAAGGTAGATGTTTACATTACTGATTTGAAATTTGTCTTATTTTTATTATAGGTGTTTACAAGTATAAATTTTCTTCTACACACTCCATAAGCCCTGCATCCTATAAATTTTGATATGTTGCACTTTGATCTTTACCTCAAAGTACTAATTTCCCTGTGATTTTTCTTTTTTCCTATTGTTTATTTAGGAGAGTATTGTTTAATTTTCACACATTTGTGAGTTTTCTAAATTTCCTTCAGTTACAGTGGTCAGAGAACATAATTTTTATGATCATAGTATTCTTTTTAAAAAAAAAAAGAAGAAGAAAAATTTAAGCAAAACCAAATAAAAGGGTCATGGAAAGATTTTTATTATCTTTCAATTCTATTTTTCCATGAACTCTTTGATGTGCGCTGGTGTTTACATTCTGTTTTATTGATTTTTTATGCAATTTATGTTGCTAAACTTAGATACTTAATTTCTATTCTTGGTTTTTTTTTTATTAAGTGGACTTGCTGGTTTTCTTAGAAATTAGTTTGCCTTTGAAAAGTTTATTCATCTTCCTCTGTTGAAATTTACATTATATTTGCATGCTTTTGGAAGACTTTAGAGAGCTATTTCAAATAATTGTAGAGATTATAAAATGAAACAAATAAATTTTAATGTTTTACATCTCCAGTTATTGTGAAAATGAGAAGCCCTACTTTCTACAGAGAAATTTTGTTATTCATCTGTTATTCAGTTTATGAATTTGTTATTTGAACAAATAAATGTGCATGTCCTTGAAAAAATAAAATAAAATAGAAAAAAAAAAAGGGCAACTAGAACAGGCTAATTATGTCACATGGTCTTATGGCCTATTCTGGATACAGCTAATGTCCTATCTCCCACGCTGCCTGCCTGCCTGCTGCCTCCTATGGCCTCACTGTTAGAATATAAAAGGTCAAAGGTCATTGCTCCAAATAGTTGTCCTCTAGGGATGGCTCTGGATTTCTGCCTCCCCAGAGCAATATTTTAACAATTAAATAATATTTTCAAGCCTTCCAATATTACAGATGATTCCACTTCCTGGACAAGACCATACCTTGTGAGTTATCACAATACAAACACTGGAAACCGTGAGAAGACAGGTGTGATGCCAGGCAATGACCTTCAAAACTTTGTGTTTGGGTCTACTCAGAAATTTGGGGGTTCTGATTTAGAAATGTCCCCACCTCATCAGATGACAAACTTCTTGAGCACAGGCACACATCTTGCTTTCCTTTGTATCTAGCTTTTAGCAGTGTTTGGCCTTAAATTGGGTGATAAAAGGAAGGAAAAGACAAAACTTCCCTGGGCCAGAAGCACATGTCTCTGGCCCCCATCCATGACTCTCAGGCCCTTATACCACACGACAACATTGAATTCTTAGAATGTGAACTCAGAGTGGATCAAGCAGTACCATATGCATTAACGTGTCACTATGAAAAACCTCAAAAACTCTCTTTATGTTGGGAGGTCCCTCTGGGAGACCCAGATAGGAGAATCAGCAGTGATGCATCTAGTCAAGACGATGGGGCAGAGCAGGTGCTGGGCGCCCATGAACAGCTACCCATGCAACCTCTGGACATTCCCACCCAGAGATGACAGATTTTTCCTCCCCTTTAAGACCTTGTGGGACCTGGGCAAGGCCTCCCAGCATCACTCCCTTCAGTCTGGCTCAGAATGGCCTCAGACAAGAACAGAAGCATGGATTAGTGTGAGGAAGAGAGAGGAGAAAGAGATATTTTTTCCGTCCCTACATTCAAAGAGGCACACACAGCTCGTCCCTGTGCACTTCAAGAAGGAATGAAAAGGAAATCCTCTGGAGTGTGAGTTGCTCCTTAACAATGAAGAAGCCCCTTGTGAAAATGTGCCCAGCTCTTGCAGATGCGGCAGTAACTCTTCATGAACGATTTGACTGCTTCTCTGCGCCTAGTGCTGCCCTAGTGGCCACTGTTGAAAGCACCCCCTCACCCAGGGGCCCCCATGTGAGGTGTGCCCCAGCTCAAGACACACTAAGATGCATTTAAAGCCAGTTGTGGGTTTTTGTGTGGCAGCCACTCCCACGTACAAGCTCAGAGGTTCAAGTCAAACAAACACGACCCCCAAATACTTCCCCAGGTTTCAGAGGGAGACTCAAGCCAGTCTCCATTTCTACAGATGAAGGCTCTTATCAGTTCTGCTCAAATGTAAGGGCCATATCTGAGTTAATATTTTTATTGACACTTTCACCTAAAATTAGACTATTTTTGACCTTTTTCACCTAGATTCATGGAGACGAAAGTGTTCCTGGAAATCACATTCCCTAGTTCAACCCTGTCATTGTACAAATGAGGATGCTAAAGCCCAGAGAGGTGGCATGGCTTACCTGATGTCACAGGACAAAGTGGTGGCCAAGCCAGCACCAGGCTCATAGCTTTTTATTATTCCCTCTCCAAGGCTCTTTCTACTGTGAATGTCTTAGCTTCGGTGTAAATAAATTTAATGAGGTGTTTCCTAAGAGCAGAGTGAGGGAGATCGCAAGTAAGTGAGCCCTGGATTCCCGAAGCAGGAAGAGAGACACAGAGAGAAAATGAGGAGACCCAATTCACAAATTTTGCCCAGGGCTAGACCTTTATACATTTAATATATGATGATAATAATAATAGATCCACTCAGTCATTCTTTTCTTCCGAGGGACCAAATGCACCTGCTCTTTCTGATGGTCAGATCGGAATGATATTCGGGGCAATGACATTCCATATACATTTTGCCCTTGACATCCCAGGGTGCACCTTCCTTGAGGGTTATAATTCTTTAGCTGACTTCGAGTCTACTTCTGGTTCTCACACCAATGTCTTACACCCAAGAGTGTATATCTATTATAATTGCTACCTAAAGAGAATAAGAATTACAGATAAGTAATTTTCTTTTCTAATCTAACCCCCTGGAGGCATTTTAGCAGCTAATACGGGTGATGACAGGCATTTCTGCTATAATTTATACAATTTCATTTTTCTTAATCATGGATTTTAGTTCTCTTACGTCACCTGCTTGAAATGGAAGCAGAATTTTCTTTTGTCACTGCTTTTACATTTATAGTTTCTCTTACAAAGTATTTAAAATGTTCAGACAATTATGAGAAATTTGGATTAGCATCTTCTCTGAAATGGCTTTTCTCTAATTGCCTGTAAATCCTCTTAAAACAATTTATAAAGCATAAATTTAGCTGCTTCAGTAGGACACCATATTTTGGGTACTTAAGAAAACGTGAAAAGTTAATAAGTGGACCTTTATAGCTATTTGTCCTGACAGAGAAATTGGTGATTAAGAATGTATACTTAAAATAATTTGTATGATACAACATAGAAGAGAATTTAGGGAATGGCACAGGGGGAGATGTATAATTCATTTTTGTGGTTCTCATATCAAACACAATGCCTCATGCATGAATATATGTCAGTAAATATTGGTGATTTGCTTTTAATGTAATTAAGAGGTCATCAAATAATACAGTATTTTGATCACACCCTTAACCTTCCCAACCATTCCTTCAAAGCCAATTCAGTGCAGCTTGCCCTAAGGGATATATGTCAAACCGGTGTACCCCACTCAAGAGAATCTAGACATTCTGATACAGCCCAGGATAATCCTTGACCTAGAATTATGGGTGGCAACACCATTCGTTGATCGTGAGATTGACTGAGTGTGTCAGCAAACAGGATTTTGTTGGGATAGAATGCAATTGTATAGAATGGAATGGAACAGAACGTATTTCATACGGTCCGACAAAGTACTGTTTTGTGAATTGTTTTATTTCCCTGTGCATAATGGGGCTAGATTGTGCTATAAAATGCATTTCTTCTGTGATTCAGAACAAGTTTGAAAGCTGCTATGGTAGGTTGAGTGGAATCTCCCAAAATGATATGTCCATATCCTAATTCCTGGAACCTATGAATGGGACCTTATTTGGATAAAAGGTCTTTGCAGATGAAATTAAGGTAAAGATCTCAAGATAATTAGATCATCTTGGATTATAAGAGTAGGCCCTAAGTCCAGTGAAAAATATCCTCATAAGAGTAAGGCAGATGGAGATTTGAGACAGACTGAAGAGGAAGTAATATGACCACAAGGCAGAGATTGGAGTGATGAGTCCACATGTGCAGGGACACCTGGAGCCACCAGAAGCTGGAAAAGGCAGGGGAAGATTCTTCTCTAGAGCCTCTGGAGGGAGCATAGCCCTGCAGACACCTTGATTTTGGACTTCTGACCTCCAGCGCTGTGACAGAATAAATTTCGGTTGTTTTAAGCTACCTAGTATTGGTAATTTGTTACAGCAGTAGGAAACTAATGCAGTCACTGATAGAAAAGATCCAAAATCCCGGGTGTTTTCAACAACTCCAGAACCAGCCTTGTCCTATCCCAGTCTACACCAAAATCCCAAACTTACCCAAAGAATGAAGCTTATTCTAGTCCAGAGTTCACCAATATTTTTTAAAAACCATGGCCTTTTATGAGAAACTAAGTATTCAAGGACCCACAATCTGATACAGCCCCAAGGAAGGAAAAAGAACCCTGCACAGTCTTGCATAGTCACCAAAGCCAAATTAAGACGTCTCAAACTATTTCTTTCTGACAAAGAAATTTTATGAAGCTTAATTTTCTGTGCAGTAGGTATTTTATTTACTTTTCTAACATAAATTTAGAATAATAGCCATGCTCTTCCAAACTTAAAAAATCGATTGGAAAATCACCATTTTAGACCTCACCCTAGTCACTAGGGCCAACCAAAACAAGGAATTTGGCAAGAATGAGGAAAGATGGCTCATTTAACAACAGTATAATTCTCAATCCTCCCTATATTCTTTCCAGATTGGCCAAAAGAAGGGCTGTGAGTAGAGATGTCCACACATCACGCACCATCGGACATGCTACCAGTTGCTGGTCTCACCCATGGGCCGTTAGCAACTGTGAGCTATTCAAGCTTTGTGGAATATACATTAATTAGAGCATGATAAAATGGAATTATAGGTGCTTATAACAAATCCATTGTACTATTTGTATCAGCAGTAATTAGCGCTATGAATTGCCAAGTACCTACCATAGCTTAAAGCAACTGGCTTTCTTTGGCTCTTCTGCAGCTTTACATGAAGACTGCAGTGCATGTCATTTCGAGTAACCAGCACCTGTATGAAAAACACAGGAGGCAAGACATCTGAATCTCATTCATTCACTTAGCCATCCCCATCTTTTTATCCTGATGTGAATGACTCTTTGCACTAGTGTTAGGACACCTAGTACAAATGCATTGCACAAAGTAGCCACTCAATAAATACACCAAACCTAATTGAATTATACATTTTGAAAAGGCAGTAAAAACTAGACATTAGGGATAGTTATCAAGTGGGAAAAGAAATAGCAGTGGACATAATAATTGTGAGAAAAAACAACAACTAGCTCATTGCATATCTGACCAGTGTGCCCCTTTCCCCTTACATTAAAAAAAAAAGAAAGAAAGAAAAGAAAAATCAAGACAAACAAGATCTTCAAACTGCCTGGGCCTCCACAAATAATAAGCTGGTTGAAGTTCAAAGCCTCTCACCAACCATAATCCGTTCGATCCCCAGTAAGCCAGGTCAAATTGAAATTCACTGGAGACTCTCAGGCCTTGCAAAGACAAACCACCATTCATCAAGGATATGTCAGCCTTGATGAATCGCTCACTTCATACTCATGACACTATCTGTAAAAGTGATTTGTGTACATTAGGGTGGCTGTAAAAGATGACATGAGAGGCTTCTGGCGTGAATGAAGACAAAGAGGAGAGACGGCTGGTGAGAGTCCAAGAGCTCACGCACAGCAGATGGGGGTGGGGACTCACCCCAGCATCTGGAGTCCAGGAGAAGGCTACCTTCACAGGAGGCAGACGTGCATGGAGCCATTTTTTAAATTCATATTCTTTTTGGCTTTTTAGGCAAACAGTAGGAGATAAAACAGTACTAAGTGATGAAACAGACCCAAATTAGAACACTGCCTACCCCTGATGAACTCTAACCTTGAACGGGTGACTTAACTTCTTTTCTGTGAAGTTAACACCAAGCTTCAGGTGGTTATAATTGTTCATTGAGCTAATGTGTGTTAACATGCTGAGCACAGTCATTGGCACTGCACTCTTTACAGTTTTGTAAGTGCAGCCCTGTCCTCAGCTACCCAGGATTCACTGTAGCCTAGTAGCATCTAGAAAAGGGTCTATTATTAAATTAAATTTTCTTTAGACACAAATTAGCACATTTCTTCCATGAGGATAAAACTGATAAACCACGTTTCCTCCAGCCCAGCCTGCACACTGCCACCAGCTTCCTGACCCAAGAGCTCTCGCATTCCCACCCTTTGCTCCAAAACCCTCAGAGGCTCCTCACCCCACATTTCATTAGTACTTCATTCAAGGCAGCACAGCAGACTGCAAAAGGTTTGTAGGAGTCAGCTGGACCTGGTTTTAAATACTTGTCCTGCCACTTAGTAAGCAGCGACCTCCAGTCACTCCCTTAACTTCTCTATGCCTCAGTTTCCCCATCTGTAGAAAAGGGACAATAACACTTTACAAAAAGGGAAAATAACATTTATTTTGGTACGGTTGTTTTAGGGATTGAAAACTATGACATCATCAAAAGCAACTGTCAATGCCTGGTACAAAGTAGGCACTCAACAAGGTCTAATGTTTTCTTTCTTTTCCAGCCTTATTCCAAACCTCCTGTTCTTCCATCCAGTATTCCACCTCAAACTGAGGGACCCTTCAATGCCCTTATTATTGCCTTTCTCTGTGCATTCTGCTTGGAGTGCCATTCTCCATCTCTAAATATCCGATTCCTAACCATTCTTCAAGACTCAAGTTAAACGTCATCCTTCCCACAAAGCCTCTCCCCTCTGCCCAGCAGAACTAATTCTCTGCTGTCTAAGCTTTCTGAACCTTTGCCTTTGGTCTTCTAATAGCCCTTCATATTGTGTTTACAGTCATTGCTTTAAATACTATTTCCCCCAAAAAGTAAACTCCCTAAAGGTACAGCCTCCACCTACATCTTTCTCCATAATTAGTGCCTCACAAGCCTGGAACACCTCAAGGGCTCGAAAAATATTTATTGAATGAACAAGTCAATAACAAATTATGTGCGTTCAAAGAAAATTTTATATGAAATATCTATGCTCAATTAACAAATAAGAAATTTAGATTAACTATCTGCACTAAAGCAGAGAGTCTCTGTAGCACATTTTATTATATACTTGTAAATAAAGGAATTTGCATGCACTTATCAGAAAGTTTGTTTCCAACACCTGCCTTCAAGATTCCAAACATATTATAGCTCCTCATTTCCTATAAAAAGCAAACGAATTTAATTGTGCTGCTTTCTAGCATTTGACAGCTTTGGGGCTTTGTGTAAGAGAAATCAAAGCAATCAGTTATTTCATTAATTCGATGGTGGAAAATGTGTCAAAAATATCACCTGCCTTTGTGTACACTAGTGAATTGACTGAATTTTTCCTCTTTTAATTTGTTTGGTGTCATATAAATGCTGTATCAAATGCAAATAAATTACCCAGGTTCCTGAAAATTGATGTCTATGAATTCTCTAAATTTCGTTTAACTTTTTTTATCTTCAGCACTTTAAAAAGCTAATTAATGTGAACTTTTTAAAGTTAAATGAAAAACAATACTTTTTTCTTAGGACACCTAAAGATCAAGAAACTGAGTCCAACAAGGGATGACAGTCAGCTTTGTATCTCATGAATACTCATAACCAAATAATTATAATAAAATTAAATTTAAAAAAAAACAAAACTGAGCCCACCAACTAATTTCAACTCTCACAGTAAAAAAGCATTTCCAACCATACTGTGTAACTGGAACCAAACTCTTCCACCCCATTGTATTACCCTGAGTATAAAAGGAAAACTCCCTACCAAGGACAAGGCAAAGAGTAAGCCTGGTAATAGGTAAGGTCAATATTGCTTCATGCTTTCACCTGCCTTAGTATATTTTATCTTTGTCATGATGTGACGATCATGAGACACAGAAACTAAATTTAGTGCATTATTATTCTGGCTGCTACTTTGTTCAGGATTTAAAGACAGCCCATTGATGGAGAATCACAAAATTGTGAGGTTCTTTGTAGATATGTTATGATTCATGCATCCTTCATGTGGAAAACATTGTCACAATCTGATGATGGAGATACTACCAGCCTGAAATCTAACCCTGCCATGTTCTACAACCTCCAACAAATTCTTGCACCTGAGGGTGACTCTCTTTTAAAATCCAGGGCATGATATTGTCTCCATTTTATAAGAACATTGTAAAAGCTGATCTTTTTTAATACACAGAATTTTGAAAGAAAGATTTTTTCACTGATAAATCTCTGAGAGATTCATGACCAATATCAGTTTATCAATATTGTTCTCCAGAATGTTAGAAGGTAATCATATCACTTTTTCAGTATAAAAATGTTTTCTGCTGAACCATTTGATGACAATGTAGCAGGTTTTCTGACATGACAGGCCATAGGATTAGACTACACACCTACATTGAGTCCAGTCTTGTCACCTGGCCCTTATCATTCGTTATTATTAAATTATGAAAGAAGTCAGTGACATCAGCAAGATGGCAGACTAGGCCCTCACGCCCCCATAGAAATAGTAATAAAAAAAATAATAAAAAAATTTTTAAAAACTAGAGACAAAGTAAAATAACTTTATAGAATCTCTGGAAACCAGTCAAAGATCTATAGCAACCAAGCAAATGCTCAATCAAGAAAAGGCCGTCTTCAAAATGGTAGGAAATTTGGCAATGTTTTTACTCTCACTTCATCCTCCCCTCCCCAGTGCAACATAGTCCGGAGGAAGCTGCCAAATTCCCAGTTTCCCCTTGGGCTGGAAGAAGCAGAGTAGAAGTTACTTGCAATACTCTAACCTGCCTGTGGGCTACACAAAAAACTATTTTTTGTCTCAAATGCATCAGAGCTCAGATAGGGAATGGCAGCAACATAGCTCAGATCTCAGGCTGGCAGAAACAATGCAAGACAGTGTGGGTGCTAAAATGTTTAAAAGTTGCAGGGAGGCTGCAGACCTTCAGATGCCTGGAGCAAGAGATTGCAGGGAGAGGAATACAATAGAACACCTAAGGTTCAAAGAAGAACATGGGGTGAAACTCTTTAGGAAATTTAGACACTTAAATGCAGCCATGCATATATGGGAAATTTAAAAAAAAAAAAAGCACATGGGACACATGGCCAGAAAATACTTGAGAAGACTTTAAGCTTTCAACCCTGGCTCAGGACACACCACACAGACTAGTGAAGACCGTGTATCTTAGTCTTGTTCTGCTATAACAGAATACCACAGACAAGGTGATCTGAACAGAAATTTATTGGCTCACAGTTCTAAATACTGGGAAGTCCAATATCAAGTTGCCAGTATCTGGTGAAGGGCATCTTGCTGCGTCACAACATGACAGAACCCATCACATGGCAACAGGAAAAAAGGAGATGGAAATAGAGAGACAAAAGAGGACGAGATGCATCTGTTTATAAGGAACCCACTCCCACAATAACAAACTCACTCCCACAAAAACAATTCCTCTCCTGTGATAATGCCATTAATCCATTCGTGAGGGCTAAGCCCTCACACCCTAATCATCTCTTAAAGGTCTCATCTCTTCATACCATTACAATGGCAATTAAACTTCAATATGAGTTTCAGAAGGGACAAGCATTCAAACCATAGCACCAGGAGAGGTGGCTGTGTTTTTCCAAATGTCCAACTTTTAACAAAAGATCACAAGGAATACAAAGAAACAGGAAAACATGGCCCATTAAAATGACCAAAATAAATCTCCATAAATCATCACTGAAGAAACATGGCATTGAATATACCTGAAAAAGACTTTGAAACAACTGTCTTAAATATGCTCAGAGTTAAAAAAAAAAAAAAAAAGGAAAAGGAAAACCTATGGACAAAGAACAAAAGGAAACAATGAAAATGATATGTGAACAAGATGAGAAAATCAACTGAGATAGAAATTGTTTTTAAAAATAAAATAAAATAAAGGATGAAAAAAAATTCTGGAGCTGAGAAATACAATAATTAAACTTAAAAATTTACTGAAAAAATTCAAGAGCAGTCTCAATCAGGGAGAAAAATCAGCAAACTTGAAGACAAATCATTTTAAGTTATTGAGTCTGAGAAGCAGAAAGAAAAAACTTTAAAAAGTGAACAGAACCAAAAAGGCTTATGGGCACAATCAACATGGAAGTCCAAAATGAGAAAAGAGAGAGAAAGGGGTAGAGAGATTATTTAAGAATTAATGGGTACAAACTTCTCCAATTTTAGGAAATATATAGATCTACAAATCTAAGAATCTCAACAAACTCTAAGTATCATAAACCCAAAGAGACCCACGCCAAGAAACATTGAAATCAAACTGTAGATACTCAAAAACAGAGAGAAAAATCTTGAAAGCAGCAAGAAAAAAGTAACACATCATGTATAAGGGATCCTTAATAAGACTATTGGTGGATTTCTCAACAGAAACCTTAATGGCCAGAAGGCAGCGGTATGATACATTTAAAGTGCTGGAAAAAATTTTTCATATCTGGCAAAGCTGTTTTTCAAAAGTGAAGGAAAAATAAAGACATTCCTGTATAAACACAACCTGAAGAAGTTTATTACTGCTACACCTGCCCTATGAGAAATGCTAAAGGAAGTCATTCAAGTTGAAATGAAAGGATGCTAGACAGTAAATCAAAGCCATGTGAAAATATAAAGTTTTCCAGCAAAGGTAAATATATAGACATATATAACATAGTAGTATTATTTTAATTTTTGTTATAACGCCAATTTTTATTTCCCACAGTATTTAAGAGACAAATGCTTAAAAATTATTATGAATCTATATTCATGGGTACACAATATATAAAGCTGTACTTGATGAGATCAATAACATAAAGTGAGTGGCTGCAGCTGTAAGAATAGAGCTTTTTTATGTAGTTCAAGTTAAATTGGTTTCAACTTCAAATAGATTGCTACAACTGCGAATGTTCTATGTAACCTCCATAGGAACCACACACAAAATAGTCATTGCAAATACACAAAAAGAAATAAGAAGGGAATCAAAATGTGTCACTACAAAAAAAAAATCAATTAAACACAAAAGAAGGCAGTAATTGAAAAAATGAGGGGCAATGAAGCTCTAAGACATAAAGAAAAAAATATCAAAATGGCAAAAGTAAGTTCTTCTGTACTAGTAATTACTTTAAATGTAAACAGATTAAACTACCCAATCATAAAGATATAGATTAGCAGAATGGATTTTTAAAAAACAGGATCCAACTATAAGCTCTCAACAAGAGCTCACTTCAGATCTAAAGACATGTATAGGTTGAAAGTGAAAAGATGAAAATGATATCCCATGCAAATAGCAACCAAAAGAGAGTACAGATGGTTATGCTCATATCAGACAAAATAGACAGTCAAAAACTGAAACAAGAGACAAAGAAGGACATATGTAATGATAAAATAGTCAATTCACCCAGACTATGTGACAATTATAATCATATATGCACCAAACATCAAAGCTCCAAAGTATATGAAGCAAACATTAACAGATTAAAGGAAAAAATAGACAGCTCTACAATAAAAGTAGGAGACTGCAATACCCCACTTTCAATAATGAATAGAAGAACCAGACAGAACATTATTAAGGAAACACAAGACTTTAACAACAATATACTCCAATTGGACCTAACATATACAGAACCTCTGCCTAACAGCAGCCAAATACACATTTTTCTCAAGTGCGCAAGGGCCATTCTTCAGGATAGATCACATGTTAGGCCATAAACAAGTCTTACTAAATTTTAAAAGATTAAAATTATACAAAATATCTTTTTTAACTGCAATGGAATGACATAGAAATTAACGGCAAAAGAAGAACTGGAAAATTCACAAATATGTGGAAGTTAAGCCACACACTCTTAAATAACCAATGAGTCAAAGCAAAGATCACAGGGAAATTATAAAATATCTTGAGATAAGTGAAACTGAAAATATAACTTACCAAAACTTATGAAATGCAGTGAATGCAGTACCAAGAGAACTGTTATAGCTGTAAATGCTTAAACTAAACAGGAAGAAAGATCTCAAATTAACAACCTAACTTTATATCTTATGGAACTAAAAAAGAACAGACTAAACCCAAAGACTGTATTAGAAAGTAAATAATAAAGTTTAGATCAGAGATGCATAGAAAAAAGAAAAAACAATAGAGATAACAAAATCAAGAGTTAGTTCTTCAAAAAGAATAATGAAGTTGACAAACATTTAGCTAGATTGACTAAAAATAAGACAGAAGGCTCAAATAACTAAAATCAGAAATGAAAAAGGAGACATTACTACTGATTTTACTGAAATGAAAAGAATTATAAAATAATACTATGCACAAGCGTATGCCGACAAATTGGATAACCTAGATGAAACAGACAAATTCTTAGAAACACACAACCTAACAAGACTTAATCATAAAGAAATAAAAAAATATGAGCAGACCTATAACCAGTAAGGAGATTGAATCAGTAATCAAAAATCTCTCAGGAAAAAAAGCCCAGAACCAGATGGCCTCACTGGTAAATTCTACCAAACATTTAAAGAATGAACACCAATCCTCTCAAACATTTTCAAAAAATTAAAGAGAAGGGCATACTTTCAAACTCCCTCTATGAGGCCAGCATTACCCTGATGCCAAAGCCAGACAAAGATGCTACAAGAAAAGAAAGCAACAAACCAATATCTCTGATGAATATTGATGCAAAAATCTTCAACGAAATACTAGCAAGCAGAATTTAAGAGCACATTAAAAGGATTATACACCATAACCGAGTGGGATTTATTCACACAATGCAAAGATGGTTCAACATATGAAAGTCAACCAATGCAACAGAATGAGTTTTTTGAAAACATATGATCATTTCAATTGACACAGAAACACTTGACAAAAGTCAACACCTTTTCATGATAAGAACATTCAACAAACTAGGAATAGAGGGAAACTACCTCAACATAATAAAGGCCATCTATGGAAAGCCCACAATTTGGAATCAATAGTGAAAGACAGAAAGCTTTTCCTTTAAGATCAGGATAAAGACAAACATGTTTTCATCACTTCTATTCAACATAGTATGTAAGTCTTAACAGAGCAATTAGGGAAAAAAAGAAAAAAATGGCATCCAAATCAGAAAGGAAGAAGTAAAATTATCTCTCTTCACAGACAACATGATCATATATGTAGAGGAGCCTAAATATTTCACCACAAAAAACAAACAAACAAAAAACGTGTTAAAATAACCCAATTCAGCAAAGTTGTGAAATACAAAATCAACAACAAACTTAACCCAAGGAGGCTGACAAAGATTCTTTGACCAAACTTTAGTCAGTCTCCTGAATAAACCTTCTCCTGAACCTCCTCCCAGGTCCATCTGTGTACTTCCTTATAAAATCCAGTTTCAGCAAGAATCCTGCCAAGTCAATCTAGCAAGAACAAACACCTCTACACTTGATATCTGATCAAACTCAATATCCGATTGTTCCCTCATCCTCTACCATCTCCCAGGTGATGTCTGATTACCCTGGCCTGCCACAGCAGGAATCCTGTTAGGTTAGTTTAGCCAGAATCCTATTTTCCTGGTGTTATCTCTTAGTAATTTTCTATCCATTTGCCCCTACCCTGTTTCTTGACTATAAATTCTCACTTGCTCATACTATATTTGGAGTTGAGCCCAATCTCTCCACCACCCCTGCAGATCTTATTGCCATGGTCCCTACATCCACCACAATGGTCCTGAATAAAGTCTTTCTTAATGTGCTTTCTTACACATATAATTGAATAATTTTTTCTTTAACAAGGCAAAAGACTTGTACACTGAAAAATAAAAATCTTTGCCGAAAGAAATGAAAGAAGACACTAATAAATGGAAAGACAACCTATGTCTACAAATTCAATGCAATCCTTATCCAAGCCCCAATGATGTTTCATGCAGAGATAGAAATTTCCATTTTAAAATTTATATGGCATCTCAAGGGACCCTGAATAGTCAAAGCAATCTCAAAAAGGAAGAACAAAGTTGGAAGTCTCACACTCCCCAATTTCAAAACTTACTACAAAGTTACAGTAATCAGTGTGATACTGGCATAAAGGCAGACACATAGGCCAACACAGCAGAACAGAGAGTCCAGAAGTAAAGCCACAAACGACTTTCAACAAAAGTGCCAAGACCACTCAATGAGGAAAGAACAGTTTTTCAACAAATGGTGTTAGGAAAACTGGGTATCCACCTGAAAAAGTGAAGTTCAACATATCATATATAAAAATTAACTCAAAATGGAGTAAAGACCTATATATGAGTTAAAACTATAAAACTCTTAGGAGAAAACAAATGGAGAGAGCTTTAGGGCATTGGATTTGGCATTGATTTCTTGTTATGACATCAAAAGCACAAACAACAGCAAAAATAGATAAATTGGACTTCATCAAAATTTAAAACTTATGTGCATCAAAAGGACACTACCATCAGAGTGAAAAGGCAATTCCTGAATAGGAGAAAATATTTGCAAATCATATATCTGAAAAGGGGTTAATATCTGGAATATATATATATATAAAACTCCTGCAACTCAACAACAACAAAAAAACTAAATAACTCAATTTAAAAATGAACTTGAATGGATATTTCTCCAAAGAAGATAAACAAATAGCTAATTAGCACATAAAAAGATATTCAAGATCACTAATTATTAGGGAAATGTAAATCAAAACCACAATGAGATACCACTTCACACCCATTAAGATAGCTATTATCAAATAAACAGACAATAACAAGTGTTGGTGAGGAAATGGCAAAACTGGAACCCTTGTTCTTTGCAGGAGGGAGTGCAAAATGGTGCAGCTGCTGTGGAAAATGGTATGAAAGCTCTGCAAAAATTAAACATAGAATTACCATATGATCCAGCAATTCCACTACTAGGTATATACCCAAAAGAATTAAAGGCAGGGACTTGAACAGATATTTGTCTACTCATGTCCACAGCAGTGTTATTCACCATAGCCAAAATGTGGAAGCAACCCAAGGGTCCATCAACAGATAAATGGATAAATAAATAGATAAAATAATATACACACACAACAGAATATTATTCAGCCTTAAAAAATGAAGGAAATTCTGATACATGCTACAACATGGATGAACCTTGAGGACATTATACTAGACAAATAAGCCCATCACAAAAAGACAAATATTGTATGATTCCACTTATATGAGGTATCTAGAGCAGTCACATTCACTGAGGCAGAAAGCAGAATGGTAGTTGCCAAGGGTAGGAGAAAAAGAGAACGGGGAGTTACTGTTTAATGGGTATAGAGTTTCTATTTGAGAAGATGAAAAAGTTCTATAGACAGATGGTGGTGATGGCTGTATAACAATGTGAATGTTACTGAACCGCACATTTAAAAATGGTTAAAATGGAAAAAACTACTTAAAAATGGAATAAAAAGATCTGAATCCTTTTCACATTATCAAACATACTGAATGTAAAATACTACTGCTGAAAGAAATTTTGTTATAAACTTCAAAGTTTCTTTAAAAGATGAATGCATGCACCATCCTTATATACAATGGTTGATACTGTTCCTGGCTGTGATTCAGTGTATCATTCTATTCAAACAACGGTTATACCTCCATCTTTCATATCTCCATACTTTCTTTTTTCAAATATCTTTTATTAAACCATTAACCTGGCATCAGAGATTCCAAAGCTTGAGAGCTAGATAGCTTTGAATTATCAAAATCAGAATGAATTTGCAGAACTTTTAGTAGACCACACCAAGTCTTAAGGCACATGAAGAAATTGAAGAAATTGATGAAAGCAAGCCCTAGAGCAACAAAAATTAACAGACCACTCTGCAAAGAAAAGACAGAATGAAGTTTTAGAGAATGTAACTGTAGGGAGTAGCATGTAGGGGTTTAGGGGGTTATGGAACTGGTTTTTATATGATTGTGATGATGTTACATGAATCTGTATATGTGTTAAAATTTATCCATCTATACACCAAAATAGGAGTCAATAAAAAATTTTTTCAGCAGCATAGATCCCCATATTTTATGTTTTATTTATTTCCATCTTTCTTCATTTTCTGTCAGTCATAGAATCCACATCTTAGTCCTCTCCATTGGCCACTAGAGTGATATTCACAAGGGATAAGAAAAAATAGCTAATAACCATCTTTAAGTGTTAAACAATGTATTAGTCCATTTCTGTTGCTTGTAACAAAATACCTGGAACTATATGATTTGTAAGAAAATGAATTTATTGCTTACAATTTCAGAGGCCAGGAAGTCTAAAGTACAAAGAACACATCTTTGGTGGTGGTTTTACAATAACACAGGGATTTCACATGGCAGAAAGTGGCAGAGGAGAGATAGAAATAGAGATAGAGATGAGAGAGAGAGAGAGAAGAGAGAGAGGAGAGAGAGAGAGAGACAGAGACAGAGAGAGAGAGAGGAGAGAGAGAGAGAGAGACACAGAGTCAGAGAGAGAGGAGAGAGAGAGGAGAGAGAGAGGAGAGAGAGAGGAGAGAGAGAGGAGAGAGAGAGGAGAGAGGAGAGAGAGAGGAGAGAGAGAGAGAGAGGGAGAGAGGAGAGAGGAGAGAGGAGAGAGGAAAGAGAGAGAGAGAGAGAGCACGCTCCTAATGTGTTCTGCTTTTATAGACCTCAGAACCTTGCCCACCATTAAACCATCAGCTTAATCACCTCTTCAAGGCCCCACCTTTCAATTATCATAATAGGATTTCCCACCCTCAACAGTTACAGTGGGGATTAAGTCTTAATGACTTTGGGGGGGTCATTCAATCCGCTGCAAAAGAACATTCAAAAATATTTTTAAGCAACTGAAAGAAAATTAATCTGAATTAAGTGTGTGATATGGTATTATCATACTCTTGGCCTCTCCTGGTTCCAGTGCTGATCTCTCCCTCGCTTTAGAAGTGTGCACCCAATAAATATTAACCACCAGACATAGGCCAGCAGCTCCCTGTTCCAGAATATGCTTCTTGTCAGCTCTCCCTGGGAAATAATCAGACCTACATTTAATGTTCTTGTAACAATGGCAAAGTGCCTCCGGGATCTGATGTGAAAAGTATAAGTCAGAAATCATTTTTGCTTTATTTATTATGCTGTCATTTACTGTCATGTGGTAAAGGCCAAAGAATCTAATTCCCTTCACTACTGGGATTATAGCAGCTTGTCTTTTTTATGCAAATTTAATATTTGAATGATGCTTACCTGGGCTCTCATTGTAACCTGATGTCTCTGACCTGGTCCTCCCAATGTCCAGACAAAGTCCAAGTTCTCATGTAGAGAAAAGGGAATTCAATACAAGTCATCTTGCTGCTACCTTATTATCTCTTTTGGGTGTCTGCTGAGATAAAATTGAAATATAGCATTTTTATATGAATATGTTTACATTTTTGTCCCTCATTATATGCATGCTTAAACTTACGTTGTTATTTAAATATTGGCAATACCATGCCAGGCCATACTGAGGCAAGAGGAAAAATCAATAATACTGATCCTCTATTTAAAATGTTCATATTTACTTCTCATGGATTTTTTGCTTTCTTTCTTTTTTTTCTTAACATTGCCGTTAAATGATATTTGTCTCAATTATTGGGGTTTTTGGCAGCTCCTTAAATTTTGCAGCTCAGGTGAGTACCTCACTCGTCTCGCCCTAGTTCCAGATGACAGTACAAAAAATTTAAATGGAAAGTAATGGAATTTCCTTAAGAAAAGATGCAAAAGTCTGAGAAATTTGACTTACTGATTCAGACATTCTGAATAGTGCTTTACCAACTGTATTAGATTCCTAGGGCTGTCTTAACAAAGTACCACTAACTGGGTGGCTTAAAATAACAGAATTTATTGTCTCACAGTTCTGGTAGAGTCCGAGTCAAGGTGTCAGCAATGCCACACTCTCTGAGGGATCTAGAGGAGAATCCTTGACCCTAGTGGTGGCTGTCAATCTTCAGCACAGCTTGGCTCGCAGCTGCATCTTCTAAGCCCCACCTCCACGCCACAGGGCCTTCTCCCTTTGTGTCTTCACATCATCTTATGAAGACCCCAGGCACATTGGATGAAGATCTCACTCTCCTCCAGTATAACAGAGTCTTAACTAATTGCATCTGCAATGACCCTGTTTCCAAAAAAGGTCACATTCAGAGGTACTAAGGGTTAGGACTTCAACACATCTTTTTAGGGGACACAATTCAACCCATAGCAGCAACCAAAACAGTTGATCATTCTTACTCTAATTTTTGGACTGCCTGCACATCAAATTGCTTGTGTAGGATTTGTGTGGAATGTGGCCCTGCACTGGTGACAAATAAATGTCTCCCTCGCCATCTGAGGGCCCTCCCTGTATGCTTGCTCCTACTCACTTGACTCTCGTCTCTCTCGGCTCCTACGTGCTACCTGTTACTTACTGCCTATCCTCTTCCTCTCTGTTCTCACCCACAGCACAGCTCCTGTCTCCTGCTCTTCCCAATTCCACTTTGCTTGCCACCCACATCTGATTGCCTCCTGTGGGTGAAGAGCTCGTGGCATAAATAGTCCATCACTCTTTGACCAGCTCCTCGTATTCAATTGATCTAAGACTCCTACTCAACTCATCTGTCTAAACCTTGCTAAAGCCTGGCCTTGGACCTCATGTGAGGTGATTACCATGCGTCATATCCATTTCCTAATGGTCTGTTTCCCTCACGGCACGGGAAAAGTCTCCCAAACTCCTAATGCGAGTGACCATCATCAGATTCAAGATTCCATGGGGAAGTGGGAGCTGAGCAAAGACAGAAAATGCAGCATTTGTCTATCAACTGCACACATTGGCTTTCTATTCTTCTCAGGCAGCCACCACCTTAGAGCAGTAAACCATTTGTTTAATCACTTTGCTTTTCCCTGACTGCTAGTAATGAAATGCTGCACTCTCTAAAATAATTTCCTGACTATTTGCTAAGATTCATCTCTGACATTTCATTAAATATGATCATTTAACTGTACAAGTACAAATGCATTTTTAATTTAGCTTACTGCAGATATTACAGATGTGGGGAAATGAATTCATATTGCTCTAGGACAAATATATCATTCACATATGTATGCCACAAAAGAACAAATTATTAAAAATTACTGAAACTTCCATGAAGATTTATATTTAACTTTTCCATTTTCAATCTCCATGTCATTGTGAAAACATATAGCATGTCACTTTGTCAGCCATGATTCTATGAAGAATGTGTGGGTGGTTCCATATGGCTCTTGATCAGTAGCTTTCATCTCTGTCATTGACATTGTGTGGCACTAAAAGGGATGGAGATTGAGTTTCAAGTGTGAATTTATGAGGTTAGCAATTTCACCACTAAACAGCAGGTTATTTGCCTTCTCTACAAAAGAAAACAGCAGTAGAAAATGTGTCTTCTATCCCATGTACTATAAATCCAACTGTAATTCATGCTAAAGCTTTGTTTAATATAAAATTACTCAAAATGTAAACCAGTATTCTTGAATGTCTTCTTGGTACATATTGTTATTGGATTCAAAACTGACTGATGAAAGAACAAGCTTGGTTTTTGGCCTTGAGCTATAAAATGCAGAACTTACAAGGTATAACCTAACAATTATTATCTCATAGGGTGTCGAGTATTTTGGCAGAGTGTACTTTTATTACTGAGGAAAGAAATAAATTTATTTTCAAAAATCATTATGGTATATTTTAGACAGAACACCAAAGCAAAATAATAGAGGTTTGGAGCATTACTTAGAAGAAAATTCATTCCAAATGTAGGTGCAAGAAGCTCATCATTTCCAAATATGAAAATGCTAAAAGAATTCAAGTATCCTTCAAACTTAAGACACCAATAAAATAAAAATAAAAATAAATGGCCATGAGAAGTATGTTTGCTTCTCAGGCTATTATTTTGTCTTTTAGGTCTACATTTAGACTAGGAACTCAATGTAAAAGATTTCATGCACATGCCCAGATCACTCATAGGCACGTGAGTTCTCTATAGTTTCCAAGTCATCTACTAATTTCAAAATTTGAGGTTTGGTAGGGACCCTTGAGATCCTGTGGATTATGCCTAATCTGCTTATTCTAAAAATAAGAAAAATGAGGTTCAAATAATTAGCATGGACACACAACAAATTTGTGGCCAGAGACAGACTGAAAGTCAGGGTGCCCAATTCCTGTCAGCATATGATCCTCAAAAAATTTTTACAGGAGATGCAGGCAGGAGACATAAGTACCACTTTGCATATGAAGAAGTTAAACCCTACAACCAGAGAGCCAGCATGCAGCAGAGCAATTGCCATTATCTGAGTGACATGTGGCTTACCTGCCCAGGAGGGCCGGGATGAGAATTAACAGATGGCAGGGTGTTACAGCAATTTGTCTCAGCAGCCTTCCAAAAACTGCCTAACCTCACTAACCTCCTGACTTTCAGTTTAGCACTTTGGTAGTAGATATCTGTGATGGTTACTTTTATGTGTCAACTTGACTGGGCCACGGGGTGTCAGGATATTTGGTAAAACATTATTTTGGATATGTCTGTGAGGATGTTTCTGGATGAGATTAACATTTGAATTGGTAGACTGAGGAAAGCAGATTACCCTCTGTATTAGTCCATTTCTGTTGCTTATAATAAAATATCTGAAACTGTGTAAATTGTAAGCAAAGGAAATGTTTTGCTTACAGTTTCAGAGGCTGGAAAATCCCACGTCCAGGGAACACAGCTGGTGAGGGTCTTGATGGTGGCTTTACAGCCATGCAGGGGTCTCACATGGTGGAAAATGGCAGAGGAGAGAGAGAGACTCTCACATGCTCTCCTTTTGAAGCCCTCAGAACCATGCCTCTGACCACCATTATTAATCCATTCACTATGGCTCAGTCCTAGAATTTAACCACCTCTTCAAGGCCCCACCCTTCAATTATCATAATAAGATTTCCCACCCTCAACAGTTACGGTGGGAATTAAGCTTCTAATATATGGACGTTGGGGGACACAATTCAATCAATCCATAGCACCCTCCCTAATGGGGCTGGGCCTCATCCAATCTGATTAGAAAAGGCTGACCCTACCCCAAGTAAAAGAATTCCTCCTGCCTGACTGCCTTCAAGCTGGTTCATCAGCTTTTTCCTGTCTTCACACTCAGACTGATACACCTGCTCTTCCTGGTTCTCAGGCATTCACACTTAGACTGGAACTACACCATTGGCTCTCTTGGGTCTCCAGCTACACAAATGCAAATCTTCAGACTTGTCAGCCTTTATACTGTCATGAGTCAATTCATTATAATAAATCTCTTTACTTTATACATATACGTATCCTATTGGTTCTGTTTCTCTGGAGAACCCTGGTTAATACAATGTTCCTGGCATCTTTAAATTTCACACCACTTATAATTGATTTTTTAAATTTCAACTCAACTCTTTGTTCATGAGAAACTTTAGCTCAAACATTGCAGAAACCCAAAGCCCAAAAGAGTTTGCAGAAATACAAAAACCTGCATGTCAGAGCTATTGGATCATACTCTAAAATAGGCACCAGATAAATATCACATCAAAACTCCCTAACTGTGTTACAATGAAAAGGCTGTCATTCTCCAGGCCTCAGTTTAGTGTGAAACTGACTGACTGATCATCTCGATTTTCCCTTCGGAGGAGAATTTGAAACATCACACTGAGCAATCACACCACTTGCAAGGTCACTGGCACTGCTCTGGCCACTCACATTTGATTTGGGTTTTCTCTTCCCTAATGAACAGAATGTCTTTCTCCCTCACCAAACTGTGAAGGGGAATGTTTCCAGGTACACTGCATTAAAATACAATTTGTGAGAGGCAGCTGCCCCAAAGTTCTCTTACTTGTGAGTGGCAGCCTAGGCTCCCCTTGATACCTGATGAAGCAGTTAGACCAGCCAGTAAGAGCTTTAATTTTGCTCCAAGCTTGTACACTACCACCATTTATAAGTGTTACTATTCTGCTCCTGCTACAAGGAATGGCATTGAATAGGCTGTGTGCCTGGGAGGAACAAGGGGTATATACACATCCCAAAGTGATAAGGTTGAGGTGAGATTATCATTGGCAGTCTTGTTTTTTATTTAATGACAGGACAACAAATGACACCAAACATGTCATTTTTCAAAAGCTGAACCGTAATCTGCTAATTCAACTAGATTTTCATGCAATGTGTCAAAACATCAAGACAATAATTCTCTCTCTTCAAGACTTAGCAAACAGCTGGACCGAGAATAAAAGTAATTACTCTGCTATCATAAGTGTTAGCTTCAAAATAATTTTAGATGCAAGTCTGCCATTGAGGACAGCATTCAGACACACAATGGTGAGATTTTGTGCCGCACATTTAATTTAGGAAGTGTGGTGGTTGTCTCTTTTGTCTTCTTGAAGAACAATAGCATTGTTTCAGTTACATCCAGGGTACAGAAGGAAATTGAACCCCCTGCTTGCTCAAACAAGTATTTTCTTTTTATCATGGGTGGTGAAGAAGGAGCAGCTGTAGCTTGACTGCAGTAGAAATAACATACCTGATACTCTCACCTGAACTGAGATACAACCCTAGACTCTTACAGTGTAGGCTTATCTTGATGGCACTTCCATCCTCTCTCCTCTGATTTTTGAGTGTTAAGCTTAATATGGGATGCCAGCTTGACCCCTAACCCAGCCCAGTTCAGCAATAAACAAGACTCAGGTAAAAGGAATGCCTACAGTTTTCCAACTTTGATACAGTTTGGTCTAGAACTGCTGTGTTTACCCAGGTGCACCCCATTCCATATCTTGACAGTTATGGATCTCCGTTCATTTGTCTATGGCCTCTCTGGTTCCCGTCCCTCTGCCCCAAGCTCGATGTTTGAAATGGCCACCTTCCAGCCCTCTGAATTCTGATCTCTTCTTTCTCCCTATGGTATGTGCCAGATCCATGAATTGGATCTGGGACTGATAATGACCCTGCTGTTTCGAACCCACTCCCCTGAGAACTGTGCTTGCAGGTAATTCCTATTAGAAATGAGCCCTCCTTTGGACAGTAGACATGAGTGGTCACAGTGGAAGTCAGGGGACTATTGGAAGGAGGAAAGTGAGCTTCCTTTCCAAGCATAAATCCATAAAATGTTTCCCTGCCTTTTTAAGCTAGCCATAACCAACCTGGAAAATGTACATCAGCAAAAGTCATCGCCATAGGCCCAGCTGCCCTCATCTGCACTCCTTTTTACCCTCCAAACCCTGTTTCTCCTGTTCCTCCTGCAGGCACCAGCACTCTCGTTGCCTTTCTGCTGATCCTTCACACTTCTTCCACTTTCAAGAAAGGATGCACTTTCAGTTCTTCACACCCCAATGTGAAACCAAGTTGTGTTGCTTCTAATGACCAAACAGTTACTGGGTACCCATCACCTAGAAAGCCATGGAGATAAGAGAGCACCAGGCTGAGCACAGGCTCAGCCACACTCACCAGCTCTGTGACTTTACCTGCAAGGAGTTCGGTTCCTTCACCTCTAAAACCGTAGCACTGGACTAGGTGATGTAAAAGCAATCTAGCATTCTATGTACCTGTGGACTTAAATTTGCACAGTATTTCATACTTTTCAACACACTTTCATTCATTCATTCAACATGTGTTGTCTCATCCTTAGCTTCAAAACAGCTTGTGGAGTGGATCAGGAAGATAAAACCCAGTGAGATTACATCATTCGCACCACATCACAACTCTCTAAAGGGATTTAACATGTGGTCAGGTAGACAGAATTTACACACAAAAAAGGAAAAATCATCATGAAAGGTAACACCTTTTTTGTAAGGCAGTAAATACTATGGGAATTCAGTGGAACCACATCACCCTCCAAACCTCCAAATATCACTTGGGTCAACTTTAGCTGGAAAAAATACCTCCCAATAAAGGGGCACCTGGGGCCAGACCAGAATGGGAACACAGGTTTCAGTAAATGCTGGTGATCCAAAAAGGCATTTGAGCCAAGGAAAACAGCATGAGCAAAAGTTCTAGCAAGCAATTATTTCCCTGGATCTATACTTGGCAGAGAATCTTGCCTCTAATTCTGCTTGGAAATATGTCAATTTGTTTCTTACCTTGAAAAGAAACAACTATTAAATGCTTTTTCTGGACCCTAAATCAGGGAAGTGCCTACTGAGTTCTAGAGTGAAGTGGTACTTATGATAAATAGAAGTCAGGAAGAGAAAAAATTTTCATTGACCCAGATTAAGTCAAATATCTTGTCATGTGTCAAAGGCTACGTTTGGTCACCAAGGAGGTGACTATCCCAATCTTACCATTACTGTTAACCATCAGCCAACAAAAATAATCTCACCTTCATAAACATTTCATAAAAATTGCTAAGATAACTAATTTTAATAAAGATGTTAATGCCCTGCCAGCAAGACATGTTTCCCTTTTCTAAAGTAATTCCTAAAATAATGACTGACCTCTTCCCTAATTCTCTCTCTGAGAAATCAGAGGAGGGGATAAAAATATTCTTCTGACCCTGTTCTGGATGAAGTACACAGCATTTATAATTTTCCTTCACTTCTCACATTTTTTAAAAAATCTTATACCTAAAGGTAACGTTTCAATAATTTTTACAACCCAAACTCTTCTTTGTTGTTTACTCATAATATTAAAAATATTATTTTTAATGTAAATCTTACTTTCCTTAAATTGCATGACTCAGGCAGGACTGTGCACACTTAATTCCATTTTTATGGCATTCCTAGTGCTCATTCATGGATGCACAAGTACCTAGTGGTAGTGAAAATAAGATAAAGCTGGAGAAGATGCTGTTCATTAGGTGATGACGCTGCTGAAAGCCTAGCAGTGATTAATGATAAAGTCTGCCTCTTTGATAACTTCTGCATCAGATGTAAGACTTTTTTATGGCTTTAGAATTTCTTTCCTTCCTCAGTAACACCAAGTTTCGCTAAAAGGCTTTTATCTGCTCTTCAAAATGATTTGGTGGGATGAAAGAAAATAAGAAGTTTCCATAACTCAGAAGAACACTTGCTTTATCACAAGGGAACTCAGCGGTAAAATATGTCAAGTGGGATAAAAGAGAAATTGCAGAAGAAAAATAAATCATAACAAGCCTCAGATGACCTCCTCTGAGTAGGAAGACTAACATTAAAACAGAACAGAAAAATAAATGCAAGAAAGTTAAGTTTTGCCAATAGATGCTGAAACTTGAGCATATCTAAGGAGATGCTGAAGGCGAAGATGCCATCCAGCAACAATGCTTGGTCTGAAAAGGCAGGTCTAGGTCACCTCTTCCCATCAGATGGGCCAGAGCTGATTATCCTTGACAGGTGGCTCTGAAAAATTGCTCTAATCACTCCAGTGAGCCCTCTACCTTGTCCTAACAAAAGAGTGATGGCTTAGCCTGCTGCAGAGGCCAGACACCCCTAAATCTGACATCTCTAACAAAGATGCATCTATTTTAATGGGAGCATTATTTGATGCTGTTGTTCATTGGAGGAAGAGATGGGAGCGAGTTCAATAGAGGCCTCCAAGTTGGCAGTAGATAAGGGTCTCATTAAATGGCTCAGGAGTTTGTATTTGCAGGTTGACTTGATGTGGTGACCAGTTAGTGGAGACTGATAATAGCAGGAAGGGCAAACAGCATGTCACCCCAAATTGGTTGTGGATTCAGCTCTTCCAGAGATTAGGGGATAATTAGGACGGTGTATCATCAAAACTTTTCATGTCAACTAAGGAACACTCTCTAAATAAGAATGTCAGATCTGCTTAAAGCTATGAGAGACAGGGACTTCTTTCCAACCTTTACCTTCTCGTTGGAGATGCCAATTTATTTTAGAGGGCTAAGTGGTGAGATGCTTCATTTGGTTCTCTGCCTGCTATGTATTTTTGGTTGTTTGCTACAAACATAAAACACAAATGGTAAAACTTCTTAATCCTTGAGGAAATTAAGTGTGTATGACTTTGCTAACACTCAGGAATTTTGCCTCACTACTCAGAAAATTTTTAAAGAAGCCAAAATAAGTTATTCTGTGTCTGAGCAACAAATTATCCTAACCAGGGAAAAGCGTTGCATAAAAATCTCTGTAATGTGCTGGAGACTAGTGGAGCTCATGGAGCTAAATCTAAGTAATCTTTTTAGTGTAACAACATCACCCATCCATTCACCAATGCGCAGCCTTTTCTCTATTGTAGAATTTAGCATATCTTATTAGACATATTTATTTTTATGTCTGTTTCTCCAGATGAACTTGAGCTCCTAGAGGGCTGGAACTAGTCTGCTCATTTTTTATTCCCAAGCGTCTATCCCAGTATTTGGCACTTAGTAGGTGCTGAATAAATAGTACACAGCACATTTTTATTTAGCATATGAATTGTACTACTTTTGCCGGAATGATACCAAGTCATCATTTTAACTAAAGTTGTGCTTCTGAACTAATTTTTATGTTATGTTCATATCATTCCTTTACTCGTTTTATTCTTCTTTTTTCCTCAATCTGTCATCCTTCCTTTTTCCTTCCTTCATTCATTCTATGCTTCATTGACTATGAGGCTAATGCAAGATTTTCCTTAAGGAAAGAAGAGTCAGAGAAGACAGTGAAAGGTGGTGGATACTTATTGATACATTCTTGCTATGTTTGATGTGATGCTATTTTTTTTTTCACCCATTACCTCATTTAATCCTCACACAAATACTGCGAGGTAGTTTATATACCTCCATTGAGGAGCCAGGCTTCAAAAAAGTAGGATATTTTCCTATGTCTATTCTAACACTAAATTGCATACGCTTTTCTTCCCTGTGCCAAACTGTAAGAAAAAAATAGGAAAGTTGCCAACTGGAGTAAGGTAGAACACGTTCTTAAAAAAGGTTCCAGGTCCTAAAAGATTCCTTTATTATTCAGGTAACAAAACCAGCCAATTTTTCCATGTCTCTCTTCTAAAGAAACCAGCCAATGCCCTTCACATCTGCCGTAAGCTTTACTGTATATCAATGTGGAAGTTCACAGAGACTGCCACGAAAAAGAATGTTTTGGAAAACACATACATACCTAGCAGAGCCTCTGCCCTTTTCTCCAGGGAAAATAGAAGGATTCTACTTGCTTCTACGGAGGGAAGGAGGAGACAAATGCTGGAGGAAGGCGTGGAGTTCATGTGCAAAATAGTTAACACTTTTAATTGTAGAAGTGATTTATGTTAGAGAGACACTAAAATTTTGTTAAAGCTGCTTTTACAAGTATAACACACAGTAGAAAAGTCACTCGCTCCTCAGTAATGAAGAAAAACAAATCATTTTAAAAGGACACGTGATTGTACATCCAGAGCTTTGAGCCTGAGATTGGGAAGACCCCTAATGCCACCTTGGCGTGAACAGGAACTGTGCGCTTGCTGAGGCCAGTGTGACGAGATGGCTTCCTGCTGTAGTAGGGCCAGACCTCAAATCCCACTGGAGCATTGTTTAACAATCTGACAAAGTTATCTCAAGAAAAGGAGATTAACAGACATAAACTTGAGTGAAGTAACTGCATTTTCTCTGCAGCACAGAAGGACTACCTGGAGGTCCCCTGCAGCCGGGAAAAGCTTCTACACAAACCAAAATGTTTTAGTGGGGATTTTTACCCCAATCAGTGCCCAGCTCCCCAACTTTGAGTCTCTATCACAGAGGGAAGGCACAAAGTCACAAGCTACTCCAACTGGGATGCTGATGAATTCATTGTAAGGTATCCTGCCTTTTGAAGGCAGCGGTTGTCTTTATTCATCTGTGGATGATAACCCTAGACAAATTCCATTGATTTTAAGAAAAGATATTCCTGGATCTTCTGTATATACCTTGAGTGGCTAAAGCCGAGTGGGTTAGGCAAGAATCTGGAAAATTAGGACCGTCAATTATTGCTCTTACGTCATGACAATGTAGCTTTTTTAAATCTATAAGTCAAATATTCATAAACTCCTTCAAATAGTTTGAGGGTGACAAGTAAACAAATATATAAAATATCTAATAGTGTGGAAAATGGAAAGCGGGTTTCTGAGAGTAGCAATGCCTCCCTGTGTTGTAAGAGAAGTGATTCCCTGTAGGCCATGTTTCCATTTTATAAATTTAACTGTAGACAACCCTCCAAAGAACTAAAGGAAACCATCTTAAGTCTCCCCTTACAAATTTATGTAGTTATAAGTAACATGTAGCAGTAAACTTCATTCCTCTCCTTTGCTCTTTGACTTGACTAGTGACATTTGCAGGACAGATGATTAAAGGCTTCCTCGTTAGGTTAAAGGCTCACGATCCCAAATCTTTTCTGATTCTTTCAGCAACAAATGTTTCGGCGTCTTTTGTGCCTATCTTCTCTCTTTCCCTATCAAAGTACCAGCTGTGCAGATCTTGCTTTAGAAATCCACAATGGTTGCTATCCTAGGAGACAGATCCACAGACAAGAATCAGAGCCCATGTCTTTATCTGCCATGTCCTCCAAAAACTACTCCATTAGCATTTCAGAGATAAAACCACATACCACATGGATACATGAGAAGGAAGAAAAGAGCACAAAATAAGGATGAGGCATTTTATAATCACTAGCAAGAACCAGCTCACGTAAGGTAGTACACTAATGAGTAACACACAGGGAATTTTAACAAACAGCCATCTGAACCACACTGGTACAGTTAGATACCAGAATCTAAATGTTATAGTTCTTTAAACAGGACAAAAATAGGGATATAGTACTATCAAAAAAAAAAAAAAAAAAGATGCATTTTGGTAGCCCGAGTTTTGCAGACTTTTGCAGACATTTCTGTCCCCAGTGGTGTTGCTCAAGCATCTGTGAACTGGATTCAGTTGTCCCTCTGCACAGCACACAGAACTTGTGAACAGACAGCGCAAGCTGGTAAGTATCAAAAAGCAACCACCCTGGTGCTAGGTTCATTGGAAAGTAACAAGTTAATACTTCTGCAAAGGAAATTCTTCCAGTGTGTGTCCCACTGAGCTTAATAAGATGAAGACAGGAAGCTGGAGAAGGGAGATGGACGGGGTGACAGTCAAACCCAAGGAGAGCTCCGAGATGGGAGTTCCGGCGCCAGGTCTCAGTCTGGAGAAAGCCTTCTCTCCTTTTTCTCCCGGGCTTCCTCATCATCCTCAGTTTTCTTGTCACTGGCATACCTAAAAGCCTGGGAATCATCAGTTTTCACCCAGAAGTCGCCTGGGTGCCAGCAGAAGCATATTAATTACCGTTTTCAGGTTTTCCTCTTTCATAGCAGTACTTCCTCTGCTGTAGCACTTCCTACACTTCGTGCTCAAACTGCTTGTTTGATCATCTGGCTCCTTCAACAGACTCTTAAATAAAAACACTGAGGGAACCAATAGCCTGAGGAGGTCTGGGGTCAGTCGAAAGAGATCTTAGAGTTATGGAGCAACAAGACTCCCCAGCCAGCTCTGGGAGGAGACCCAAGACCCACGCAGGAACTCCCAGACTTCAGCAGTTCCCCGGGCAGGTGCAAAGTGACCAAGGAGAGAAAACATCTCAGCTCCCAAGAGAGTGATGAACGTCCATCACTCAAATAATACCTTGGGAAAGATGACTGGGAGAAGCGAAAGACCCTGCCTGATAGGGAATTTGAAGTTTTTCAATTGAGCCAATTTGCCTGAAAGGGACTTTTTTAAAGAGAAAGAGACCAGTATCTTGAGTTGTCAAATGTAACAGTTTTTCTGGTGTCAGTGAGAATGGAGGCTCAAGAATAATGCATGTTCAAGTTGAAAACAATAAGGAAAACTACAATTTTTTTCATGCCTGTACATTAGTGTGTGTTAAATTTGACTCTGCTTTATCCATGGAGCAAATTATCAGCTCAGTACCTCTGCCCAAATGATTATGTGTGAACATTATAGAGGTGTGGAGATTAATTAAATAACACTCTAAGAAATATTCAACATTCTTAGAAAATTCCTTCCTTGTGATCAATTCATGTGATGTATTTAGAACTATCAAATGATAACATTTATGAAGTGCCTGCTATTTCTCAGCAGAAGCGCTCTCAGTTCATAAATGTAGAACCTGAGGTGGGAGAGGAACAACCATACCACGCGAGGTGACACCACTAGCAGCAGCTTTAAGGCAGTGATGTTCAACTACAAAGCCTCTCCATGTTCCACTTTTCCAAAAGTTTGTAACAGGAGCTTTTGCCTTTAAGGCATGGAGTTAAAAAGGAAAAGAACCACCACCTATAAAACAAGATTTAAAGTTCTACGAATACAGAGTGTCATCTATACAAATAAGCAGCATGGTTTTCTAAAAAACAAAAATAAAAGTTATGATTTTAGGAATCAAAATCTTAGCCCTTCTGTTGATATCTATGTGACTTGGACAAGTGATTTAACCATTCTGAGCCCTGGGTTTCCTCCGCTGTAAAATGAGAGGAATGATACTGACATGAAGGAAGTGCTTGAGGCAGAGTAAACATTACATGAATCTGAACTCCCTTCTCTCTTGTTTCCCTATGTGAGCCAAGAGGAAAAGAAATTACTTTGAAGAGAATGGAGGTGGGTGGTTATCTGGAAGGCAATGGCTTCTCCCATCCGGTTCTATTACGTTGCTTGGGTTGTTGAAGGGGGTTGGTGTTTCCATAGCAAGGGCAGCTCCTGATTCCTTTCTTTCCTCTCTCATTCCTCTTCAGCTGCAGGATCGGCAAAGATATTTTCCCAACCACTGCTCTTCATTGAGGCCCACAGAGCAAAGGCAGAATCTGGCTACATGCCCCTAGAATTAGAACTAAAAAAGAGGCCCTTACGTGTGCCTCTAAGGCTTCCAAGAGCAAGAACTGCTATGCACAGCTGACTTCCATTCCAGGAGTGACGGAACGCAGGACCAGAGAGAGGGCGATCACGCTGCAACATAGGACACCGCAGCAAATTTAATGTTGATGTTCTTACTGATTAAACATTGGTTAACAGTAAAGTTATTTTATTTGGTCATTGTTCAATGTCGAGAACATTCTTCCCCAAAACTTCACATCAAATTAGGCTGACTTGATGATAAAAATGTAGTTGCATAGCTAATGTTAACTAAGCCTGGGCTGTAACAAATATCTGTCACTTTTCTTCAGGATGGCAGGCACTGCCTGTTGGCTAGAATCCTGTCAGCTAGTGTTAATAGCAAAGAAAGAGAGAGAAATTCTTTTAAACTAAAAAAAACCAAAAAAACAAAAAAACCTGCTCTTATGGTTAAATCAAGAAATCATAGATTTTCTTCTTTAAATAAAATGAATCCTCAGAAATGAGAATAAGGAGTATAAATAAAATGTTATATTTATATTACTTTTAGGGTTTTTTAAATGCAAATCATATTCCAACACATAGATAACACCTTGCTATCTAACACATGTTTTCATGTTAAAATTAGAGAGCCATTCAAAGAAATTAAATATAAAATATAACTATGGGGTTAGATTAGGACCTTTGCTATTAAGAATCAAGAAGCAGATTTTCCCTAAAAATGTATTTTAAGTTTTAGAGATATTTAATAAATAATTGTAATAAGAAGTAAATAGAATAACACCAAGCAACAAAATTTCCTCATAAGTAGAACCAACCTTACTGGAAAGCAAAATCAACAGGCATAACTGTGATGGTTTAAGTTTTTCAGCATGGCCCTTTGGTGGGGAGGAGTGTGGGGGTAGTAGAAATCAAGTTCTTTTTAAATGATTGTAACCTGAAATCCAATGAAAGAAAAAAAAATCATTCATTTACCTCAAAGCACTGATCCCAGTTAAAATGCAAAGCCTTTAGGAAGGCTTATAGTTTAAGCTTTCGTTAGTCGTTTACCACCCAGTGGAAGTCAGCTCCTCAAAGCAAGTTCTGAGCACACAAATGTGTAAAGGCGGGTGGGTAGGGCAGGCAGAAAGATGAGGTGTGGAATCAGAGGCTCTAGATTTTTAAAAGGTGATGTCAGCAACACTAAGAAGAATTTTATCCAAAAGGCCCAATCCAAATATTGAAGGAATTAAACAATTCCCACGTAACTTATCAAGAGGCATCTAAATGCATTTAATAGGATACACTCATCTCTTTCAAATATGGCTTAAACAAGTGATGAAAAATGCTCATGTAATTTCCGACACCATTGTGCATTACTTTTTATTAGTTGGGCAGAGAGAGCAAAAAGAACCAGAAAAGGTCTCCCTGGAGAGGTGGTGAAAACTGGATCAGTATGCCATCCAATGATATCCCCTGAAGGACTGGGACCACCTCTGCCTTCTTCAGAGATACATTCCCAGCACCAAGCACAGACCTGTGGATAATCCTGGGTGGCCACTGTTAAATGACTATCCATCTGAGTTGATATCGTGTGACCATCATTCCACCCCTATGAAAAAAGCAGGACAGGCATCATTTGACTGATAAGGAAACTGAGGCTGAGAGAAGTTAAGGGATTTCCCCAAAGCCACACAGGAACTTTGCAGGACAGCCAGGACAAAAATACAGGTGCTCCTGGTTCCACGGAAAGACACAACACTGGGTTCCACAGCTCCCCCTGCAAACCACTTTTCTCCAGCCGGTGCCTCCAAGTTTATCTTAAATTTATTCAAGTCACTTACAACCACCTAATGTATTATCATATTTCACAAAACCTAAAACACTATCTGTTTGTTTGTTTGTGTTTGTGTTTTCCATGTGTTTGTCTTTTCGAATTCCTATATAGGATCCGAACCCGCGGCGGGAGCATCACCGTGCTCCCAGCGCCGCACTCTCCCGAGTGCGCCACGGGCTCGGCCCCTAAAACACAATCTACCATGACACACACCACCACGCTTGTACCACTAAGAAAAAAACACTACTGGTCCAACTAAAACACAATGCTTTCTTATCACATAGGCAATCATTTTATGCTCATTAAAAGAGTTTCTATAGACCTAATTAGGCACAGATTTTTGTATTTTTCATGTATTGCCCTGGTATATATATTTTTAAGACATGGAATAAATCAGTTAAGATATTCCTAAAACTTTTTCACAAAATCTCATTCTTTTGAATCATTTTTTGACTCAGAAAGGTCTTATGATTACATTTTGCCACAGAATGTCAGCTTTGGTACCTTAAGATCACTGGTCAGGCAACATTTCTCAAGATGAATCCATAAGAGACTGTAAACCACCAGAGCAGGGCTTCTGGCCAGCTGTGCATGGTGCAGAGTAGGCCTGCTGGATTCAATGGACTCCAGCTCCCAGGAGGCTGCTACATTTCTCTGATTTGCCTTTGCCCCACTCCTGCCCCACAACCACTTGTCCCTACAGGTTAAAAGAGTGTCCACTGTATCTCTGAAATTTTATTCCAAGCTCTTCACACCCATCCGGAAGCTTTGATGTCACACCCTTTTAGGCAGTGACCACTGCAGACCAACAGTGACCGTAAGATGCATCTCTATATCAGGGATGTTTAAAAAGTGGATGTGCATTTGGAACCAACGGCATGCAGCATGGATTGATTTGCTACTTGCTATCTGTGTCGCCTCATCAGAACATGAGTGCAGAGACTTTTCTATTTTGTTCACTATATCTCCCCAGCCCTACAACTGTTCTAGCATGTGAGGGGCTCAGTCAACACTTATTGAATACATGATTGGATTAATTCACAAATTCCATTAAGTTGTTAATTTAAGAGACATTTTTCTTTCAGTTAAAATGTTTTCTCTTTGTTAAAAAGCAGTATTTACAGTACGATCTCACTTTTTTAAAAGTAAAATATGCATACACCTAGAAAGAAACAAAGAAAAGATACTCTATGCTGAGTTTTATGTAACTGAGTTTTCTTCTTTTTGTTTGCCTATACTTCCTAAATTTTTTTCTAACTTTTTTCCTAACTTTCTTCTAAATTTTTTTCTAAATTTTAAAAAATAACATGCACAGTATCACATTGTTAATTTTATAATAAGAGTATAATATCTGCACATGATTTTTAATTCACATTGCTTCATTTTTATGTAGAAAAGGTGAAAGCTATCTGTACTGGATAGCAAAAGCACATCCTCCATTCAATTATTTTTACATTAACTCTACTTTCAATAAATTAACTTTCAGAGCATCTCAGTATAAAAGTTTCTTAAAAATGCGTATCTTCAGCCTAAAGATAAGGGGAAGAAACCAAATTAGACTACTTTGGGATCAATCCAAAGCTCTTTACGAACCTCAGGCTTGGCCCCAGGTCCTGTATGTTCGAGCAGATCCCTCTGTCCTCCCAGGTTCTGTGGGCTTCAGGCAGGCTCCCTCGCTGGGCACCGAGAAGAAGTTCTCTGTGATCCCATAGTTCTGATGAGGAGAACTGCAGGCTGACAGGAGGTCTGTATCATGCTACTCAAAACGGTGTAAAAAAGCTCAGGAAATCGGGGAACACGTTTCAGACAAATAATCAGCGTCTCACACAGGTCGACTTCAATTTAGACTGGTTGAGAGGTTACGGGCGAAACTGTGTTTCCCCAAAATTCATATGTTGAAGTCCTCACCCCCAGTGCCTCAGCATGCGACTGTATCCAGAAATAGGGCCTTTAAAGATGCGATTAAGTTAAAATGAAGCCATTAGGGTGGACCCTAATTCAGTCTGACTGGTGTCCTTATAAGAAGAGGAAATTTAGACACGTGGAGGGACACCAGGGATGTGCACACAGAGGGGAGACCAAGAGGACACAGTGAGAAAGTCGCTGTCTACAGGCAGACCATGGAGAGAGGCCTCGGGAGAGACCCACCCTGCAGAAACGCCAGCCTTCAGAACTGTGAGGAAATAAATGTCTGTGGTTTAACCCCCAGTCTGTGGTGTTTTGTTATGGCAGCCCTAGTGGACTAATACAGGGAGTACCCAGCTAGTGACCCGGAGTCAGCAGGACTCTTAAGGAAACTTTAAACTGAGAAAGGCTGATCTGGTCCCCCGTGGCCTGTGAAAAACTGAACATGCTTTGCAGTAGTGATGGGACAGGGAGGCAGAAATGCCTTCTACCCATAGCTAATTTCAAAACTCTGCTTAGCTCTTACTCCCAAGCTTCTCCCATACCAAGCCTCCATCACCTGCTACAACTTCGTGGCCAAGAGACTGATTTGAAATCCCACATCCAGCTGGGTCTTTTTGACGGTCCAAATAGATGAAGGGCAGGCAGCAGGAAAGGACAGGAAATTAGAAACCTAGAACACACAACACTTGGTTAATCCGCCCCTTTATAGATAGTTCTGAGTTATTCGTACCTACCAAGATGGAAATGAAAGTTCATAGCACAGGAAAAAGAAACTAACGGATTATTAGTTTGACACTCTCTGTTTGCTAAACGTGGATAATAGATTCATGACCTCAGCCCCCCTCTCCTCAATGGTATGGGTTTCGTTGCCCTCTTGCCCACAGGTAATGCTCCTCAAAATTAAATCCATCAGCTAGTTCTCAATTTTATAAACTATGCAAGCAGGGGAGAGAGAAGGTCGGGCTCAGGCTGGCTGGGTGAGAGGGAGGTTATCTTTCCCAGGGCTACAACGCCAATCCAAAGTTTTTCTGAACCAAGGGCGCTGACGATGCCTGCATTCACGGTCCCATAGTGACATCAGCTGGTCAGTTCCCAAACAACAGCCTGGGTGGGGAGGAAGCGGCTCAGCCCCGTGCACTGGGCTCAGAGCAACACACAGCCCTGGTGGGTATGCTGGCCTGCTACCTTGACTCTCTGCTGTTCTGATTTAAACGTACGTAGGTAGATATGTATATAACAAATACATAATATACACACACATGAATATGTAGGTACCTTGGCTTTTACAGGTTCCTCTTCTCTTCCTGAAAAGATCAATGACATTGTTGATGTTTAACTGTCAACCACCCCTTTTCTCCCCACAACTGTACATGCAGATCTATCAGCTGGAGCAGACTAACTCAGGAGAGGTCCCCACCAGTCTCACGGTGTAGGGAAGTTTGATGAAGAAGATAGATGACTGAGAAGGCCAAAAACACGTCTAGATCTGTCGATTAGTTTCAGGGCTGCCTGAGCTCAGAGCCCCTCATTTATAAAGGCTTCTTCCCCAAAAAGGGCCTTAGGGATGCTTTTATATAAATATTCACTTTTACTCCTGATTTTGTATTCATAATTTTGGAGTCTTTTCCTTAAAGAAGGTCCCTCAAATTGTGTTAGCTTCAGACCCTGAAAAACTGAGATGCACACCTGCAATACCGTGTGTATCGGTACAATTATTGGATGTCTGCTGTATGCCTGACACTGCACTGGGTGCCATGGCATACCCATGGACAAGACATGAAGTCTTCAAGGAGCTTCTTATTTAATTACAGAGCCAGAGCAGCACCCAGAACAACTAGCCAGCACTTTATAGTTCAGTATTTATTCAAAGACTAAATTGTGTAATTCAAGATTCTGTGCACAGTAGCCTGGAAATTCAGGGGGAAAATATGGAGACTATTAAGAAATGTGGAACAATCCTAGAACGCTTTATTGAACGGAGTTTGAAATGGAGCCAGAACATTATGGTCAGAAGGTAAAAAGCAGGGTCTCGCCAAGGGGGAGAGTGAATGACAGACTCAAGGTGGGAATGAGGCTGTTTGTAATGAGCAAGAACAGAGCAGCTCGACAGAAGCCAAACTGCACAACAGGAAGTCGTGGGAGACATTGGGCTAAACGAGGTGGGATCAGGCTAGAGGTTAGGGAAAGCCTCCTGGGAATTTTGATTTGACTCAGCGATGTCAAGTGAGAAAAACCACCCAAAGGTAACTCTAATGGCATTTTACACAATTCCTACTCACATTTTTCTAATAATTTGCTGGAGAAAGACTCAACACTTCAGTGATGTTGGTTGGGTGCCTAGTCTACTGGAGAGGTCTAGGCGATGCTGCAGACATCCTTTCCAGCTGCAGGAGGACAACAGTGGGTCCTGTGACTAGGACCGAAGGATCGGATCATTAACTCCTCTTCATGCTGTGCTGAAGAGCCGCAGCGCACAATCACTGGCTGGTTTCGGATGGGCAGATAGGTCCCAGCTGCAAAGTTTATGACAATTCTTTACAGCATATTCTAACTTACATTCACAATACCCACTCCCCTTTCTCTGCCTTCCTAACTTCTCGGCTCCTGGATTGTCCCGGCTTCCTGCTCTCTTTAAAAACCTATAATAAAGGGCCGAGCCCGTGGCACACTCAGGAGAGTGCGGCGTTGGGAGCGCGGCAACGTTCCCACCGTGGGTTCGGATCCTATATAGGAATGGCCGGTGCACTCACTGGCTGAGTGCCGGTCATGAAAAAGACAAAAAAAAAAAAAAAAAAAAAAAAAACCTATAATAAGAACCATGTCTCACAAATAAGCAGATGAGGCTTTACGTGTTGCCACGTAAACGTTTTAAAAATAGTCCTTGAAAAAAATGTCAATATCTCTCTTAGTAGCCTATCAAAATGCCAGAATTCTCAGCACTTAGTGTCATTTCCTATGGGTTAATCCAATATGGTTTTTAAGCTTCCTGAAGACAGAAATTGTAAGTTATTGCCAGCATATCCCAACTTCTAGCATTTGCCTAGCACACAGGAGGTACTCCATAAATATTTCTTGGGCCGATGGATGGATGAATGGATGGGTGGATGGATGGATGGACGGATGGATGGATGGGTGGGTGGGTGGGTGGGTGGATGGATGGGTGGGTGGATGGATGGATGGGTGGATGGATGGATGGGTGGGTGGATGGATGGATGGGTGGGTGGATGGGTGGGTGGATGGATGAATGGATGGATGGATGGATGGATGGATGGATGGATGGATGGGTGGGTGGGTGGGTGGGTGGGTGGATGGGTAGATGGATCTTTGGAAGAATACATTTAAAACAACAAGAACCTGGGAGTCTGCATGGGTCGGTTCTGATAGGAGTGTGCCCATCCTGTTGCCATTGTTGTCAGGATCAGGATTTCAAAGACACTGGCCAACTGAGACAAAGACAAGGGGAAGAACATTAAAAACTGATGAAGGTAACTGAATACCACAAAGGGAGAATTACAGACTTCACTTCTCATATTGACCTGGCCCCAGTCCTCCTGGCAACCAAGTCATAGGATGAAAATGTAGCATCACTGAGCCACCTCACAGTTCTGTAACACAGATGTGAATGCACCAATAGATCCACAAAGGGTGCTGAACCCACGGTGAGACAGGCTTGGCTGATCCACTCACTTATCATCGCTAACTGAAACCTCAAGATGCAGAGTGATTTGCTTCAGGCTACACTCCCAATAAGGGGCAGAAATGAGAATCCCACGGGGCATCTGACCCGGCTCTTCATCCTTTGCCATACTTCTCCCGGGTCCCTGGAGAGGGGAGAGCAAAGACGGGGGTGCCTCAAGCACATGGAAACACTCCACACCTCAGACTACACCCAAAGTCAGCTATAGCCAAGAATCATTATTTTTTCAACATCTGCACATAAACTGCATTCTCAAAGTGTCTTTTATCATGATTCCTCCTACTATGTAATTATCAGTAGTTGGTGGTCAGCACAAATTTAGAAGTAAGCTTTTAGAAATGGGAACTTAAAACTTTCCAGTGACAACAAGTATGATCATAAGGCCGAGTAAAGTGTAGAAATTGTATAGCTCATGAGTGGATTTTAATGTTACAGTATAGGGTAGAAAGTACAGCATGGTGTGAGATGAATTCTCAGGCAGTATTAAGACATAAAGGGACCCCTTTTGGAGAAGTACACAGCCATGCCAATTAGCCCAGGCCCAGTGTGAAATACAGGAAAAGTAACAGTTCAGTGGTGTAATCATAAGAAGATATAGTTGAGTTTATGTTAGTCCAGACCTCTTTACTGGGTTACCAGATGAAGGCCTTTTGATAGGAATTTTGGCAAGGTGCCGATCATTTCTTGACCCTGTGCTTTGCACTTCTGTAACAGTACAGGAGATTCTGCTATTGAAGCGGAATGCAGGAGCAGGGGGCTGGGGGCGTGGAGGGGAGGCTGGGGGGGCAGGGAGAAGGAGAATTGAGCGTCGCATGCCCATACCCCATTGTCCTGCTGTGGGGGGTGCAGAATTCTTGTGATCCATGAAGCACAGTTTGAAAAAGTTGAAACCAAATAATATTGTGAAGGGAAGATGACCAAATATTAAATGTGATAACCTAGACTCTCAGGAAATGACTTCATTCTTAATTAAAGGTAAGCTCATTTTTAAAGGTAAAGAAAATATATTGCTAAAGAAAGACTAGAGGCTTGATTAAAACCGAAAAAGCCTTAATAAAAATTAGGGTGCATTGGAAATGGTGTATTATCATAAAGCACAACCAATTATTCAACAGTCTGAGAACTGATTTTCTCACGTGTGGAGTAGCCAAGCTCTTATTTGTAACAACAGCCTACAACAAAGATTTCTTGCTCAGAATTTGTATCAACCACAGGTCAGCAGTTTTTCTGTTCTGTGTGCCTTCTTTGTTTAGATTCAGGCTGAGGAAGACCTCCTGTCTGGGGCATAACGATCTTGGGGCAGAGGAAAAAAAGCTAAGGCCAAAAACACTCAATGGTTCTTCAGGCTTCTTCTCACATTTCATTGGCCAACATAAGTCAAATGTTCACCTCTGACATCAGTAGGGCAGGAAAGTCTAATCCTCACATAGGGAGGCATTGCAAGGCACACGGATACAGATGAGGACGTAGAATCCTCTCACAGGGAGGGCAGAAAACAGGAACAATTATACAATCTACCATCCATCATATATGCCTGACATCCAACACAATATCTTGTACAAAGTAGATGCTCAACAAATGCTTTGAAATAATCTATTAATAACTTAATGGTGACAATGACCTCACACTGAAAGTAGATCAATTCAACTTTTCAGGTGCACTTTTATCCCTTGGCGTGGTACATAGTAACTTCCCCTTTCCTAGCACAAATGTCCTACTAAGAGTGAATCCCAAAAAACATAATTCTAAGCAAAAGGAGCTAAGATGCTAAAAAAAGTACTTACTAACAGGTGAGTGGATGAAGAAACTGTGCTGTGTCCATACAATGGAATACTACTCAGCAATAAAGAGGAATGAACTCTTGATACACACAACAGTATGTGTCAATTTCAACATAATTGCAGAGTAAAAGACCAAAAAAGACTACATTCAGTATAATTCCACTTACATCAAATTCTAGAAAATGCAAGGTAATTTATAGTGACAGAAAGCAGATCAGTGGTGGCCTAGGGAGAGAAGGGGAGAGGGGGGAGAGGGTAGATAAAGAAACTTTAGGGGTGATGGATGTGTTCATTATCTTGATTGTGGTGATGGTTTCACGGGTGTATTCATATGTCAAGACGCATCATACCGTAACTTCTAAATATGTACAATGTATTGTATGTCATTACGCCTCAATAAAGCTTTAAAAATAAGTGCTTTGAAAGGGTATTTACCATGTGATTATATTTATATAAAGTTTCAGCAATGGACAAAACTAATCGAAGGCATTCGAAGTCAAAGCTGTGATTACTCTTATGGTGGGTAACTGAAAGGATTACAGTGGGTATAGGAGATGTTGCTTCTGGAGCTGGGTGCCGGTCACACAGGTGTGTTCTATTTGTGAAATTTCATTGTGCTGTATGTTTACAGATGGCACACTTCTCTGTAGGCAAATGACACTGAAATAAAAATTTTTAAATGTGCTATTTTTCTTAATAACAGCTAACTTAAAAATATAAAAAATCATCCTCATAAATTATGACAGAAAAAAAAGTTGTGTGATTGCATTCATTTATGATCTACTTTTGAAATGTGAGGGCTGTGAGTGGATCTGTTCCTTCAAGTGCACATGACAGAGGACAGACCACAGGGCTAGCAAGTTGTAGATGCTGGGCATGAGCAATTGCAGAGACTGATGGAGAAATGCACCTACATGCTGACCACAGTGCCAGTGTCTGTCTCCAGATATGTGCAAAGTCAGATGCTTCCGTTCTCTCTCATGCCCTTAATTTGAATTATTGTTACTTGCACTCTCTTCTTATGAAGGGCTGTACGGGAAGGCATATGTGTGCACAAATGGTACATGTGCACATAAAACAACTGAAAAAGCAGACGAGCTATGTCAAACTCCCACAGACGGGATTACATTGTTGCAGACAGCTGACCTGAGATAAGAAATGAAAACTCCTAGACACTTTTATGAACCCATTATTTTTACGGTTTAATATATTAAAAAAAGAAAACCCTATTCCCACTGATTGATTACTTTAATGAATAAATTTACAGTCAATGATTTGGTGGTTGGAATGGATTAAATTTCCCTCACTGGCAAGAATGGTCCTAAACAAAAATAAATGGAAGGTTTATCTTTTCCAACAACCTCCCCCCACATCCCCCCCCAAATAAAAAATCAGTCGAAATTTATAAATAACTTTGATCTTTGTGTTTATTTTATGAACTATTACCTGATCTCCATTATTGCCCCTGTGGAGTAAAAACATATTACTGAGTTTCAAATTGTGTGTTCAAGTAATTTTAAAAGAAAATTCTTCAAAATGTCATTGATCTGTTGTAAGAACTACTACTCTCTTCTCATGCATAAGGCTTTATGATTCCCCACTAGACTCCATCTAATCAGAGAAAAATGAAAATAACCATAAATACCTATGACGATCATAAAATGTGAAAAAGACAAAAATAAATATTAGTCCATTTCTGTTGCTTATAACAAAATATCTGTGCTTACAGTTTCAGAGTCTCGGAAGTCCAAAGTCCAGGGTGTAACACATCTGGGAGGGTCTTCTTTGTGGTGGCTTTACAGCAATGCAGGGGTCTCACATGCAGAAAATGTCAGAGCAGAGAAAGAGAGAGACTCTCATGTACTCTCCTTTTAAAGCCCTCAGAACCAAGCCCCTGACCACCATTATTATTCCATTCACTATGGCATGGTCCTACAATCTAGTCACCTCTTCAAGGCCCCACCTTTCAACTACTGTAATAGGATTCCCCACCCTCAACGGTTACAGTGGGGATTAAACTTCACTGGGGTTGGGGAGACATCAATCCACAGCATTCCACCCCTCATCCCCCAAAACTTATGTCCTTTTCACATACAAATACATTCATTTCATCCCCAAAGTTTTAACTTGTTTAAACTCTAAGTCCAAAGTTCAAAGTCTCATCTGTGAAATCAGACAAGTTATCTACTTCATACAATGGTGGGACAAACATCTGGTAAATATTCTCATTCAAAAAACAGGGGAAATAGGCCAAAAGAATGGAGTAACAGGTCCTAAGCATGTGTGAAACCCAGCAGAGCAGGTATTAAATCTCAAAGCTGGAGAATTGTGTACCTTGACTCCATGTTTGACGTCTTCTGCACACTGGTGTGGGGGTTGGGTCCCCAGGTCATCAGGCTGCTCCTCTCCTATGACTTTGCTGGTCTGAGGCCACACTTCAGCTCTCCCAGGCTGACATTGCACACTGGTAGCTCCATAATTCTGGGGTCTCCATGGAGGTCCTGCTCTCATTGCTGCAGTAAGCATGGCTTTGGTGGGGTTTCTCTGCTGCAACTCCAACCTGACATTTCTGCTCAGCATTTCTCTAGCACAGGCTCTGTGCAGTGACTCCACCTCTGTGACAAATCTCTTCCTGGGTCCCCAGGCTTTTTGATACATCCTTTGAAATCAGGATACAGGCTCCCAAGCCTCCATAGCTCTGGCATTCTTTCAAGCCTGCAGAATTAACACCATGTGGACACTGCCAAGGCTTCTGTCTTGTAGCTTTCAAAGCCAGGGTCCAGCCACACCTGGGGTTGATTTAGCCACAGCTGGAGCAGCCAAAGCAACTGGGGTGCTGGTGGGAAGAGCAGCTTCCTGAGGTAGCCCGAAGGCAGTGAGCCCATGGAAGGCACCTCAGGCCTATTTCCCAAGACCATTCTGTCTCCCTGGGTCTCTGGGCCTATAATGGAAGATGCAGCCTCCAAGACCTCTGAAATGCCTTCAAGGTTTTTTTCTCTTCTCTTGATAATCCCTTTCTTCTGTACTCATCTCCTTAGCAAATGGTCCCTGGGCTACACTCTTGCTTTTGTGGCCAGGCTGAAAGTTTTTCAAATTTTTGTCCTCTGCTTTCTTTTGAATTATAAATTCTGGCTTTACCTCATGGCTTTTCTGCCATAGTTCAGCATAGGCTGTTACAAGTAGCCATGCAACTTCCTTAATGTTTTACTGCTTAGAAACTTCTTCTACCAAATACCCTGGGTCAGCACCTTGTGCTTCCACATTCCAAAAACCTTTTGGTCATGAACAGAATGCAGCCAAATTCCTTGCCAGTTCATAGCAAGGGTAATCTTTGCCCCAGTTTCCAATAAGTCCTACTCCTCAGTATGTCCTTTACTGTCCATATTACTATCAACATTCTGCTCACCACCATTTAACCAGTCTCTAAGAAGTTCCAAACTTTCCCTGGTTTTTTTTTGTCTTCTAAACTCTCACCAGCATCTAGGCATTTCCTAGCCTGCTCCTTCAAGTTCTTCTGGCCTGTCCTCAACACCCAGTTCCAAAGCTGCTTCCACATTTTCAAATATTTGTTATAAGAAACACCCCACTTCTCTGGTACCAATTTTTTACGTTAGTCCATTTCTGTTGCTTAAAACAAAATATCTGAAACTGGGTAATTTGTAAGAAAATGGAATTTATTGCTTACAGTTTTGGAGTCTGGGAAATCCAAAGTCCAGGGAACACCACTGGTGAGGGTCTTATTTGGTGGTGGCTTTACAGCAATGCAGCGGTCTCACATGGCAGAAAATGTGGAGCAGAGAGAGAGAGAGACTCTCATCTGCTCTCCTTTTAAAGCCCTCAGAACCACACCCCTGACCACCATTTTTAATCCATTCTTTATAGCATGGTCATTACAATCTAACCACCTCTTCAAGGCCCCACCTTTCAATTATCAAATTACACTGTCACAGTGAGGACTAAGTTTTGCAGGGACATCAATCCACAGCAATAAAGAATTGAAAATCCAATTTCACATCAAACATCCATTATTTACCAGGCTCTGTGCTATGACTACACAGATAAATAAAATCCAAATTTTGGTACCTGGAACGGGGATACTGCTCTTGCAAAATCCTAGAACATATGCCAGTGGCTTCAGGACCATGTGATTCATAGAAGTCCCAAGGACCTTGAAGAGACAATTAGCAGAATCTTGATGATGGCCCCTAGAAGGCTGTTGATAAGGGCTCAAACAAAAGTAAAGAAAATGTTACCAGAAGCTCGAGAAAGGGGAAACATATTATGCAATGGCAAAAAATTTAGTAACACTGTTGCCTGTGGGAACACAGAAATAGAAAATATATTTCTGAAAGGGATAATCTAGCTAAGGAGGTTTCCAAGCAGAGTGTTGAAGGTGCTGCATGGCATTTTCTGCTTATAGTAAAACGTGAGTAGAGAAACAAACTAAACTAAATAAACTGAAGAAAAACCTGTTAATATAAAGAAGCCAGGTCTTGCTAGGTTTAAAAATAAAACTATTTCATACAGGCCAGCTGCCAAACAAACAAACAAACAAACAAATAAATAAATAAATAAATGTGTTTCACATTTCCAGGCTGTGCAGACAGTAAACCATGCAAAAATATGAAAAATACCGTTCAATCCCCTTCCCTCCCATTCTCCTGCAAAAAACCACAAACAAAAACAGGGCACTATCAGGAAAGCACAGCCTACAGATGAATCCCAGGGTGTGACTATAAAGTCTTTTGTTAAGATCTCAGAAGGCAGTCACTTCAGTGTCTGGGCTCCGCAGCCACTACCTGCTAGCAGTGCTGACAGAGGCAACCCAGAGCTGCAGGGCAGGTGAGCATGCAGGCCAGGCTTAAGCCCAATGTCAGTGTGGCCTGCACCTATGAGGACATCTGTCTGTAGCTATGGGGACTTCTGTGGGGCTACTGCACACAGTGAACATGGGAGCACCAGGCTCAGGCAAAGGCACTGTGTCATCCCATATCACCAATCACTTCGACCTGAATCACCTCTCCAGAAGGGACCTGCTCCAAAACAACATGCTGCAGGGCACAGAAATTGGTGTGGGGCCAAGACTTTCATTGGCCAAGGAAAGCTCATCCCAGATAATGTCATGACTAGGCTGGTCCTTCATGACCTGGCATTCCCAGGCATTAGGACTGAACCCTAAATGTAGCAGCGACAACACACACCAGATTTCAGAATTGTTATGTGCCTGTAACTGCTATGCACTTTTACCTTTTTTTTCCCTTCTAATTTTAAAAACAGCTTACTGATATATTTGACATACAAAAACTGCAACACTTAAATTTTACAACTATGTAGTGACTGGGAAATTATCACCACAATTAAGAGAATGAACATATCCATCACATAGTATGCTATTGATGACTCTTTGTCACAGATACCACATCACCCCTTTCCCATGACAAACTTTATTTTGGACTTTCCTGATAAGCCCAAGGAAGCCTCTCAGTCCTTTCCACAGTGATCCATGTAATCACCATCTATTGAACCAGATGAAGTCTCCTAACCATCCCAGCTGCAAACGCATCCCAGAGACATGCTTTCGGGTGGACAAGTCTGACACTGATGTGAAGAGCCAAGGTAAGACAGTACCTCTCCCCCTACCTCTGCATCCAGGTGAAAGGTGAGCTTTAGCCCACAGGTTTAATAGAACCTTCGAAGACAGCTGCTTAAAAGCCACATGACTAAAGTTCACTCTAGTTCTATTCTTCATCAACACATCACAAAGGACATTTCCTTCCACAAAAAAAATTCTAATTTAAAAATTATCTACATTTTCCTCCCATGGCTTTCACCCAAGCTCATCCAAAACTTTAGTGTTTGGGGGCTGGGGGCGGGGGCAAGGAGCTGGATTTCGTTACTTTCTGCTGTTACTCTAGACAGGAGTTTCCCTGACAGTAGAGATTTCAGAATTCCAAATAAAGGTTGGGGGTGGGGGTAGAAGCCATTTAGGGGCTGTCTGGTTAGCTCAATTGGGTAGAACATGGTGTTATAACACCAAGATCAAGAGTTCGGATCCCTGCACCGGTCAGCCACCAAAAAAAAGAGAAAGAATAAAAGCCTTTTAGAAACTTTTCCTGAAGAAAGCAAGACAAGATTGCTAAGGCTACTTTAAACATAGAACATCTAAACTTACATATTTCTTATAAAAGGGAGTCTTTTCACTCTTTTTGAACAGGCATATCTGTAATGGCTATCTCATGATTATCCCACCATTGCATGTCAGGAAAGTGGAGTCCATACAACTTGTCACCCCAGTGACAAGTCTTCCATTCAAAAAGAACAATTATCAAGATGTTCCAAAGGAACAACATTTGAAGATCTTCATCCTCACCTGGACCCGATTTAAATGACAGGATACTGGACATTAAGTTGGAGCCTGAAGTCAAAATGGCATGAGGCTTTAGAGCAAGTATATTTTGCACATGAGAGGGATGTGTATTGTGGCCGGAAGGTAGATTTAAGAGATTGCATTTTCAAAAAATGGCTGAAACAATAGTTTTAGTCCCAGGGGCCCTTCCAGAACCTTGCCACTATCCCTTCCAGAGGTAGAGTCTATTTCCTTTCCGCTTGAATCTGAGTGGCCTCAGTGAACAGAATGTGATAGAAATGACACAGTGAAACTTCCCTGTCTGGGTAATTTTAGAAGTAAATTTTTCAAAGTGTCACTGATGTGTATGAAATCTGCACCTCTCTTCTCTTGCATAATGCTTTAAGATTCCCACAGTAATCCCCACCAGAAGAAAGAAAAAGTCAAAACCATGCAACCATGACCATCACTTGAAATGTGAAAAAGACAAAACTAAAGAATTAAGAGTTCAGGTCAGCATAGGATATCTTCCATTTATCTGGCACAGTAGTAAGACTGGATATACACAGATAAATAATATCTCTGTCCTCACACAGTTCACTGGCAGGAAGAGGAGATAAGATAAGCCATTAATATAATAACACAGCATAAGAAGTGCTAGAAAAGGTGGCTACATACAATGCTTGAAACAAGAAAGAAGAGAGTAAATAATTCTACCATGGGGAAGACAAAAGACTAGTTACAGGTAGGTTATATTTGAGTTAAGCATTGAAGGATGGATAAGAATTTTCCAGGTAGGCAAAAGACATTCAGATGAAGGACCTGAAATAGCTAGGCTGGGCTTGGCTGTATATGTGATAGAAAAACACACAATCAAACAAACAAAAATAAATGGCTTAAACAAAACAAATGTTTTTTTCTCTATCACATAGAGGCATCTGGAACTGACATGGCAACTCTAAAACCATCAGTGTCAGGCTTCTCTCTTATCTTTCTGCCATGCGTGGCTTCCTCCTCATGGTCCAAGGTGGCTGTTCAAGCCAGCATATGTGCATTCTAGTCAGCAGAAGGAAGGTCAGGGAAAGGAGTGCCCTTTTACATGACACATTAGCCTAAATCCTGCTAACCAGAACCTAGCCACATGGCCTCTGCATGGGAGACTGGAAAACATAGTCTTTGTTCTGAATAGTCATGAGTTCATGAAAAAATCAGGGGTTCTATTTCCAAGGAAGAAGAGAAGAAAATGAGGAGGAAACTGTGCTGGAAACTCAGTCTGATCTGGATATTCCAGGAGCAGAGATGATGGAGCTTTAGCATATGGTCTTGAGCGTCATGGGGGCTAAGTGGCACTGCAGTGGTATTGCCAGAGTTAATTCTGTTTTCTGCAAATAACACTAACCAGTAACCAATCTTTTCCTGATAAGAGAGACAGAGTCAGCTAGCAAGTGCCTCTTTTATTTGGCCCTTCCTCCAACCTGGAATGCAGATGCCATGGTGATCCAACAGCCATTTTTCAACCAAGAAGACAAGAGTAACATGTTGGAATGACAGAAAAGGAAAGCTGAAAGAGCCTGGGCTCTTGACGGCACAGTAGAACAGCAGTGGACTGCCATGGACTGCCTATCCACAGACTTCTGCTTATGTAAGAAACCCCTTTGGTGAAGTCAGGGTAGTTGGACTCGTGATATACTATGCCAAATTCAATCTTAGATGATATACCAAGCTGCCTTAATCCCACCCCTGAACCATATGGATAGCTTCCAAATTCATTTCCCTGCTGTCGTTCATTCTGTCCTACCACTTTTAGTAATGAATAGAGTGACCAGACAGAGCATTAATAAGTAAATATAGAACTTAATGCAATAAATGAAGTAGACCTAACAGACATATACAGAATTCTCTACCCTACAACAGCAGAATACACATTTCTTTGAAGTGCAGATGGGGCATTCTCTACAGTAGACCATATTTTGGACCACAAAACAAGTCTTAAATTTTAAAAGATAAAAATTATACAAAGGACATTCTCTGAACACAATGAAATAAACCTAGAAATCAATAACAAAAGGAGAACTATCAATTTTGTGAAAATTAAACAACACACTTTAAACAACTGAGTAAAAGAAATCACAAGAGAAATTAAAAAATACTTTGAGAAAAATGAAAATAAAAGCACAACATACCAAAACTTATATGATGCAGTGAAAGCAGCACTCAGAGGGAAATTTATAGCTGTAAATGACTAAATTAAAAAGAAATAACAATCTCAAATCAACGACCTAACCTAACTTCTTAAGGAGGAATAAAAAGAAGAGCAAATTAACCCAAATTATCAGAAAAGAAGAAATAATAAAGATTAGAGCTGAGATCAACAAAAAGAAGAATAAAATTACAGTAGAGACAGTGAATAAAGCCAAAAACTGGTGCTTTGAAAAGATTAGCAATACTGACAAATCTTAGGTAGGCTTACTAAGAAAAAAACAGAACACTCAAATTTCTAAAATCAGAAGTGAAAATGGGAATGTTACTATTTACCTTACAAAAATAAAAAAGATTATTAAAAAATACTATGAAAAATTGTCTACCAACAAATTAGATAACCTGGATGAAATGAAATAATTGCTAGAAACACAGACTACCAAAATTGACTCAAAAAGAAATAGAAAACTAAGATCTTAAATTTATATCAATCTAGTTTGAATTTATACCAACGTAACTTTAATAGTGCACAAAATTTCTGCTGTTACACAGCTTCATCTCACCCCTCTTGTTATTTTTACAAGTTACATCTGTATACATTTTGTGTCTATTAACATAAATTTATGGTTATTATTTTATGTGTTTGTCTTTTAAATTATATAGGAAAAAACAGGCATTATAAACCTGAAGTACAATAATACTGGCTTTTATATTTACCTGTGTAGCTACCTTCATCTTTGCTCTTTATTTCTTAGTAAGGCTTGAATTACTGTCTAGTGTACTTTTATTTTAGCTTAAAGGACTCTCTTTAGCATTTCTTGTTGGGCAGGTCTAGTGACTAACTAGTGACAGACTGCCTTAGGTTTTGTTTATCTGGAAATGTCTTTTATTATTATTATTTTATTATTATTATTATTCAGTCCCTGTGATTTTTTAAAGATAATTTATTATGCATACTGTGGGTAAAACGTTGATTCTCAATAGTTGCATACAATGTGTGATGGTTAGAGCAGGCTAGTTTGCTTATTCATCATTACAGTATGCAAACATTCTTGTGTCTACTAACCAATTCTTCATTAGCACCCCCCCTCCCTTTTTCCACCTCTAGTAACCACGGTTCTTTTCTCTCTTTTTAAAAGTTCAACATGCTACTGTGATTGTTGTTTCTTTCTCTCCCTCTGTCTCTCTTTATTGTGTTTGTTTATTGATTCAGCTCCCGATTATGAGTGAGAACATGCAGTATTTCTCTTTCTGTACCTGGTTTATTTCACTTAACATAATTTTCTCCAGACTCATCCATTTTGCTGCAAATGGTAGAATTCATTCTTTTTTATGGCTGGGAAGTATTCCGTTGTGTATATATACCACAATTTCCTTATCTGGTCATCCACCAATGGACATTTAGGTTGGTTCCATAGCCTGGCTATTGTAAATAGAGCTGCGATAAACATGGGAGTGCAGGTATCCCTTCAACGTGATGATTTCCAATCCTCTGGATATATCCTCAGTAATGGGATTGCTAAACCACATGGTAGTTCTACCTGTGGTTGTTTGAGGAACTTCCACACTGTTCTCCATAATGGCTGTACTAATTTACAGTTCCACCAACAGCACAGAAGGGTTCCTCTTTCTCCACGTCCTCTCCAGCATTTGTTATTCTGACTGGGGTGAGGTGGTATCTGAGAGTGGTTTTGATTTGCATTTCTCTGATGATTAGTGATGTTGAGCATTTTTTCATATACCTGTGGCCATCTTTTTCTCACATGGCTGCCAGAATGATCTTTAAAAGTGTAGATCAAATTACATCATGCCCCTGCTTAAAGCTTCTGCAGGCTCCTAGTGTATTCAAAATAAAACCCAAAGGCCCTATCATGGCCTCCATCGTCCTGGTCCTGACACACAACTCCAACATCATCTGCTATCTCTGTCTTCCCTGTTCACTAAGTTCTCTTCAACTTCTGCTCACTCAAGCTCTGCTGTGCTTCTCGGTGTTGTACTTGCTGTGCACAGAAACTTTCTCAGAGCCGGCTCTTCCATATCATTCAGGTCTCATCTCAAATGCCACCTTCTTAGAGAGGCCGTTCCCGACTCACTTCCTGACATAAATCCCTGTTTTATTTTCTCAACAGTGCTTATCACCACAGAAATCATCTAAATTATTTACTGCTCATTCATTGCCTCTATCCAGCAAACAAAGCCGTGCTCCACATGGACGAACTCATCCTTTCAACAGTGAAATTAACTGAAAATATTGGTTTGTGCTATTTCAGAGACCCCAGAAGTAGCCCATTCATGGATAGAGGTGATATAATGGATAATCAGTGTTTTGAGTCACTTATTACTGAAAAATTAAATCATTCTTTTCCTCCTGCTCTCTTCCCCACAGTTTGTAGGCCTCAGAATGTACCATAGCTAAGAAATTTATTTATGAAGTTATTGCAAAGCTTGTCATTCATTTGGGGATTTTACAGGGTCATAAAGAGATGCTTGCTCAGTCATGAGCCTTTTGAAGAAATCCCTGTGGTACTGGAGGAGACAAATTTGAATGCATTGGGGGCAGTGGTTGTAAAAAAAAATGGACCTACACTTCTCCACATGATGAACAGAACTACATTGGGGTGTTAACAGGGCAGTCAGGAAAATATTGCTCTTCTTAATGGGTTTAATTCAGGGGTCACAAATACAAGAGCTTGCAGGGCCCAGGTAAGAGAGAGAAATGGGGGAAATCAGCTGGTGCTAGGTAATAAATAGTAACTGACTCACTGCCTGAGTTCCAGGGGCTACAAGAGGGAAGATGCCGTCTATGTCGACCCAGAGACAGAATGCCCTCCCTTCCCACGGAGCAGGAGCTACTCAGCTCCAGACTCTCGGCTCTGAGCAGGAATGATTGCTCAGTGTTGCCAGATTTCTCTGTTTGTCCAGGAAAGCCAGAAATCTGGACTGTTCTGTAAAATCTTTCGATTTTAAAAGTTGACAACTAATTTGATATTTTAAAACTGTACAGGCCAATGTCATAATGGATAAACAAAACTTATCTGCATATGGAGTCAGACTCCTGGGCTAAAAGTTTGTGACCTTTGGTTGCAACTATAGGGCTTAAACTAAGAATCGACGTTTGTCCTTGGGCAATGGGTAAGTATGTCTAACAGTTACACACTGAACAAAACGGAGGACAGAGGGGGACAGTGGCCGCCCCGGTAAGGATTGGACTTGGAAGTTCACATCTTCCTCGAATTACTCCATGGCATTAGCAATGCAAGGATGAAACTGACTGTCATCCTAGAGCTCTTCTCCCCACAGGGGTGTTCTAGATGGAATAACTCAGACTTGGGAAAGTGTATTGATGGAAGGGAATGACCAAGCCCAGTGAGTACAGGGTAGGGCTTTCTGAAGCATCCACGGACAGCCACATCAGGGAAGTCAGAAACAAAGGAGCACCTCTGTGAAATTGTGTAAACCTGTGCATAGAAGAAATGAGATGGAATCTGGGAATGCCAAGGAGAGGACCCCTCAGGACAGGTGTAACCTCTGCAATAGGGACCAGCTCTTGAACTACAGGAATGGTCAAATTTGGAACACTGTTTTCGGCTCTTCTTTTTGTTGCCATTCCCTCTAGTGGCCTCAACTCTTCGGACACAGCAGGGGCGTGGAGCCTCCCACAACTTTATCCAGCCACAGGCTGGTGGGGAGGGAGCAGGCTTAGCCGGAGTAGCAGCTAGACTTGCAGACATCAACCAGCAGAGAAAGGAGTGGTGGCTCTTCAAGAAGGGAAGCCGCCTCTCATGCTGCCTGTGCAGGAGAATTGCAGAGGCTCAGTCACCACCCAGTCCAGCAGCTTCTAGCAGTAGCACTGCTCTTCAAAAGAAATTTTAGAATTGTTGAAACTGAGCGAACAGTAATAGGGGTTTGTTATATTATTTTCTATACTTGTGGGTATGTTTGAAATTTTCCATAATAAATATTGTTAAAGAAATATTACATTGAAATTTAATATACGAAACAAATTGAATGCATGTAGTTTAAAAACCAACAAAGTATTCTTCCAATATTCTGCATACTTGCTAAGAAACATTTCCATGGAATCCTTGGCAGATGATCTACAATTGCTTAAATACAGTGACAAGGAGCACACTGATTTTGAGGGAGTCATGGTGAGATGGCTCTGCTTGTGAGAAAATAATGTTCATATTATTCCAAAATATACCCCTTAAAACTTCAAGTGAAAATCAGTCAGTTCCTCCGCTATGAAAGTGTTTTTATCCTTTTTATTTTATCCAGTGCCTTTTCAAATAATCCCAAATAACTGGCAAAGTTTGGTTTTCTGTATCACACTAACATATGCTACAAAATCTGCTAGAGGGATGCTAAGGGCTATGTTCTCATCCTCTAGGTTAAAAAGATGTGAGCAAAATATTTAAGTGAAATTAGGACACCTACAGGCAAAACCTGACAAAGTGTTGCACATTGTGCTACATAACAGATTGGGTTTTTTTAATATCATGACCCTCTCCATCTTCACCTACCTGTCAGCTCCACATCAGTTGGTATTAATTTAACACCAGGGAGCCTGGAAGGAGCTGCAAGCCAGCAAGAGCCCACAAATCAGCAGCAGAGGTGGCATAAGCTCCTTGGAGATTCTTGTCCATCAACTTCAAGGGAATTTGAAAAATGTCCCTCAATTTGGAGGATGCTTGATATGAAATGAAGTAAAGAAACACAAGTTTCACTTGCCTAATTTAAAGGCAGAATAAGAAATGGGCAGCCAAGTCATCTATGGAATTCCAAGCAGCACTGTGGGAACATGTACCTCTCTTCTTGATTTTCTTTTGTTAAAAATTATTTATTTTTAATTGGCACATAATAATTGTACATGTTTATGGGTTGCAGAGTGATATTTTGATACATACAATGTGTAGTAATCAAATCAGGGTAGTTAGCATATCCATCACCTAAAACCCTTATCATTTCTTTGTGTTGGGAGCATACAAAAGCTTCTCTTCTAGCTATTTGAACATATGCAATAAATTGTTAACTACAGTCACCTGGTGCCACTGTAGAGCACAAGAACTTATTCCTCCCACCCAGCTGTAATTTTGCATCTTTTAACCAACTTCTCCCTATTACCCCACCCCCACCCTTCCCAGTCTTTACTAACCACTATTCTATTCTCTACTTCTCTGAGATTAACTTTTTTAGCTTCTGCATATGAGTGAGAACATACGGTATTTATCTTTCTGTGCCCAGGTTATTTCACTTAACACGATGTCCTCCAGGCTCATCCACGCTGCCACGAATGACAGGATTTCTTCCTGACCTTCCTGAGTATCTCCCTTTTTAACTACAATGGACCCGTTCCCAGCATCAGCTAAGACACAGACATCTATATGCATCTCAGCTAGACGAGTTGCAAGGGAAAATGTATCTAGTTTGCAGACTGATTTTTATAGCAAAATGCCCTCACAAAGAATCACTTTGGGCCCTACAGTGAAGAATTATACAAAACATGTTTTGCCCTGTTAGGCAAAGCCCAATCTTGGATGAGAAGCCTTCATCCCAATACATGTCCAAATGCCATCCTAATTTCAAAAACATTTTAAAGCAAAATGACACTTCAGTGTCAACTATATGAAAAAGACGCTCCTCCACTACATTTTCTCATAAAATGACATTTACTTGAGTTGGTACATATCATATATTGTATATATTAGTCAATATATTACATATATACAATGGTACTTTAAGAAGTTTGTGGAAAAATAGAATCAAAAGATAATATGAATCTTTCCATGAACTTTTTGAAGACCCCTAGTATATATTTAGTCTCTATATAGAAATATATGAAGTCGAGCATAAAACACATGATGTGAAGTATATACTGTATATCCATATCTGCTGAAAGTCAAGGATAAAATTAAAGGTTGCCACTGACCATAATGTTACAGCAGCTGACTAAATGTTCACCAAACCAGTTTCCTCTTCTTGCAATATCAGTCAGAATCCTTGCAAGAATCAGAATCCGACTCTGATAATTCAAGAGACTTTAATGAAAGGGGAAAAAAGTACAAAAGCATGGAAAGGATTCAGAAAATCAATCAGGGATGTTGGGGCACCCAGGGACTAGCCAGAGCAGAAAGTCATCACACAGTCAAATGCAGAGAGGGAGTGAGGTATACATACTCCAAACTGTACCTCTCCAGTCTCCTGCCTATGCCTTCCACACTGAACCTGTCTGGAAGCCAGGAGTTAAGAGATCCTGGGGATGCCATCCATAGGGTCAGTCTTCAGGGACACAGAGTAGGATTGAAGAAAGTGGAGAATGGAACTGGGTGGCAGATGCAGAATAACCAGCAGACAGATAGGTCATTGCTTGGCCTCCCTGCAGCCAGGTGTGGCTTCCTGACTGAGCCAATGGGATGTGGACAGAGGTGATAAGTAATATTTTCGTAATACCTGGTGTGGACCTCAGTGTTTCCCTCTTATTACATCTATAGTTCAGATGACAAGAGGCCAAAGGGGGACTTTGAGGCCTTTGAAGATGATGGAGCCACTGGCCTATAAAAGACAGAATTACTTCATGACTGTCCATCAGAGGCCCACCTTCAACAGTGAAATGAGTGGGAAATAGAACTTTATGTGCTAAGCTTCTGAGGATGTGGAAGTACTTGTTATGGAGACAACTGTAACTAATAAACACAGATACTATTGAGAAAGAAAAAGTCTGAAACAGCTGAAGTTTGCAAAATATTCTATGTATAATTTTTTAAAGCCATTTAAAAATATTATTAGCAGAGAAAGTCCATGAAAGGTTACTTTCTTGGGCCCCAACTTATCAAACTCTTGTTTCACAAGCTTTGCCTGGCCAAAGACTAACTTTTCACCTGAAGGGTGGTACCAAGAACACACTTTGCCCTTGAGCCTTCCTTCAGAAAGTGTGGGGAAGATGTTCTGCTGCTAAAAATCCTGAGATTACAAGCCACCATCGTCCCCAGGGCTGCACTGGAAGCTGTGCTGACAGCTTCTCCCTAGCACAGCCTCTTCTTAGTAGCAATCTTAGTGCCAGCAGCAGTCTCCCCTGGATGGCTCTGGCCAAGTTCTACCTGAACTGTGATGAACTGGTGCCCCACCACCAAAAAAAAAAGCCTGAAGCTCCAGATTGAATCACTGCTGTCAGAGAATTATGAAGCTACGGAGAACTTGTTGAGGGAGAACTCAAAACCTGGGGGAAACTGGATTATTTCATTCTCCTAAGGTACTCTCTATCTGGAATGCTGTGAAAATTCATTTTCTTACCCTCCTTTGACCCTCAATTTCCTCATCTGTAAAATGGGTGTAATAACAGCATTTGCTTCCAAGATTGTTGTGAGGATTTATGAGAAATAAAGAGCTTAAAACAGAGTTCAGCACACGTCAGTGATCAACCAATGTTTGGTAGTCCAATGATGAAGAGGAGGAGGAGGAGGAGATGATAAAGGGCCACTTCCTGAGCCCAAGGAAGGTGGTTCAGGAGATCAATGATTGCGTGATTGGGGGACTGGTGAAAGAAAATGATTTTTCTTGTTGTAAACTGGTTGCCGACTCCTGGACTATAGCTTTTGAATCATTTTCATTTGCACTGGTCTGTCCACCAGATGTGCTTTTCTATTTTTGGTTTTTAATGTTCACTTAAAGGTGTGACTTTACAATATCCTTGCCGTATGCATGTTAGTCATTCTGACCCATTGGCCTAGCTTTGAACATTATTCTATGTTTTTGCATGATCATTTATTCATTCAACAAATGAATGTAGCAAGTTCCCACTCTATTTCAAGCCTGGTGCCAGGTGCTAATGACTCAGTAATACACAGGATGCAGTCCGTGTCCTCAGCGAGCTTGCTGGCCAGGAGCAGACAGACAATGAGAAGGTGGTTTCAGTACAGGGGGGTACATCTTGTGCAAGGAGCATTCCCAAGGCTGCAATGAGAGCTCAGAGACTCAACCCTAAGAGAAGATGGGATGAATGGGGCATTCCTGGTGGAGAGAACCACAGAGTCAAGGACCCAAAGGTAAGAGAGCATATGGGGCTTCCAGGAGCTGCAATTACAGGGGCAGTGCTGGGACATATGATGCCAGGCAGGAAGTGCCAAGAGATGAGTCTGAGGAGGCCAACAGTGGTCAGATTATAAAGGGCCTTAGCTGCCAAGCTAAGGAGTCTGAGCTAAATTCTAAGTCCTATAAGGAGCCATGGTCAGGGGAGTGACATAATAGATTGGCAACTTAGAACAATCTCTAGAGCTGCAGGATGGAGGACAGATGGAAGGAGTGCAAAATGTATATTGGAACCCCAGGCAGGAGACCACTGGAGAATTTCAGATGGCCCATGCTGGCACGTGTTCTAAGGCATGGGTGCTGAGGGTGAGAGAAGTGGAGGTGAAAGGCAGCTGTCAAAGGGGTTGACAGTGACCGGAGGCAGTCTGGGTGCAAACACAGATCCACTGCAAAGACTTTCAGCCAGTCTTCCCATGCTGGGGGGCAGGAGAAGGAAGACATCTTCCTCATGGGGCTTGAATCTACTCCCTGCTGCCTGCATATGGGACATGAAGGAGGGGGAAGAGTCACGGACTGCCCCTAGACTTCTGTCATGAAAAACTGGTTGAATGTCATTCAGTGAGATGGGGATTAGTGGAGAAGAAACAGACTTGGGGAAAGGGCATAGGAAAGAATATAATAGCTCAGGTTAGAAGTGAGTTTGAAGTGTCTAAGAAACTTTAGAATAATGCATTAGTTACAGTCCTTTACAGAAACAGATCTATGGATATATAGATATGAATCTCTATATAGATATACAGATATAAATAATGAGATTTATTGTAAGAAATTGGTTTACACAATTACAAAGGCTGAGAAGTCCCATGATTTGCTATCCACAAGCTAGAGACCCAAGAAAGCTGCTGGTACAGCTTGAAAGCCTCAGAGCCAGAGAGAAAATGGCATAGATTCCAATCTGAGTCTGAAGACTTGAGTACCAGGAGCACAGAGGGCAGGAGAAGATCGATGTTCCATCTCAGCAGTCAGGCAGGGAGCAAACTCAACTTTCCTCCACCTTTGTGCTCTGCTCAGGCTCTCAACAGATTGAATGATGCCGCTCACATTGGGTCAGGCCATCTGCTGCATTCAAACCACCAATTCGAATGCTAATCTCTTCCAGAAACACCCTCATAGACACACCCACAAATAATGTTTAATCAGATATCTGGGCATCCTGTGGCCCAGTCAAGTTGACACACAAAATTAAACATCACAAGCAAAGATTTTTAAATGTGGCTTTCAATGCCCCTTCTGATCCAGCATCTGTATATGTGTCTGCCTCACCTCTCACCTATTCACCTTGAACATTTCCTGCAAAGAATCATGCTTTATTCTGCTTTACAGCCTTTGCACATGCAATTCCCACTGCCTGGAACACTCCCCCAACTCTCCATCTCACCCCTCAGCTGACCAACTCTTTCTGACCCTTTCAAGTCTCTACTTGGATACCACGACCCCATGGAAACCTTCCCTGACCTCTCCCACTTCCAGATTAGATGCCCCTTCTGTATTCTTATTGTGCCCTCTACTTCTTGATCATTGCCTTACTGCATGATTCTAATTGTGTTTTCTAGTGTCTTCCCTCAAAACACTAAGTTTGATGGGGGTTTGTGCATCACTGTGTCCCCAGTGCTCAGTACACTGCATGGCTCAACAAACAGGTGGGATAAATGTGAGACACACACAGATGTGAAAGGAACCTGTGACAGAGAAATAAAAGCATGCACAGCAACTGCATCACCTTACTTACCACACTCTGGACATCATTTGAACCTGAGTTTAGAACCCTAACATACACTGAAATAGAAAGTTAAACTCTCCTGAAACTGAAGATTTTCAGAGGATGGCACTGCTAAGAGCAATCTGTACAGTAACAGTTTCTGGCATCTGCAGCTCATTTTAACAGATGACAGTATGACATCCAGAAAGCGGTCAGGCATGCTCCAATAAGAAGCCATCCAGTTTATGTTCCACTTGCCAAATTAATTTCATCTGACATTTAATTTGTATCCTCAGGTATTGTGGATATAAAACTTGACTATGATAACAGCAGATTCAAGAAGTGTTCCATTTGACAAAATCAATTCATCAAGTTATTTTTATTATGAGTGAGGCTGTTTTGATACAGATATCTCCAAATCACATCTACAGATCATCTAAAAAATACACTTATTGATTGGTTTTCTCCTCTTTCTTATACTTAATGTTGAGTGAAGAAGAGAATGCATCCATTCACCATAATAACAGACAGTAATAATGATTATAATTAATAATAATATAATATAATTATTATTGTAATATAATAATGATAGTAATAATAATAGGAGGAAGCTAGAACTGTGTGGGTTTGAGATCCAGAAAGCTCAGTTAAATTTCCAGATGCTTCATTTGTCATCGAGGGTCTCAACCCCAGCTGTGTGTTAGAATAAGCTGGGGATTTTTTTTTAATACCCATTCCCGGTCTCACCCCAGACAAACAAATCAAAATCTCCAGGAGTATGGCGTGACATCTGCATTTAAAAAAGCAAAACAAAACAAAACAAAAAAACAGGTGATTCATGCACAGATCTATTAGCTATGTGAATTTGGGCAAGTAATTTAACATCCCTGTGTACAAAATGAACGTAGTAGACACCTGCCACAGTCATGACTGACCATCCACTTTTTGCTATTATTATTATTTAACAGTTTATTAGTTAGAATCAGGATCGAAAAGAGATTCATACATTGCAATTGACTGATATGCCTCTTATAACTCTATAGACTTATGGGTCCCACCTTTTTTTTTTCTTTGCAAGTTAGTTGCTGAAACAACTAGATCATTTGTCCTATAGTTTTTGGTGGTCTGGAATTTGCTCATTGCATCTCTCTGGTATCACGTAAGTGTTCCTCTTTCCTGCTATTATTTCTTGTAAATTGTTCATTAGATCAAAAGTCTTGATCAAATTTAGATTCAACTGACAAGAAGACTTCATGGCGATGATGTGTACCTCTCTCAGAAGGGCACTGTGTCTTTCTGTCTATTTTTATATTGTCAACAGCTATTGATAATCATTGCCTAGATTCATTATTTCATTGGAGGATACTAAACAATATCAATTCTGTTGTCTGTTTTCATTTATTAGCTGGAGTACTTTTATAAAGAGAAATATTTCCTCACTTGTATTTTGTTTCCCTGAGATAATTTATATAGAATAATCAAGGGGGAAAAAAGGTTGGTTTCTTTATTTGTTCCCTTTATTTATCATTTTTCAAAATAATGAATTGGATCTGTAGTATCCTTCCCAAGGTGACCAGTCAGGGTTGTTTTGATTTTGTTCTTGTTTGTGTTTTTTAGTATCACTATAAACTCAAATTTAAACATATTAAAGTATGTCAATCTAGTGTAATATTCTTAATGATGCCCTAATAATCCTATCCTATTCTTTGACACGCCTCATTAATTTTTGATAATATTTTGTTTTCTGCTATGGAAAGACGGTCCAGACTCATCCTATACATTTCCTGCCCCAGATCTAGAATAAGCCAATCTCCAAAAATCCCTAATTCCCTTCCGTGGGAAACAATACTTGAACCAGAATCTGGATTCTAGGGGTGCTACTGAGTTCTTCTTCTTTCTAGGCTTTTTAAGTATCAGAACTAGGTGAAAAATACTTTTTATTTTTCTTAAGATGGAATCATGAGTTTATATTGATAGTTCAAGTCAGTTCAGGACTAAGGAGTTTTGGGTTAACCTCATCTATCTTACATCTGCTTCTCTTTTCTGCAATGCCAAAACCCTGAGTTCCCAGCAATACCACACAATTGTTCTTTTGCTTTATCCCACAGTACACCTGCAACAGCCTTAGAATAACACTAACACTAACACAGCCAATATGCTAATAGAGTGACCACCAAAAACATTTTTTCCGTGAATTTTTGTCCTTAGGGTATATCTCACTAATCATGTACAATTAAACGATTGTGTTATAAAGGCTCTTAAAAGAGTTCCACATTGTGTGATCGTGTCACCAATTTGACGTACAAAATGTTTTGTTTTGGTTTTGGTTTTTTAGGGATTTCTTTTTAACTGAATATTTTTATAATTATGTAAAAATATGTACCCGGTTCCAAAGTCAAATCTATAAGAAAAGATATAGTTGCAAAAGTCTAGTTTCTGTTTTTTCCCTCTACATACTGTCCACTCCCTCACAGTAATCACTTTCTAAAAAAAGGATTTGGTATATAATTCATTTTTAAAATAAAAGCAAACAATGTGTGTGCCCCAGACTTTCTTAGATGAATGGTAGCATGCGATAAACACTTTTCCTAACTTGCTTTTTCAGATTAATGACATATCTTGGAGATCATTCTATACCACTATATAGAGCTGCATAGTACTCCATGGCGTGCATGTACCAAGATTTCTTTAATCAGTCCTTTATTTAGGACAATTTTAGTGCCTATAGTTTTTGCTATCATAAACAGAATAGCATTCAATAGCCTGTGCATACGTATTTTTTATTTTTGCCAGTATTCTGTGGGATAGATTCCTGGAAGTGGAATTTCTGGGCTAAAGGTCAAACATGTATGTAATATTGCTAGATATCACCCAATTCCCCTGATAGGGATTGTCTGTTTGCCTCACCGGAAATGTATGAGAGTACCTGTTGCTCCACAGTAGCCTACCTGCGTGTGTTGTCACACTTTTGGATTGCTGTCAATTTAGATGATAAATTGTATAGATGTGGTTGTAATTTGCATTCTGCTTATTAGGAGTAAATCTGAGCATCCTTTTATAGTTTTAAGGGACATTTGTATAACAATTTTATAAAATTTCTATTCATATTTCTACCTATTTTTCTATATATTTGGTATGGTCTTTTTCTTTTCTCTTTTTAGACATTCTTTCATACATTAAGGATATTAAAATTTTGTAATGTTACAAGTTACAAATGTTTCCCAGTTTTTCATCTGTACCTTTTACTTTGTGTATGAACTTTTTTTTTTGCCATTGTCTTTATTGTCATGTATTCAAATATATCAATTATCTCCCTTATTGCATTTGGATTTGGAGTAATGATTAGGAGAGTTTTCCCCACTCCCAGACTACAGAGGAATTTACTCATGTTTTCTTCTGGTACTTGGAAGCTTTATCTTTTTACATGTAAATCTCTATTACATTTGGAATTTATCTATGTGTATGGTGGAGTCTATTGAACACCATTTCTTAAAAAGTCCACCTATTTCCCACTGATTTGAGATGCTGCCTTTTTTGTGCATAAGCAAATGCTACTGGGTCTGTATCTGAATCTTTATTCTGTTCCATTGATCTGTCTATTCATGTCAATACCACTCTGTTTTGATTATAGAGGATTTGTAATAATATTTTAATATCAGAAAGGGCTCTCCCAGCTTTGCACCCCCATCCCCCTCACACACAAACACATATTGTTCTTTCTTACTCATAGGATTTTTCTGGTTCTTCTTGCTTCTCTATTTTTCCAAACGAATTTTTCACTGTATCCAGCTCCAGATCTAAAACAACAACAACAAAAACAAAATACTGTCTGTTGTTTGCTATCAGGATTTACAAATTAATAAATTAACCTCAGGAGGATTTACATCTAACTGGTACGTCTGTTCATTTGTTCAAATATACTTTTGCAGCCTTGTGTTTTTATACTGTTATTCACATGACTATTCAACACTTCTTATTAAGATTACATCTAAATTTTTAAATATTTAATATAAATGTGGTGTTCTCTTTAATTATAACTTCTAACTATTGATTTTCTAATGTTGATATAATCTATTTTGCTAAGTTCTCTTATTCTTTGCATTTTTTCCGTTGATTGCTGATCGAGTTTGGATGTGTTGTCCCCTCCAAAACTCGTGTGGAAATTTGATCTCCAGTGTGGCAGTGCTGGAAATTGACTGAGTCATGGGGGCAGATCCCTCATGAATAGATTAATGCTCTCCCTGGGGGAGGGGGGAGTAATGAGTGAGTTCTTGCTCTATTAGTTCCCATGAGAGCTCGTTACTTAAAAAGACCCTGACACCTTCTCTCTCTCTCTTGCTTCCTCTCTCTTGCTTCCTCTCACCATGTGATCTGCTTGTACCTGCCAGCTGCCTGCCACTTTTCCACCATGAGTAGAAGCAGCCTGAGGCCCATGCCAGATGCAGCTGTCCCAGAATCGTAAGCCAAATAAACGTCTTTTCCTTATAAATTGCCCAGTCTCAGGTATTTCTGTTATAGCAACACAAAATGGACTAAAACAATTGCCTTGAGTTTTCAAGATATAAAATCATATTATCTGCAAACAGAGGTAATTTGACCTCTTGTTTCAATTCACATGCTTGTAATTATGTTCTCTTATGTAATTGCTTTGGCTAAAATCTCTAACACAATGTTATAAAGTCGGGGAAATGGTGAGCATTCTTGCCTTGTTCCTGGATTTAACAGGAAAGCCTCTAATATTTTCCCATTAAATAAAAAATGCACTACTACCTTTGAGGCTTTGGGACACACACACACACATATACAAGGGTACATCAAAATGTTCATGGACAGAATCATATTATCTTTTTAATTCTATTTTTCCATGAACTCTTTGAAGTATCCTCTTATATATAAATAGCTATTTTTTGAGTGTTTTTAACATGAATGAGGTCAAATGACTTTTATTAGCCTATAGAAATGATTATATTATTTTTTCTTTAGCTATATTAATATGATGGATTTTATTCATAGATTTCCTAATATTGGGCCCACTTGCATTCTTGGAATAAATTCCACTTAGTCACAATGTATTATTTGTTTAAATGTGTTATTGGATTGTTTGCTAATTTTTTATTTATGATTTTTACATTTATATTTACAACTGAGGTTGTTCTACAGTTTTCTTATTTGGAGAAATCTTTGACAGGTTTGGAAGTCAATGTTCTATTTTCTTTGTAAAATGAATTTTCAAATTTTTCTTCTATTCTCTGTAAGTTTTACAAGCATTATGATGATTGATCTTCAAAGGTTTGATAGACTCCCCTTTGAAAACATCTGGATTTGATGATTTTTTTGTGGGAAAGCTCTTTTAATACTTCCTTTATTTCTTCTATGGTAATCAGTGTATTTAAAATTTCCATCCCACTGGTATCAATATTTATTACACTGGATTTTTCTAGAAAATTATTCTGAAAAGTTTTTCTAGAAAATTTCACCTGAGTTTACACATTTATTTGCATACACTTGTGCAAAGTAGAGCTCATGATTTTTAAAATTTCTTCTATCATAATGGTATTTCCCTCTTATCATTTCTAACTTTGTGCATTTATGCTTTCTCCTTTTTTTTAATTTCTTTGCTACATCAGCAAATGGTCTGTTAATTTCAGTAATTTTTCAACTTTTATGCTTTTGATTTATTTATAAATTGTACTCTATTGTTGTTATTGCTCTTTTGCATATTTCTTTTACCTTTCTTACTTCTTTCCTTCTGCTTTCTTTTGGCTTATTTTTAAATTCTTTATCTAGACTTGAATTTTATTTTTATTTTTATTGATATAAATATTTCATAATAGAAATTTTTCTCTCATAACTGTATCTCATAGATTCAAGATATTTTTCAATTTCACCCAGTATTTTCTCTTTGACCCAAGAGTTGTTTGTTAGCATATTTTTATGTTTCTAAGTAAAAAAGCATTTTTAAATTTTTATTTTATTATCAGTTTCTGATTTTATTGCATTGTGGTCAAAGAATAATATCTTTGTTATTTTTATTCTTTAGAATTCATTTATGTTTTCTTTGTGGCCCAAGATACAATCAGTTTTCATGAATGCTCCATGTGCACTAGAAATGAAGGCATGGAAGGCTGACAATGTCCCCCAACTATATCAGGCCTTAATCCCTAGAATCTATAAATGTGACCTTATAAAGAAAAGTGATCTTTGCAGATGTGATTAAGTTAAAGATTTGTAGATGGAGAGATTATCCTGGATTTTCCAGGTGGCCACTAAAGCCAATCAGAAGTGTCCATATAAGAGAGAGGCAAAAGGAGATTTGATATACACAGAGGAGCCTACGTGAAGATGAAACAGAAAGAGGTTTGAAGATGCTGACCTTGAATATTGGAGTGAAGTAGCCTTGTCGACACCTTCAGCACAGTGAAACTGATTTTGGACTTACCTCCAAAAAGTGAGAGAATAAATTTCTGTCAGTTTAAGCCACTGAGATTGTGGAAATTTGTCACAGCAGCCCTAGAAAACTAATATAGAAGGTATTTTCTCTATTTATCAGGATTTAGATATATTTTATATACATATATATCTATATATATTTATGATCTACCTTATTATCTTGTCTAGATTTTCCATATTCTTCCTGATTTTTTGTTCATTGCTCTGTCACAGATTGAGAGAGGTGCATTACAAGACTCCATTATTACTATATTTCTGTTTCTTTTAGCATCTCATGTTATTTCTGCTTCAGTGAAAATTTGGTCATGTTATTGGATATGTAATATTAATAAATATTTTATCTTTATTCTGTACTGTAGCATTTAACATTGGCCCTTTGTATTGTTTTGGGTTTGCTCTTATAAACAACATAGTATGACTTTTGCTTTGTTAGCCAATTCAAAGATTCTTTTCTTTTTTATAAATATCTTAAATTCATACATATTTTTAAATAAAATCTATATTCTTGGCCTTAGTTTTTTCCTATCAATTTATGTTGTATAAATTATATACACTTACACAGACGTACATACAGTCTTCCACCTATGTAATGTGTTTTATCTGCTGTGTTTTCTCTTTGTTTTGGCATTTAGGAAAGTTGGTATTTTTGTTCTAAGGTTATGTATAAAACAATACCTCTGTATAATAGCCCTAGTCACCTCTTCTTTTTGGATACTTCCTATCAGTTACCTTTTATGAACAATATTGGAAGTAACTAGTAATCTTTTCTTTCTCTTTCCCTCCTGCACCTTCAGCATCTAATTGGAAATAATGGATTCTTTTCCCTAATTAATAGCGGTAGGGCAATCAGCAAGCTTTTTCTAGTTTCTGCATGCTCTTCCTCTTATCTCCCCATTGTTGGCAGTTCCACGATGCACAGCATATAACCACTGCATAATGTGCACCTTTTTATGTCAATCACTTACTGATAGTGCTAGAGATGAATATATAATCAGTGCCTCTCCAATGTAGAAGTTAAAACTCAATTTCCCAGCTAACTTACAACCAGGACACAAGCAGGTAAATAGGTTGTACCAATCAGACACATACCATAAAGGATTTTGATTCAGAAGGGAGAAGTGTTAGGAAGGCTGTGCATGAAGTTGCCTTTTTTTTCCTGGAATAGGTGATGGCCTGGGCATTCAGCTTCCAGATACAACAATGAGGGGGAAGCAATTTCTCAGTGGCTGGAAGATTCTGCTCCTAATGAAGAAGTGGCGTTGATGCTAATAGCAGCAGTGGTTGCTGAAAAGTCTAAGGATTTCTGGTTGTTTATACTTTGCAGCAGTGACACCAGTGATAAAGGTTTCCTAATCAGGCCAAACTGCAGTTTGGTTTTAAATATTTTCATGGAATTAGCTTTGAGACTGTTTCTCCAGACTTCCTAACATTATTGTGAACTTCTTAATATCCTTTAATATAGTTTTCCTTTTCTTAAGTTAGTCAGAGTAGATATTGTCATTTGCATCCAAGAGCCCTGATTCATATCTGATTCATACATTTCCTATCACTGTTGTCAGAACTGAATGATATAACTTACACATAAGAACCTAACACATAATAGTGTTTAACAAGCATTAATTTGAGTTCCTCGAACTCAAATTAAGCTGGATAATGGTTAAAGAGGCAGCCAAACTAAATCATGTCGAAGCTTCTGAAATAGATCTGTGTTCATTAAAGATATATTCAGTTCCCTATGTCCAGGCACTGTCAAATCCTCACAAGCTTCTTAGAATCTTTTCAGTCTATAAAACTCAGCAAAGGTAATAAACTTTATGTGCAGGACTGGCTATATAATCTGTGGGGCCCAGTGCAAAATGAAAACACAGGACCTCTTTTTAATTAAAAAACTATTAAAAATGTCAAGATGTTAACAGCACAGCCTTAAACCAAGCACCAGGCCCTTCTAGTGTGAGCCCTGGCTGGCTGTGCAGGTCACACATCCATGAAGCCAACCCTGTCTACATGAAGCACTTCTGATCCTCTCTCTCATTTGCTGGAATTGAGACTAGAGAGTGTAACAGGAACACCTAGGCTCCTCTCTCTATTGCCATTCCTCAATTCTGTTCAAAACAAGCAAACCATTACATTTATACACAGCAGTTGGTCACATCAAAAGGCCCTTTAAACCAGTGATACAAAATTGCACTGGTAATACAAAAACACATGTTCATGTTAAGGCTAAAGTATCAAAATATCAAAAGACAAAAAGGTCAAAGCCAACAGGGACCAGAGAGAATATCTAATACAAGCCCATTGTGTTATACTCGAGGAAACAGACCAAATGGGGATAACAGCCTGCCTAGAGATATACACTAGTTAGGACTGAATAGACACTAGAAACTTGAACTCCTGAAATCCAGTTTAAATTACCTCTTTTTACTTTTTACGTGGCACTACCCCTTTCTTTTTCATCTCAGAAGCCGTTTAGTGGTCAACTGGAATTTCTTTTGTACTTTGTTACCCTGACTTAGCAAAATTTTCTTTAAATTATCTGCAGCCTGAGTGAACTCTGAGGTTAAATCTTCTGGGGTAGGAAAATTGTAACACAGCAAAAATATTTCCCACTCAATTTCTATATTTCTGATTCAGTGATGAACTACTTTACTAGTACACATTTGGTTCATTCCTCAATGTGGAAAATATTTTTTATTTTCAGAAATCTTTTGGAAATAATCAAGGCCTCAACATACACTACCCATTTTCTACTTTGAAGATACAAGAATATAGCAATTTAGGGGGAAAAGCTACGTGCGTTGTTTATTTACATACCAAAAGCTACATAAATTATTCCAGTACTTGCTCTTTTTAGTACTGCCAATAAATCATTAAAACCATTAACGGCTGATGGGGAGGCTATAATAATTATTTGACCACTATCTAACATGCCCAGCGCTCTATGAATAATCGTTAAATTTATAATTCTACTGGTACTATTGAGCTGTAGACTGACAGTAGAAAAATCAGTTTTTCCAATTCACAATTACAACACGATTAAAATCCTCATGAATTACGCTGTATGGTAAAACTCCTAATGGATTGCGAACTCTTTGCGATTCAATTCGATTCTTCAAATTCACAGATTCCTGAGCCAAAAGTAAATTTTAGTTCCCGTTATATATATAGTCTCAGCCTGCCAAAAGAGTTCATGGAACGTAGCCAGGCCAACAGCCTGCTGTTCAGAAGTCGGCAGAGCCAGTCTGCCGCAGCAACCGAAGCCCCTCCCTGCTGCTCGCTCTGCCAGTCCGCAAGGGCTCAAGAGGGAAAACCTCGCCATCACCTCTGCACCTGTCCCACGCCCCTCCCTGGGCCTCGCCCCTTCCTTTGGCTCCGCCCCTGCGCCTAGGCACGCCCTCACGCCCCCCTCCGTCAGCCAATCGCCGGTGACGTTTGCAGAGGTGGGATTTCTCTCCCCGCCAATGCGGGGGTCCTTGCCATCCAGGTTCCGCCCCTGACAGGAGCTCGGGCCGGAAGATGGCGGCGGCCGCCGAGTTGACGCTGCTGGAGAAGTCTCTGGGGCTGAGTAAGGGGAATAAATACAGCGCTCAGGGCGACAGGCAGGTGAGAAGCACAGGCGGCGCGGAGGGGAAGAGGTGGACGGGAGCGGGGCCTGCTGAGTCCTGACAGGAGCGGCAGGCGGAGTGAGGATGCGGCGCCCCGGCTCCCCACGTGTCTGCGCCGCGGGCCGGCTGGCGCGCCGTGACCTGGGCTCCCGCGGCCCTGGCCCCTGCAGGGAGGAGGAAACTGCGCAGGTCGGGCTAGGCACGAACTTTACCTCCCGGGAGATCCGGTTCTGGGGAAACGAAACCAATTGCGGGAGGCCCCTCGAAGAGCCCTTAGGTAGACCAACCTGGAGGCCCCGCGTTTGTGGTCAGTGCCTGTATTTACCATAATTGCACCTTTCATTCAGTTGCTACGCAACGACTCGGTGAGAGCTGACAGGGGGCCGGGTAGCGCTGTGCTGGGCCCGGGGAAGGCGGCGGTGATTAAGGCGGACGCACTCCCTCCCCTCAGGAAGCTTGCTTTTTGAAAGGGTGGACAAACGTTGCAGCTGTTTAAACAACAATAGTGAAAAGTGCAGCGTTGACGTGTGGATGGTTGGAAAGCACACAGAATGGGTCTTGGCCCAATCTGGGGGATTCAGGGGAGGCTTTTCTGAGGCCTTGTGATACCAAGTTCAGTGTGTGACGGGCAGAGGATGCGGGAAGGTTACACCATATGAGATTGACTGGTGAGGTCATTTGTATTTTATTAAGATATGTTTTTTGGCATGGAGAGCGTGCATTAAGAGGAAAATGGTTGTGGGAAGACTACTTTGGATGTAATTTTTTTTTTTTTTTTTTTTTTTTTGGCCAGGTCGAGATTTTTTCCAGGTGACGTTATTTTTGTCTTTTTTCAGCTCTTCATTTGGTCCGTGTTAAAATCTTGTCTCGAAAGTAGCAGGATTGTAGTTTTTACTCATGCCTAGAAAGGTTAGGTGACTTGCCTAAGATCTGCCCTCCAATTGGTGGCAGTTTTGGCACTGGAGCCAGAGTGGCCTGCTTTTGCTTTTTCTTCTGCCCCCACGAGAGAAACACCCTCACCCGTCCAAGGCCAAGGGATGGACACGAAGACACACGAAGTACAGCGAAGCAAGACTTTAATTACGGCCTTGCAAGGTTCGGGTGTCTGACGGGCAGGCACATGTTAAAGGGCTGTAGCAAGCAATTTATTTCCTAGTGCGCAAGTCCCTGCCCCACCTCTTCATTGGTTGGGGTGCACAATCTTCCCGGATGACGTCTAAGAGTACCCCAATTTACTACCCCCTGGTAGGAAATTTCTTTGTCTGAGGGCTCAGGACAAGCCCATGAAAAAGGCCCACCCAAAACCCTGTGAAAGGAGAAACATTAGGAAATGAAGAGAACAATAAAGGGCTGTTAACTCATTACCATCTCAAGGACAACTTTATCCATTTGAAGTAAACAATTAAGGGCTAGTAACTCATTAGCGTGTCAAGGAGAACTTTATCTATTCAGGGACCCCCCCAGGAATGGGCTGAACCAGTCACACGACTTTCAGGCCGGCCTGAATTATTTCTGAAAATGAATCACTTAAATTGTAGTTTTCTTACACCCCATGCTGATTCCTTACCTTCAGCCGTTACTCCCTAGTGTGGTTTACATTTTTTAGGGAACATTACCAACATGAATCTTGCCTTCGGAGCCTATTATCCAGTATAAGGAATAATCATCAGCAGTTAATTTAAAGGACAATAGAATATTTACGGATGGAGGGAAATATCGTTGAGGAGTGTTAACTCTGACTATAAAAATGGGTGTATAAGCTTCATGAAAAAGCTGGTATATAAGGGATTGGTCTTTGAGAGATGTGTAAAACCAGTAAATTGTGGAAGATGTGTAAAACCAATATATTGAGAAAGATAGGGCATTAGTAAACCAAAATGAGGACTGATGCAATGCAAGGTGAACCCAAAATTATAATTTGAGGCCCAACTGTGAGAGCTTTAGAGTTCAGAGTGTGGTTATTAAATTTTATTTTAATTAAAACATTTTAGTGGTGGGCAGCTACAGAAAGTTTCTGTTTATGTGTATGGGGAAAAGGATGGGGGTATGTGCTAAGATTCAGCCATTTTGGGGGAAGACAGCTAACAGCAGTAAGCTAGCAATAAGGCATTCTCTGCAACATTGCCCATAATAATTATAAATTGAAAACAGTCCAGAGAGCCAGCTCTAGGAGAATGGTTCATTAAATTATGATATATCAACACTTATTCAGCCATTAAAAGTGATTACTTCAAAGACTTATGGAACCCTAAGATGAATGTGAAAATAGTATGTGTCTCATGAATGTAACTGCATAAGATTTGTATTCTTTAGTCTATACAAAGGAAAAAGAATGGACTTTTGAGCCAATAGTTCTTTATTTAAACCCCGACTCTGCCATTACAAAGTGTGTGACCTTGGTTCTTTACCTGTGAAATGCGGACACGATTACTTACCTTATTTTAGAAGATATAATGATTACATGAGAAGGTAACTAGGAATTTTTTTGAGTTAGCACGGTGGGGTTGTGGATAATTTATTTTTACTAATAATTTTTTTAGAGTTATCTCCCCCCCCCACACACACTCAGTGACCGTGAGTTATTTTATTTCTTTTTTTTTTTTTTAAAGTATAATGTACATTTAGAAAAGTGCACAAATATTAATGGTTACCACAAAGAAACACACGCAGGTAACCACCAAGCAAGGAATAGAACATAACCACCATTCCCAGAGGGTTTCATATTGTTTTCTTTCAGTGCGTTTTTTTAAAGGCAGTTTATTGGAGATCTTAGAGGTTGTGTTTTATTTGAATATGGAGGGAAAAATGAGAATTTAAGGAGCTAAATAGTGAATGGGAAGTGGAAATTACCTTTAGTTACCTGTACCTTTTAGGAGGTAGTCTTTGGATGTGTATCTGTAAAATGTTAATCTGCCTGTGTATTTCACTGAGTCCTTTTGACAGATATATGAGTATGAAAGTGTCCTGCAAAGTGTAAATCACTATAGAGGACAAGATAATGTTTTGTGGCTGAAAAAAGCAGCAGTCTTCCCAAGAAAATATTCTTTTTTCTTTAGCTTGGGTTGTTTATATTGTGTATTTGTTATTTTTGTTTGGTCAGTCTTCCCATTGGATGATACTTTCTATTTTCTTTTAAATTTTGCATAATGCTTTGTGCTTAGTTGTGCATAAAAAAGTTTAAATTAATTGGCAATTTCTTATAAACAAGTAAATCTGAACCTTTGTATTGCTGCCGTACTAGGGGAAACAAAAAGAAGTCAGGTGTATTTTAAGTATGTTCACCTAGCTAAAATAGGGCATAGGTAATCTTGATTGAAATTAATACAGTATTATTAGGATTTCCATTTTCTAATATTGTACATAGTTATAAATTATTGTAGTAACATACTGATTTTTGCAGCGTTATTACGAATTTCGTCAAGCATCTGTTATCAAATTAATTATATAACTGATATTATCCTGACTTTTATTTGAATGTAATTTAGTATCTTAGAGTAGAATCTTAGAGTATTTGAAAAAATAGTTGAGGAATTTAGCGATTACTTAGAAATTATATTCATCATGGTCTTTGTTTTTTAAATTTATCTGAAGGACTTTTTTTCTTTTTAAGATTCCTGTTCTTCAAACAAACAATGGTCCAAGTCTAACAGGATTGACTACTATAGCATCTCATCTAGTCAAGCAAGCCAACAAAGAATATTTGCTGGGGAGTACTGCAGAAGAAAAAGCAATCGTTCAGCAATGGTTAGAGTACAGGGTCACTCGAGTAGACAGACACTCCCATAAAGATGACATCCACGCTCTGTTGAAGGTATCGTGACTTCTCTTTATAGGCTGAAATGCATCGACTATTAAAAAGAAATCTCTTTTCCCTGGGATTCAAAAGTTGCAGCTATTATAGGCCTTCTTTACCTGTTTCCTTTTCCTCGGGGTAACTTGAACCTGTCATTACCTCTGCCTGGAACAGATTCTGGCTGTCTCCCAACCCTCCCCCTCCCCATCTCAGCTTAGACACCCCTGTCTCAGAGACTTCCTTGACCACATCCCTCTCAGCCAGATGAGTTTCCTTGTTCGATAAGCAATCATAGCACCCTGTGCTTTTCCTTCATAACTCTTGTCACAGTCAGTAAGTGTAGTTTGTATGACTTTTTTTTTTTTTTTTTTAACGTGATGCTTAAATATCTGTTTCCCTCACTCAGCAGTCCTGATTACCTAAGGAATAAGTACTTTCTTGGAGGCAAGAGGAAATCAGAGTCTTTGAGGGTTATGGTTCGAAAAATCTGTTCAGTTAATCTAAGAAATCCCACCTTTTCCTCCCTTGAGAATCATTGCTTTAAAATTTGTCTTTTCTTTCCAAAGGCATCAAATTAAAGAATCTGTGGGTATAAATATAAACTGGATATGGCTCCAGAGACACAAAGAATGAAAAACATTTAAAATGAAGGTTTTTTTTGTTAATTTATTTATATAAAAATAAAGCAGATTTTTAAATTTTATTTTTTAAAAGCTTAAAATTTGAAGGAACCTGAGAGATCATCCAGACTGCCACATATCATTGCAGGAATCCCTCTGTTCCTTAATTTTATTTCCATTTTTGTATAATGGCAGTATAAGTTGTACAGGAAAGTTTTTCCTTTCTCACTTTGGGGAAAATGTTTTAAACTATATTCTTGATAGATGCCATCAAGAGATCAGGTAGAAAGTACATTTCGGGCCTTGTTCCATTACAGGCCTTTCCTGATCAACCTTCATTCCTAATTCCTACGCTTATCACTCTCAGGGCCCGCCCTTGTGCCCCCTGCCGCTCTCTGCAGCATTACCAGAGGGAAGCAGGCGTGTCTCCCTTTAAGCGAATGTGGGATTTCAGGCAAATAAAAAGTGAATATAATATAACCATCTTTTATAACTTTCCAAAGGAAAGGGTAGTAGTAAACTAAGATGAACAGGATTTCAACGAATTGGGTTTATAGGTTTAAAATTTGTATTAATGGATTTGGCGTTAGACACGTAGAAGAAGAGAGGAACTCCACCAGTATTAAATGTGAGATATGTAGACATTTAATTGGGAGACTCTGACTTAAGATGTCACCATTCCTTAAATGTAATGTCTGTGGAGCTGGGTGATCTGGGCTGTCTTCCTTACTCTTCCTCAGTTTGCCTATTTGCGTCTATGTGATAAGCACCTACAGTGCACCAGATACAGTTCCTAGGGCTGGGATGTGTTAGATAGTTTCATCCTTGCAGAACTCTGACTAGTGGGAGAGACAAATGTAATAGAATGAACTGAAATGTGACTTTTGGCCATACGAGTGCTGATGAGAAAAGGGTTGTTTTCTGTTTTCCTATTTTAACAGTGTATTTATTTTAAAGGCAGTAAATATTTATGATAGAAATTTAAGAAATACAGATAAGCAAATGGAAGATATTCGAAACATCCGTCATCCTACCATCAAGAGAGAACTGTTAATAATGTTTACGTTTAGTCATCGAATATTTATTAAACTATTTTTGTGTTCTTTCCATGCCTTTTTTCTTTTCATGTATACGAGTGTGTGTGTATTGCATTTAAAAAATGGGCACCTACTGGACATGGTGACCTTTTTTTTATGATCACTGACAGTGTGTTGTGAATATATTTTCATGTGAATAAATAAGTCACTTACGATGACCTTTTGATGACCTGTTAATGTTCCATCATATAGTTGTACCACAATTTAAGTTGTGTAACCCTGTGCAGTTACTAGGTTGTTGCTAAATATTTGGACACATTCCCATTTGTTTCCTTAGGCTAAGTTTCTAAAAGGGAAGTTGCTAGGCCAAAAGCTAAACATTACTCATTTGTCTCCAGAAAAGTATATTGTAGTATAGCAGTGTATGAGAATGGCCTCATCCACAAAACTAACATAGGTACCCTTTTCTCCTTCACCACCCCAATTTCATTGCCAAAACAAGTAAATCAAAAAATGATTTCCTTTACTTTTTTTCATAACATTAATGGTATGCCATTTTTTCATAGCATTTTTTAGCCATTTTCATTATTTTAAAAAATTTACTTATATGTATTTTTTTGCTCATGTTTATACTGGGCTATATATCTTTTTTGAATTCTTAGCTCTTACAGTCTAATGAAAGGGTCAATTTCTTACTCGACAAAGTTCCGTTTCAGTGTTAAAACCACAATTCTAAGTGAAATGCCTCACAAGCAAGATAGCATGTAATTTCAAAAGTAGGCATTGCAAAACACTAGCATTTGTTGAATCCACACAGAAGTTTGTAGTTATTTATTATAATGCTTTTTCAGCTTCTCTATATTATTAAAAAGTTTAATTGGAGATAGTTGGAAGAAAAAGGAAAAATCAGGTGGAACTCTAGGGGGAAATATTTTAATAAGTTTGTCAATCAGAAAGACTTTTTTAAAAAGAAGCAATGAACATCAGGCATTAGTTCTCTTCTGTGAATATTTCGAATGTGTGAAATTCTCTCTTTTGGTAAAAATAATTTTCTTTATATCACTAGTCAAGAAAGTATTACCTTATCCTCATTTATAGAAACTACATTTTTAAGAGTCTGTAACTAAAATGTAGATAGAGATTTTATTTTTAGAAAAAATATACTGTACAAAACAGTATTAAATTATTGTTCAGATCATTCTTTAAATGCTTTTTAAAATTAAATGAAGATATATTTATTTTTATACTTTATCAAAGTTGATTATTTGAAGATATTTGAAGAGAAACTATCTCCATTCAACAGATTACCATAGAATTTAAGTGGTAGCCCCTATATATCAATACATTCTGCTCTCCCACCCAGATTTTATTTTGATTCTTCTATAGCTGACTCCTCATTTGTGTCCACATTTATGTCCTCATCCGTACCTCACCTAGGAATCTATTTTCATATACCATTTGGAAAAGTACTGTCTTTAAATGAAAATGTGGGCAAACTCAAAGAGATTAAACTCAATTCAGCAAACATTTACTGATTACTGAACCACCTGTGCCAGACACTTTAGAATGTTGCTATGGTCTGAATGTTTGTGTCCCCCAAAATTCATATGTTGAAATCCTAACCCCCAAGGTGATGGTATTAGGAGGTGGGGCCTTGGGAGGTGATTAGATCATGATCTCTTATGATAAGGATTAGCGCCTTTATAAAAGAGGCCTGAGAGAGACCCCTCACCCTTTCCACCATGTGAGGTTACGGGGAAAAGACTTCCTGAATCAGGAAGTGGACCCTCTCCAGACACGGAATCTGCCAGAGCCTTGATCTTAGATTTCCAGCCTCCAGCACTGTGAAAAGTATATTTCTGTTGTTTATGAACCTCCCAGTCTATGGTACTTTGTTATAACATCCCAGACAGATTAAGACAGATGTGATTTGAGAATCAAAACAAAATGCTTTCTGTACAGTTTAAGGAATTCTTCCAGAATAATTGCTCTTGACCACTGGACAGTGTTTTGTAACTAATCTTCAGAGGAGCCTCTGAGAATATCTAATAATAGTTCATGTAACTTATTTATAAAACCTTCCACTTAGGTTATATGAATTTTTGTCTCATTTAATTTGAATGTAATTTAATGTAAATTTCTGTTCTGCTAAAGTATATTTTAAATTTGAGAGAGGCCAAAAGTATTCATACAGTATTTTTATCTAAATATTTTCCTTTCTCAGGAAACTGATGTATTCACGCTGGTCTGTCAGATAATACTTCTAATTTAGATTAGGAACTTTTGAGACTTTTATTTTTTAACAAGTGCTTTTTAAACTTTATTCTTTTCAAAAGTGCCTATTGGCTATTTAGGGAGCTCAGTACTTACTAATATGTTATTTTGTAATGATTTAAATAAAGTGAGGTTTTTTTTGTATACACTTAATTAATATTACCTTTTAAAACTTAGTGGTTTTTGTCTGGACAACGAATGACAGAGAACTTTCTGTAGCTTTAAATGGTATTTAAAACTGGAGTCTATAAAGTATTGGGAAAACTGGATATCTACGTGCAAAAGAATGAAGTTGGACCCTTACTGTATACCATATTCAACAATTAACTCAAAATGGATCAAAGGCATAATTATAAGACCTAAAACTATGAAACTCTTAGAAGAAAATATAGTGGGAAAACTTTATGTCATTGGATTTGGCAATAATTTCTTGGATTTGACATTAAAAACACTGGCAGTAGAAGTAGAATGATGGTTGCCAGGGCCTGGAGGGAGAGAGAAATGGGGAGTTGTTTAATGGGTATGGAGTTTTAGTTTTACAAGATGAAAAAATTCCTGAGATTGGTCGCACAACAATGTAAATATCCTTAACCTTTCCTGAAGTGTATACTTAAAAATGGTTAAGATGGTAAATATTGTGTTATATGTATTATATCAGAATTTAAATTCTTAAAATATGTATAAAAAATGCAACAAACTAGTAACTTAAAATTCTCTGAAGTAGAAACTGTTGAGAGCCTTTTGTATTTTAATGGAAAAAATAAATCTAACATGAGCATGATTTGCAAAATATTCCCACAAACAAAAAACTGGAGTCTTTTGAAATGAGTATAGATGGCACTTTCTAATGTCTAATATTTTCTAATCTTTTCTTATTTTTCTAAAATAAAATAAGATTATTGTTTATCTTTTATTTTTTACAAAGAGGCGATTGGCATATTATTTGTGCTTTTTTTTTTTTTTTTTTTTTTTTTAAAGGTGACCGGTAAGGGGATCTCTACCCTTGGCTTGGTGTTGTCAGCACCACGCTCAGCCAGTGAGCCAACCGGACATCCTTATATAGGATCCGAACCCATGGCCTTGGTGTTATCAGCACCACACTCTCCTGAGTGAGCCACGGGCTGGCCCTTATTTGTGCTTTTGAACAATCTTTTATTAATGTCAAAGATTAAATTTATTAAATTAAATGTCAGTATTTTGTTTTCTAATAGCCTTCTAAATGTTTTAAGTCATATGATATGGTAGTTAGCATCAATTTTAAAAAATATTTTATACGTTTGTTTTTTTAAAAAGTTCTATTTATCTGTTTTCCTCTAGGATCTTAATTCATATCTTGAAGATAAAGTCTACCTTACAGGATATAACTTTACCTTAGCTGATATCCTATTGTACTATGGACTTCATCGATTTGTAGTGAGTATTTGAATACTTACTGGCTTTTTTCCTCTAATATTAAGAATGATTTTTAAAATTTGTCTTGAATTTAAATCAAATTTGCATTTTCAACATGTCAAGTAAAAATGAAAGGGATTCATTTTATACAAAATTATACAAGGTATCTTATGCAAAAATTCCTTCCATGTATCCATCTAACCTAGGTTCTCTTGTTCCCTAACCTGCTTGACTCTCGATCTTTGCTTCTGCTCTTCCTCAACAGCCACTTCTCTTGCCACCTTTGGACTTCATGTGGACCCCATCTTTGTACAATCCACTTCTTAATATAAATTCTACTACCCCATCTTCTGTGCAACCTCTTATCCTAGATACTTTAATCTCATACCCCCTAATCCCATCTTTATCTGTTATAATTTGATTCCTCCCCTTTTTTCAAACTTATATACTATTTTCCCCACTCACCCTAGACTTCCTTTTGCATGACTTTGACTGCATCCTTTCATTAACATCTTCAGCTCCTTTGCTCTGTTGTACAGTCACCACTCTTTCTTTATAAGTCCCTCACTCATGGCTTGTCCAAATAAGTGTCTTCCTTCCTATAACCAAGCTGAGCTCTATTGGAGAAATCACAAAGCTACAGATTGATGCCACTACAAATACGTACTGCGCAGTTTCACTTCGGCTCTAGTACTGATCAGCCCTTTCCTGCCTTCCGGGGATACGTTGACATCTTTACCCCCCTTCCTCAAGCCCCATCCCTCTCCACTACCCTTTATTTTCAGTCATTACCACAGAGTCTTCCTTCTTCCTGCAGCTGAACAATGGAGATCTCCTCATCTTCCAGCCTGCCTGGTAGCATGTCCTCATCCATCTTGTCTCCTTTTTCTTGTCTCAGAAAGGATCACCTTGCTTTTTTCCTAGGCTAATTCAGTCATCTGGCTTCTTACCTCAATTCTCTTTCCATCTCTTGTCCCATTTCTGGATCTTGTCTCAAATTTTATTTCCTTTCTATCTCATTATCTCCATTTTTCCCCTCTATCTGTCTGGTCAATCTCTTTATTTTACATTGTGACTTAAGTATGGCACTCAAGATGTTGCAGGCACTGTTCTTTATGCTGTATATATGTTGACACATTAAATCCTTGTAACAGCCTTATGGGGTAAGCGCTATTATTATCAGCCCCATTTTACAAATGAGGTAACTGAGACATAGGCCATCAAATATCTTCTTTAAGGTCACCCAAGTAATTGGCAGAATCGGGTCCAGAATCCAGGCAGTTTCACTCCAGAATTTGTGTTTTCTTATCTCTCTCTCTCTACCTAAAAACTTGTCTCAGCCCCCATCATTCCATCACCCATTCTCCCTCCCCCTGTGGAAAAAAAGAACCCGTACATTTTTCTGTGTTCTGTACCTCGTGAATCCAGTCAGTCAGGTCCTGATGTTTCCACTGCCTGGATGCCCCTCACATGCCTCTCTCCCTACGACCTCAAATGGCATTGCCCTAGTTCAAGAATTCATCATCTTCTGTCTGAGCTCCTGCCACCAGTCTTGTCTCTTACAGTCCTTCTACAGAAGATGCCATTGGAACAGTCTTTCTCATGGTCATGTCTTTTTTCTTTCTCAAAAGAGTTAAGTAGCTCCTTATTCCCTGCAGAGTAAAATTTGATAGCATGAGGGACCCTTCTGCACATGCCTCCTGCCTCCCTTGCTAGCCTCGTTCCTGTCACTTTCGTTCAGACATAACATACTCTCTGGAGTCTGCTGGACACTGGGCTCTTCCTACTCATTGTCCTTGCGTTGATGTTCTCTTTTGCTCCCTGGTCCCAGCCCTATCTTCCTTCCAAATTTATTTGTGTTTCATCAGGTGTGTCTCAGTTCCAGCACTAAGTCCTTTGTTGAAGCCCTTTTGGGCTCCTAAAGCACTTTGTAGTACTCCTTCCTCTGTTTCTATTTGTACCTCATAAGTTACCTCAGTTCTACCTTGTTTCTCTCTGTTCTATCACTCTCCTGTGAACATTTCTTTCTCTAAATTATAAGTTGCTTAGTGAGAGACACTGTCAGTTCATATCTGTAATACCACTTTTTGACAGATCTTCTGGCATGTGGATAGTCGGCCCTCCATAAACATTGAATACATTTTTTAAACATATTTCTGTATACTTTTCAAGGAGTTTAATGTATATTTTCTCATTATACCTTATAATTATGAAGGAGATAGGACTAGTGTTATTATCCTTTTTTTTTTTTTACAGAGAAGGAAACTAATGCTTAGGAAGATTGAGTAATTTATGCAAAGGAACAGAGCTCAGTTTTTTGGAGAGCCAAGACAAACTAGGTCTTCTGAGTCAAGTGTTTTAATGAGTGAGGAAGCCCTTTGTAAAATATCATAATAATGTATAATACAGTTATTTTTAGTCCCTCATTCAAGCTGTCATCCCTCAATTTAGATTTCTTTGATTTCATTAAGAATTGTTCTTCAAAGATCCCTAAGTGATTATGTTAAGTTATACATTATTATTGTAATGGCCTAGTATGATCCTTAACTTAGTATTAAACTGTCTATTACTATAAATTTAAGAGGACTTATTGAGAATCTACAACATGTGCCTACTGTATTATACTTGAGGGGGCACAAAAGAAATATAAAACTCTATTTTCAAAAAACTGTTAATCTCATTGAAGAAATAAGATTTTACATGAAAACAATTTAAAAATTAGAGAAAATGGCATCCAGTGCTAATTTCTGGTCGGAAAATTATGTGATCATTTAAGGAGGAAGATAAAGTGGGATGTAGAATAATGAAATTGTCAGAAAAATATCTGCAGAATTCAGATAGCCTTGATTATCCAAGGGAATTTTAATTGCTTTAGAAAGCTTGTGATAAGTTTGACTACAAATATTGCTTGTAAGTAGGATGACCGTATGATTCCTCAACCAAAACAACACCTTTGACTGTGAAAGGAGGCCTATTAATAATTATTCTGGAACAACAGGATTGAAGTGGGATGCGTATTCCCCATACTCATAAGGAATATGACTCAATTTTTAACAAAATAAGGAGGCTTGGGGAGGTTCATGTCATATTCTCTTTGTCCTCTCAGGGCTCTTAGCACAGAGGCTTGTGCAGATGAATGCTTATTGAGATGAGCAATATTTAACAATCTGGACCTATTTATAGTTCCTATTTTAGGTTCGATATCTTTATAGTGAAAGTGTAATCTTTAGTTATACACTTCAGTATAATTAAATCAAAGTAATTTTAGTTAAATGTGAAGAAAGTTTAATTGGAGCTGAAGTATATTGATCATACCAGCCTCTCTTTATTCTATTTTAGGTTCAATGTATTTTAGTAGCTTTTTGAATTTAGAATGATGATATGGCAAAACTTAACCTCATTTCAAAATGAAAAAAGCCTCCAAGGTCAAGAGGATTTGTTGTTAAGGTATCTAAGCATTTCTCTCCTGGTGGCAAACCTACAGTCTTTCAACTTGGAGGAGTTTGTCACTTGATTTGAAAGAGACTATGCTGCTACTAGCATGGCTACCTTACAGGGAGGTTCAAGAACAATTTATATCTGAAAACAACAGTAACAAACTTGTTGGCATTTTTAAAACACAAATGTGATGTATGTTTTGACATTATCTAACTTTCTAAGCTTAATATTAGGAGAAATATCATCTGTAATCCTGTGTGTGATGACTGCCAACAGGCTAGTGAATGTCTGTCAGGACTCACAGGATCTGGCTTCCTATAGCAGCGTACTGTCATTAAGAAGGAGAGTATCCCATCTGATTAAAAAAAGATGGTAATGAAGATTAGCTTCTATTTTGGAATGTATATCCTCTTTATATAGAGTGACTAGGATATTATGATTAGAGATATTATGCTTATCTTTTTCAAAATAGAATTGAGTGGAGTAATATGTAAATCACTCTGTTGACCAATCCTTTGATTTCATACCATGAGTCAAAACATCTCTCCCACCCTTGTCCAAGTGCAAGCAGGGTAAATCAGAGAAATAAACACCTTCTTAAGGAACAGGCCTCACAGCCTAAAACCTACACAATGACAGAATTGTTCTGTGGTATTAAATGACATCCGTGCTAAGTTGGGTAAAAATATGCACAGATGAGGAAAAAATGATTGCTAGGTATTAAATTCAAGTAGGGTAGATGTGAAGTTGAGATTAGCTACCTATTCATATTCATCAGGTTCTTGTGCTTTGTTGGCTTTAGCAGTGTATTCATTTTTACCCTCATATATTCCTTCATTTATTTATTCACATTGTTAAATATGTAATATGTAATCATCACAGTGTGTAAAACAGTCAAAGAACCCTAGAGTCATCAGATAATCCCATTGTATTTTGTTTCAATGTGAGCCCAGTATTAGTTATGACTGAGTTATTCTAATTATACGATCTGGTCTATCTCAATTCCCTTTGAAGAATATTGTGTTGTGCTTCCATTGTTAAACTGCCCATTAATGTGGCTGTTTATTGTAACACCAGTGACTCACTGCTTTCTTAAAGTGATTTCACCAGTAGATAGTAGTCCCTGTGAACAGACTGTTACTCAAGATTATTAAAATCCTTTGTAATTTTATGTGCTACTTGACTATAAGATTGTTATCAACCGAAATACATTTGTTCTGAAGTTTGGAACACCAGTGGAAGTATATGGTACTTTTAGAAGGAAAGGAAAAGTAAGAGAAACAGTTGTAAAAAAGTCCAGGAACATTGGCTATACAACTTGGTGCCAGTTGGAAAGGCAGCACACCAGCATGTTACCCTGGTCTGGAATGGGTCACTCCAGGTGTTTCTCACATGTCTTCATGGAAAATTAGTGATTTGGAATATTATCTGTTTGGCTTTAAAGTTCAAAGTAATAACAATAAAATAAAATTCAAAGTAATTATAGAGTGCCAATATAAATAAAAAGGAATGATTAGGTGTAGGAAGAGGCAAGCACCAGTATAGACACACTGGCGTGTAGACCAATAAGAAGCAGGAAACGGTAAATAGAACCATTGCATTGTGTTTCCTGTTGCAAGAAAGGAAAAAACATTAGCTGGCTAGAAAGGGACAATGGAAAACCAATGTTACAAGTGAAAGAGCCTAGGGGGTCCATCAAAACATTCTAAAAAACTGTAAATTTGTTGAGGGGAAAAATCTGTTGTTTTGTTCATTTGTTTACAGTACGTTTCTACAGAGAATGTCTACCAAAAAAGTAGCAGAGGTAACAAATCGAGGTCAGTCATAATTTTCTCAGACTCACAGGGACAAGTTCCAAAATTTTAACTGTAAAAGGAGGTTAGAATGGTAACCTAATCCTTTGGGAAGAGCTCTGTGTGTCTCTGGCAAAATTTTCTGGGGGAAAATGAATAAATTTACCTTCTCTAAAATAGATCATCTAAAAACATTGTCAGATAGATCATTTAGTTAAAAATTGTTGGAATAAATTAGAAATGCTAGAAGCTTTAGAAGTTCTTGGGATAAAAATTCTTTTGTACTGTGGGTCTGTTCGTAATCTTATACTAGATACTCCAAATGTGAAATTTTTAAGTTGGAGAATATTTATTTTGCTGTGTGTTGTATGTTGTTATTACTCTTGTTTTAAGTAATAGGCCTGGTAGCAACATATGCTAGTCCTCTGGTGTAGCAAATGCTGTTCTGAAATATAAATATACATTGTCATTTTTACCTGGTTCAAAATCTGGGTAAACAACTTGAACGTAGATCAAAAAATCATTACTACTTTATAAAGAAAGTGAGCCAAAACACCGGGTACCAATCAAGCTTTATTAAAGAAAAAAAAATCTGCCAGGCTGCACTCAAAATGGAGAGTAGCCGGGACTGTCCTCCATATGGAAGGTAGCACCAGGTGTGGGGGTGAGAGAGCTTATATAGGGTGCCAAGGGCTGGCTGATACAATCAAGGAGGGGCATTATGCTAATGCGGAAGCTATGCCACCAGGGTGGAAAACTGTGCCCTTGCGGAAGCAAAAGAGTTTCTGTTTCTCAGAAATCATGAGGTTTCTCATAAAGGGAAGCGGGAGGGGTTGGGGCCTATTTGTGCGCTTGGCCTTGCCTAAAATGGCACTGGTTATGTTCAGAACCTACCATTCCCACTTTTTAAGTATAAGGAGAAGGGAAAAGGGGCGAAGGTCTCATTCTCCTGAAGGTACTTCCTGCTGGAGATGGGCGAAGATATGGATAAAATAAAAGATATATGTTGGTGGGTAAAACAATTAAGTGGCGGGGTATTGGTTTCGTGCGGGAAGGTTGTATTCTTCCAGGGAAGGGTTGCTGATTCTGAGGGGCTGATATCCTCTTCGCGGAAACAATTTGGCGACCTTTTGGTTGGTGAAAGCCTGTGTACATTCCTGCAAGAAGTTAGAGAAACACCAAAAGAGACAGGGACCAAAGGGTAGGATGAGTCCCAGCACAGTTAGGGGTCCTGATAGGGGCATATGCCAGGGCCCAAGGGTTCAGTGACTGGGTCCACCCCCAAGGTATGTTTGTTTGTAACCCTTTGCATTGGTGATCAATACTTGCCTTTAAATGGTTTAAGTTGTTTTGGATCGTAAGGAGGTCAAGGGCCCGATGGTTCTGTAAAGCAACTATCGTGAGTGAGGTGACCTGTTGCTGGAGGAAGGAGATGCTATCTATACTTAGTTCTTCTGAGAGTTTTTGGTAGAATTGAGAGGCAGTAGCAAAGCCCGCTGGTGCCAGTCCCAGTTGCAGGAAGGATCCCTGCCCCAGTTAAAAAAGATACAATTAGTGCCCTATGGGAGTGGGGACACTTCCTGGGGGGGGGCAAAGTTAGTCCCAGTCCCATCACCATCCCTCCATCTGTCTAGATGGTGATGTCATGACTAGCCAAATGAATATGCAGGAAATCGCATCAGGGGCAGGCAACAGGATAACATAGTTTTACAAAGGAAATATATTCTGGTTTTAGGGCATGGGTGAGGAGGGGGAAATAGGTGAGTTACAGTAGCATTTGGTGGTGTTAGTAAGGCAGAGTGTGGGCAGGCCCCGCACGACACTGACAGTCCCCACTGAGGTGAGATTAGAGGAAAGTGAAGAGACGTTTGTGGAAATGATGTGGGCTGCATCGACAGGGAGGGGGGTGACCCCAAAAAGTTTCTTGTGAAGTGGGAGACAGATGAGTCACTCAGGGACCAGTCTGATTCGCTGAGGACTGCATCATCCCTGTGGACCAGGAACCTCCATGTTCCAGGTAAGGGGGAGCATTGAGATAGGAGGAAAAACACAGGAAAGATGTGAAGGGTTAGGGAGCCAAAAGAATTTAAAGGGTACATTGCCACGATGAAATTGCTAAGAAGCATTCTACTGATAGGAGGTAAAGGAGTGCCGGGAGAAATCGTCCTATAATGTTATACTCCTTTGGGGCAGCACTGGCCAATCCTGTAGCAAGTGCTAGAACAGATAGTATAATGGAGGTTAGGGACATGGGGTGGCATATACTTATCATGTCCCATGATGGTGAACCCGTCGGGACCAGTCTTGGAGTAGCTATTGTGCGAAGGACATGAAGCAGGCCTGCAAGAGTGAGAGGATAATAGCCGGGGGAAAGATCATCCTTCTGGGATTGGGGGAAGAGTGGAGGTCCTGGAGATTTTCAGCTTTGTGGGTCCTAAAATGGATGAAGTGTAAGGAGGTGTTGGGTTGGGGGTTGAGCAGAGGGACCCCTCTGGCTTGGTATTAACAGATTCTTTGGGTAAAGTCTCAGGTGCTAGTTTTACCAAGGGTAAGTGATACCAAAGGGCCTTTCCTAGTACTTTTACTGTCATGGGGGTGGTGAGAAGTACTGTATAAGACCCTTCCCAACATAGTGAGAGGGGCTTTGGGATTTGGGTCTTAATATACACTTGCTGTCCCACGCTCAGTTTAAAGTCTGAGGGGGTGGTGGAGAAAGGATGAGGTAATAGAAGGTTGACCTGTTCCCTAAGAAGATCCCTAATGAGTGAAAGAGTAGGGAGATACTGGCCTAAAGGCAATGAGCTGGAAGGGAGAGGTGTGAGAGTGAAGGGTCTACCATACATAAGTTCGAAGGGGCTGAGGCCTGTGGGCTTGCGGGGAAATGTGTGGAAAGAGATTGAGAAAAAGGTCTGAAACCTCCATGCAATTGTGTCCTAAGGGTCATGAGTGTTTTGGGATGAGAGTGGCTGGATTTAAGGGAGGACAAGGTTTAAAGGAGAACTGGGAACTTTCAATGAAAGTCAGGTGAATAAATTGTAGGGGGGAAGGGGAGAGAATTGACTTGGCCTTATGGCTGAGAAGGTCTTGACTGTTTGTTGTCCAAAAGTTAGTTTAGAGCTTTCTTGTGGTAAAGGGCGGCTGCCACCAAGGCCCATAAACAGGGAGCCCATCCCCGGGCTGTGCTGTCTAGTTGTTTAGAGAGGTATGCAAGCAGGGAGAAAATATCTCCTGCTTCTTGTCCCCAAACCCCGACTGCCAATCCTTGGGTTTCAGTGATGTATAGGATAAAAGGATGAGACAGGTTTGGGAGGGATAGACCTGGGGCTGCAAGGAGAACGGCTTTTAATCACTGGAAGGGAGAATGAATGGGCTTTGTGGGATTTAATGGAATGGTAGGATCCCCTTTGGCTGCCTCATAAAGTGGTTAGCACGCCAAAGTTAGGAATCCATAGGTGAAGATACCCTGCAAGCCCCAAGAAAGAAAGGATTTCACCCTTTGTGGTAGGAGTAGGGAGTTCAGAAATTAAACTCTTGCAATCCACCATTATTTCTCTGGTGTTGCGGGGGTGGGGGGATGGGGTGAGGTGGACTCCCAAATAGGTAACTGAGGAGGAAGAAATTTGGGCCTTGCTGGGGGACACTCAGTATCCCCTGGAGGCCAGGAAATTAAGGAGAGCAGCAGTGTGGGCCTGTGAATCCTCATAGGAGGGGCTACAAAGGAGGAGGTCATCCACATATTGTATTAAAGTGCTAGAGGTTAGGGGAAGTTCAGATAAGCCTTGAACTAAGGCCTGGCCAAAGAAACGGGGGCTATCCCGAAATCCCTGGGGCAAAACTGTCCAAGTAAGTTGTTGGGAACGGAGTGTGTCAGGATCAGTCCTGTACTAAACAATATGAGCCGTTAAGCTTTATAACCAGAGGGATGGGTGTATTAAAAGGCGAGTGGGTAGGCCATAAGAGATGCTAAGAAAGGAGTTTGTGTATCATGGGTTTTAAGCCTACTAGGTGTTTGTTAGCAATGGGGTATTGTGGGACATTAGGGAACAAAGAAGGGTTCTGCAATTTAACAAGGATAGGGGAATGGTGCGTAGCAATGAAGGGAGAAGAAGTGTCCCATACTATGGGATTAACCTTATTCGAGGGGTAGGGGAAGGTGGAAGCCTCAGGGGCCAGGTCTGGGGGCGGCCTGTAACAGGAGTATTGTAGCTGGAGTTAAAGTGTTTAGGGTAAGAGTAGCTTTGAATTTGAAAAGAATGTCCCATCCCAGTAAGGGGGCTGGGCATTGAGGCATTATTAAAAATTTGTGTGTGAATTGGGTGTGATGTAAGGTGCAGAAAAGGGGTTGAGTGGTCTGTGGGCAGTATTCTGATTCCATGACCCCTACTATTGTGATAGAGGATGGGGTTGTTGGTCCTGCATATTCAGGAAGGTTAGAGTAAGTGGCCCCTGTATCAATGACAAAAGAGATCGGCTTACCTGCTACAAGGCGAGTTACCCTGGGCTCATGTGTAGTGATCTCTGTGGGGGCCTCAGGCCCTGGCCATCGTCAGTCCTCCTCCTGGGCGAAGCCAAGCAGCTCTGGTAGGGATGGCTGTGAAGCCAAAGGCTGTGGGTTGGGGACTGAGCCATTCCCTCTCTGGCGAGTGGAATGGTCAGACCCCCCAGTCACCTGGCTGTTTGTAGTGAGGACAGGGCCTGGGAGGGAGCCTGGAGTTACTACAGGCCCGTACCCAGTGTCCTGGTTGACTGCATTTGAAGCAGTTCCTGGGTGGCTTGCCCCTAGAGGCAGCTGGCTTTAGAGTATGTAAAACTTGGATGGCATTAGCCAGGAGCTGGTATTTGGCCTGATCTCTTTTGTAACAGTCTTTTTTCTCCTCCTCCTTCCTATTGTTAAAAACCTTGAAAGCTGCATCGAGGAGGTCTTGTTGGGTCATATTTGGACCATCCTGAAGTGTTTTTTAGTTTTTTTTTAATGTCAGGGGCTGATTGGGTAATGAAGTGAGAGTGTAAGAGGGCCATGCCTGCTGGGGTATTTGGATCTATATGTGTGTATTTACGTAAAACCTCAGAGAGGCGGGTTAGGAATTTGCTAGGATTTTCAGTGGATCTTTGTGTGATTTCTCTAAGCTTGTCATAATTGCCTGACTTGTGAGTAGCCTTTTGGAGGCCATAAATCAAGTGTGTGATCATGTTATGCCAAAGATCCCGGTCCCCTTGGCCAGCCTGGTAGTCCCAACTTGGGTCTGTGCGAGGAATGGCAAGGACTCCCACAGGCTGCCTGTTATTTTGAGCATGTACCTTGCCTGCCTGTTGTTGGGCCATTACCCAGACCTGCTCTCTGTCTTCAGGGGATAGATATGTGTCTGGGTCGGACTGTAAGGATCCCAGTCATTTTTTCAATTTGGGAAAGGTCTGAAAGATTAAAAGGGACATGGACTTGGACAATTCCCTCCATCCCAGCCACTTCACAGAGGGGGATATAAAGGAGCCGGAGCTGAGGAGGGGTTGTCACCTGACGAAGTGGGAGAAAGAGTGGGGTTAGGTGGTTGAGGATGAGCATCTCAAGACCAGGTGTGAGGAAGAGAGGGAAAAGGTGGAGGGGCTGGTGAAGGATCTGGAGTGTAAGGAGGTGGTCGGGAAGCAGAGTGGTAAAATGGATTAAAAGATTGACCCAAGTCCAAAAGGAGAGGTCAGACATGAGCTAGGAGAATTTGAGACATAGGACAGTTTTGACAGAGAGAAAGATTGTAGTTGGAGATAGAAAAAAGGCTTGAACATAAGGAATCTCTCCGACTTGCCGTTTCAGTGACAAAAGTTGTCTAGGAGAGTATCTAAATCAAGAGTGCCATCTTCTGGACACTGGGATCCATTGTCTAGTTTGTACTTAGGCCAATCCTGATTTCAGTAGAAAATGAAGCATTGGGGTTTTAATGTCTCCCTGGAGGCTGAGAGATTATAGACAGCCCAGAGGCATAGTATGTGGAGGAAATTGGACAGGAGACAGCCCAGAGGCGTAGAGTGTGGAGGTTTGGGTTGTGAGGATCCCATTTAGAGGGTGAGAAAGGAAATGGGCAGTCCTAGTAGAAGAAGAGTGCCAACAAAGAGCGTTTTCTTTGCTGTGCACCTTCTTTTCAAGAGAAAAGCCACCGACCAGCTAGAGGAGCGTCCTCCAATAGCTGGGGGGCATGAGAGGGGTTCCCTTGGCCAGGTGCCTGGGCTTCATAGCAGGTAGACGGTAGTCATAGACAGTAGTCCAGGGAACCCATAGAAGTAGGACTGACTCACTGCTTCACCCTGAATTGAGGCCAATGTTGAATGCATTGGCCTGAAATGGCAAAAGGAGAGCGTCCTGGAGGTACCTGGTTCTGCCGGTCTGGGAAGGGTGGCCGAGGGCCAATCAACGCAGGTGGAGATTGTCCAAGAATGTTTGGCCAGAACTCTTCCTGGGTTTCGGGACCAAAACGAAAGAAAGTGAGCTGAAATGGAAGGTACTGATCAAGCTTTATTAAAGGAAAAAAATCTGCGGGGCTGCGCTCAAAATGGAGAGCAGCCGGGGCTGCCCTCAAAATGGAGGACAGTACCAGGTATGGGAGTGAGAGAGCTTATATAGGGCACCAAGGGCTGGCTGATACAATCAAGGAGGGGTATTATGCTAATGTGGAAGCTATGAGATCAGGGTGGAGAACTGCACCCTTGCGGAAGCAAAAGGGTTTCTGTTTCTCAGAAATCATGAGGTTTCTCATAAAGGGAATGGGGGGTTAGGGCCATTTTGTTCTTGGCCTTGCCTAAAATGGCACCGGTTATGTTCATACCTATCACTTTATTGTTTGGAAATGCTTTACTCTGTATTTTAGTTCATTCTGAAAAATAATGTCCCACAAAATGGCTGAGTGAAGACATTTTAAAATAGAGAGCTCTGAAAAGACTTAAAATTGTAAGAAAGAGGTCAGATGTGAATCATCTGTATTTCAGCTGACATGAAATCAAGTTGGAATAAAACTTATTGTTACTTGTTTTTTTATTTTATTTTATTTATTGAATCAAAATTGATAATACGTATTTTGGAGGTTCAACATTGAGATATGTTGATTAAATCAATATTACTAGCATATATATTGTTACCAATTGTAATTATTCTTTGTGCCCCTTGTCCAATCTCTCCCCATCCCTCTCTCCCTGCCCCCCCAATTACCCTAGATTTCTTCTCTCCTTCTAAAAGAATAATGGTTACTCTGTTAATTTGTTGACTAGATGATCTGTCCAATGCTGAAAGGTGTGATCAGGTCTCCCAATATTATCATAGAGCAGATGCTGCTTCTGTCACTCTGAATTGGGCTTTGTGAAGAGAGATGTCCTCTTCTTTTCTTTATCTCTCACTGGGCAGGCCCTGAGCCACTGGCACGGAGTGCCTGATTGTGGTAGGGCAGTCTGGTCCCCTTCTCCATGTTGTGTCCCCGGGTGGGCCCCGAGGTGCTGGCACGGTGTGCCTGGTTGTGGTAGGGCGGTCTGTTCCCCTTCTCCATGCCTTGGGTCCCCAGGTGGGCCCTGAGACACTGGCGTGGTGTGCCTGGTTGTAGGAGGGGGGCCGGTCCCCAGATCCATACCTCAGGCCACTGGGTGGGCCCAGAGGCACTGGCATGGTGTGTCTGGTTGTGGGAGGGGGGTCTGGTCCTTGGCTCCATGCCTCCGGTTCCCTGGCTGGCCCCAAGGTGCTGGTGGTGTGCCTGGGCTGGAACTAATTTTTTGTCCTTTGCTTACTTCTAAAATGGGGGAACTTCCTGTGGGAACCAGTACTTGAGCTGTGTGGTTGAGCTAAATTGCTGCTTTGCTGCTGTTTCCCTAGGGAAGGCTTTCTGTGCAGCTCAGGGTTTAATGGTTGATCTTATAGGTACTTTTGGCTTTCCAGAGACTGGGTGGATCTGTGTTGTAGGAACTCTGCGCCTGAGTTTTTTCATCAAACTGCACCCCATGCAATTCTGCATTCCCGACCAGTCTCCTCTGAGTGGTCCTGTGCTGATTAGGGGGCAGATGGGTTGTCCTTGCTGTGCCCCAGTGTTCTCCAAGTGGGCCCGTCTTCCCCACCGCCCATGCTCCAAACACTTCCCATAGGACGGGCCCTTGTGATGACTCACCGGCCTCTGAATGGCTCCCTTTTTTCAGTTGTTCTGGCTCCTCGCTCCTGCGTGGGTCCACAGGAACCCTATTAGTGGTTTTGTTGTCCTGGGGGCCACCAAGGCCCTCTTCTCCCCTGCAGCCTCCAAGTACCTCCATCTGAAGGGCATAGCTGCAGCTTCTGCCAGCTCCTGCTCTATACGCTGATCAGCTCCAGTCTTAAAACAGCCGCAGCACAAAAAGCTCAGAGCAGTTTTTTCTTTCTCTCATCATGGTTTCTCCCACCTTCATGAACTCGATAGGTCTCTCCTCCTCTTCCCCTGAGCTCCAGGGGCCCCAGCTTGGCTGATGTTACATTTTTATTGTTGTAAATTGATTTGTGGGAGAGAGTGATGCTGGGAACCATCTATTCCGCCATCTTGACTGGAACCCAAACTTATTGTTACTTCTGTTTGCTCTAACCATCAGCAAAAATGTCTGCTGAAGTTGATTTTGAATTTCTTTTATTCATTCATTGATTCCTTTATTCATTTTTGGTAAGAAAATTCACCTCCATTTCCTGTTAGATTTGCAGCTGTGTTTACTAGTGATTGAGCTTTTACATTTTCTTTTGAAGTCATTGGTGAAGTTTACATATGATAAAGATTTGGAAAAGAACAAAAAGGTCTTTTACAAAGTTTTTAAAAATTTTGATTTGTGGACTGATACTCATTTTATTCCACAAATAATTGTTTAAGTACCTCATAAAAATGCACCAGACAGGTGCTTTTATTTAGAACCTAACAGGAATAATATAATTCTTTACATATGAAACCATGAATTCTCTTTTAATGAAAATTAAATTTTGCATAAAAAGGATATTCTTGGCCAGTTTTCTTGACTAAGGTGTTAATTTTTTATGCCACGGATTGACTATATGGTAGGTGAGTGTTATAGTAACCTCTTTCTGATGAGTAAGCACAACCTTTACCCCCTTAGCAAGATGAATATATTTTTATAATTTGAAATAGTAGCTTGCGTGTAGGACTTCAGTGTGTATCACTAAAACCTGAAACTTAATTTTTTATGTCACAGAAACAGACTCACTGCTAACCATTTAAACTGAGGCAACAAGTATGAGTTTAATTAAACATTTATTGAGAAAATATTGTCTACCTTTTAATTTTATTGTTAATGTTATTTTGTATTCTGTAATAATTATTGCCACATATTAGAGTGATTTATCCTTCACTTTTGTTGGTCAGGTAACTTAGCAGAATATTTGCCTGCAGGCTCAAGTATATGCTAAATTCTGAAAAGCTACAGGATGTCCATCTCGCTAAAAGTGCCTCCAAACAAGCAGATGGATTTGGACCACTTGTGTGGGTGACTGAGTTTTTTAGTATGCATAAACATTTCCTGACAGTTCTATTGCAGAACTTGCAATGTCTGTTAGTAAGTGTTGAATTAACAACAGGAAAAGGAACTACACTACCCAAACATGGGATCATGGCTGTGGGTTACTGCTGTCCTGGCTTTCTTATTACCTGATAACTCATAATTCCAAAATTTGTCTTAGAGAAAAGTCTTTGAGTCACTGACTTTGGGATTCGAGCCCAGTGAAATGATAGGCACCTACAGTTTTTATTGCATCTCTCTAACCAAATCTCTGGATATTCTTATAGCTTGGTAGTAAATTATGTGAACTGCTATATCCACTAAAAGGTATAGTTCAGCTTTATTGCAAAGAGAATTTAGAAGTTCTGTTGTTCTCATGTATTTACTCAGCCTCCTCTATCTGAGTTATGTGCCACTAGAAATAGCTCTTCTTTTTGGTATTAAGCAATAACCACTTAAAATTAAATGGGTTATTGTCTTCGTGAATAGGGTTTTTCCTCAGAGCTGAGTAGAAAGGCTGCCATGGTCCTACATATATGTACACCAGTCATTTATATGTACAGCTGAATTTTGCATAGTGTTTCCTTAAGTATATTACATGCCAATAAGCTTTTCCTTTTATTAGGTTTGCTAACAGATATCGGAGAAAGAACCATACCTTAGTCGTTTGGAAGCTATTCTCTTCCTTTTCAATCAAGTAAAACACATATTTTTTGGGCTTCCAAATCCTGGGTTAATGAAAATTTTGCATTTGTGGATAACTTGATATTTTCCTAGGAAAGCACATCTGGTTTTGAACTAAACTTGAAAGAATTAAACAAATGAACAGCTTTACCAAGTGGCTTAAACTTTTACTCCCATCTAAGTATGTTGGCTTTTGTAAACTGTTGGGGGGTTATTTTTGTTTTGTTTTTTTCGATTTCTATCTCCTACTTAAGTGATATTAATAGCTGTGCTTATGTAATATCTGTGTTGTGTGTGTGTTTTTAATCTCTGTTTAGGTTGACCTGACAGTTCAAGAAAAGGAGAAATATCTTAATGTGTCTCGCTGGTTTTGTCACATTCAGCATTATCCAGGCATCAGGCAACATCTGTCTAGTGTTGTCTTCATCAAGAACAGACTATATACTAATTCCCACTAGAAGCATTCCATGCCGTACAGAAGAGTGAATAAAAATGTTGTAAATGGAAAGCGTATTCTGGATCACAGGACTAACGTAAATTGATATGCGGTCACTCTTTATTTGTTGAAATTGATAGAATTTTTGAAGTGTAAAATTGTGTCTGAATGTTTTAGTTGTTCTTTAGTTGAAGTCGTGCAGTTTTTCCCTAAAAATTCAACTGCTATCAAAACAAGCTGAGGTCAAGTTATAAGTTACTATGTTTTTATAGATGAAATTTATTTTAATAAAAGTTGCACATCAGTGGCTTAATCTTAAAAAAAAAAATAGGTAGTCCTTTCAGTGGTTGACATATTTGGCTATTTATTAACCTCTCTTTCATATTTTAAAATTCATTTTCCCCTTATGGATATTGATGGTAGTTTGTTTATTAAGAACTATGATAAATTGTGCCAAGGATACAGAAAGGGAACACAGATGGATTTGTTTTCAAATATTTATGTGAGCTAGTAAATGTGGTTGACAAAATCATTTTTGTTTGTTTCTTTCTTTCCTATAGTCAGTATTCACTGGGGTGGAACTAACTACTGAACTGCCCTAGAGGGAACTGGAATAAGATACATTCCTCTTGAGTTAATGATTCTTTTTTGTTGCTGAGCTTATTGAATTATGCAATGGGTAAAAAGAGATGGGAAATTTTCACTACCCCACTAATTTTGGACTTATGATTACTAGAGTTTTCTAAATTGAAAGCCAACTCTCATAGAAATGCTGCTACTGAAACACTGTGTGGAGAACCCAGAGACCCTTTATTAACAAATCTATATTTGGTAACTCTTACTAGCTGAATAAGTAATCAGTTATTAAGAGCTAAAGAGCTTATCTTTCCAAATAATAAAAAGAGTCTTTGGGTGCTTTACTGTTTAATGCTATTTAGTGTTTTGATACCAATGCTGAGTCTACTCAGTGTACAATTCACAGTTCAGATGGAAAGAGCAGGTACTTAGGAAATATACAGCACTTCAGTTGGGTACTGTTTTTATCATTTTCTAGCCATATTACCTTAAGTAAAGCAGTTAACTGTATTTTCTTAAATCAGTAAAAATAAAAATAAGCATGTAAAAATAAAGATAATTCTTTAAGTTGGGATTAAAGGAGACAATATGTGTGGGAAAAGCCTGACATATAGCCCATGGCTATTGGTAAAGGTTAGTTTCTTTTCTCTTTTCCAGGCAGTTCAGGATTTTTGTTTGCATGTTTATAAGGAAATAGGGGTTTTAAGAGCCCCCCAATTTTGCCCTTCATGTTACTGAGTCGAGATTTAATAAGCCAAGTGTGAAAATCTCATATTTATATTATTGTAGTATAATACTATAATAGATTAAGACAATTTGTATGGGATTGGATGTCACAATTCATTTCCCTCGGGAGCATTTTTAATTTTATAAAATGGCCCTTAAATGAGAAACTGTGAATTTGTACTCACATTGTCAGAGACTAGAGGGCTTCAGTTAATCTTGAGAGTTGTTGTGTATTTCATAGAGACAGGCCCAGTCTATGTACCTTTCATACAAACCCCTCCCCCAACTGGCTCTGCTGTTAACATCCCATAGTATGTCTCACTGCTGCAAATCGCTCCTAACACTTCTCTCTTCACCCCCTGGACAGCAGGAGGAGTGACCCAGGACAGGTAGGGTCAACAAGAGATGGGCTCCCCAGCCTTCCCATCCCAACTATTTTACTCTTTTCCTTCATTTTAGGTCAGCTGTGAGGGAAGGGGAGGACAGAGAGGGAGACCATCTCTTTGCTCAGTGTCCCCTCTTGCTACTTCTACCTTGTGAGTCTTAACCCTCTGAATCCTTACACCTGCTAGTCAGTTCTTCATTGACGTGCACAACATTGATTTAACAGATCTTACCTGGTACCATTATGTGCCAGGACATCCTGCCACTAACTTAGATCTTAGAGGATGAGGGATGGCAGAAAGATAAAGATCTGGCTGCTGTAGCTAAGGGTCAGGTAATGTTGTCAGTATCCAGATTGAAACAATTCATTTCCTCATAGTATTGCTACTGTGCTTCATGGGTCATTTCTGTCAGGTACTTGTCCTACTGCAATGCCCTTTCCTTGTCACTTGATAACCTCTTCAGTATTCAACTTTGTCGCATCCTTCTGGAAGTCAAGTCTATTCCAACCAACCAGTCTCCCCCAACCCCTGGTTCTGGCACTGACATCATTGTACTGTTTTTGGCTCTCCGTCTCTGCCACCAAACTGTTAATTCCTTGAGAGCAGAGACTTGTCTTTTCCCCATGCTTATCCAGCCCTCAAAACAATGACTGGCACACCACAGTAGGTGTTCAATATGTGTTTGTTGAAAGAATGTACTGTTCTTCTGAGTTCATTTTGAGCTAACCAAGAAAAGTCTAAGTGTAAATTAAATTAGGTACAGCTATATATAGCAGAAAGACCAAATAACATCAAAGTGAATTGTTTTTCTCTTATGTCAAAGAAGTTCTGAGATAGTCCACGTTTGGTATGAAGCATACAGCTCCTCTCCCTGCTTCTTCATAACTAAGCAGGTGGTTTTCATTCTTATGTTCAACTTACGGTTCAATATTGGTGTCAGAGCTCCAGACACAAAGTCTGATTAAGACCCAAAGGCCGAGGGGGGTAAGGCAAAAGGCTCCACTCCCAACTGAGTCCATCCACTTGAAGGAACTTTCCTGGAATCCCTATTCAACTGCATCTATTTATATCTCTTTGACCACCCTAGCTGGGAGGAGGCCAGAAATGTAGTCCTTTAGTGGCACATTGCCACCCATAATAAAAGCTATGCTGTGACAATGAGGAAGAAGGATAAAAGGGATACTAGGTAGGCAACTAGCTATCTCTGTCACAGTGTTTAAATGGAAAATACTTTCTGAATGACAGATGGTCAGAAGACATTTTGCTGGTATGTTGACATTCTGTAGGTCATTGATACACAAAGAATTAGAATGTAATAAAACGTCTCTTCTCTGACAACAATTTTCATGATTCAGAAGCTAATTTCAGGGTCCTGCAATATGCAGTTATCATTATGAGGATCTGTTCATGGATTTTAGTAACAATAATAATAGCTAGTATTTACTGAGCATTTAATGTATATCAGGCACCATTCTAAGTGCTTTTAAGTGAATTCACTCCTTTAATTATCCCCTTTTTGCAGATAAGGAAACTGAGGTACAGAGAGGTTAGGGAGCTAGCTCAGGGTCACACAACCAGTAGTCATCAAGGGGCTGGGATTCAAATAGAAGTGTTTGGCTCAAATTTAACCTGTAAACCACTTTACAGGTGTGCCAGTAAAATTCTGTTTAATCAACTTGGGAAATTAGTGTTTACCAACCTTAGAAAAAAGCTGCCGTAGGCATTGGATAAGATAAATGTGTACATAGCTTCAGGAATAAATGAGATGATTGCACAACTCTGAATATACTAAAAAACCTCTGACTTGTACACGTTAAATGGTGAATGTTGTGATATGTGAATTATAGCTCAGTAAAGCAGTTGAAAAAAAAAGTAGAGTCAAACACACCAGCCTCCCCATATATTAATTATGATACCTTGGATTAGTCATTGCCCATGAAATTCCTCATATGAAAAGTGGTAAAGATCACTAATCTCATTGTTTAATTTGCAATGAGAATGTATAAAAATGACTTAGCACCATACCTAGCACACAGAAAGTGATCAGTACAAGACAAACTGCTATGGAAGATTGTAAGATCATAAACTACAATTTTACAAAGCCAGATTCTGAGGTCTTTTCCCACCTGCCATCCCTGAGGTACCACCCTGCTCCACATGTGAACTCATCTGAGATAAGACAGATGGTGGCAGAGCATCCTGTGATTTTGGTAAAACATGAATTCATATTTCTTACCAGTTTACAAGTCTCTGATCCTCACATCTTTCAGCCTGTTGAGAAGAGGGACCATACTATTTTTCTTATTTTGTTTCTAATGATACTCGTCTAAAAGAGAGTGCAGCCATCTTTGTGCACGCTATTTCTTCTGAAAAGTGAATGCCTCTTTCCAACCGTTTTCTTTCTGTAATTTCCAGAAGCCTGCAGCGCTGACCCTTCAGTGATCCCCCAAATATTTATTTAACACCTACCATGTACCAGACCAGGCCCTGGGGATAACATAATTACACCCCTGCCCATATAGAGTTTACAATCCAACAGTCTGTGAATAAATTCCTGTAATAGCATGGAAAGCATTCTTTGGGAGGCTGCTGGCCACTCCACCTTCTTTAAAAGTAAATAAAAACTGGATGTCATTTACTGAGTGTTTATTATATCCTGGGGTCTGTACTGCACTTTACAATATTAACATTATCTCACATTAATTTAGGAGCTAGGAAGGAGGCAGAGAGTAAGCAACATGCTAACTAACACCTTAATTAGAGCACGGCTGGAATGGGAATTGTATAATTTCAGGGATGGAAGACAATCTGTCACCATATTGTTCACTGGAGTTGATTCGACTGCCTTGACCAGATACACGTCCATATTCCATATGCAACTTTCAGGAACAGATTTGAGCCCTAAGATATAAATATGACTGTCTCTACTAGAATCTGTACAGCGATGGGACCCTCCTGGCGTCCACATCCTCTCCAGATCATGTCCCTAGGAGGCTGAGCTGCCTCCTAACTCTTGAGTTAGGAAGTTTTTCTGGCTGGTCTCTCTTCTGCTTCCTGACCCCAAATGGAGATACATGCCTTTAGGCTGGGGGGTGGGGAGTGAGGGGTTGCTGATTTTCTCTGTGCCTGTGCACTATACTCTTTGGGGTCCAGACCCTTTGAAAAGTTGATGAAAGGTATGAAAGCTGTCATAGAAAGATTGCTTGGAATTTCCAAGATTTGCAGACACTTCCCCAGGCCATTCCATACGCCCAGGTTAAGAACCCCAGCTTTACTCCTCCTCGCTGTCTGTGGGTTCACCTGTACAATATCACACTTAGGGGAACTAGAACACTTGACTCTAGACTCCCATTGGCCTAGTTATCTCTAGGTTAAAATTATTGACCTTCTATTGCCTAAGGAATAAAGTCCCTCCCACCAAAAAAAAAATTCAAAATAGACAAGGATCATTCTTCAGTCAAGGATCCATGAATTTTTTTCATTAATTAGAATAAATATTGGTTTTTAAACAAATAGAAATAATAGAACTGGGAGCAATATCAAAAGGCCATTTGTCCATAGGCACAGTTATACCCAATCATCCAAGATAGCATGAAGTTTTGTGGAGTTCTTTGGTTGTAAATCTATTCCAAGATGTTGCTGTCACAATGTGGTAGAAGAAGTGACATAACTTCAAGAGTGATGTAATCATCCATGACATGACTTACCAGTTAAGCACCCCATCCCCATCCCCATCCAGTGAAGCAATAAGATTATTTCCTTAATGTTTTTTACAGAAAAATGGGGATTCTCATTTTTACTCCCTATTAAACATTGGTCTGGCATTGACTCCACTCAGTTATACCTGAAGCCATGGTTAACCACAGTAATAGGTACATTAGGTTTTCTTCAGGGACAAAGGCAGGAAGGTAGGGACAGGATGAATAGGGAGAATCCCGTGCTGCCAGTGCATCATATTCGCAGTGCCCCTTAAAAGCATATCTAATTCATGAGAGCCCTACTGAAAGTCTGTTCAGAATAGCTTCAAGACACATTGATAAAAATTTAAGCAAATACGTTGTTAGGAAAGAATAAAACTCTATTATAATCAGGTACGTGTACATCACACCGAAAGATAAAATACACTATTTGACAAGTAGTCAAAGTAGAATTACTGTGAACTATAGCTTTCTCATTTATATTTTTTTCCTAATATTTGACTTTATTCCTTAAAAAAGTCAGATGTTACATGAACTTTAATATTAATCTAGCTTTGGCAGAGATGTGGTGGTTTAATGGATTAGAGCATTTAGCTTTTTACCCCAGAGAGCAATATTTCTTCTTTCTCTCCATAATTAGATAATCTGCTGCTACCCATTACTAGGGCAATAAATTTCAAATTCTCCATATACCTGAGCAGGCTGCTACATATCTGGCCATCTTAATTTTCATCTTGATTTACTGAAGCTGAATTACATTCCTAACTCTTCCTGGAGCTCTGGGTGGATTTTATTGCAAAAGCAATGGGAAGAAAGTTACTATCATATATCTCTCTTGCTGGACAGAGCTTTTAGATACACAAGGGGCTCCATATCCCACTGCTCCATGTCTGTGTGCTGGATTTATAACACTGTGAAGCTCAGCTCTAGGGTTACGTACAGGCATATTATAGAGATGAGATGGGGAATTTGATTTTTGCGATAATGATTACTTGTTGCTGGAGCCCACATTCCTGCGGGCTCTGCCTTTATTCCCGATATTGCTGATGAATAAAACTAATTCCAACTGCTACCTAATCTAGCAAAACTCATCTTTCACTTATGGGAGAGAGGCCAAAGAAGGTAGGATAGGAAAGATGTGAGCCATTTTTGCTATTATGTCTCAAGGATTTCTGCTTCCATTATTGTGTTGTGATTCCTTTAGGAATATTTTAATCTTTTAAACTTTTGTTTCTTTGTGGGGGGAATAAAAGCTTTGCATCTTTTCCAGCCTGGTGAGTTTATTTGATGGCTCATTCTTGTCATCTCTTCCACTTCAAAGAGGCCAGGTCCCTAGGGCTAGCCAATTGTATTATGGATCCTGCAGATTTGGCTTGCCATCCCTGCTGAGTGTCATCTGTCCTCGCAGTTTTGCAGTGGATAATTTTTGTCCTCTCTAACATCATCTGCTTGAGAAATTTGTGCCTGGCAGGCCTGTCTGTCCAAGTTAAGCTTGAAATACAGTAGCCATGCAACTAATTTGACAAGGCATAGCTCTAAACAATAAGGCCGCAGGCTTGCTTTGACCAAGATGAGACACTTCCAACCACCTGATTCCAAATTTCAATGCTGCAGTTCATGAAGTAATCTGTTCGTGTAATGTAAGTTTTTTTTCTCCCACTACCCCATTTTTCCTGACCTGCAAGACACACATACTTTGTCTTAAAGGGCCTTAGAAATTTTTAACTCTCAGACTGGCCTTACCAGGTGTCCAGTCCCTAATGGTTTTCAGCACTTGACTTGAGCCCTGTCACTTGGATAAAAGAACTCTATAGTTGACTGTCATAACCAGATGCTCAGGAAACAGAGAACAGACATTTCACTAAAGCAGTGGTTGTCAGACTTTAGCATACATGGGAATCACCTGGGGCTTCTTAAAACACAGATTTCTGCACTCCAATTTCAGTTTCTGATTCAGGAGGTCTGCGGTGGGGCCTGAGAATTCACATATTTCTAACAAATCCCCAGGTAATTCTACTGCTGCTGGTGTGATGACCACACTATGAGAACCACTGTACTACACATGTCCAAAGCATAGGTGACAGACAGTGTTAACTGCATGCATCTGTGAACTCATACCTTGATCTTTTTGCAGAGCTGAGTCCAGTTTTCTGAAGGTGTGCCCAGTCTGTTGATGGAGGCATTCTGCAAGCCAGTGGTTTGGCTCTGTCACAGGAGCAGTTTCTTTCCACAGCAGCTTTCTCAGTAAAGCATGGTGTGTTCTCCAGATGGTATACCCACATTAGAAGCCTCTTGAGGGGAACTAGCAGGATTTGGTACAGGAAGGTTCAGTACCAGGCTATAAAGTTGCTGCCACTAGAAGATCACTGATGCTGATACACTATGTGCTACCTCAAACCACATTGACTTTTATGCCTAGTGTGCCATATACATTTCCCAAACTTATTAGATTAATATGTAGTAATATTCAGTGTCTTATTCAAAGACACTTGCCTTGATCAGTTTTTGCACTTTTAATATTTTTAACCCTCTTCAAAAATAGGTTAGACAAAAGAAGATAAAAAGTAATGCCAACAGAAAATGTTCCAGAGGAAATCTCATGAAGTGGATTTCATAAAAAGCAAAATAAATTCAGGAGTCCCTCCCCAACCCTGTACCAATTATGCTTATCCTTGATGGGCTTATGCTAAGGAATGGACTTTAATTTTGTTCTCAATATGCATGTAATTTAGTACTCATTTTATTTTTTAATTTTCATAAGATTCAATATGGAGTTACAGCAAATAATTGCCCCTAAAGTCAGAACTTTACTTTTTCTAAGTTGACAATATTTCCATGATTTAGATGTCTTGACTCTCAAAAAGCGGAGTAATTTGAAAAATTCCTTTATAATTCCATGGTTATATTTGTATCTAATATATTTATTCTCTGAAAAATGATCTTGTATAGAGTGTTATGACATGAGAACAGCTATTCTTAAAAACATAGAAGTATGTAGTGTATGATTCCATTTATATAATATTTTTGAAGTGACAAAATTTTAGAAATGGAGAACAGATTATAGGTTGCCAGGAGCTGGGGCAGGGACAGAGAGGAAGGTAGGTGTGGTTATAAAAAAGGCACTTTGTGAGGGATCCATAGGCATTGAAACTGTTCAGTATCTTGACTGTAATGATGGATGCATAAACCAACACGTGATAAAATTGTTTAAAACTAAACACACACACACACACACAATGAGTACAAGTAAAACCTGTAAAATCTGAATAAGATTAGTGGTTGTATCAGTGTCAATATCCTGGTTGTGACATTAGCATTTGTAAAATGTTACCATTGGGGAAAACTAGGCAAAGTATACAAGGGAACTCTCTGTTATTTCTTACAGCTGTGTGAGAAACTACAATTATGTCAGTAAAAATGTTGCTTAAAAAAATACAGAAAAGTTTTTTCAATCCAAAGACAAGAAGAGATAATGCAAGACCTTCAAGGAGATGATACAGAGTCCCTTAGTAGCCTCATAACTCTGAGATTCCATGGGTCAAAGACCGAGCACACACTCAGTGATGCCAGGCAGAACAGCACTGCCAATGTTGTCTGAGCTGCTGTTTAAAAATTTCTGCAAAAGGGGAGAAAGAAACAGAAGCATACAATGGACCTGACCATCCCAGAGAACAATACAACTCAATAGTGTACAGAACAGTATAATCAAGTGGCTAGAACACATATTCACAGGCTACAAGCGATGGAATTGCAGAACAGTAATTGTGCCCTTATGTAGTATTGTCTCCTATGGTAGACTGTATGCTCCATAAGGGAAGGAAAAGGCCGGGTCAGTCTTACTATATCACAGCTCCTAGCACACTATGCTGGACACGTAGCTGGTGCTCAATATTTGTTAAACGTTTTTGAATGAAAAAATGAAAAACTCTTATGGCCTATTAAAGTTAGTATGGCTTCTCTCTTCTCTTCAAATCTCACCTCTCCATTCTCTCTTCATCCACCACCTATACTTAAATACATGCACCAAGACATAAACAGAATCAGTTGTTTCTGCCACATACAAGTCAGGCAGTCATTTAATTTCTCTGTGCCTCAGCCCCCTCATCTGTAAAATGAGGATGACCTACTTCAAAGGACTGCCATGAGAATTAAATGAATTCAGTTTTGTAGAGCACTTACATTATCTAGTAGCAAATGCCATATAAGTGTTTGTAAATTGCAATGCAGTTCTGACACTGGCCATCCGGAGTTAGCACAGACTTCAGAGGTTAAAGGCGTGGTCCTCCACAAGACTTCTCTTCCTGCAGACACCAGCCACAAGCTCTGGGGTTCCCAGGCCACCTGTACTTCTGACTAACTATATACAAATTAAGGGGTTCCCACTTTACCATCTCAGGTTTGATAATTCACTACCATGACTCATAGAACTCAGGAAAGTGCTATGTTTACAATTACAGTTTTATTATACAGGATACACATTAGCACCAGCCAAATGAAGAGATGCATAGGGCGTCTTCCAGATATCCTCCCAGGTATCAAATGTGAAGCTTCCAGTTCCTTGGGAACATGCCACCCTCCTGGAACACTATGATTACCAATCAGGAAGCTCACTTGAGATTCAGTGTCCCGAGTTTTTACTGGAGTTCCATTATGTAGGCATGGTTGATTAAATCATTGGCCGTAAGGCTGAACTCATTCTCCATACCCTCTCTTTTCCCCTCCCCAGAGGTCAGGCTGATCATGTGGCTCAAAGCCCTAATCCTCTAATCATATGGTTCTTTCTGGCATGGCCAACCCCATCTTGAAACCACCTAGGGGCCCACCGTGAGTCACCTCATTAGCATAAGCTCAGGCATAGTCTCAGGGGCTCACCATGAATAGCAAAAGGACTCATCATTTGAGAATCTCCAAAGATTTAGAGGGTACCTCCCAGGATCCGAACCCGTGGCCTTGGTGTTATCAGCACCGCACTCTCCCGAGTGAGCCACGGGCCGGCCCAAGAAGGTACCTCCCAGGAACCAGGGATAAAGGTCAGTCATATTCGGATTATACAACATCAAGTTTACTGAATTGAAAAGGCAAAGCGAGCAAGGAAAGCACTCCAGGAAGTGGGTGTCTAAAAGGAAGAGGCAGGAATATGTCTTGCACAGTCATGGCATAGTAGGAAGAACCCCCTCCCCAGCTGGTTGGCTTTGTTATGTTGGAACACACCAGCCTTAAGTCAAATGACCAGGGCTCTGACCATGGTTCTGCTATTCGCTAATTATGGTGTCACCTTGTTGGAGTATAGAGATCATTGTAAACCATCTGAAATCCTCTATAACAGAGGAAGGCATAATTTAAACACACACACACTAACTTAGTGGATTAAAACGGCAAGGGTTTTTATTACTTATCACAATACTGTGGGTTGATATGGCAGTTTTTGGCTCCACTTTGTGGTGTTGGCTCCACATGCAGTTCATGTGACTGCATTCAGCTGGCTGATGGCTGGGTCAAAAGATCCAGGAAGGTCTCTCTCACATGTCTGGGGCCGGAGTGCTGACTTCTAGCATGCCTCAGTTCTCACCCATGCAGCCTCTTTCTACACGTGATGTCTCATCTTCCAGTGCTTCTCCACACGATGGCCTCACTCCAGCAGGATAGCCTGGACTTCCTCACAAGAGAGCAAAGCAGAAGCTGCCAGGTCTCTGAAGGCCCAGAACTGGCAGTGGCACTTATTCCACCATGTTCTGTTGGTCAGAGCAAGTGACAAGGCCAGCCCAAGTTCAAAGGGAAAGAAAACAAACTGTCTCTTGATGGGGGGAGCAGCATGTTGTACCATGTGTCCAGGGTGGGGAGGAATCACTGCAGTTGTTTTTGAAGACTCTCTACCACATTCTGTGACCCTTTTTTCTCATCTGAAAATGCGGATTTTAATATCTCAACTAAATTAGTAAGAGGATTAAGAGACATACAGTATGTGATGTGTGACAGCATTTTATAAATGTTAAAGTGCTAAATAAGAAGATATTCTAGTGCTGGGTGGTAAAGGTGGATTAGAAGAATGGGAACAGAATATGCAGTACTTTAAAAGCAGATAGAGGAGGTTATTGTAATAAAAATTTTTTTGAGCATTTACAATGTGCCAGGCACTGCACTAATTGCTTTACAGGTATCTTCTTTAATCATCACAACAACAATGTAAGATGGATATTCTGTTGCCATTTACAGAAAAATCAATGCAAGCAAGTGGCTGAGCCAGAATTTAAATTCAATTCTGTCCTGTTCCAAAGTCTTAGCTACTGCAACCAGAGTTTCTTTTAACACTTCTGTCACATCAACGGGCAAATTTTGGAGGCAGAGCCCAGAATCTGCATTTTTTAAACAGCCTCACTAATGTATGAGAAGCATTCAACTTCACTGTATCACAGTGAGCTTTCTCAGGTTCTTCACTAGTTCAAAGATATTAAGACAGGCTTAGACGAAACTTAGTCTTGCAGGAGCAGGAGAAAGACTTGAATAAGGAAAGTGCCTAGAAGTAGGGAGAATAACAAAGGGCTTTAAAAAGAATTATGCTTTCTAGAGATTAATGCTAAAAGCTAGAGAAATGAAAGAGGCTAGAAAGGTTAGAAGCCGGTCCAACTATTTGCAATTAGCCGAATTCACATTTTATCTATTAATTCATCTGTTGTATGCCTCCTTGCCTTTGGCCTTATTATTTCCTCTGCTAGGAAACCCCAAGTTCCTTCTTCACCCCCACCCCACCCAGCTAACACCTTCTCATTTCAGGTCTGAGGACAAACATTTGCCTCTTCTGGGAAGCCTTTCCTGACTCCCTCATGCCCAGGTATCCCACATGTGTGCTGCACCTTCCTCCGTCCTATCGCTATAGGCCCTTTATTGTAAATGTTGGTTTATATTCCTTCTTCAGCACTGGACTGGGAGACCCTTGAGGGTTAAGGAAGAGAGGAGGGAGGAAGGGAGATTAGAGATGATTCTTAGAAAAAACCATTGGGTGAACAGAGGAGGTGAAGGAGCCACTGCAGCTGCACGTTGTTCTTTGTAAAGATTGAAGAGTTGTTGAGAATACAGGATGAACGTTACGGAGTTTATCAAAAGGCATGTTAGTCTCTTTGTGACTACGACAATTCAAAGCAGTCTAGCAAACCAGTCCCTTCCATAATTACATGTACAGTATTTTATCTTAGTGCATATGAAAAATGGCTGAAATTTTGTAAAAACAAATGCCAGAACAAGTATTTTTTTTTTAACATGGGCACGAGTGAGTCGGATACGTTACGCAAGTTACTTAACCTCTAACTCTGTTACTTAATTTGTTAGAAAAAAATGATAAAACTGGTCCCCCGAGTTGCTATGACGACCAAAAGTGACAACGCATGTCAAAATGCCTTAAAATATTGGTGACAGGTAATAGATAATATATTATACTACTACTATTAATATTATTCCATAACTGCACTTCCCCCCCCCGCCCCCAATCTCTCTAAACCACAATGAGTTCCTGTAGGTTTAGGAAGGATAACGGAGTTTAGCTTTAACTTTCAGGGACCTTCCTACTCGGCAGCATCAGCGTCTGAAGGCTCACACCCCTCCCTACGCTACAGGTGCCTTTCCCAACGGCCCGCTGGGTAGATTCGACTTCGCCGACTCCCTGTGATGACGCAATAAGCCCGCGCGCGCCTTGAAAACGGGCCGCAAGGTCTGCGCAGGCGCAGGGCGGCCGCGGGCGGGTGGAGTCGGTCGGAATGAGTGGTGGTGGGATAGAGGCTCCTGTGGGTTGTGAGGCCGCCCCGAGCGGCGGCGGCGGCAGGAAGACCCCAGCGGGTTCAGCGCACCTCGTTATCAAGGGTACGGAGTAGCAGGGCTGTCGTCCCTGGTGAATCCCAGCGCAGCCCCACCTCCCAGGCCGCCCTCTGACCCGGGCTGGCGCGCGCGCGCGTTTGTGCGGGATGGGGGAGAGGAGGTCGGTCCCCGCCTATATCCCCGCGCCGGATGCTTCCCACTAACGACCCGCTAACCCAGCTCCTCTTTCTTCCTCGCTCTCCTTGGCCGCACCCCGGGGCCATTAGGCCCGCCTCCTGTCCCCTCCCCAAGCCCAGGATTCCCGGGCACAGAGCTTCTCTGGACAGCCTCCCGACCCACCAGCAACGCAAAGGGCACCGAACTTGGGAGTCGGGAAGGGTTCGCGCTCCCAGGCAGTCGTTTAGGAGCTGTGTGACTTCGGGTCATTCTCTTTACCGCCTCTCCGACAGTCTGCCCCTGGGTCATGCGAGGAGTGAATGAGATAGCACTTAACGAAAGCATCCTAAAACACTTGAAAGCGTCGTACGCTTGGGCAGACGTCCATTTGTTCTGTCTGCTTTGAGCCGGGAGAAGGGTACAAACTAGACTCTAACAGAACCGGCTTTAGGTTCGATTCCCAAAGCTCACAACCACCCTGTTTCCTGCGGGAAGGTCTTTGCCAGTTAAGATACTGCACTTTCTCATCGCCGTCCTCCCTTAACCCTGTGGTTACCTGTCAGTCACCCATCTTTCATTGTGGAAGGCCTTATGCAATTTCAGAGTCTTTTTCAGCACCATCCAAGGAATGTACCTTCTTCGGTTGCTGCCTGATTCATTTAACCCGTACGTTTGTAGGCAGCCCCAGCACAGCTGCCTGTTGCTGTTTTTAGACTTTGTTTCAGATTGTCTCTTAAGTCTAATTAGGAGTGTGGGAGTGTTGCATGGGTATTACGACTAAATTAGAATAATTTATATGTGCGGTCTTAGTGAAGTACTAGTTTAAATTTTTTTAATTGGGGTAAAATTAACGTAACAAAATTTATCTTCACTTCTAAAGTGTACAGTTCATTGGTGTTAAGTACATTCACATTGTTGTGCAAGCATCATCACCATCTATGCACACTCTTTTCACCTTGCAAAACTTAAACTTTATATATATTAAACAATTCTCCATTCCCTCCTCTACCGAGCCCCTGACAACCACCGTTCTATTTTTTGTGTCTATTAATTTGGCTACTCGGTACTTCACGTAAGTGGACTCATAGTAGTTGTCCTTTTGTGACTGGCTTTTTAAATTTAGCATAATATCTTCAGTGCGCATACATGTTGTGGCATGTGTTGGAATATTCTTAAAAAATATTCCTTTGCATGTATGTATCTTTTCAACTGCCATTGAACGTTTGGGTAAATTCTATCTTTTGGCTGTTGTGAATAATGCTTTCAGTTCTTTGGGGTGTGTGTGTGTGTGTGTGTGTACAATTCAGTTCTTTGGGGGGTGTGTGTGTGTGTGTGTACACAATTCAGTTCTTTGGGTGTGTGTGTGTGTGTGTGTGTGTGTGTACAATTCAGTTCTTTGGGGTGTGTGTGTGTGTATGTGTGTGTGTGTACAATTCCCAAAAGGAATTGTTGGATCATGTGGTAATTCCATTTTTAGATTTTTGAGGAATTGTCATACTGTTTTCCATACTGGCTGCACCATTTTACATTCTCACCAACAGTGCAGAAGGGTTCCGATTTCTCCACATCTCAACAATGCTCGTTTTCTTTCTTTGGCAGTAGCCATCTTACTGAGTGTGAGATGGTGTCTCATTGTGGTTTTGATTTGCATTTCCTTAATAATTAGTGATGTTAAGCATCTTTTCATGTGCTTATTGTCCATTTTATATCTTCTTTAGGGAAATGTCTGTTCAAGTCCTCTGCTCATTTTTTAATCGAGTTGTGTTTTTTGTTGTTGTTGAGTTGTAGTTTTTTATGTATTCTGCATCTTCACCCCTTTTCAGAGACATGATTTGCAAATATTTTCTCCCATTCTGGGGGTTGCCTTCACTCTGTTGATGGTGTCCTTTGATGCACAGAGTTTTAATTTTGATACAGTACTTTTTTAAAAAAGATAATTCAGTGCTGTATTGTATACTTGAAATTTGCTAAGACAATAGATCATAAGTGTTCTCAGCACAAGGGAAAAAATGGTAACTGTGATGCGACGGATGTGTTAATTAGCTTAATTGTGGTAATCAGGTCACAATGTATATGTATATTATATTAAATCATTGTGTTATATAATTTTAAATGTGAACAATTTTTATTTGTCAATTCATACCCCAATAAAGCTGGTGCAAGTTGGGGGAGAGGGAAAAATTAAAAAATAGAAGTTAAGAGACAAAAAAAGATAATTCCAGGGGAGTTTTCAAGTTAATCTGAAATTAGGTCTAGAAGTTGACTCTAACTGAAATAGAGTCTAATTGAAAATACGTCTAGAACTTCTTTTATGGGACCGTTCACTCTTTTCATTCTGAAGACAATGATTTTTAGTTCATCTTATTTTAAGACTGTCAACTATAGACAGATATTTGTTGAATTTTATTGCTGGGATTTAGTGAAAAGGAAACATTTAATAGATCATTTTAATACTTGTGCCCTGGATCTTCGAGGGTTTCTGCTACATAGGTGGGTGTCAGAAGGAGAGGATGGGAGACGGGAGGCTTTCTGGAGGATGGCAAGTCTGGTTTGAGTCTTGAAGAATGAAATGTTAGCAGTTGAGAAAAAAAGGGCAAGGGTATTTTGGACTTAGTTGGGAACAGCATGAGCAAAGGCACAGAGGCCTGAACCAGCATGACAAGTGAGTTTAGGAAACTACTACAGTGTGACTAAGAAAAGTGAGTCTACTGGAAAACAGACGATAGAGGACGTGCCTTTTCAAGGAGATTGGACTTATTCTTGAATGGCAGTGTTAAGTACAAGAGCCATGTGGTTGGATTTGTATTTTAAATAGAGCACTCAGGCAGATAGTCATACTCATGGTTCGGGGACTCGGTATTTGTGAATTCGCTTTCTAGCTAAAATGATTTTGTAACCCCCAAATCAGTATGGGTGGTGCTTTCATGGTCATTTGCATATGTGCAGAGCAGAGCAAAGTTGAAGTCACCTGACTCCCACATTCCAGCTGGGGTTAAACAAGGCGACACTCTCTTTGTCTCAGCTCTCATATTGTAAACAAGTGTCCTTTTTGATTTCTATTTAGGGCAATGTTTTTGACATTTTTGTGCTTTTTGTTGGTGATTTTTCTGTTTAAAGTGGCCCTCAGGCATATGCTGCTGTACTATGTAGTGTTTCTAAGTGCAGAAGACTTCCAAGTGCCTTACAGAGAAAACACTTGTGTTAGGTAAGCTTTGTGCAAGCTTGAGTTATAGTGCGATTGGCTTTGAGTTCAATATTAGTGAATCAACAGTCCAGAAAAAGAAAGAGGAAATGCACTGATCTGTATGTAAGGCTAAAGTAACCTGCTAAAGTAACATTTACAGTGTGTGATGAAGCTATGAAAAAGATGGAAAAGTGGCAGTTTGAGGATTCATGATATGACAGCTGATTTTAAAAAAGTGTAGCAGACAGCATTGTTGTGAGGCTTAAGGCCAAAGAAATTTATGATTGTTATTACCCAGGGTCAAGAAAACGTTAAACCCTTCTCCTGGCGTGAAAAATATAAAAGTTGCAGGCGAGGCAGGTTCTACATATTGGGAGTCTGTGGAAGAATTTTAGAAATACCTGCTTAGAAACAGAGGGGACATTGGTGGGGGGGAGGGAGGAGGGAGGGAGGTTTTGGTGAGGGGCAACAATAATCAGCCACAATGTATATCAACAAAATAAAATAAAATAAAATAAAAAGAAATACCTGCTTAGTTTTATACAGGAAAAGGGTTATGTGGAAAAGCAGGTTCTCAATACTGATGAGACCCGTGTGTTTTACAAGATGTGACACAAATGGCTTTTCAGTTGGCAAAAACGTGTGTGGCTGGAGGCTTGTAGGAACTTAATACTGTCTTTCCTTTAGGAGCAGTAGTTCCGTAGTTACTGGTTCCATATTCTTGGTGATGTTATAGAACATAACTACTACAAATAATGAGAATTGACTGCCTAAGGAGTGAGTTATAGAGAGGTGTGACTGTCTCTGTTGAAGTAGTCTAAGTGGGATGAGCAGGGATGGAGTTAAGTGTTGAGGAAGGATAACATCTATCTGGTGACACTATGGGTGTTATCAGAAAAAATGCTATTTAGTAAATTGTTCTTTATGATATGCAAAGACGTCCACATTCAGGGCCAATGGAAAAGATTCTGCCTTTATTAGAGAATGAGAGGTCTGCATTTCCCTGTGTTTTGCTTGCCTCTATCTTTTGTGTGAAGGGGTATTTGTCCCAGTTTAGGTTATGAACTTTTGGAGAATAAAAGATTATTTCTTAGTTACCTTGTATGAAGGTACTTTAAAAAGTTTGTGGAAAAAATAGAATTAAAAGATAATTTGACTCTTTCCGAGAACTTCTTGAAGTACCCTTGTATATCAAACAACGAAAGCATGCTTTGCGTGTGTAGTAGGGCTAGAGAAGGACTTATATGAAAATCTGTACCTTATATTTAAGTTAGGAGAATTTACATGTAACCCTGAGACTTCTACAAATTTTGAATTATTATAGTGTACTGATTTTGTTGTTATGATGTTATAATGAAACTAGTTAGTGGCTTAATTTCTATGGTAATGGGTATTTGATAATCTTTTTTCCTCCATATTTTTACTATCTTAAATTTTGGAGTACAGTTGGTGTTTTAGAAGTGATCATTATCCATTTCTAAACAGAATTGGATGCTCTCTCCAAAGCCTAAGTAAATTCCCATTATATCAGGCCACAGATGCAGATTTCCCCAAATCAGCAAACGTTATCTGCTTCTCAGCCATGTAGAAAAATGCTTGTTACACCATATATCCTCTGTGTATAATATGAATAATTTGGTCTCTGAGATACTCACTGGAGGAGAAAGGTAATTTCAGGACAATGTGGTGAGCAGTATGATAAAAGTATATGCCTGGGTACTCCATGAAACCTGGGAGGAAGGTGGATGGAATGAATGTTAATTTCAAGGAACAGTGAGTCTGAGCGGTTTTGAAGGAATAGTAGGGATTAGGTAAAGTGGAGTAGTTGGGGACGCAGCTACAGTAGTGGCAGCAGTATGACCGAACCATGGCAAGGATGCACAGGGCAGCATGGTGTGTTTGGAAAACTGCAGGTTGTTCATAATTGCTGACGTGGGGGGATGAGGCTTGAATCAGATCACAGAGGACCTTAGATGGGCTTCCAGGAAGCTTGGACTTTGTCCTCTTGGCCAGTTGTTGTGCTTCAGAGACACTGGTGTTCATTGAGATGTGAATAGGTATTCTTTGCAAAGTAGGTTCTCTGATCAAATAAGGCCCATAAACTCCTGCATACTCTACCCTTCACTTGAGCATTCATAACTCATATTTGCATACTACAGGCTCCCAGAAGATGTGAGCTGAAGAAACCTAACTTGATTTTATCTAATGTCTCCCAAACTTAACTAAGCATAGAACTTTCATTTTTTTTAGTGAACTCCTATTATCTTCTTACAGAAATGTCTGGGTAATGAATTGGTGAAGAATTCAAGCAAGAATATTAGGGTACTTCAGAAAGTTTGTGGAAAAATGGAATTAAAAGATAATACAAATTTTTCCATGAACTTTTTGAAATACGCTCATAATGCTTTTATTTATATTTTTTCTACTTAGCATACTTCACAAGATGTAGCCTAATAAATTCACTAGAGAATTGAAATTGCCCCATAGCATGTCTGCAAAAATCAAAATTTGAGGAACAGAGTACAAAGGAATGAACATGAATGATACATATTCTTATTTGATTTGATTATTAGATTTGATTTCGCCAAGAATTTTAAGGTTTACATCTTAAACTACATAATTGTTACTGAGAAGAATGAATAGACTGACTCACCAAAAACAATTAAAATTCAGAACTTTTTAAATTATAACTTTTTCAAACCTATCAAAAAGTAAAGAGACTTATAATGAACATTCACCACCCATCTTAATAAATAAATCATGACAAGCCCCACTGTGTACCATGCTGTAATTGCATTCGCTGCCTCCCCCAACCCTAATGGTAATTTGGTGTTTATCATTCTCATTCATTTCCTTACAGTTTTATTGCTTCTCTATGTGTCCCAAAAGGAAGCATCATTATGCATATTTTTAAGGTTTATGTAAATGGCATTAATCCTTCTGAAACTTGCCTTTTCAACATTATATTTGTAGGATTTATCTATGTTGGCATGCGTAACTCTGGTGTATTCATTTTTACTCACTGGTTTATAGTATTCCACCCTATGAGTATGTTTAGAGTGTTCCCTTTTGACATTATATGCATGCTGTAGTAAGCATTTAAAAATGCCTTATTCATTTATGCAAGAGGTTTTTTTAGATTACATACCTAGGCATGAAATTGCTAGGTATACATGTCTTCAACTTTAATATTGCCCAGTTGCTCTCAAAAGAAGTTATACCAATTTAACACACTAGCATGGATGAGATTTCCTTTTAATCCTTAATCTAAACTGGATTTTAACCTTCATCTATTCATGGGGAAGGGGAAGAGTTATGCCACTTAGTATGGATTAACCCTGGATTTCATTTTATCTTTATAGATCTTGGAGAAATTCATTCAAGGCTTTTGGATCACAGACCAGTTATTCAAGGTGAAACTCGTTATTTTGTAAAAGAATTTGAAGTGAGTATTTAAAATTTATTTTATAAAAATACTGCTGTAATTGTTAGTGTGTAAGATATAAAAGGGAAATTCCCTAGTTTTAAAGTCTGATTTGAGTTCATGGGTTCAAAAAATGTATAAAGTAAAAGTTGTGAAGAGGTAAAAATGTTTGTTTTTTAATGGTGCCTACTCTGGGGTATATAATGTCTGTCAATGTCAGTATTTTTATCTATAAAATGAGATATAGTGAAAAAGAGATTTTAGAAATTGATGGGCCTGAGTTTTCCAGACCCATATTCTATGTTTTTTTCTCAGTTGGGGCATCAGTACCCACTCAAGCACTCAAGTTCAAACTTAAGAAGCATCCTTGGCTGTTCCCGCCTCTTTAGGGCTCACATTTAGTGACCAACTCTTCTAGATGTTATGTCATAAATTTCCATTCCTTCTCAGTGGTGTGCCTGCTTTATCAACTAAGTCAAATCCAGTTTTCACCCTGCTGCCAGAGTGATCTAACATTCTTTCACTTCTTAAAACCCTGTGATAATATTTGTCATGTACAGGATAAAGTCTAGGCATTTCTCTATGACCTGGCCCCTGCCTTTCTAGCTTCACCACCCACCACTGTTCATTTTGCATGCTATGTTCCAGCCTTAGTGATGCACCAACATGCCATCCTGTTTCATATTACTGCAGTTTCATATTACTATAGTTTTTCACATGCATAATTGGTTAACTGTGTATTAAACAGTAACTTCCCAAGGTACTATTGTGTAGACGGTAAATGGTGTTACACAAACAATTTCGTGATTCTGTATAAGTTAGAGTTCTATTTTTAAATGAGACTCTGACCAAGCAGGCAGCAGGGTGTCAAACCTGCCAAAAGGAGAGAACCTTTTTTTTTTTTTCTTTTTTTTGGTCGTTTTTTCGTGACCGGCACTCAGCCAGTGAGTGCACTGGTCAGTCCTATATAGGATCCGAACCCGCGGCGGGAGCGTCACCGCGCTGCCAGCGCAGCACTCTACCAAGTGCGCCAGGGGCTCGGCCCAGGAGACAACCTTTTAATAAACCCTTAAAACTATAGAAAGCTGGTAATAAAGAGCACTCAGGGTAGAGGGACAGATCTGTAGCATTAGACAACCATTTCTGGTTTCAGCAGACTCTCTGACACAAAAACTGCATAATAGTGACTTCCCAGGGCTGTTGTGAAGATTAAAGACCTGTATGCAAGTGTGTGTCTTAGAATATTGTCTGGTACATAGGAACAACTGTTAGCTATTGTCATCATCATCATCATTTCTAGTGTATAAGAATAATGTAGGACACAGAAAATTATTCATTTCCCTTATCATGCTATGCAAAAATTGTTACCAGTTCCTGAGAGAATAAAGCAGAAATTTCTATACAAACTTGCTATGAGTCCTTTATAGTGTATTGTATAAATACTTTAAAAAATTGTATTGAATGTTCCATATATAGAGTGTGGGTTTAATTATCCTTAAATGTAGGAATTATATTTGATTCTTCTTTTTCCTTCACTTCAACAGCCAGACTATCAGCAAGCCTACCTCAAAAACGTATCTTATTTTTTTTTTTTAATTTTATTTTATTTATTTTTTTTTTTATTTTATTTTGTCGATATACATTGTAGCTGATTATTGCTCCCCATCACCAAAACCTCCCTCCCTTCTCCCTCCCCCCCTCCTCCCCAACAATGTCCCTTTCTGTTTGCTTGTTGTATCAACTTCAAATAATTGTGGTTGTTATATCTTCTCCCCCCCCCCCCGGTTTGTGTGTGTGTGTGTGTGTGTGTGTGTGTGTGTGTGAATTTATATATTAATTTTTAGCTCCCTCCAATAAGTGAGAACATGTGGTATTTCTCTTTCTGTGCCTGACTTCAAAAACGTATCTTAAATCTTTGTACTTATCCCTCTTGCCACTACCCCCACCCTAATCTAGCCCACCTGGACACCTGCAGTAGGCTGCTACCTGATCTCCCTGCTTTCAGTCTTATCTCTGAAATAATTTTTCCCATACGGTAGCCAAATGATCTGTAAACCTGAATATACCACACCTTTGCTGAACCCTCTCCCCATGGCTTCTCTTCATGCTTGCAGTACAGCTCAGTACCTTAGCTATGCTTAAAAGTCCTGGATGATCTCTGACTCCTGCTTGTCTTTCAGATTTTATTGTACTCAATTCTTCACATACTGTGCTTCAGCCACATTTTCTTTCTTTTCTTCAGTACATTTACAATCCAGTAATCATGGTTATTCCTGTAGCAGCAATTCCATCTTCCTAAAAGCCTCCTTCACCCCATTTTTTGTGTGGCCCTCTTTTTTGTTTAGATTACAGTTTAAGTATTACCTGTATTTTTTAATCCAAAGCAGTCACCAAGGTGCTCTATCATGTCTCCCTAATTTACTTCTTTATATAGCACTATATTTGTTTTCTAATGCTATTTAACGAATTACCACAGCTTAAAACAACACCCGTTTGTTAGCTCAGATTTCTGTGGGTCAGAAGTCTGGGCACAGCATGGCTGCAATCTCAGCTCTGGGTTTCATAAAGCTAAAAGCAAGTTGTTGAGCAGGGTGCATTCTCTTGGGGCTTGGGGTTCTCTTCCTAACTCATGTGCTTGTGGCAAAACTCAGTTCCCTGCTGTGGGAGCCACTCTCGTCTCCTAGAGTTCACCCACATTACTTGCCACATGGCCCTTCCGTCTTCAAAGCCAGAAATGGAGAGTCTCCTTCACGTGGAATTCTGCTTGTGCGTCAGCTCTCTCTTGCCCAGAAGAGACCTTGTCCTTGTTAGAGACTCACCTGATAAGTCAGATCCAGCAAGGATTCTCTCTCTTTATTAAAGTTACCTGATTTGGGACCTTTAATTACATCTGCAGAATCCCTTCACAGCAGCATCTAGATTAGCACTTGATTGAATTAACTGGGAGAAGGTATGTGTGTGCACTGGGAGTGGGGCTCATGGGGGCCATTTAAAATTCTGTCCACCACAAGCACTTACAACTACCTATTGTTTTTCTTGTTATTTACTAGTTTATTGCCTCTCTTCCTTCATTAGAATACAGGTACCATGAGAGTAGGGACACATTTCTTACTCTCTATTGTATTTAAAATGCCTGAAACAGTGTCTGATACATTATAGGTGTTTAGTATACAAGTAGCAGAGCTTGGATTAAAACTTGGGTTTTTTTGATATGCAGTGCCCTTTATGTAAGTCATATTTTTTTGTTAGTCTGCTTAACTTAAATACTGAATGGTTTTTATTAAAAAGTTTATAAATGAACCTCAAAATCTATGTTAAAAGAAGCATAAAGTTTTAGAATTAGGATGGATTCTCTAATCCGTCCACCTCATTTCATAGAAACTGAGCTCAGAGACGGAAAGCAATAAGTGAAAAGTCATACAGCTAATTAATGGCTGAGTTATCCCTGGAATACAAGTGTCATTTTTATATTGGTATCTTTTAAATAATGTAGATGGTTTCCATGGAAGGGCTATACAAGTAAAAATGGGTCTTGAATGGAAGATGAAAGAAGAATTACTTGTATGCTTTTTGAATATGTTCCGATCGCTTCCTGTTGAAGCCAGCACTTCTTTTAACTCTACAGAGTTTTGAGTTTTTATGAGTATTAAATGATATATCATTTTTAAATCCCTGGTATATAGGTGTTAGACACGTGTTGATAATTGTCATTGCTAAGAGAAAGGTGGTAGCAAGTATAACCAAATAAAAATGTATTAATTCAGAATTTACAATAACTTGAATGTTTGGGTTTAATTTTTAATATCTTTAGGGAAAATAGGGATTAGCTAAGCAAATGGCATAAGCATTATCTTAGAAAAATATTTACTAAAGAATAAAATTTTCACACTGGGGATGGATAGATACAAGCTTATTATATAGTCAAACAAAATGTTTGGAGCACTTATTTTGTGTGAGGCATAATGTGAGGACCTAGTAATATATCGGAGAATAAGAGAGACACAGACCCACCTGTCATGAAGCACGGCGTTCTCATATTGCCTTGAAGAATGTTCTCTGAAGGACTCAAACATATTTTGTCAGCTGAATTTGAGTTGCTTTTGTTGAAAAGTATTTGATCTAGTTTTTCACACAATGACCTTCCCACTTGGTCTTCCCAAGGACTCAGTGTAGCACAGAAACTCTCCTAAACCTCAGATTCAGCTGCCTTTTCTCTATATTATGCTAATATTTCCTCTCAAATTAGAAGGAAAAACCTGAAAGTATTTTAGAGACTTTAGATTTGAATATATTTCTGTATTACTTACAATTCTTTTCTGTCTTGGCCCAAACAATAATATCCTGTATTTAATAAAAGTGGCCTTTGCCCAGAGTGTCGTTGTTGGTCAGGGAGGAGTGGTGAAGCCGAGCCATCTGTACCCCATGAAGTTTCATCTTTTTTATACTATTTAAATGTAGTTCACTTTAAGAAAACTGGCTAGCATTTAAAACTAAAGTTGTTTATATATTTAAAAGATTTTAGGTATATGGCAACAATTATCTATTTTTATATATAAAATTTTATTTGTAAAAGAAGAGAGTGCCCACATGGTGGCAGCGTTACTTAAATTATTAAGTACTGTTAGAATATTTTAAGCTTTCTTTTTTATTTTCTTACCATTTAAGGACTTTCTCCCACTTTATGCAAATTTTTTCCCCTTGATTCCAATGAACATTATGAACAGAGAGAGATTCAGAAGAATCTGACTTCTCAGGTAGAGTACTTCCAGTGAGTATCAGGGTAGTAGTATCAGTGGCTATAATCATTGTCCTCTGTGCCATTATCTTACTAGCCATGATCTTTCTCATGTGGAGCAGAAAAGAGACTAATGTTAGTCAACAAGTTTATAGAGTGTACAGTCCTGTGCAAGTTGCTTATTTAGTTCTTTGCAAATTTCATTTATTTAATGCTTTATTGAATAATTGTTGAATACCTAGGTATATCAGAAAGGGATGTGTTTACTTATTTTTCTTTCACAATATCCAGAGTCCAGATTTAGATAGCCTAGGGCTGGTATAGTATCCCAACAGTGTCAGCTTTTCTTCCAACTTTACCTTCTATCTTTCCGGGGTGTTTCCTTTATCCTATGCTTACAAGGTAGCTTTTGGAGCTCCAGCCATTACATCTGTATTTCATGTAGCAAAAAGGAGGGCAGGTGGGCAGCAGCTAGCAATCTCTTACAGGTGCATTGCCACTGCAAGTAAAATCTGAGTGTTGATAGCAAGAAAGAAGAGAATGGATGCAAAAATATTTGTCGTACCAGATGTATAAAAATAAATAAGAAACAACCCGTACCTCCAGAAAGTTTACAGTCTAGGGAGAAGGACATATAAAAAAAGTGTGGTAAAGGCATGATTATAGTGATAAAATAAGCACACAGTACTCGAGAGCTCCGAGGAGGAAACAACTCCAGAAACAACCCCCAGCAGGACTCTGAAGAAAATTGTCATAGAAGTGGTGATGGTTGAGCTGAGAAAGAAAAATAGATATTAGGAAAAATAGAGGAAATGGTTAAAATTAGAGTCAAAAGAAAAGTGTTCACTAAGTGCAGTAACTGTAGGATTTAGGAGTGATTGTGTTAATGAGTTCAAATATGGGTTAAATTGATCTAGAGAAAATTCCTTAAAAGGTAACTAGCACAAACTAGAATTTCGCTTGACAGCTCTCATTTTTAGTTAGAGAAACTTGTCAGATTATTAAATATCAGTTTAAAGCATCATGTTATTAGCGCATGTAATGTAGCATGTAATAAATATATGATTCATAGTGTGATAGAAAATTTTAAATTATATCAGTCTTTCCTTTTCTCTCTAATACTATCAAATTACATCTTTAGTGTAAATATTATAGTAACTGGAGTGATATTATTAATAATTGCTAACATTTTTAGTGGCAGGCACTTTTTTAAGCACATTACATGAACACTGTCCTTAAATTCAGCTCAAGAGAAATTAACTATATATAATTTTATGGAGTGTTACACATCAGAAACCAAGCTTCTTGAGTGCTGAGCTCTGTTCTGAGAATTTTCACCCCACAGAATATATATATATATAAAAACAAACAGATGTTAGTTATGTACTTTCCTTTTGTGATAGGTGTCAGCAGTACTCCTCAGACAAAAATATCAGCATAAAAACATGCATATATCAGATGGTAAGTTTAAGGGAGGAGACTACTTCTAATATTCTATCTTGTATAACACTATCACAGGGTCTATTTATTGTTTAAATAAGTTATTGTAAGTGGGCTGTTAGACAGGTGTGGCTACTAATTCATTTACTGCAGTGTGTGACTACCAGTTTGCCTGCTGCAGTAAATAACCCTTCAAATAACTGGTTCTTCACTTAAATATGTCATGGACTCCTTTGAGAATTCCACCCCGCACCCCCCCACACTCCTGAAAAATGCATACAGGATATATGTATTCAATTTGACTACAATTTTAAGGGGATCCTAGAACCCTAAAGCTCATCCATGGACTCCAGAATAAGAACCTTTCCTCTGAGTGCAGCTGCAGAGCTCCCGTCTCTGTTCTTAGTATTTGAATTGAGAGACCATTCTTTTGCATGTTAATAAAGAAGTTTGTCTACTGTAAGGAATGCAGTATTTTTCTCTACACTTGATTTTTCCAAATTCCAATGCCATCTGGAGAAGATGGCAGCAGCAGTGGCATAGTTTTTTGTTTTGTTTTTTTCCCTTCAAATCTGTCTATAAAAACAGAGCAAGTAGGATATCAAAACCAAGCAATATCTATAATAAAACCAGGTGACAAGGTATCACCAAAATACCAAATGGCCAAATCACCAACAGCTAAAAGGCTTCTGTGGTATCAGAAACTTCCAGAGGAAGTGGAGGGAAGGCAGAGGGACTTGTGAGGGCCTTGAGTACAAGAAAACCTCAAAATTCCCATACTTGGAAAGCTTGATGGGCCATTCGGAGAATAGCTGTAGAAACTGGGAGGGGACTTCAGAGGCTCCAACTTACCAGTGAGTGCCAGGGCTCCACAGGAAAGTCTTATGGTGCTAAAGCAGTCTGGAGGTTTGAAACTCACAAACCAAAACACCCTTTCAGGATGAGGCCCTGCACTGTGGAGAAACTATAGGAAATTGAGTACTTTATGAAACAGCAAAAAAGGGAGTTCTATAATTTTGAGTTTAGAAAGGCTATCCTGACTACCTCTCGCTTGTAAAAAATAGAGGAAAATTAATTTCACTTAAAATTAAGCCAGGGTCAAATCCCATACAAATGTATTAGAAGATAAAGAGCAGAATAATGTCCCTCGAGAAAATAAAGTAAGAAAGATATGACCACAAAAAAAGATAAAAATCATAACCTAGTATTTTAAAATGAGATTAGGGAGCATAAGAAAATCACACTAGGTTAGAGTGCAGTGCTGTAACACCAAGGTCGTGGGTTCAGATCCTCGTACCAGCCAGGCACAAGAAAAAAACAAAAATACAGAAGCAAGGAAAGAATGATATAAGTAAGAATCAGAAAAACTCAGAAATGATTGGATAAAATAAAAATAGAAAAAATAAAAGGTAAGGTGAGAGAATTCAGGAAAAAGAAATGTTAAAAATTATTTCAGAAGTGAAAACTAAACTAGAAGGAGCACAAGAGTAAACGAACAAAATGGATAGTCCTCAAGTGAAACTGAAAATAGAAAGGTTTAAAATTGAAAAGACTTGGCTAAAGAGATAATAAAGATTCAAGAGACAGGAATGATTATTGATAAGTATCAACGATCCAATATATGTGTGATGATGAGCCCCCAGAGAAGAAAACCAAAACTCAAAAAGATTTTACTGAAATAAACGTACTATTGAAATTATATTGGACACACTACTTTTAAGGAAAATTAACCCGGAACAACCAACACTGAGACATTTTCCAATAAATCTATTGAACTTTATAGAAAAAGAATCCTTTTGGCATCCAGGCAAAATGAATAAGTCCATTATAAAGGGAAGAAAAGCCAGTGTTAACAGATATATCTGTCTTATGCTGAAAGATAAAGTAACAGCCAGGGATTTTATATCTAGCCAAACTGACCCTCAGGTATAGGGACCACAGACTCACTATTAGGGTGATGCATGGACTCTCGGAATATTGTTCAAATGAGCCTTTCCTGAGGAATGGAATATACAGCAGAATGAGCTTCAGATAACCATAATGATTAGAGAGGCTTCCTAACAGCAGTTGGTAAGCGTTCAGTATATACTTATAAAACTAACAATGGTTATAAGAGAGGCAGTGTGTCATGCAGAGACTTTGTGTTATGACAGTGCAGATACAGTACAGCTATCAGAAAATGGAAGGAAATGGGGAGGGTGTATGAACGGTAGGATGTCTGCACTGGTTGCCTTATAAATATTAACCAGGAGTAAAATTGAATCCTAAGGGATAGGGTAAAGCTAGGGAAAGAAAATATTATCACCTAATATTAATATTGTTTATAGTTGGGAAGCAGTAGACAATAGCTAAAAAAATTGAAGGTATTATATAGAAGGGTATTATATAAAGTTTTAGTGTAAACATAACCATGAGAACAAAAATGCCAAGTTTTCTAAATACTGAAAGATGTATCAAAAAGAGAGAACAAATAGACCATATGACCACATAGAGAAAGATTATGTACATTAAGTGTGTGTGTGTGTGTGTGTGTGTGTGTGTTTATGAATTTGACTTATGAAGTGAAATAAGAATCATGTTTCTGTGTAAGAAGGAAGAAATTAAAATATATATATACTCTTACACATATATGTCTGACAGAGTTTGGATGTGTTGTCCCCACCAAAACTCATGTGGAAATGTGATCCCCAATGTGGCAGTTTTGGGAGCTGTTTGAGTCATGGGGGTGGATCCCTCATGAATGGATTAATACTCTCCCTGGGGAAGGAGGGGTAGTGAGTAAGTTCTCACTCTGTTAGTTCCCACAAGAGCTGGTTGTTTAAAAAGATCCTGGCACCTCCCCTCACTCTCTCTTGCTGCCTCTCGCCCTGTGATCTGCTTGTACCTGATGGCTGCCTGCTGCTTTCTGCCATGAGCAGAAGCAGCCTGAGGCCCAGGCCAGATGCAGCTGTCCCAGAATTGTAAGGCAAATAAACCTCTGTTGTTTATAAATTACCCAGTTTAGGTATTCTGTTACAGCAACAGAAAAATGGACTAATACAATATGTATATACAATTTTTTATATATATATATATATATTTTCAAATGTGTATGTATATATGCACATATGTATGTGGATGTATATCCTTATACTTAAAACAGTGGTTGGATAAATTTTTTAAAATAATTGCCTAAAGAGAGTGTTGGAGGGAATAGGGTAGAAAGGATAGGGACAGAAGCTAGACTTCTGTGAATATATTTTATTATGCATATGTAGTTTGGTACTCATGTAAATATTTTACATAATTTAAAAGAAAATTAGACTTTAAAGAGCAATCCATAAAAATCAAGTAAAATGTAAAGAAGCAAACCTGTGTTTCTAGGTGGTGACATCGCTACTCAAAGTGAAATTGTTCCAAATAACTTTAGAACAAAGTGATTTGACTCTACCTTCCTAGTGGAATATACTTCCAAAACAAAAGCTTAAAAAAAAGCACCTTAAACTCTTTTTAGTAATCATTTTGTTGATGCTAGCATTGGTGTTATTTGATTGAATCAGTAATAAAGCAAATAAGTAATTATGTCGGCGTTTTCAGAACTGGAAAGAAACAGATAAGGCAGAGGAAGTAATTAAAAATTATGTAGTTCTGAATTTGTCTATCAGTATGAACTCAAGATGTATCTTTCCTTTTTTAAAAAATACTTATTTCCTAGCCTTGTCCCCTGAAAGTTTAGAAATAATGACCACTCCAGTAGCACTGAGCAATCCTAGTACTGTGTATAAGTTCCATTTCTCAATTCCAAAGGTGGTTGGAGACATGCTGATTCCAAGTCCAGAGCAGGAGATGGACAGGATGAGTCTGGAGCATCAGGTCATACCAGAAAGCAAAGAAGCTACTAAAGAATACTAGAGTTTTGTCTGAAGCTTTCCAGAGCCAACTTGAATCGGCTCCCAATGGACAAAGCTAGGACAGTCTGAGTACCAATGAGATATACTGTAATGGACTGAAAATTTTAAAATATGTTTAAATCTGTGAGTCATAGGGTTGCGTACAAACAAAAACTTTCTTATCACCTTTAGGGAATACTGGGGAACCAACTCATTATTTTTAAAGCTGGTAAGAGGAAATACAAGTGTTTTATTTTGCCTTTCATGTTTGAACATTCCTCAGAATAACCAAATAGTTGATGAGAGGCAGTTTCTCTTCATAGAGGTCTTCCTGCTAATAAATGAAGAGGTTATGCTGCCAGCAGCCTGTTGAGAGTACACAGCTCATCTCAGAAACATTCTTGCAAACAAAAAAAACAAAACCCTGAATCTGATCAAGGCTTTAGTTCTAACTACTAATTTGCAGGAAAGAGAAGAGACAAAGGAGTATGTTAAATTACACCACAGGGATTCATTTAGCAAAAAACAGACTGGGAAACTGTGCAGAACAAATGACTCACTTTTTTCCCCCAACATATTACAAGGAGAAAAGGGATAGAGGGGAAATCTATCTCTTACAAAGGACTTAAGAAATGTATTAACTAATTGCAGTGTGTGAATGAAATCTTTTTGGCTCAAACAAACGAGTATAAAAAGGAACATTTACAGAACATTTGAGGAACTGTGTGCACTGCCTTGATATTTAATGATATTAAAGAATTATTGTTGACTTTGCATGTATGTGAGAGAAAGAAAGGTGGTCTTATTGTATCCTTTTTTAATGAGGAGTCTTTGTCTTTTAAAGATATATGTTGAAATATTTGTTTGAATGATACACTATGTAGGATTTGCTTCAAAATAATCCAGGGGGATGTATGGAGTGTTATAGAGGGAACCAAATCAGTCATGAGTTGAGAATTGTTGAAGCTGGTGATGAGTACCTAAGGATATGTTATTACTCTCAATTTTTGTATAAGTTTTTAATTTTTTTATTATGCAAAAATTAGAAAAAGTAAGAAACTGGCCACAGCTGCTCCATAAGAATGGCTCAAAACAAAACAAATATTGCAGTAACATAACTAATATATTATTTTCTTACAATCAAGTTTACTACCCTTATTTTTTTTTTTAGTAAGTTTTTAGTTTTGTGTTAATTTTAGATTTGCAGAAAAAATTGCAAAGACAGTACAGAGAGTTGCCATAAACCCCTCCCCCAATCTCTCATTATTAACATCTTATATTACCATGCTGCATTTGTAAAAACTAAGAAACCGACACTGGTACATTACTGTTAATGAAACACCAGACTATTTGAATTTCACCAGTTTTTCCATTACAGTCCTCTTTCTGTTCTGGGAACAAATCCAGGGTAACACATTGCTTTTAATTATCATGTCTCTCTAGTCTTTGGTCTGTGACAGTTTCTCAGTCTTTTTTTTTGTTGTTGTTTTTTCATGACCTTGAGTACTGGCCAGGTATCCTGTAGAATGTCCCCCAAACTGGGTTTGTTGATGTTTTTCTCATGATTAGACTTTGGTTATGGGTTTGGGAGAAGAATACCATAGAGTGCCTTTCTTGTCACATTACATCAGGACACATGCTATCAACATGATTTCACTGATGACATGAAATTTTTATTGCTTGGTTGAGATAGCATTCGCTAGTTTTCTCCAGTATAAAGTTAATGTTTTCCCCTTTCTCTATTCTATTCTTTGGATGCAAGTCACTAAGCCTACCCTCCAGTTGGGTGTGGTGGGTGGTTAAGCTCTACTTGCTGGATCAGGATGTGTTGGCAGGTTCCCAAGACCACCCCCGGGTTCACTGATTCACTAGAAGAGCTCACAGGACTCAGCATATGGTCATACTCCTAGCTAAGCTTTATAATGGCAAAAGGATACAGAGTAAGATCAGCAGAAGGTGCTTGGGAAGAAGTCTGGAGGAAGCCAGGTGAAAGCTTCCAAGGGTCCTCTCCCAGTTAAGCACAGAATGTGCTTAATTCCCCCAGCAACAAGTTATGACAGCACGTGTAAAGTGTAATCTACCAGGGAAGCTTGCCTGATCCTAGGAGGCGCCAGGGTTTTTATTAGGGGCTGGTCAAGCAGGCATCCTCTGCCTAGCGTGTACTAAAACTCCAGACTTCCAAAAGGAAGGAGATGTTCAATATTAACCACAGTGTTTGTGCAGTTTAGGCACAGTGAACCACTTTTATGATTTACAGATAGTTTTATATCAGTGTAGGGAATTGTTTACTGGTCAAATTTCTCGCCCCTCATCCTGGGCCAACCTTGTAAGCAGACTGAGAATAGCAGTTTCATTTCTTCAATGTTAGTTCTTTTCTGTATAGGAAAGTGTCAACATATCATTACTTTTACCACCTATTTTTATTTTGAAAAGAAAAATATCGGATAAAATACAATGCGTAATATTGGAAGTTATATGATATAAGAGTGACAAAATGAAATTTTAAGATCAGATCAAAGGTGTCATTTCTTCCTAATGAAATATATAGCAATCTAGACCTTTTTTACTGTTCTTTTAGTATTTCTCTTAAAGATATTACTCATATTGCAACTTTTGGAGCATTTCATAATTTTTAAAAATGCCTCTAGGTTGTGACCTCATTTATTACCAAATAGTTAGAAGACTGTATAAATTTTAGTAATAACTAATAACATAACAACCCAAACCTGGGTGGAAATCCAAGAAAGTAATTACTAAGATTTAAGACATAGTATGTGCTAGTCATTTACTTTCTTTTAATAGGAAAAACGTGGTCTTCGAGAAATGCGAGTTCTTGAAAACTTGAAGAATATGATCCATGAAACAAATGAACATACTCTTCCCAAATGTAGAGAAACAATGCAGGACTACTTAAACCAAGTTCTCCAGAGATGTAAGACAGTGATTTTTTTATATTGTATTTTATTTCAAATGAATGCTATGCCAAAATGTATTTTCTTGAGTATTATGGTGGAAAATGGAGAGAGAGAATGCTTAACCGGGACATATGAGACGGAAGCCCAGTCACAGAGAAAGTGGTTGTCTGTGGTTAATGTGATTTGCCATTGAAGTTAAGAGTGTTAATCTCCAAAGTGAGTTATGTGCATCTGTGGTCCAGTATGTGAGAAAATTGAAACTTTTTTTTACCTTTTTAAAAAAAAAAATTTATAAGAAAAAGTTTGATAACCAGGTATTAGGAAGATGTGAAAAGCTTTTTTTCCAATAGGATACTAGAGGTTTTAGCATTTTTCAAAAAGTAATCCTTTCATAAATGTTTGTATTTTATCACTTTTTTTTCATTAAGCAAAATATTTTGATGTAGAGAAATATTTGATGAAAAAAAATATTTTCTTTAATATCAAACCATAACATAAAATAAAAGTTTTATTAGTAACTGATTTTAAAATTAGTGATATATCAGATACTCAGGCTTCTCTTCAGGTCTATGTTGACAACATTAAGCTTGTCTAAGGAGGGATAATGCTGGTAAATAATGGTGGATTACTGAAGTGCAAAATGGAAAGATATCTTTGTGGGAGGAAAAAAAAAGAAAACAAAACTGACCTGTAATAAAATGGCCTGTGAAGGAAAGCAGCAGAGAGACTTTGGTTAATAATTGAGTTAAACAAGTCTTTGTGTGCAAGTCCAAATTAATGGCCTTGGGTACTTTAATGCTAAAAGGAGGCTGGGAAGGATAAATCTCCCAAGATCACATTTGGTTGCTTTGGGTGGAACGGCAAAAGTCTCCAACTTACTTTAGGTTTCTGCATGTTATTACAAACATTCCCTTGTTTGTTGACACCGTCCAGTCCTAACCCATGACTAGCGTTGTAGATTATATGGTAAAAGGAAAGCTCTAGTTATTACTAACGAGAATGCTTATGTATGCATTTGAGATGTGCTGGTAACTCTCCTTTTTCACACTTTGAATATATAAAAGTAAATTGTGTAAAACTCAGTAAAAACTGTGAACAGCTATTTTGACTTGTTTCATTCTTGGTCTCAAGTTATTTCTAATATAAGGACTAGCCTCTTAAAAGTATAGTCTTCCTAGCAAAATAGAAAAGTATTACTGGTAATTTGGAGTCCAGAGTGTAAATATTTTTTCTTGAATGGAAGAATTAAAACGCATAAAATTAAGGTTCTAACATCTTTGGGATACTTTGGATCTTATTGTTAGCTTTAGGAACCAGACAATGGCTTTGGAACTGTTTTCCTGCTAAAAGAAGGAAAAGCTTCTTCAGTAGGCTCCAACATGAGTATTTTCTCATACCTAGTATGCTGAGCATCACAGGTATGATGGAGATAATCATCTTCCTTTAAAGCTGATGAAGTTTAAAAAATGAGCCTGGGCCCAGCTGCTGTTCCTGGAGAATTTCATGTTTAAAAACTTGATGTTTTAAATCATCTTTTGAATTATTTTCACTACTAATTGATCAGGGAGTTGTGCAAAATCGTGCAAGCAAATTTATACATGGAATATAGTATAATAGTGCATTACAAAACTAGTGATGAGCCGAGTTTCATTTTGTGCCTGTTAGTGCACAAAACCACAGAACCACATTTAAATCTTCATACACATGTTGGAGACTGTGCTAGGAGTGCAGTCAGCTGTGCCTCTCAGAACTCTGTAGATGTGGCTTTTATGCCACAACTGACGTTGTGCACAAAACTGACAGACTGTGAAGCAGGAAGGTGGGGATATCTAGAATTGTCCGAGTGGAGACCTATTATTGAATACCCAGCTTGGAACTGTTTCTGCTTTTGGCTGCATAGCCACCTGCTTTGCAGAGTGTCCTGGGATTGAGTGAGCAGAGGCTTTAGAACTAAAACTCACCTGTGGTTCCTTAAAAACCACAAGAAGTAAATTAGAACACTGTGAAGGTACATAAAAGCAACCCATAAAGTAACTTGTCATCAAGATATAGCCTTTATGTTTTCCTGATCCTGAAGACACCAGTGGTGTCTGTGTTCTATTAATTATCTAACAGACTTGAAAATTTAACCAAATTTGATGTCAGGAGATCTTGCCTTAGTATGCTGGACCCAGTTCTTGATTTTAGAGAGTAAGGAAGACAAACAGCCTCTAGGTTATTTCTCATTCGAATAAACTCACATGGCCATCGTAAAAAAATATTCTCTCCCTCCCCATCTGTTTTTATTCTCATTATTTAAAAACAAGAGGATATGTGTTTTTTAAGTAAGAAGAAAAAAAGAAATAAGAAAAAAATAAAGAAACTTTAAAAAGAAAGCGATTAATCATAATAAATAACTACCTAAAAATAACCACTGCTTTTTAGCTTTGGTGAATATCATTCCAGACATCTTTATGTCCAAATAGAAAGATGGATGGAGGGATGATAGCTGGTTGAGTAGATGGGGGTGGGGCAGAAGGGTATGAGAGGAAGAGAAAGCATTTGATAAGAATGGGATTATACAATTTTTTTTTTTTTCTTTTTTTTTTGGTGGCTGGCCAGTTCAGGGATCTGAACCCTTAACCTTGGTGTTACAACACTGTGCTCTAACCAGCTGAGCTAACCGGCCAGCCCTCTGTATCATACAATTTTAAAATTAAACTACTAATTTTTAATTTTATTTTAATTTGACAGAACAAAAATTTAAGTAAAATGGAAGGCAATACCTTAAAAGAAGTGTTTTTTACTATATAAGATAGTAGTTATTAAAAGTTCAATCTAAGATAAATATAGAAAAAATTAGATTTTGTAGTCATGTTGTTATTGTTTCTGTTTGTTTGTATTATGTTTCTGTTGTCAGTAACATTAATTAATGCCTTGCCCTGAGACATGGAGGGGTTAAGACTTTTATCCCCTTCTTGTCTCTCTTCCCCTGCCCTCTCACTTGTGAGTTTAACTTTGTCAGGGTTTACAATATTTGCTTTCTGTTCTTCAGTTACAATTTTGCCAATTGTTTAATCTTAGACTACTCCTTTCTGTTTCCGATTTATTTATTACTCCTGTAATGATATTATAGTTCTCAGTTTGTTTTCTTAGCTCTACAATCTCATTTTTCATTTTATTCTGTATTTTATCAACACACATGATCTTTTATTAAACTCATACTGTTATTTTGTATTGCAAAGGACCTATGGAAATTTTTGTTAGATTTTCTTTCAGAATGGGTGTTTTGTCTGTTTTATCTGTCTCTCATATATTATGTTCCTTTCTTCCCCTTTCCCATCTGTTTGTCTATAAATTAAAGCATGTTAGAGTTCTAAGAATTTTGTCAGCTTATTTTCTTTTTGTAACTTTAGCTTTGAAGGGATAGGTTTGTTAGGGTGGGATTAGTTTTTTATCAGAATCTGTTCCTATTCTTGGCCACCACTTTTCAAAGTTTATAATATTTTTCTATTTAGTAAGTGATGAATTTTTTACCTTTTTAAAAAACTTTTTATGTATGTTGTGAGCTATTTAGGAAACTTTTGTCTGATTTTGCTTCACTCTGCCATCTTTACCTAGAAATCTTTAAGAACTCACTATGATTTAAAATACTAATTTTTTATAACACTTTACTAGTTAGAATTTTCACCTGTATTCTTTTCATTTGACTATTATAACCCAGTAAAATATATATGTATCCATCTTCCCCACTCTATATTGAGGAAACTGGAATTTATAGTGATTTAACACTCATGGTTCTCCAATAATAATTGGTGGAACTGTCATGCAAACCTAGTTATTCTGACCTCAAATTCAACTTTAGGATGTTACTTCTGCATACTCTTGGAAAGGTGATAAGAAAAGCCCACCTTTTCTTTTGGGATATCACTTTCTCTTGGTTTTTCTCCTACAACACAGGCTCCTCCTCAGTTTTTGTTAGTTTCCACTCACCTCCTTGCCTTTTGACATTGGGGTGCCCCAAGGTTTGGTTATGGGACTGCTTTTCTGTCCAAACTTACTTGCCTGGTGATTTCATATAGAATCACAGCTTTAAGTATGTGTATGTCAGTTATTAATTCCACATTTGTGTTTTCAGCTTGGACCACTTCTTTGAATTCCAGACATTAATATTAAGTTTCATAGTCCACTTAGATGTCTAATAAGCATCCCAGTGTAACATGTCCGGAAAAAACCTCAGTTCTTTCCTTAATTTTGCTTTTATCTCATTCTGTCCCATCACCTAGCTACTCAAGCTGAAAAACCTGAACCCCCATCTCTTTCTCTCTCTCTCCTGCTTTCTCCCCATCTCCCCACCTCCTCCTTTTATTCCTTCTTCCTCTCTCCCCTTCCCTCTGTTGCCTCCCCTTGTGAATAGAACCAGAATCTGACCACCCTTACCACTTCACCAACTGCTGCCACCCTGGTTTAAGCCCCTGTCATCTCACCTGGATTGCTCTAGTAGCTGCATAACTCATCTCTTTGCTGCGTCTCTTTCCTCCCTATGGTCTATTCTCCACGTAGGAGTCTAAATGATCCTTTTATGTAACTTAGCTCTTGTCATGACTATACTCAGAACCCCTTCATCTTGCTTAGATTAAAAGCCAAAGTCCTCATAATGGCCTGGAAGTTAGCCATGATAGCCCCCTCTCTGAATTTTATTTCCTGCCATTTTCTTTTCCCTCATTTCATTCTCACTGTCCTGACCTCCTGCCTCTTTCTCTCATTTGCCAAGCGCACTCCCACCTCAGGGCCTTTCCACTTATGGACCTCTTGGAGCACTCTCTCTCAGGTGTCCCTACACTCATTCCTGTAGGCTTCTGCTCACATGTTGACCATGAAGCTGCCTTTGGCCACAATGTAACCTTCGTCTTCCCTTCACTCTGGCACTCGCTGGCCACCCTGCCTTACTTTGTTTCTCTTCATAGCATCCATCTCCGACCTGACATGCTAAAAATAAATTTTGATCTATACATGAGGGTACTTTGAAGAATTCATGGAAAGATTTTTCAATTCTATTTTTCTACCAATTTTCTGAAGTACCCTCGTATTGTCTGTCTTCCCAACTAAAGTATAAGTTCCATGAAGTCAAGGCCTCTGTTTTGTTCACTGCCGTATCCCAGGCACCTAGAATAGTGCCTGGCATTTTGTAGCCACTCAGTAGTTATGTGTTCATTGAAATGAATAAGTGAGCATTCAGCCAATGTCTGCTCCTAATGCCAAACCGAAATTATTTTCTTGTGTGCATATTTGAGGTTTACACATAGGTACCATGGATTTGTTTCTCTTTTATGTCAGGAAAACTAGCACATTATTAACTGTATGTGGCACAGCACTCTATGTGTTAATCTCCTTGAACAATTTTTTGGGTAAGTGAAAAGCATTTGATAAATTCTTACTTTTTTTGAGTCAGTGTAGTCTAAAACACTGAGACAAAAGGAGAATTTGCTTCATACTGAATGAGGTGTAACCAATAGGCAATGATGTGGAAGTGATGAGAAGGTTTGGAGAGATGGGTCTTTTTCTCTTGGAGTCATTAATTGTGAAGAAAGGGAATGTTTGGTGTCGTCAGGTGATTGTCTTAGATTTTAGAAAAGCAAATTTTATGAACTTGGAAGGTAATAAACCTTTTATATTGTGTGGCTAAAGAGTTAAAAAGTGAATTACTTCAAAGGGACTGGAATTTCTAAAATTGGTTGTTCTGTTTAAACATAAAGACAGTCCTGGTAAGGAACAAAAGTGTGCCTCTGTCAGATTTAATTTCTAATTAAATTTCTAAAAGATTTAACAAAGGACAGAATAAGTGGCATAGTCTGTGACTCTTCTTTTAGATTAAGCTCACAATGATCTGAAAATGATGTGAAGCACCTAAAGACCACAAAATGGATTTTTAAGTTATGTTTACAGAACCAGCGGAGAAAAAAAAAAAACAGGAAATGATAGAACTACTGCTTTGGAAAGATGATGTAATATGCTCCAGAAAGAAGGCAGATCTAATCAACTCCTATTTTGTTTTGTTTTCATCTTTTAGAAGAAAACAATGATTGGGAACCTGATTTTTAGTACTTAAATATTATCTTTGATATAACCAAAATTAATGGTTACTGTTAAAAACATGACTTTTTGAAAACAAAATCCTTATTTCCACAGGGAGAGACCTAACATTTTTCTGAAAGAGAAATAACTGTCCCTGCCCTGTTACGAAACTTGTGACCTAGTTGGTGCCTGGTTGGGATGGGGTAGGAAGGCATAATTGTAAAACAATTAGATAAACCTCAAGTATTCATAAGCAAATGCAGGATAAAGTGGTAGGATACACACATACCTGATTAAGGAATTTCAAATAAGGGAGAACCCTTACAGGGACAGGACTAATCTGGGCAGGCTTTATGAAGGCAGTAAACCCTGAACTGGGCTTTTGAAACAAGTGAAAACATTTTAATTAGAAGAAAGAAATAGAAGAGAGTACTTGCAGTAGAGATAGTACAGTAAGTAGAATAATAGTAAATAACATTTCTTAACTGCTTACTGTGTGTGAAGAACTACTCTAATTGGTTTTTATTAGTAGTATTGAAATTATTTATTTTAAAGCATAATATCTACTGTGTTATCTCATTTGATTCTCATGTCAATTTTGAAGTTCTGTCATTAGTTGTTAATGCTCATTATATAAATGAGGAACTAAGGTACTTAGAGATTAGGAGCAGCAACAAGAACAGGGTCTGCCGCATAGCAGATTCTCAGTAAATATTTGACGAATGAATGAATAAGTGAGCAGACATGCCCAGGATCAGTCACACCACTGAGTGCTCAAGCCTAGATTTGACTGACCAAGTCTGACTCTTAGCCTGCACACTAAATGTTTTTATTTGTATGAAGTAAGTGAGAACATTTGTGGACAGAAATAAAATGGATCTGGTAGATGAAACGGTATGAGTTAACTGAAGAATTAAAACTGTGGTTTCACTGATGAAATAATAAAAGAGGCAGTAAATTGTTGAGGGTAAGACCCAAGTCTTTAGAGTCAAAGAGATCTGATTTGAAATTCTATTTCCTGTGCTTATTGTGTGACCTACTTGAGTGACAGCTTCACCTCTGTGCCTCAGTTTTGTCATCTGTAAAATGGAAAAGTGACCATTTTCTAATAGGAAGGTGGGATTAAGAGGAATAATACATGTAAAGTTCTTGGAAGCACAGTCTTGACATACAGTAAATACTTGGTAGATAACTGCAATAATTATTGCTAGCAATTTTGGCTCTTAAGAAAGGAAACTTAATGAAAAAGGTCCAGAGAAAATTGAATCTTGCAGTGGCAGCCAAGATGAAGAAGACAAGACAGCAGAGGCAAGAAGAATAGTAGAAAGTTGTTAAAGCAATCTAGATATCAAGTACTGCCTACAAGAGAATAGTAGTATGAATGAGAAAAAAGGGAGGGGGCAGTTAGTGAATCAAAGCGATGATGTAAAAAACATTATCAATCAGATGGTAATGAAAAATTTATCAGCCGTTTTTTATCTTTTTAAAGAATTCTGAGGATGTTTTTGACAACTTGTCATTGGAGTTAGTACTCAAATGCTCTTTGGCTTGCAGCTCAAAGCTCAAGAATGGTGGTTTTTCTAATTATGACACCCTGAATATACTGGCAATACTTATTTTTCCATTCTAGCCACTCCACCACCACCAAAATAAAGTTTTTGCACAGTTTTTGGGGATCTCAAACAATCCAACATTGTTTTTTCCCTCCAGGTAAGTCTCTCCTTGAACAAGGGCTGCTGATTGTAACCCCTTGTCCGTTTCGTTTCAGTGCAAGCAGCTAATGACTCAGTCTGTAGACTCCAGCAGAGGGAACAGGAGCGAAAAAAGGTAAAAGTATATCATTTGGATAATGTGACATATAACTAACTCCTTGGCATTTATTATCATCATATGATTAGGAGTTGCTTTTGATCAGAAAATTCTCTGAATGTATTTTCCTTTATGCAGTGATTTTAAAAGATTTAAAAATAGCTAATTCATTAAATATGTGAGGAGGTGTGGTCATGTGGTCACACCATCAATATTTTTATAATTCATATTACAGACCCCTTTTTTTCCTTTTCAATATTTCCATCTTTTCCCTGAAAGTGGTATTTGTCTCATGGAGGAGAGAGAAAATAGGACTTTTACAAGGAACAACAAACACCCACCAGGTTGGAAATATAAATCTTTCCTTTGAGCCTAAAGCATTGAGTATATTATGTATATTTCTCCTAGAGAAGGAAGCATTCATGCCTTCAGATGGGTTATTTAATGAATAGTCATTGGAGTATGTGAATCACTTGCTGGGCAGTGCTTTGCTTATTTGAATTATATCTTAACTAAATTCAGATGTGGAAAAACAGCATAAGAATTTAAGTTCCTGTGATAATTTGTTGTTTTCACTTGCAGTTTTCATAAAGTATTTTTGTAACTTACTCATTGCCCAAACTAATAAAGATACTTCTTGCATTTATTAGGAAATGTTGAAAATACTCAGTCTGAAAATAGTCCTTTTTTGCATGTGTGTGTATCAACAAGTATTACTATCTCTATTTCTCCGGAATGTGTTGTGGTTAATCCACAATAATAGTTCAGATTTGTCACCATATAAAAAATATGTAATGAACTTCCCAGAGTTTCAGTTTCTATACCCTCTGCTCAACTCTAGATGTTGATATAAAATTTGAAAATTCAGCAATTTGATGATTAAGCCTTACTGAAAGGACTTGATGTTTAAGACAGGTGGGAAGGTTGCCCACGGGTAGTAGGATTTCAGCAGGCCAGGTCAAAGCAGAGCTGTTGATGAGCACATGGAGCGGGTGGCAGGGCAGAACCACAGTCAGGAAAGTTTATGTTGGGAGCCGGTGCTTGCTCAGTGTGCAGAGTGCTGTGAAGGCAGGCATGGACCTTAAGTGGGCTATGCAAGGCTGGACAGCAGATATTTTTTTAATTCTCTACTTTGTTGGGTGCCACCAGAAAAGATTTTAATTTAAGTTTAATGGCAATTTCTACACTCAAGGAGCTAAAAGTCCAGGAGTCCCAAACCACTAAAACTAATGTAATATAGGATAAAGTAAGAGCTGTGGTCAAGTTACACAAAACTTTGTGGTATCTTAACCAAAGGAGTATTTTATTGGGAAGATGGTGGCATTCAAGCCCAGCCTTGCTCAGTTAGTAAGAATTCAGTTGCTAGAAGATGTGAAGAAAGATATATATAGTGTGTGCAAAGACAAAAGATGTGAGAAGTCAGTAGTCTCATGGAGCTGGTATGTAGAGTATCTAAATGGATGTTTCTTGTTGGGGCACCAAGAGCATTTTCTGTTCTTGAGAAGCAGAATTACTTAATCAGATAGAACACTGGCTCTACATTTTAACATATGTAATTCTCCTGGTTTTCAAAATAAAAATTAAAAAGAAGTATTCTGTGCTGCATATTGCCTCTCTGACATGTTGCTATATGATTTAAGCAGATTCAAGGGCGTGTGGACTCACACATTAGTTGGTCCGTCTTTCTAAGACTTTGTCAAAGCAGTTATAATTCTAATAAACATCAATCCTTGTCATTCTTGAAGAGAATGATCCTAAAATTAAATTATAACTGGCATAGTTCTTCTTGTCACTTTGAACTATTTTCACGTTTGGTGTATTAGCTGTTGCTATGGGTTAAATGTAGCCCCCAAAAGTTCATGTATTGGAAACTTGACCCCCATTGTAACAATGTTTAGAGGGTGGGAATTCCAATTATGGTATTTGAATCGTGGGACCTTTGAGAGGTGATTGGATCATGAGGAATGTGCCCTCCTGAAGGGATTAATGCATTTATGGGGTAATAAGTTATCGCAGGTGTGGTTCTGGTGGCTTTAAAAGGAGAGTGAGTGAGGTTAGCTGGCTTGCCCCTGCTATTTCTTGTCATGTGATTCCCTGTGTCACCATGGGACCCTGTAGAGTACTCCCACACGGAAGAAGGCCCTCACCAGATGCACCGCCTGGACTGTGGACTTCCCAGCCTCCAAAACTGTAAGAAGTAAATTGTTTCTTTATAAGTTACCCAGTTGCAGATATTCTGTTATAAGCAACAGAAAACAGACTAATATAGCATATATTTGGTAGGAAAGTGACCAGATTGTATAAAAAATAACTGGTTTCTTCTATTTCTGGTAGTTTGTTCCTTTTATTAGCTAACTGTATGCCCTTAGGCAAGTCTCTGAGCTTCAAGCTCCTCATCTACAAAATAAGTACCTGATAGATTGATGGGGTAAGTGTATTATGCAATTTATGTGAAACAACATTGCAAATTGTATATCACTATCCAAATGTAAGGTGGCATTTTTCCTGCCAGCTCACTTTGTTTAAGATGCATGCAATCACTGTGTGGATAAGAGCCCGGCTGTAGTCTGAGTCGATAAAGCACCTGAGAAGCCAACCCATTCATGGTTTTCCAAATTAAAGGGTACTGATGCATGGTTTTAAAAAAATAATAAGACTATTTTAGTATTAAGTATATTTTTATAGGTACTATGTCTGAGAATGTTAGTAAACTAATTTTTATGGAATACATATTAAAAGTTAGTATTTTAGAATATACTGAAATGTGTTTCACCAAGAATTGGTATGGAGTCCATGAAACCTACATTCGTAAGCAGCCACCCTGATTTTCTCTTCTCAAGATAATTTAATAAAATTAACCAGCTTAAAGTCATAAAAAGATGTGTTTCTCAGCTCAGAGAAAAGTAAAAATTCTTTACATCCTTACTGGGACAACTAGCTTTTAGTTTTAAATATTTCTTATTTTTAGTGCTTATCTAATTCACAGAACATATGAAATATGAATCTTTAAGGGTTTTTTTTTCTACTTGCATATCTAGCTTTTTCTGAAACTTTGACATGGCAGAGTATATATAAGTATATATATAAGTATATATACCATACAGGTATATATAAGTCATAAAGGTAAAGTTTAATTTGTCATCTAGCAAATATGTGTGGAAAGCAAAATTGACCACTAGCTGCATTTTATAACCTAATGTTAATTGTTGCCTTTGGTTATACTGTTGGCTACATTTTGTATATTTGAATGGCTCCTAGAACAAAGAAAGATGGGAGTAGTAATGGAATAAAATAGACTATTGCCATTAATCTTTAATTCTTTTATGTTAAGACAATTTGTGGAATTCTGTGGGAAGTAAATCGATAAACGTCATTCATCCAAATCACATTTCCCACAATTGATATTTAAAAGTACATTCAGAAGAACAATAAATGCACATTCCCCAGTTATTTGACTATGTCTTAAAAACTACCACTAATACAAAGTTGCATTTTGGGTGCTAGCAATAAGAGTAGTGAAATGAAAATAAAATTGGCTTATAAAATTCACTGGCTCTTAAAAATATTCCAAGAAGGGAGATGAGGTGGTTAATAATATCTGTTAATAATTTAAACTTAGGATCATATACAGTCATCAACTTTTGAAGCCATGTTCAACCAGATTAGAGATAATAATAAAGTAAATGTGAATTTATGTATCTTTTTCATAAATATCTATTAGATTTAGTTATGCCCCTTTATAATTTTTTTCATGAGAGCAATGAGATCACGTCTTATACGTTGTTCTTGATAGAGTTTGAAAATGCACAGTAACATACCATTATATACTATTCTATTTAAAATCATTTTTGACAATTGTTACACTGATACTTCTTATCAAAATAAATAATTTTTCCAATGTCTTCATAAGGCATATGTAAAATTAGTGGCATTTGTATTATTGACACATGTTCCAAAAGACCTTTAAGACCTTAGTTAAATTTAGAATTTTCCCTTAGACCAGGGCTTCTCAACCTCCGCACTTTTGACATTTTGGACTAGATAATTCTTTATTGTGGTTGCTGTCCTTTGCCTTCGCCTCTATCCACTAGTTGCAGTAGCACCTCCCCGTGACCCATGTTATGATAACAAAACATCTTCTGGGAGAGAAGAATGTCAAAATTGCCACCCACCGCCTGCCCCTCTCCCCCAGTTTGAGTCGCTGACTTAAACTAATATGTGCAAAAATGTGTTTTATTCCATAGTTCATTTATAGTGGGGCTGGCTGGTTAGCTCAGTTGATTGGAGTGCAGTGTTATAACACCAAGGTCAAGGGTTCAGATCCCCATACTGGCCAATAGTCAAAAAAAATATATTGGAGAGTTCATTTACAGACTTAGTTCTAAGCGTAGTTTAGCTTCAGGATTGGTTTCTATTTAAATTTATTTCTAATGAGATGTACAAGGGTATTTAAAAAGTTTATGGAAAAATAGAATTAAAAGGTAATATGAATCTTTCCATGAGTTTTTTGAAGTACCCTTGTATGTATAAGCCAGTTTACTATTACTATTTCTTTCTCTGTTGTAACTTAATTTATACATCTTACTAAGTAGAAAGAGACAACACCATTTCAGCTAATTACTTTAGTGCACAGTTGTAGCTCATTAATAAACTTTCTCTTCATTTTCTTTTAAAGTTGGCATTTTCTGAGCTTATCTTTAAAAGAAAACAAATGCACCCATATGTTTAAGAATGCAATAAGAACCCTCTGAAACTTGATTTTAAAAAAATTTTAAATCGTGATAAAATACATGTTAAATAAAATTTACCTTCTTAACCATTTTTAAACATATACTTTAGTGGCATTACACGCATTCACATTGCTGTGCAGCCATCCACCATCCATCCACAGAACTCTTTCATCTTGCAAAACTGAAACTCTATATCCATTAAACAGTGATTCCCCATTCCCTTCTCTCCCCACCCCTGGCAACCACCATTCTACCTTCTGTCTCTATGAATTTGACTACTCCAGGTACATCATATAAGTGGAATCATACAGTATTTATCTTTTCATGACTGGTTTATTCATTGGGTATGTCCTCAAGGTTCATTCATATTGTAGCACGTGTCAGAATTTCCTTCCTTTTTAATGCTGAGTAATATCCCACTGTATGTATACACCACATTTTGTGTATCTGTTCATTTGCTGACGGACACTTGGGTTGCTTCTTCCTTTTGGCTATTGTGAACAGCACTGCTGTGAACATGGGTGTACAATGTCTGTTCAAGTCCCTGCTTTTAATTCTTTTGAGTATATACCCACTAGTAGAATTTCTGGATCAAATGGTAATTGAATGTTCATGTTTTTGAGGAATCTCCTTACTGTTCCATATTACCAAGTTTATCACAAAGCTGGGGTTTTTAATCTTCATTAAGCACAGCGCTTTTAGAACTTTAACTACTTCGAATGGAAATCTTGAAAAATAATATCCCATACTTCTTTCTAAAATGTACTAAATATTACAGGTTAATTCTATGTATGAATTAGGCATTATTGAGAGTATCAAATTTTATATTATGGTGAATACGATGATGTCCTCAGGGAATTGAGAGAGAAAGCAAGAAGGAGAGGGGTAAGGGAGAGGGAGATTGTGTTGTGTTTCTTCTATACAAAATGCCCTCAGATACTGGGTGTTTTAAGATTTTATATCTGCCTCCTCCTTTGCCATAATACTGATGCCTATCATTTCTTCTTGTCTCATTTATCAGCCTTTTTCTTTTTCTAATTTGTGATTTTTAATGTGGTTTAGTCTTGGAAACCAATTAACTAAACTGGTGAAAATTTCATGTAATGTGTCAAATAGGTACGGAATCAGAAGATCTTTTCATGAATACTGCAATATGTGTAAGTGGACTTCATGTGGTGTCTTTTTTTTTTGAATGGCTTCAAGTCTTACTGCATAGTTCTCAACTAAATTTCACGTGGATGTTATTTCCAGGTAGCTCAGTTTTATTTATATGTGAAGACTACAGTATTGTCAATACATGAATGTGTATGTGTCCTTTCTTTTTTCTATACTAATTGTTGTGAAGAATGCATAGCAATTATTCTTAAAGGAGGGAGATTAAGAAAAGACAATGCAGAGTGACTTCAAGAACTTCTTGATGAGAAAGCAAGACTAGATTTCACTGGGGTTGAGGAATTGTCAGCTTTCATTTTATTTTCACATGAACTGTGAGGCTAGGAGGCAATAAGCCTGATGTGAAAATGCAACTTGATTGAATGTATCTTTAGTCATAGTATTCTGAAACTGCAAAATAGAAATACTGACTTTTGGGAGACTTCTGGTCAAGATGGTGGAATAGACAGTCCCCAGCATCACTCTTTCCCACAAATCAACTAATTTACAACCATTAAAAAGCAATGACAGCCAAGCTGAGGCCACTAGAGCTCAGGGGAAGAGGAGGAGAGACCTATGGAGTACATGAAGGCCAGAGAAGCCACAATGAAAGAAAGAAAAAAACCTTACTGACCGTTTCAAGCCCCAGCTGCTTCCAGGCTGGAGCTGCTGAGTGCACAGAGCAGGAATCGGCAAAAGCTGCAGCTGTGCCGTTTGGATGAAGTTGCATGGAGGCAGCAGGGGAGAAGAGGGCCTTGGTGGTCCCCAGGCCAGCAAGACCACTGACAAAGTTCCCATGGGCCCACATAAGAGCAAGGAGCCACGACAAGTGAAAAAAAGGAGCCACTTAAAGGCCAGTGAGTCATCGCAAGGGACCAGCATACAGCCTGTCCCATGGGAAGTGTTTGCAGCACGGGTGGTGGGGGAGATGCGCCCACTGGAAGAACACTGGGACACAGCAAGGACAGCTGATCTGCCCCCCAATCAGCATAGGACTATTCAGAGGAAACTGGTCAGGAATATAGAATTGCATGGGGTGCACTTTGATGAAACGACTCAGGCCCAGACCAGTGTTTCTACACAACCCAGGTGCATTGGATTTCACTAAACCCGGAAGTCCTTTAAAGTCAACCATTAAAACCTGAGCTACACAAAAAGTCTTCCCCAGGGAATCAACAGCAAAGCAGCAATTTAGCTCAACCACAGAACTCAAGTACTGGTCCTCACAGGAAGTTCCCCCACTTTAGAAGTAAGCAAAGAACAACAAATTAGTTCCAGTGCAGAGTTTAAGTGGTGGGAACAGCAAATAATACAACACAGAGCTGAAAGAAAAAACCAAATACCCACAGACCAGAGACAAAGTTTGATATTAACTAGTAAAGGTCTCATTTCACCAAAGAACACCTATAATAACACCCAGAAGGACCAGAAGTCCCCTGGGCTACCAAGCCAGAAAGGAGGGACAACTAGGCACATTGCCAGCACCATGGGTCCTGAGGTATGGAGCCAGGGACCAGACCCTCTGCCCACAAGCAGGGACACTGCCAACGCCATGGGACCCACCTGGCATCTGGAGGTATGGAGCTGGGACCAGATCACGCACCCACAACCAGGCACACTACCAGCACCAAGGGGCCTGCCCGGGATCTGGGGTTATGGAGCTGGGGACCAGACCCCCCCACACCCACCCACAACCAGGCACACTGCCAGCATCACAGAGCCTTCCTGGGGTCCTGAGGTATGGAGTTGGGGACCAGACCCCCTGCCCACAACCAGGCACACAGCCATCGCCACCATCAGCTAGGCATGCCAAAAAGCTCACTTCCATGTGGGTGGCCCACCACAGCCACCACAATAAGCACAACTGCCGCAAAAGCAGCTAGATGCTACAACCACTATGCAGATGGTCTGCCAGCCAGTGGAGTGCATTGGCACAAGAAGAGTCACCAGCAGAGACCAAAGAAAAGATGAAGTCTCTCTCCACAAAACTCATTCCAGAGTGACAGAAGAAGCACCTGCTCTACAATAATATTGGGGGACCTGAACACACCTCAGCATTGGACAGATCATCTAAGCAACAAATCAAGAGTAACCATTACTCTTTCAGAAGGAGAGAAGAAATCTAGGGTTATAAGAGGTGGGAGGGGGGAGGGAGAGGGGGATGGGGAGAGATTGGACAAGGGACATAAAGAATAATTATGATTTGTAACAATATGTATGCTAGTAATATTGATTTGATCAACATATGTCAACGTTGAACCTGAAAAAACAGTATAATCACTTATGATTCAATAAAAATTAAAAAAAAAAGAAATACTGACTTTTGGCAGTATCTTAGAGTCTTTTCTTATAGTCAGATGGTTCAGAGTGGATACATCAAGGAGGACTGAGTTAAATATAGAAATGGGAGGAGAAGACTATTGCTTTTTTTGAAGAGGTCTGTGTTGTTTCAATTTTTATAAGAATCTATTGCTAAAATTAAATTATTAAAATTAAAGAACAAAAACTTAAATGGCAAGGGGATAAAAAGTGGAGTGGTCTGCCTTCTAGATGCTTTGCTTGTGATTTGTATAATAATATTTACCTTGTATTAAGCACCTCAGGCACTGAGTAGGAACTTCACATGTATTGCCTCTAGTCTTCATAAATATTATTAATGAATGTAAAGTGTTATTTTCCTCCTTTTAAAGGAAAAATAAACAAATGGGATTATATCAAACTAAAAAGCTTCTGCACAGCCAAAGAAACAATTAACAGAGTTAAAAGACAACCAACAGAGTGGGAGAAAATATTTGCAAAATATACATCTGACAAAGGATTAATATCCAGAATATATAAGGAACTCAAACAACTTTACAAGAAGAAAACAAGCAACCCAATTAAAAAATGGGCAAAAGAGCTAAGTAGGCATTTCTCTAAGGAAGATATACAAATGGCCAACAGACATATGAAAAAATGCTCAACATCACTCAGCATCCGGGAAATGCAAATCAAAACCACACTGAGATACCATCTAACCCCAGTTAGGATGGCTAAAATCCAAAAGACCCTGAACGATAAATGCTGGCAAGGTTGCGGAGAAAAAGGAACTCTCATACATTGTTGGTGGGACTGCAAAATGGTGCAGCCTCTATGGAAAATGGTATGGAGGTTCCTCAAACAATTGCAGATAGACCTACCATACGACCCAGCTATCCCACTGTTGGGAATATACCCAGAGGAATGGAAATCATCAAGTTGAAGGTATACCTGTTCCCCAATGTTCATCACAGCACTCTTTACAATAGCCAAGAGTTGGAACTAGCCCAAATGTCCATCATCAGATGAGTGGATACGGAAAATGTGGTACACCTACACAATGGAATACTACTCAGCTATAAAAACGAATGAAATACTGCCATTTGCAACAACATGGATGGACCTTGAGAGAATTATATTAAGTGAAATAAGTCAGGCACAGAAAGAGAAATACCACATGTTCTCACTTATTGGTGGGAGCTAAAAATTAATATATAAATTCACACACACACACACACACACACACACACACACACAAAACGGGGGGGGGAGAAGATATAACAACCACAATTACTTGAAGTTGATACGACAAGCAAACAAAGGACATTGTTGGGGGGGGGAGGTTTTGGTGATGGGGAGCAATAATCAGCCACAATGTATATCGACAAAATAAAATTTTTAAAAAATAATAATAAAATAAAAATAAAAATAAATTTAAAAAAAAAAGTCAAAGAAACTTTAATTTGCTCAGCGTCATGTACTGGGTGACAGGTGAGCCAGAATTTGAAGCAAGATTTATATGTCTCCCAAGCCTGCATTTTTTTTCCCACTGGGCTGCACTGGATAAAGTGCTGTCTAGTGGGAAGGGGAACCTGGGCTGTTGCCTTGTGGTCCAAATCATAGGGTCAGCCAAGCCAATTGTGGCCTTTTAATTTAAAATAAATGAATAAATAACATCTGAGCATGTATGTTTAATATCCTCTGTATTTATTAAAAATAAAGCTAAAGCAAGATATTTTGATGAAGTTTATATGCATTTTTTTCCTTTTTTTAGTTTGACTATGGCTTTTCTCTTAGACTAACAGTTTTTGCAAAAGTTCAATCAAAGTAGTTTAATAAACTCTTCATACTTTATCTTTTGGAGAGTTACAGTCTATAAGAATGAAAAGTTGAGAAGTAATGTGTTAAATTTGGTTTAACTTGTTTCCCAAATTTATTGGATGAGCAAACCCTCCCTAATCCTCTCTCCCCATCACTGTAATGCCTGTTTAGATCCCGAGGGTCTATGGCACATATTTTAGGGGGGAAAGTTTGACAGTAACCCAGACTTCAGACTCACTTCAACATCTTTTCACTTGAAATTTTGGTGCTGAGGAATGTCAGATCAGCTGAGCAGTAAAGTTCTCACAACTACTGTTTTTTTTCTTGGGGAAGAGACTTTTAGCTACCGATGTAACACTTCCACTGGAATGATCTGATTTGCACTCTGTGACAGAAAAGACATAGGTTTGGGTGGCAGAAAGACCTAAGTTTGAATCTACAACCCAGCTGTTAGTTGAGTGACCATGGAGAATTATGCCTTAATTTCTTTGTCTGTAAGATGAGAATAGTGTAATCTTATAAGAGGGGTTTTTAGAAGTAGATAAGCCTTGCAAAGCAAGTAGCAGAAATTTGTATTTCATAGGTAGTTAGAGTATGTTGGTTTACCCAGCCCTTTGTCCTACTTGTCATCATGACCCAGATGAGAGAAAATAGAAGGGCAAGGATATGATGGACAGCCTGAAAACAACGGTTTCCATCTTTTTCCTGGCTGCTAGCATCTGAGTTACCAGTATGTGAGTTCACCATGCGCCCCTTTTTCGTTAGAGCTCTGGAATCAATACACCGTAAGTAGTAATGACTTCAGGTGCCCTGTGGGTTTTTATGGTTTGCATCTGTCACAGTTTTTGTTTGTTTGTTTGTTTGTTTGTTAAATAGGACTTATTCTGTATCAAAATTTAACTTTTAAAGACATGCATGTAGAATATTTGAGGCAGAGATATGAAATTATTTCTTCATACTCTCTTTTTCTATTTAGCTCTTTATCAAACATGTTCTCAGATAACAATTGAAATTATATTTTGGAGGGAGAAAACTAAATTTATGTCTTTTTTATTTATAAAGTGTTTCATCTGTATTGTTGTGGTGCTCAAAAGAAAAAAGATCTTTCATTCTTATATAGAAATACCAAGAAACATCTCATGAAGAACTTAGTATTTCACACAGATGTTTTAGGTGTTGATTTGCTTCGAGAACTTGAAATGAACCAAAGGAGATTTCTTGAGTTCTCTTCCAGTGACTAATAATTTATAATCCTTTTTAATGCATCTAAAAAATGTTTTATGTAAGTCAGACATCTAAATTTCTTAAAATGATTGTTTTAGCATATATTCTTTAAAACTGATTACAAATATATGCAGTTAAATAGAATTTGAAATAGGAGAAATAGAGGTATTAAAAATTATTTGAATTGTGTTTGATTTTGTCATTTAAAGATATTAGACACTTTTGAAATTTCAGAAATGTGAGTATCCATGTTCAAGTGATAGTAAGAAAAGCCGTGTTTCTGATGTGTCATATTCTTGTTAGACATTAAAACTGTAATGCAGTTTTATCACTATGACTTGCCAGCTGATTGTTATAGTAACCAAATATTGAGATAAAGTTATGTTTGTCCCTTTTGCATATAGAAATAATTGTCTGGAAAAATGTCATGTGACTTTCAAATTTTCTTTTCTCAGATTCATAATGACCATTTAATTGCTAGTGAGAAACAGCATATACTCCAGTGGGAAGATTTCATGAAAGAACAACCCAACAAACGGGCTGAAGTGGATGAAGAGCACAGAAAAGCCATGGAGAGGCTTAAAGAACAGTATGCTGAGATGGAGAAGGACCTAGCGAAATTTTCAACCTTTTAAGAACTTGAATCACAATAATGACTAATGAGAAAACATCGACTTCTCCCCTAAAAAATATTCCCACCAAACCATTTAGCTTCTGTTAGGAGCTTAGCAATATATTCAATGGCACTCTTATATCAGAAGAAAGAAACTTCTGCTGCAGTCCATGGTAAATGTTTAATAGACGAGTGCACGAGTGCTAATCTTTCCAGCTTTAAGTGCCTATATGTGATTATTTGAATGGGGAGGAGAAGAATGAAAAATAGGATAAATACACTCCTTCTTAGTCAGAATTGATCATCTTTTCCACTGATTAGCTCAGAGAATTTTAAGTATAAACTTCTTAGTGAAAAGATAATTTAATTCATTCTTATTCAGGGTTAATATTAGTTTATTATTGTGGCTTAAAAGGCAGGTATAAAAGCTGCCCGTCATAGCCTCCCTAGTTACTGGAAGAATGTGCAAAGTGTTATTCCATGTGTCATATAGACAAAAAACAGCTGTCAGAGCAGATATTTAAGAAAGGTGAGAGTGAAAACATTGTCTCTACTATGGCGAAGATGGCCGTGTTGGTCTTTGAACTGCGCACTGGGAATGGCTGCAATTTTGCAGTGCAGCATAGTGCCGTGGGCTTCACTGGGTGGCAAGACACGTGTGTTTAGTTTTGTGGCCTTCCAGCACTTATTATTTTCAGCTTTTAAAAAATGCTTAGAAGAAAAGCTTACCAAAAATGTATTTTTACTTTTAGCCTTTCCAAGAACCATAATCTTGCCCATAGTTTTTACCTCATTTTTGTCTCTTTTGCTGTGGGTAAGCTTCATAAGATAAATAATGTCTGTGCGTGTTTCAACTGTTTAATGAGTAATCAGCGAAATCCGCCAAGGAGTCCCTCTGGAACCATATAAAGATTCTGGCTCTGAATGAACCAGAAGTGTGTGCCCACATGGCAAATGATCCATGTTAATGTAAATCCTTTTTAGTGTTAACGTCTGTTCTTCATAAGCAGGTGTATTATGATGAAACATGTACCAATTCTGTCATCACTGTGATCTTTAAAAATCTGCATTTAACAATCTAGTTGAAGAACTAAGTTGATTTTTTATTTGCCGTAAACCAAGCAAAAATAAATAACAATTTCAAGAGATTTATGGTAAATGAATTTAGAGTATGGGTAAATCTCTTCAGATATTTTTTATTGCTCTGCAGTAAGGAAAAGCACAAAAAAGAAAATATCCAACTCTCTTGTTAACTCAGTGTTGCAACTCCAGAAAATTGACAATGCTTGCCTGTGTGAATTTATGGCTTACTGTCAAAGCTTCATTCTTGGCTGCATGTTGAAAATGTGATTAAAGTTAATAGAGGAGATGAAATAAGTATTTGAGATTTCTTTCAATAACACTGAACTACTGCCAACTCTCTCTGTCTGCTACTGTAGGCTTGACAGGTTCATCAATCATCCTCTGGTACCTGGACTAAAAAGAGCACTTGCTGACACTAAGGCATGCTGGAATTTTCTTAATTCTCTTTCAGTGGATGGAAAAAAACTACTTCTAAAAATATCCTACACATGAAAAGGGAGGGGAGCTTTAAATGAAAATTCCCTTTGTACCATAGGCACTTTTTGGAATTCCGTTAATTGCCAACACACTGTTGAACAGATTCTGTAACCAAGAAATCAGGATTGTGTGTATGAGTGGGAATATGCTATTAATTGTGATTACCCAACTTGTGCAGCAAAGATCTCTGATCATTTTTGTTCATCTCATATGAATACTTTACCTTATAAGTTTGTATATATTATATAAGTATCTTAGGGACTCCCTAAACCAAAATGAATTGGTGAGCTTTTTGAGCTTTAAACATTAAGATGCTAATTTCTTTCTTTGTAACTTTGTTAGCTTTCAATATAGCTTCCAGAGAGTTGGTTGGTTTTCTTTTTGGCATTATTAGTGGTAAACACTTTTGCTTTATTTCCCAGTTTTCAAATCACTTTTGACAAGTATTTTATTTATATAATTTTAATAATTTACATAATTTACAACATTTCTGCTGTGTTTATGCTGTTGAACAGAATACTGTGGGTTCTATGTAGTTCATAGGGATGTTGTAATGGTCAAATGAAATATTGTTTTATAATTTTTAAGCACTATAGAGATATTTAATTGTTTTTAAGTTTTAAGTATTTTCCATTTTTCATTGTAATTTCTTTTTTGACTTATATTTGTGAGTTTTTTAAAAAATTCCAAACATGTAGATTTTTAAAATTCTGTTCTTATTATTGATTCCTCCTTTTTTATATTTATTTTATTTTATTTTTTTATTGTGGTCAGAGAATAGGTACATCTGAAATTTGTTGAGGTTTGCTTTACAACCTAGAATATGTTTAGTTTTTGTAAATGTTTCAAGAGTGCTTGAAAAGTATGAATATTTTCCTGTTAGGTGTCCCTTTGACCAAGCTTGTTAATTGTGTTGTTTAAATTCTCTCTATTTTAATGTTCTTTTTTCTTCTACTTCATCTCTCAGATTCTGAAATGTGTTCAAATGTCTTATTCCAATGGATTTGCTAATTTCTCCCTGTAATTCTGTCAATTTTTGTTTTAGATATTTTGAAGCTTTGTTATTAGGTACGTCAAAGTTTAAAATTGTTTATATTCAACTGTAGAATTGAATCTTATAGTCACTATTTCTGGTAATATTTTTATTTCATTTATGTTGCTTTAAAATCCATGGATATTTAAAATATTTATACAGGCTACACCAGCTAGTTAGTATTTGTATCCTATATATTGTTTTATCCTTCTGTTGGAACTTGCTGTTATGTTTTAGATGTGCCTCTTAAAAACTATAACTGGGTTTTTTCTAACTGATTACTTTTTAAGTGGGGATTTAATCCATTTACATTTGTTGAAATTACTAATGTATTAGGATTTATTTATGCCATCTTATTTTGTGGTTTTTGTTCCACCTTTTCTGTTTCTTCACTGCTTTTTGTTTTTTGGTCATCTTTTAGACTGAGTTGTAGATTTTTTTAGTTTTTTTTATTGAAACAGTTGATTGTACATATTTGTGGCAGATTGAGTTTTGCTGTGTTTTTTTTTTTTTATGTACTTTCTGTCTACTAATTTAGAAGTTAATCACTCAGTTTTTACCTTTTAGGGCTTACTAAGAAATTTAACTTGCATAGTTAGCTTAACAAAATCTAAAGGCATCACCATATTATCTTTACTATCTAAACATTAGACTTTTTTACAAAGTCTGATTTCCTCTCCTCAACTTAGAAATTATTGTCTAGAATTTCAGTTTTATCCGGTTTAACTACAAAAATAGTTATTTTGTACAATGTTTAGATTTACCTATAAATCTACCATTTTACTATCCTTGAAAGTTAGCTGGTATACAATTCTAGGTTGACAGTTATTTTCTTGCAGTTTTTAATAGTACTTTACTATTCTTCTTGCTTCCATTGTTGCTTCTGAAAAGACAGTTGTCAGTCTGATCAGTGCTCCTTTGTAGCTAGTCTGTCTTCTCTCTCAAGTCATGGTTAAGACCTTTAATTTTGGTGTTCTACAGTCAAATATCATACTACAGTGTGCCTAGCTGCATTTTTTTTTTTTTTCCATTATCCTGTTGGGATTCATTGAGCTTCCCAAATCTGAGAATCAGTACCTTTCATGAATCCTAGAAGGTTCTGAGTTATTGTCTCTTTAAATATGGTATCCCTCATTCTCTCTATACTCTCCTTCAGGAAATCAAATTAGACTAAACATTTTTCCATCTCCTTCATATCATGTAATCTCTGTTTCATATTTTCCATCTCTTTGTCTCTGTGTGTTGAACTCTGGATAATTTCTTTAAATCTATTGTCCAGTTCACTGATTTTGTCTTCTGTCCATCTTTAATCTGTTTAACCCATCTGTTGAATTATTAATTGTAGTCATTGTATTTTTTCATTTCCAGATGTGTTGTTTGGTTCTTTCTCAAACTTCCGTGGCCATTTGGGATGTTTATTATCCCTTCTTTTTCTTTTCTTTATACATATTAAATGTAATTATTTTATGTTCTATATGTGGTAATTTCAATATTTTTCCTTTTTTGTGGATCCAAGTCTGTAGTTTGTTGTTTATTGTTTTGGTTGAAACAAGTTTATGGTGACCTATTTTCTAACATGTCCAATGATTTTTGATTGTGAGTTCATATTTCTCTGAACATTATTTTGAGGAATTTTTTATTTATAATATATTTCTACAGAGAAGATTGGGTTTGTCTTTTTGCAGCACCATCATTTTATTTCTTGTGATACGATAAACTCTGAACCACTACACAGTTTTCACCTTGGCTTCCCAACCTCTCCCTCTCCTGTTCCCCAATGCCTGCCTGCACGCGCATGCGCGCGCACACACACACACTCACTCACTCACTCACTCACTCACTCACTCACTCACTCACTCTCTGTGAATTTCAGCCCCAAACGCATGTGACTGTTGGGCTGTAATGAGGCATTCCCAGAGGTGACTTTTTCTCCGCTTTATAGCTCTACTTGGAATAGAGAATGATAGATTTAGGTGTGTTCCTAGTTCACTTACTGAGGGTGGTGCCAATCCTACTGCTTATCCAGCTCAGTCCCTGTTACGGACTGAATTGTATCCCCCCCCAAAACTCATAGTCTGAAGCCCTAATCCCAGTGTGACTGTATTTGCGGATAAGGCATTTCAGGGGTTAATTAAGGCTAAGTGGATGAGGTCATAGGGTAGACCATAATTCAATAGGACTGATGTCCTTATAAAAAGAAGAGCTACCAGAACTTTCTCTCTCTCCCCTGCTGTGAGCACAGAGGAAAGGTCATATGAGGACACAATTAGAAGGTAGCCATCTATAATATAAGAAGAAAGGCCTCACCAGAAACCAAATTTCCCAGCACCTTGATTTTGGACTTCTTGCCTCTAGTCTGTGTGAAAATAAATTTATGTTGTTTAAGCCACCCAGCCTGTGGTATTTTGTTATGGCAGCCAGAGCACACTGATAAAGTCCCTGACTTTGATTCCTATACCTCATGCAGGCTCCTTAAAACTGGGGCCCTTCTAAGCTACAGGGATGGGGAGGCCTTTAAGGCAGTTACTAGTTTCAGACATAAATAACCCTGTAGAATTTCACAGCCTCCTCTTCTGGTTCAGTTAATTAATTTGCTATGAACTTAGCCATTAATAAAGAATGTAAGTTTAAATATTTTTCCTAGCATTTTGGGGGTTCAGTAGCTAGAGAGATTCTCTATACAGAAATGGCATGTTAGACAACTAACTATATGGTGGTTTTATTATATTAACATTTCCCCCCAAAAAATGTCCATATTCTAGTATGAAAGATGGTATCTTTTCCTTCAATTATTGTTCCAAATATTTTCTACTGGATTATTTCTTCTTATTATCCATGAACTAATTTGATTGTTTCTACTACTACTGATGGATTGTTTCTTTTTACTATTCATGAGCAAATGAAAGCAAGTAAGAGTACAGTAGACTTATTCTGAACCTGCATAACTTATCTGAATATTTAATTTTGGATTCCTTTTTTTTTTTTTTTTAGGACATTATTGTGGTTTGTGAAAATGAAAATGTCTATTATGGGTATGTAGCTATAGGTGGTAGATCTGTGGTATTAAGCTCAAAGTGCCATGAAAATCTGGATGAGTCACAAGTACAAGATACATAGTGAATTCTCTTTTTTGCTCCGGTAATATAGAGGCTCTCTATCTGAACATTTCCATTTACTGTCTGAAGTGCTTTCTAATGTGCATGTGTATAAGATGTATTGGGTTTGGGTCGCTACTGCAAATTAAAAGGTAGGGCGGGCTTTATTGCTTTGGAATTTAGCATAATAACTGCCTGTCCTGAAATTGTACCCTAGGGCTTCTTTTTTTGCCATTTGAGGCTATAAGTCTATATCTCAGGATGAAAAATACCAGAAAAATATTTTAAAGATTAATGCAGTCAAAATATTTGAAGCTACCATTATAGAAAATATATTTTCTAGTAGTTTGTTCTTACTCTTTCAGATAGGTTCTATAATTCCATTAATTTTCAACTCCAATAAAATGTGAATATTAATATTTTATTGACTTGGTACAACTCAATGTCATATAATGAATGGAGGATGGAAATCAGTCATATCACTTACTGCCTGTTCTTCCTTGTTCTGCTAGTTTTCTGAATTTTAACTTCTAAAAACAGTGCTTTCTTGTGACTGGCAATAGTAATAAAGCAGTACTTCCCCTGATATTTTCATATTTATGTTCCATAAGCAAGAGAAAACAAACTTAGATTTTCAAATATGATACAGGTCACAGAGTAAAAATCAGTAACTACACTAACTGGATCCTCACAAAAACACAAGGTTCAGATTATCTCTGAAGAAATAGCCAAATAAAATCAATTTAAGATAGTTAAACATAATATTTGTATTTGTATAGCATAGTTTACAGTGAACAGTACGTTTAAGTGCCTTATATATAATTTAATCTTATTTTGTCCTTGTGACCAAGAAGTAACCACTTTGTTCTTTTAAAGAAAGGGCAAACTGTAGAGAAATACAGCAAATATAGTATTTTGCCCACCTAATGTTGAGCTAGCAGCAATATATCAGATAGATAGACTAAATAATACTTTTATGTTTTTTTAATTCCCGAAGTGATATCATAAATAACCCATAGTACAGATGGGTCAAAAAAATTTCCTTTATAACTACATATCTTTCTCAAAAGAAAGCTTCATGTACTACAAACATTAGTCTGTGAAATTTTGTGCTTGTAAAATATTCTGAACTATCCAAGGTATTTACTATTGTTTCACTGTCCTTTGGGTGGTCAGGCCATGCCACAGGATAGAATATAACATGAGGTGATGGACATGTTAGCCTGATTTTCATCATTCCACAATGTATACGTGTATTGAAACATCACATTGTACCCCATCAATATATACGATTATTTGTCAATTTAAAAAATATATATAACGTGATATATATATTACATAATATATATCACGTTATATATAAAAGTATATAACACGTGACCAAGGTTAAAGACAGATAAGTACCACCCTGGGAGGAGACCAGTACATGATTCAAGGTCGCTTACAAGGGACACCACCAGGCTCAAGTGGTGCAGCATTTACTGAGCGAGAGGAGAGTGCACGCGATCCAGCCTCTTGCAGTGCGTTGGTCCCACATGGCCAGCAGATACACTCTTTAGCTGATGCAGGCAGCACCATACTTTTTAAAAAATTGAAGTGAATGAGACTTTGTGCTTTCCATCATTCCTTGGAATAATTGTTTTCCTCCCTTCAATAGAAAAAAAGTTTGGTTGAGACGAGGCAGGCAGACATGAAGAGGTTAGCCTCCAGAGCAAATATTACCACCATTTATGAGTGTCAGGTTTGACTGTAAGAGAAGTCAATGTATAAGGTTAGCTAGATTGTGCTTAAAAGTTCTCTACATAGACCTGATTTCTTGACTTTTATGAAATTGTTGATGTTGCTAACATACTTCTTCAGAGAAAATATTCTGTAAATGTTAAAATTTAATATAGTACTTTCCCCTAAAATAGAATTTGTAGAGAATTTGAAAAATTCACAAGTTAATTCACTTTTTTGAAAAATTTGTCATCTGAAATGCTTAAGCAATTTTTTTTGGAAGAATGTTTTTTAAGAAAATAGTTTATAAAATTATACTAAGATCATTGTCACAAAATAAAAATCTTATGTGGTCAGTTGTGTATTAAATAATTTTTTTAAAAAGCTAATTGTACATCAAATAATCTATTAAAATGTAAAACATCAAAATTTTACTAAGGAAAATTTTGACACCAAAGAATCTGGCCTTTACATTGAATCTAAAATTTATAGCTAAACACCAGCAGGTGTCACTGTGATAACAGATTTTTTTTTTTCTTAACTTTCTTCATGTCTCAAACATGTATTCTTTTTTTTTTTTTTTCCACATAGACTACCTAAAACCAACTCTGTTTCAAAAATGAACACATTTGCTTCATTTTATGGACTCCTGCCTTTTGCTATTTCACCTACATGAAAGCTAGCAAATTTCACTATTTATTGATTGATTGATTTTTATTTTTTATTTTTCAAATCAATATTACTAGCATATTTACTGATACAAATCATACTCATTCCTTATGCGTCTTGTCTAATCTCACCTCATCCCCTCCTCCTCCCCCCTCTAATTACCCTAGATTTCTTCTCTCCTTCTTAAAGAATAATGGTTACTCTGTTGATTTGTTTCCCAGATGATCTGTCCAATGCTGAGATGTGTGATCAGTTTTCCCAATATTATCATAGAGCAGATGCTTCTTCTGTCACTCTGGAATGGGCTTTGTGGAGAGAGACATCTTTATCTCTGCTGGTGACTCTCCTTGTGTCAGTGCACTCCAGTGGCTGGCGTACCATCTGCATGGTGGTTGTGGCATCCAGCTACTTTTGTGGCAACCATGGTTATTGTGGCTGTTGTAGGCCACCCACATGGAGGTGATGTTTTTGGCATGCTCCTTGGCACTGGCAGTGTGCCTGGTTGTTGGGGGGGTCTGGTCCCCGGCTCAATCCCTCAGGTCCCTGGGCGGCCCCAAGGTGCTGGTGCAATGTGCCTGGTTCTGGGAGAGGGGTCTGGTCCCCGGCTCCATCTCTCAGGATAACAGATTTTTTTTTTTTTTCTTTCTTCATGTCTCAAACATGTAGATTCTTTTATTATGTAATTAATATGGGGATATCATTAGCAATAGAAGTACAGTAGGAAAAAACACTGGTAATTTTTTGGACTTTACATTGAGGTGTAGAATAGTACACAGAACACAAGATTGCAGCTTGTATAACCAAGCCAAATCAAGAAACAACATCCGAGTAATGTTTCTATATGGATTTTGAAAAACACTTGGTACTTTCCTCCAAGTTAAGGTAGTTATAATTTCTAAATTAATGTGTAGAGATGTAAAAATATGGTAATTGGTGGAAAAGAATAATAAAGAATAAAGAGCTAGTTGTGTATTTTTTCCCACCTAATATGGAAGACAGCATAGAATTTAGTGAACATTTATTCATTGAACAATTGTGCTGTGTCAAGATTATATTCCAAGAGAAATATAGTCAATAATAGCACTGTCTTAAAGGAATTTATAATCAAGTTATGCACACGTAATAATAAAATAGAAAACCAAGACCATAACATTGTATAATATCAAAGATAATGACATACCAAGTAAGGAGTGTATGATTAAAATAAATGAATTCCAAGTAGGAACTGTCTTGGTGAGGCGTGATCAGAGAATCATTTGCAAGAAAGATAAAACTTGATTCGATGGCATTTAGATTATGAAAGTGATGGCCAAGTATTTCCAGTTCAGTTTAGTTCAATAAGCATTTATGAAGCACCTTTGTTCTAGGCACTGTGTACTTTCTAGATAGGCACTAGGGCTAAAAGGTAACTAGAGCTTGCTGCCTGCCCCTTTTTGTCAAAGACACAGATGGAAATGCTCCTGGTAAATTCAAACAATAGTCCATAGACTTCTTTGACGTTGAGACGGGTGGATGAGACTGGAAATCAGAAAGTACACCGGGTTGAGAGTCAGAAGACCTGCATTTTAGTCATGCTTGTGTCACTAAATTTATACAGGGCCTTTAAACACATCACTTACATGATTTTCACATCATTTTCAACTTTAATAATTTGTGCTTATCCTGTAGGTAATGGGACTATAAGTGGCACAATGAAAGTGTTATAGGAAGGTTACTCTGTGGACTAAGATGTGTGACTGATAGATGGAGGAAATTACTAGCCTGCACATGGATTTTTCAGAATGTAGCTGAAAATAGCAATTCCTAGTCTAGACAGGGCAGGGATAGAGATGAAGATCTTAGTTTGGAATTTCAGATTATGGGAATTTTTAACATCCATATATAGATATGTCCATGTGCTGTTTATACTACTTTTGACAATTACTGGCACAGTTTCAGACTTAGATAATCTTCCTCTTTCCCTTTTCTGTGTATTCATAATTATAAGCCCAGGTGACTGAATTTTTGCTTTTGAGAACACCATCACTATAAATTAGGAAAAATCAAGAAAATTCAGGGGTCTTCTCTATGTCTTTTAGCTAAATATTTTGCTTTTATATAATTAGTGAGAAAATACTACGGGGTTTTATTAAGGAGCTCCCCGTTTAAAGCTTTCCCATTTTCTTTCCCAGAAGGCTAAATTGTTCACAAAGAATGTGTTTTATCCTCTTTTATATCCCATGATTGGGACACATGCTGACTGTGTATTTAAAAAAGGAAGTTCTCTCCATCTATAAAGCTGATCATGAGTTTGGTTAAAGAAGATTTGAATGATCCTTCTATTTACAGTACATTCGTGTTTCATGACGACTGAATATGAAGAAATGCATGAGGACTAGGTGAATGCGTTCCATTATTTTTAATCAACACCATCAGGTTTCTAAATATTCTGTCATCACCTAGTTTGTAATATTTGCTATGATTCTCTGGAAAGCTTTTAATATAAACTATATACTGTGAATGTAGAAACTTGAAATCTTACTTCTTTGGAAAAAACACAATAACTCCCAATTAACACATTTTTTTTTTCTGATACTTCAGTTAGTCATCTGTTTGGAATTTGGAACAATGATGTACATGGTGATTAGGCTCTTAGCTGGCCCACAAAGACTGCCACGTCTCAGAATATTATAGAACCAGTAGTATGTAATGCTGTAAGTTAATGATCAGCCACTATATTTGATGATTTGTTTTTTGAGGGATGTACAGAGTCTAATTTGTGGGAACTGAAATGTTCCCTTCTTGGTGCACCTCTGAAAGTAGGATCGCCAGATAGCAGCAGCAGCAGCAGAATCTCCTACTTCCCGACCACTCGGGGAGGCTAATCCCTCTCTGGCCCTCGTCTCACCCTTCCAGCAGTCTACTTCCCTTTCTATCGTCCCTGAAAGTAAGTTCTCCATCTCACTTAAAAAAAAAAAAGTCTCACAGTTTCCTGCTTATCTGGTGCTGAAGAGATTTTGAGGTTTTTTTAATATAATTTGTTGAGAATAAAGAGAAGTAGATGAGATGCACCCCACCGCCACTACACACACATTTTTAAGTGCACTTGGGTGACAGTGATGGTTCTTTAAACCCATCACTGGATAAAGCCATCTCCGTTGGCAGACTCTGAGCTTCCATCACATTCTGTCCTTGATTCTCTTAAGTGTGGGATGTTTGGTGAGTTCAGTTGGCTGTGCCGTGGCTGCCTAAGGGCTTACACTGGGGCTGGAGGAATGACAGGGAGGGCAGAGAGCAGCCCCATGGGTTCACTGTCGTTTCTTCCCTTCACTTCTATCTTGCCCCACCTAGTGCTGCCGTCAAGACCTGGGTCATTGTGAAGTGAGTTAGGGTGGTGTTGGAGATCCCAGGTGCCCGTGGTGTCTACAGTCATGAGAGTATAACACACCCTCCTCTCTTCTGTATCTGATGCATGTGTATATGTGTAGGATTTCCTTTCATAAAATCATTGTAGGTATCTTATTAGGGCCACAGACTAAGACCATACTGGAGTCCGGAAATGAATGGGACATTACTAATGTTAATCACCTGAGAAAGTGGAAATTCTTAGGACCAGTGGGGTGTGAGAAACCTACCTCTCCCTCCATGGTGGGTAGGGGTTACAGATAACGTTTGCCACGTGGAGGGAGACTGTAAGCCAGGAAGTCATCTCTGCAGGAATGCCTGAGCCAAACCCGAGTGAGTTATGCTTTGTAAGCCACATTTTGTAGTTATATTTTATTTCCGTTTCCATGTTTGTAACCCCTAAATCCTCAGTGAAACCTTGTTTAAATGTTCCAACATGATCTTAACTGTGTAGAGGGTATCAAGAAGGGAGCTCTCCCTTAGCATCAAATATGTCGGGTGGTAACGGCAGAGAGCAATCTGTAAGGAGAAGGTGGGTGTCTCACCTGGTAGGTGTAGTTCCCACTCTCCATGTAGAAGTTTCATCTCCACTGCCCACCTAGGAGAATCTAGGTTGGAGTTTAGTAAAGAAAAGAGCATGTTCCCTTTTGAGGTGTTAGAGAAAGCAAAACTCCAGGCTATAGCAACTGAAAAGTAAGTGGCAATACCCATAGTTGCTGTGGCCAACTGACTGGCTGAGCCCAAACCAGATGACCCTTTGTATGCTGCCCAGGCCAAGTGCGTACAGAAGAAAAGTGCATGTTTTAAACATTACTTACAGTCAATCAAACTAATTTTATTTCTTGTATTTTCACTTTTTCAGAGGTGAAAAGATAGAAATTTGGAGACTATGCAAGATCATTAATTTAACATATTGCAGAAGTGTTACAATTGCCACCTACACCCCAGAGGCCCTCCTTAGGCTCCACGTCCACCCTTCAGCAACCATGCCATTTATCTGCTCACGTTGACAGCAAAATACCTGGAAAGAGCTGCTGCCTCCACTTACCTCACTCTGTGTCCTCCCTTGAGCTCTTTCCAGCCAACTGTCAATGCCACTTCTCTCCTGAAACCCCTCTGGTCAGGGTCACCAGCAACTTCCATAGAGCCAAATGTCAGGACTGGTCCTGAGTTTCATATTATTCTACTTCAGCAGCTGACAGGATTGTCAACTCCCTCCTTCTAGAAACACTTTCTTCACTTGGTTTTCTGATTGCTAAACATTTCTAATTTGCCATTTACCTCTCTGGGTGTTCCTCTTCTTTCCAACCTCTAATTATTGATATGCCTCAAGGTCAGACCTCCAGCTATGCTCTTCTCCCCAGGTACTTCCCCACAGCCAGCCCCAGGACTGACTCAAGTCCCCCGTTTATATCTCCCAGCCCTGATTTTCTCCTCACATGTTCAACTGCCTGATTAGCATCTCCACTTAGACATCTAATAGGCAGATGGAGCTTTAGGATCTAACAGAACTCTCGATGCCCCTTCCTCCCCAGTCTTCCCCACTCAGTGTGGAGCACCAGCGTTTATGCAGCTGCCTGGATCAATAGCTAGGTGTTGTGCTTGATTCTTCCCTCCCCTCCACATCTAATCCATCAGTTAGCTACATTGGCACTTCATGATATTTCCCAAATCCAACCACCAATTCCTACCAACTCCACTGCAACAATTCTAGTCTGAGCCACTTGTCTTTCACCCAGACTACTGGCTCTTACTTAACCAATCTCCTTGCTTTCACTCTCACTCCCCCTGTCCGTCTTCCACACAGCAGCCAGGTATCCTTTAGAAAGCATGAACCAGATCATGCCATTCATCTGCTTAAAACCCTTTACTGACTTCCCCTCCCACACAATAAAATCCAGACTATGTTCCATGCCTGTGAGGTCCTGTTTGTCTCACTTCTCATCTCCCATGCCTGTGCACGTACTTGGTTCATCTAGCCACACTGGCTTTCTTGCTGATCTTCAACATCCCCAAGCTCATTTCCACCTGTCACCCCTGTCTGTCATGCCCTTTTCCCAGATCCTAGTGGACTCCCTCTCTTATCCCTTTAGCTCTCAAACATCACCATCTCAGAGAGACCTCTGACCACTCAGTCGAAAATAGTGCCTCATTTTAAGTTAATGTTTCTCTTACTCAAGTATAAGCTCCATGAGGGCAAGAACCTCGTTTGTCTTATCCATTCTATGTTCTCAGTACTGGCACATGGAACTTAGGGATATCCTGTAGTCTAGGACTCTTTTCACCGGGATTTCTTCACGCCTGATTTTTTTTTTTTTTTTTTTTTTTTTTTTTTTTTTTTTAGTGTAATATGGAACTGAAGCATTTCTCAATAGCCTAAGTGTACACTTGGTAATGGATTTTTAAAAGCATTTAAAGATAATACATCTTTAAACTGATGATTGATATTGCTAGGTATAGATATTCCACAGAAGCAAATTCCTCTTTATTGAAGTAACATATATAGCAATACAGCATACTGTTCAAGGGAAAAATAAAACCTCTCTACAGCAACTATTGGAAACTAATGTTGAATCATAATAGAACTATGGTGTTTCTGTTAAAAATATTTAGACTCTAGCTAGAAAATTTCCATATTTCTCATTTTATTGACAAAACATCCAAGTAATACCCTCTGTTAAGAGAATATATGACCATTGTATCATAATTGAGTCTGATGAAAGTGTCTGAGAACCATGAGAGGGGATTTGAGTGCTCACCATGAGTTCCAATTCCAGCTTCCCTCCTTATTAACTGGGTGACTTTGGGCAGGTTGCTTAACCTCTCCATGCCTTAGTTTCCTCATCTGTAAAATGGAGATGGTAAAAGTATCAATATCTACTTCATAAGTTTGTTTTGAGGATCAAGTGAGATAATATATGTAATATATTTAAAACAGAGCTTCACATATTTGTATAAGTGCCGTATTTAATGTTTTCTTTATAACAATTTTGTTATTATGATTATCATCATCATCATTGATTCCAGATATCCATTTGGGAATTTGCCCTGTGTAATCCATCCATAGAAAGGGTGATAGGTCATAGTCATAAGAAGTTTAAGCTTCTTAAATTATAGTCTGTAACAGTTACCCTTGGAGCACTTAGCTGGATTAGTCTGCTTTCTATGGTCTTAAAATACATATTAAAGCCAAAGAAATACTAGTTTTGTAAATCCTTAGATGGCACACCCATGACAGCTGGTACCACAAATGATGTCACATTTCAGGAAGATCAGCTAATATATTCCATGGAATGAAAGGTAATTCTCAGGGTGAAATGTGTTTTACTTCTAGTTCCCAGGCTGGTCTTTGATTCAGACCCAAAGTAGAGAAAAGTTTAGCCTTTCAAATAGGTCTCTGCTGAACCCATTTTGATAGCACGTTTACCAAAGTTATTTATTACCACATTTAGTAATTTTGGTGAAATTTCTCATTTCTCAAAACAAGTTTTGCTTACACCCTTTCAAAAGAATGTCACTGGTATGTGGGTAGGTTGTCTGGGGCCAGCCTCTTTCTTATCTAGAAACCAGATCCAAAAAGTCTGAGTTCAGCAAAGTGACTTAGGCTGCATGCTTTTGTTTTGTTTTGTTTGAACATGCATGTATGTCTCCTGCTAAAACACATTGCTACCCCCATCTAGGAACAATGCCGCACACATCATTTCCTGAAATAATGGAGTTGGAAGGCAATTATCTACTCACAAAACAGGCTGAAACAACAGTTCCTGATATTCTTCTCAAATATTTTAACTTCCCAAGGAATCCGGAAAAAATAATTCCATGGGACGGTGTCGTGAATGAAGGAGTGACATTCCAGTTTCCTTCACTGGAATCCAGTAGCCAGGGGTAATAAATTACTAACCACTTGGCATTATTGAGAGGGCTCCAGCTGTGGTGAGTGGTTTGTCTTTGGTTTGTGAACAGTGTACGGCCTTATAGTTTCTTGTGAGGTGATGGCCCTGGATTCCTTTTTGTCCACTCCTGGGAACCATCCCAGAGATTACTTGCAGTTCGTTGAACTATATTTATTTTATGACATTGTTTTCCTTTTACTCCTAAAGAGAATTTGGGACTTCTGTTTCAGACTTTCCAGATAAGAAATATACACTTCCTAGAAAAAATGAATATCCATTTTAGCAAAACATGTTTTCTACTAGTGTGAGAGCTTTCCAAACCCTGTGGCTCCTTTATTTTGAATGTGTATTGGTAGATATTCATAACAAGAGCTGTCTTCTTTGTGATCCTTAATAATCTAAACATCACCAAACTAACCTTATGGTATTCATGGCAAAAAATAACAATTAAGAAGATTGCTGATGTTTAAACATTGTCTTCTGGAATTCTCATCTGAAGCGAAACTGGTACAGTAAATCGTTTTATCAGGGATGTACATACAAGTTTTCTTCTTGATACCCTAAGAAAAAATTGGGGGCAGTCATCTGGACTTTGAGCCTATACAATGCCAAATATAAAGCTATTTGGAAAATGCCAGAAGATTGCTTATTTCCAGTTTCATCTGAGTATTTGACTTGGTGTTGACATATCTTCCCCCCAATAAAAGGTATAATATATTGTGTGTAAGTGTCACAGAGAGGGACATTAAGCAGAATGAAGAGAAATTTGAGACACTGCAACATTAGTTAGGGAGGTTGTATAGAACGTCTCCAGAAGTTTTCGCAGAAAGATAGACTATTCTTAGTCTGGCTTCTTTGAGTATTCATAACTCTTCCTGTCTGGAAGCTTAGGTATTTATTGATGCACCAGAATCAACTTGTTTGACATTTTCTCTAATGAAATATATAACTTTTAGAAACGTAGTGTGAAATTTGCATTTAAAATTGCTTATTTCTGATTGCATCGAATATTGACCACTTCCTCAGAAATCATGAAAATACCTAAATTGAGGCTTTCTTTCTTTAAGATATCTTTCCATTTAGCCTGGCCTTTGCCTGGCTGAACAGTGTGGTTGGCCACATGTATGCATTTCAAGCCAGGAGATTCGAATTGAGAAACTCTAGGCAGAAGTGGATCGATTGGTTTTATTAAAAAGGTAAGATTGAGAACTTCTGAAGAAGAGTCAGTGACCAAAGCTAAAATCAAAAGTAAGGCTTATGGCACCATTCACTAATGGATAGGAAGAGAGCCATGTGTGATTCTGCGGGTTGTGGCTAGAGTGGTCTTTCTGGGTGGAAGAGGGCCGGGCAGAAGGTCTCGGCACTGCATTCATTCTGTGGCATATGCTGGGCCAGGTCTCAGTGGTCTGGGCGTAGTTTAAGAACTTGAGAATGAACCGTGTCTGGAGTCCAAGCAGTTGTCTTCATTGTTTTGGCTCTAGTTTGTGTCAGTGGGATCATTTTTGGCTTTCCTATCTTGGCTCACTCCCAGGGTTGGCTTAACACAATAGTTAGCCAATTCTATAAATTCCAGTTACCTTATTAGTCTTTATAACTACCTCCAAGGGAAATCACCAGCTATGAATAATCAACACGTCTCTGAAGTACTTAAGTCCTAATGGGCTTCTGTATATATTTAAGGATGGGTGCTATTAATATTCTCTAGTATAAATATTATTTTCTTGGTAATATAGCAGTTCAGTAAGATATAGTATAGCTTTTTAAACAAATAGTGTGTTAGCCTTCAGCAAGCGGGTACATCATGGGCTTATACAAGTAGGAAAGTTAAGTTGGAGTTTGTTCTTCATTTTTAATTTGTTTTTACCCATGCTGGATAAATGGTAGATTATGAATCTGTATTTACTGCATACTTTCTTATAAGCATTTCTAAACATAGAATGAAATTTTTCCAAAGCAAGACCTATCCTAAACGGCATTCAGGTTGCTCATTGCTAAGCCAGTCAACATTTATCTAGTTCTTACTCTGTGCTTGTCTAAATATAGGGGAGGTAAACAAAATATAGTATATGGCTATTGCCCTGTTAAAAAGAAAAAGAAAAGAAAAAAAAAAACACTTTAGTTGAGGAAGCAAAGGCTAACATGAATGAATGGTTGGAAAACAATTTAAAACTAAATTTTCGAACTCAGATTTTACAGGAGGAAGAAATCACTGTAGGCTGAAACAGGTCATTCCATCTCCCAAAGAGGCTTCATGGAAGTGGCAGGACGTAAAAGATGAGTGGAATGTAATTGGGTAGAAAAGCAGAGATAGAGGCATTTATGGAGCCTCTTGAATGCCAGACTCTTTGATAGTAGCTTTAGATATGCAATCTCATTAATCCTGCAGAGTAGACACTTATATCCTTGTTTACACATGAGAATAGTAAGGACTGGAGAGGTTAAGTGGCTTGCTCAAGTTTATGCAACTAGTGAGTTGCTAATAAGGAATGCCAAAGAAGATCGCTGGGAATCCAGCTCCTACTGACTGCTGTGTTTCATTTCTTTGTCCTTCACTTTTTCCATCTGTAAACTGGGGAAAATAATCATAGCCTCACAAGCTTTGTGTTGAATAAGCTATTTAACAAGACAAAGAATTAGCATAGTTTTTGACATATTGTACCCACAAGATGCATGCTTAAAATACAGATATATATAGAGAGAATGTGACTGAGAGTCACAGCTATATCTTGTCTGACTCCGAGGTCTGTACTCTTTGTAGGACATCACCCTGCAGAGGAAGCAGATAGAAAATTCCAGACGGGAGAATAGGAACAAGCATTTTGTCTGCTGAAGAAAGGCGAGGTTCCCTTCAGCCTGAAGCAGGGTTTGGTTGGTAAGTAATGAAAAAGTGATTGGATGAAGCGAGGACTAAGACCCGATGCCACAGGAACTAGGAGAGCCAGCGAGTCCCGGGGCGGGGACAGCGTGACGGAAGTGTCGCTTGTAGAGGTGTGAAGGTACATCAGAAAGTTCATGAAATGATTGCATTGTTTAATGACAAGTATACTAATGATCCTGATCTGAGCATCACATGTTGCACACAGGTATGGATATTCAGTGCTGTACCCCACAGAAATGTGCAATCAATTATGTTTCAATAAGTAATAATAATTTTAAAAGTTAAAAAAAAAAAAAAAGTCCTACAATAAGTTGTTGGACATGCAAAAAAAAAAAAAGTTCATGGAAAGATTCGTACATCTTTCAATTCTGTTTCCAGAAACTTTTTTTAAATTTATTTATTTGGCAGCTGGCTGTTACAAGAATCCAAACCCTTGACCTTGGTGTTATCAGCACCACTGCTCTAACAAAGTGAGCTAACCAACCAGCCCTTTTTTCTATAGTTTTATGGCAGTTTTAGTTTTACAGAGAAATTGAGCAGAGTACAGATAGTTCCCATACTCTCCCCCCCACCCACATACACAGTTTCTTGTACTATTGACATATGACATTAGTGTGGCACATTTGTTACAATTATTAATTGATATTGATATATTATTGTCAACTTAATTTTACATTAGGGTTCCCTCTTTGTGTTGAACAGTTCCATGGGTTTTGCCAAGTGTATAATGTCATGGATTCACCATCACAGTATCATACAGAATAGTTTTGCTGCCTCTAAGTCCTCTGTGTTTCACTTATTTCTCTCTCTTTTCCTCTCTTCCTCCTTCATCCTCTGAAATCCTGGCAAATACTGATATTTTTTGCCATTACCTCAAACATTTTTCATTTCTTTGTGTCAGAAACATTCAAAATCCTCTCTTCTAGCTAATTGAAACTATGCAATAAATTGTTAATTGTAGCCACCCTACTCTTTGAAGTACCCTCATATTTCTAGTTTGAATGCATCTATCTACCCACTAGGTCATATAATTATCTCCAAAGTTTAATATCTAAACATACAGAAACAAGTAGGATCTATTAGCTGAACGCGAAAAACCAAGTGGCATCTACAAGGGTACTTCTAAAAAGTTAGTGGAAAAATAGAATTGAAAGATAATATAAATCTTTCCATGAACTTTTTGAAGTACCCTCATATTAGCTGAATCGTTCCTGAGAAAATCCTACGTTTATTAAACTAAAAGCAATCATCTGCAGGTCTTGCTAGCATTCAGAAGAGCCTGAGTCTGACAACTTGTTAATTATTGTTGTAAGTTCAACCAGTAGATAGAGTTGAAGTATACAAGAATTGCAATAATAATAGTAACAATTATATCATTAGTCAAGAAAGAGGATATCATAATGATTAAGAATATGGAATTAGAACCACACAGTCATGGGATCCAGTCCTGACCTTACTTCTCACTTGCTGTATAAACTTAGCATGTTACTTTACCCTCTCTAAGCCTCAGTTTCCTCATTTGGCTTCCAAAAGGGCTAGATCAGATAATGTTTGTGAAGCAACTAGATCAGTTTCTGGCACTTTAAAAATGCTCGAAAAAAGTTAGTACTTAATAATTGTATTACACATTGTAGTTTACGAAAAGCTTCCTCATATATTTATTTTCTTTGAACCTGTCAGTCCCTTAAAGTGGGCAGGAAAGGTGTTATTATTTTCATCTGATGTTAAGAACTGAAGTTCATAGAGGGGTTCAGTAACTTCACCAAAGTTAATTAGTGGCAAATCCAGGACCCAAAATCTGGTGCTCCCTTCTCTAGATTTCCCAACTGCACATGTCAAAAACAAGGTGGTGGCAAGGAGCTGGGGCTTTATATGAATTTAAGCTTTCAAGTGCCGGTCCAAGGACAGTGATCCTACATGACAGAATTTTCCTGTCTGTGCAATTTTGATTTTGGGGCTGCATGGTGAAATGAGAAAATGAGAGTCAGGGTAGTGAGTTTTAGATTCAGCTAAATTTATCTAGTTTAAAGAACTGCCTTTTACTTTGAGGTTATAGCTTTCCTACTTCTTGGTGTTAAAATAATTTTGTGAAATGATGATAGAACCTGGTAGCTCCTTTTTTGTTAACATCTCTACTTGGTGAAACAGAACTTGACAAAACCACATTGGGTCACAGGTTTTGTTTTAGAAATTATTCTAGTCCAAAATTTGAAAATCTCTGCTCTGGAGTAATTTCATTAATTTACATATTAATAGTTTAAGTATATAGTGTTTTTTAGCTTATCTACATTAAGCCATAAAATCAGACTTTTGAATTTTTATCCAATTTTATTTTCAGCTCTTTTTTAACGATCTAGATCACTGGTTCTTAGCTTTTTTGGCAACAATCACAGACTATTTTGGGAATCTGATAAAAATTATCAAGTACTTTCACCACCTCCGCCATCAAAAGCACACAGATAAACAATTACAGGTGCAAATTGGGTAGTTCACAAATTTGAAGGTACTGACACCCAAGGACCTGTAGGTGGCTCTAGTTAGTTTATGCAACCAGTTTTGATTTTTTTTTTTTTCTTTTTTTCTTTTTTTCTTTTATCTTGTTTGTTTTGCTCTATTACGTTTTAGGGCTTATATTGGTGTCACAAGAGACTGGGTGGAAGGCTCAGTGTCGGGACCCATTGTTTATTTGGAGATCCCTGCACCTCGTGTGGTTTTTCAGGCAGAACTGGTATATCATGGGAGATTGTAAAATATTATTAGAATACACTGTGTTAGCAAGGAAGTGAGAACAATGACTCTTGCATACTTTTAGGTTGAGAGTATAAATTGATGTAACCTCTTTGGAAGGCAATCTGTAAATATCCATTGACTTTTAAAATGCACATACTTGCATTTGTAAGTTAAGACCTGTGTACAGAGATTTTTGTTAGAGCTTTTCATATGTGAGCAAAATACTGGAAACAACATAAATATTCATCAGTATGGAACTTGTTAAATAAATTATGGTCTATTCAAACGAGGATACTATGCAGCTGTGAAAAAGCATAGGGTGGCACAATACATGATGATATGGAATGATATGTGAAAAATCAAGGTGCATTTTAAAAGGAAATGCCCACACACGTGGGTTTGGATATTTCTGGACAGCACACTAGCAGCTGATGCTGATGACTGCCTTGGGTGGGGGCTGGGGAGCCCAGGGTCTACAGTCAGCAATTGTAGGGGTACTTACTTTTTCTACTCATTGTAGCGCCTAAATATTTTTAATCAGGTCTTTGTATTACTTATCCAGTTTTTAAAAAAGAGCTAGTTTTAAAAAGGAGTTAATTTTTAAATTACTGTGCAATATGAGAAAAAGGAGAGGATATTTAAATAAATTGCCTAACTGAAAGGGAATGTTGCAAAGTGAACAGATTTTTTTTTTTTTTGCCTCATTCTCTAACGTGAGAACAAGGGGGCACCTGATGGAGTTAAGATCGGGTAAGTGAATAAATCAAAGGAAATAGCTTTCTTCACAGCATGTGGCTAGTCTAAGGAATTTGCCGCCACAGGCCGTCATGGAGTCAAATATCATGGCTGGATTATTTTGGAAGTCTGGTCACTATGACCAGTCATAACATTTGTAGTTATGCAAGGAAAGATAAGGATAATCAAATCTGATGGTGCAGGATGTAAGCTGATCATTGTAAAGGAAGGAATTTCTCCCCAGCCTCCCTTCTTTTTGGCTTCTCCCAGTGCCTCAGAATAACATTACACAATTAGCTAGGTCTGCTTTGAAGAGCTGACAGTGCTTCCTCTGAATCATTAGGTATTATCCACAGCCAAGGGAAAGATTCCAGACCTGCCAGAGCAGCAAAGCTCGTAACTCTTTCCCTGCACCCAGCCGCGATGGCCCCTGCAGTTCCGAGTTCAGGGTTTTGGCAGGACAGCCCTCCTGATGCCGTGCTCCTCCTGCCATCCCGGTGAAGAACACGTTCAAAGGGAAATAATGGGTTTCGGTTCTTCTCCCGTTGAGCTGGTAATGTCATATAAGCAATAAAACCCAGATTACTGAGGGACTGAATAGATATTCAGGATATAATTCATGCTTTTTTTTTTCTTTCTCATTTCTTCTTTGGCTCTAACTAGTAATGAATCCCTCCACCAGGGAGTGAACGGAAGACATAAAAGAAACCAGCACATCCCAATCTCATTTAGCCCTGATAACAGGTTTGATGTTGTAATAGGTCTCATTCATTCACATGACCCAAGAAACACTGCACCCATGTACTTCTGTCTTGTGTTTTAAGATCAAAAGTAGTATGTATCAAATTGACTTGGATTTGAGCAAGTGTAGTGTAGAATAGCAACACACGCAAGATAAATTGCACTAACCGAAGCGCACTGCAGAATGACTCCATCCTGTCCCTCCATGTGACTAGGTCAAGGACAAACCTTCAAGTGTGTAATCACATGAATAGAGGACCATCTTTTTAAAAATGATCTCTCCCACATAGAAGCCAGTAGCAGGCAGACAGGGCATGTTTATGTGCATGTGCATGTGTGCAGGATGAATGTCCTTCCCTTTCCCAGTGTTTTTTTTTTTTTTTTTTTGCAGGCCCTTTTCTGTCAGGCAGCTGCTGGGAGACACTGAGACAACATGGTTAGCGATCCCAGGCCCATCTGGTGGCCACACCCAGGGGCACAGCATCTTGCATGTCCCACAGACAAGATTCAAAACAGTCACTCACTCAGACACCCAAAATGCCAAGAGAAAATGTGTTTCCATCTTTTTTGTTTGGCTTAATTACATGTTAAAGAGTTCAAACTGAATATTAAAAAAAACTCTCATTATACTTAATTATAATTTTTCCTAATTCCTCTTTTTTTGCTCTCCAAATCCATTGGCATTATGTACAGTCCCAACTTTCAACCTATTTAAGAGCCCCACTCCACTTCCAGCATTGTCCAGTCAAACTTTCTGCAGGGGTGGAAATGTTCTGTGTCTGTGTTGTCCAATGTGATAGCCACTAGCTACAGGTGACTATTGAGCACTTGGAATGTGGCTAGTGTGACTGAGGAACTGAATGTTTAATATAATTTAATTTTAATAAACTTGTAAAGAAAAATACCTTTTGAACTTTAGCATTCCTTTAGCATCTTAGAAGATATTCAGAAGTGACATAACCATCTTCTTCCTTCCTGGGCAGAGCATTGGCTTTCTTTATTGTCTTTAAGATTTTTGACAGCAATACTAAGATATCATTTTGCTGTTTTGACACAATATTAGGAAAAGTGACCCAGGCTTGTTACTATGCAAAGGCTACAGTCATGGGGCCTGTACTCATACCTGATACCCTTATGGCAACCTGAACCTGCAACAGTAGTGAGGCCTTTTTATCTAAATAATATAACATAATTTTTATTTAATAATAAAAATTTTTAAATCTAAGTTTTGCTCAGCCAAGAGCAACATGGGGTACAAGGAAATTCCAGCAGTAAGCCAAGCAAGTTCTTGGCAGCAGAGATCGTGTCTTTTATCTGTTTCCTTAGTTCTAACATAAATTTTAATAAGTGATTCTTGAGTGAGTGAATTAGTATGTGAATAGATGAATTCATATGACTTAGACTAGTAACATAACATCGAAGAAGTCTCTCATTAAAGCACCTAGCACCCTAGCAGGTATCTTTATTAGCAGATATGTTATGTAAATATACAATATAAGTAATGTTTTGGACTTATGGAACAACTAATATAAGAACACTTCAAACTTATCCATTGACTAGTTTGAGTATTCTGCAAAATAAATGGTACCCTATGTTTATAGAGTGTATGGGTCCAGGAAAAAATCTTCATTTGCCACAAAATTTTTGCTTCTCTCTGAATTTATTTATGACACTGACGTCATCACTTCCTGGCCATTCCTTTTCATCTTGCTTTGCTTCTTACCTACACTGACAGATGCATGGCATAGTCAGCAGCCTCCCTTCCCTTATTCCTGCCTAATTTTACTGTTATTATGGTCAGGTGTATTGAATTTCAAACCAGGTGCCTCACTTTCTACTTCGATGCTTTGACAGGACAACCTCAACTTTTCCTAGTCCCCTCTGCTTTCTTCATGGTTCTCATCAAAATGATCCATCAGTCTCTTCACCTCATCAGCCCATTCCTGCCTAAGCCTTTTTTTTTCAGGTTGTATGTAATGACTTGAATGCCCTAGCATCTCATGTGCTCTAGCTTCACTTTCTCCTTAGTAGCAAAAACACTTGAAATCCCAATTCACATATAGAAGCTTTCTTAAACAACGAAACCATTATGTCATGGAAGAAAGAACTCAGAACTCTAGGAAGTATGGTAACTGATTTGAAAATCTACTTGTGCCATTACCTGGTTGTATGATCTTGGACAAGATATTCCGTCTCCCTTGGGCTCAGTTACTGCTTCTGTAAAATGGGGAGAGAAGAGTCTAGGTGAATTCAAATGATCCCTCCTTATTCTAAAATCTATGGAATTAAGGAATATTCTCTCCTATACTGTCAAAACCTGTGATAATGATATGCTCTAAATATCAAATAATGCTGCAAATATATTCCATAATGAAACAGAAATAACTGTACACTTACTTTATATGAAATGCATTCTGTGTACTGCTTTCCCGTGAGCACACTGCCCGTGAATGGATGAGGATTTAATATGTGATTGTAATAAAACATTTACAAGTGGGGACTTGTTCCTGTTAATGGCAAACAGTCAACTCAGACCAACTCTCCTCAGAGAACGTATATATATTTTTTTTAATTTGGTCGAATACATTGGAGTGCTAACAGGTTAATGAATAATTATGGTGCCAAGATCTGGGGAAGAAAAAAATTACAAAGAGGGGAGCATTTGGGCCCACTTTTTCCTTAGAGGAATATGCCTATTCCATAAGAGGTCTCTGAAAAGCTAATAAGCTGAGCAGAGTTTTGGACAAATTCAGAGGACTAGGGAACAAAAAATCGAGTTTGGGGTCTGACTTGGTGGCAGGCTGGTAAACCTCCAGAACTTTGGATTGGAATCCCGAGAGGCCACCGGAGTAAGTGTGGATGGACATAGGCCATCCCTCACCGGCACTGCAGTTCAGTTGTGAATAACCCCAATCCCTGCTTGGCTTAAGATCGTTGGGATTGCTATTGTCCCTCAATATGATATGAATGCTGTCTTTGGGGGCTTAAAAACATAGATTTTTAAAAAATCTCGACAATCAGGAGAATGTAAATAAAATTAAAATATTGTAAGGTCCCTTGCATTTTGAAGTTAGTTTACGATATTAGCTTCTGATAATTCAACAATGCATGGTGTAATCTCTGCTACTCAAAAATAGTAAAAGATTGGAAAATTCCAAGTTAATGTGAGAAAATTATTTTAAAATATTGAGTCAATTCAAAAGAAAACAGAAAAGAAGAGGAGGGGAAAAGGACCTAAAACAGGCAGGACAAGAACGAAGCTTACAGAAAGATGGTACATGTAAACACAGTTATATCAAGAAATACAGTAAATGTATAGCAACTGAATGCTTTCATTAAAATATCAGATTGGTACCTGGATTTATTTTAAAGATAACTTCATGCTTTAGAACAGACCCATTTAAATTCTGAGAACACAGAAAGATAAAAAGTAAATGAATGGAAAAGATATATTGTGCAAACACTAACCAAGAGAAAACTGGTGTAACAATATTACAGCATTAATATCAATATCAGAGAAAGGATGCTGGCAAAAGTTATTCCCACGGATACAGAGAGATACTTCATAATGATTAAATAAATATTACTTAATAAAGTATAAGAATTTTAAATTTATAGCAAACAACATAGTTTCCCCAGTAATTGATAGGAAAGACTTTAAAAATCATTAAAACTATAGAAGATTTGAACAAGACAATTGACAAGCTTGATCAAATTGGCATATGTAGAACAGTGCACTTATCATTGCACAATGTGCAGAACACATTATTAAGTACACGGGAATATTTATAAAAAGTGAGACTACATGCTGGGCTACAAGCAAGTCTCAACAAATTTCAAAATGTTACAATCATACAGACTATAACTACAGTAGAATTAAGTGAAAAATGAGTAACAAAAATATTACTAGAAATAACTCATATGTCCCTCTAGGTAAGTTCTGGACCAAAGAAGAAATCACAATGGAGGTTAGAAAACATTGTAAACTGAAAAAGGATTAAAGTATGACATTGAAACTTTGGGGATGCAACTAAAGCCATGCTTAAAGGAAAATTTATAGTTTAAAATAATTTTTTTAAAAAAATTTAACTAGAAATTTCAATTTACAAAAAATTACAAGTTTTTTAAAAAATTTAGATTTACAAAAAAATTATATAAATTTAGAAAGAAAGTGCTTTAAAGAAAAATAGCAAATTGAGCCTAAAGAAAATAGAAGGAAGAATAAATAGATTAAAGGAATTAATAAAGATAGAGAAGACTTATAAAGTCAAAAGTTGTTTCTTTGAAAAGACTGATAAAATTGATAAAACCTCTCTTGAAGCTAGTCAAGAGAAAAGTGACAGCACAAATAACCAATATCAAGAACATAAAAGATAACATACTTCAGACTGTACAGATATTGTAAATATAGTAGGATTTTATGTACAACTATATGCCAGTAAATGTGAAAATGTAAGGAAAAGAACAAATTACTAGAAAAACATAACAAAACCATCCCCAGAATAAACAGAAGATCTAAATAGTACTATAACTATAAAAAATTTTAATTCATAATTAAAGCTTATCCATAAAGAAAACTTCAGGGTTAGATTTTTTCACCAATGAATTCCTTCAAACATTTAAGGAAGAAATAATGGTAATTGTATTAGTTATCTGTTGTTGCAAAACACAGTATCTCAAAACTTAGTAATTTTAGACATTTATTACCTCGCAATTTCTGTGGGTCAGGAATCCAGGGGTGGCTTACGCATGTTCCTCTGGCTCAGGGTCTTTCCACAGCAAGCTCTTGGCTGAGGCTGCAGCCTCATCTGAAGGTTCGATTCGTGGAATGTCCACTTGCAAGCTCACTCATATGGTGTTGACAGACTTCGTTTCTTCACAGGCTGTTGACAGAGAACCTTACTTCGTCCTTTGCTTATGGTTAGAGACCTTACTCAGTTGCTTGCTAGGTGGTTGTCTCCCCAGGGAAGATCGCAACATGACAGCTGGCTTCCTCAGAGTGAACAGTGAGAGTGGACACTGAAGACTGAAGACTGAATCTGCCGGCTCTGTAACCTAATCTTGGAGTGACATCCCATCCATCCCTGCTGTATTCTATTCTTAGAAGTGAGTCACTAAATTTGGCCCACACTAAATGGGATGGTATTATACAAGGGCATGAATACCAGGGTAATAGGATCTTTGGGGACGATCTTAGAGGCTGCCTACCATAGTAATCTTATACAAACTCTTCCAGAGATTAGTAAAAGAAGAAACACATCCCAACTTGTATTATGGGACTAGTGTAAGGTTGGCACTAGATTCTGACAATGATATCTCTAGAAAGGAAAATTATAGGCAATGTTATCATGAACATAGATGCAAAAACTGAACAGAATATTAACAAACTGAATGTAGTAATAGAGAGAGAGAATAATATATCACAACCAAGTATGGTTTATCTTAGGAATTCAAGATTGGTTTAACATTTGAAAATCAAATAAGAAAAAGTCAGAATGCCCAATAGAAAATATGGGCAACACAAATTTGATCCGGAAACTCATTAGAAAGAGTATCTAAATGGCCAATAAACATACGAAAATGTGCTCAATCTCATTAATCATGGGGAAATCAGATTAAAACAACAATGCATTACTTTTACACACACACACACACACACGCATACATGCATGCCAGAATGGCTATAATTAAAAAGATTGATAATATCAAGTGTTGGTCCAGATGCAAAGCAATGGAAAATTAAAGTGCACAGGTGGGCATATAAACTGGCACAGCATTTCAGAAAAAACGTTTATAATTGTCTACCAAAACTGAACATAAGTCTGCCCAAAGACCTAGCAAGTCCATTCCCAAAAGAACTGTATGCCCATGTGCAACATAAGACACACATGAGACTATTTATAAGAGCATGATTTGTAAGGGCTCCAAACTGGAAATAATCCAAATATCCAGCAGCAGTTGAATAGATAATTAAATTGTATATTCATCCAACAGAATACCATACAGACTCCCCAAAATGAACTAACTCAGCTACCTACAATAATATGGATGGTTCTCACAAACATAGTGTGGAGTGAAAGAAGTTAAATAGAAAATTATATTACATGGTTCCATTCATGTGATGTTCAAAACAGTAAATCTGGTGCTGATAAAAGTCACAATTATGGCTGCCTTTGGGGAGGTGGAAGATTGGGAGAGGGCTCGAGGTGGGGCTTCTGGGGTGCTGGTAATTTTCTAATTGTGACCTGGTTGATAGTTATATAGGTATATTCCCTCTGGATAATTCACTGAGTTGTGCATTTTTTGACCTACGATTATGTTTATTCAAATTAGTATTTTACATTTAATGAACTCTGTGCTAAATGCTGGAATTGGAAAGGCAAATCAGAGGTGGTTTCTAACTTCCAGGAATTCAGAATCTACCTGTGGACAATGACTTATCCACAAATTGCTGCAACATAATGCCAAGTGCTGTCAAGGATCAATATACAGAATCAACTTAGGACCAGTCCCGTCTCATGGGATCAGGACTGGTTTCTCTTAGAGTTGACGTGTGAATTGGGTCTTAAGGTATGATGGGCCTTTCAACAAACAAAAAAGGAGAGGGAAGTTCTAGGTAGAAAGTGCACGAACATGGACAACGTTTTAAAGTACAGGCACATTCGCTCAGCCACTAAAAAGATGATGAGAAAATGCAGTACTCAATAAATTCTGCATTTGTGCTAGAGTCTGCCAGGGAAATGGTCTCTGTCCGAGAGCATGAGTAAAGATAGAATCAAAGAGAAGTTTTCTTGTTAGTCCTAAACTCCACACCTCTGGTTAGTCCTAAACTCCATGTCTGAACTTTTGTGTCCCCCCAAAATTTATATGTTGAAGTCCTAACCCTCAAGGTGATGGTATTAATTAGGAGATGGGGCCTTTGGGAGGTGATTAGGTCCTAAGTGTGGAGCCCTTGAATGGGATTGTGCCCTAAGAGAAGCCACAGAGAGCTCCCTTGTCCCTTCCAGTATATGATGGCATAGCTAGAAGGTGCCATCTGTGAACCAGGAAGCGGGCGTCGCCAGACTTCGAATCTGCTGGTGCCTTGATCTTGGACTTCCAGCCTCCAGAAGTGTTAGAAATAAATTTCTGTTGTTCATAGGCCACCAGTCCATGATATTTTGTTATGGCAGCCTGAACGGATTAAGACACCTGGCTGTTAGTTTCTTTAGAGTGGATTATTTTATATTTTTCGTAGTAGCCAAGCACTCATAGAAGTAAATACTTAAATTTAAAAATTGTGCATATTTTTAGGGACAAAAGTGAGTGCCTCTGTGCCCATGTGCACTGTGCTGTGCAGAGGCTGGCCGCGCTCCCCGAGGCACGGCAGGAAGCACACCTGCTCCACGGCTCTACAGGTTTCTGTCTGTTCACGCTGCTGACACTGGCACCGCCATCCCCACTTGCCAGTTGGGACGTCCCCAGATAATTCTCCAAGTGAGCGGGCAGTCCTTTCACTAAACCACCATTAAGAGGAGGCACTGAGGTCCTATTTTGTGCATGCTTCTGCTGTTGCATTTGACACTGGGGAGTCATCTTCTGACGTGCCTGTCTCTGACCAGACTGAGGCCTGTGGTGAAGGCGATCATATTCATGTTGTTTCCTCAGCTGAGCCCAGGGGCTGGTGTCCCATGGGTGCTTAGCAGGTGTTTGTTATAACCAAATTAAAAGCCCAGGTGGCGAGTGGCCCTAATAGGGCAGTGGTAGCATCTTGAGCTCCATCAGGATGTGGACAGACAGGGAGGCCATTTGTCATCCAAATGAAGACACGTTTGAGCGTGAAAGAGAGTGTTAATAATACATATGCCAGGACCATACCAGGATTTTCTGGAGGAAACTGAGCGAAATGGTCACCCTCTTTATTACTCTGTCACCACAGGATTATTACAAGGTGTCCGTGAGTCACCCTAGGAAGAACCGTCTCTTCTGTGATCCCCATCCAGAGTGATCTTAGGGCATTTGGTATACACAGCACTGCTCTTGTGCATTCTAGGTCTCTGGGAGGAAAGCTGGCCTGGGACTCGAGTCAGCTTCCTCCGCCTGCATTTTCCCAAGAAGCCTGATGGTGACACTGTATTTTCAACAGCTGAGCGCTCATCTCATCTGGGCCCTCTGGGTTCCAGCCAGATTGCCTTCACAGTGACCCCTGCAGGTGCTGAGAGGAAGGGCTGCTGCTGCCACTTGGTCCTGTGGCCAGTGTTTACAGCATGTGCTGTGTTTGCAAGGAACACGTGTGTGGGACCACACGCTCCTAATCTGCCCTGTGCTTCTGCTGCACAGACAGAGCCCTCCCCAGAGCTAGGTTGCCATCCTGCCTCTCTGTATATGTTAGGAGAAGGCTTGCCATTTTTATACAACTGCAGGCACTTCTGAGACCACCGTCAGGAATGCAGGAGGAGCTAGGTTTCCCTGATGGCACACGGATAAGCTCAGGAGACAATAAATGTCTCAGTAGACTGGGGGCTTCCTAAAAAAGGAGTCTGACAAAAATGAGATGCCTGGCAAAGATATAAATTTGCAATGAAAGAAAACAGTCCCCCCAGCCCCAGAAAATACTTTCCATGCTATGTAAGTAATACATAAACATTACAGCCGATTCGCATTTGATAAACTGTTAACTTCCCCATTTCTTTGATAGGAAGGCTGTGAAGGGAGATAAAGCAGGGTCACACTACAGAGGACAAACATCTCGGCATCCAATAAACTTCAAAATGTTTCTTTTTTTGTTTTCAAGACTGGCTGCTGTTTCCTCCACGGCTCCTGTTTATTAGTGTGTTGACTCATCGGGAGTCCAGCGCCTGTTTCCACACCGCAGAGATGGACTTGGCCTCTCTGCCAAGTGGAGTCGGCCTGAGAGATAACAGCCAGCGACAACAATGGTCTTCCTCAGTCCCTCAGCCAAAAAACGTTTGGCCCAGCCGGCTGAGCATAACTTATCATCAGTGCCCTGGAAGGCTCTGAAGTTCTGGAAGCACAGAGTGGTTTTGTTTGCCAGACAGAGATAACAGGCAGGATGCCCCAGAGAGCCAGAGCACTCTGCAAGTTGGGCCCCCGCTGCCTGGCAGACGCAGGAAGGGAAAACGGGATGAAGGGCCACTTAGCACGTGGTTTCCCGCTGCCCAGTTCGCACCGTCAGTACAATCCAATGTGCAAGTTAGCCAAAAGGTTTCATTTCTTCCTGGGTCCTGGAAGAAATACTTAACTCTTTTTCAATTAATGCAAGCAACTCATCTTGAAGAGAAAATCTGTTCATTTTCAGTTGCTCTTGGAGAAAACATACGATTGTGTGTCAAGGTGAGCATTTGATTGTCCTATAATTCTTCTTCTCAGTGGTTGGCACACTCTTGATTCTCAGTGGATGGATTTGATAACCTAGACAGGCAGTTGAGAATAGCCTAGTGATTGGACCTGCTTGTTTAATCTGCCGACAGAGCACCTGAAACTGTTTCAGTCTCTAACCCGGCCTCCAGATGGAGAGATGGTTGTGACACATTGCTTTGCAGGCTGCTTCAGCTGGAGTCCTTACAGGCACAGGGTAGGCATCACCTTTGACAGTTTCTGCTGTAAACTCGTGGTCTCATTGAACTTTCTAGAATAATAGTAATAAGCTCAATACTGTACTATAAATCACTCTAAAATGCTGTGGAAGTCCTGTACAGCAATGGCGGTGCTATTAACTATTCATCTGAGGACAGTGGGGAGTGAGGAATGTGAGATTTTTTTTCATCATTTTTCAAAGTCACAGAGCTTGTTCTTCAACATTGACTCAAAGAAAACATCCTAGCCTGCTGAGTTTTTGGAATTTTGATACGTAATTAGTATTTCCATAGTGATGATTCAACATGAAAGCTCCCATATTAATGCTAAGTAATCTAATTACACTGTGTATAAATACAGTATATTCTTTCTCCTCTCTTAACACCTGCTAACCTTCAGACAATTACTATACAATAATCAGCATCACGTCTGATAATATTCTAGGTCATCTAAAGAAAGGCAGAATGTCCTTCCCTTCAAATCTTAACAGCACTGCTTTTTCTTAATATGTGGATAGATTTGTTTTCGTATGTTGGTCACTTAAATCCCCTGAAGAGTGAGTCTTATCTTGATTAACTCCATATTTACTCGCTATCATACAACATATTTTCACAAGTTTTTGGCAGGTAGAGGTGAAGCTTCAGCTAGATTACTTAGGCTTTAGTAAGGACCTCACACCTTGTAGCATTTTTGTCATTAGTCGCTTGGTCTAATTAAGATTTTGATTAGCCATCTGAATTCAGTAGTAGCCAGTTCCTGGCACTGGGCAGTTTGCTAATTTCATATAGACAACCCAAATAAACTTTAGTGTTAGAAAGACATAAAATTGACTTGTTATGAGTGGATTTTTATTCACAGAGCACTAAAAAATACAATCATGAATTTTTGGAGACTGCCTCCTCCGGACTGGCCATCTGGAGGACAGGTGGGAAATGATGTCATCATCCCTATAGTTGCAGGTGGCTGCTGGCAAGGGGACACACTGTCCGTTCCCCGCTGCAGCAGGAGCAGAGCAGCTCTCCTTCTGTGAGCCTGCTGCCCTGAGAGAGCTCCATGCTTTTCTCTTCTACCGTGCCAGCTGCTTCCACATGACAAACTCTCTCGGTATGTAAAACCTACGATAGTATTCCCTTTTCTGTCCCCTATGTCCATGTCCATTAAGCTAATACATGAAACCTTGATGACGATGTCTTGTTCTCAGTCTCTATCTCCACATAGTAAAACAGATCCCAGTGGAAGAACAAAGCCTGCTTGCTCCCTAGAAGGCCCACAGTTTCTGTGTATATATGATACATAGCTAGTTTCTGTAGGTATATGATGCACTAAGGTGAGGTTAGTGAAGAATTATTCTCCAAAATTCAGTAGAAAACTAAGTATTTTTAATTTTCAAAATGCTCATTATGGATGAAACAGGCCCTTGTCCTCTCTCAGTCACTTTACCCCATCTGGATATTTTATTGTCAAGGATAGTTATGTTTCGAGACAGTCATATTTTTAGAACACAAAATTGTTTAAGAAAAAATGATTACATTCAACACATTTAAGGGAAATCATCTGAAAATTAAAGAGAAGCAAAGACAATCTTAATTACTATAGATGCTCCTCAGCTTACAATGGGGTTATATCTCAACAAACCCATAATAAGTTGAAGATATCCTAAGTCAAAAATACATTTAATACCCCTAACTCATCAAACATCATAGCTTAGCATGCTCAGAACACTTATGTTAGCCCGCAGTTGGGCAAAGTCATCTGGCAACATGGTACGCTGTATGTAGAGTATTGGTTGATTACCCTTGTGATCCCATGACTGCCTGCGGTCTTTGGTTCCCTCCCCAGCATCATGTGAGAGTATGGTGCAGCATATTGCTTGCTTGGGAAAAGATCAGAATTCAAACTTCAAAATATGGTTTCTGCTGAATACATACTGCTTCCACACCAAGTGGGTGTCCTGCAACACAATTCTGACACTGACTACCTTGACTTAGCGCCAGGCTCCACAGGTTTAAGACTCAGTCTTCCACAAACTTTGCTCATTCCAGATGCCAGCCACAGCTCTTGGGGTCATTCACACTTCTGATTGTCTGGCTATAAATTTGAGGGTTCCCATGACCCCCTCAGGTTTGATAATTTGCTAGAATGACTCATAGAACTCTGGAGAGCACTATACTTATGATTACAGTTTTATTATAAAGGATACAACTCAGGACCAGCCAAATGGAAGAAACTCACAGGGCAAGGTCTGGGAGGGTCTCAGATGCAGAGCTTCCTTGCCCTGTCCTCATTGAATCCAGTTGCATCCCCCTCTCAGCACATCAAAGTGTTCATCAAGAAGCTCCACTGAGCCTTGGTGTCCAGAGTTTTTACTGGGGTTTTATTATGTAGACATGATTGATGAAATCATTGGTAATTTAAGTCAATTCCTGCCTCACCTTCTCTCCCTCAAGGTTGGGCTGGTGCAAAATTCCAATACTCTAATCACATGGTTGGTCCTTCTGGTGACCAGCTCCCATCCCAAAGTTATCTAGGAGCCCACATGCAAAATTCCAATACTCTAATCACATGGTTGGTCCTTCTGGTGACCAGCTCCCATCCCAAAGTTATCTAGGAGCCCACCATGGGTTATTCTCATTAGTATAACAAAGATACTCCTGTCACTCAGAAAGTTCTAAGGGGTTTTGAAGTTCTGTGCCAGGAACTGGGAACAAAGACCAGATATACAGTCTCCACTGCACCACAGTACATAGTTTAGATTTTGTATAAGGCTCTCGCTCATGTCTCTAACACTTACCTTTCTACTGGCTTACTTATAGGCTGCTGCAGTCTCTGCAGGATATCTTGCTGTCATCTGAAGCTCAGCTAGTTCAAAATTATGCTTAGCTTCATCCCCAAAGTAGCCTGTCCTAAATTCCCGTAATGGTTAATAGAAACCACTGTCCTCAGGACTTTAAAGCTCCAAATCTCAGATTCATCCTTGACTTTCACCTGTTATTAAGACTTTCTGTAAATCTTGTCTAATCATCCCATTATTCAGGTCACTTTTCAGCCTTTATGAACCTAGGCTCCCAATAACAAGTGTTAAAAATCCAAAAGCAAACAAAGCAGTTAGAGTCTGGATCATGTTAAGCCCCACACACTTCTTCACCTGTCCTTCCTCTTAGAGACTGCAGTATTTCCCCCTGGTCGAGAATTTCTGGGCTAGATTATAGTTAAATTGCAAATATGACTTTCATCATCCTCAGCCCTTCTGAATCAAAGATCATCAGTAATGTTTTGGGGGAACCTACTCCCTGAGTCATCATCAAACTGCCCCTCAATATCTTGCAAAACAGATTTTTGGATACACCTGGGGGCTGGCTGGGTAGAATAGAGTGGCAGGGAGACTTGGTGGACTGTAGGTGATTGCAGGTTGCAAACAGGCTGATCACCTCTTTCCTTTTTTTCTCCCCTTTTCTTTGTTTACCTATTCTATTCCTCAAAGCAAATTTTCCTGACCCACTTCTTTAGTCCATCCATTCACTTATTTGATCCTTCATTTATTCATTCATCCTGTATCTATTGAGCACCTCCTCCAGGCCAGGCACTGTTCTAGCAGCCGGATAGAGCAGCGTTTAACAAAACATAGCCCCTAACCTCTGGGAAATCCCAGTCCAGTGGAGGCAGCAACAGTAAGCAAATAGATACACAAGTTAATTTCAGATTGTGACAAGTGCTATGAAAACAATGTTAAAATAGTCTGAGGTAATAGAGTGTTGGGAGGTGGTGTGTAGCTTAGGTTGAAATCCAGAGACAGCCTTTCTGAGGCAGCATTTGAGTCAAAAGCTCAGTGATCTGGACCTCATCTCTTCTGCCTGTTTCCCAGGGGCAGCCAGAGGTTTCACCTCTATCCACTATGTAAAAAGCAGGTGGAAGAGAGAATTCTAGTATGACACTGCATGGAAACTAGAGGTATGCTATAGTGGAAAATGTGGATTTTGGAGATGGAAAGATCTGCCTTAGGACGACAAAAGACTATTTCATCTTAATGTCAAGTTCTGAAATTAGAGAAATTAGGCCAAAATTTGTTCAGCTTGAGTTTGTTATTCGTTCACATCAGAGAAGCCCTGTGCTCTGAGCGCCCTAATATCCTTTCCAGGAAGTTCAGTGTGATAAAACCACATGATCCCACCTTGCTCCACGTGGTGTCCCCAAATGAGCCTCCAGGGGGCCATATTGGTTTCCTACCAAAGTGAGAGCTCGGGATTGAACCTCTTATTCTGCTCCTTTTCATTCCATGGCTCGATCTCTGTGTCTCCCTCACTCTCTCCCTCTCCTGCTCTCTCTCCATAAATAAATCTTCCTTCTGTTTATTTAGGGTGGTGAATGAGTCTCTATTTTCATAGCACACAAGGTCACAGCCTAAGGGTCCTCCACAAGGCGTTCTGCATGCAGGCATCTTGGTGGGGTGCACACCTGTGGGGATTAATCCGAACAGGCACGGCAGTGACAGTGAAATGTGCAGACTGTTGGGGCGAGGAGCACTCTGCAGGCCCGTGCTGCTCTTTCATAGGCAGGCAGCCCCTGGATGACTGAATGCCTTATTATTAAGTCATGCAGGGGAAAAAGTCACTTTTGGACTGAGACCAAATATAGAAACACTCAGCACCAAAGGCAACTTTCTCAGAATATTTTATAAGGAGCTATTTTTTAAAGTCTCAAGCCAATATAATATCCTAGCTTAAAGATACTTTTGTTGTAGTCCTTAAACATAATTCATCTGAAATACAAGTACTTCAATATGTTTAACCAAATTAATTTAATAGAGAAGATACTTATATACAAATACTTGTGTCTAGAAGGTCTGAAAACTCATGCTATATCTTCCTATTTTCTTCCGTCCACACACCTCGTGGTCACTGTCCCCTACCCCACACTGGGCCAGCACTTTGGACGGCCTGGTAAGACTCTCTGTCCTTTCTTCTCTGTCTCTCTCTTTGCTCTGAGAAGTGGAAGTGAATAAAAATGAACAGAGCTTTCTTGTTGGTGTTTCCTAAGGATAAGCTGGGATTCTTTTCAGGTGTTTCCTCTTCTAGCTCCTGCTAAGCTGATGGCTGTACCCAATGAATGTGCAGAGGCAGTCAGAAAGTCCGCAGAGGAATTGACTCCAAAACCAGAACACTACCCTAGCTGTACTAGTACTACAACCTAATTTGTAAAGATTTCTTTAAATAGTCATCAGGAATAGCCTGCTCGTGGATAATGAAAAGTTGCCCATAGAGAGCATATTACACTCAAGAGAATAAGACATTTCAATGCTAGAAGTAGAAATAAACAAGCCGGCTGTTCCCAAGACTCTGTATTATCAGGGTCTTAAGACTCCAAGTAGAACTGCAAGATCTCTAGGGTTCATTAGCTCCTGAAGCCCTCAGTCCTAATATTGGACAGCTCTGATGATTATTTCTTTCTTTTATTAAGCTGAAATTTCTTTCTACCCACTGGTACTAGCTCTGTGTCTGGTGGGGGACATACAGATTAGACCCAACCTTCCTTTTGTCTCATCCGTGGGCTAAACACATTGATTTAAGTGGATAATTTCCTTATAAAGCTTTATCAAGTTCGTTCACCAACCTGCTCTTTCTCCTTGTGATTTCTTTGTAATTTGTCTCTGTCTCTCTCACACTGTAGAGCTCTAAACCTGTCAATGCCCTCTCACTTGCTCCCCGTGTCCCCCTTCCCTTCCACCACGATCCCTTTTGGCCTCTGTTCCTCTGGTGAGAACACTGGGATGATGTCCACTAGGCACTGTCCCCCACCTTCGAAGTTTGGTTTTATGGCTGTACTTCTTTTATGAAATCAACCATTTGTATTCCTAAAGACATTGGTGGTGTGTATGTGAATTTGAATGCATATTTTTGGCATGGTTGGTAATTCATGGGTGTTTCTCTCTGAGTTTGTACACTCAGGAAGGGCAGGCCTGGAACTGTGGTGCCCTAGGAGAGTCTGCCCACCCAGACATAACTCATCCAAATGTGCCATGAGAATAGGAATAGCATTACATATTTATATTGAGGGCTCAATTGATAACAGCCACTGTTCTAAAAGCTTTACATAGATTTTCTCATTTGATTTAACTCTCACAAACTGACAAGATAGAGAGGAAACCGAGGCTTAGAGAGGTTATGTAGCTCATGTGCTGGAGCCAGGATTAGAACCCACCTTCACAACCACTGAGATATCCTGCAACCAATTCTTTGGTTTTTGTTATGGTGTTGTCTTAGTCATTTCAGACTGTATAACAAAAATACTATAGACTGGGTGGCTTATAAACAACAGAAATTTCTTTCTCCCAGTTCTGGAGGCTGGGAAGCCCTAGATAAAGGCACCCACGGATTCAGTGTCTGGTGAGGATTGCGTCCTGGTTCATAGGTGACCCCTTCTGGCTGCGTGCTCACGTGGTGGAAGGGGCAAAGGAGCTCCCTCAGGCCTCTTTTATAAGGGCTCTAATCCCCTCATGACCTAATCACCTCCCAAAGGCCCCACCTCTTAATACCATCACATTGGGGATTAGTTTTCAACATATGAATTTTGGGAGGACACAAACATTCAGACCATAGCAGATGTCTGGTATAAATTACCTGTCGATTTAGTAATAATCAAAATAATCAAAACCTTAACCCGTCTTCCAATTTTGCCCATTTTGAGTGCCCACTCATCTGAATAGTTTTAAACAAATGTTCAAAATGTTTTTAATGTCAATTCACTGAATAAAAATTTAAGGATTTGGCTATATTAGGACATGTGTGTCTTCATTTTTGTGCTCTCAACAAGGTTTGCGCTATAATTATCCTAAGCATATCAAAATTGTATAAATGTCTTTCCTACTCAATGAACTGTAACAGTAGCTGCTCTTTGTAGTTTTTAAAAAAATAAACTTTAGGGCCGACCCCGTGGCACACTCGGGAGAGTACGGCGCTGGGAGTGCAGCAGTGCTCCCGCCGCGGGTTCGGATCCTATATAAGGATGGCCGGTGCGCTCACTGGCTGAGCGCTGTACGGCCGGTCACAAAAAGACAAAAATAAATAAATAAATAAATAAACTTTACTGAGGTATAATTTACATACAGTAAAAAGTGCACACTTAACAGTTTGATGAGAATTGACAATGCATAAATCCATGGAACACCACCCCAGTCAGGGTACGGAACATTTCCATTAATCCAGAAAGTTGCCTTGTGCCCCTTGCAGCTGGTCTCTCCTTCCCCCACCCAAAGGTAACATGTAATCTGATCTTTATCACTAACTCTGAATTCTATCAATACAACTTCACATAAGTAGAATCATACATGTGTAGGTGGAATTGTTACAGGAAAATTCCAGGTCCTGCTGGCTAGATCCGGGTTCTTGGTGTCTCGAACAAAGAATTGGATGAGACACGCCAGAAATGGAAAGTAAAGTCAGGTTTATTTAGCAAAGGAAGAGGGAACAGTACACTCTGGAGAAAATGGAGCAGGATCGAGCAATAGGGGTGTGCCCAAGAGTGCCAACAGTTACACTGCTGGGGTTTTAAGTCCTCTTAGCTGGATTCCTGCCATTTGGTCATTAGTTGAGCCCTGAATGTAATTTCTGTTATATTGGTTAAAGAGATTTGCACCCAGCTGGTGGGGACTCATTGGTCTAACCAAACTGCACCCAAGGTTGGGGGCTCCCTATCTGGAATCGTCTTTGTCTTAGGGAACTGGTTTGTCCCATTTGCAAATAACCAGTTTTTCCTTCTCCTGCTCTTATCTCTATGTAGCTTCCTGCCTCAGAATCTTTTATATCTGGCTTCTTTCACTCAGCGTAATGTTTCTGAGATTCCTTTATATTGTTCTATGTATCAGTAATTTATTCCTTTTTATTGTTGTGTAGCATTTTATTGTATGAAAACACCACAATTATTTGTCCATTCACTCATCAGCAGACATTTGAATTGTTTCCACTTTTTGCCTCTTAGGAATAAAGCTGCTATGAATATTGATGGACAAGTCTTTTGTGGATACGTGTTTTTATTTCTCTTTTGAAAAAACTTAGGAACAAATTGGCTACGTCATACGTTAAGTATGTGCTTAACTTTCTAAGAAACTGTCAAACTATTTTCCAAAGTGGTTGTATCATTTTACACTTCCATAAAATGTATGAGAGTTTCCATTGCTCCAGTCTTTGCCAGTGCATGGTATTGGAGTCATTTTTGTAAGAGTATAAGGTATGCAATGAAAGATACATCAACATCGATACAGAAGAAATGGAATCAAATCACATAATCACAATAATATAATAATATAATTCTACATCATGGGAAATTTGAAGCTGGAAACTTAACAGAGGCTTTTAGATAATGGAACAATTCTATATAGCTGCAGTGGCCTTAAAAAGCGAATTTGGGCATTTGCAAATGTATGCTTTGCCTGGAAGGAGCCTCCATTTCCAACAAGTATGCACAATAGAAGTGTTAATGACTTTTCCCAGCCTGTCCCATTTACCTGCCCACTACAGAGAGTTCTGACTTGACCCATATAATTTCTTCTCCTCAGTCACTCAAAAAGGGGTCTTCCATTTCCTGGTCAGTTATTTGGATTTTTTGTTGTCCAAACAGTAGGAAAAGCAGTTGATTTGAGAGTGAAAGTGGCATTAAGGCTAGAGCTTGGATAGAATTGATTCTGAAAATGTTAGCATGAAAAACGTGAGATGGCAGACACATAATTATGGCAGACTGTGTATATTACCTGCTTATTATCTAAACGGAGTACTCATTTTTTTTTTTTTTCTAAATTGCCTTTTGGTGGTTGATGGGATGTGTTTAATTTTTTTCCAAAAGATTTTAACATTTATTTGTACACATTTGTGGGGTACACTGCGTTGTTCCAATATGTGCATATACTGCAAAATGATTCACTTAGGGTAGACAGCATAGTTTTATATTTGTTAGTCCACCACTTTCCCTCCACCCACCCCCAGCCCTCCCAGCCTCTGGTAACCATTATTCTACTCTCTACTTCTATGAGAACCTCTTTTTTTTTTTTTTTTTAGTTTCCACATATGAGTGATATCATGCAGTATTTGTTTTTGTGATGATTTCCAGTTCCATCCATGTTGCTGCAAATGACAGGATGTCATTTCTTTTTATAGCTGAATAGTATTCCATTGTGTATATATACCACAGGTTTTTTATCCATTCATCTGTTGATGGACATTGAGGTTGATTGCATCTCTTAGCTATTGTGAATAGTACTGTGATGAACATGGGAGTGCAGGTGTCTTTTTGATGTTTTGACATTATTTCTTTTGGGTATAACCCAATAGTGGGATAGCTGGGTCATAAGATGAATCTATTTTTAGTTCTTTGAGGATCCTGCTTTTACTGTTTTCCATAGTGGCTGTACCAGTTTACACTCCCACAAGCAACTAGGTGTTTGTTTTTCTCCACATCTTGGTCAGCATTTGTTATTTTCTTGTCTTGTTGATAACAGCCATTCTAACCAGAGTGAGATGACATTTCATTGTGTTTTGATTTGCATTTCCCTGATGATTAGTGAATTTAAGCATTTTTTCATGTGCTTGTTAGCCATTTATATGTCTTCTTTTGAGAAATGTCTGTTCAGGTATATAAGTAAGTATATAAGTTATGTATTTATCAAAATTCATTCTAGTTTATTAAAAAAAAATAAAGGCCAAATGCATTTGCTTCCTAGGGAGGAAAAAAAAGGAGCAATTCTTAATGTATACAACAATGCTTCAGATATTTTATTTTATAATTCAGAATTAAGTTTATTTATTTGTTTTTTAATTGAAATGTAATTGATTATACATATTTGTGGGGTACAGAGTTGAATATCAATACCTGTGTACAACGTGTGATGATCAGGTCAGGATAATTAGCATATTCATCATTACAAAACGTAACGATTTCTTTGTGTTGAGGGCATTCCATCTCTTCTCTTCTAGTTATTTGATAACATGCAGTAAATTATTGTTAATTATAGGTGGCCAACTTGACTATATACCACTAGAGATTGTTTTTCTTAACTAGCTGTTTTGTGTCCGTTAACCCATTTCTTGGTGTCCCCTCTCCCCCTCCTGCTTTCCCATGTCTAGAAATCAATCTTGTTCTCTCCTGAAAGTTCAGCATATTATGATGATTGTTGCTTCTTCCTTCCTTCCTTCCTTCTTTCCTTCCTTTCTTTATTTCTTTCCTTTTCATTTAGGAGTGAGGACATGTGGTATTTCTTTCTGTGCCTGGCTTATTTCACTTAACACGATTTACTCCAAGCTCATCTGTGCTGCTGCAGATGACAGGATTTCATTCTTTTTTATTACTTTGCCCATTTTTTAATTGGGTTGTTTGGTTTTTTGCTGTTGGGTTAAGTTCCTTATATATTCTGGATACTAGTCCTTTGTCTGATGTGTAGTTCACAAATGCTTTCTCCCATTCTGTAGGCTGTCTGTTCACTTCGTTGACAGTGTCCCTTGCTGTGCAGAAGCTTTTTAGTTTGATGTAGTCCCATTATGTATTTTTGCTTTAGATGCCTGGGCCTTTGCAGTCTTGCTGAAAAAACAGTGCTGCCCACTCCCATTTCATGTAGCATTTTCCCTACGTTTTCTTCTAGTAGTTGCATAGTTTTAGGTCTTAAATTTAGATCTTTGATCCATTTTGAGCTGATTTTTTCTTTCTTTTTTTGCAGTGGGGATGTGTTTTTAACCAAGCCCTGCTTTGACAACACAAGGAATGTGGTGTCCTATTTCACTAGGACAGGTATGTGTGTGTGTATTTGTGTATTCACTAGGACAGGTATGTGTGTGTGTATTTGTGTATAAGTATTTTTCCTACATCAATTGTTTATCTGTATTCATACTGACTTCCTTATACATATCTATATTTTATATGCTAACTTAGTTTTTTAGCTTTATCAAAGTATAATTGGTAAATAAAAATTATATACATTCAAGTTGCACAATATGAGTTTTGATATATACATTTTGAACTGATTATTACAATCAAGCTAGTTAATATAACATCACCTCAGACAGTTACCTTTTGTGTATGTGTGTCTGGGTGTGTGTGGTGACAATCCTTAAGATCTACTTTATTAGTAAATTTCAGGTATTCAATATATCATTATTAATATAATCTACATGCGGTACATTAAGTCTCCAGAACTTATTCATCTGACAACTGTGAGTTTGTACTCTTTGCCCAACATCGTCCCATTTCCCCCCTCCGGGACACTGGTAACCACCTTTCTACTCTCTGTTTCTATGAGTTGACTTTTTTAGATTCCACATATAAGTGAGATTATTAGTAGTCTGTTTATTTTTAGCTTTTCTAGGATGTGGGTAGTGGTATTTCTCTGTAGTTCTAAGTTTCATTTCTCTGATAACTAAAGATATCGAGCATCTTTTCATGTTATTTTTGGTCATTTTTACTTGTTTTGGGGGAAGTATTTGTTCTTTTATTTTTCAGGCCATATTATCACGTGTAGCTTCTCTCATTATTGAGTAGTAAGAGTTCTCTATGTATTCTAAATGTAAAGTCTTTGTCAGATTCATTTATTATAAATATTCTCTCTCCTGGTTTATGCCTCGCTTTTTTATTTTCTTAACAATGCATTTTTAGTTCATGTTTTTAAAAGTTTTATGTAGTTTCCATAGTACCTTTATTTTATTACTACTTTATTGAAGTATAATTGACATAAGGAGTCTTAGTTTGAAGTGTAAAATGTGATGAGTTTTGACATATGTATACCATTGAAACCCTCATTGCAATAAGATAATGAACATTTCCACTAGCTCCCAAAAGAACAATTTCTTTTGACACACCAACGTTTTTAATTTTGATGAAGTTCAATTTATCAAATTTTTCTTTTATGGTTAGTGATTTTTATGTTATTTGGGGGAAATCTGTGAAAATCTTTGCCTAAGAGAGCAAACTTTTTGTCCTATGTTTTCTTCTATAAGTTTTGTATTTTTAGCCTGTACATTTATGTCAAAGAACCATCTTAAATTAATTTTTGTGAATAGAGAAGTAGGATTCCTGGTTTATTTATGGATATCCAGTTGTTCAAACAGCATTTGTTGAAAATGCTATCTTTTCTTCCATTGAACTACTTTTATGACTTTGTCAAAAATTGTCCATAAATGTGTGGATCTATTTCTGGTCTCTCTATTCTACACCATTTGTCTACCTGTTTATCTTTACAGTATTACCACACTGCGTTAATTACTGTAGCTTTATAGTAAGTCTTAAAATCAGGTAATGTAAAGCCTCCAACTTTTTCTTGTTCAAAATTATTTTAGTTCTTCTAGGTTCTTTCGTTTCCATATAAATTTCAGAATTAGTTCATCGGTTTCTGAAAAAAAGTCTGCTGGGATTTTGCTTGAGCTTGTATTGACTCTACAGATCAATTTGGGGGGAATTAAACCTTCTTATTTATTTATTTTAATCTTTTATTTCTCTTATTAGTGTTTTATGGATTTCAGTGCAGATGTCCTACATATCTCTCATTAAATATACTTCTGTTCTATGGATTTAATGCTATTTTAAATGGTATTGTTTAAAAATTCACAAATTATTTGTTGCTAATGCATAGAACTATAATTCATTTTTGTATGTTGACCTTGTATCCTGTGACCTTGCTAAATTCACTTATTAAATACAGTAAATTTTTTTCAGATTTGTTAGGAATTTTTCAATGAGGATGATCACATCATCTGCAAATACAGTTAATTTTACTTCTCTCTTTCCAATCTGTATGTTCTTTAATTTCTGGTTTTTTGCCTTATTCCACTGACTAGGACCTTCTATACAATACTGGAAAGGAGTGGTGAAGGTGGATATTCTTGCTTACTCTTCTATCAGAGAAATTACTCAATATTTCATCAAGTGTGATGCTTGCTACAGGTTTTTCATTGATGCCCTTTATAAAAATAAGAAAGTTCCTTCAACTTCAAGTTTGTTTAGAGTTTTATTTTTTCCAAACATTAATGGATGCTGATTTTCGTAAGTGCCATTTCTGCATGCCTTGAGAGCATATGGTTTTTCTCCTTTGTTTCCAGTGCGTTGGGCTGATTGATAGATTTTTGAAGGTAAAATGAATCCTGCATCCTTGAGAAAATCTCCACTTAGTCCTGGTGCATTACCCTTTTATATATTGCTGGCTTTGATTTGTTAAAGTTTTGTTAAGGATTGCACCTATGTTTATGAGAGATACTGTGTTTTATAATCCTTTTGTTTTGTAATCTCTTTGTCAGATCTTGGTGTCAGGGTTATGCTGGCCTCATTAAACGAGATAGGAAATTTTCCTCTGCTTATATTTTCTGAAAGAGTTTAAGGTTATTATTATTTCTCCTCTAAATGTTTGATAAATCCACCAGTGAAACATCTAGGCCTTGACATCGTCTTTATAGGAAGACTACTATTATTATTTAATTTCTTTAACAAATATACGTCTACTTAAATTTTCTATTTCTTCTTGAGTCAGTTTTGGAAACTTGTGTTTTTCAACTTTGTAATAGCTACTCTCTGTTAAATTTTGTGTAATCTGATCCTGTGCATTTGCAGCCCAACCCTTGGCAAAGGACCTGCAGAGAACTCTCATGCAGATTTTTGCCCACATACCTTCCCCACTACCAGCCCCAGCAGCTCCCTCTTTTCTTGTGCCCTGCCCCCACAGGTTCCAGCAACTTTAACAGCCCTAACCTCTGATCTCCTCCTCATCATCTCATGGGGACTGCCATGCTCCAGGCTCCAGCTCCCTGCACCACAATCAGGAAATTGTCCCTCAGAAACAGCCAGAACAATCAAGGGACATGCCCCATGAGTTTCCCTTCATTCGGGGTTCACAAGATTATGACTACCTTGTGTTCAATGCTGGAAAACATTTGCTTCATATATTTTGTCCAGTTTTATGATTGTTTACAGCGGGAGGTCTACTCTGATACTAAGTACTCTATTATGGCCATAAGTAGAGGTCACGTTTTGTGTTTTGAAAGCAACAAATCATTAGTGAGGATAGCTAAACTCCTATCGTAGCATACGTGGCCTCTCATGACCTGGCTCATCTACCCTGTCTATCCCTCCAGTCTTACTATAGCCATGCCACCAAGCACTTTATGCTTGGACAGACTCTCCTACTTAGTTTTACTCTCTTTGCTACACAGACCAAGAAATAAGGCTGGTATGATTACTTCTCTGGGTTCTTGGGTCTTTGGCATGTTCTGTCTCTTTTTTTGCCTCAAACGTCCCCTTCCTCTTCTCCTAGCTACCTCATGGTCTTCCTCCAGAACTTAAAGAACCTTCTCTAGGCAGCCTATCCCGATCCCAGTGGCCAGACCATGTGGCCCTCTTTCATTACTGTCTAGGCTATTCCTATCACAGCACACAGCATAGCCATTAGAATTATCTGTTCATTCTTTTTCTGCCTTCTCCACCGTGGGCAGCCACTATTTCTTATTTGTCTCTAAATGAATAAACACCTAGATGGTACATGCCACTTGGAAGGTTCTTAGTAAGTATTTGCAGGACAACTAACACAATAGCATTAAGGGGTGCTTTAACTTGAGGCATATTTTGAAATGTTTCAGTCTTTAAAATAATTAACTTTATTAATCTATCTTAGTGTGCCAGACTATAGAAATAGAACTACAGTTCTTCAAGCCCAGCTCCTGCCCTTCCACCTCAGTGAGGCAGTGTCTTGAAGGAGTGGGGGTGTACAGGTACGCTGCTATCCCATGGGTCATCCCCTGTAGCAGGTTTGAGTGAGACATTTTATGACTTTACACATTTATATTCTTGATGCATTAGATATTTTGACTCATGAACTCTGGGCTAGTTTTCATTTGCTCTGACAGGTCACCTGAGACTCTCACCACAGTGACACTTCTGCAGGGCTCCTGGTGCCCCAGATTCCAAGGCAGTCCCACACTCCATCCTCCACTGCTTTAAGCTTTCCAAATGGCTGGTTTCCCTTGCTAGAGAGTAGACATCAGACCTCTGAACATTCGGTTCTTGTTTTCTGAGGACTTCATCTGTTTGCATTCTATTTTAGTGTGCCTGCTATGGATTGAATTGTGTCCCCCAAAGTTCCTTAACCTCCAGTGTGACAGTGTTAAGAAGGTAGGAAATCCTATTATGGTAATTGAAAGGTGGGGATTTGAAGAGGTGATTGGATTGTGAGGACTGTTCCCTAGTGAATGGATTAATCCATTGGTGGTTTAATGGTGGTCATGGGCATGGTTCTGACAGCTTTAAAAGGAGAGTGAGTGAAGAGGTTATTATTTCTCTCTTGCTCCTGCTATATTTGCCATGTGACACCTACACTGCTGTGAAGAATCACCACCCATCAACACGGCCCTTACCAGATGTGTTCCCTGGATCTTGTACTTCCCAGCTTCTGGAACTGTAAGCAATATATTTTCTATCTTTATAAATTACCCAGCTTTAGGTATTTCTGTTTTAAGCAACAGAAATGGACTAATAGTGCCTTATTGTTTCCCTGTTCTTCCATCTGAGAGGATATGATTTCTTTCTCAGGTGAACTACTTTCTCAATTATATGACATTCTACAAAGTATTGGAGTATCTTATATCTTAGAACTGCACTAAATATGACATTTTGAGATATGTAATCTGATACTAAGACTAAAACTTTGTTAGCACTGCAACTTCACTATGGAAAGAACGATTTATTGGTCAAAGTCTCTGCTTGCTGAGAGACCTTGACTCTCTAGGGCCCCAAAGTTGGATCCTTACCCCTTATAAGTAACTTTTCAAAAATTGTGGTAAGGAACATGTAACATAAAATTTACCATTTTAACCATTTTTAAGTGTACAGTTCAGTGGCATTAAGTACATTCACATTGTTATGAAACCACCACCATCATCCATCTCCAGAACCCTTTAGTCTTGGAAAACTGGAACTCTATACCCATTAAATACCTCCGCATTCTCCCCTGCCCCAACCCCTGGCAACCACCATGCTACTTTGTCTCCACGAATTTGCCTATTCCAGGTACCTCATATAAGAAGAATCATACAATATTTGTCCTTTTCTGTCAGGCTTATTTCACTTAGCGCAATATCCTCAAGGTTCCTCCACACTGTAGCATGTGTCAGAATTTCCTTCCTTTTTTTTTTTTTTTTTTAAATTTTTTAGACATTATTCACCTGTTTTGGCAGCTGGCTGGTGCAGGGATTAAACCCTGGATCTTCATGTTATCAGCACCACGCTCTAACCAACTGAGCTAACCAGCCAGCCCCCAGAATTTCCTTCCTTTTTAAGTCGGAATAATACTCCATTGTATGACTGTGCCACATTTTGTTTATTCATTTGTCTGTTGATGAATATGTGGGTTGCTTCCCCTTTTTGGCTATTGTTAATAATACCGTTCTGAACGTGGCTATAAAAATATTTGTTCAACTCCCTGCTTTCAGTTCTTCATATACCCACAAGTGGAATTGCTAGATCATATGGTAATTCTATTTTTCATTTTTTAAGGAATTGCCATACTGTTTTCCACCATGGCTGCAAAATTTGACATTCCCACCAACACTGTACAAGTGTTCCAATTTCTCCACGTCCTTGCTCACACTTGTAATTTTCTGGTTTTTCATAGTAGTCATATCAATGGATGTAAGCCTTAGAAACTTTAATCCACAGTTCCCTTTCCTCTAAGGACCATGATGCCTTCTTTTGTATCTTAAAACCACAACATTTACACTAGTGAACACACCCTGGGAAAGAAACCGTGACTTACCTAATATTTGGAAATAAACTTCGTTGAACTTGAAGATGAATCCATTAACAAGAAACAGATCAGTCTGTTTTTTGCTGTTTTTCATAAATAACAGAAATGTTGGTATTAGGGTTATGCTTGATTTATAGCCATGAATAAATGCTTTCTACCTTTTTTTATATTCTGGAAGAGTTGATATATATAGAATATTTTTTCTATAAATTAGATAAAATTCACCTGTAGAAATAGCAGAACCTGTTGGGAGGATTCTTTGATAACTATCTAAATTTCTTTCTTGATATTTAGTGTATTTATAGTTTTATTAAATTTGATCACCTCTATTTCCAGAAGTGTTTTCTATTTCAGTGAGTCTGAGGAATGTAAGTAAGCATTTAGTTACATAGAGACCCCACTTATAATTTTCGTGAAATTTCTGATTGTTTTCAAAAATTGAGAAAGTATTAGGGAGGTGGTTTTTAAGATTGCTTTATTATATTATTTGGCCAGGAAACCCAGAAATCTCCAAATCTGATCTTGGCCCAGCCAGCCCTGTTTTTTAAAGGGACTTCAAGGGACACACAAGAGCAGAGAAGAATAGCAAAGTGGAACAACAGAAAGCAAAGAATAGTCTCAGCCGTGACTTTCACTGGCACGGCAGCGCGGAATTGGGGGAGAGTGAGCTGGATCTGGATTGCAGGGCTGTCTGCTGGGTAACTGCAAAAAGGTACAACCAAAGCAAGTGAGTGTCTCATGCTGGCACTCTAATGACCCAGATATCCACTGCTACCAGAAGAAAAGGAGACAGAAGCCAGAGAGCATTCGCCCCAGTGACTAGCACTGAGCTAGCCTATGCTGTCTGCCCCCGGGCATTCCTAACATGCTGGTTGTTTTCTGCCCGGCTGCTGCACTGGAGAAAGACAGAGAGGACAGCAAAAGGGACTACCTGACACAGCCACAGAAAGCAGGGACATATGTATTGGGGAGGGGCGGGGGCATTGAAGGGGTGTGCAAGTGATAAAAAAGGGGGTGTAGAGCTCTTTTACCTGTCCGTAATCCTGCCGGCCAGTTGTCGAGCTAGGGCTGGGTCTGGAGCTCACAGCCCCCTCAAGCCCATTCACAGACTGGGTCACATACCCTTCACACGCCAGGCTGGGTCCCCAGACCCCTCATGCACCAGGCTGGGTCTCCAGACCTCTCACACGCAGGTCTATGAGCTAGGTAAGCAGCAAACAGGTCCTTGGAAGACACAGGTTGGAGAGCATGGCCGCGCAGAGAAAGGCTACACCAAGGCGGAGGCCAGCCAGGGTCCCTTGGCCACGCATGCGCACTAACTCCACCCACACACACAATTTGTTTACTGAACCGCCCCCAACCAGCCCTGAGGGAGAGGAGCCTGATTAAATTACTCTATTTTCCCAACAGGGGGAAATAAGAATGCTCTATAAGCTAAACTGTACACTTAATTTTAATATTTCCACTTAGTGTAACTGTATTATTACACATTTTGGCACTGGCAAATTTTAATGTTGACATGGTAGTGGAAGCACGATCACTTCTCAGCCCCATCAGCTGTGGGTTTGCTCCTGAGTCGCTGTGACACACGTATGCCATATGGAGTGGAAACTCACTTTCAAGTAGGCCAGCAAAACCGCAGAGACTGGGGACAGGGGACGTCATTTTACTCTAACGCTTTCTTCTTTTCTTCGTTTCCTGTATTCTCTATTATGTCCGGTTCATATTTGACAATTTATGGGTTATATTATACATGATTTAGGTGTCTTTCCTTGTGAAATTCCAAAGGGTCAAAATAGACAATTCTGCTTTTCTTTCATCTTCACAAGATGTGCAGAATTGCTAAATAAGATTTTCTCTTGGTTAATAGCCTAAATGGAATAATATATATATATATATATATATATATATATATAGTTTAATATTATAAATATGAGTACAACAAACACTTCTATAAAGAATGGGATTATAATCTAGTCTTCATTATTCTGCTTTGTATTATTATTGAAAATTTTATAATATGGGTTGGCTAAAATAGAATTGATGTTTCTCCTATAGCTACCTACCTAATGTATTCTTTTATACAATTTTATCAATTGTCAGTCTTGTTCTCTACTTAACTATTTGAAATTTCTGTTGACCTTGTACACAAATTAATAGTTTTCACAAACAGCATTAATTACAGCATTTTACTCTTGCGTAGCAAATACACATTTGTATTTTATCTGACTGATAGAATTTCAACCTACAAAACGTATAAAAATTTTATCTAAGTTTCATTAAGTGAGCATTCAGACTGGCATGCCTTATTGTAAACTGTTATGCTAATCAGAAACTTTGATCACATGACCACTGGTCACACACACTAAGAGATCAGCTATTTGCACTTCCAAATGCTCAAGGGGCAAACCTAAAGCAAAACTGCAGCTTTTGGCCAAGTTGAAAGATGATGCTGAACTTTGGTGAATCTTAATATGTACTTACATTTTCTCTTATTGTTTTTCTAAATAACTGTAATTATGGTGTATATTTTCTCTTTTAATCATTTACTATTTAGGAGAACATTTTAGGGAATTTTTAAACAGTTTTTTTTAACCAAAATGTTCTTATTTGTTTTTAAATTTTTTGTTATGGTCAAATAATGTGTAATTTACTTGCTCTGAGTTTAGTTTGCTTTTATTTTTTCAGTGGCTTAAGGTTATTGATTTGAGATTTCTCTTTTTTTGTTGTTTTTAATGCAGGCATGGACAACTATAAATTTCCCTCTAAGCATAGACTTCCCTCTAAGATTTCCCTCTTAGCTGCATCCCATAAATTTTGATATGTTTTTATTTTAATTTTTCTCAAATAATTTTATAATTTCCTTTATAATTTTGTAGTGGATTGAATTGTCCCCCCAAAACTCATTGAAGCTTGAATTGTGTTCCCCAAGTTTTATGTATTAGAAACTTAGCCCCCTTTATGACTGTTAAGAGGGTGGGAAATTCTATTATGATAATTGAAAGGTGGAGCCTTGAAGCAGTGATTGGATTATAGGACAGTGCAGTAGTGAATGGATTAAAAATGATAGTCAGGGATGTGGTTCTGAGGCCTTTAAAAGATGTGAAGAGTCTGTGTTTCTCTCTCTGTTGCTCTCTGCTCACTCTGCTTCCATCATCTTGCAATGTGAGACGTCTGGGGTCACTGTCGCCATCACCAGATGGACTTGGGACTTCCCGTCCTCAGAAACTGTAAGCAATAAACTTTGTTTTTCTTTATAAATCACCCAGTTTCAAGTATTTTATTATGAGCAACAGACACAGACTAATACAAATTTCTTCTTTGACTCATGGGTTATTTAGGAATATGTTGTTTAATTTTTATGTATTTGTGAGTTTCCCAAATTTCCTTCTGTTATTGATTTCTAAGTTCATTTCGTTGTGGTCAGAGAACATATTTAGTGGAAGTCAGTATTTTTAAATTTATTGAGACTTTTTTATGACATAGTGTTATTTATCCTGAATACATTTATGTGTACTTGAAAAGAATGTATATTCTGTTGTTATTGGGTGGAATGTTCTATAGATATGTTAGGTCTAGTTGGTTTATAGGGCTGTTCAAGTATTCTATTTCCTCACTGATCTTCTGTCTAGCTGTTTTGTTCATTATTTAATGTGAGCTACTGAAGTGTTTAACTATTACTGTTGAAAAGTCTGTTTCTTCTTTCAGTTCTGTCTGTTTTTGCTTCATGTATTTTGGGTCTCTATTGTTAGGTGCATACATGTTTATAATTGTTGTATCTTTTTGATACCTTGATCCTTTTATCTTTACTTAATATCTTTCTTTGTTTCCAGTAACAATTTTTGTCTTCATGTCCATTTTTTCTGAAAGTAGTATAGCCACTCCAGTTCTCTTTCATTTACCATTTACATGGTGTATCTTTTTTCTTACTTTTACTTTCAACCTATTTGGGTCTTTAACTCTAAAAGTTGTCTCTTACAGACAGCATATAATTGAGTCATGTTTTTTGTTTTTATTTTTATCCATTCTGCCAATTTCTACATTTTGATTGAAGTATTTTATCCATTTATATTTTATGTAATTTATAGTAAGGTAAGATTTAGGTATGCCATTTTCTATATGTATTATGTATATGCATAATGTCTTTTTTATTCATCTATTCCTCCATTGCTGCCTTCTTTTGTGTTAAATAGATACGCTTTAGTGTACCATTTTCAATCTATTTTAGTGTCTGTATATATTTTGGTTATTCCCTTAGTAGTTTCCCTGGGGATTACAATTAACTTCTTAGTTTATAACAATCTTGTTCAAATTAATTACAATTGAATTTCAGAAGTGTACAAAAACTTTGCTCCTACATAACTTTATTCCCTCCCTCATCCTTTGTGCTATTATTTTTACATAAACTGAATCTTTATACATCAGTTAAACCTTAACAAAGATATACTCATATAATTATTGCTTTATGTAGTCTTTTAAATCAGATAGAAAAAAAGGGCTATAGAAATATATTTATACTGTTTCTTATATGTACCTCTGTAGTTGACTTTACCAGTACTCTTTATTTCATTCTTTTATTGGATTTGAGTTACTGTCTACTATACTTTCATTTCAGCCTTGCAGGACTCTCAGTTTCTAAAGTATTTTTTGTAGAGTGGGTCTGATAGTAACTATTCTCTCATTTTCTGTTTAACTCGTAGTATCTTAATTTCTCCCTCATTTTTTAAATGGTAGTTTTGCTGGATATAGAATTCTTGTTCTGAGAGTCCTTTTCTTTCAGCACTTTAAATATGGCATCCCACTGCCTTCTGACCTCCATGGTTTCAAATGAGAAATTAGCACTTAATGTTATTGAAGATCACTTTACAGGATGAGTCACTTCCTTCCTGGTGCTTTCAGGCATTCTCTCTTTGGCACTGGCTTTCAACAATTTATTTATTATATGTCTAGTATATATAGATCTCTTTGAATTTATCCTTTACAGTATTTCTAATGCTTCTTGGATGTGTATTTTAATGTTTTTCATCAGATTTGGAAAGTTTACAGCCATTATTTTGTCACTTATTTTTCTGTCCCTTTCTCTTTTTTCCTTCTGGGACTACCATTATGCATATGTAGATATAGTAGACTCCCCCGTATCCATGATTTTGCTTCTTTGTAGTTTCAGTTACCCATGGTCAACTGCAGTCTGAAAATATTAAATGGAAAATTCCATAAATAAACAATTTATGAATTTTAAATTGTATCCCATTCTGGGTAGCATGGTGAAATCTCATGCCATCCTACTCTGTTCTTACTGGGATGTGAATCATCCCTTTGTCCAGGATATCCATGCTATAAATACTATCTGTTAGTAACTTGGTAGTCATCTTGGTTATCACATCACCTGTCCTGGTATAGCATGCATTTGTTCAAGTAACCCTTATTTTACTTAATAATGGCTCCAAAACACAAGAGTAGTGATGCTGGCAATTCAGATATGCCAAAGAAAAGCTGTAATGTGCTTCCTTTAAGTGAAAAGGTAAAAGTCCTTGATTTAAGGAAAGAAAAAAAATCATATGCTGAGATTGCTAAGATCTATGGTAAGAACAAATATTCTATTCTATTCATTCTATTCAAGAAGAAAAAAAATTGTGTATAGTATACATAGGGTTTGGTAGGATCTGTGGTTTTAGGCATCTACTGGGGGTCTTGGAACATATCACCTGTGGATAAGGAGAGACTACTGTACACTTGTTGGTATCCCAACAGTCTTTGAGGCTTTGTCACTTTTCCTTCATTATTTTTTCTTCTTTTCCTCAGACTAGATAATCTCAATTGACCTATCTTCAAGTTCACTATTTTTTTTCTACCTGCTCAAATCTGCTGTTGAACTCCTTTAAAGTGTTTTTTTTAAAAAATTATTTATTTCAGTTAATGTACTTTTTAACTTTAGAATTTCTATTTGGTTCTTTTTTTATAACTTCTCTCTTTATTGATATTCTCTATTTGGTGACACATCATTCTCGTACCTTTGTTCTTTGTCATGGTTTGATTCTTTAAACATATTTTTTAAAGCTGGTTTAAAGTCTTTGTCTACTAATGTAAGATATTTGTAATAGGAGAAACTGTGGGAGGGGGAGGTATGTGAACTGTCCGTATTTTCTGCTCAATTTTTCTGTTAACCTAAAACTTCTATAAAGTCTATTATTTAAAAAAAAATTAATTCTTTGTCTATTATGTCCAAAATCTGCATTTTCTCAGAAACAGTTTCTATTTATTGCTTTTTTCCTCTTTATACACCACACTTTCTGGTTTCTCTGCATGTTTCATAGTATTTTGTTGAGATTGGGACATTTTAAATGATATAATGTGGTAACTCTGGAAATCATGTTCTCCCTGCTTTCCAGAGGTTTTTGTTTTTGGTGTTTGTTGTTTTTGTTAAATGTTTAGTGACTTTTCTGTACTTATTTGGTAGTCTGCATTCTTTGTTGTATATAACCACTGACATCCCTGCTCAGTTATAGTGGTCAGCTAAGGATTGGGCCAAGATTTTTGTGAACACTTGGGACCAATAAGTCTCTCAATCTTTGCCAAGGTGTCTATGTACAGGTTGTGGCATGCCTTCGGCACTCAGCCAGGCAGTTGATAACTCTACCTTAGCCTTTACTTCCTGCTTATGCAGGGCTTCAAGGTCAGTCAGAGGTGAGAGCTTAGGGCCTTCTCAGGTCTTTCCTGAGCATATGCACAGCTTTCTAGAGCCCTAGCATTTAGTTAAAGATTTTCAAACGCCCTCTGGATATCTTATTTCCTAGCTTTTCCTTTTTAAGTTCTTTTGGTCAACCCATTGTTTGCCCCAGCTGTTATCACCACCTCAGGCAGCTGTGATATTAAACAATAGCCACTGATTTTTTTTGAGAAATGCCCTTGGGGAAACGGCTCTTCACAAGCCCTGAGTCAAATCAACTAAAGACAAGTTCTCTGAGTGAGTTTTCCAGGGAACTGTTAGACAATTCAAATATTTTCTAGGAATGGGGCTTTGGAGAAGCCCCTATCCTGTCTTTCCCCTCCAGCGGCTGCCCGACTGCTGGTGTTCACTGGATTGTGGGACCGCTTGTTTTCAAGGTGACCACAGAGGAGCTAGAGGAGGATAAGTACAGAGCAAGTTAAAACACCTCAACGTTTGCTGTTTTAACGGAAATTTCTGTGGAACAAATGCTGCCCAGATTGTTGCAAGCCTTTGGTTAATTTCTAGAGTTCTGAAAATGTTGATTTGGACTAATTTTGCCAGTATTCTCATTGCTTTTATGGAAGAGAGGATTTTCAGAGGGTCTTACTCAACCATTCCTGTCCACGTCACTCCTTGTAAAATCTCTGGTCAGATTATACCAAAACTTCCTGAAAATCCTCAGAGGCTTCTCTTTACAGTTAAAATCCCCATCCCTCATCAGTGCCTCTTAGGTCCTGTGTGATTTGCCCCTGCTGCCCCGTCATCTCATCACCTATGGCTCCTGCTCCACCCACTGTCCAGCCACTCTGCCTTCTTTCCATCCTTTGTGTACACCAGGGCTGGTTCCTTCTGTCATTCCTGTCTCAGTTCATGTCACCTCCTCAGAGAGGTTATGCCTTCGCTACTTCTCTCTCCCTCTTTTTATCACACACTACTTTGTGTTGTGATTTCTACTGTGTGGTTCTTTCTAATTTGGTATTGAGGTCTCTCCTTTGGGAGGGGCCATAAACTAAGAGGGCCACTCTCTAGGAAAACCCTGACCAGGGTGCGATGGGAGGGGGAGTTAGGTTTGGGTGCATCACTCAGGTGCAATGCAATGACGAGCTGAGCTAAAATGCATGAAACAGAAGAAATGTATCCCTTACAGATCCCAGAGAGGTTAGGAGTACCGACAGGAGGCCAACAGAAAGCCTGGAGCCATAGAGCTCAAGCAGGAGGTGCGGAGCAAGCCAGAGAGAGAGGACCTGTGGGACTGTGCCTTTATTAAGGCACATGGGTGTTACTGTCTAGTTGAAGTAAGTGTGTGTGAAGGGGAACTTATTTACATGACTCTGGTGTTAACCATTAGGTTCGGCTGTGGTCAGCAGCTATGGCATGTGTTGCAGTCCGGGTCTGTGGGATGAGGATCAGGCCTTATCACAAATAACTACTCAGGGAAGCAAAGTTTTAACTAGGCCAAAGGTGACACAGTACAACTGGATTTCAAATAATTTATGTCAGGCCCAGCAATGGATGTCAAGGCAGCAACTATACTAAGCAAACATATGACACCCCGGTTTATTTTATCTATAACATTTAGCAATGTCTAATCTTGTACTTGTAATCTCACACACAGATCTTGTACTTATTTCTTTATTGTATATTAACTGTCTCCCTCCCTCTCATGTAAACCCCATGAGAGCAAGGGCCTTGTCTGTCTTCTCTGCACATGCCCACTACTTAGAACATTTTTTGGTATACAGTAGGTACTCATTGTTGAATGAATTGAAAGCAAAGTCCCCAGCCTAGAAACAACTGAGAGACCCATTCCAGTTTCAAAGAGTATCAGAACTTTGTGGTTTTTCTTTCCTAAAATTTCTCAAATCTGTATTCTGACTTTCAAAATGAAGTTAATAAACTTTCTCAATCGTTTATTAAAGACAATTTTTACAATCGTTTTATGAATTTATTGTCTACATTAATTATGCCCAATGTATGTTCTTAATCCCTTTTGTTCCTGGCCTCATAGCTTAAGACCTCTGTTGATTTCAGAATTCAACTTTATATGTTATCAAACCCCAAAGACCATTTTCCTTCCCTTAACATTAGAAAAAATAATCACAGGAAATTCTGAAGAATTTCAGTCCCTAAAGTGGGAGACTATAAGATCTGAAAGGAAAATGAACTATAATAAGCCATGGGAGGTAAGAACCTGTGGAAGTTTTGGTTGTAAATTAGGCTCTTCCACATACGAATCTATTCTTCATTTATCATTGAATATACTTAGTGCTGAGTTACTCTCATGGAGTAACCAAACCAAATCTGTATTTAATATAAGAAAACTTTTAACTTTCCCCTGCCCTTCTCATGTTTAAGAACCATTTTTCCTCTTATGGCACTACTTGCAGAGTTGAAATCTGTGAAATTATTGTGTGTCCTTTATTAGTGTCCTAGTGCTGAATACACTGAGGTGTGGCCTGATGACTCAATTTGTGTAACTAACTCCACTCTCTCCAGGAACTGAGCTGTGCCCATATATGTAAGAGATCCAACACCAGATGTCAAAAAGTCAATGTTTATTTAGGAAAGGAAATATGTCATTGAGTGATTAACTCCTAGAAGCAATAGTTAAACTTTTGAATCATTTGAATTTATTTCCAAGTGCCACTTTTCTTCTTTACTTTGTAGCTGGAATTATTTATTAGACACTTGGGTTTTCAACAAGAAAACAACATGGCACTGGTAGCATCAAGAGTTTTTCTTTCATGGTTAGTCTGTAATATTAGCCTGGGAAATTCTGCAGTTAATAATTTCCTTCTCTGGGAGGGCTTTTGAACCTTACCAGGATTGTACCTGGGTGGGTTCCACTCAGAGGTGTACTTCTGAAGGCAGGGAGTGGCTGGTACATGTGGAAGATGCTGAAAACCAGAACCACGTGGCAGTGAAAGGTATAGACTGGTTATAAAAAAAGTTTCATTCAAGGAAGATATGGCTCCCAAAACCTTTATCATTTTAAGAAGGAGAGCACAAAATGGCCCTGTCCTTTCATTGGGAACAAGCCACAGGATGTTTCATTGAGTTGGCACACACAAGTCATAAGCCACACCAGGCTGAGAGGCACTGGCAAGCTTGCTCAGTTGGTTCGGTTAGTAACAGCATGATGCTAATGGAACCCGAGGATACCCTGTCTGATTCCTCTCAGCTCAGCCTGCTTGGATCAGAGGAAAACAGTCTACTCCACGGCAACAAGCATTATTACCCTTGCCCAATTCACCTAAACCCAAACCATTTAAAATTCTGTTACACAGTAATATTTGCTTCCATGGAAGAACATAATGGTAAATATCCTGTAGAAGCCACTTTCTATGTACTCACATCTTTTTTGCCCAGCTTTATTGAGATATTATTGACAAATAAAAAATTGTATGTATTTAAGGACTACAAGGTGGCTTTCAATATAACTATATGTTGCTTTGTGTTGCTTTGCCCCCCCCCATGGATTTGTCACCCCACTTCCCCTGGGTGACGGAGACACAAAGGATTACTCAAAGCCCATCTCTTCTGAGCAGTGAGAGGCCCTGAAGTGGTTAATCTCCCACTGGAACCCTCAAGCAAGAGCCATCCCTTCCTTGGGAAATTAACACTGAATTGGGGTTGTCTTCCTGCATTTATTTTCCAGACCAGGAAGTTACAGGAAGAGAACATAGATGGGGTTATAGTTTATCAATATAGGCTGGTAACTTTCAGTGAAACAAATCAGATGACATTCCAGTAGACAATTAAGTGGTCTTATCAACACAAGCTTGGTCTTAGCAAACATTCCTTCTTATAGCAATTTCTCAGTATCTTTACATAACAATCAGTAACTAGTCTGTCTTTGAGCCAGCAACCTGCTGTGCCACAAATCTTTAGCTTACAACAGAGACTTATAGCCTGAGGAAAATTTCCTGTCCTTGCAAGGTCAATATTTAAAACTGCAAGGCTTTTGAAAACCAGGCCCTGTGAAGTACATATGCTTTTTAGTATATTCCACAACTATACCTTGTCTAATTATTCCCACAAATAAGCTAATTAACATGTCTATCTGTTATCTCACATAGTTATTCTTTTGGGTGTGTGTGCGGTAAGAGCATTTAAGATCTTAGCAAATTTCAAGTATACAATGTATTAATATTAACTATAGTCACCATGCTGTCCATTAGATCTCTAGAACTTATTCATCTTAAAGCTGAAAGTTTGTACCCTTTGACCAACATCTCCCTATGTCCCCACCCCTGAGCCCCTGGCAGCCACCTTACTCTGTGCTTTTCTAAGTTTGACCTTTTTAAGATTACACATACAAGTGATATCATACAATATTTGTCTTCCTATGTCTGTCTTATTTCACTTAGCATAAAGTCCTCCATGTTTATCCATGTTGTCATAAATGGCAGGATTTCCTCCTTTTTTAAGGCTGAAAAATATTCTATTGCAAATACCATGCTCTTGGTTTGTCCAAGTTCCAAGTTTATTTCTAGAGAGAAATATTTCTTAATATTGAAGGTATTTTAATAACTATATAGTGAGAGAATTATGCAAATTGTATAAAAAGTATTTAAGCATTTGTTAGCTTATTCATTTAACCAATATAGAGTATTTGTTTGGGACCAGTTTCTAAGAGTACAAAAGCCAATAAGAAATAATTCCTGTCCTCACAAAATTTACAGTGTACTTAATATGCAGTTTGGGTTGTTTGGAAGTACAGACTTTTTAGGGAGAAAAACAGTAGTCTGAGGTCACACAAAATTCAAATATTCTCACACAGTTCTACAAGTAAGCCTTTTATTTTTTTCTTTTTATTAAAAATATCAAACTTATTTCTCTTGCTGTTGCAAAATAAACAGTAAATATCTATTCTGAAACTTTAATTCTGATAAACATTATATATATATACACACACATATAAAAATTATATATACACACACATATTTATACTAGTTTATATATATATAAATATATATAAAAAATATATGTGTGTGAGTACTATATAGATAAAAATTAGTTCCAGGTACTTTTAAAAAGGAATCTAAATTGGGTATCCTGTGTAAGAATACAGTTCTAAAGAGTGGTAATTTTTATTAGTGTTTCATTCTTATATATTCATTGTAGAAAATTTAGAATACACAAACCAAAAAGAAGAAAATAAAATTATCCATAATTCTATCACTCATCTATAACCACTGTTATGTTTCGATATATGCCTTCCCACCCTTTATTATATACATAATAATAAATATTTATTGAGTATGTAATGCACAATAACATTGCAGCATGCTGATAAGCTTATCACATGCAGAATCTCATTTAATAAATGTGCTAAGGCTCTGCATGTGTTTCCTGGCAGTTTTTAAATTAATATAGTGTGTGACACCTTTCTTTTCACTAAATTTCTACTAAGATGCCATTTTAAGTGGTTGCATAGTATTTTAATCAATTTGATTAAATAGATGTATGTAATCAAATTATTTATTTTTTGAACTTTTTTTGCTATTGTGATAAATGCTAGAGAGGAGCATGTATTGTTTGTAATAGCAAACAAAACAAAACTAAACCCAACAAGTAAGAAAACATATTGTTACCTTGAAGATTATTTCCTTAGGATAAATTCTTAGAAATCGTTCTGAATACCAGGGCTTGGACAGTATTAAGCTTTTTAGTAGATATTGGCAAGAGAATGTTCTTTTTGCAATGTTTATATTTGCAGAATGAAATAGACTTAATGATTATCTAATATTTTTGCATAATGTAAGCAATCAGTTAATTTAAGACACATGGTAAACTGTGTTACTCCTCTTGGACTGTTCTTAGCAGCTGCACATTTTGAGTTGCCAGGAACTTGTCTGGCAAAATCATGGGACACTTTGTTGGGCTCTTGGTACCTACTTACAACACTGCAGGGAGGCAGGGCAGTTGCCTTTCTTTCAGCTCAGAGAAATGAATTCTAATAAGTTTTTATAAGTTTAAATGTCTAATGAAGGTTTTTATAGGTTAAAACCCAAACTGCAACATTTTTGTTCCATAGCCCTCTCCTATCACCATAACATCCAAGTTATGAGATATGTGGCTGTGGAAAGAAAGATTGGGAGAGGTAAGTGTAGCCTGGTAGTGTGGGGATATTTGAACATGGAGGTCACACCCTGGGATCTTATGCCCTTGTGGGCTGTGGGCATCTTGAGATGCACAATATCCACCATCCCACCCTGGGAAAGTCTCCAGAAGGTTCTGATGCTCTCAACATTGGCACCAAAGAGCTCGCTTAGCTTCTCTGTGTCCTGGTTGCCAGTGTCCTGCAAAATTGATCAACTAAGTACCAAGATCATATGGAGTGATCACATCAAATAGTGGGAACATGAAAGATGTCAGCTCTAACATGCCCTTAACACAAAAGGAAATTCCGTTCATCTCTTAAGACCAGAGCAAATGCCAGTCTTGGGTAAATATTGGAGAACTGTAAGAATTCCATTTAGGAAGGCAACAGGAAGGACACTGGTCAAGGCAAATGTGGTCTCAAACCTCTTCCTGACTCTTGATTTCTAGCTCATGGTTTGGATTTTGTTCCGAAACTTTCTCTCTGGTACCATTTGGTACCATATTTGTAATTTTCTTGTCCCTTTGAGAAAATGCTGTAGTGTGGAAACTCTAAAGAGATATTTTCTCACAAAAAATACCACACATGCAGGTTTAAAAACAAAAGTCCTAATTAGTTACTTGAGTCTCTTCCACTTCCCCTAACATCTTAAATAAATAATTATTCTCACTTATGGGTTCTTCAGAAAAGGAATTAACTGGCAAATAACTGGTAATAGTAGTTCATTCTTTGCAGAGTCAAGCTATAATAAAATAGTTCAATATCTCCTGCACATTGGTGGGCTTATCAGTACTTTGAAATATTCAATCATATTTCCTGTGTTAGTTTAGAAGGTGGGGAGGTAGTTGCGTATTTACTCTGGTGTGCTATGGGTGCTGGTGGAGAGTCTTATTTTGTTCCACATTGTATTCCCCACGAGTCATTTATAATGGGCTTCCTGAATTCACACTCTACCTATGCATTTTTTAAAAAGCACTTAGAGTCAGTTACAAATATTTTCTTAGATAGCAATATTTTTAAGGCTAAAGAATTTTGTACCTTCAATGTTTGGCACTCAATAAAATGTACTTTGATAAGCATGTGGTTTAAAAATGAATTTTTTGCCTTGAGGTAGAAATAAAATCATGAATTCAATTTAAAATAGGACACGTTTCCAGCTTCTGTAGGTTTAGCTAGGCCCAAGGGTGTATAATTCCTGGTATAATATTTTAAGTCTCAATATTGTACATTGAGTTATAACTATTGGTGTTGCTTTCAAACAGGTTTTCCATTGAAAGTGTGACTTTTTCAAGTTTGCCTACTCCTGCACTATGATTTTTATTGCCCTAAAATTTTATTGTTGGAACATACCTACAATTTTATAGGGAAAGTTAGTGATGATAAAATAAACATAAACTGATTTTTCTCACCAACTTTCAGGAAAAAGCACTGTTCCATTAAGTGAGATATGACTTGGCTGGTATAAAGTATCAAAATGTAATTACATAAAGTGATTATATTTAATATTTAACAATATTTTGTAGTCAAACTTATTACTACTGTTGTTTATAATATACTATGCATATATTCTCATATATACGTTTATATATATATATATACACACACACACATCTCTTTTTAAAATTGGGAACAATGTTTTAAAAAGAAAACATGATTGGTGTATATTCAACAAGAACATCTATTAATCACATATGAAACACTTATTGTGTACCAAATCCTTACAATTTTTTTTCTGATAGTGATGATAGTAACTGTGAAAAATGTCTTCATTGTGCCCTTTTCAATGACAATTAAATATTCAATTTTAAAATGGTACTTATAGCTGCTTAATTATGGATGATTCCATTTTTAAAGATATTTTTACTAACAGTTTTCAAGATACACGGATATGCTTAGTGTATGTTTTCCAAATTCTTAACCATGCCCTCTTATCATTATTTTCTTACCAATATTTTGGCTGCAAGTGTGTGTGCTTTTGTTACTGAAACCCCTAAGGTCCGTTTGCTCGCTGCTCAGTAGCCTATAATTGAGAGACAAGCCTTGGTGTAAGGAAAGGTGGCCTTTAATCAGGAAGCCAGCAGCCTGGGGAAATAATGGATTCATGTCTCAAAGACCATCTCCACTTTTCCCAGATTTGCCAAGGGGTTTTATAGGGACAGGTGGTAGGGGGCTGATTCATGGTGATCTAAGCAGGGACATGCAGGCATAATCATAAAATTGCAGATAAGCATCAAAGAACTTCTCGGTGGGAGCTGATCCATGGTGACCACCCTCCATGAAGTCAAGTCACGGATTCAGTTCCTGTTAACCTCAAAAAGATGTAGTTAGTAAGCTAATAAAGAATAGCCACCTGGGTTAATAATTTCTTCTGTAATTATTCTGTGTACAGTGTGAGCAAAAGTCATTGTTCTAGCATCATGTGAACAAGAATCGTTGTATTCTAAAGTCCAGCTGCAAGCTATGTGGTCCAGGTTAGAAGAGTAAGAAAAAAAAAACCTTTTTAGTTTAGAAGTTTAACAAGATGGAGTCACTTCTGTTCGGCCTGTTACACTTGTTTTTCCTACAGCTCCTTCATTTTCTCCACCAGGTTCTACTGCGTGGCTGGATTGTGAGGAATGACATGCCCTGAATACACCCAGTGGCTGGCAAAGAACCTCATCATGACAGTTCTCCCTGCTCTGATGGATTTCCTTTCAGGTTCCCTCCTGAAAAGATCCCATCCTTGACTGTACTAAAACTAGGACTTCCAAGAAACATCTGGGTAATTGAAGGAATACAGAACTTAAAAATGGAGACGGCTGACCAGCTTCCTAAAACCTGGGCCCCCGAGCCCAGCACTGCTGTGGCGAGTTCACTGGAAGCCACTGGTGGTGGTGCCCACCGGGGCAGGTGGGGCTGCAGCCTGCCCGCTCGTCAGGAGAGGGGCAGGTTCACTGGAAGTCACCTTCAAGCAAAAGCCTTTTTCTCCTTTGAAATGGAAGCAATGCCACCTTGCCCTCAATTCCCAAGTCTCTGTCGAGGCTGCCAGGATTGCGTTAGGCCTTGAGAAGCATACATGAAGCAAACCTGGTCTGTGATGCCTCTGCGCTTCCAGCCTAGGGAGGGAAAGTGACCACCAGCAGGTAACAGGTAAATGCTCCAGAGAGGCAGGCATGAGGAGAGAGCATTAGAGAGCAGAGAAGCATCTGCTTGATTCTGGGAGTCTGAAGATCAGGGACTGCAACAGGGACAGCCTGTGTCCCCCCCGAGAGCAGAGCCTACTTCAGTGTCTCTGGGGAGATGAATGAAGTGGAGGTTGGGGGTTAGGAATTTGGATTTTATTCTTGGGCAGTGGGAAGCCTTCATCAGTTTTTAGCAAGGCTGTGATGGAATGAAGTTTGAATTGGAATGTGAAGGATTGGCGATGGGCCAGACGAAGTATCCAGAGATTGGGGAGGGGAAGCTTGCAACCAGCAGGTCAGGCAAGGGAGGACAAGGCCCCGCCCAGGCAGTGGCCAGAGCGGCACAGGAGAGGAGGGGCTCCGGGACAGATGGGAGGCTGGGGGTGGGCTGGGCGCTGACCTCACCAGACACTGTGCTCTCGGCCCCACAGCTCAGGCCCCCACCCCAGACAACCTGCTCCTCCTCTTCTCTTTCTCACCTGTCTTTTTTCCTTGTCTCTTTCCCACCTCCTGGAGTAAAGCCAAGTTATTCTTTGAGAGTGGCTTTCAATGTAGAATTTTCCAAATCCTGCTTAACCCCTCCCTCCCCCGCAACCCCCACCTCCTCCTGGTCATCAAATTTTATTGATGCTACCTGAGAGTTTCCCAAATCTGCCTTCTTTCTCTCAAGTCCCTGCTGCTGTTCTGACTCAGGCCTTAATTTTCCTCTTCATAACCCCCTTCTTTCTACCGTCTGTCATTCAAATCCTTGTTAGCACTGATTAGTGCTAAAAATGACTACAGATAGGAGAAAGTAAAACTCATTCTACCTAGCTAATTTCAATTCTTTGAAGATGTGATTTAAGCAAAAAACTGATGATGTTTGGGGAGATTTAAAAAAATATTTTAATCTGCCTTTTTTAGTTTAAGAAGTTTATCTTTTAAAAAAAATTTTTTTTTATTAAGAATATTCATGAGATACAAGGCTAATGGTCACCCCTCCTACCCATGATGTGAGGGCCAGATTCATACTGGGGGCATATCCATTACCAGAAATTACTTTTGTACCCTTTGTCCTCTTCCAATTATCCCCCAACCTCCCTCTCCCTCCCCCTCTCCCCTCAACTCCACTTTGTAGCCCAAGGAATGTTCCCTCCCTCTGTTGGATCACAGCACCACTGTGGTCTTTCTCTCCTTCCTTCCTTTCTCTCAGCTCTCACATGAGTGAGCACATGCGGTATTTATCCCTCTGTGCTTTGCTTATGTCACTCAACATAAGTTTCTCCAGGCTCATCCATGTTATTGCAAATGGGAGAATTTCATTCTTTTTTATGGTAGAGTAGTATTCCATGGTGTATATATACCACGGTTTCCTTATCCAGTTGTCCATTGATGGACATTTAGGTTGGTTCCATGTCTTGGCTATTGTAAACAGCTGCGATGAACATAGGAGTGCAGGTATCCCTTCAACATGATTTCCACTCCTCTGGGTATACACCCAGAAGTGGGATTGCTGGATCGTATGGAAGATCTATCTGTAGTTGTTTGAGAAACCTCCATACTGTTTCCCATAGTGGTTGCACTAATTTACAGTCCCACCCATGGTGTAAGAGTGTTCCCTTCTCTCCACACCCTCGCCAGCATTTGTTATTCACTGTCTTTTTGATTATGGCCAGTCTAACTGGGGTGAGGTGGTATCTCAATGTGGTTTTCATTTGCATTTCCCTGATGACTAGTGATGTTGAGCATTTTTTCATGTATCCATTGGCCATTTGTATGTCTTCCTTTGAAAAATGTCTATTCAGCTCTTTTGCCCATTTTTTAATTGGGTTATTTGTTTTTTTACTGTATAATTGCTTGAGTTCTATGTATATTCTGGAGTTTATCTAATAACTGAATTATAACAACTTTTTATAGGACACTGAATTATATAAACAGTAGTTCTTCCTCTAAGATTATTAATAAAGGAGCTACCTCTCCCTTCCTGTCCCCCTCTCCCCAAAGAAAAAACTGAAATATTTCAGTGAAGCACAAAAGATTTCTTTTCAGTCACCACTGTAGTATAGGAAAGTGATTATACATTGTGTAAAAAGCCAATTGATTACCAGAGACTACTCTCAATTATGGAAAATATCTAATTCAAATACTCTACACCATTTTATTCTGTCTAAAATACAGATAAACAGTTTCCTAAGAACACGATGGCTAATACTGCTCTTCTGTTGTTTTTGTGTAGGTAGGACAAGTGCTCTTGCCAAATAATGTGTCCTATTTTGGGCAGCCAGATTCAGCTAAGAAGTACTAATCTCTTTTTAACAGACTGCATTCGATACCGGATTAGTAAATAAGATCTCATCTCTGATGATACCCCTTTGTTCCTGTGATCTTTCTCTAGTGGACTCGAGGATGTTATGATTAAAGATTTTTGTGCTTCAGAATATGTTTAGAAAACTTCTTTCTTGAATGGTAAAGGATTTCTATATTGCTGAGCAGATGTATTTCTGGAATGAGAAAGAACAGACTAAGAAACTTATATGGCTCGATCATAGGAGAACAGTAAGAACACCTATTCCTCCTTCTTAGAGTTCACTTTATAGACAAATAGGCAATAAGTGAGGTTATTTGCACGCATTGTTGAAAGTCATAATACAAATATGACCATGAGAAAGGTAGAGGTAGAGAACCAAAACTGGTGAGTTGCACACATTGGTGAGAATGTGAAGGTAATTTTAGGGCTAGTGAAGTGGCCAGTTAAGGAGCTGCAGGGGGGATAGAATGGGATGTTCCTTAAACCTGGCAATTCTCTGTTGGTAAAGTGCCTCAGAACTGGTAATTTGTGAAGCTCCCAGGCTAAACTGGGGCAGGTGGGGCGGGGAGGGAACAGGGGTTCCCCGGCACACCTGGAACCTGGAAGACTTGGCTTACCTTGATCTGAGGAGACCCCTTTTATATGAAAGCCAATCTATGCACCAATGACTCCTGGCCCTAGACATAGTATTAGGAATCCACATGACGGTGGAATTTGGGTTGTGACAGCAGAAAACATAAAGAACATTGAGAATCAGAACATTTAGGTTCTAGTCCCTTCTTTTGCATTTGTTGGCTCTATCATGCACAGCAAGAATCTTGATGACTTTAACGCTGATTTCTCTCACCTCTGAACACTGGGAATAATACGATTTTCCTTATGTACCTCTGAGGGCATCACAAAGAAGTTCAAGGGAGAAGATGGAGGTGAGGCTGCCTTGTGAGAAGACTTCATGAGGACAAGGTGCTGTTGCTCTCTGCTCCAGGGTGTGATTCCTGTGAAAGGAAAACCGAGGTGGGGGGGTCATCTGGGAGGACTTTTGCTTTATCTCTTTTGTTGGAACTTTTTAAATTCTTTTAAAAGATGACCAGTAAGGGGATCTTAACCCTTGACTTGGTGTTGTCAGCACCACGCTTTCCCAAGTGAGCTAACCAGCCATCCCTATATGGGATCCGAACCTGTGGCCTTGGTGTTATCAGCACCACACTCTCCCAAGTGAGCCATGGGCCGGCCCTTGGAACTTTGATAAGCATGTATTGATAGATCACTTATAAAATTTTAAAAATTGAAAGAGTACAGAAATAAAACTGTGGGTTTTTTTAAAGGAATATTGTATCAGTTACAGAAATTTGATGTAAAAGAAGTAAGTCATTTGTTTTTCTTTTTGAATATAAGTCCACAATTCTTCATTATTCTGAAATCCAAAAAGCTTTGAAAACAGTTTTGTGTAAGTTTTCAGCAAACTTATTTGATGGTAAAACATAACCTGAACTAATGTGAGGCTAGTCTTTATGTATTAGACTTTGTGTAAATGTATACACTGGTAACATGCTACATAATGCATTATACAAGAACCATATTAACTTTCGAAAATCTGAAAAACTCTGATACACCTTGACCCCAGCAGTGTCATACAAGGTATGGGGTACCCAAACAAGCATAATAAGTTCATGAATAAAACAAATAGTCCGGTAGCTCTTTCTACAGATTTAGTCCAGGTGAATCTGATAACCAAGATGTGGTAACTTTTTTGAGGGCATAATTCAATACAACAAACGTTTACTGAATAGGTGCTTTTAGGAAAATATAGAGAATAGCAAGCTGAGATTGCGGCACCCAGGGAATTCTGGTTACAGTGGGAATGCACTTCTACTTAAACTTAACACAAATTACATTGAGCTCAGTCCTGTCACAGGACCCTAATCAGACAGCAAGACAGGGGAGGGCCCAGGGCCAGGCTCGGGGAGGAGGACCAGACTGCTTGGGGCAGGGGGAAGGAAGGCTTTTAAAGGCCTGATGTTTTAATTCTTTTTTCTTTCTAAGTAATTCAGTAACTTGTCTCCCACAACTGCATGGGGTGGAGGTTATTTTCCATAGTTTCTGTTACCTGAGGTCAGTTGTGGTCCAAAAACATTACATTGAAAATTCCAGAAACAAACTATTCATAAATTTTCAATTGCACACTCTTCTGAATAGCATGATGAAACCTCGTGCTGTCCTGCTCCATCCTACCCAGGACATGAATCATCCCTTTGTCCAGTGGATCCACACTGTAGATGCTCCCTGCCCGCATGTCACTTGGCAGCCATCTCAGTCATCAGATTGACTGTCATGGTATCACACTGCTCATGTTCAAGTGACCCTGATTTTGCTTAATAATAGCCCCAAGGCACAAGAACCGTGGTGCTGGCACATTGTTATGATTGTTCTGTGTTGTTACAAGTTACTGTTGTTCATCTCTTACTGCACCTAATTTGTAAATTAAACTTTATCATAGATATGTATGGATAGGAAAAACACATGGTATATTTAGAATAGGGTTCAGCCCTCGAGCATAAGGAGAGACCACTGTGCATTCTGTTGTTGACACCCTTCCTGTGACAGCTAAGGGGCCCTTTGGACTCAGCATTCCCAAAACGTTCCCCAGGGTGATGAGACACACTGAAAGCATGAATACTGGGGGAATGGCTCCCAGTCATTTCTAGTTGTGGCCAGCAGTAGTCAAGAGTCTTCCTCACCAGAGGTGGTGCTATGGCAGAGGACACTCTTCACCCAGACCTGGGGTTCAGAAATGACAGTTGTCCCAGAAAGGCTAGTGGTGATTGATATTGAAACACATTGGTTGTAAAGCCACCAAAAGAACAGTGGATAGTGAAGAAACAAACTGATGATTAAAATGTAGTCAAAACCAGGTTTTCCTCTAAACCCTACATGGGCCAAGAGTGAGTAAACAAGAGCACATAGTGATAATTTTTCTCCCAAAGCCTATTTTGTATCCAAGTTGCCTTTTAGTTTTGGTGCCATTTGTTGCTTCTGCAATTGCCCCTTTTTCTTTTATTTCCATTTTTATGATTACTGGCAAGTATAGTTCCATAATATGGATACATGTAATATCATATCCAAAAGGACGGTGACTCCAGAGCTGCAGGCAGAGGCAGCTGTAGGCCATGTAAAGAAGGTGTGTGTCCTTTAATGGAAGAGAACTTGAGCATAGTAAAATATGTCCAGCATTCCATCAAACACACGAGAGCAGCTGCAGAATTGGCAGGCAGGGAACACTCTCTTTATGACCCGTGACAACCTCAATACGTATGTGGCATGTATGAGCTCTGGCAGCCTAACCGAAAAGCCGCTGCGATTAGCATGATGGCAGGGAAAATTGCGTAAGGACTCAGAGCACAACAGCATATGCACTTGGTTAAAACTCAGCCTCCACAGCCCCAACTTGTGAAAGCTCTAATGGGAAAGGGCTCTAAAACTCACATAATTCCATGCAGAGGGAGCTATTGATCACGGCTCTGCGGGAAGCTAATGGCTCGATGTCATGGCCGTAATTTCATTGTAGTGGCAGTCGCTGAATCAAAAGAGAAAATGGAGAACTGAATAACTGTTATGAAAATATTTCCTCTCAAGCACACAAAACTTGTCAACTTAGCTGGAGTTCTATTCCTGCTAGCGTAGGCCATCTTCTGGGCTGTCAAACCCAAAACATTTGTGGGTGGCAAGATGATGTCATCCATGCTCAGCAGCTTGTAGTAATTTCCATTCCTAGCCCTGCTCAAGGGTTGAGATGATTGCTGTAAATGGGATCTAAGCTTACAGATGAAAGCCTCGCTTTCCTTTTCCATTGAGATCACAATACTCTCCTCTTCAACAGGATGACAATTGTGCTGTCACCAACATTACCTCATACTATCTCCCTTGAAGTGGCATCATTTAAGCGTGTGAGCACAGCTGTGAAAACAAAACATATTTTGCTGTGAGCATGGGAAATCCTCAAGGCACATACTAATTGGTTTGCCTTTTTAAAAGTAATATAAAAAATGTAATGAATGACATGTTGCTGCTACAAGTTAGTCAGGAGGCACCGAGAGATCAGGCCTGGGCAGTGGCTGGAGCTCTCTTGCTCATGGGTCTCATCGTCATATCTTGTGTTAAAAAAGCACAGACAGGAAAATAAGAAAAGGAAATTCACTGTAATAGTGAAACCAGGTGCCTCCTTCAAAGAGCTATGTATCAACAGGCAGAATTCACTCATTCTTGGGATGCACGTCTCCTTCCAGAAAGGAAAGATATTCTGAAGCGCAGTATCACCAAGTGAGGGAGGACTTGGATTGTGGTTTACTTTGCTAGAGCTGCCATAACAAAGTTCGACAGGCTGGGGGGCTTAAACACCAGAACTTTATTTGCTCACAGTTCTGGAAGCCGAGATCAAGGTGTTGGCAGGATGGTTTCTCCTGAGGCCTCTCTCCTTGACTTGCACATGGCCATCTTCTCCCTGTGTCATCGCATGATCTTCCCTCTGAATGTGTCTGTGTCCTCATCTCCTCTTCTTATAAGGACATTGGTTCTGTTGGATTAGGGACCACCCATATGATCTCATTGTACTTTAATTACCTCTTTAAAGGCCCTGTTTCCAAATACAGTCACATTCTGAGTTATTGAGGGTTTGGACTTCAGCATATGGATTTGGTTGGGGTGAGGGGGACAATTCACCCCATAACAGATACCATCCGCAGAGTGCATGCCTCCCACCAGCTAAACCCAGGCATGCATTCAATGTGACTAGGCAGGATTGCAGTGTCGATCTAGCTTTAGCTCTAATGTAAAATTCTATCACTAGCCTTACTCATGTTTAAAAACCAGCTGTTATTATCTTATGCAAGAGACAAAGTTTAGAATCACTGTAGACACTTTTTTTCGAGGGAAAAAGTGGATTTCTTCCTTCACTTCTGCCATCAGAAGTTTCCAGGGTGTAGGGCATTTCTTAAAATCCATATGAGGTCCTCATTATTGTGTCTATTTTGCAGACAAAAAACTTTGCCAGCAAGTCTTTGGCAGAGACAGCCCTGTAACTCAGAAATTCCAGACTCCTCCAGCCTTAGTGACACAGATGTTAGCAGCTACCAGCTCTCCCTGGAAGGGACCCCAGCAGCTGCCTAGCTGCACTTAGCGACACAACACACCTCAGAATGCTGTGACTCTTTTCCTTTGATACAAAAGGGAGGGATGCCACCACGTGTGTTGGGATTTGGCTGGAACAAAGGGAATCACACCACTATGTTTATGAAAAATGCAAAAGATTTTTTTAATTGAGCAGAAAAGTTATGGTTACATCACTGGGGTTTGTTCGTCATTAAATGCATTTGGTGTATTTTATATTATGTCTGACCTACGTGTGTAGATTATTCCAAGTTTGTAGAGTATACCAATATTTATAAAACAAATATATTTCATAGGGCCTAGTTTCTTGCAGTTTCAGGTTTAGCCTAACTTCTTAAAAGTACATATAAAATGTTGACCTTGCAAAAGACAGGGAATTTTTCTCCGGGCTAAAGATAAAGAATTGTAGCACAGCCAGGTTGCTGGCTCAGAGGACAGACAGGTTACTGATTGATATGTAGAGATACTGGGAAATTGCATAAGGAGAGAGAAGGTTTGCTAAGATCAATCTTTTGTTGGTGGATGACGACTTAACCTCTTGCAAATTGCATTATGGAATGTCACTTTGCGTGTTTTACTGAATGTTACCAGCCTATATTGTTAAACTATAACCCCACCTATGTTCTTTTCCTGTAACTTCCTGGTCTGGAGAACAAATGCGGGGTGAGAACCCAAGTTCTTGGTTAATTTCCCAAGGAAGGAATGCCTCTCTTTTGAGGGTTCTGGGAGATTAACCCCTTCGGAGCTTTTCACTGCTCGGAAGAGATGGGCTTTGAATAATCTTTTGTGGCTCTGTCACCCAGGGGAAGAGGGGTGACAAATCCATGGGAGGCAAAGCAACACAAGTTTAATTAAACACTGAGCAAGAAGACACAACTGACAAAGTACTAGGTACTCAAGACCTAATTTTTAATGTTGGCCAGAAGGCACAAAGATCTCCCATTCATTTGTAAATATGAAGACTTAAGACCTTAACTTGATTTTGTTACCTTAGTGCAATCAGTTCTAAAACTGACTTAGTCTTTGGTCTTTACACATATGGTTAAAAAGAGAGGACAAAGGAGAAGGCAATGGTGATGAAATATGGACTGAAATTCTTTAAAAGGAGATTTTTATTTCTATGGAGATATAATTTACTACAAGTTTAAACAGAAGAGGAGAAAATATACTTTGTAAGTTTTGTTTATTTATTTATTGACATTACTCAAAGTTTTCCATAAGAGGCACTGTTTATAAACAACTTTAAAATTAATTCCATTGCTTTAGGTGCCAGAAATTTTGTTTTTTGGTTTTTGTGTATTTTTTTTTAAAACAATTAAGGCTTTGGATAGATTTCTCTTTTTTTAAAAATTTCGCTTTTTATTATTTTTTTTTAATTTTTATGTTTTGTGATTATTGAAACATAATTGATTGTGCATATCTGTGGGGTACAGTGTTGAAAATCCGTACTTGTGTGAAATATGTGATGCTCAAATCAGGATAATTAGTATATTCAACATTATACAGTATACTCATTTTTTGTGGCCCTTTACCAATTTCTCACTAACACCCCTCCCCCTCTCCCTTTCCCACCTCTGGTTGTCTCTGTTCTGTTCTCTCTGTAGAAAAAAATATAACTTTAACATGCTTAATTTGCTTCTGTATTTAATGCTTGCTAAAGAAGGGAAAACATAACTAACACCATTTTAAGTAAGACAGGCCCAGACACATTAAATTCCAGGAAGGGAGTAAAACACCACCCGGTTCCAGGAACTGACTGACCAGTTCCTTATCTAAAAGCCACCTGGAAGATAAACGATTGGGAAGTGCACTGTTCCTTATTGGTGTGCCAGCCCACTAAAGCCCACCAATAAATCCAAAGGTCACCTCTGATAACCTGTAAACAGTAAACAACTCATCCTATTGTGAAAGTCTGTCTAAAAAACTGTATAAAAAGCTCTTGTGTTAAAGGCTTGGGGTCGCTTTTTTCTTGAATGCTGAGTGACCCCAGCATGCTGGAAATAAACTCCTCTTGCTTGATTGCATCGGTCTCTGTCTCATGGTCTTTGTGAGGTGAGCCATCCCCACGTGTGGGGTTTGTGTACGGTGCACAGATTTTACATTTTTGGTACGTTGGCCGGGAAGCGGCTCTCTCTCTCTGGGACCAGAGACTAGAGAACAGCGGATCGCTCGAGCAGGTACTGCGGTTGTCTGTCTGTCTGCTGTGTCTGTCTTTGTGTCTCTGTTGTCTGCTGTAGTCTGGTTTCAGCTTTTTGGTGGCTCTGGGAGGGAGTCATCGGTCTGGTTTTGGCTTTTCAGTGGCTCTGGGATGGAGCCATCGGTCTGTAGTGGTCATAGCGGCAGGTAGACATACTGGCACGTCACGGCCACAGGAATCCTGGAGGACACTCCAGATTCCTCTGTGGGAGACGAGCAAGTTTGGCTCCATGGGAGATCTCTAGGAAGGAGACCCCTCCCGAGTTCTCTGATAATCTGGTTGTGGTGCCCGTGGCAGGGGTGCGTCAGTGTTTTGGTGTTTGTCTGTCTGGTTGTGTGTGTGTGTGGACTGACGATTTTCTGGGGCGACATGGGGCAGACTGTCTCAACCCCTTTAAGTCTGATTCTGAAATACTGTACTGACTGACGTAAAGGACAGAGCTAATAATTTGCCAGTGCAGGTCAGAAGGAATAAGTGGGTGGCACTTTGTTCCTTGGAGTGGCCAGCTTTCCAACTCGGGTGGCCTGCTGAAGGTTCCTTCTCCCCGCCGCTGATCACGGTGGTAAAAAGAAAGATTTTTAGTTCTAAAAGTCACCCAGACCAGATACTTTATATCATTGTCTGGGAAGATCTAGTCACGGATCCTCCTCCGTGGGTCCGTCCCTTTGTTCCCCTAACAGGTCCATCGGCTGTATTTGCCCTCCGAGAAATGGAAAAGAAACCAGAGGTCCTGCTGTCCACTGACCCGGACTGGCTTCTTTCTGATCCTCCTCCTCCTCCCTATCCCCCTTCCCTTCGCCCACAGGCAGCCCGTCCTTCAGCCTCGCCAGAGCCTTCGGCCCCGCCAGTGGATCCACAAAGAGCACAAGAAGGTCCTGCGCAGGGGACATGCAGTAGGCGGGCAGCTTCTCTGGAGGCGATACCTATCTTCCCCCTGCGGGCTTATGGCCCTCCTGATGAAGAGGGCAACCAGCCCTTACAGTGCTGGTCTTTCTCCTCTTCTGATCTTTACAACTGGAAATCTCAAAATCCCCCTTTCTCTGAAAACCCCCAGGGTCTCACTAACCTTGTAGAGTCCCTTCTATTTACTCATCAGCCTATCTGGGATGACTGCCAGCAGCTCCTCCAGGTCCTGTTCACCACCGAGGAGAAACAATGGTTCCTCCTGGAGGCTCGAAAGAACATTCCAGGAACCAATGGGTGACCTGCCCTCCTCCCTGATGTCATAGATGCAGGGTTCCCATTGACCAGACCTAACTGGGATTTTAACTCGGCAGAAGGTAGGGAGCACCTGAAGGTCTATCGCCAGGCTCTAATGGCAGGTCTCCAAGGGGAAGCAAAACGCCCCACCAATTTGACTAAGGCAAGAGAGGTGATCCAAGGGCCCAATGAGTCTCCGTCAGCATTTTTGGAGAGACTCATGGAGGCATTCCATCAGTTTACTCCATATGATCCTAGTAGTGAGGAGCACAAGGCTACAGTGGCAGTTGCTTTTATTGACCAGTCTAGTAGAGACATCAGGAAGAAACTGCAGAAGCTTGAAGGGTTACAAGATAAGTCGTTGAGGGGATTAGTGAGGTGGCTGAAAAGGTTTATCATAATAGAGAGACAGAGGAGGAAAACGAAGAAAGGAGCAGGAAGCTAAAGAAATAAAGAGAGAAAAGCGCCAAGAAAGAAATTTTCACAAAATTCTGGCCACTGTAGTCAGGGAAACTAATAAGACAGTACCGGGCAATAGGAAGGGACCCCTAGCAAAGGATCAATGTGCGTACTGCAAGGAAAAAGGACATTGGGCTCGAGAATGCTCCAAGAAAAAGAAAAAGCCTCAGGCCCCCAAAGTCTCGGCCCTACAGGAGGACAGTGATTAGAGGGGACGGGGTTCGGATCCCCTCCCTGAACCCAGGGTAACCCTGAAAGTGGAAGGGAAGCCTACTCAGTTCATGGTAGATACTGGAGCTGAAAACTCAGTGTTACAACAAGCAAATGGACCCCTTCTCAAAAAGAAGTCGTGGGTGCAAGAGGCTACAGGGATTAAGCAGTACCCATGGACTACCCGAAGAACAGTGGACCTAGGCGGGGGCCGGGTATCCCACTCGTTCATTGTCTTTCCTGAGTGCCCCTACCAACTACTGGGAAGAGATCTCCTCACCAAAATGGGTGCTCAAATTCATTTTTACCCTAAGGGACCTCGGGTGTTAGATCGACAAGGAAAGCCTCTCCAGGTACTAACTCTCAGGTTGGAAGATGAATACCAATTGTTTGAAAAACAAGGGTGGGAGACCGGGCAGATGGACTGGTGGTTAGAAAACTACCCCCAGCCATGGGCAGAAACTGCAGGGATAGGGAAGGCTAGAAACCAGCCCCCCGTCCATGTAGAACTGAAGGCTGAGGCCAGTCCTATAGCTGTCCGACAATACCCAATGTCCCGAGAAGCATGCGAAGGCATCTGACCCCACATTGCCCATTTGCTCCAGCTGGGGATCCTACGGAAGTGCCAATCGGCCTGGAACACGCCCTTGCTGCCCGTCCAAAAACCTGGGACTAATGACTACCGGCTGGTCCAAGATCTCTGAGAGGTAAGCAAATGTGTGGCCAATCTCCATGCCACCGTCCCTAATCCCTATAATCTTTTGAGTTCTTTACTTCCAGACAGGACCTGGTACTCGGTACTGGACCTCAAAGATGCATTTTTCTGTTTGCCGCTGACTGTAAAAAGTCAAGATTACTTTGCCTTCAAGTGGAAAGATCCAGAGACTGGCCTAGCAGGGCAACTCACGTGGACCCGCCTGCCTCAAGGGTTCAAAAATTTCACCCACCATCTTTGATGAGGCCCTCCACCAAGACTTGGCTATGTTCTGGGCCTCTAACCCCCAGGTAACTCTGTTACAGTATGTAGACGATCTCCTCCTGGCAGCAGCCGACGAGGAACTGTGTCTGGAAGGAACAAAGCATCTCCTTACAGAGTTGGGAGAACTGGGCTATCGAGTCTCCACCAAAAAGGCTCAGATCTGCAAGTGACAGGTCAGTTACCTGGGGTACCTTCTTAAAGATGGGAAGAGGTGGTTGTCTGAGGCCAGAAAAGAGACAGTGTTTCACATTCCGCCACCCGCTAATCCAAGACAAGTCAGGGAATTTTTAGGTACTGCTGGGTTCTGCCACCTGTGGATACCTGGTTTTGCTGAGATGGCAGCCCCGTTATATCCCCTCACTAAAAACAGTCAGGCCTTCAAGTGGGGAAAAGAGGAGCAACAGACTTTTGACAACATTAAGACTGCCTTAATGTCCGCACCAGCTCTGGGGCTCCCCGGCGTAACCAAGCCCTTTCACCTGTATGTAGCAGAAAATAAGGGGGTTACAAAGGGGGTTCTAACTCAAAATCTGGGGCCCTGGAAAAGGCCTGTAGCATATCTGTCAAAAAAACTAGACCCAGTAGCCTCGGGGTGGCCAGCTTGTCTAAGAATCATAGTGGCAGTAGCTGTTCTGGTAAAAGATGCTGACAAGTTGACTATGGGACAGAGCGTGGTGATCTCGGCACCTCATGCCCTAGAGAGTATTGTCCACCAGCCCCCTGACCGCTGGCTCACAAATGCTCGCATGACTCACTATCAGACTCTGTTACTGAACTCAGACCGGGTTACTTTCGCTCCCCCGGCGAGCTTAAATCCAGCCACGTTGCTCCCAGACCCTGACCTTGACCCTCCTATCCATGACTGCCAACAAGTGCTTGCTGAGGCACATGGATGGTGGAAAGACTTGTCAGATCAGCCTCTGACAGACGCCGAAGCCACCTGGTTTACTGATGGCAGCAGTTACCTGGAGGAAGGAGTACGAAAGGCAGGAGCCGCTATAGTAGATGGCCAGAACCTGATATGGGCACAGACCTTACCGGCAGGAATGTCTGCCCAGAAGGCAGAACTCATCACCCTCACAAAAGCCCTTGAACTAGGAGAGGGCAAAAGAATCAACATCTATATGGACAGCGGGTATGCCTTTGCCACTGCCCATGTGCACAGTGCCATCTATCAACAGCGGGGCCTGCTAACCTCTGGAGGAAAAGAAATCAAAAACAAGGCAGAGATCATAGCCCTGCTAGAGGCCCTTCACTGACCGCTAAAAGTATTATACACTGCCTGGGCCACCAGAAAGGGGATTCCCCCATCTCCAGGGGAAACAGCTTGGCCGATTCTGAGGCAAGGGCAGCAGCCCACGGGTCCACGTCTATTCTATTAACGTCCCTGAGCTACAAAAGCCCAAGTTTAAATACTCTGCTAAGGACGTAGCAGTGATCTCAAGGGACTCTAATAACTATTATAATCAGGAAAAAGGGCACTGGCATGCAGCGTCAGGCAAGCCTATCTTACCACAAGAACAAGCATGCACCATGATAAAACAAATGCATCAATGGACTCATCTGGGAGTAAACAAATTGGCCTAGACTGCCCTAAGGACAAAATATCATATCATAGGGCTAAAAGAATTAGCAGAGCAGATAGTTAAAAGCTGTGTACCTTGTCAAAAGGTAAATGTCTGCAAAAATACAGCGGGACCTGGCAAGAGACTCAAGGGAGACAGACCAGGGGTGTATTGGGAAGTAGATTTTACAGAGATCAAGCCAGGCAGATATGGTTACAAGTATCTCCTAGTTTTTATAGACACCTTCTCCAGATGGGTAGAAGCATTCCCAACAAAACAAGAAACACCCACCATCGTGGTCAAGAAAATCCTGGAAGAAATCTTCCCACACTTCGGTCAGGGAGTGGCCAGACCTCTAGGGGTCGATTGGAAATTACATTGTGTCTATAGATCCCAGAGTTCAGGACAGGTAGAAAGGATGAACAGGACTCTAAAAGAGACTCTGACTAAATTAACCATGGAGACTGGGGTAGACTGGGTGGTGCTCCTTCCCTCGGCCCTGTTTAGAGCTAGGAACACCCCCTCCTGGTTCAACCTGACTCCCTTTGAAATTCTCTATGGTACCCCTGCCCTCTTGACTTTACTGGGGGATGCTTTTGAACCCACTTGCCATAGTAACAGTGACTTATATGCCAGGTTGAAAGGACTACAAGTAGTGCAGAAGGAAGCCTGGACACAGCTGGCGGCCACCTATGAGCCTGGGACCCCCGAAGTTTCTCACCTGTTCCAGGTTGGAGACACAGTCTATGTGAGATGACATCGCTCCCAGACTCTGGAACTCTGCTGGAAGGGACCTTACCTGGTGCTCTTAACAACCCCAACGACTGTGAAGGTACATGGGATCTCCACTTGGATCCACGCCTCGCATGTAAAACCTGCACCACCAGAGGACCAAGGACCAGGAAACGCCACCTGGAGAGTCCAGAGTTCCAAGGAACACCCCTTAAGACTGAAAATTGTTCGGACACCCTAAATGTTGTAAGATGAAAACTCTCTTGCTCCTCTTATGCCTAACAATTCTCTTCCAGGGCCCAAGAGCTAGCAGCCCACATATCCCCAGAAATTTCACTTGGTATGTTGTAAATGGGGTGGAAGATACAATCTGGAGTCAATCCAAGGTGACTACAGGAGAGTGGTGGCCTGACTTGTTTCCAGATGTGTGTAAACTAGCTTTAGGAGCCCCACCTAATTGGGATTTAGTAGAATACTTTGATAGCCATAAACCCCCTACCGCCCCCATCCCACTAAGCCACCCTGGGATATCAGAAGGGAACCCATAACTATCACGCTGTCTGTCCTTTTGGGCTTAGGATTAGGAGCCCCTGGGGCAGCAACAGGAATTTCAGCTTTGGCTGTTCAGCATCAAAATTACCAGAGTTTACAGGCAGCCATAGATGCTGATATTAAAGAAATAGAAAATTCAATTACTAAATTACAGGAGTCCCTCACCTCTCTTTCTGAGGTTGTTCTACAAAATAGAAGAGGATTAGACCTCTTGTTCCTTCAGCAAGGGGGGCTCTGCGCTGCACTACAAGAAGAATGTTGTTTTTACATTGGTCACTCAGGGGTGATTAAAGACTCCATGGCCAAAATTAGAGAAGGCCTAGCCAAAAGAAAAAAAAAGAAAAAGAGCAAAATCAGGGGTGTTTTGGGTCATGGTTCAACTCCTCCCCATGGCTCATAACCCTCGTGTCTACCCTGCTAGGACCACTAATTATTTTAGTGTTACTTCTGACCTTCAGTCCCTGCATTTTAAATCGCCTGCTAGCTTTTGTTAGAGAACGTGTTAGTACTGTTCAAATTATGGTGTTAAGACAACAATATCAAGCATTAAATCAACAAGAGACAAGTATTTCATAATTGAAATACGCACAAGAAAAAGGGGGAAATTGTAGAAAAAAATATAACTTTAACATGCTTAATTTGCTTCTGTATTTAATGCTTGCTAAAGAAGGGAAAACATAACTAACACCATTTTAAGTAAGGCAGGCCCAGACACATTAAATTCCAGGAAGGGAGTAAAACACCACCCGGTTCCAGGAACTGACTGACCAGTTCCTTATCTAAAAGCCACCTGGAAGATAAACGATTGGGAAGTGCACTGTTCCTTATTGGTGTGCCAGCCCACTAAAGCCCACCAATAAATCCAAAGGTCACCTCTGATAACCTGTAAACAGTAAACAACTCATCCTATTGTGAAAGTCTGTCTAAAAAACTGTATAAAAAGCTCTTGTGTTAAAGGCTTGGGGTCGCTTTTTTCTTGAATGCTGAGTGACCCCAGCATGCTGGAAATAAACTCCTCTTGCTTGATTGCATCGGTCTCTGTCTCATGGTCTTTGTGAGGTGAGCCATCCCGATGTGTGGGGTTTGTGCACGGTGCACAGATCTTACATCTCCTTTTGAAAGTTCAACAAATTATTGTGATTGTTGTATCTTTTTAAAATTTACTTGTTTAGGGGGCTTGCTTTTAAAATTTACTTGTTTAGGGGGCTTGCCTGTGGCTCACTTGGGAGAGTATGGTGCTGATGACATCAAGGGTTTAGATCCCTGTATAGGGAAGGCCGGTTAGCTCACTTCAAAGAGCATGGTGCTGACAATACCAAGTCAAGGATTAAGATCCCCTTACCAGTCATCTTTAAAAAAAAAATAGTTTATTGTTTTTTTAGCTCCTACTTATGAGGACATGTGATATTTTCTTTCTGTGTCTGGTTTTTTTCACTTAACATAATTTTCTCTATATTCATCCATGTTGCTGAGAATGGCAGGATTTAATTATTTTTTATGGCAGAGTAGTATTGCATAGTGTATATATACCACATTTTCCTTATCCAGTCATCTGACAATGGACATTTAGGTTGGTTCCATATCTTGGCTATTGTAAATAGAGCTGCAATAAACACGGGTGTGCAGGTATCCCTTCGACATGGTGATGTCCATTCCTTTGGGTGTATGCCTAGCAGTGGCATTGCTGGATGTATGGTAGTTCTATCTGTGGTTGTTTGAGAACTCTCCATACTGTTTTCCATAATGTCTGCACCAGTTTACAGTCCCACCAACAGTGGAGGAGGGTTCCCCCTCTGCATCCTCACCAGCATTTGTTATTCTCTATCTTTTTGACAATAGCCAGTCTAACTGGGGCGAGATGATATCTCAATGTGGTTTTGACTTGCATTTCCCTGATGCTGAGTGATTTGAGCATTTTTTCATGTGTCTGTTGGCCATTTGTATATCTTCCTTTGAGAAATGCCTATTCAGTTCTTTTGCCCATTTTTTAATCAGGCTACTTGTTTTTTTGCTATTAAGTTGTTTGTACTCCTTGTATATTCTTAATCCCTTGTCGGACAAATAATTTCCAAATATTTTCTGCCATTCTGTAAGCTATCTTTTTGCTCTGTTAATTGTTTCTTTTGCTGTGCAGGAACTCTTTAGTTTGATATAATCCCATTTGTTTATTTTTCCTTTTATTGCCCGCACTTTGGGGTCTTATTCATAAAGTCCTTGCCCAGTCCTACTTCCTGAAGTGTTTCCCCTATAGTTTCTTTTAGGGGTTATATAGTTTCAGGTCTTATATTTAAGTCTTACATCCATTTTGAGTTGATTTTGGTATATGGTGAGAGGTACAGTTCTAGTTTCATTCTCCTACATAAGGTTGTCCACTTTTCCCAGCACCATTTATTTAAGAGGCAGTCTTTTCCCCAATGTATGCTCTTGTTGCCTTTGTCAAAGATCAGTAGGCTGTAAATATGTGGGTTGATTTCCGGGTTCTCTATTCTGTTGCATTGGTCTGAGTGTCTGTTTTTATGCCAGTACCATGCTGTTTTGGTAACTATAGCTTTGTAGTATAATTTGAAGTCAGGTAGTTTTATGCCTCCAGCTTTATTTTTTTGCTCAAGATTGCTTTGGCTATTCGGGGTATTTTTTTGTTTCATATGAATGTTAGGACTGTTTTTTCTATACTGGGAAGAATGTCATTGGTATTTTGGGGATTGCATTGAATCTGTAGATTGCTTTGGGTAGCATGGACATTTTTGCAATGTTAAATCTTCCAATCCAAGAGCATGGAATATATTTCCATCTTTTAGTGTCCTCTTTAATTTCTTTCAACAGTGATTTGTAGTTCTTTTTGTATAAATCTTTCATCTGTTGGTTAAATTGATTCCTAGGTTTTTGTTTTTTTTTTTTTTTGATGACTATTGTAAATGGGCTTGCTTTCTTGATTTCTTTTTCTGCTAGTTCTTTGTTGGAGTAGAAAAATGCTGCTGATTTTTGTGTTGAGTTTGTATCCTACAACTTTACTGAAATCATTTATCAACTCTGAGGTTTTTTTGTAGAGTCTTTATGTCATCTGCAAACAGGGACAGTTCGACTTCATCTTTTCCAATCTGGCTGCCCTTTATTTCTTTCTCTTGCCTGATTGCTCTGGCTAGTTCCTCCAGTACTATGTTAAATAGGAGTGGTGAGAGTGGGCATCCTTGTGTTGTTCCTGTTCTTAAGTGAAAAGTTTTCAGCTTTTCCCCATTCAGGATGATATCGGCAGAGGGTTTGTCATATGTGGCTTTTACTGTGTTGAGTTATTTTCCTTCTATACCTAATTTGCTGAGAGCCTCTATCATGAAGTGATGTTGAATTTTGCCAAATGCTTTTTCTGCTTCTATTGACATAATCATGTGGTTTTGTCCTTGGTTTTACTGATGTGGTGTATCACATTTATTGACATGCATATGTTGAACCATCCTTGCATCTCTGGAATGACTCTCACTTGATCATGTAGTATAATTTTTTTTATGTGTTGCTGTATTCTGTTTGATAATATTTTGTTGAGAATTTTTGCATCTATGTTCATCAGGAATATTGGCCTGTAGTTTTGTTTTTTGTTGTTGTATCTTTATCTAGTTTTGGTATCAGGGTGATGATGGCCTCATAGAATGAGTTTGGGAGAATGGCCTGTTTCAATTTTTTGGAATAGTTTGAAGTGAATTGGTAATAATTGCTCATTTAAGGTTTGGTAGAATTCAATAGAAAAGCCATCCAATCCTGGGCTTTTTTTTTGTTGGGAGACTGCTGTTGATTGCTTCAATCCTGTCACTTGTTATTGGTCTGTTCAGTTTTTCTATTTCTTCTTGGTTCAGTCTTGCTAGTTCTTACATGTCCAGAAAGTTATCCTTTTCCTCCAGTTTCTCAAGTTTGTTGACATACAGTTATTTATAATAATTTCCAGTGATTCTTTGTATTTTTGTGGTATTGGTTTTAATGTCTCCTTTTTCTTTTCTGATTTGTTATTTGGGTCTTCTCTCTTCCTTTTTTAGTTAGCCTAGTTAATGGACCATTTAGTTGATCTTCTCAAAAAAACAACTTTTTATTTCATTGATCTTTTGTATCATTTTGGGGGTCTCTATTTCATTTAGTTCTGCTCTGATCTTAATTACTTCTTTCCATCTACTAATTCAGGGATTGGATTGTTCTTGTTTTTCTAGTTCTTTCAGGGGTAGCATTAGGTTGTTTATTTGAAATCTTTCTATTCTTTTGATGTAAGCATTTATTGTGATAAACTTCCCTCTTAGTACTGCTTTTGCAGTGTCCCACAGGTTTTAGTGTGATGTGTCTTTATTTTCATTAGTTTCAAGAAATTTTTTGATTTCCTGTTTAATTTCTTCTTTGACCCATAGGTTGTTCAGAAGCATGTTGTTGAATTTCTATGTATTTTTATAGTTTCCATGGTTTTGCTCATTATTGATTTCTAGTTTTAATCCATTGTGGTCTAAAAAGATAATTGGAATGATTTCAGTTTTTAAAAATTTGTTGAGACTTGATTTAAGAACTAAAATGTGATCTATTTTTGAGAATGTTCCATGTGCTGATGAGAAGAATGTATAATATGTAGTTGTTGGATAAAATGTTCTGTAGATATCTGCCAAGTCCAATTGGTCTGAAGTGCCATTTAAATCCTGTGTTTCTCTGTTGATTTATTGCCTAGATGATCTGCCCAATGCTGAGAGAGTGGTGTTCATGTCCCCAGCTATTATCATATTGGGGTCTATTACTTTCTTTATGTCTCACAGAACTTGCTTTATATATCTGAGTGCTCCAGTGTTAGGTGCATATATATTTATGATTGTTGTGTCTTCTTGCTGGATAGATCCCATTATCATTATATAATGGCCTTCTTTGTCTCTTTTTATGGTTTTTGGTTTAAAGTCTATTTTATCCGATATAAGAATAGCTACTATTGCTCATTTCTGGTTTCCATTTGTGTGTTATGTCTTTTTCCATCTCTTTACTATTATTCTGTGTGTGTTTTTACAGGTGAGGTGAGTCTATTTTAGACAGCATATAGTTGGGTCTAACTTTTCAATCCAATCATTGGTCTGTGTTTTTTGAACTGGGAATTTAATCTATTTACATTTAGGGTCATTTTTGAAAGGTATTGTCTTACTCCTAGCATTTTACTGATTTTTGTTTATCTTTTTCTTCTTTCTTCCCTTTTATTGATTGTCTTTTTCTGCTGGTTTTTTGAGGTGGTAAGATATGGATTCTTTCTCTCTCTTGTTTGTATTTTTTTTCTACATGTGGGTTTTTTTCTTTCTTGTGTATTTATGGTAGTGATTATCATTTTTTGGATTCCAGATGCAGAACTCCCTTGAGGATTTCTTGTAGGGCTGGTTGTGTGGTGGTGAACTCCCAAAGTAATTTTTTGTCTGAGAAATACACTATTTTCCCCTTGTTTCTGAAGGCTAGCCTTGCTGGATATAGTATTCTTGGCTGGCAGATTTTTCTTTTAGTATTTTGAATATATCATCACATTCATTTCTGCCCAGAGTTTCTGTTGAGAACTCTGCTGTTATCTGATGGGGACTCCCTTATAGGTGACTTGACACTTTTCTCTTGCAGTTCTTAGGATTCTCTCTTTGTCTTTGAGTTTTGTCAGTTTGACTTATATGTCTTGGAGAGGACCTTTTAGGGTTAAATCTGTTTGGGGATCTTTGAATCTCCTGGATCTAAAGGTCCATGTCTCTTCCTCTGCCTGGGAAGTTTTCTGGTATTGTTTTCTTGAATAGGTTCTCAATGCCTTTTTCTTTCTCATTTCCTTCAGAAACACTATGATTTGTGTGCACTTAAGGCTGTCTGCTATCTGCCTTTGATTTTCTTCATTTAAAAAAATTTTTGTCTTTTTTTCTTTGTTTGCCTGGGTTATTTCAAGAAGACTATCTTCAAGATCAGAAATTTTTTCTTCTGCTCACTCTAACCTGCTGCTTAAGCTCTTGGTTGTGTTTTTTATTTTGCTGAATGAATACTTCAGTTCCAGGAGTTCTGCTACATTCTTTTTTAAGGTATTGATCTCTTTGTAAATTTCTTCTTTCATATTCCTGGATCCTTTTTCTTTTTTGCTGTGTTTTCTAACTGAGTCTTCTCATATCTCATTGAGTTTTCTTAACATTGTTGCTTGGAATTCATTTGCAATCATTTCAATGGTTTTCTGCTCTGGGGGGTCTGGTACTAAATAACTATTGTGTTCCTTTGGTGGTGTAATTTTTTTATTTTATTTTATTGGATTGTATTGTATTTCTAGTATCTCTGTGTTGATGTATGGCATCTGGTAGAGCAGATGCTTTTTCTATTACTCTGGAGTGGGCTTTGAGGACAGAGACTTCCTCCTGTAGATGTGTTTTATATTGACCATTGAGTAGGGTGTTTTAGTATTGGATCCAGTACACACAGTAGTGTAGTCTCCATGTGAGTACTTCATCCATATTCGGTGTTGAAGTTGCATGAGTGCCTCCATGGCCTAGGCACTGGGGCACTTAGTGATTCCTTGCTGAGGTTAGTGACACTGTGTTGGTTCGTCAAGGACATGGGTGAGCTCTTGAATTCTTGGGAGAATCACCTTGGTGCCCTGTCACTCTTAGGCTGGGGTGGGTGTACTGGGTGGGCTTGTTAGCACCCACCTAGCATCCCATGACCCTGGGCAGGCTTGTTGGCACCCCAGCTAGTGTCCTGTGACCCTGATGGGGTATACTGGAGCTCCTCAGTTTGGATGGGTGAGCTGGGTGGGATTTCTCTTTTCTCTTTCCTATAGGCAGAGGCTCTTCCTTGGTCCTTGCTTCCCCCAGTTGGGGGAGGGGTTGGTAGTGATTGGGTATTTTCTTTCTAACTTCGTTTGGGTATCCTGGGTTTCTGCACTCTCAGGGGTTTCTGCATGTGTCTCTGCCCAGATCAGGGCAGTTGCATGGGCTGCACACATACCTCTCAACCCCAGGTGTGCCAGCCTAATTCTCCCTGTGGGTTGGACCACTGAGTTGCAGGTCTGTGCTTGCTCATCTCTTTCCCCTTGTTCTGCTGGTGACTCTCCTTGTGTCAATGCAGTCTAGTGGCTGGTGGGCCACCTACATGCTGGTCGTGGCTGCTCCTGTGGCATTGAGCTGGCCTTACAGCAGCAGTGGCTGTGGCTGCAGTAGTGGCAATGGCTGTCCATGGCTCCTGCTGAGGTCCCTGAGGCCCCTTGTCCTATCTGCTAGAAATGTTGACTCAAACAAAGGAAGTTTTGATATTATCATTAAATTAAATAGATATATTGAATGAGGCATTATTCTTTGGAAGTTAAGAAGAATGCTTCTTTAGACATTTGAACATATAGCACTGAGAATTTTTTTTCATAGATAGTTACTAATTTACTCTGCATTGGTGTACATATAATAATAAGTGGCACAGCTATTTATAAAATAAAATGCAATAGGGGCTAAGGAGTCTTTCATTGGATAGAAAGGGTATTAACTTTTGTTGAACTTCTTAATTTAAAGCAAACCTATTCACAAATTTATTCTCTTTAATTGTGGAGGCAATGCCTAACTTACAGTCCACTTAATCTATAATGCAGAAAGAGAATGAAAGTTCTAATTTTTCATTTTACATGTGCTATCTGGAAGGGCCATGTTGTTTAAAACAAAGGAAGGAAAAAACTGCTATGATAGCTACACCTAAAATAATTATGCTCTCATTTGAAAAAGATCTTCTGAAACATTGAGGTAAAGATGCTTGGTTTGGGGGACACAATTTATGTCTAAATAATCATTCCCACCAATGCTTAAATAGATAAAGTAAGAAATATAAAATTAGGAAAAGCACTCATTTATATAGAAAGCTAAGGAAGTCAACATCAAAATGGCAGAGACAGTTCCCACCCTAGGAGGAATGGCATTCTGGGAATAAAAGGGTAAAGATCTGGTCCCTGTGAGTTTCTGGGTTTAGAGGGCTGAAGGGCTGAGTTCTGGAGAAAAGGGTGGGCTGTGAAATTAACCTGGTGCTATCTGAATGTCTATGTACCCCCAAAATTCATATGTTGAAACTAACCCCCAATGTGCTGGCATTAGGAGGTGGGGCCTTTGGGAGGTGATTAGGTCCTGAAGGTGGAGCCCTCGTGAATGGGATTAGTGCCCTGATAAGAGAGGCCCCAGAGAGCTGCCTTTCTCCTTTCACCACATGAGGACACAGCAAGAAGCTACCATCTATAAAGCAGAAAGAAAATGCTCACCTGACACTGAGTCTGCTGGTGCCTTGATTTTGGACTTACAGCCACCAGAACCATGAGCAGTTTATAAGCCACCCAGTCTATGCTACTCTGTTATAGCAGCCAGAGCTGCCTAAGACATGGAACCAAAAGTGCCACATGAAGTCTGCTTAGATGCGTGGACTGCTGGGATCCCCTGTTTATGGGGTCAGTGCAGGACTCAGAGGTCCAGATCACTGTAATTAGTAAAGATCTGTGGTTCTGTAGCTCTAGAAAGGAAGTTTCCCAAAGTGTAAAGGTGACCACAATTGTAGTGATGAACAGCCTGGTAAAATTGGGCTGGAGACTGGGGAGCAGGGACCACCATGCTGAACAAGAAGCTGTTGGTGGTGGTAGGAGCAGCATTCCTGGATGGTGGTCTCACTCAAAGCCTAGGCTTTGCTGACACAGTAAAAGTTGTATAGATCAACTGGGCTAAAGAGGCAGATATTTATGTGCCAGATCAGAGGCCTGGCCTCAACAAGCCAGGTGCCAGGCAGAGTGGTTTCACTATAAACAGAGGAGAATTATAGAGATGAAGTCCCCTAGTCAGCACAGCCTATGGCACAAGTGATCTCTGTCATCCTCAGACTGGATCACTGGATTCATGGCAATCAGTAAGCAAGAATAAAACCAATATGGTATCAATGGAAAGATTCTTTATCATGAAATCCCACCAGTAAGTTTCAGAGAAAAAGTATATTTTTGAAAAATATTTTTGGCACAAAGCAATGAATTTCAGGCAGCATCTGATTTTTACTCTTGGTGATATTTAAGAAATATGGTTTCCATAAAATAAGATAAACTGTAAGATGACATGACAACAGAGGATTAAATTGAGAAGTAAGTAGAACCATAAAGGGAAATAAATGAGGTATTGAAGAAGTGTTTTAGAACTAAACAGATAATATCAGAGTTTCAAAATGCATTAGAAGCAGTAAAGAGCAGAATCAGACCTGCCAAAAATGATTTCAGGAATACAGAAGATAGCCTAGAAAACATGTATACCATTATACAAAAAATAATGCAAACAAAAGAATATGGGAGATTTTGTGGTCATACAATGGATAGATCCAACCTGTGGATAACTGATATTTCTAAAGAAGACACCAGGAGAAATGGAAGAAAAGCAAAAAGACAGATAAAAGTTTCTAGAAACCTAAATCTCCCAATTAAAATAGTCCACTGGCTACTAGGCAAAATAAAGAGGCTCAAACACTGAGCATACCCTGGTGAGAATTTTTTTTTAAGTTTATTTATTTATTAATATTATTATATTTTTACCTTCTAAGATGTTGTGGAGCAGTTAGGGGAGGAGGAGAAGGGGAGGGGGAAGAAAATAAGGTGAAAGAATGAGGAAGCAGAGGGGTGTGCTAGAGGCACATGGCACCCTCCTCATTCCTGCAGGGGAGACCAGGGGGCTTCCAGTGGTGGCTTGGTCATTGCTGGGCTAGATGCAGATGTCAGGGGATGTGGCTGAAGCCCTTGGCCCCCCCACTGCCCTGGCTCAGGAGCCCAGAGTGCTTCCTACAGCAGCTCAGTGGTTGTCGCTTGGCTGGTTGCAGGTGTCGGGGGGCATGGCTGAGGCCCCCAGCCTTTCCCCCTCCCTGTCTTGGGAGCCCAGGGGGCTTCTGGTCCTTCTAGGTGTTAGGGGTTTTCTTTGGTGAGTGAGACCTTTACTAATTAATATCAAACTTTGTCTCTGACCTGTGGGTATTTTGTTTTTTCTTTCAGTTCTGTGTGGGATTATTAGCTGTTCCCACCACTTAAACTCTGCACTGGAACAAATTTGTTGTCCTTTGCTGACTTCTAAAATGGGGGACCTTCCTATGGGAACCAGCACTTGAGCCCTGTGGTTTAGTTAAATTGCTGCTTTGCTGCTGATTCCCTGGGGAAGGCTTTTTGTGCACTTCAGGATTTAATTGTTGACTTTTTTTTTTTGTGACCGGTAAGGGTATCAGAACCCTTGGCTTGCTGTCGCCCGCACCGCGCGCTCGGCCAGTGAGCGCACCAGCCATCCCTATATAGGATCCAAACCCACGGTGGGAGCGCTGCTGCACTCCTAGCACCGCACTCTCCCGAGTGAGCCACGGGGTCGGCCCTAATTGTTGACTTTTTAAGCACTTCTGGGTCTTATGAGATCCGGTGAACCTGGGTTGTATAGAAACTCTGTTCTGGGCCTGAGACTTTTCAGCAAACTGCACCCCCTGCAGATCTGTATTTCTGACCAGTCTCCATAGAGTGGTCCTACGCTGATTGGAGGGCAGGTCACCTGTCCATGTTGTGCCCCAATGTTCCCCTCATGGCCCATATCCCCCACCACCCACACTCCAAACAGTTCCCATGGGACAGTGCACTGGTCCCTTGCAATGACTCACCGGCCTCTGAGTGGGTCTTTTTTTCAGTTGTTGTGGCTCCTCACTACTATGTATATTCAGGACCTGTTAGTGGTCCTGCTGGCCTGAGGGCCACCAAAACCCTCTTCTCCCCTGCAGCCTCCAAGCAACTTCATACGAAGGGTACAGCTTTCGTGGTTGGCCAGTACCGGGATCTGATGACTTTTTCTCACAGTTTCCATCTCTCTGTTGAAATTTTCCTTCTCTTTATGCATGTTGTACGTTTTTTCCCCTACAGCATCTAACATATGAATCATAATTATATTTAAATTCCTTGTCCGATAGCTCCAATTCCTGGGTTCTCTCTGAGTTGGCTGTGTTGAGATTGCATTGTCTATCAACTTTGGTTGTTTTTATCTTCGTGTGTGTGCGTGTGTGTGTGTGTGTGTGTGCGTGTGTGTGTGTGTGTGTGTGTGTGTGTGTGTGTTGGGACTTTTGATTGAATGTTGGATGTCATGTGCAGAGTAATTGACACTGAGGTAAATAGTATTTATACCTGTAAATGAGCACACCTCCTATGCTAGACCAGTAGTGTTGGGAATGCAGTATCTTGAGTATTGAATCCTCCTCAGTAAACCTACTTAGGAATAGAGGTGGGTTTGAATTTCGTTGTTGCTATGGTGACCTTCAGTACATTGCTGGCTTCAATTCCTCTAACATTACCTTGTGCTTAGGGTGGGGGCTGGGGTTCCAGGGGTTTTCTCAATGCTCCAGCTCCAGTCTCAACTTTCAGTCTTCCCTGTGTGCCTGAGCGAAAGAGGGGCGGCCTCTCTCTGTGTTCTTGCCCCCTTCCCAGAAGGAGACTGTTCTCGCTTGATGCTTGGTGCTTGCTAGCCTGGTGGTGAGGAGGGAAGGGAGGTCCTCTGTTGTCATTGCACAGCTTCAGGCTTAGGCAAGTCCTATCTGCCTAGGTCTTAGGGGTGGGTCCTTCTTGGCGAGCCTGCTCTTCTTCCCAGTGACGGCCAAACTGCCTTGTATCTGTGGTGGGTCTTCTATGGGACAGTTCCCTGCCCCTATCCCAGATGTAGGAGACCTCTATTCATATTGGCAGATGATCCTGGACCCAGAACTGTTTCCTGCCTCTTCTCCAGTAAGAATGTTACTTTTTTTTTTTTTCACCCTTCCCCCAGCTTCACCAGCGTCCCAGCAGCCCAACTCTTCTTATATAGGGAAGGAGAGTCCAGTTAGGATTTTGTGTCTTTCCTTTGACAGCAGCTGCTCCCATTTTCCAGGCCTGCACCACCTGAGGAGTTTCTCTTGATCTCCTGCTCTGCTCCCGGTGGTTCTCGTGAGCACCCTGCAGAGGCCCACATAGGAGACCCCATGGTGAGTGCAAGTTCCCGTTGCATCTGCAGCCCTCGCGTGGCCTTTTGTAATCCATTAGAAAGCTTAGCTGAAGTCTTCTTACCCACTTGGTGATGGTCTCAGAATCGCTTTCTCCTGCCTGCTACTGGGGAATCAGTGCGCATGCTCCATCTTGCCTTGAAAGGGCTTGACTTTCCTTGGATTTTAGGGTATTTGTTTGCCCTGTGGCCTCAACTCTGGTAAGTTCATGAAAAGTTATAATGTTGTAGTTGATCTGCTTTTTGGTTTTTTGTTGTGTTTGTTTATTTATCTGTTATTAAGGTAGAAGAATACTCTTCCTGCTTCTACATCCTAGGAGGAACCAGGCATCATTTTAAATGCTTTACATGCAATAATTCATCTCTTCCTTACAACAAATCTCTAAGGTCTCCATTTAACAGATGAAGAAACTTAAGCACAGAAAATTTTAATTACATAGCCCGAATGGATAGAGCTAAAATTCAAATCTAGGTGGTCTGATGGCAGAGGCTGCATCATGAACCACTGAAATACACTATCATGCATGTTGTGTATGTTCTACACAGGCTATTTTTTATTTAGTCAGTCCTCTCCTAGGGGTATTGGTTTGCTTGCAATGGTTTGCTATTATAAACAATACTGCTGTGAAATTGGGAAGTTGTCTCCCACAGATAAGGTCCTGGACCTATTGCTGTGTCAAAAGGTATACTTACTGAAATTTAAAATACCTACCGCCAAATAGCAACTAGGAAGTGTTCTTTAAAATTAATTTAAACTTTTTTCAATTACAAAGTTACATGAGCTGTATGAAGGTATGTGTATTGCAAACAAATCAAATGTAAAGTTAGTTATTTGTGTGTATACATGTATGTCTGTGTACAAATATTGTTTTATTAATTTATCCAGCTCAAATCTCATAGTCAAGTATTGCTGTTTCTCCCCTACTTACACTCTCACCCTGTTGCCTCTCTCTCTGCCTTTGTTACCTCCCTTGGCTGAATCACAAGCCTGGCTAAATCCAACTCGCTGTTTACTCTGTGTCTGAATCACATGGCAGAACATAGCTGGAGAAGATCAGGTATGTCTCATTGACTTCACCCGGAGCCTCAAGGCCACCAAGCAGTAATACCAAACGACCCTGGTCCCTTCACTCTCCCATTCTTTTCTAGATCTCTGTTTCAGACCTTCTCTGCCCTCTACAAAGTTCCAATACTTCCCCCAATCTTTAATCTCAGCTCATGATATTGCTTCCCATAGCGGTGAGAAGATGGAAACTTCTGGAAGAGGACTGTGCAAGCTCCCACCACCAACTGCATCTGCCCACCTCTCTGGGTCTGTGCTCACCCACCATGCCTGCTTTCCTCTTATCCCAGACAACTGTCCATACTCCGTGGAATGCTAACCTCCCTTACCGCTCACCTGGTGACATCCCCCTAGACTCACACAGGGACATCGCTCCAGAAATTCTCCCTCTGTCTCCTGTAGCATCAATATTTCCTTCTTTTCTTCTTCATCCTCATGATCCAGAATCAAAAAAATCAAATGTGCTGAATTTCATGTTAAAAACATAAACCCTCCTTGGCCCTGCTCTCCCCTCCAGGCACCGTGGTGTTCCTTCCCTTTGCTCCACAAGAGTTCCTGAAAGTGTTGTTTACACTCATTGCCTCCAATTCCACTCTTTCCCCTCCTGAAGTCGTTCCTATCAGGTTTCCACCACAACTATTTTCAAGGTTACCGGTGGCATATGCATCACCAAGTTCAGAGCTCATCACACTTGACCTGTCAGTAGGATGACCTGTCGATGTATTATCCAAACGGGGGCACGTTTGAGAGTGAATGAGGTGCTAGTAAGGATTAAGCCAAGGCGATGGGTGTGAACTGGGTTTGTCTGGGGCAAACCAAGACGTATCAGCAGATTTGAAAGAGCTGCTCACTCCCCGCTCTTTGAAACCTTTCTACTCTAGGCCTTCAGGACAGCAGTTCTCAGGTTTTCCTCCAGCCTTCTTGGCTCCTCCTTGTCAGTGTCTCTTCCCCTTTCCTGCTCACCTGCTGATCTTCAAAACATGGAGATGCCCGAGGGCTCAGCCGTTGTCTCTCCTCTGCACTGACTCCCACCGTGATCTCATCCAGTCTCATGGCTTTAGACACCATCCGCATGCTCACGACTCTCAAATTTATATCTGGCCCACATCCCTGCCCTGCACTCAAATGTCCTACTGCCCACTCTGTGTATCCGCAGACATCTCCCACTTGATATGTCGTATTGAGCGACTATTCCCCTGAAACTGTTTCCCTTCTCAGCCGATGACAACCCAGTCCTCCTAGTTGCTCTGCTAAAAGCCTCCATGTCATCCTTAACCCATCTCTCTCTCTCACAACCCTCTGCCCACGTCTGCTCAGTCAGCAAATCCTGTTGGCGTCGACATCAAAACAGACCAGAATCCAACTGCTTTTCGTCCCACCCGCCCCCCACCAGGGTGACTCAGCAGCGCCCCCGCTGGGGTGGTGGCAACGGCCCCTCGCCGGCCACCCTGCCTCCGCCCCGGCCCTTTTCCATTCCTCACTGCAGCTCTCAGAGCTGTGCTGTGGACATGGAAGCCAGACCATGGCATGTTTCTGCCCAAACCCTCCGGTGGCATCACTTCTCATGCTTGAGAGCCAAGCTCCTCGCTGTGTACCGCCTTGGCCTGTGTCCGTCACCTGTCCCTGCTTCTCCTACAACTCACCCTCCTTCATTCCTCTCTGAGTCCTTCAGCTGCTGCTCCCTGGCTGGAACGCCCTTCATCCCCAAATCCCCTCTGTCATTCCCTCACTCCGTCGCATCTTTACTCAAAAGCCACATCCCCAATGAGCCCTCCTTCAACTTTCAGCCCCATCCGAGCCCTGACACATCCCAGCCCCTTCTGCCCCTCAGCATTCACCGCTGCACCCAGTATTGATCTTATCTTTTTATCGGCTGTTTCTCCAACTAGAATCGAAGTTCCACTAGGGCGACGGTTCTGTCTGAGTCATTCCTGAATCCCTAGCACCTATTGGGTCCAAGAAATATTTGCTGAGTGAATTGCATTGCAATCAAGTACATGAAATGGAGGAGGAGATGTTGCCACCGTAGCAAGCAAAGAAGACTAGACATTTCTCCTTTCATTTGAAATACGACCCAGCTTTCATAGAGCATTTCACAAAGTGTTCTTCAGAGCCTCAATGCCACAAGAGCCACCACAGATAAAAAGGAGTCCATGATCAAATAAGTTTGGGAAACACAGCTTGGATTCAGATGGTGCCTTCACTTATGAAATCTCTGAGAAATCCTTTGAGAAATAAACTTGTATCTTTTTCTTTCATCCCCCATCCCCACTTCATCTGCCAATCCCTAAGTATTCTTCAAGATTCAACACATACACATTTGACGTTCTTCAGGCTGCTAACTTCTTCAAACACCTTCCCTGTGCTGTGGAGCCTCCCGCCTAACCTCCCCAAGCTGGAATAGCGCACAGACCACTCAGCCCCAGTGTGGACAGGCTTCCATTGGAAGCTAGTTATGTGAAGGGGCTCGTGCAAACTCCATTCCTGCAAGGGTGGTAGCAGGGCGGAGATTGTGGAGGTTCCTGTGGTTGTGTCTGGTGTCCTGCACCGCAGGTGGGACAGGCAGAGTTTGCACCCAGAGGTGGTGGCAGTGGTGGCAGCACTGTGGTATAATTTGGGCATTGTTCCTGCCTGTTCTGTCTCTGTTTAAATGCAGTGCCCCTCAAACATCTTTCAGTCAGAACTCTTCTCTTAAGAAAATGCCTATTATCTTCCAAGAAACAAAAGCATTCCTTGGTGGACCACTCCATGTTCACACTCTCCGGGCCCTGCAGGAGCCCTCTCCAGGAGCAGCAGGGACAGAGATCCTGGTTTTGCTTCAAATAACCTTAGTGCTTCTCAGACCTGGGATCCAGACCAGGGCGTTGGTATTGTTTTCAAGACCCAGGCAATTACATACAGTATGCAGCCAGAGTTGAAAACCTCTTAGGTAAACCATTTTCCTAGGTTCTGAACTTGGAATAGTGTTTTGGGATTCTGACAGCCATTAAGAGCTGGAGCTTAAGCACCATGAGAGAAGTGTGTTCCTATGTCCCTGTGCAACGTCGCAGATCCACGGCCAAGGCCATCATGGCCAGCTAAAACAGGCAAGGGAAAAGTGGAAACGCTTAGTGAGCAGCCTTCATCCCCAGGGGGAAGTCTCTTCTGTTCTCAAACCCAGCTGCTGATGGGCACGCTTCTGTATCAGGCTGGTGGCCCTGCGCCCAGGGGGTCTGTGGGAGAAAGACAGAAACATCCAGCAAAGGGCCGGGAGAATGTCAGGGGTGAGAGGAAGAAGAGCCAGCATGTGCACGGACTAAAGGAGCTACAGAGGAGCTAGAGCTGGGTTACCGTGGATTTTGAGAAATGACACAAATCAAGGCACTTTGAGCTTTGTGGTCACAATCCACTCAGCAGAGGAACTCTCTTTATCCCCCCACCCACCCGCTGGCAGAGGTCCCACACGGATTTGGAAAGCTTTTATCTCCCAAACACCTGAATCTATTACATTGCTTTCCCATGTTTGTTAATTGTTTACTAGGCTGTGTTGCTCACAGCGCGTATGTGGGTAGTGAGTAATATCAAATTTCCATGAACCATTTTAAAACACTGAAAATAGCTCTACTTCCCTGGGTGGTTCCAAGTTGAGAAATTGCTTTGGTCTTTTTCTTTAGGCTTTCTCCGATGAGAGCAATCTACTAGCTTTGCCCCGCTTCTCAACAAACACATTTTGAACGGTCACCAAAGCTCTTCAAGAAAACCAGTTTCTTTTCTTCTTTGGAGGCACCTTCCAGAATGTTCTGACCAAGTTAGAGCAACAGGATGTAAATGCTTTCAGTACCTGCCTGAAAGTAGTATTTTTTCAGTACCTTCCTAAAAGTAGCATTATTAATTTCCATTAATAACTCAGGATGCACCTGTTAAAGCAGATCAAGTGGTGGTATTTCAGTTTCTGGTGTTCTGTGGGGTCCTCTTCCCAAAGTGGCAACACATCGGGGGTTCATGTCACCTTTGGGAGGTAGAAAACAAAGCCGTGGTTTTTCCCCGTCAGTGGTCATTCCTCCCACTTCAGGTCTTGCAGTGCTCACCGGGATGAGGACAGCTTTACACACAGGAGGCTTTGCCGTGCACCTTTCGGGCCGCTGTTGGAAGTGGGTGCAGCTTCTTGAAGGCTACAGATTTGCAATGAGAAGGCAGTGTAGCAGTACTACTTTGCTATGAGTGACAACACTGACCTCCATCTATTGCCTGATTTGCTTGGGACAAGGTCATGATTTTGAGGGGGTACTCTCTCAAGGAAGCCATCCTCTGAGGGTAGACAAATGTAACTTTTCATTCATTCCCTCAACAAACATGTATTTAATGCCTGCTGTGTACCAGATGTCATATTCACACCCCTCATCCCATGAGCTTACGGTCTGATGGGGGAGTCTGATGCTAAACAAAAGATTTCCCAAACAAATCGTTATTATTCTGTTAAGGGTTGTAGAGAAAAGGTATAGTGTAGGGGGGGTCAGAGAAGTCTTCCCTGAGAAAGTTGTACTTACTTCATTGCTATAAAAATTCAGTCATTTCTCCATTTTTAGGCTTCTTTGAGCTGGAAGCCAGGCTACTCAGAGGTGGGTGTCTAAGCAGGGCCACTTGGAGCCACTGCCATGGGAGCATGTCAGTCCCTCGCAGGGCTGGGAGTTCAGAAGAAGAGGAGAGGACAGCCAGCCGTGTATGGCCGTGGGGTGCTGAGCCGCTTGGAGCAGAGGGGCTGGGGTGGATCGCACGGGACAGGCACCATCGTGACTGGCCAGGAGAAGGTGCCAGGTCATTCTACGCAAGGGGAGCAGCTCAAAGTACATTTGGAGAACAGCGCATCATTTAGTTTTAGTGGAGCATGGGAAAGAGATACGCTTAGAAAGATGAGTTCCTTCCTCCAACACTTGTTGAATGTCTACTGTGCACCAGGCATTTGGGTTCTCAGGAGAGGTGGAGAACATGGCAGACACCCTCTGGCCATCAGGGAGCTTAGTGATGGGGAAGAGGGCCAATTAACATACATCTGGAACAAAATGGCATCAGACTGTAAAAAGGGCCATTTGGAAACTAAGCTGTGTGCCATGGAGAAGGTGCAGTGGGTGGAGGGAGGCCGCTGCAGACAGGTGCCTGGGCAAGGCGCCCCTGTGGGTCACGTGGGGCAAGAGACCCAAGGGCAAGGGTGCAATGAGGTCAGGCAAGGAGACGGAGGGACGAGCACAGGGCACTGCAAGTGCAAAGGGCCTGGGGAGGGGAGTGCTGGGAGGGAGTTTAGAGTCATTGACATGGCCAGGATCTAGGGGAGCAGAGGGCAGAGTGGTATACAGCAAGACCACATCTTTCCTGAAGGTCCTTAAAAGCCAAGGCAAAGGGTTTGAAAAGGAAGCCACAGAAGGAAATTACAGGAGGAGAGAGATGATTCAATTCTAGTGCCATCTGAGGGTGGATTGGAGGGACTCAAGGCAAGAAGCACAATGATCAGAAGACTATTGCAGGAGATGAGATGAGACAAGACATGGAGAGGAATAAGTCCATTGGAGATGCGTCTCAGAAATGGAAATGATTGGACTTGCTGATGGGGGGATGGGAAAGGGGGTGGAGGTCAAGGCACTACAGTGAGGCACAAGGCAAATGAAGTTTGCAACCCAGGATTCTGGTTTGTGTAAACAGCAAGGAAGCACCATTTACCGAGGTGGAGAAACGGATGAGCAGATTGCTGTGGGGAATCACAAGTCTGGTTTTGGCATGCCTGGAAGACAAGCAAGCAGAGGTATCAGGTAGACAGAGCTCAAAGAAAGGCCTCAGCTGGTTATACACATTCTGGAGTCATCAGCATAGAGATGGTGGTTAAAGCCATGGCTATGAATGAGATCTAGGGAGTGAGTGCAGGAAGAGGAAAGTGGGTCGTGGTCCAAGCCCTGAGAAACTAACATCTAGAGGTTGGGATGAGGAGCCTGAGCAGGGACGAGCAAGGTAGGAGGCAGATCAGAGAAGGGGACAGGGCAGCAGCCTCGGATGGGGCTGGTGTCATTGTACCAGCGCTGCTGAGAAGCCCAGTGAGATGACGTGGACATCCTCGGTGACTTTGAGAAGGGAAGATTTGGTGTGCAGTGGGTCTGGGAGCCAGAGCGGCATGGGCTGAAGACTAAATGGAAAGTGAAATGAAGAGAACTCTTGTAAGTTTTGCTGTGAAGGAAAACTAATGAATCAGGACAGTAACTGCAGGGATGTGAGGTCAAGGCACTTTTTAACTTCTAAGTTGATACTGAAGTGTTACACTTCTCACTGTGCAACGGAGACGAAAAAAGGATTACTCAAAGCACCACGAATGCATTGAGGAGCCTGAAGGGTCTGTATCCCAGAGAAAGACTGGGTTACAGCACCCATTCAAAGTTAGCTTCTGTCTTTTATTGTAAAGACAAGGAAGTTTCACAAGAAAAATCAGTTGGTTCAATCATTACAAAGGGACACAAGGACATGGGCAGTGTTACAAAAGTTACCTATGGCTAAGCATGGCTTAACAATGGAAACTAGTAACTGGCAGTAAAATAAACAAAGTGACATTCCAAAGTACAATTAGTGAAAAGCTAGTTGGGCAAACTGACTCATTATCTAAAGTAAAACCTCTCCTTAAGCAAAAGTTACATTCTTATGAAAAAATCTAAATACAATTATCTCTAAAGTTTCCCCCAACAGGTAGCTTGCCCCTAGCAAACATTTTTCCCACAACTTTCCCTTCAGCAATTCTTAAAATCTCTTAACAGGATTGGTATGACAACCACCTGTTATCTCTAAAAACATTGAAGTATACAATCCCATACCTAAGCAGCCATTAGAGTTGATTAGATGGGCTGTTGCCACGCTGTCTTTGGGCTGTGGCTCCCTACCTGAGGGCTTTTGCTCTATGCACTAAAGGATGTTTGTACATTGGTAAAAATGATCCTATAGGAGGGAGTGATTGATAATTCATGGGCGGGGGTAGCTGAAGGGGCAAAGCCCTTGAGTAAGTGGGCTGGGAGGGTGAATGAGTTCCCTGTGGCTGCTGTAACAAATTACCAGAAACTTGGTGGCTTAAAAGAACATTTATTGTCTAACATTTTGGAGGCAGAAGTCCAAAATCAGTTTCAGTGGACTAAAGTCAAATTGTCAGGAGGGCCAAAGGTCCCTCAGGAGGCTGGAAGGGGGAATCCAGTTCCTTGCCTCTTCCAGCTTCTAGAACTGCATCCCTCAGCTCATGGCCCTTCGTCCGTCTTCCAAACCAGCAGCGTGGCATCTTCAAATCTCTCTGCTTCTGTCACATGGCCTCCTCTGCAGTCAAATTTCCCTCTGCCTCTCTCTCTGAGGACAGCGTGATGGCATTTAGGGCCCACACGGACAATCCAGGGTAATCCCCCACTCAATATCCTTAATTTAAACACATCGGCAAAGTCATTTTTTGCCATATACAGTAACAATCAGAGGTTCCAGGGATCAGGACCTGATATCTGTCCTAAGCATTGTACTCAGCAGGGGACACTGCCTCCTCCTTGGTAACCAGATGGGAGAGGGGAAGGTGCCCTGAGGGAGTGTAGAGATTTGGCCGTGGAAAGATGAGGGAGTTCATGTTTTTGGCTTCACCTTTCTGAGAGAAGAGTGAGGTAAACTTGACAACCAAGAGGGACAGAGACTGGAGTGTTGGGGGGGGGGAGAGAATGGAGGTGTCGCTGGAAGTACGGAAGCGTCTCAGAGAGGGAAATCAAACTGCCTAGGGAAACCTAGTTGGTTTCAGGACAGGGGTACTCACCCCTGAGTGAAGGCCCATTTTTATGAATGTGAAGTAAACTACTGCCTGCTTGTGCGATTTTTCTCCAGGGTTGGCTGCGTGGTTACAGGCACGGGAAGCAGAAAGATGGAGCTCTCCGGCATCCGTGTGGAGACCTCGGCAAGGCAGTCAGGGAGGAAGGAGAGTCCATGTGACCTAATAGGTCAAGAGGCCCAGGAAGACACAGCAGTTGCCGGGCTGCGGGGCACTGTGTGTGAGCAGACGGTGGCGTCAGTCACTCAGAGGTCACGATGAGGGAGGCATCGCAGGAGGGCCCAGCTAGCGAACTGCAAGTCTAGGAGGTGCGGCACAGTGGGACGCCTGTCCTTCAGATTTCAGAGACGGTGCCATTTCTGGTGATGACAAGTGCTGGGGTTTCCCTCTGGGAGGAGTTACTGAGGGACGAAGAAGCGGATCATCCAACTGGATGCTAAAGACATCAGGGATGAGGCCAGGAAACGGGTGGCCAGGAACACTGTGAGGCAGGAACCAAAGTCTTCAGTGAACAGTGAGGAGTGACCTGGAAGGATGACCCAGTGGCATCAATTTGCTGGAAGCTGAGGCTCTCACAGGAGGGATGGGGAGGCAGGGTTGAGAAGGAGCAATGGAGAATGAAGAAGACGCCTGCTTCCCTTCCTGGCTCTCAGGGATCCCCGGTGTGAAGGAACAGGCCACCAGCGTGTGCGAGGGCTCCTACAGCTATGCATCTGTTCAGATGAGAAAGAAGTTGGTGCTGTGGTTTGAACATCTGTCCCCTCCAAAACTCATGTTGAAACTTAGTCCTCAATGTGGCAATACTGAGATATGGGGCCTTTAAGAGATGATTGGGTCATGAGGGCTTAACCTTATGAATGAATCGATCCATGTATGGATTAATGGGTTAATGGATTATCATGAGAGTGTGACTGGTGCTTTATAAGGAGAGAGCTGAACTAGCACAATTAGCCCTGTGCCACCTCCAGACTCTGCAGAGAGTGCCCATCAAGAAGACCCTCACCAGATGCAGCCCCTTGACCGTGAACTCCTTAGCCTCCAGAATTGTGAGAAATAAAATTTGTTTCTTTATAAATTACCCAGTTTCAGGTATTCTGTTATCAGCAACAGAAAATGGACCAAGGTAACTCTAATCCTTTGTTGAAATTTCCCGATAGTATAGTTTGAAGGGTTTGGGAGGTATAAGGGGTTCGAGAGCACAAGGATTAAAGTCTGGCAATAACAGATTGTTGGTGAGAATCCCTGGATTTCTGATGGTGAGTTTCTAAGGGACACGAGGCCCTGAATGGCAGACTAAGGAATTTGCATTTTACACCATAGGCTAAAACCACAGGACAGTGTGGTGTGTGGGTGCAATTTGGAGCAGCAAACTGTCATGGTCAAAGGCGGGCTTTAGGAAAATTCGCTTTCCAGCCCTGTGAACAGAGGAAACAGAAAGCTACAGCAATAGGCCAGGTTTAGTATCTCTTCAGGGTATGAACACTGAGAATGATGGAAAGAAATGATGGTTGCAAGAAATCTGTTTGATATGCATTTGGGGACACAAGGGAAATGAGGGAGCAAGTGAGAGATGCCTCCATATTTCTCCTGTAAGTGGTTGGAAGAGTAGGTTTCAGAGGAAAATTGATGGTTTCGGCATTTGGCAAACTGGGGTTAAAGGTTTTCAAGTGGCTGAACCTAAGGTGGGAGCAGAATAGTGACAGGTGACTCGAGGGAGCTGCTGATGTTGCCATGCCAGGAGTAACTGCCCAGGGTTTCCTGGATTGCGGATAATCAAAGACCAAGCAGGATCCCAGGAAGCAACCTGGTGATTCTCCCTAATTTAGCTTCAGATCTTCAGGCCAGGGCTGGAACCTTCCACCACCATGGGCGATAAGGTGTGTGTGCAGGTGTGAGTTGTGAAGTGCCCAGCCCAGGGCATGCCTCGCAGCCATTCCACAAGGCCGAGCTCAGCCACAGCAGGGGTCTCTCATCCATACTTGTAACCTGGAAGAGTTAGGGCACCGTAGGACACCAGCCAGGCTTGCAGGGAGCAGCCCTTCTTGTCCAGAAGGGGCCGCTTTGACCTTCGCTCCATCACGGGTTAAGGCAGGGCCGGGATAACAGGCAAGGGGTCATTTGGGAAGCGGGTTTCATCACACCTCGGAGCCCAGGCCCAGAATCACAGTTGAGGTCTGGCCGGAATCACAGGTGCAAGCCCCACCCACGTCTGCCCATTTCCTTCATCTGCTGACAGCAGCTGTCTTCTTCCTTCGGCCCGGAATCCCGGGGTCTGTGCGTGTGCTGGGATTAGCCGGCGGCCTCAGCCGCGGCTCCCCGCCCGGCCTCTCGGCTCTTCATCAGGGTCCGTCTCGGCTCGGGGCCGAACGTGCGCTGGGGGAGGCCGTGAGGGGCGCGAGTGTGCCGCACGATCCACGACGCGGGTCCGGGAGGTGCCGCTCGGGCGCGCGCGCGGACTCCAGCCGGGCCGGGAAGCGGGTGCGCGCCGGCGGGGCGGAAGGGGGCGGTGTCTCGGGGGCGGGGCGGAAGGAGGCGGTCTTTCGGGGGGCGGGGCGGCGAGGAAGTGGGCAGCCTCTCGGGGGCGGGACGAGGAGGAAGGGGGCGGCCTCTCGGGGGCGGGACGAGGAGGAAGGGGGCGGCCTCTCGGGGGCGGGACGAGGAGGAAGGAGGCGGCCTCTCGGGGGGCGGGGCGGCGAGGAAGGGGGCAGCCTCTCGGGGGCGGGACGAGGAGGAAGGGGGCGGCCTCTCGGGGGCGGGACGAGGAGGAAGGGGGCGGCCTCTCGGGGGGCGGGGCGGCGAGGAAGGGGGCGGCCTCTCGGGGGGCGGGGCGGCGAGGAAGGGGGCAGCCTCTCGGGGGCGGAGCGGGCGGCCTCTCGGGGGCGGGGCGGGGCGGCGAGGAAGGGGGCGGCCTCTCGGGGGCGGGGCGGGGCGGCGAGGAAGGGGGCAGCCTCTCGGGGGCGGAGCGGGCGGCCTCTCGCGGGGCGGGGCGGGCGCCGCCGAGGGGACCGGCGGCCGCGGCGAGAGAGCGCCCAGCCCCGCCGCGATGCCCGCGCGCCCCGGACGCTTCCTGCCGCCGCCGGCCCCGGCCGCGCCGCCGCTGCTGCTCCTGCTCCTGCTGCTGCTGCGCAGTGGCGGCGGCGCTGGGCGGTGGGGCGCCCGGGCCCAGGAGCCGGCGGCAACGGACGGGCCGCCCGCGGCCGACGGCGGGGACGGGGAGGACCCGCACGCCAAGCACCTGTACACGGCCGACATGTTCACGCACGGGATCCAGAGCGCCGCGCACTTCGTCATGTTCTTCGCGCCCTGGTAGCCGGCCGGGCCGGCCCGCACTCTGCGCGCAGGGGTCGCGCGGGGACCGGGGGCTGGGGTCGGGAGGGGGTCGCGGGGACCGGGGGCTGGGGGCAGGCGGGGGCGCGTGGGTCCTCGGGGCTCCGGGCTCGGGCCGAGGGACACGGTGGGCGCCGCGGGCACTGCGGGCTCGGGGCTCCGGCCGGGGGCGTGGGCGCGCGGGCCGGGCGCTCGCGGCTGACGTGGCGCTGGCGGCCGGGGCGGTGCAGGACAAGTGGGCGGTCCCCGAGGGGAGAGCCGGGAAAAGGCCGCCCGCCCCCGCCCCGCGCGCCCTGTTCTCCCCCTCCCACCTCGGAGCCGAGGGAGGGCGAGCGGGGTCGTCGCCCTTTAGGACAGCTGGACGGAGACGTCGCCCCTCTTGTCCCCTGTCCTGCGCCCCAAACTTCCTGTGGACGCAGCGGCCTACCAGTGGCCAGGACCCGGTGGGCCACGTGCACTCGACAGGAGGGTCCTTCCTGCTGGCCGCAGGCGACAGGAGTTGGCGCTGGATACTTAGATGTCGGGCATCACTTTCGTGAGGCTTTAATTAAAAATTAGAAACTCAGGAAGTTGTGATTTTCCACACTGTGCGTGTTTTGCGGGGTGGGAAGGGAAGGTCCAGGCAGAGGAAGGTTCCTGTACGTGCTGGGGGACCCCTCCGCAGCTCGGAGTGGATGTGAGCTGTGCTATTGGTGACCGGAACCCAGGGACCTCAACTTGAGGCTGTCCTTTGTCACCTCCTCCCCTCTGCTGTCCCGGGGCCAGGTCATTTGGAAAGTGTGAGATGGCAAAAGTCACCCCGTTGAACACATAAACCCTCCTGCTTTGGTTCTGTGACTGGGGCTTTAGTGTGGGCCTGGCCGCTGGCCTGAGAGATCCCTGCCCTGAGAATTATCCTAAACAGGGCTTCCTATCATTTGCTCAAGTACCTGCAGCGTTCAGGCCTAGATGTCCTGAGGTAGAGAAATTCTCATGAGCAGAAAGCCATCGTTTTAGGGCATAAGGCAGGGTGAGATGTGGGGATGGCCCCAGAGCTCTGGAGGGGCTCGTTTGGGAGAGGGACGTAGGAAGGAGTAGGGAAAAGGTACCTGAGAAAAATGGCCTATTCATAAATAGTGCCTTTCCAAGTGGGAGGAACTTTTTTCTCTTAACCCCATATTCAGGCTATTATTGTGTTTCAGCTCATTTGGAGTTTAATCAACTGAGTCTGAGTCACAGCCATCACTGCTTAACAAAGAATGTATGGAATACATTGTGTTCCAGTTTCCCTAGGACAAACTGACTTGAATTTTTAGAACTACCAATGGTACAGAAAATACTTTGTAGCCTAAAACAGTCAGTCAATATTAATAGTTACTCTTTGCCAGAGTATTCTGTGTGCTATCTAATTGAATACACTATTTAATTGGAGCCTATTTCAGTGGAATAACTCTATTGGCTTTCCTTTTTTTCTTTTGAGAAAAATTGACATGTAGATGCAATTAGTCCCTGCAGTGCCAGTGGAGTTTTAATTTTGGAGTCTCTGCAATAAATACCAGCTAGTCCTGGACTGAGAAGACTGGCAAGTCTGGGCACTTGGTATTAAGTAAATTCCTTATTCGTTGTTTGTGAGTTCTACACGTTTAGGTGGATGTTCCCAGAAAAACTAACTTAACCATAAGTTTTTATTTGTTTGGGTCTTCGTAGTCTGCTACAAATGTTTAAATAGAAATGCGTGAGTTTCTATGATGGCATTTAAAAGTTAGACTTCTAAGAGCAGTTTGGAGCTTGGATAGAGTATGCTGTAGGCTGCCCTCTGCGCTACCTCTCTTTCCAGTTGGAGCGTCTAGGTTGGAAGTCTGTGTGCGATTGGGGGGTCATTTAGGGTCACCATGTAATGAAAACATTGATGTGTGTATTTTTGCTCTGAAATTGGCAGCTGTAGGGTTTTCCTGCTGTAGATTTTGCGGCAACATCACAGTTTCTCTGTGGTCAGAAATTGTGACTTAATGTTGCAGGTCACAGTGAACCTAGTGCCAGTGAGGTGAGGTCAAGATTAGGACCCAGGGGCTTTGCTGTATTGCTTGGCCACAGGTTACCTTCCACATGCACCTGGCTATCTCAGAGGTGTGTGCTGTTGCCACAAGGGCCCCAAATTAGAAGTGCCAACCAAATGGCACTGTGGACCCATCACAGCTACCAGGAGAGGGAGAGGCACCCCAGTTTGGTGATGACACAGGACAGTCTGTTTGATTTAGTGCATAATGAACTTGTTCTTTCTTCCTATTCGCAATGTAGTCTTGTGTTGATTTGGCAAGGATGTAGAGGAGTTCCAAAGTTCTAAAATAAGCATGTCTGACCCAATTTCCCTAGAGCCCCTGAAAATCCCTTGGGAAGGAGTCTTGTTGGAGACCACCCCACAGTCACCCAGTAAGTCCTCACAGCCAGGTTTTCCCGCAGCATTAGAACAGCTCATGGCTTCTTTGGTTATGTACCAAATGGACTGGCTCTTTGGTTAAGTACCAAGTGGACTAGTTGTCAGATCTGCATCTTTAGACAGCAGGGTCATATTGATGTGGTAAGATGCTGGCGCCATGAGAAGGAGCATGCTGGAACCGAGGCTGACTGAGGAGCAAACATTCACACGTGCAGTCACGCTGTGCTTTTTTTCATTCATTCAGCTAAAAGATTGCCAGGCACTTAGCATATGCCAAGCATGTGCTAAGTACAGGGGAGGCAGGAGTGAAAGTCAGTGCTTGCCTTCATGGCACTTACACCATGTGTATTTAGTGTAACACTGGGTTTCCCCTCACAATTACCTTCCAGAAAAGAGGGAATCATATTGTATTTGGGTCTCATAAAACGGGTTCTCTTAGCTGGCCGAGAATGTGCTGCGTAGGGAAAACACATTAGCTTAAAGCAAACTTTTCTGGTGCTACCTAATTTTGATGCTTATTTTTGAGGTCAGCTGTCAGAAAAGGAAAGAGGCTAGGAGATTTAACACAGATTTTATTGAGAAATTTTTTTCAGGAAGAACTCTCAAGTATAATCTTGGGTGTTCTTGTAAACAAACTTTTTTTAAAAAATCACTTTAAAAAGCAGTACAGCAAGTGACATTTTAGACATGAATATGAGAAGTGAAGAAAAGGAAAAAACCCATGTGCTATAATGTTTGTGATTGTGCTTGAAGCTTGGGATGAGGTTTCCAGTGTTGTCTCATACAAGATTCAAATATGGTACTGCAGATGGCTGAGACAGTGCAAGATGATGGTCAGCTGTGGGACAGAGTAGATCAGTGACGGGAAAGATGCGGGTGCTGTCGCGAGATGTGAAGGATGGCAAGATGTGGTAATCCTGAATTAATGTATTATTTACATGATAGGTCACTTAAAAATATTTGTATATAGCTAAATTTATGCAATGGGTATTATAAATAGACATTTGATTGTATCAGCCGTAGAAGTTTGGGTGGCCACAAACTTTTTATTTTCTTAGCTTCTCATTGGAAAAAATGCCGAGTGGATTTAATTTTGAGGTGGCTTTGTATTTGTGGACATTTGGTTTTATAGTGGAGGAGACGTAACAGTAAAGGAGCAATTACAGCAAGAAGTGCTAAGCTGCTGCCAAAGAGGGGGAGCAGGGAGCTTTCCAGAAGATGAGGAGACGAGAATGGGCAGCAGGCAGCTGGGAATCAGGGCAGATTTGCTGGAGGAAGTAACATCCACATGAAACCTGAAGGGCAAACAGGAGTTAGCCAGGAGGAGGCTAGGGAGGAAGAGTCAGAGAGCGCGTGGGCCTAGTATCAGGGGTGAGCCAGCTGGCGCTTTCGGAACCCTGCAAACGCCACGGGAGGGTGAGTGAGTTTTGGTAAAGAGGCTGAATGGGAGGTGAGCGGGGGTTGGATCAAGGAGGCTCTGAACAATGCCTTGTTAAGTTTCATTTTAATGCTGAGAGCCATGTGGGGACTCTCTGGAGGGGCTCAAGCAGGAGAGTGAGGTCCTGGAGAAACTGTGGGCTCCCCATCTACTGCAGTGCAAAGAAAGGATCGAGAGCCCCATTACCCTATGGAAAGGGCTGAAGAGGTGGGCTGGACACCCCGTGACCTGTCACTCAGCATGCTTGCTACTCTCGCCTTGTCACAGGTGTGGACACTGCCAGCGGCTGCAGCCGACTTGGAATGACCTGGGGGACAAATACAACAGCGTGGAGGATGCCAAGGTCTACGTGGCTAAAGTGGACTGCACGGCCAACTCAGAGGTGTGCTCAGCCCAGGGGGTGCGAGGATACCCCACGTAAGTGGAAAGGAAGGGTACGCACCTCCCAGCCCTCCACATGTTACCAGCAACATTCAGCCCAAGGAAGTCCCAAGTTAAAACTTCAGTAACTTCCTTTGTAGTTTTGAGGAGTGAAGAGATGCTAAATGTAAGCAGGCAGGCCCTGTTGTTAGGGAAAAATTATATTTAATGCTGTGTCTATTTTAGATGCCTTTTGTACTTTGTTTGCAAAAAGCCTCTAATTTAATCAATGTTGGGTTTTCCAGTTTATAAGAGAATGTGTTTGCAAGACAAAACTGGTGGTCTCCATGAGACCCTGCTGCATTTGGAGTTCACCAGTACACTTCACACAGTGCGCACAGACTTGTCATCAATTTTGGTTTGAATTTTTGGTGACCGTATTATTATTAAACACTCTTCCTAGAGTAATTTCCCGTGTGACCAGCACAAGGGTTGTTTCTGTTGGGAAAAAAGGTAATGAACCAGAGTACAGGAATTCTGACAAGTGGTACTACTTACTCTCTTGACAGTAAAGAGGTTTTTTTGGTTAGAAGAAACAGAAATTCAGACTGTCTCCTTAAGCAAAAGGAGATTAGTTAAAAGGCTGTGGGGGCAGCTCTGAGACTCAGCTCCAGGAGCTTGGGGGTCTCTTTCTACTCTGTCTCCCTTGAGGTGACAACTTTCCAGCTCTGCCTCTCTCCTCCCATGGAAGGACTTTGATTGGCCCTGCTTTGATGGAGTGTACATTACAGGAATAGTCGCTGTGGCCGGGGATGCAGAATCTTTTAGGAAGACTTCATCCCCATTCAGACCACATGGCAAGTGTTGGAGGGAAAAGCAGTTCTCTAAAAAAGGGAAAGTGCTATTTCCAAAGGAGGTGGGGAGGGTTGGCCACGACAACTCCCTAAATATGTTTCAATTGAGGAATGAAGTGAATTCTTTGTAATTCATTGCTCTATTGAGAATGTAGGAGGCCATTGATTGAGTATAAAGTCAGAGCTCATCTTCACACCTGAGAAGCGGTGTGGAAAAGTGTTAGGAACCATGGGTTTGACCCTTTCGGAAGCCACCATTGAATCCCAGCTCTACCGTTTACTTACCATGCAGCTCCAGCCACATCCTTTGACCTCAGAGTCTAAGTAGGGTGGTGATGCCTACCCCACCCCTGTAACACTGCTTATGGGAGGTAAATAGAATAATATGTGTGCAAACACCAGTCTGAGCACACCCGGTAAATGTTAGGGTTTCCCTAACATTCGGAAATTTGGCATTTCCATAAAGGGCTCTGGGGCTCTTGGTCTTTGGTGACTCCTTGCAATCTAAGTGTACTAATTTGAGTCTACATCAAATCAGATCAATAGAGGTAAAACTGCCTACATATGTACCTCCTTAAAGGCATTTGCTGTCCTGTGCTTCACAGCGTTGCCTTTAAAGCCTGGAACAAGAGCATCCAAACAAGCAGTGGTGAGTAGTGGGACGAGGAGGAAGAGGTAAATGCTCACCTGTTGAGAGCCTGTTCAGGATGACGTGCAGGGGCAGCAGAGATGGGTTGGCTGTGGTGTCTGTCCACTCTTAAACTGCTGACTGTGTGGCCACGAGGCTGTGTTTGCCACAAACCATGCCACAGGTATGGTGAAACTCAGCTATAAAGGGCTAAGAGAGGCATGTGTTATGGGACTTCAGAGAGGGAAGTAAAGGTTTCCACCTGGACTTGGTCGTAAGAGCTACCTGCCTATAGCATCAGTTACTCCATAGATGCTATTCACAAACTGAAAGATCTGTTTTGGTTCATGTGTTCTGATTTTTATTTAGAAGGTCTGGCCTCCCCAAGTAAACCAAGCACCGGTTTTGTGTTGTTTAAAAGAATGAAAATGAGACCACACTACGCCGAACGTGGTTTGGGAAGGAGCCTCTGTGACCATCACAGCCCTGTGCAAGTTCCTAAGAACAGATCTTTTCCCATGGAATACAGGAGGCGGAGTATGCCGTATAAAATGTGGTCGCACAGGGCCATTCATAGCTTTAGTCGTATGAGCTTTTACTTCCTCTAAAGCAGTACCCATCTCACTGAGTCCTCATGAGGCCTGAATCAGATGATGGATATAAATGCCTGAGCTTGGGGGTGTTGCAGTATATTAGCTGTTATGTCATCCTTCCCCTGGCACATTTAACTGGAGTAAAGGATTGGAGAGGGAGGGAGCCCCTAGAGGTGGCTGACTGTGCTCAGGAAAATGTTTTGAGGTCTTCCAGTTGAGACAGTAAAGGGTGATTATGTCTGAGAAACCATGAGCAGGGGCAGGACTGAAGGAGGGAAACCATCTGTGTTAGTTTCCTAGGGCTGCTTTAACAAAGTACCACACAACTAGGTAGCTGAAAATAACAGAAATGTGTTGTCCTACAGTGCTGGAGGCTAGAAGTCTGAAATCAAGGGTCGGCGGGGCTGTGTTCCCTCTGAAACCTGTTGGGGAATCTTTCCTTGCCTCTTCCTGGCTTCCGATGGTTTGCTGGCCAGCTGTGGTGTTCCTTGGCTTGTAGGTGCATCACTCCAATCCTCCACGTTCATGTAGTCTGCTCCATGTGTGTATCTCTGTGTCCAGATATCCTATTTTTATAAGGACACCAGTCTTAACGGGATAAAGTCACATTCTGAAGTTGGGCCTTAGGACTTCAGCAGATCTTTTTTGGTGGCGGGGGGGCAATTTAACCCATAACACCATCTATAGTAGTAGAACTTTTGTCATGCTGTTTTCTAGCATGACACCTAAGAGGGAATTTTCTTCCCTGCAGTCTCCTTGAAAGAGAAGCAAATCAGCAGGAGATTTGCTCATGTGGAGGTTTAGTGATTGCAGAAAAGTTTGGGGCAGTGCTTTGGGCTATACCCTGAAGTCCTGTCTCCTTCACCCCCTGTCCCCCAGCTACTGAGAATTGAAGTCAGATGTCCCAGACCGACTAGAAGGTCTGTAATGGGAACTTCAGTTCTATCCCTGGGCTCTATGAGCTTATTATTTCAGCCACCCAGTTGTGTGGAAGAAGCTCCGAGTTGGGCAGGTTAGAAAGATTTTCAGTGCAAGAAGAAGAGGTTTTTAAAAAAAACTGTTTATTTTTTGTTTTGCTCAGTGCATACTCAATCAGAAAAATCACAGGCTAGGTCTTAATGGATTTTAACTTTAGCAAAGAAATAAGGAACAAATTTGATCACCCCTGGTCCTATCTGATATTTTGAGGGTCCATCTGTGATCCACCTTGAGCAGACCTTGGGGTTCTTATGGTGTTGGGCTTCATGTAACAGGTGTGCTGGCCAAATCTAGTTAGATCCTGGCTTTGTGTCGTGGTTGTATGAAAGTATAAGCTACTGAGGAAGCTGGCATATGTTCTTCATTGGAGTCACGTTAGGGACCTGATCTAAGCCCCATCACATGACCTAAGGTTTTTGGTAAGGCCAGTATGTCCATTCAATTGAAATGCCTGATCTAGCCAATGTACTGGGTTTTTTGTATACCTATGAGACTTCATTTCAAGGCCTTCATTTCAAAGGCTTCATTGTAAAAGGAGTTAGCTATTTGCTATGGACTGAATATTTGTGTCCCCCCAAAATTCATATGTTGAAATCCTAACCCCTAATGTGATGGTATTAGGAGGTGGGGCCTTTGGGAAGTGATCAGGTCTTGAGGATGGAGCCCTCATGAATGGGATCAATACCTTAAAAAAGAGGCCCCAGAGAGCTCTCTTGTTCTTCTGCTATGTGAGGATGCAGCAAGAAGGCGCCATCTGTGAACTGGAAAGTGGCCCTCCCCAGACACTGAATCTGCCAGCACCTTGATCTCAGACTTCCCAGCCTCCAGAATTGCAAGAAATAAATTTCTGATGTTTATAAGTCACCCAGTCTATGGTATTCTGTTACAGCAGCCTGAACTAACTAAGACACTGTTCAAAACCACAATTATGATTTCAGCATATCTTGGCTTCTTACAATTCTGATACTGTACATAGTCACCGACTCACAAAGTCCGCATACATGCTGTAGAAGTGTTGGGTGTTTTAGATGAGTAGCCTGCGGACAAATGCTCATCTGTATTTCTGTTTTCTTCTGTCAATTGCCCCATTTCTCCATCCGTGACACCTTCTACTGAGTTATATCTAGAGCATGTTTTCCCATTGCTGGTGGAGTCATCCTGGACCTGGAAGTGATCGTTTCATCCTCTGGTGATGTCTTTTGCTCACTACTAAAGGAGTTGCTCCTGTATCCTCTGCAGATTCCTTCAGAGGCCAACACATGTAGAAAAAAAGATCCCTTCTCTGGGAGGAAGTGAATGGATTGGATCAACCTCTGTCAAGGATGTTCTTATAGTAGGAAAAAAATTCTCACAATAAGTGTATATTCGTAGCCTGGAAATACCTTGATTGCAAAACAGTGCTGTGTCTGCTGCAGTTCTGATTCACACACGCACGCGCGCACGCACGCACGCACGCAGGGAAAAGCATGAGTTCAGAGCACTGAACATTGATTGGCACCTTGGGGTTTAATCCATGGCACGAGGCTGCAAGTTGTCACCTCAGTGTTGTTTTCCTTGAATAAAATCAGAAACTTGTGGAAGTTTAGGATTAAATAAATGTATAATCTCCTAGAACATTATTTTTGTTTCCTTTTCCAGTTTTTATTTTTCTTAAAAAATGACCAGTAAGGGGATCTTAACCCTTGACTTGGCGTTGTCAGCACCACGCTTTCCCAAGTGAGCCTCGGGCCAGCCCCTCGTTTTCCAGTTTTATCAGAGAGCGGCAGATACAGGTTTGGCTGCAGCCCGTCGACAGCTCATTCTCTGGTTGTTTTGCTAAATGAGTTTGCTCTTGGATAAGGCAGTGTGCTCAACTCGGGGAGTTCAACGTGCTTCAAAATTTTGCTCTGTCTAATCCTTTGTTACTCTTTCAGCTTAAAGTTTTTCAAGCCTGGCCAAGAAGCTGTGAAGTACCAAGGTCCTCGGGACTTCGAGACTCTGGAAACCTGGATGCTGCAGACGCTTAACGAGGAGCCCCCCGTGAGTGCCTCCCTCTTTCCTGCCTGCAGGCATTTTGGGGGTAACATGTAACTGGGCAGAGGCCAGTTGAAGTGAATAATTGTGCGGCTAGGAATTGAAAGGAATTCTTTACTTTTTTGAAACTCACCGTTGACATTATGAATGTTAGTATTATACCTTTTTAAGAAACTTTTTGTGATGGACATATCCAAATGTGCACAGAAGTAGAGAGCAGAGGCCCAGCTTCAGCAGTTGCTGCCGTTTCTGACCCTGTCTATCCCCCCTGCCGCCCACCCTTGCTTGGCTGCAGTCAGTCCTCAGGGAGTGTCATTTGTAAGCATTTTGTGTGCAGTCTCACAGATGGGCACTTGTTAGCATAGCCACGATGCCACCCTCGTGTGTGAGACACTTAACAGCGATTCTGTAGCATCAGACATTGACTCTTGGCTCCCTGGGGTCAGGGCCGGGCCCAAGCCAGAGTATCCAGTGCAGGGTGGCTTTGGTGCTTCCCGCCCACCTGCCCGAGGACCTCCATGCCCACCCCCCGCAGCTCCCTGGCTCCGTCTTACTTCCCCAGCTGTACCCTAGCGTGGACCTTTCCTTTCCCTCTCAATCCTCAATCTCCAAAGTCCTAGCTGGCTTTGCCAATAAGAACATTTAATAACCTTAATACTCCTAGTGTCCTACACCTCCCTGCAGAAAGGATAATGCCAGGAAATTATAGGCACTGTAAGAATATTACTTACTATATGTAGTCTGTTTTTTGTCACTTATAACAATACCTGAAACTGGGTAATTTATTTTAAAAAGAGGTTTATTTCTCACAGTTCTGGAGGTCAGGAAGTCCAGGGGCCTGGCTCAGCATCTGGTGAGGGCCTCCTTTCTGGTGGGGACTCTGCAGAGTCCTGAGGTGGCACAGGGCATTACAAGCTGAGAGGGACTGATGAGCGCCTGTTAACCTGCTCACTTGCTGTTCTTATGAAGCCACCAGTCTTGATCCTGTGGTGACCCACTCACCTGTTAGCCCATTAATCCTTTATTCTGATCATGAGGGCATAGTCCTCATGATCTAGTCACCTCCCAAAGATCCCACCTTTCGACACTGCCACATCGGCTTTGGAAAGGACAGACCTTCAGACTGTAGCACTTACTAAGAACAGTTTATAGTCCTTCCCCTCCCCAGCTGGTGCTGAGAGTCTTCATTTTGTGATCAGTCATTGTGATCCCAAACCATTCGTTGGGCGTCCCTCTGCACGTGGTGTGTTCTGATCAGTGCTGAGTGCTCATGCCACAGAGGCTGAGCGGGACGCCGGTGGTTTGTGCTGTTGTGTTGGTGGGGCTGGAAAGATGGTCATTGTTCCTGATCCGCGAGTTTCTGATGAAATATTAAGAGCAAATGAAACCCGTGAACATGATTGCAGTTCTGACAATTAACTAAGACTGCTGGATGGTATCAGGTGGGCATCTGCTGACTGAAGGTGGGCTGTGGTCATTTGCAATCCCAGCATCTTTCTGGAGCCCTGCCGCTTATGGCTGTCATCTTTCAGGGTGTCTTTGTGGCTCTTCAGCTGAGTCCCATATTCTGTGCAGTTCTCACAACTAATGAGAAACTGGCCGCTTCAGCACTACTATACCTCACAGCATGGTGTATGGTGTTGATCGAGTGTTTGCCCAAGACTTATCTAATTTTAGGTGACAGGGAAAACCACAGACCTCTCAGAGAGTAAATTTGCATCTTAGTCATGGCAAGAAAGCTGGATAAGCAGGTGTAGCTTTCAGGTAGATTTAAACTTCACCTGTTTTCTTTGTGAAAATGTTCTCTTTTGGTGCTTGTAGGGTGTAAGAGGAAACCAATTTTTTTTTTTTTTTGGCGGTTGGCCCTGCAGGGATGGAACCCCGGACCTTGGGGTTTATCTGCACCATGCTCTAACCACCTGAGCTAACCAGCCAGCCCCAGAAACCAGTTTTAGAGAGGAGTTAATACCCTCAAGTAAACATTTTTTTTTAAATTTTTAAAAATTATTTTTAACTGAGATGTATCAATTATACATATTTATGGGGTACAGAGTTATATTTCAGTGCATGAATACAATGTGTAATGATCAAGTCACAGTAGTAAGCAAATTCATCGTCGCAAAAGTTTATCATTTCTTTGCGATAAGAACATTTAAGCTCCTCTCTTTTAGCCAGTTGACAACACACAATAAATTACTGTTAATTATAGTCACCTAACAGTGCTATAGACCACTAGAACTGACTCCTCCTGTCTAGCTGTAATTTTGTCTCCCATAACCACTACCCTGCCCCACTCTTCCCAGCCTCTAGTAACCACAGTTCTGTCTCTACTTCTAAAAGGTCAACTTATTTATTTTTTACGCCCACATATGAGTGAGAATATGCAGTATTTATGTTTCTGAAATAAACTTTTAGGGGTGGCCGGTTGGCTCAGTTGGCTAGAGTACAGCCTTATAATACCAAGGTCATGGGTTCAGATCCCCATGCTAGCCAGCTGCCAAAAAAGAAAAAAAATGAAATAAACTTTTAAAAATAAACTTTTAACCAAAAAAAGCCAGTCTTCTATGATGCTTTATTCAAGAAACCAGGAGGCAGTGTCAGGAGAGCAGGAAGATTTTATCTCATGGACCCCCTTCCCCTTGGGGGAAGCGGCAGCCTCAAGCACGGGCTAGGAAGGACTGCGAGGCCGTGGCTAAGCTCAGCTCGACTTCCTGAGGAGCAGATCCTGTTTTTCTGGGTGTAGGAGAGGGGTGGCCATGTGGAATCCACCCTTTGCCACCCAGAACTGCAGTACCTTCTCACCATGTTTCAGTGTCTCCAAGCAATAGAGGTCTCAGATAATTGCCAGAAACAATGACAGTGTGCCTAATTGTGGAAAAGGTCAAGTATTCAAAGTTCATACTACAGACCAAGACTAATCTTCAATCTGAACTTAGCTTTTTAAACAAAAACTTTTTAAAAACTTCTTCATCTGTGTTTATACCTAAATAACTTAATACATACATTTTTTGTATCCATGCAGGATAAATTTAGATTCCCCCCCCCCCCCTTAGTGTTATGGCAATGTTAAGGAAACAAACAAACAAAAAAAGAAAATGTGCCATTTTATACATTCTACCCCAACTTTATATTGCCATTTTTGGTTCTGTATTTTTTTTTCTTGAACAGTTATTATCATATGGACATGTTTCATTTCCTTAATGATTCTTATATAGTTATGTAGTCTCTATTTGGATCATATATTATTTTATCAAATGGATTTGCCACAATTTGACTCTTCAGTGGATATTTACATTATTTATAAGCTTTCTGTCATCAGTAATGCTGTAAGGAACATATTTATCTTTGCGGAAGACTCTTTTTTCCTTCTTTGGAGTGATGTTTTTAGAATGTATTCCCAGACATAAAATTGCAAAGCGAAAAAAAAAGCAAGATCGCCTTTGTGGCTCTTCATGAATGTTGTCAGGTTGCTTTCTTAAGAGTCATGTCGGCCTGCCCTGTGACCAGCAGGGTGCAGCTGTACCCATTTCTGTACACAACGGTGTTCCTGTGATGGCAGGTACTGCCCAGATGTGTGCCCTGCAGCACAGGAAGCAGCGGTGCTCCCATAGATGCCATAAATGAACATTTTAATACTTTGAACAGCTTCGGAAGGATGACATGTGGTGTTCTATTCCACGTTATCTGAACTCACTGACTCTTCACCGTCGTTCTCTTGGTGTTCTTTTGTGTGGGTGCTTAGCACTTTGAAAGTTTTGACAAGCTAGCAGGAGAAAGGAAACTTCATTGTGCTTCATGACTACAACTCTGCATGGCTTTGAGCTGTCAACACTTTTAAAACCTTTAATAACTTAACCTGGTTATTATTTTTAATAGGATTGTGAACCTCCAGATAAAAATTGAGTAATATATACCCATGCATCTGCAGCAAAACAGTGATTCAATGATCTTCCTCATGTTTGTTTACTTTTGTTGGAAGTCACAGCTGTACCTGGCCTCAAAATTTGAGAAATTTAGAATTCTGTAGTGCTGTGGTGTCTGTATAGTTGCACACACTGGTGTCTGCTCAGGTACTGGCAAAAGCATCTTTTAAGAAGCCACTTCTCCCCTCTTGTGTGTTTCTGTTCCAAACTTAGTCGTGTGAATTATATTCTTTCTTAAAAGTGCAGTTTCTCTTTCTTAAAAGAGAAACCCATGGTTTTCTCTTTGCTGCCTTTTGTTCACCTGGTTTGCCTGCCATCACCTAGTTTTACCTTCTGTCACAGTTTTCCTTTCATTTGAATGAATCAGGATGACCAGGCATCCTGCTCCCTCCTGGTTTTGCTTTCTCAGTTTTGTCCATTCTGCTACCTCACTGTCTTTAGGCACTAATCCCTTCAGAGTAAATCCATCAGGAATTTTACTCTGTATTCTGTGGGAAATCTCAATTACATTTAACAGAAAGGGACAGAGTTGGGGTGGACTGCCCTGCAGTTGTCTGATTTGCTTGGTCACATTTTGGGCTGGGGATGTCAATCCTGGAGCCTCAGTTCTGGAGCATTTGCTGAGGGGAGACTGGCGAGGGGCTTACCGTGGAAGCATCCAGAGGACTTGATGAAGTCTTTCTGTCCTGGCCTCACTGAACACAGCAGCATCACACAAAGGTTCAAAGTCACCAGGTGAGGGAGGGTGTAGTGGATTGAATTATGTCCCCCCAAAACTCACTGAAGCTTGAATTGTGTCCCCCAAGTTTTATGTATTAGAAACTTGGTCCCCATTGAGACTGTTAAGAGGGTGGGAAATCCTATTATGGTAATTGAAAGGTGGAGCCTTGAAGAGGTGATTGGATTGTAGGACTGTACAGTAGTGAATGGATTAATAATGGTGGTCAGAGGTGTGGTTCTGAGGGCCTTAAAAGAAGAGGATATTCTGTCTCTCTCTGCTCTCTTTGCTTCTACCGTCTTGCAATGTGAGACCCCTGTGTCATTGTCACCACCACCAGATGGACTTTGGACTTCCCAGCCTCAGAAACTGTAAGCAATAAATGTCGTTTTTCTTTATAAATCACCCATTTTCAGGTATTTTGTTATAAGCAACAGAAACAGACTAATACAGAGGGCATCTGCAGAAGGCCCTGGACAGACCTACTGTGTCTTCACAGACAAGCCCCGTGACTGTTGTGTTTCTTCCTATCAGACACCAGAGCCAGAAATAGAGCCTCCCAGAGCCCCCGAGCTCAGGCAGGGGCTATACGAGCTCTCGGCGAGCAACTTTGAGCTGCACGTGGCACAAGGTAAGGTGGGCAAGGCTGTGGGCATTCGCAGTGGGACGCCAGCATCACAAGACCACCAGCCACTGCTCCTTGACCTGCTGGGCTTGTCCTTCTTGCCACTTGAGGGTACTATTGTAGGTAGCAGTGTCAGTGGCACTGACTAAGAGTCTCTCTCTCTCCAGGACCATTAAGATTGTTGTTTAATCCTCCTCCTTCAGACGTTATTTCTCCTTTTGTCTCTGCTGGAATAGAAATGCCAGGTCTACTGATGAGCCATCGCCTTAGGTGTGGCAGTTTGGAGCTCACAAATCATGAACAGGCACACTTAATTCCCACACTAGCTGGACAGTGCATCCTTGGATAACAGTCTCATATGTATCAAAATGATCTGTGCACAGTCTGTAATGTGAGGAACGTACATAAGTCTCCCTTCCTCGCCTGTGGACACGCCTCAGGAAAGCAGGCTCAACACAGAAAGACCTGGAAGCAAGTTTGGCCTCCTCGCTGGCTCCCACCATCAACTGCTTCTGTGGAGAGAGACCCCGGGAGGCTGGGTGGTGGAGGCTGGGAAACAGGGCTGAGAGTGGTATCCGGCCTTGTGGCCCCCGCCTGTGGGGGGAGGCAGAACACCTCCCCTCCACTCTCAGCCTGATGCCTTCAGCCTTTTCCCGTCTTTATTAGAAGTTGTTATTTAACCCAGATGAGTGCTCCGACAGCGGAGCCTGTTTTCTCCCATGGGGGAGTCGCTGTAAGCGGAGGCTGGCAGGCCCTGGACAGGACGTGCTCCCTGGATCGCCCCTTTCCTGACTGTGCCCCGTGAGCCCAGCCTGGCCCTCCTGGAGCAAGTGGCTATTGTGGGCAGGGTCGCGGGATGCCCCCACCACACTGCTCGGGAGGGTCTCTCCGCAGATGGCAGAAGCGGCTCTTGCCTTGCGGGTTTCTCCTCAGTGCTCTGCCTGGGTTCCAGCACTGGATAGTGACGTGCCTGTCTGGACAGACATGGCATCAGCCTTGCAGATCAGCCACTGATTTTTTAAAGCAAGTTTTCCACCATTTTCCTCCCCTGCATTGTTGCTGTGGCGATGAGTCCGTGTCTTCTGCCCGGGCTGGCTGCCTCTCGGGGCCAGTGGTTAGCGCTTTCCTGGCCGCAGCCTTGTTTCACTTTGGTATCAGCCTAACGTCGATGTAGAACAGCCTGGATAGAAATCCTCAGTGTCCAAATAATAATGTTGTGAGGGTTTGGTGTTTTTTTCCTAGAAATTCAGTTTTTTAAGCCTTCTATTTTATGGGAAAATATAACACAGATACAGAGCGCAAATGTAGGGCTTAGTGAGTTGTTATAAAGCGGTCACCCTGTAACCACTGTCCAGTCCAAGACATGAAACTGCCAGCCTCCCCGTGCCCTGTGCAAGTCACAGTCTTCCCTCCCTTCGTCTCTTCCTCCCACGAGGAGGCACTGCCATGACTTTTGTGGAAATCACTCCTTTTCTTTCTGGTTTCGTCTCATGTGTGCATTCCTAAGCACTGCAGTTCAGTTTAGTCTTTTAAAAATGTGTATCTCTTCAGAGGCTCTTTTCATCTGCGTGCTCCCCAGCATCTCTTTTCTTCCTTGCATTCTATTTGCTGAGGATGCAGGTGGTTTGACCTGTAGAGTTCCCCACAGTCTGGACTTTGCTGGGTGTAGCCACATGGTGTGGGGTACAGGTTTCCCTGATTTCTCTGTTTCCTGTAAATTGGGGTTGGATCTAGGGACATAGTATCAATTTGGTGGTTGGGGGGGCCTGGGGAGACCTCACAGCTGGTGGTGGCATGAAGCGTCATGATGTGAGCGGCTGTGGCAGTCACTGTGGGATCTGCTCATTCACTAGGGCTGCCAAGTGCTGATAGCCCTAATTCAAGAATCGCTTCATTTTTTTAGCAAAAGAAACTCACCAGCATTGATCACTTGGTTATTCTCTGGTGCAGTTTATATAGGAAAAGCAGGATAAATGCCTGATTATTCCCGTTTTTCACCAGTTTTCCAAATAATGAGCTGGTTCCTTATTGTCCTTCAAAGATGACAATTTTGGTTTTGCATATCACAGGTATGAACATATTTGATGGAGAGTCACTTTTTACCAGTTAAAGGGTTCAGGATGAACTGAGATTTGTTAAGCAAGAGGATTAAAGATCTGATTCTTCAATTTAAATCTGAGTCTTCAATTAAATCTCTAGCTGGGTCTGACTTAAATTATGGCTGCTCTTTCCCCCTCTCTGCCTTGGCTCTCCCCTCAAGGCGACCACTTTATCAAGTTCTTTGCTCCATGGTGTGGTCACTGCAAAGCTCTGGCTCCAACCTGGGAGCAGCTGGCTCTGGGCCTTGAACATTCCGAAACTGTCAAGATTGGCAAGGTAAGTGAGAGCCCTTATTAAACTGGAAATAGACCGGTGTTGGCTGGATTAATTAGCAGAGTTGCCCATCATTCATTCTGTGTGCAGCGTCACACACTTGATTTATTAACTCCATTTAGTGTGCCACTTGCTAATTCATCTCACCTCACAGACGGCAGCATGGTTTTGAGTTTGCTGGCTTTTCCACAGCCTGGAGATAAATTATGGCCTTGGCTGTTTTGTTTGTTTTGAAGAGATGGCCAATTCTGAATTGGCAGCCCCAGAGCCTGTTCTGCAAAGATATGGGGTAGAGCCTTGTAGAATGTTCACTGGACGTACTTGGAGACCATCCACATTTGATCTCACCCAGGAGCTCTTTCCTCAAGGACCCTCAGCTTTGTGCCCACACAGGCATGCAGAGACCCTCCCTCATGGGGAGCGCCGGTTTGCACCACTGCCTGGGATCCTTTCCAACTTTTCCCATTTTTCAGAGAGAAGCCAGAAGTGATATCTGACAACTTCTGTACAGCTGGATTTTCTGGAACTCTCCAAAGCGGGCTCCAGAGCAGCTCTGGGCCATCAAGCACTTTTAATCTCATCCGTCTTCTGGCACCCACCAGATATCCTGCATGGATTTCCTTTTCTGAAATCTAGTTTTTCTACTTTGCACTGGGCTGGTTTGTATACAGATGTAATGCTACATGTCTAGGAATGATAGTTAATAGGGTGACCTGCCAGGGATGGTGAGATGATTAAAAGCATAAACTTGAGCGGGGCTCAGATAGACCTAGCTGGTTGACTTTGGGAAAAACCTCTCCATGACTCAGTCTCCTCCTTTGCAAAACCGAGTCAAGTTCTATTGTGTGGTGGTCCTGAAGATGTAAGTGTACTGCTCAGTGTGACTCCTGGTGTGCAGCAAATGCTTAGCACATTGTAATCATTATGGTTGCTGTTAGTTAAATGGATTTTTCACTGTTGCCTGTTAAACACTTTCAATAATGTGTTCTAGTTATATGGGTTATGATTATGATTTTATATTTATTGAACATTTCATGGAAGTAATTATAAAATAATCTATCTTACCCCATTCCTTGTATCCTTACTTTACCTTATTTTAGGAACTTTTATGGGAGATTACTTATTTTTAGTTTAGGTCAATAGAGGCTCCTGGCAGAACCAGGCATGAGCAGACACAAACCTAAGTAACTGTGCTATGGCCCTTCATCTCGGGGCATGTGTGTATGGGTGAGACTGGACCTTTAAAATGCTTGTCCCTTCTGCAGACCCTAGGTTGGGCTTCCCGTGCTTGAGTTTAACACTAACTGCTCTCTGACTACAGTCTTCTGCGTTAGAGTAATGTATTTAGCCTACTTTGTTGACACAGTGAAAAACAACTTAGTCCTACTTAGGTGATTTTAGTGCCAATAGAAAACCAAAAAGAAAGAAATGACATAGAACAAAATGTTTCATGAAAATATTGGGCAAGCAGAATCTTCATAAGATTTAAATGAAATAAAAAACTTGAAGTGCTGTGGTAGTTGGTAAATTAGCTTATAGCGTTGAGGACAGATTCTAATCTTAAAGTGACATCTTTCAGCTTTACCTTTATTATGTGCCAAACTTTTCTATTTGAAATAGACTCCTTGCTCCGCCTTCATTTTAAAATCCCATAAGTTTGAACGTGAGAATAAGTTTCCAAGCTGGCATCGTGGTATGGGTCCTGGTCCCCGACAGCCAGGCTAAAGCACCCCTCTCCCCAGATGTCAGGCCAGTCTCCCAGGCTCCAGCTACTAACCTGCTCAGGTTAAAACATTCCTTCCTACAAATTGGCGGTTTTAACTGAGCTAAAATAAATCTGGTCTCTAAAGGAAGTCTCATCACCCTGCTCTCTTTAGTTTGGGTATACTTGGGGGTAGCTTTTAGGAAAAGTCTCTCCAAAAACTGCAGCTTGCTGGCAGAGATGCTACAGAGTATGGATTTAAAAAAAAAAAAAAAAATCTTTTTTTTTTTAAGTACAAAGTGTCCAATAGTCACTTTATTAAGAATACTCATTGAGAAACGGACAGGGAACTGTACTTTATTTTTAGGTTGATTGTACACAGCACTATGAACTCTGCTCGGGAAACCAGGTTCGTGGCTATCCTACTCTTCTCTGGTTCCGAGATGGCAAAAAGGTACGTCTTCAGTTTAGTATTGAGACAAAATTCTTGTCTTAACCACAGTGGGCCAAGTTGTTGAGTGGTTTAACGGGTGCAGCAAATTGCCAGCATTGATTGATTGGGCACTAGTTCAGAAGAATACGTATGATGAAACACGTTTGTTACTCTTAATTGATAAGATTTGGGTAGTTGAGAAAAACCGTCCTCTGTTACATTGTTTGGAAACATTTCAGTTGGCTCAGGTTATTGCTAGAGTAATGCTAGTCTGCAGTCAGAGTAACCGGTCATGAACACAGACCTAGACTTTTGAGCAGGGTTGACACTTGCTCTTGGCAAGGTTCTGTCTGCCTCCTGCCCTCTGTCCCCAGCTGATAGTCAGCAGGATGGCTTGCTGGCAGGTCTCCACCCCAGACTATATGTCATGGAGCTCCACAGAGTGACAGAGTTTTTTAATCTCTACTTTCCCATCTAACTGTGCACATGGCAGACATCGCACACCATGCAGCCATAGCCAGTACATCTGGCAGGGGTCTGACACAGGCGAGGGGGGATGGCAGAAGGTTTAGTGACTTAGGGCACTAATTCAGCAGCCCATATCTCGGACAGGTTGACCAGTACAAGGGAAAGCGGGACTTGGAGTCACTGAGGGAGTACGTGGAGTTGCAGCTGCAGAGTGCAGAGACGGGAGCCCCGGAGACTGTGCAGTCCTCAGAGGCCCCGGGGCCGGCTGCCGAGCCCCCAGCCGACAAGGTGGGTGCCTGCCGCAGTCGGGGTTGACAGAGATGGCCCGTGGCCCCCTGCTTGCCTGCCAACCCCCTCAGGGCTTTCTCCTCAAACACTGTGGACAAAATGACAGTTTGGGGATGGTACAGAGTCATACTGATGGCTGGCTGCAGTTGTCTTTCAATATGCAGCATGTTCTTCATCTACTTTTACATGCCAATGAGTGGTAAATGTGAGCAAAAGCTTCCCTTTTATCAGCCTGAAATAGACGTGAGACAGATCCGGAGACAGTGTCTGATGTCAAAAATCTCTAGAGAACTCTTCCTTTTGATTCATTCATTTGGGAGGTGACTATACCCTACAGGTATTTACTGTGAAATCGTGGCTGCTGCCCGTGGGCCCCATGTCTGTTTATTTGCATAACTTGCTGCAGTCGTTTTACTTTAACTCTGTGGGAAAGGCCCCTGCACAGTCTGTAGCAAAGGGTGTCTGCAGTGGACTGGAGGGACCTGTCACTGCAGGATATTGAATTTGTTCAAGCCACCTCTGACATGCCAAAGTGTTGTCTTCATTCATTCAGACAGGGTCAGGCTTCAGATTCATCGTTCAGCACTTCTCACGCCCTTGCTGTGTTGCAGGCACAGTACGAGGCCATCAGAAACAGAAACAAGTGAGACCATTTTCCTGCCCGTGAAGGGTGCAGGTCTAGGGGGAGATGGTGAGGTCATGCACAAGCAGGTGTCATGGGGGCCGTGACACAGGTGGGCACAGGGCCAGTCACGTGTGTTGGAGAGCAGTGGGAACAGATGGGCAAGATTTGTCACTGAAGGGCTGCAGGATGACTTGGTGTTTCCTGGACAGATGGGTGGGTAAGGCTGCCTGCCAGAGGCATGGAGCTGCAGCTGTGGCCAGTGCTGGGACTGGAGGGTGGGGTGGCCGCAGAGGAGGGTACAGTCGGGGATGCCAGAGGATGGGGGCAAAATCGGAGAGGACTTGGTTGCCCAGCCAAAGACTTTGAACTTGACAGCCTATATTTATAGGAAGCCCCTGGAGGATTTTGAGCAGGTTGAATTGTAGAAAGATGACTGGCAGCAGCATGTATGAAAGAGATTGTGTATTAGGCCAGGAAAGATGATGAGATCCTGAACCAAGGCCTTGGCAGCTGGGATGGAGAGGTGGAGAGCAAGTGCAAGGAGCCTGGCTCTCCTGAGGTGAGGGAAGAGAGGTCTGCGGTGACTCGGTTTCTGGCCTGTGTGCGAGTGCAGGGTGGAGGGCAGGTGGAGGTGGCCAGTTACAGGTGTGAGTCTGGAGCTGCGGCAGGTCCGCTCTGGAAGAGTGCAGCTGCGTGTCGTCAGCTCCCTGTAGAAGCCGTGGGTGCAAATGAGATTATGCAAGGGGAATCAAAGTGTGTTTTCCTAGGAAGTCAGTGCCTGGGTCCCCGGCTGCTACCCTAGGCCTGTCCGTTAGCCTTTTCTAGGACAGAATCTTATGTCTTTCCTTCAGCTCCACAGCTACACTTCAGAGCATGCCACCTTCTTACCTGGGACATGGACCTTGGGGCAAAGGCAGGGGCAGTGGACCCTTGTTCCTTGGGATGAGGGCAGTGACCCAGTGACTTTGAGCCTTCAGCATTTACCTTAGAGAACATGACTTGCTGGAGCCGTCAGTCCCAGACCATTGTTTGGAATTGGAAAGACCGATGGAGCCCCCTCCACCCTTCCCAGGGCAAGGGCAGTAAGGGGCGACCCTCACCCCCATGGCCCGCTCCTTAGTTGGACTTTTAGTTTTGATTGAAAGCTGACTTTTGGGTTTGAGAAGTAAACATGATTTTGTAGTTGTTGTGACCACATATGTTGAAGGAGTGCATGTGTCATGGTGGTTGTAAAGGTCACCCCAAATTGAGTCTAATTATATACTATGGATGTTTTCATCAGAGAACTGTTTCTATTTATAACAGTTTTCCAGCAGTAAGTGGGCCTTTTAGCAAGTGTGGCGTCATGTTTCTGGACATAAAGAAAGATGGTAGTGTCCCACAGTGGCCCCACGTGGCCACGCTGCGCCTCAGAGTGGCTGACACGTGTTACTCGGTGCCTGACTCAGATGGAACAGCCCTGGCACACTGGGCCACATGACAGGTCATCCATATTCCTGCTCTCCCAAGAGAGTCGCAGATCCGTTTTTGGAGAAACACAGATATAATTCCGTAAAGAACTGTCAAGACAGCATTGCTTTAAAGTAGACTGCCGTGTAGCACCTCTCAAATTCTCCAGCTGGGGCTTAGATGAACATTCCTCACACTCCCTTTGGATATAAAAGTGGAAGGAAGCCTGTTCTATGTGAAACATGCGTCGTGGCCTGTGCTCCTGTAAACTGGTCCCTCTTTAGGTAGAGGAGAGAAAGTGTGTGCGAGCACAAGGGGTGTGCGTGGTGTGCTCGGGGAGAAAGCAGCGTATGGACAGACCTCAGGCAGACCAACCAGTGGTCACTGTGGACCCTTCAGGCAGTGTGGGAGGCTCAAGCCCGGGAGATGAAGCCCAAGCGTAGGCCCCTGAGCTGGACGGGCTGCCCCTGAACCCACCTGGGCTGGTTGCAGCGGCAGAACAAGGGGCTGGGAGTTTCTTTCCAGAGTCTTCAGCCTGTCTTGTCTCCTATCAGACAGCACCCACCTCTACAGCGTCCCACCACCTCCTCACAGCATCTCCTGGGCTCAGGACCCTGGGGCCAGTGATGACCTCTCTGCCCCTCAGAGGCCACTAGCCTGTCCCTGTGTGGGTAGTTTGTGAAATGCAGATTTTGTAGTTATTTTTGTATGACTCTGGAGCATGCATAGCAGCATTTTAAAAAAATGACTGGTTTGTATTTCTGCAATCCCAAAGCATGGCCTTGCTCTGCTTTATGTGCTGTATTTGAACTGTGGCTTTCCCTCCCCTGAAGGGCATGGTGCTGGCACTCACTGAAAATAACTTTGATGACACCATTGCAGAAGGAATAACCTTCGTCAAGTTTTATGCTCCATGGTAAGTGGCTTAATTAAATTCACTGTGTCCTAGTATACTAACACATCATGTCTTCAACTCATGAGCCAACCCTCCAGGCTCAGTGTTGGGCCAATATTATATTCACATGTAGGTCACGTGGGAAACATTATTATATTGCTGTGTTCAAATAGGTTAAAGTTCAGTGGCGTCACCCATCATCTATAGAGAATGAGGCTAATATGTTTTAAAGTTTAACAGACTTTGGAAAAAAAACAAAAATCGAGGTGAATTATGATAGCCATACAAAACTTTAGTTTTGTTGTGTCTGTACTTTTCCAAGTAAACTGCCTTTTTGGTTAAATAAACAGTGAACATGATGTAGCATTGATCCTCAGTGTCTTTTAAATAATGTAGAGAGAGATCCAGGAGAGCTCAGCTTTGTTCGAGTGGTTGAGTGTCACCCGATTGCCTGAACCTTTGTGCCACATGATCCTTGGGGACCAGAGCATTAATGGGTTGCAAACAGTGAGAGACCAAGGCAACCTGGTGTGGTGGGAGGATGATAGGTTCCAAGATAGACTCTGAACTTACCATAGCTTTAGATGTCCTTTGATTCCTTTGAACCTCAGTTTCCTCAGCTGTAAAATGGGAACACCACTTTGTCTTCACAAATAAAACAATCCATCCAGACAAGCAGTGATTGCGGGCAGATATTCGATTGTATATCTGAACATGAACACATAAGGTCACAATGTGTCCCTTTTGCTCTTCAATGTCTTCACTCCAGGTATTGATGAGAAACTGACAGCTGGGATAAAGAATTAACGAGCTCATGGCTCACATGAGCTGGGCCGTTTTTATTCTTAAAGAATAGAAATGTTAGTAAATAATGTCTTAAGAATTATTTTCTGTTTTTAACCTAACACTATATATTGTATGAAGACAGAAGGACCCCTTTCTCTGAAGGGGAGCAGTCCACGTAGCAGGAGAAGGTCAGGAGAGAAAAGGGACTGAACTTCGCAGGGGAGAAGGAGGGGATGACCCGGACTTAGCCATGGCCTCAGCGCTCACACCTGGTTGCTGAAGCATCGAAGCAGCTTTCACGTTTTGGAAGTGAGACCATAAGCAACCAAATCTAAAATGCCGTCGGCACTCAAGTGTTTTTTAAAAGTTGTGTGTGGTCTGTTTTGTCTCCTGTTCACCTCCTCCTGCTCATGGTGCATTCAGAAGCCAGTTGGCTTAGTTTACCATATTCATAGGAATGGTCTCAATCTAAGCTTGTTTTCAGACCAGCTTGCTTTTATCAAGTTATCTGAATGGCTCTTTGGATTGACAGTGAATTCCTAGTTTGGAATGGAAGGGCAGGTAGGGTTAGTGTGTGCCCAGTGGGAGAACTTGATGTTTTATCATTTTCTAGGCAATTGTTGGCTGTCTCCTACAGAAGAAACAAGGCTTGGCAGCATAATGTAGGTGGATGACCTCAACCCAAGACTTCAACAAAGCTGTCACTGTTCTGTTCCTAGGTGTGGTCATTGTAAGAATCTGGCTCCTACTTGGGAGGAACTCTCTAAAAAGGAATTCCCTGGTTTGGCAGAGGTCAAGATCGCCGAAGTAGACTGTACTGCTGAGCGGAGTATTTGCAGCAAGTACTCGGTGGGTACACTGGGATGAAAATGCTTATGGGGACCTATGTATTGGGAGCAGGTCCCAAGTGGAACTGTAATTTGGTACCGCGGACTCCACCAAGCAAACTCTCCCTGCCCTCCCCCTCTCAACAAAGTGCTTTTTGTGTCCTTTTGAGTTGCTTTGTTTTGAGAAGCAAAAGAGGTGTGCTGTGGAAGTCCAGCTTTTATCAATTAGTGCACACATTGCTATCTGCAGTAGCTGGGACTCCAGGCGTTGAGCCCGTGCCGCTGCTCACACGGCCGTGCTTGGTGGTCGGCAGCTGGCTAGTGACACAAATAAGGCAGCATTCTAAATTACAGTGGCCGAATAAAAGAAATGCTTGAACTAGACTTCCTTCTGAAAGGGTCATGCCAGCAAACCAGTGTTGTGCTTAGGCTGTTTTTGTAACTTGCCTTCATTCGCAGCTGTTAGCACAATCAAATGTCCTAGAAGCTTTCTAATTTATGTTTTTCCTTTTGTGTTATTTTTGAACACACTTTTGGAGCCTCTGAAGTGGATGACCTCATTAGATTGATACATGTAATACAGACATAGTTTACCTATCATAATAAATACTAGTCTCTTTTTTTGTGCCTTAAAATTCTTGAGAGAGAGAAGTGAGTTGTGGCTAAAAAACATGTATCCTCAAGGGTCTTGCTCCTGCTCCCGGTGTGGTCGCAGAGCAGCACAGCCATCGCCAGGGGGTGTAAGAAATGCAGACCCCCCCCGCCCCCGGCTGTCATATCCCATTCAAGACTGAGAGGCTCTACTTTAGGGTAAAACCATTCCCTTGACACTAATCTTTGATGGACTTAAGGATTAAAAAGAGTACCTAGCCCCACAGCTTTCCTTTCTGAACTACCTGGTCTGCATTTTGATTATCTGGCCCTTTTTTCTTAATGGTTTATACCTCTTTAAAAATTAGTCACAGAATTTCCTGGCTATAACTGTATGAGTTTTTCTGGTTTTATTCAAGAAGCAATTTGTGTGTAATTCGGACCACTGGTTTTCAAACGTTTTTTCTTAATTAAAGGTACGAGGCTATCCCACATTGTTGCTTTTCCGAGGAGGGAAAAAAGCCAGTGAGCACAGTGGCGGGAGAGACCTGGAATCCTTACGTCAGTTTGTCCTGCGCCAGGCGAAAGACGAACTCTAGAAATGCAGTTGGATGTCACCTCTCCTTCCTGGCCTCCTCCATGCAGCAAATAGAAGTTAAATCATTCGGACATCACTGAGTTTCACATGATGGTTATTCAGAAAGCCGAATGTACTAAACTTGTGGTATCTTCTTTGTGTGTGTGTTTTTTAAACCAACACACTCTATGGATTCTTTATTAAGTTTCTCTAAGTAAATGTGTAATTCGTGGTCACTGTGCAAACTAAATATTTTCAGTGGCGATACATCCCCTTTAACCTTCTTGATGAAATTTCAGTGGTTTCCTTTGAGACCAAAATAGAGTTGAGGAAAATCAAATTGCTGGGCTATTTTTGGCTCCTGAGTGATTCTTGTGAAGGCATCATCCAAAGCCTGGTTTCTTAACTGCCCACGAGTTCTGGAAATGTGGCCTTGTGGCAGTGTTGATGTTCCACTGATCTGAAGGTCACAATTGACTTAATAGTGTGGTTGGTCCATAGCTTGGAGCAGATTTAAAAACGAAAAAACCACACCTCTGGAAGATACCTTTACGGCCATAACTGGATTTTAATCTCATCGCGAGAGGCTAGCCATAATGAAAAGCGATGCTACTTTTGACATGTGCCTGAGTAAGATAATGCCCATGCCGTGATTTTATATGTGTTATTACTTGTCAAATCAGTTATTGTTCAAGGGATACACCTGTTTGTTTCTCATGGGATTTCATTAGTTCGTTTTGTGTTAACACAAAGCCAGAGTCCATGTGAACTTTAAGATTTGATGTCTTCCGTAGAATGTGTGGTCATGGAAAGTTCCACAAGCTCATCCTCACTATTAACTCATAGAGTCTCATATTTGCCACCTGGGGTGACAGAAACAGATGGGCTCTCCCAGGCCTGTGTATCCAGGGGTCCTAACTAGGAACTGTTTCTAATTCTGCTCCTAACTAGTCCTTTTAGAGTTCTGCTGTATTTTATCCACCTTCAAGGAAGTTGACCTTCTCATGTAAGAAGAGTGGGATTCATTTGACCTCAAGACCAAAGACTGATGTTGGGGGCTGTTTTGGCGCCTGTGCGCATGGCCAGCCGGGTCAGCCATCGATGTTAGCATCCTTCCAACTCATGCCGTCCTGGTTGTAAACACCTTTACTATCACCCGTGGAAATAAGCAACTGTAGGACTAAGTTCCCTCAAGATAAGTATCCGTCTGTTCTTCACCATTGAGTTACTTCTCACAGTAACCACTTTGTATCAACACCCTTCACCCACCTCCCATGCACAGGGTGATGTCGACTCTTGGCACAAAGCAGTCGGTGAGAGGAGCCTTAGGAACGGGACCACTTATGCTGTTTGAGGCAGAAGACAACAGAGCAGCATCTTGACCAGCCTCTGCCTTAAAGGGAATCTTTATTAATCACGTGATTCACAGATATTCTTTTAAAAAACCCCAGCTTTCTAGAGAAGCCCAACCATGTGAGTGGCTTCAGCTGCGCATCATGCGTCTTCTATTCCAAGAAAATCACAGTGGTACAATTTGTTTACACTATGATACTTTCTAAATAAACTCTTTTTTAAAAAGTCTGGTCTTTTCCTTAAATGTTACAGCAAAACAGATATAAAATAGACAATAAATTATAGTTTATATTTACAAAAAAAGCTGTAAGTGCAAACAGTTATAGATTATAAATGTATTATTTAATCAGTTTAGTATGAAATTGGTTTTCCCAGTACATGATTGTGAAAAAGATATTTAAAATATAGTCTAAGATTTAATCTCAGTCTTACTTTCTACAAGAGAAAACTGATTTCGGTTCTCAAACAGCATGCTCATCCCCCCAAACCCATTCTTATAGGCGGGGCACCCTTCCTCACCTCAGCGCCTCGGTCGGTCCTGACCTTGTGACTTAGTGAGCTGCACAGTAAAAGGCAAAGGACGGTTTTACTGAAATAGATGAGATGTTAGGGCAGATAGTCCTGAAGTGAATGTGCTTTTCAAAGAGCCATTCCAGTCAAGAGATGCAGAATTGCTTTCACGTGTCACATGGCTAACACGAGAGCTGTTACAAATGCCCCCACCCCTCCTGGCCTCACCTCAGAGTACGATTGGTTTGCTTTGGGTACTAGCAAAGAGCACAGAAGATGGGGGAGGACCGAGGACTGGAAATGGTATGGTTTGTTTTCACTGAAATAAGTATATTTTCATGCTGACAAAAATCCAGCACAAATGTGTAACAGCAATGACTGCGGCCAACGGCACCTCCAGAGCCCCAGTTACCATCCAGGCTGTTGCTCACGTATGAAATTGGCCTTCCTGGGAATGAAAGCTATGAACAGGCTTTCCTCCCTCCCGCCGCTCTAGTTTCTATTTGTAACATTTACCTTTGATAGACACTACGAACCCGCGATACTTCAGCCAAGAATACTTTAACTCCTTCAAGATTATTTTCCCAATTTAACATCACAAAGAGCGTGACCTAAAGCTAAAACTAATTTTGGTGGGGGTATTTTTGGTGGTAGGGGAGGATGGGACCCTTCAAAGTTACATTTCTGCAGTTACCAGACCTCATACTGCAAACATTCCAACTGGCTTCCTACAGACCAGCAACTACTCACGTTATCTATGAAGTGAGCAAATTATTAAACAAGGTCCTTTCCAATCTTCCTTGGGAAGTAAGGCACCAGCATGAGATGATTTCAGAGTCTTATCACCCCACTCCCACTGTGCTGCTGTGTTTAAGGCAGATGTAATCTAGGCATCCAAGGCAGAATTTGTGTCCCCAGCAACTGGCTTCCAGTTAGTGACATCCACAAGCTCTTACAACCATATTCCTGTATTTTTTCAAGATGACATTGGAGTTGTCATCAAAATAAAGAACTGAGATGGCATTTAGTTTGGTTGGCGCACAGCACGGTTTGGGGACGTACTCAGGATTCATTAGGTGAACCTGTTTCAAAACAGAAGGGAGAAAAGTACCATTAGAAATGACACATGGTCTTGGCTTTACTCCTGCTTATAAAGTGGAAAGGCTCTGAGGGCTCACCAAGGTCTGTACGATTGCGTGGTTGGTTGCGTTCATGTGTGCATTGAGCGGGAAGGAACATTCTCCATCACAGTAATTGGCAGCATAGCCCTTGGGTGCGATGATCCAATCCTTAATGTAAAGTAAAAAAAAAAAAAAGCAACAGAAGATGAATATTCTTGCACCATCTGCATGCTCAGTGATGCTGTGAGAAGGTATTGTTCACGTCAGGCAGGCAAGGAGACATAGAATTTGTCCAAAGTCACATTCAAGTAGCAAAGCTGGGGTGGGAGCCTGGTCGGTCTGTCTCCAGAACCTTTGCTCCTTCCCTAGGCCTACACAGCCTTAGCTGCCACCTGCCTGTTAGGCCTGGAAGCGTGCAGGTGACTGGCTTTATGGACCTGGCCCCAAAGCAACCTCTCTAGGAGCCCATGGTACTCCTGTCAAATGCCACCTGCATATGGAAACTGTCTTCTACTGCTCATCACCTACAATTAAATTTGCTTCTTTCAAGCTAGTGATGGTTCTCAGGTGTGGGGCAAAACATGTGAGCTCTTCTGAATAGTTTGGGTGAACCAATCTACAGCCATTAGAGAAGTTAGCCATTAGGTCATATTTTCCAACCCTATCTCAAAACACAATTAAAATTTGTTTTAATGCTCAAATAAATATATATCCTGTGGACTTTGAAAGAATCAGGTAAGAGAATTGGGAAATGTGGGGGTTGATTTCCAGAGATCACAGAACTTGGGAGCCCTAGAAAGGTGTCTGTGTGTGCTTGGTGCACCGGCAGGCCAGGCCTTCCTCTGCCCAAGCATTTGTGGGGGCGCCCAAGTATTTCCATGGAAGGAATCATCTCAGCCCTAAAGCTAAAAGGCTTTGATGATGGCTGCCACTTTCAGAATGAGGACTGCTGAAGAAAGACCTCTGTCCTCCCTGGTATCCAGAGAACTCACCTGCCATCCCAGATCCTGGAAGCTCACATAAAGCTCGTGCTTCCTGCAGGCTGTTTTTAACTCGCTGCTGTTGTAGTCTGTGGGTAGACAGTAAATAGGCACATATTAGCTTATTCATTCCTTCATTTAAGAACTTACATGAGAGTTCGACACATGCCGGGCACTGTACTAGGTTTGAAACAGCAGAAAACGAGGCCCCTGTTAGACACAAATATGGTTACCCAACAGCTCCGTCAGGTTCCTGATTGTTTGAATGTGTTACACTCTGTTGTATCCATTCTGGGGTCAGTTCTGGGCACAACATTGACTTGAATGGCTGCCTTCAAGCAACAGCTATGTGTTGTGAGCCCTGCTGAGCGTAAGGCCTAGGAAGGACTGTGCCAAGATGCCCATGACTTGGAAGACATCGTATCCACATTAATGGATAACTGTACCAGGCAGGACTTGCTGTTTTACAAACAGGGACCATCCTGAAGCTGCACAGGGGCTTTGACAGTAGGTTCTGGGCCAGGAGGGTGTCCTGAAGAACGTGCAGTGGCATGGGGCCTAAGCGGGAGGCCCAGGAATGGGGGAGAGGGAGACTCCGCGTGGGGCCAGCCTTCACGTTATACTCTGGCCTCACTGCCAGGCTCGAGCCCTTCTGCACTGAAGCAGTGATTCCAAAGCCAGTGGTTCCCTGTAGGAATCACAGAAGCATATGAACCTGCCTCGTGATTCAGGAGTCACTAGCCTGCCTTTACCTGCTCACCAGTAGGAGGCCTGGGGGCACCCAATTCCTTTAGGCCCATTGGAACAGCTCTTATGTGACAGGACTTCTAAGCAGCACCCCGGAAAGTAGGAAACTAAGTCAGACTCAGTTCCCCTCCTCCAGGAACCGAGAAGCTGGAAGGGGTGGCGTGCGACACGTACACAAGTAACTCAGACACGAATCAGAGCATGAATGCTGTGGGCAGGGGCCGCAAGTAATACCATGGTGGGGTCAGAGCAGGGGCAGTTCTGTGAGAATGGATTCAAGGATTATGTGAAGAGGGGTCAGGCAGGATAAAGTCCGAGAAAGGAATGGCCTAGAACGCCAGCCACAATGATTTGGACTTTCTACTAGAGACACGAAGTGAGCCTTTGGTTTTTGAGCCAGGAAGTGTCTCATGTAGAGCTGTGGTTCTGAAGGGTTGATCCTGGTAGTGGTGCTTGAGAGTCCCAGAGACATGAAGGGTAAGAAGACTTCAGAGCAAGGCTCTTCATCCCACCTGGATGGCGAGGGACACAGAGCCTAGGTCATCTGCATGTTACCTCTGCCCTTTCCATCGACATGAGCTGAAAGTACCTGACTGCTGAAAGCCTGTTTGAACTAGATTTTCACACTTGCACTCCTGGCCCTGAATCAGGAGAGAGCGTGCAGATTTCGTAAGGAAAAGAGAAACAGCACCAACTCAGGCCAGTCACCTACGCCGGGAGGACAGACAGGCCCACTTTCTGAGGTGGTTCTTAATGCTAAATTTATTCATTCTTCCCACCTGCCTACCTCCCTGCACAGCGCCATCCTCGCGGCAGCCCCGGAGAAGCAAATGCAGACCACACAGGGGAAAACGCTCGCCACACAGGCACTGAGCGCGCTCTCAGGAAAAACCACCACCACAGGAAGACAAAACCTGCTGCTGAAAATAACCCCTCAAAAGGAATCAGCCACACAAAAAAACAAATTCAAGAGGAGGCACAGGACCCTGGGAACCACAAGTAAGAGTAGCCCCTGAACAAGGCTATACAAGAAGAATATCTAAAATAATGTAAGAGAAAAAAGGACTAGAAACTCCAAAGCAAGAACGTTATACAAAACGAACATGAAAAAAGAACAGGGAGATGTGAAAAAGAACCAAACAGAACTTTATAAAAGCATAGTCACTGAAAATAAAAATGAAATGCATAAGTTAAATACAGCTTAGACATAACTGAAGAGAGAATTAAAGAACTGGACAATATATCTGGAGATACTTCTTCAAATATAACCCAGAGTCAAACGGCCAGAAGATATGACTATTTCTCTATGAAAACATATGGAAGATAGAATAAAAAGTCCAACATACTTCTAACAGGAATTTCTAAGGACAGTAATAGGGAAGAAGTAACATTTGAAGATATAATGGCTGTTTTTCTTCTACAGATACTCTCAGGCCACGCTTATGTTTTCTCATTAATTCCATGTTAAGTGTTGGCAAAGCATGTATAAATATCGGCGAAGGCCAGCACCCCTCAGTGATTTGTGTCCGCTGCTCAGAGGTTCTGTGTGGAATTACACTGGCATGTGTTTTTTCAGTTTTGTTTTTTAAGTCATTGACACATTGCAGAAAAGCCTTCCCCCGGCCCCACCCTTGATGTTTGTTTAGATGAACAGTCTGAAGAGGGCCAATAAAAATGTTATGCAGTGGAACTTTAATAGAAACATACCCACTTCAGCAGGATAAAGGGAGATGATACAGCTTTGTCCAGATGGGTTCGCTGGTGCAGATCTGCCTGGCTAGAGGTGGCCCTGCCCTGCTCCTTGGACCCGGAGGGGAGCAAAAGCCTACCCCGCCCTGCACCCCAACCCATGTTGCACCAAGGTGAGCCCAGCAGCAGCAGTGGATCCTCATGGCTAGAGGCAGCCCTGCCCCCCTCCTTGGTCCCAGAGGGGAGCACCAGCCCGCCCGTGCCCCAACTCATGCCGAGGTGTGCCCAGCAGCAGCGTCAGATCTGCTCAGCTAGAGGTGGCCCCTCCCCGTCTTTGGTCCCAGAGGGGAGCACCAGCCCACGGGGTCTGACCTGCTGAGGTGTGCCCAGCAGAACCATGCAGGACTAGGAGCTCATTCTACAACCACAGATTCTGGAACAGGACCCAAGGTGATTTAACATCACCACCACACCTACTGTCAAGCAAAGACAATTTACCACCACAGTAGCCACCAGGGTCACTCCACAGCCAAACTCAGTTTAAAAGAAGAAACAAACCCTCTACCAAACAACCAAATGTCAATAAAAAATATATTAGAAATACAAACAAACAAGAAGAAATGACATCACCAAAAGAATACAATAGCGCTCCAAAGTTAGACAACATGGAACAGGGAATCCTTGAAATGTCTGAAAAAGAATTTTGAGCAATGATCTTAAGAAAACTTGAAGAAATAAAGGAAGACTCAATTAGAGAACACAATGAAACAAGAAAAAATATCCAGAATATGAAGGGGGAAATCTACGAAGAGATTAACACCTTAAAAAAGAGTGTAGCAGAACTTCTAGAAATGAAAGACTCACTCAATGAAATAAAAAACACAACTGAGAGCTTGAGCAGCAGGGTAGAGCCAGCAGAAGAAAGAATTTCAGAGCTTGAAGATGGTCTTTTTGAAATAACTCAGGCAGACCAAAAAAAGGAAAAAATAATTAAAAATAATGAGGAAAATCTAAGAGAGAGAGAGCAGATAACCACAAGCACTCTAACATCCGAATTGTGGGTCTTCCTGAAGGAGAGGAGAAAGGAAAAGGTATTGAAAACCTGCTCAAGGAAAAAGTAACAGGTGTAGGGCAAGATACAGACCTTCAGATCCAGGAAGCTCAAAGGTCCCCAAACAGATTCAATCCAAAAAGACCCTCCCCAAGACACATTATAGTTAAATTTACAAAGCTCAAAGACAAAGGGAGAATTCTACAAGCAGCAAGAGAAAAGCATCAGGTCACTTATAGGGGAACCCCCATCAAACTAAAAGCAGACTTCTCAACCGAAACATTTCAAGACAGAAGAAAGTGGAATGATATATTCAAAATACTAAAAGAAAAAAATTACCAGCCAAGAATTCTTTACCCAGTGATGGAGTCTGGATGTGTTGTCCCCTCCAAAACTCATGTGGAAATTTGATCTCCAATGTGGCAGTGTTGGAAACTGATTGAGTCATGGGGGTGGATTCCTCATGAATAGATTAATGCTCTCCCTGGGGGAGCAGGGGTAATGAGTGAGTTCTCGCTCTATCAGTTCCTGTGAGAGCTGATTGCTTAAAGGACCCTGGCACCTCTTCTCTCTCGCTTCCTCTTGCCATGTGATCTGCTTGTACCCACCAGCTGCTGCCACTTTCCGCCATGAGTAGAAGCAGCCTTAGGCCTGTGCCAGATGTAACTGTCCCAGAATTGTAAGCCAAATAAACCTCTCTTCTTTATAAATTACCCAGTCTCAGGTATTCTGTTATAGCAACACAAAACGGACTAATACACCCAGCAAGGCTCTCCTTCAGAAATGAGGGAGAAAATGTATTTCCCAGACAAACAAAAGTTGTGGGAGTTCATCACCACATGACCAGCCCTGCAAGAAATTCTCAAGGGAGTCGTTCATCTGGAATGTGAATAATGGTGACCACCATCACAAATACACAAGAAAGAGCAAAACTGCTGTTAAAACAAAAATGCCAGCAAGAAAGAGAAAGAAGCTAACTCATCCCACCTTAAGTTCCAAACTAACATTGAAGAAGAGAAATGAAAGGGGAAATAATGATCAAAAGATATTTAAACCATCTAAACAAGAAGCAATTAAATGACAGGAATTAAGCAACACTTGTCAATAACTACCCTAAATGTGAATGGACTAAACTCCCAAGTCAAAAGACACAGACTGACTGACTGGATTAAAAAGCTAGACCCAAGTATATGATGTCTTCAAGAGACCCACCTCACCTGTTGAGACATACATAGACTAAAAGTGAAGCGACAGAAAAAGATATACCATACAAATGGAAACCAAAAATAAGGAGGAGTAGCTATTCTTATATCAGACAAAATAGACTTCAAACCGAAAAACATAAAAAGAGACAAAGAAGGCCACTATATAATGATAAAAGGATCTATCCAGCTAGAAGACAAAACAATCATAAACATGAATGCACCCAATACTGGAGCACCCAGATATATAAAGCAAACACTCTTAGACCTAAAGAAAGAAATAGGACCTAATACATTAATAGTGGGTGATCTGAACACCCCTCTCTCAGTATGGGACAGATCTTCCAGGCATGAAGCCAACAAAGAGACACAGGATTTAATCTACACCCTAGACCAACTGGACTTGGCAGATATATATGGAACATTTCACCCAACAACTGAAGAATACACTTTCGTCTCATCAGCTCATGGTACATTCTCCAGGATAGACCACATATTAGGTCACAAATCTAGTCTTAGAAAATTTATAAAAATTGAAATCATTCCAACTATTTTTTCAGACCACAATGGACTAAAATTGGAAATAAACAATAAGCAAAACTCTGGAAGCTATACAAATACATGGAAACTAAATAATAGGCTCCTGAATGACCTATGGGTCCAAGAAGAAATTAAAAAGGAAATCAAAAAATTTCTAGAAACTAATGAAAATAAAGATAACATCATACTTTGTATGCAACATACTTTGTAAGTAACAACATACTCCTAGATGTTACAGGGATACTGCAAAAGCAGTACTAAGAGGCAAATTTATTGCAATAAAAGCTTATATCAAAAGAATCGAAAGACTTCAAATAAATGACCTAACACTATGCCTCAAAGAACCTGAAAAACAACAACAATCCAATCCTAATGGTAGGAGACAGAAAGAAATAATTAAGGTCAGAGAAGAACTAAGTGAAATAGAGACGCAAAAAACAATAGAAAAGATCAACAAAACAAAAAGTTGGTTTTTTGAGAAGATAAATAAAATAGACAAACCATTAGCTAGGTTAACAAAAAAAAAAGAAGAGAGAAGGCCCAAATAACAAAAATCAGAAATGAAAAGGGAGACATTACAACTGACACCAGAGAAATACAAAGAATCATTAGGGACCATTATAAACAACTGTATGACAACAAATAAGAAAATCTGGAAGATATGGATAAGTTCCTAGACACATACAAACTACCAAGACTGAACCAAGAAGAGACAGGAAACCTGAACAAACCAATAACAAGCAAGGAGATTGAAGAGGTAATTAGCAATCTTCCAACAAAGAAAAATCCAGGTCCAGATGGTTTTACAGCTGAATTCTACCAAACCTTTAAAGAGGAGTTAACACCAATTCTCCTCAAATTATTCCAAACAATTGAAACAGATGCTATTCTCCCAAACTCATTCTATGAGGCCAACATAACTCTGATACCCAAACCAGATAAAGACACAACAAAAAAAGGAAATTATAGGACAATATCCTTGATGAACCTTGATGCTAAAATCCTTAAGAAAATATTAGCAATCAGAATACAGCAACATATTTTTTAAAACTATATACTATGATCAAGTGGGATTCATCCCAGGGATGCAAGGATGGTTCAACAAATGAAAGTCAATAAATGTGATACATCACATCAACAAACTCAATGACAAAGACTGTATGATTATCTCAATAGATGTTGAAAAAGCATTTGACAGAATTCAACATCCCTTCATGATAAAGACTCTCAACAAATTAGGTACAGAAAAAAAAATATCTCAACACAATGAAAGCCATTTATGACAAGCCCACTGCCAGTATCATTCTGAATGGGGAAAAACTGAGGGCCTTTCCCTTAAGAACAGGAACAAGATAAGGAGGTCCACTCTCTCCATTACTATTTAACATAGTACTTGAGGTACTAGCCAGAGTAATCAGGCAAGAGAAAGAAATAAAGGGAATCCAGATTGGAGAAGATGAAGTCAAACTCTATTTGTAGAAGACATGATACTATATATAGAAAAACTTAAAGACTATCAAAAAACTCCTAGAGCTGGTTAATAACTTCAGTAATGTTGCAGGATACAAAATAAATGTCCCCAAATCAGTAGCATTTATATACTCAAATAATGAACTAACAGAAAGAGAAATAAATAAAGTAAGCCCATTTACAATTGTCATGAAAAAAATAAGATACCTAAGGATCAATTTAACCAAGGAGGTGAAAGACCTCTACAATGAGAACTACAAACCACTTCTGAAATAAATTAAAGAAGATACAAAAAGATGGAAAGATATTCCATGCTCTTGGATTGGAAGAATTAACATTGTGGAAATGTCTATACTACCCAAAGCAATCAACAGATTGAATGCAATCCCCATCAAAATACCAATGACATTCTTCACAGAAATGGAAAAAACAATCTTACCCTTCATATGGAACAACAAAGACCCTGAATAGCCAAAGCAATCCTGAGCAACAAAAATAAAGCCAGAGGCATAACACTATCTGACCTCAAATTATACTACAAAGCTATTGTAACTCAAACAGCATGGTACTGGTATAAAAACAGACATTCAGACCAGTGGAGTAGAATTGAGAACTCAGAAATCACCCCTCAGCCTTATCTGATATTGGACAAAGACAACAAAAATCTACATTGGGGAAAAGACTGACTCTTCAACAAGTGGTGCTGAAGAATGAAACTAGATATGCATCTCTCATCATACACTAAAATCAACTCAAAATGGATTAAAGACTTAACTATAAGACCTGAAACTAAAAATACTAAGGGAAAATATAGGGGGAAACACTTCAGCAATTATGTCTAGGCACAGGCTTTATGAACATGAGCCCCAAAACACAAGCAGCAAAAGAAAAAAATAAACAAATGGGACTATATCAAACTGAAAAGCTTCTGCACAGCAAAGGAAACAATCAACAGAGTGAAAGGACAACCTACAGAGTGGGAGAAAATGTTTGCTAACTATGCATCTGACAAGGGTTTAATATCCAGAATATACAAAGAACTCAAGGAATTATACAGTAAAAAAACCAAATAGCCCAATCAAAAAATGGGCAAAGGGCTGAATAGACATTTTTCAAAGGAAGACATACAAATGGCCGACAGATACATGAAAAAATGCTCAACATCACTAGTCATCAGGGAAATGCAAATTAAAACTACAATGAGATACCACCTCACCCCAGTTAGACTGGCTATAATCAAAAAGATGGTGAATAACAAATGCTGGTGAGTGTGTGGAGAGAAGGGAACACTCCTACAATGTTGGTGGGATTGTAAATTAGTACAACCACTATGGGAAACAGTATGGAGGTTTCTCAAATAACTACAGATAGATCTTCCATACGATCCAGCAATCCCTCTTCTGGGGTATATAACCAGAGGAATGGAAATCATCATGTCGAAGGGATACCTGCACTCCCATGTTCATTGCAGCTCTGTTTACAATAGCCCAGATATGGAACCAGCCTAAATGTCCATCAATGGATGACTGGATAAGGTAACTGTGGTATATATACACTATGGAATACTACTCTGCCATAAAAAAAGAATGAAATACTCCCATTTGCAACAACATGGATGAACCTGGAGAAACTTATGTTGAGTGAAATAAGCAAAGCACAGAGGGATAAATACCGCATGTGCTCACTCATATGTAGCAGCTAAGAGAGAAAGAAGGAAAGAAAGACCACAGTGGTGCACTGGTCTTACAGAGGGAGGGAACATTCCTAGGGCTACAAAGTGGAGTGGGGGAAAGGAGGAAGGGGAGGAAGATTGGTGGATAATTGGGTGGGGGACACGGCGTACAAAAGTAATTTCTGGTAGTGGGTATGCCCCCAGTATGAATGTGGCCCTCACATCATTGGCATGAGGGGTGACAATTAGCTTTATATCTCATGAATATTCATAATAAATAAATTTTTTTAAAAAAAGAAAGAAAGAAATGGGTTCGCTGGTCAGAGGCAGGAAGTTATAGATCTGGAGAGAGGTTAAAAAAAAAAAAAGTCAAAAATCAAAAAGCCCGAGAGTAGCAGACGAAGACTGAGGAAACCACCCCTGTTGACAGCAGTCCTCAGCAGCTGACTTGTGGGCTGTCTGTGCCAGAATCATCAGGGACTTAACCTAAAGTACAGAGTCCTGAGCCCCATCCCAGACCCACGTGTCAGATTCACTGAGAATGGGTCCCCTGCCGTGCAGGCAAGTCTGCTGACACTAGAATTGGAGAGGCTTCCCTCTAACCTGGAGGCTCACCCACAGGTGATGCCATCACCACATCCAGACACAAAGTCTGTCTTTGGACACTAGGATTCACTGGGTGTCCTCAGATACTGCTGCAATGAGGGCCCAATCTTGGTCTCAGACATTTTCAAGAAACCCGGCTTTTTCAAAGTTGAACACAGAAAGTGAGATCTGGCCCCCCGATCATCCACACGATTCTTTGGCACAAGAGTGAAAGTGAGAGCTGGGATGCTGGCCCAGCCAGAGCAGGCCCAGGGTGCCCCTCCGGGGTGGCTCGGACAAGCAGGGCTCAGCCACAGCTGGGTTTGAGCAAAAAAACTGTTAAGTGATCAAGTGATGAAATCTGACGATCATAAAAGCTCCCAGGATGAATTCCTTCCATAACCAGAAGGTAGTTCCCTAGTCTGCTCTTAAACAGGACACAAACATTCTACTCACCACAGGTTTCTGAGCTTTGAATCTGTAAGATGGGTATCAATTGCCTCTAGCTTCATGGCTTACAAACTGCTTCGGTAGAGAAAGCTTCAGATACAATTAGTATTAAAAAGCTCAAGTTCTTCCTCTCCTGTCCAAACGAACATTACAGACGTTTAACATGGGTTTTAGGTGGATTTAATCTCCCAGGACAGGACAGGTGGGGACCATCAGGGAGGAAGATTCAAAAGCTCCCCTGGGAGGATAGGGATGAACTTTAAAGATCCCAGACAGGGTGACAGCCGGTTAGCTCAGTTGGTTAGAACGCCGTGCTGATAACACCAAGGTCTGGGGTTCGATCCCTATACTGGCCAGCTGCCGAATTAAGTAAATAAATAAATAGACAAATAGGTAAAGTCCATGAGAACAGGAACCACGTCCAATTAAAAAAAAAAAAAGATCCCAGACTGACCTGCCTGTCTTCCCCTAAAAAAAGCTCCTTTGGGAAGAAACTCCATGCTCTGCAGTGGGACAGGGAAAGTGACCAGCTGGGACAGGTAAAGCCCCTCTTGGAATGAAGTGTGAGCTGAACAGAGGTGGGCAGAGAGGCCCAGGCTATAATGCCCAAAGTGGTTTTTTGTTTGTTTGTTTTTGTTCTTTGAGAGGGAAAGGTCTTAGTGTTTTATTTATTTATTTTAAACTTAGCTACATTTTTTTTTTTTTATCATTACAGAATGTAATCATTTTTTGTGGTCCTTCACCAAATTCTCACTAACCAGTGTTCTTTATTAAGCCTTTATTTTTCCAGTACTTGCTCCCGGGAGGTTTGCCTCCTACTCAGGCCTTCTGAACAATTAAAGCAGCAGCAGGCAGAAGGAGCCCATCTGTTCCCAAGGGCCGAACCAGTGACCAGCGCCTTCCATTCTCCACTGGGGCAAGGGCCGAGACAGATCAGTGTGTTCCAATCAGTAGTTTATCTTGCAATAAAACATCGGCTCCCTCCACAGCTCTGGTGTCACTCTCCCAAGCCTCGGGTGTGTCTTTGAGTAACTGTCATTCTACCAGGTCACCTTGGGGCCAGGTGTACCCGGCAGGGGTTGGGTGGCCAACTGCAAATGAAGTGTATGGAGGCACATCTTCTTGGAGTCCAGCAACAGGAAGGAGCAGGACATGCGATGGAGCACCTTGCTCTTGTCCTTGAGACACCAGTTAGCTTCCACGTCCCAGAGCTGCTCCTCAGGCAGTGGCGGGGGGCGTCTCGTTCACCGCAGGGTGAGCCATCAGGGGTCACACTGCGGCTCCCACTGCACACACCTTTTCACTGACCCCCCCTTCATCCTCGTGCCCATCTTCCTGCCCCTCCCAGGCCCCCTCCTCTCCCCTCAGTGCCTTTTCTCCTCTGCCTGTCACGTGCGTACGTTCCACGCAGGCTGTGCTGAACTCCTGCAGTCTGCTCAGTCCTGGCTGCGAGTTCTCTTCTCAGCTGCTGGGCCTTGGCCGACAGTCAGCTTCCTTGGTGACAGGCGCTGTTCTCCGACTGCAGGTCCTGGTCATCCCTTTAATGAATTAGGGGACATTCCATCTACAGGAAAAAACAAATGGGCCCATCTGACACCCACTCACCCCAAGGTGAACAAGAGACCACAGGGAGTAGCTGTCATCCAGTGCAGCGAAGACAGGGTGCCCTGACCCCACAGGCAGCAGCTAGCTGGGCTGGCACCTCCTCATAGAGTCCATATCCCCAGGTGGTGGCTGCATGCACCATATACTGGCTGACTCCAAATGTAGGGTCACATCCCACAGCCCTAGGGAGGACATTGGGTTAATTCCATCTAGTGTTCTTTGCAGCTGGTCCTCCTTAAAAGCCACAAACGCAGAGTTCAACGGTGGGTGCCACATGACAGTAGAGGTCGGACCCCAGTCTTAGTTTATTTCTGAAGCCAAATCACACACGCCATAAAAGCCAGTGACATGCAGGCTTCCCTGGCACTGACAACCATGAGATTCTCAGGGTGATGAGCCCTGGATGGCAAAGCAAGAGCACAGCAACCCTCCTGACTCCCAAAGCAGGCAACACGCAGGGAGGCCGCACTGCCGGGCACCAGGGCCACAGGCACGCTGCAAACATGACGGAGATCGGGCGCTGCAGCAAGCCCGACAGCTCCCAGGAGGCGGAGGCACCTGAGTCGCAGCAGCCAAAGCCCAGCCCAGATCCTGCCTGCTGTCCTTTCCAACCTCTAGAGGCAGGGCAGAGAGACACAAAGGCAAAGACATGGAGAAGGGAAATGAAGGCAGAGTTGGGGCCACCAGAAGAAAGCAGTTGAGGGGAGGAGAGTGAGCGGGATGGAGGCCACCTCCCTGGCCAGCGCTTCTGCAGAGGGCTACTCGGCCACTGGGGCCCAGCCAGCTCAGCCCCACTGACCCTGCTCAGCAGGCCACACACAGCAGGAAGATGCCAGCACACAGGAGCTCAGGCAAAGTGGCCTGCTCCACACTGTAGTTCCCAGCTTTTCTGAGCTTGTTTCTCAGAGGGAGCAATTCGCTACTTTTATTTCCCTTCTCTCCTAGAATGACAGGGACAAGGACAAAATAGTGGTGGTTCAAATGGCACCTCTGTCTTCACTGGCCTGGCTGCTCTTTCTATACCTCCAGGTCTTATCGCCCATCTTATCCAGCATGAGTCTCTGGCTCCCATGCACCCTTCAGGAACACACACGAGGCACCAGCCCCTGGGGACTGACACGCCGGGAGGCTAGAGGGCGATGGCACGTTTTGCTTTCTGGTGTCGATGATCTCATCACAGGCTGGGGGGACAGCTTGATTTTTAGACTTGAGAGTTTGGTTATAACCTGGCTGGTTAGCACAAGAAGCAAAAACAAAGCCCTGTTCTTCTGTTGCTCCAGGATTTCAAGATCTCATAAGGCCCCATTTAATCAGGGGGGTCTTTAGTCTCTTTCCTACCTTCGTCTTGATTACAAAAGAATATGGAATTAATTGTCTTAGAAAGAGACAAAGACCTCCTTTAAGGACTGAGCTCTAAGCACCTTCTAATCTCTGTCACTTCCTAGGCTGGGCCTCTGGCCCCCAGCACCCTTCCTGGGGTTGGAGACAGCTGGCGAATTGTTCAGGCACCTTGCAGCACACCCTCTTGCCCCTTCACTATGCCTTTCAGCATTGCTGGCCACATGCACATTCACCGGGGGTGAACCGGGGGATGAGGGAGAAGGGAACTTTCCAAGCCGTTTCACTCCTTGATAACCATAATTATCCTAAAGAGGCTTAATGGTGAATGAGCACTGAGCATGATAAAAGTGGAGTCTGAAATGATGCTAACTTTTAAATCACTCACGCCATGCCTATCCTCCACATCTGTGGAGAATAAAGATTTGATTTCATTTAGGAAGCCCTGAACAAGCCTCTACTTCCTAACCAAGACATCTGGAAGCCGAGCCTCAGGCCCTAAAATTTAAATTTAAGATCAAAATGACAAAGTAAAATTCCCAACTCCTTTGAAGAACTATAAATTGCTATTTCACAGTCCTGAGTCACGTCTATTCTTCCCAAGACGAATGTCCATGGTGGGTTGACCCACTCAGCTTTGACACCCCCAACCCCTGGAAGCCAATGATGAAGTCGTGGGGACACTGTAAGAATGATATCCCCAATCGGTGGAATAGAGTTCCTTGAAATCTACAGCAAAAGATGTCATAGTTATAATAAAGGACTCAAACAGCTATCCTGCAGGAGATGAAGTCTCGCTGTCTTTCTCATGCTGCAAGCACACTGAATGGCCCCAGTTGGGAGTTTAAGGAACAGAAGGCAGGAACTATCAACAAGATCAATAGGATCCCGTAAAGTACCAGAGTCACGTTTTCCCCCAGGTCCTTAAACATTCATATTTGGGTGGGTGGGAAAGAGAGGGAAGGAGAAATCACTCTAAGAAATGCTAACAGGTGGTCCTGGAGCCATGGCAGCCTCACCTCACTCCAAAGGACAGACAGGGCCTTGGAGGCTGCTGGTTCATAGACAGTTGGCAGGCCTGGGTAGTGACAACAGAAACATCAGGAATGAAGAGACTATTCCAACTTTACATGAATTGGTAAAAGTGGCAGATGATGTTTCCAAATCATTTCTCAGTCACGTAGGCAGCAGCCAGCTGGTTGACATGGCAGAAAACCTCAGACTCACCAGCTAACTTGAAATAGCGTCAATGAGTCCCTCCCCAAAGATGTCTTCGAAAGGTTCTGGAAAATTAGCTAGATCAGGACCCAGAATCGCCGAATGGAATCATCCTTCAAGGCCATTTGTTCTTGGACCTAGTAAATGGATTGACCAAGTGCTGGAGTAGTCCCCCAGAAGACACAATCATGAATCTCAAGAGAGATGCCATAAAAGGGCGTGAATGGCAGCAAGTAGAAAGAGACTGCCAAATTAGAGCCAAAGAGCCAAGGGCAGGGTGTCCTGAGAGCAGCAGGCTGGTAAAAGACAGAGGCTGAAAAGGAATGGCCAGATGCATTACAATCCCCAGGGGGCTGCACAGTGTGGTGTGGGCCAGTACTAGTAAAACATGTGTAAAAACGATAAACAATACTGTCCAGAGGCCATCCAAGCCCACTGGAGACGTGCAACCCGGCCAACATCCATCATTCATTTGGAGCAGACAGCTGCAGAGAAGCGAGGGCAAGTGAAAACCATCTAGGCAGACTTTGATCCAAACCCACTGTCCAGTGCACATGTTTGCAAGGTCCAGCTTGAACGCCAAGTACAAATGTCAGAGTAGATTCTGGTGGGCGGTGGGGCTCTTGGCCTGTCTCTCGCTTGTTGTGGCCTAGTCCTGCCTTCTCAGGCACACACAGCTCAGTTCCAAAAATAGCCATTGACTTCCTTGCTATGTTTCACCCTGATGACAGGCAACTTGACGAATGATGTTAACTTCTTTACCCAGATGAGGACGATCCCTGGTGGGCTGCTTCTGGAGGTGACTGTTTCGCTGGAGAGATATCAACTCGCTGGGAGCACACTGTGGAAGAAGGGGGCAGCAGAGGCAAAGTAATCTCCTCCTTCAATCCTCCCACCAGACGCCACTGGGAAAGTCTGCCTGCAGTCACACCAGAGACCACACTTCTGTCTCAGCACCGTCCACCTGGTTCATGAAGGCCCAGCAACATCTGGCCCCCCCCCAGGGCCCAGGGGGAGAGAGAGACCAGGTGCCTGTTTCTCCTGCGAGCAGACCATCAGCCTGGCAATCCCTTCTTGGAGCAGAATCTTCCTGTGCATGTCCACTCCCATTAATGGAAGAATAAACAAGGAAGAAAGAGCCCAATATGTAAAGTAGCACTTCGCTGAGTCAAACACGAGCATGTTCTCAGATCACTTGAGAGGGTCTTTGAAGACAGTAAGAAGGAGGGAGGCTCCTTTGTAGTAATCCTTTCTTGGGGCTTGTAAGCATGTGAGGCCAGAGGGATTTGGCATGAACCCTTTTGCCTTAGTACGGACAAAAGGAGCAAAGCAAATCGGTAAGTACTGGGTTGGGAGGTTGGGCATGGGGAGACCAAGGAAAACCAGAGATACTTGCATCTTATTACAAACTAGGTCAACTTTAATATCCATACTTAATTTAAATTCATCAAATTGAAAAAAAAATAAGTTGAAAGGGACATGGGACATGGAAAATAATAATTAGGTGACACTGCTAAAACCTAAATCAGGGACAGCATGTTTTCTCAATTAAAAAAAATTGGTGTGTGTATTAGGCAGGGGGATGTTGACTAAATCAAGTGAAATTTTAACTTTAAAAAGCAATCAACATTTCAAGAGATGCCTCCACGTCGGAGGTTCCAGAACCAAAGTGACCACAGCACAGTTCATTAGTGAACTGAAGCCTACCTTGGCAGCGTGGTCATCATGCCCGCAGGGAAACACTGAGATTATTAGCACTATTCACAGGCTGCCTCTGCAGTGAATAAAGGAAAGCAAGCATTTCATCTTCTTTTAAAAACCGCAGCCCTGACTGTTTCTCATGGTAAACACAGGAACACCCATGCTGTGCACCGCTTCCAAGAAACACCATGAAGACAAGAAGCAAAATGTCCCATCACACTAGGTGGTGGATCCTCAAATTCCACACCCACATCGCTGGTAAAGAGGAAGTTTATTAAGTCAGAACCTAAAATGGAGAGAGACACTTCTTCCCACAGAAAAACTGGGTACTTCGGGCAGTTTTCTTCTGGCCACTGAAGATGAAATTTACAAACATCACCTGGATGAATTAAAACATCTTCCAGAAGTATTTCACTTCCTTTCCAGGGATCCTGACATAAGCTCTGAGAACCTGCTTCCTACAATTGGACATAACTAATCTCTGAGTGCCACTGTGAACAAATCAAATGATTTCCACCGAATCCCAGCAAATCTACCGGATATTCCCCAGCTCCACTTTACAGACGGGTAAACTGAAGCTGAAACAGATTAGGTTTGCCCTAAGTTGCAGGGTAACAGTTCTCTGCCTGCAAATCCCACTGCACATCTTTAAACTTCATGCTCGATTCCCAGGCTACTTAAGCAGCCAAAGGAAACCCAGAACTTGCAAGCACTGGTTTTAGAGTAAGAAATACCTGGGTTTGAATCCAACATTTCCTACCCACGTGACAGCTGTCAGGAGGGGACATCAGTTCTCCTTTCCTCTGTGTTTCCATGACTAGACGTCCATGCCACCAACTGAAAAGGAATAGCCTTGGAGAGACTGAACTGACAGCCAGGCAGCAGGTGCTGTTTCCTCTCTTGCCCTTAAAATTGCCTGTCCTGGGCAGAATGGGGCTGACCCCACTTGCTAGCTCCAGGGCTAAGCACACAACTCAGGCCTGGCCAATCCGAGCAGTGCCCACCTAGCAGTATGCTGCAGGGTTGGGCTCACCACTCACACCACGCCTCTGAGCTCCATGCCCCGGCTTTCTGCGAAGCTACTGCTGAGGGTGCCGAGGTGATAAACTCCTGGAACTGCTGGTTGCCTTCCTGGCCATCGTGGAGAGACAGTCTTTCTGAGAATGCTACCAACCAAGGACAGCAGAAAGAGTGAGTGAGAGAGATTCCTAATATCATCTGAGCCCAAAGGTCCAGCCATGCCTCAGGCTAGAACTCCTGAACTTCCCAGTTAAGCGAGCCAGTGAAATCCATCCTGGGGGTTGAGTTGACTTCCCATCACTTCCAGCCAGGAGCTCTGAGAAATACAAGTCCACACTGCACCAACAATACAAAGTTTGTTTGTACATCACAACTCCCCCAACCATAATGCAACTAGGAAAAAAAAAAAAAATCCAGGTGCTCCCAGGATTTTGATGGGAATGAAAAAGGAGTTGGAAAAATCTAAGCAAACAGAAAGACGCTTGTCTGGACACATAGGCAATCTTAAAGTCTGAATCCTGCAGACTCAGTCTCTGGGTAACAAGTGTTAGGTCTATGGGCCCCAGGAACCCACCTAGATGACCCATGACTGTGACGAGACACTGCCATCCATATGACACCTACAGGCCTTTGCACATGCCCGGCAGAATCTGTTTAACATCTGAAACCAAAGGCCAACGCGTCCTCCTGGAGAAACCAGCTCCACCCACACCTACCTGAGGCGCTGGACACCCGAGACACATCCTGGGACTGGGTGGAACGATTGCGACTCTGCTGGCGGCGCCGGCCAGAGGCTGACCTGGTGGTGCGCACATGGACCTCACTCACTTTGAAGAAGGCCACCATGAAGGGCTGCTTGTCGTAAGGGCCATCTCTGCCCACCAGGCCTGCGGCTCGTGGGTTGATGTGGAGTCCTTGAATGCAAACCAGAGCACGCCTCTTTACTCCACAGAACCTTACTCTTGCGGCTACTTAATTAAGTGACACTTCCTAGTCACCCAAGTGCTAATGACAAAGCGTGAGTGGGAGGGAAAAGCATCACGCATTCTCCCACCTTGCATGCCCCCTCCAGAGGGGCAGGGTCAAAACACTCCCTTCCAGGTTTCATGGCCCCACTGAGGAGTCGTGCGGACTCTCAGCTCCCCTGTTTCTGCTGGTCCTGTCCCCCTGTCTCACTCTTTCTGTCCAATCGTCTTTCTTCTCGACCAGTGAGGCATCTACTCAGGTGGAGCACGCACAGTCTGGGTGTCCGTGAGGGGCAGGGTCTGCGGCAGGACCCCGAGCTGCTGAGCTTGGATGCCGGGGAAGGATAGGGGACTGAAGGGTCCCTGGCAACCTGCTCAGCAGGCGGAATCTCAACAGAAGCTCACCTTTCTCCTTCGTGCCACATCACCCCCACTTGCCCACGGGCACTGCCCTCCCACTCTCACTCTGGGAGCCTGACCACCCCCAGGGGATGTGGCCCAAGCCTGTCTCCAAGTCCTTTCTAGAAGACCTGTGGGACAGGTTTTGGTTGTCAGCAGCAGTCACGAGGGAACAGTAAATGCAGTCATCCTGGAGCTGAGGACTTCAACTTCACTATAAACTATTTTACAGTGAAGTCCCTTATGTTTTGACAGCAGCTGCTCTATAGGAAATGGGTGAAAATGACCGAACTTGCTAGATTTCTGTGACTGACAACTTACCATCCCGTGTCACTACACTCAGCTGAATTCCCATGTTATGCTGTGGGGTCACAACCCACAGATTGCTCGTGGCCGTGATGTCAAATTCCAACCAGCCTTCTTCTGAGGCCCACACCACGCGGGTATCCAACAAAAACAGGTCAGAGTCCCTGAAAGAGAGAAAATGGCACGGTGAATAGCACGCCACCCAGAGGCTCGGTCCCACCCTGTCCTGTCTCAGCGTCAGAATATCCAATACCAAAGTCAGATCACGTCACCTGAGAAGCACCTGCACAGTAATGTGCCGTGGCTCTGATTGGCTTGATATCGTATGAGGCACAGGCATGATGTGATTAGGACAGACGTGAACACGTGACAAGGTGCTTTGGAGAAATCCAGCAGGAGGATCCCTCAACCTCAACCTGCTACTGCTACTCATGCCAAATCTGTTTCGGAATTAGGGTAAATTACAAACATTATGTCCTTCGTTTTAGTATTTCTTATTATTTATTATTTATTTATAATACTATTTATTAGTTAATAGCTGGCTTTATGGCTAATGAACTCTAAAAAAAAGAGCAAGTAGGAGGGAGTCAGTAACAGGATTAAGAAAGGATTAAATTTAGGATCCACAGGAGCATTTACAAAGTTGTGCTTTGCTAATTTATTTATTTTTTTAATTAGGACCTGCCAATCTTCACATTAGTTCCCGTGAAATGGGATATCCAAGAAGCTCCATTACATTTCTGTGGAATCATGCGTCCTTCTCTTTTAGTGAAGGCCTCTGAATGGTCTGTATCGAGTGGTGAGTCCTTTTTCATACATACGGACTGTGAAGCCAGGGGACGCACGTTGAGCAGGTTTAAAGTTCATCCCGGCACAGCTGTGAGCTATGGCTGGGGTTCTTTGAGGCAAACTCATGGAGTCCATTCCTCCCATCGCGTTCCACAGGGATATTTTTTATGTTTTCCAACAGTTTTCCACCAACATCAACCCAGGGGCTATGGGAAGGTGGTGTGAGAGTTTATTTCTGTTCCCCCACATTTCATGGTAGGTAAATGTTAGGGGACGGTCACTTTTGTGTGTTTCAGGGACAATCTGAATCTTTACATCCCAGGGCCACTAGAATGAAATGGCCTGGGATTCCCATGACACGGAGAGGTATATCTTGGCCAGGGAAAGATTTGAATCTGATGCTAGAAATATTTTGCCACAATGTCATATAGGTATAGAAATTTACTAGAGTTAAATACTAAATATAAGATGAGCCACAGTACTAGCAGTGTACATTCAAATAAGTTACAAAGTGCTTTCATTTACTTTGTTTTGCTTGATCCTTGTAACAATCCTAAAAGCTAGGTAAATATAGCTATCTCCATGTTACAGCTGGGGAAACTGAGGCTCAGACTTGAGGCTACAGTCGTGCAGTCAAAATCACAAACTAATAAGTAAAAGAAGCACAACTTAGTTTTGGATTCTGAGTTTCCGTGCTGATATATCGTCTTGAGATTATTACCAAAGACAAATAATATGAAATTTATTTCTATTTTATCAAACATCTGTGAAGTCAGTGAAACATCTCAGTTAAAAATTTTAGGTTTCTCGGGGGGGGGGGGAGCAAATGGTTTTTCCTGCTTACATGGCTACTTAGTGTTAGAAGGAAACTCTATTGTCATCTTTTCCAAGTGTAAACAGTAGGTACAGCCAGACGTCATTTACTCAGCTGCGTAGCAGAACCTGTGGGGAGCCAATCGGTCCTGCCATCTCTAAAGCTCTCTCCAGCAAGGATGTGTCACACCCCCTGTGGACAAATTACCCCCCGTTACTGAGGTAACAGCTGTGAGCAGGGAGACAGGGGGCGTTCATGGCCAGCAGCAAGAGCAGATGGCAAGTCCAAAGCTTTGAAGTTCAGATGCAAAAAGACATAAATTTTGTTCTGGAAAGTCATAGAAGACCCTTATCCAGAAATAACACAGACAGTATGAACAGCCCTGGGTGAAAAGTGGCCCCAGTCCCGAAGGAAGCACAGGACAGATTCGTGTCACAGGAGCAGAATGTGGCTGGCACTCATTGGAATGGAGACGTGGGGAGAATCTCAGGTGGTGAGGACGCCCCTGAGGCAAGAAGACAAGTGTGCGCGGCTGCCCCCGAGGATCACTTTGCCATTTACAGAGCTTCAGGGATGCAAAAGGCACCTACTCAAGGACTTTTAACAAGGACACAGAGAAATACAGAAGTGCAAGTGCAGCAAGGCTGGCAGAAAGAGCTAGAACGAGCTTTTATTTTTAAAGAGAAGGGTTTATGGAAAAGGAAATGTGAGCCCATTACAAGAGAAAGTGGGGGATGGGACAGAAGGCGTGATCCAAGAAGGAGGAGAGGAGAGGAAAGGGAAAGAGCGTGAGTGCAAGAGGAGAACAGGAGTCAGATGTTAAACTTGGGGCAAGGGTGGAGGACTGTTGATAAGCCAGGTTGATACTCATGATGTGGAAGAAATTAAATCTACAGGGTTAGTGGGGATCAGTGAACATGCGGAGCTTAGTTTCTATTGTGTCTCTGCAATGGAGTCACGTTGGGCCCCTGGGGATTCATGTTGTTTCGTGGCATGCTTTTCTGACTGTGCAAGGAGGATAAAGCCAGTTCTGGCTGCTGAAGAGACCTGTGAGATAACGAGTGTGGTCTAACAGCTGGGCCTTGAAGATGAACACTCTGCACTCAGATGGCAGTGAGGCATGTTTGGCTCTAGGATGCTCAGGTCCTTTGGAAGGGAAGTAAGGAAAAGCTTGGGCTTAGAATAACTGGACTGAATGGGACAGAGGAACAGCAGGTAGTGACTCTGTGCTTTTAATCCACGGGACAATAGCCTCCCCTTTATCCCTCAAGACATCCAGAAAAGGTGGGTCTTGTTACTGTGTCTCTTCTACAGCTCAGGAAATGGAGCCTGGAAGGTGTCAAGGTCAAATGGGTGTTGAGTGGGGCAACCAGAATTCCATCAGGGTCCAGACTCACATACCTAAAAAGGAGAATGAAGAAATGTACAGAGTACAGGCTGAAAATACTTTGTAGGGGCTTGAAATGAGATAATGGATCAAAAGCTACTGCATATAAATGCCACAGCCCACTGGACAGAGAAAATACACTGAGCCACGGAGGGTAGGCACAGGCATAGGAGTCCTGAGCGGGCCTCACCCAACGAGGTCAGGGTAGGGGTGACAGGTGCACAGAGCAAGGCGCCAAGATGGCTAACGCCGGCTGTGGACAGTCGTAGTGGGTGGCATCCTGGCAACCTTGCCGGCTTCTCCTCCAAGTGGAAGATTCTGTGTGTCTAGCATGAGAATCACTAACATGCATTCACACAACCAGGGCAAGGAACTTTAAAAAGGAATAAAGCTTTAAGGTACAACTTCACTGGCTACCCTTAAAGCATCCAATAACTCAGGTATTTAAGAGACACTATTTACGGCAAATCATTAAAATGGTCTGGTCTGACCCACATCTATTCGCTTTTCTTTGGTGACACTCGGCCTTCTTAGTCTACTGACTCTGAAAAAGTGTAGCCTCAAATAATGCGCATCTGATTTTGCCACGTAAAGAACAGGATTCCCTTGTCAATCTTACTTCAGCAGAGTTGAGATGTCCTTATTTAAAAATATTTCACTGTCAGATAAAGAATCCTAGAGTCTGGCCAAAATCACCACCATGACTGGATTACTTGGACTTTCCCACTGAGATGAAACTCTCAAGTTAGCATACCATGACAGAAAATCTGGAAGCAAGAGAGAGAGAGTTTTGAACACATTTACTGATGCTTATTTTCAACTAACTCATGAGCTCCATGTGGCACGATGAATGTGCCTTGTGTCTTGAAGGATGTAACAATGTTATTCCCTTCAGTAGTGTCCCAACTCTAGGGTGTAACTCTCCACATATGGTGATCACCCTGGCAAAACAAGGTTCTTAATAATTAATAAACCTTACAAGAGATTTCTAGAAATTTTCAGAAATTCACAATGGCATTAGAAGTTGACCAACAAGCCACTTAAAGACGTGCAGAGTTGGTGTTTGTGGGCAATATCAACACCGTGAGGTCCCTCCCATCACGCAGCCTCCAAGGCGCTGCCCATATTGATGATGTCGCATCAGGCTGAGAGGCAGAAAGCACCTCACACAACAAGGCACGTCTCTCTCTCCTTCACCCACAGAGAGGGGCAGGAGGTACCTGAGTTCCTGGTGGGTGGGCTTTGACCCTTCCTGACAAACTGCACCCAGTAAGGTCATACTGCCCTGGTCAAAGTACAACCATGTTTACTACTAACCATTTTACTAGAAAAATGTTCTTATTAAAGTAAAATTTATACGTTTGAAACAAACAAGTTTATAAAATATTTGATAAGGTGGCTGTGGTCTTGTTTATTTCTGCATAACACATTCCTTTGCCTTTTATGTGTCTGAACTTACTGGTAAATTAAGATACAAGACAGCATTCATGCACTGATGAACTGACTTTGTACAGTATGGAATATTCAATTTTCAAATAAAATGAAAGTAAAAAATAAATCGTTTTAGTAAATTAGTCAAGTCCTTGCTTTGTACTTTATCCTTATGTAAGGTACAGTATATGAGGGTGCTTCAAAAAGTTCATGGAAAGAGTCATTATCTTTTAATTCTATTTTTCCAAACTTTTTTGAAGTACTCTTGTATAATAGATTATGTCTAAATTTTTCCCGTTAAAAGGATAGAAAAGGAATAGGATATTTGAAAATAGAGCAATACAAACCAGGGTAAACTGTTACATACATACGTGCACACACACACACACACTCTCAGATTGGAGTAACAAGAGTGAGTAAACATGATGATTATATAATTGGCTAAGCTTTAATTGACTAATAACCCATTTTTTTCACTTCAATGGCAAGCATGGTATAAAGAGATGTTTCAAATATCTTTAACAAACCCATATAAATCACTTTGCTGTCAGAATACCAACATAGCAAACCCTAATACAGTATTTACTACATGACTGTTCCAAGTGCTCTTACATACAAGTATGTTAACTCCTCACAACTACCATAAGAGGTAAGTACTACTCATACCATCTCAGGTTTACAGGTGAGGACACTGTTGCAGAAAAAGGTGAAGTAGCTCACTCATGCTCACACAGCCAGGAAGTGCAGAGCTGGGATCTGAACCCAGGCCATGTCACTCAACTGCTGCACATGCTCCAGATCCATCACTCCAGGAGCTCTCAAGTGCAGCCTGTGTCAGAACCCTCTGGGGGGCTTGTTAACACAGACCACTGCCCTCTCCCCAGAGCTTCTGACTCAGCACGCCTCAGACGGGGTCTGAGAATTTGCATTTCTACAGGTGATGTTGATGCACCTGGTCTGGGGACCACACTCTGAGGGCCACAGACCTAAAGCATACTACCTCTCCATTAAATGTGAGTAGTATTAGCTTTGCCTATTTTTTTTAGACTTAAGGTTCAAACCTATCTGCTGTCAAGATTTTTTGCCCCTCTCCCTAAAACAGCAAACCAAAAAGTAGGCTGCTCCACAAGTCAATGTTTGATTGTTTTTTTGGTTTTTTTTTTTGTCTTTTTCATGACCGGCACTCAGCCAGTGAGTGCACCGGCCATTCCTATATAGGATCCGAACCCGCGGTGGGAGCGTCGCCGCACTCTCCTGAGTGCGTCACGGGCTCGGCCTAAATGTTTGATTGTTTTATGGATTGTCTTAACCCTTAGGGAGTTACCAAATCAGGCTAATAATCAGAATCACAGGTAAGATCAAGTTCAGAGTAGCAGTGTTATTAGAAGACTTGCTTCTCTGTGCCCACAACAGGGAGATGATTACTTTATACAAATTCATGGCCACCCAACCTGTCCTCTTTGGCCACATAAACAAAATAATGCTTGTATACACTACAGTATCCTCCCACCTACCCTAGTGATCAAGCACAGATAGACTGGGGAGTTCTACTGCCCTTTAAACATGTTATCTGCAACTTATATATTTTAGTTCTCATTACCAATCCTCCATTTCCACATCCTTGTGCAATGGGGGAAAATGAAACAGTGAAAGAACTGTTAATCTGTGATTTTTTTAAAAAAAGATGTTTCACAAAATCATCCTTTCCACTAGCATGGCCTGCCTCCCACAAAGCCGGACATCCTGGTAAGGAGATGCATGCAACCAAAGCAATCTGTTTCTAGGAATGAATAATACATAAGGCATAATACATAATACTTTCCAGAAGTAAAAACCTATCCTTTTTTCTTTTGTGTTTATGAAGTGGATAAGCAGTTCCCAAAGAATGGTGTCCCCTGCCCACCACACCCTGACTCACACCCTCATAAAAGATTTTAGCATTCCTTTGAGTGTATACAATTCTTTATGATAACTTTAATTCCTCTCTGTAGCATTCTCTTCTACACTGTGCCTTACAAAGATCAAAATACAGACAGGCTGAGGAACAAGGTTCGGTAGATAGACCCCACGTCTTTTTTTCTTTTTTTCTAATTTCAGGTAGATTATTCTAGGTATAAGGAATATGCACTTGACTGTGAAGATGAAACTAACCATTTACATAACCTGAGCTGTGGGTCATTTGTATTATCCCTTTTTCGGGGGCAAATAACAAACACTGAAAAGTTCCCTGCTTGTCTGAGGCCCACACTGAGAGCCAGAGATTATCAAGTCAGCAGTAAAAATTTCATGAGTCCCTGAGGATTACACCTTTGAAAGCCAGATACAGAAAGAGAAACAGGTGTGGCTGGGCACGGGGATAAAAGGCTTTGATTTTCTTCTATCCAAACTATACTGGTGTTCTCCCAACCTGGCTTTCTCAAATTTGCCCTTCTGTTCAAAAAAGGACCCCATCTCAGGTATCTAAAAGGTTGAACTTTTATCTTCATTTCAACAGGCAACACTGAAAGTCCAACAGAATTAATTCATAGAGCCGCTGGCCCATAAGTAATGCGTTTCTAAAGAAACTCCTCTCCTAGATCTTGGATGAGGATCAACTACTGGGTCCAGATCTTGTTTCTAGAACTTCACCATTTGGTTAATGAATCAAATATAAACAATTGTGGGGATTCATTAAAAAGATTTCCAAATGAAAATTGTAAAAAAAAATATACTATTCCTCAGAGACTAGTTATGATATATCAAACTAACACTCCCACCAAGAACAACTAAAAAACCTGGATTAACACAAAACTAAACCTGTTTGAAGTCATTTTAGAGCAACAAAGCAGGTAATACTTGATGGGTCAAGACCTCAGAAAGAAAGAAACTGCATGGAGGTAAGCCCTGTATTAGCTGTTGCCTGTTCATTTCAGGGCATTTTTTCATTCCTAGCATGTGGCATGGACACCTCTGCTTGCTTATGCAGCAGCAGCTTAAAGCTTTAAGCAATATTACTGGCTGGGGATAAAAACTGGAGAGCAAGACAGCTAATACGTGAAGGGCTAAGGTCCCAGGGAAAAGTGGCTGCATTCAAGTGAGCTCATAAAAGTGATCTCATAGAAGGTTAGTTCACTTCTATGCAGTCCCTATCCCCTAGGACCCTGGCTCTTCGAGTCCTGGCTGCCTGCAACTCCATTATTTTAATTTGAGGTATTTGCCAAATATTAAACTAAGCAGCTTACATGGGTTGAGAAGCTGAGAAAACAGCAGAAAGAAACTGTTTAGAGGCTTAAAATCCAGAGTGAAATTTTTGGCAGTCTCACAGTGCTGGGGAGTTAAAAATTAGAGTTAAGAACCCACCAAGGACAAGGGGATCTGATAAACATCCTGGACTTTCAGCTGAACACCCTTAAGGGCTAAACTCTAGGAGAAAGGAAAAACCAGAAACAGATCAGTCTTAACAAATCCTGAAACCCAGCCTTAATTGGAGCAACAAAAAAAAAGGTGATCTGCCCATATTTTGTCTACTTTCCAGAAGAACATTAAATTCAGTCTGGAAGGAGACAATATTATCTAGAACTGTTTTTTTAAATTAGTTCCAAACTTTAATAAACAAAAAATCAGTAGCCATGCCAGGAAATAAAACCCAATGAGGAAAAAATCAAGAGAACAAACAGATAATGGAAATAGACCCAGTTCCATTATCCAGATCCAGACAGTAGAGTTACCATACATGGTCCTTGAACCCAGCCTACATATAAAGAATAATAAATCACAAGTTGAACTTGTTCTATGGATGTGAGCTTGGTTTAACATTTGAAAACCATTTAATGTGGTAGACACATTAGCATTATTAAGGGGTAAAATCATGCAATCATCCCAAAAGATTCAGAAAAAACATCTGATGAAACTCTATACCAATTCCTAATTTTAAAAAACAAACCAGGAGTAGAGGAGAATCTCCTTAATCTAATAATATCTACATAAACATTTATAGCAATCATCATCATAATTATGAAATATTAATTCTTTCCACCTGAGATAAGCAATTTGACAGGGATTTCTGAGATTAGAAATCTGACAGAAGAGCCCCACCCCCAAGAGACCCTCCCAGCTGCTGCTGAGGCCCACCAGAGAGACAAGAAGCCATGCCATCAGCAACACTCCCTGCCACTGCTGCAGACATTAGTGCAAAACAAGTGAGCTGCGACAGCCACCGCCACAGCAACTGCTGCCATAAGCATGGCTCGCTGACATAACAGCAGACACTGATACCTCATATGATAACTGGTGACCACTCATCAGGATAGACAGAAGGAGAGTCAGCAGAAGAGCCTAGGGAAAGAGGAAAGAGAAAACCCACACAGAGTTACCTATTCAAATTGAGGAGCACTAGTATACTCTGGTGCACCCATCAGGGTCACGGTGAACTAGAGAGGGTGCCAACAGTACCACCCAAGAACACCCATCATAACCTAAGAGTGACAAGACTCCAAGGCACTGCCCCCCAAAACTTGAGAGCTTGTCCATGTCCTAACGAACCAACATAGTGTCACCAACTTCAGCAAGGAAATTCTAAGTGTCCCAGGGACTAGGTCAAAGAGGCACTCTCACGTAACTCCAACACTGAATTCAGCCAAAGTACCTACACAAACACTACATTACTATGTCTACCTGGAACCAATACAAAAACACCCCATTCTACCATCATTATAAAACACATTCACAAGAGGAACTCCCTCCCTGAAAACCCCACTCCAGAGTACAAGAAAAAGCAACTTCTCCAGCAGATGACTAAACACCAACATAGAGATGCTAGAAATATGAAAAAACAAGAAAATATGACATCACCAAAGGAATATAATAATTCTCAAAATACCAGATCCTATAGAACAGGAAGTCCTTGAAATGACTGAAATGGAATTTTGAGCAACAATTATAGGGAAACTCAATGAGATACAAGAAGATTCAGATGATACAACAAAATGAGAAAAAGTATCCAGGACCTGAAGGAGGAAACATACGAAGAAATTAATGCCCTAAAAAATAATGGTAGCAGAGCATGTAGAGCTGAAAGATTCTTTTAACAAAATAAAAAACACAACAGAGAACTTAAACAGCAGACTAGAACAAGCAGAAGAGAAAATTTCTGATCTTGAAGATGGCCTTTTCAAAATAACCCAGGTAGACAAAAAAAAGAATTTTAAAAAATGAAGAAAACCTAAGAGAGAGAGAGCAGACAACCTTAAGCCCTCAAATATCTGAATCACGGGTGTTCCAGAAGGGGAGGAAAAAGAAAAAGGCACTGAAAATATATTCAACAAAGTAATAGCAGAAAACTTCCCAGGTTTAGGGAGAGATACATATCTTCAGATCCAGTAGGCTCAAAGATCCCCAAACAAATTCAACACAAAAAGGTCCTTTCCCAGACACATTATAGTCAAGTTGGCAAAGCTCAAAAACAAAGAGAGAATCTTAAAAGCTGCAAGAGAAAAGCATCAAGTCACCTATAATGGAGCCCCTATCAGACTAACAGACTTTTCATCAGAAACCCTAAAAGCCAGAAGAGAATGGGATGATATATTCAAAATACTAAAAGACAAAAATTGCCAGCCAAGAATACTATACCCAGCAAGGCCATCCTTCTGAAATGAAGAACAAATAGTATGTTTCTCAGACAAAAAAATCTATAGGAGTTCACTACCACATGACCAGCCTACAAGAAATTCTCAAGGGAGGACTGTACCTGGTACCTAAAAAATACCTTCACTACCATGAATACTCAAGAAAGAATAAAACACACTACTAAAACAAAAATGCAAACAATAAAGAGAAAAGAACTTTATCTACCACCTCAAGAAACCAACAAACACAGAAGACAAACAGTAAAACAGAAAGAAAGGAACAAAAGATATTTAAAATATCCAAACAAAAATCAACAAAATGCCAGAAGTAAATCAATACCTTTTAATAATAACTCTTAATGTAAAAGGATTAAATTTCCCACTCAAAGGACATAGATTGACTGATTGGATTAAAAGGATAGATCCAACAATATGCTATCTACAAGAGACTCACCTCACCTGTAAAGACAAAGACTAAGAGTGAAAGAATGGAAAAGGATACATCATGCACATATAAACTGAAAACAAGCTAGAGAAGCTATTCTTATATGAAATAAAAAAGACTTTAAACCAAAAACCATAAAAAGAGATAAAGGAGGCCACTACATAATTATGAAGGAATCAATACAGAAAGAAGACATAATAATCATAAATATATATGCACCCAACATTGGAGCAGCCAGATATATAAAGCAAACACCATTAGACCTAAAGAAAGAGAAAAACCCAATATTATAATAGTAGGGAACCTGAACATCCCAATCTCAACATTGGACAGATCAGCTAGGCAACAAATCAACAGAGAAACACAAGATCCAAACAACACCTTAGAGCAGTGGGACTTGGCAGATATCTACAGAGCATTTTATCCAAACTACAGAATATTCATTCTCCTCATCAGCACATGGAGCATTCTCCAGGATAGACCACAAGTTAGGTCGCAAATCAAGTCTCAACAAATTTAAGAAAACTGAAATTATCTGACATATTTTTTTAGACCACAATGGATTAAACGTAGAAATCAATAAGAAATGAAACTCTGGAAGCTATACAAACACATGGAAATATAAACAATATTCTACTGAATGACATATGGGTCCAAGAAGAAATTAAACAGGAAAAATTTATTGAAACTAATGAAAATAATGACATATCATAACAAAACCCGTGGGATACTGCAAAAGCAGTACTAAGAGGGAAGTTTATCACAATAAATGCTTACTTCAGAAGAATGGAAAGATGGCAAATAAACCATCTAACACTTCACCTCAAAGAACTAGAAAAACAAGGACATAATTATCCCCAAAGTTAGGAGATAGAAAGACATAGCTGAGATCAGAGCAGAACTAAATGAAATAGAAACTAAAAAAACAGTACAAAAATCAATAAAACAAAAAGTTGGGTTTTTTGAGAAGATAACCAAAATAGACAAGCCATTATCAAGGCTAACTAAAAAAAGAAGACGACACAAATAACAAAAATTAGAAATGAAAAAGGAGACATAATAGCTGACACCACAGAAATACAAAGAATCATCAGAGAGTATTATAAACAACTATGCACCAACAAATTTGAAAACCTGGAGAAAATGAACAAATTATTGGACACACACAAACTACCAAGACTGAACCAAGAAGACACAGAAAACCTGAACAAACCAATAACAATCAAAGAGACTGAAGCTGTTATCAGAAGTCTCCCAACAAAGAAAAGCCTAGGACCAGATGGCTTCACTGCCGAATTCTACCAAATCTTCAAAGAATTAATACCAGTTCTCTACAATCTATTCCATAAAACTGAAACAGACGCCATTCTCCCAAACTCATACTATGAGGCAAACATCACCCTGATACCCAAACCAGACAAAGTTATGATAAAAAAAGAAAACTACAACTCATTCTATGAAGCAAATATCATCCTGATACCAAAACCAGGTAAAGATATAACCAAAAAAGAAAACTACAGGCCGATATCCTTGATGAATATAGATGCAAAAATCCTCACTAAAATACTAGCAAACAGAATACAACAACACATATGTAAAATTATTCACCACGATCAAGTGGGATTCACCCAAGGGATGCAAGGTTGGTTCAACATACGCAAATCAATAAATGTGATACACCATATTAATAAAGTCAAACACAAGGCCCATATGATCATCTCTATAGATGCTGAACAAGCATTTGATAAAATTCAGCACTCATTCATGACAAAGACCCTCTATAAGTTAGGTATAGAGGGAAAGTATCTCAACATAATTAAAGCCATATATGACAAACCCACTGCCAATATCATCCTGAATGGGGAAAAGCTGAAAGCTTTTCCTTTAAGAACAGGAACTAGACAAGGATGCCCACTCTCACCACTCCTATTCAACATAGTATTCAAAGTACTAGCCAGAGCAATCAGAGAAGAGAAGGAAATAAAGGGCATCCAGATTGGAAAAGATGAAGTCAAACTGTCCCTGTTTGCAGATGACATGATCCTATATATCGAACAGCCTAAAACCTCTACAAAAAAACTGTTGGAATTGATAAATGATTTAAGCACAGTAGCAGGATACAAAATCAACACACAAAAATCAGTAGCATTTCTTTTCTCCAATAGTGAACATGCAGAACGAGAAATCAAGAAAGCCTGCCCATTTACAATAGCCACCAAAAAAATAAAATACGTAGGAATTGAGTTAACCAAGGATGTGAAAAATCTCTATAATGAGAACTACAAACCACTGCTGAGAGAAATTAGAGAGGATACAAGAAGATGGAAAGATATCCCATGCTCTTGGATTGGAAGAATCAACGTAGTGAAAATATCCATACTACCCAAAGTGATATAGAAATTCAATGCAATCCCCATCAAAATTCCAAAGGCATTTTTCTCACAAATGGAAAGAACTATCCAGACATTTATATGGAATAATAAAAGACCATGCATAGCCAAAGCAATGCTGAGCAAAAAAGATTAAGCTGGAGGCATAACACTACCTGACTTTAAGCTATACTACAAAGCTATAATAACCAAAACAGTATGGTACTGGCATAAAAACAGACACACTGATCAATGGAATAGAATAGAGAATCCAGAAATCAACCCACACACTTACTGCCATCTGATCTTTGACAAAGGCACCAAGCCTATTCACTGGGGAAGGGACTGCCTCTTCAGCAAATGGTGCTGGGATAACTGGATATCCATATGCAGGAGAATGAAACTAGACCCATATCTCTCACCATATACTAAAATCAACTAAAAATGGATTAAGGATTTAAATATACACCCTGAAACAATAAAACTTCTTAAAGAAAACATAGGAGAAATACTTCAGGAAATAGGACTGGACACAGACTTCATGAATACGACCCCAAAAGCACAGGCAACCAAAGGAAAAATAAACAAATGGGATTATATCAAACTAAAAAGCTTCTGCACAGCAAAAGAAACAATTAACAGAGTTAAAAGACAACCAACAGAGTGGGAGAAAATATTTGCAAAATATACATCTGACAAAGGATTAATATCCAGAATATATAAGGAACTCAAACAACTTTACAAGAAAAAAACAAGCAACCCAATTTAAAAAGGTGCAAAAGAGGTAAGTAGGCATTTCTCTAAGGAAGATATACAAATGGCCAACAGACATATGAAAAAATGCTCAACATCACTCAGCATCCGGGAAATGCAAATCAAAACCACACTGAGATACCATCTAACCCCAGTTAGGATGGCTAAAATCCAAAAGACCCTGAACGATAAATGCTGGCGAGGTTGCGGAGAAAAAGGAACTCTCATACATTGTTGGTGGGACTGCAAAATGGTGCAGCCTCTATGGAAAATGGTATGGAGGTTCCTCAAACAATTGCAGATAGATCTACCATATGACCCAGCTATCCCACTGCTGGGAATATACCCAGAGGAATGGAAATCATCAAGTCAAACCTGTTCCCCAATGTTCATTGCAGCACTCTTTACAATAGCCAAGAGTTGGAACCAGCCCAAATGTCCATCATCAGATGAGTGGATATGGAAAATGTGGTACATCTACACAATGGAATACTACTCTGCTATAAAAACGAATGAAATACTGCCATTTGCAACAACATGGATGGAACTTGAGAGAATTATATTAAGTGAAATGAGGCAGGCACAGAAAGAGAAATACCACATGTGCTCACTTATTGGTGAGAGCTAAAAATTAATATATAAATTCACACACACACACACACAGTAAAAAAACCGGGGGTGGGGGGGAGAAGATATAACAACCACAATTACTTGAAGTTGATACGACAAGCAAACAGAAAGGACATTGTTGGGGGGGAGGGAGGAGAGAGAGGAGGGAGGGAGGTTTTGGTAAGGGGCAACAATAATCAACCACAGTGTATATCGACAAAATAAAAGTTAAATAAAAAAAAGAGAACTACAGGTGAATATCTTTGAGTACAGATGCAAAAATCATCAATAAATATTAGCAAAGAGAATACAGCAACACATCGCTAAAATTATACACCACAATCAAGTGGGATTCATCTCAGGGATGCAAGGATGGGTCAACATACACAAGTCAATAAATGTAATACACCATATCAACAAAATCAAAGACAAAAACCATATGATTATCTCAACATGATGAAAAATTATTTGACAAAATTCAACATCCTTCATGATAAAGACTCTCAACAAATTAGGTACAGAAAGAAAGTATCTCAACACAATTAAAGCCATATATCACAAACCCACTGCCAATATCATCCTGAATGGGGAAAAGTTGAAAGCTTTCCCCTTAAGAACAGGAACGAGACAAGGATGCCCACTCTTGTCACTCTGATAGCCAGAGCAATCAGGGAAGAGAAAAAAATAAAGGGTATACAGATTGGAAAAGACAAAGTCAACTGTCCCTGTTTGCATATGACATGATCCAATATATAGAACAGCCTAAAGACTCTACAAAAAAACCCTTAGAGTTGATAAATGATTTCAGCAAAGTTGCAGGATACAATATCAACACGCAAAAATCAGTAGCATTTTATACTCCAACAATGACCTAGCAGAAAAATAAATCAAGAAAGCAAGCCCATTTACAATAGTCACCAAAAAAACAAAAACAAACAAAAAAACCTAGGAATAAACTTATCTAAGGATGTGAAAGAACTCTATGACAGGAACTACAAATCTCTGTTGAGAGAAATTAAAGAGGGCACAAAAAGATGAAAAGATATTCTATGCTCTTGGATTAGAAGAATTAAGATTGTGAAAATGTCCTTACTACCCAAAGTCATCTACAGATTCAATGTAATCCCCATCAAAATACCAATGACATTCTTCACAGAAATGGAAAAAACAATCATAACATTCATATGGAACAACAAATACCTTGAATAGCCAAAGCAATCTTGAGCAAAAAAAATAAAGCCAAAGGCATAACACTAACTGACTTCAAAATACACTATAAAGCATAGCAACCCAAACAGCATGATACTGGCACAAAAACAGACATATGGACCAATGGAACAGAGTGGAGAACCCAGAAATCAGCCCATATACCTACTACCATCTGGTCTTCAACAAAGGCATCAAGAACACACAGTGGGGAAAAGACTGTCTCTTCGATAAATGGTGCTGGGAAAATTGGACATCCATATGTAGAAGAATGAAACTAGACCTGTATCTCTTACCATATACCAAAATCAACTCAAAATGGATTAAAGAATTAAATATACATCCTGAAACTATAAAACTCCAAAAAGAAAACAGAGGGGAAACACTTCAGGAAGTAGGACTGGGCATAGACTTTATTAATACACTCTCAAAAGCACTGGCAACAAAAGGAAAAATAAACAAATGGGATTATATCAAACTAAAAAGGTTTTGCACAGCAAAACAACTAACAGCAAAAAGACAACCAACAGAGTGGGAGAAAATATTTGCAAAAAATGTATCTGACAAAGGATTAATATCCAGGAACTCAAACAACTTAACAGCAAAAAAACAAGTAACCCAATTGAAAAATGGGCAAATGAGCTGAATAGGCATTTCTCAAAGGAGGATATAAGAATGGCCAACATACACATGAAAAAAATGCTCAACATCACTCAGCATTGAAGAAATGCAAATCAAAACCACAGTGAGATATCATCTCACTCCAGTTAGGCTGGCTAATATCAAAAAGACTGAGGATAACAAATGCCAGTGAGGATGCAGAGAAAGGGGAACCCTTCTACACTGTTGGTGTAACTATAAAACAGTGCAGCCACTATGGAAAATGGTATGGAGGTTCCTCAAACAACTATAGACAGAACTGCCATATGACCCAGCTACCCCACTAAAGCAATGGAAATCATCATGTTGAATGGATACCTGTACTCCCTTGTTCACTGCAGCTCTATTTACAATAGCCAAGAGTTAGAACCTGCCTAACTGCCCATCATTGGACAAGTAGATAAGGAAAATGTGGGTATATTTATACAGTGGAATACCACTCTGTTATAAAAAAGAATGAAATTCTGCAATTCGCAGCAACATGGATCAACTTAGAGAAAATTATGTTAAATAAAATAAGCCAGGCACAGAAAGAGAAATACTGCATGTTTTCACTTATATGTGAGAGTTAATATAAATAAACAAACAAGTAAATAGAAAAGAGACAATAGTCACAATAATTCTTTGAATTTCTTAAGAGAAGTGAACACAACTGAAGTTGCCAGGGGTAGGAAACAGAGAGAGGAAGGGGGAAAAGGGAGGAATTGGTAAAGGGCCATGAAAATCAACTGCATTGTACAATGATAAATAAAAAACAACAAAAAATTAAAATAAAAAAATTTAAAAAATAAATCTGACAGAAATCTGAATGGATTTCAGCATCGTACTGAATGTCCTAGCTCTAGCTAGGACAACAAAACAAGAAAAAGACAAACAAAAAATATATAACCGGAAAGGAAGAAATAAAACTGAGATTTACAAATTACATGACTATATTCATATAAATTCTAAAAGACTATACAGAAAAACTTAAGAAATAACATGTAAATTTGCCAGGTTGCTGGATGCAAGATCAATATACAAAAATCAACTGTATTTCTAAATGTGAGCAAAAAACAAGACACTAAAATTTTTAAAAACTAATGATATCACAAACTTCTTTACCTGAAATTAATGTAATAAAAATGTTTAAGACACACAAAATACCTATATATTATTGAGAGTTATTAAAGAAGGCCTAAATAAATACCATGTTCTTGAGTTGAAACACTCAATTTTGGTAAGATGTAAGTTTTCCCCAAATTAATCCTTAGAATTAATGCAATTTCAATCATAAGTGCTATAGTGGATTGAGTTGTGCACCCCCCAAAGTTTAGTGTGTGTAGACTGGATCCCCTCTGTGACTGTTAAGAGGGTGGGAAATCCTATTATGGTAATTGAAAGGTGGGGCCTTGAAGAGATGATTAGATTGTGGGACTATGACGTAGTAAATAGATTAATAATGGTGGTCAGGGGCATGGTTCTGAGGGCTTTAAAAGGAAAGCACGTGAGAGTCTCTCTCTGCTCTGCCATTTTCTGCCATGTGAGGCCCCTGCATTGCTGTAAAGCCACCACCAAAGAAGACCCTCACCACATGTGTTCCCTGGACTTTGGACCTCTTGGCTTCTGAAACCGTAAGCAATAAATTTTGCATTCTTACAAAGTACCCAGTTCCGTGTATTTTGTTATAAACAACAGAAATGGAATAATACGAGTGCATCATTTTTTTTGGTAGAAACTGACAGGCTGATTTTACAATTTATATGGGAATGCAAAGGGCCTTTAGTAGCCCAGAAAGTCTCAAGAAGAAATATGAGAAACTTACATAGCAGATATCAAGCATCGTTACAAAACCAAAGGGATTAACACAGTGCACTATTGGTACAAAAAGGGGAAAGTCAACTAATGGAACATAATAAAGATTTCAGAAAGACTCACACATATATGGCCACTTTATGATAAAGGTGCCATTGAAGTACATGGAAAAAGGATAGTGTTTTCAATAAATGGTACTGGGTCAATTAGGTTTTTTTATTCTTATGCAGCTGGGCTATCTAATCTATATCAGTGGCTCACTTATGGTCACAAAAATCTACTACAGCTTGAGTATCCCTTATCCAAAATGCTTGGGACCAGAAGTGTTTCAGATTTGGGATTTTGTTCAGATTTCAGATACTTACAGAATACACACCAGTTGAGCATTCCTAATCCACAAATTCAAAATCTGAAATGCTCCAATGAGTGTTTCCTTTGAGCATTATGTCAGCACTCAAAAAGTTTTGGATTTTGGAGCATTTTGGATTTTTGGAGTAGAGGTACTCAGCCTGTACTATAGTTTAGCTCACGCTTCTGAGCTCAACACTTCTATATGCCACCGCCTCTTGGGCATACCTGTCAGGACTCAAATGTGTCCAAACCTGAACTCACCTTCATTCTTCCTCCCTCACCTATTCCTGCTTTCCCAATCTCTGTGAATGGTTCACAGTGGAGTATCACACTAAAAATTCTGGACAAGTGTGTTTTTGCTGTTCAACAGTTATTTTCTCTCCTGGGATCATTATATTCTACTTGTAAAATAGGTCAGAACTTGTGAATTCTGTAAAAACTGAAAGCAATAATTCAGTCTGGGATTGTTCCTGGGAACTCCAGCAGCATGGCTTCTGGGTTGGCCTAAGGAAATCTTTCTCAGTTTTGAAAACCAACTCTAAAGCAGCACTGTCCTGTTTCCTTGATTCTAAGATGCATTTCTTCACATCCTAAGGATTCAGAAGTTAGAATGAAATACGTAAACCAAACTTAACAAGTGAATTTTTTAAAAAACCTTGCCTGTTTTTAAACAGGGGAGTAAGTTATGATATTACTTATATCAGGAGAAAATTAATTTTAAATTTGTCAATTCTCACTTCAACGTCTTCAAAGAGACTATACCATGATAGAACATGGAAAAGAAAAGTTATGTACACAGAAGATAGATCATCGCTGCCAAGCAACGCAATTGCCAAAACAGATAGAGTAGAACATGGAATTTCAAAACCAGCAGAGGAGAGTGTGGCCAATACAAGCACCAAACACGACCATGGTTCAGATCATGAACTAATCTGAATGAACTGATCAGAGACTGAATATGTCTCTTGTTAAAATTTCTGGTTGGCTTTCAAAAGACACTCTTTGACTTCTAGGTATACAAAATTCAATTAAGAATGGTAAAAATATACTATTATCCAAATAAGAAATGTAGATGAAAAATTATATTCTTTAAAGGCCTCAGAATTGCACTATTAATCTACAGGTGCTATAGAAATAAAGGTCACGCATACATGTCATAAAAGGCAGTATGGTACAACATGCTACTATGTGTAACTACGCAAGGTCAAAAGTCATTCAGAGTCCATCTACACTCCAAGTGGGAAGACAGCTTAGTGTGTGTGTGTGATACAGAAGAAAACAGCAAAGGAGGAAACGGACAAATGTATAATGCTGTGAAGAAGTACATATACTTTTATGTCAATTTATTCTAGTCTTTTTCCCCCTCCACTCCCCTCCTTTAGAAAAGCTGCTGATAGAACAATGGTTGATCAAGAGATCAACAAAGGTTTGCAAACATTTCCTGTAGGGAGGCCTTGGAAGCCAAAGTCCTAGGGCCTGAATTCTAACAGACACACATCCTCACCACAAGGTGAGCATCCAAGCAGAAGCATCCTTGGAAATGGAGATGTGCGCACGGGCCGCAAGAAGACCGCTTATCTCTTCCCAGCAGTTCACCTTTACTTCAGGACCGTCCCCATATCATCGGGGTGACTTTGGGGAAGCATAGCAGACCACAGTTTTGGCATTATTTGGCCTTGGCAAAATTCTCATGTGCCACACTTCATTGTCTCCAAGGTAGTAGCATGGCTCCCCTGTCCACCTGATGGGGTCGTGGTAAAATCCTAATGAGAGAACCTGAGAGAAAGCCTTTTCTGAACTGTAAGTGCTATATAAATGCACATGTTTACCAGCACCATCGTAAGGATATAATGATGTATAACACCAAATATTAACACCAAGCTCATCTTAAAATATAAACACCACACAATACTACAGAGTAAATTTTAAGAAATAAAGTGCAAAGGGCACCCTGTGCTCCTTGGACTTAGCAGTGCAGACTAGGGGTGCTTATCCCACTTGAATCTACGAGTTGCTTCAGATTTTTTCATGACTCAGATTCTACCTAAGGGCTTATTCTCAAGTTTTGAATAAAGTGTCAAGTGTTTCCCTGTTCCTACTCCCCCCTGTCCCCCACTGCCCCCCGCCAAACTTACCTGGTCCAATGATTTCTTATCAGTCAAAGGAACATGTTTCTGCAGAGTTCACAGCAGAGGCCTATCTTCCAAGAATCTTTTCTGACTGCCCTCCCTGGGTCGGGCTTCCTATCTGCCTTTTCTATCAGAAGGCCCACTACATCCCCTTCCTCTGCCTCAGCTGAGTGTATGACTCAGCATTTTAAAACCTGACTTTTTTTCTTTTTCTTTTTCAAGGAGTCCAACTATTTTGCAATGCGAACATTTAAGTTCATCCATCAAATACTACAAATTTCACTTAAACACAGATGAGACAAATAAGTTTCCTCACAAGCCTGGAGAATTGTTTTTAGCCCAAACACTCCAAGACAATACAGATGGAAGATCAAACCTTCCCCGAGGAGGAGTCCTGCAGTTCAGTCTGGAGGCCTCTGCAAGAGCAGCAGGAGGCCTGGGCTTCTGGCCCACAGAGAAGAAAAGAAAATCTCCTCTTGGCCAACCTGGAACTGTTTAAAAACATGAAATTCTCCCCATTACCCCAGTATTTCCCCTTTCCTATGCACAAAAACTAAACATATCCAGTCACCAATATTCCCATCCTAGAAGGCAAAGAAACTACAATTATCTGCTTTGACAGAGAGTCACCAAAGGCCGGCACCATTCAGGATTTTGTTTTCCCACCATCTTAAGCACAAGGCAGCTGTTATTGTTCAGCTGGAGTTCAGTATAAACCCTACAATGTTCTGCTAGCTTACCCTCTCTTTTTAAAAGTAATAATAATTTTGAAAAATTCCATAGTCACTGAACTCCCAGCCTAGTGTCTTTACTATAAAGCTTTTCCCACAGGATAGAGAAAACTGTCTATTCGAAACAAATTTCTGAGCCAAAAAGCTATCAGTAGGTTATTCCCACCAGAGAAATACAATGGAATAAATAATAAGGCAGATTGAAAATCAATGGGTAAAGCGTTTCCAAAGAATGGCTGAGTATTAATTCTCTCTAAAGTATCAAAAGATGAAAATATAGCAATGAGTAATTAACTTTTCAAAAGAGGCCCTCAACAGTAAAGCCATTGAACACACTTTTATTTAGGAGTAAAAATCAGACATCAGAGAACATCCCTTTCATTCCAAAATTTTGATCCACTGTAAAGAAGCCACGACGGCTCTATTTTACTCATTATTTGACTATTCCAGCTAAGAATTCACCTACAACGATCAGTGTGTATGTATCCACCATGGGGTGTCCCCAAAGCCTGCCACCTGTCCTTCCTTCATCTCTACTTCCTCCATTACAGACTTGAATATGCACAGAGCCAGATGCCAGCAGTGCTGTCAAAATGAAAATAAACCTTTTATAGGGCAAGTGAATGTTCCTTTTGAATTTAGTGTGCATATTTATCACAAACCCACATACAGATCAGTAAGTTCAGGAGAAACCAAAATCATTCCTAAACCTTTGGAAATTCTTGAGAAGTAATAGACTTCAAAGACCCAAAGCAAGAAGAATCTGGACTTGCTTTATAAAAACCAAAGCTGACAAATCCATTATAAGGTCTCCAAGTGTGGGGTTCCCTCCCTCTATATGCTTTCTTCCTTTAAAGTTTATCTATGTATCTAGCACATAATTGCCAGACTGTCAGGTCACTTGCTTAATGTCCACCTTGAGCATGCCGAGAGCTATGCAGCGACGCTAACCTACTATGCACTGGGTGCTTGATTCTCACCCAACTACTAAACTGACCCCTACATACTAAGCAAAATTCCATGTCATCGGCTTCTTTTCTTTGTACTACCAGTTAGAACTAACTACTGCTCTCATTCCTTCCCATCCTCCAACAATCACTCCGTGCAAGTTTTTCTTCATTGCTAGGCAGCCCCACAAATGTATGTCATTGCAGCTGTTTTGTATGATGGTCTGGCCTCATTTGGGGAAATAAGAATAACATAAACATATGGGAAAAGTCTATCATTCCCTTGTATCCAAATGATAAAAAAAAAGTACATTACATACACACTTACTCAAAGATAAACACATGCAAGTGTATTCAAGTATTATATGCACCAATACATAGCCTGTATTTACTTCAGTTAGTATCACTTATAAGCATCGTCATGTAATTTTAATGTGTGGATTTATTTTAGCCCACCCTCACCCATCAAAGTGGGCACTAAACAATAGGGGGAAACATTTTTATCCCCAACAAATTATATGATTGGCTGACCACAAAGAATGCTTAGTAAATACCATTCACAGTCTTGCTCGGGAAAAGAAAACTATTTGGAAAATCCACTTAATAGTGGAAAACCTTGCCAGCTAAACCCCACCTCATCACGTTCACAGGCTGCCTCTGAACTCCAGTCACCTTGTGCAGACACACTTGGGCTAACATGATGACAGAGGGTGAAAGAGGGGGCCGGCACCCCCTTTTGGGCTTCCTTGAGCCTTCATACCTGTGCTGATGCTCCTGTAAGACTTGATAAATGCTGATAAGAAAAGTTTGGTTTTTAAAACTCCCCACAACACAGTCCTTGTAGATGCGGAATTCTGCAGCCGTCACCGCCTCACCCTCAGGAATCTGGGATAAGTTGAACTTGAACTCTTTGTGGTGTCGCTGGCGAGGGGAGAACTCCTTGTCGTACTCCACTATAGGATCAAACAAGAGAGAGTGACAACTATTGTTACTTGGCTAAGTGCCACAGGCTCACCTCCTGAAAGTTTCCCCGTTTTACTTCATAAATGGATTACCCATTCCCAGCGGCTTGTGAGAGGGGTGGGGGTGGTGAACAGAACATCTCTAGGTGGTCACACGGACTGGGGCTAAGATCCTTCACATGACCCTGATTAAATAAAATTCTTAGGTTGCATTTAAATACTTGAAATGCTTACTTGAACTCATTTGCATGACAGCAAGTTATTTAAACTCTTGGCTTCAGCTTTCCTCATCTGCAAAAGCAGGAAGAACATGACTTCCCGGGAAAAGGTGAGAATGAATGAAATCTTGAGTGAGAACCTGTCCCCCGTCCTGGACCAGTCATCCCCTCCCAGCCTCGCCTCCTGGCTGCTTTTCCCTCCCTTGGGTTGGTTCATGTGTCACCGTCACTGGTTGACATGACCGCGGATATCCCTGAGTGGACCTTGGGTGGGGGGACGAGAGAGCGGTGCGGGGGGGAGTGGGCAACACATTCTGCCTGGGCCCGAAGTTCAAAGGGTCCTCGCATTTTACCTGCTGTTCAGTGGAAATTTTTGTTGAGGAGTTTAGGGGAAAGCTTCATAGAAAATGGTGCTTTAGATCCCACCGCCCTCCCCCTAGCGGTGGGACCTGAGGGCTGAACGACTCTGAGGGGAGCGACTCCTGGCACTGGGAAGCTGCTGGAGCCCCCGTTTAATCTGCAAGTAGATGCCAAGCAGGAGAACCAAGACATGCAAGGAAATCACCAACAGTGCAACATGCTGTTTTCTAATGCTCTACACTGAAAAAAAAAATTGCTAAAGGACTTGAATATAAGAGGTTTCTTTTTCTTCTTTTTCTTTTTTTTTAAATTTGGAATCAACCTAACTGTCCATTGATGGATGAATGGATAAAGACAATGTGGTATATTTCGTATCCATTCACCAATCTCCCCCTACCCCCACAACCCCTAGCTTTCCCAGCCCCTGGTAACTACTGTTTTACTCTGTACTTCTACAGATAGATAGAAGGAATAAATCCTAGTGTTCTACAGCACTGTAGGGTGACTATAGTTAATAACAATTTATTGTATAACTTCAAATAGCTAGAAGAGAGGATTTTGAATGTTCCCAGCACAAAGAAATGGCAAATGTGACTGATATGCTAATTACCCTGATTTGATCATTACACATTGTATACATGTATCCAAATATCACACTGGACCCATAAATATGTACAAACATTATGCCAATTAAAAATAATAATAAAAAAGGAAAGGTGGTGTGTGTATATATATAATACATATATACACACATATACACATACACACATATACATACACACAACAGAACAGTATTCAGTCTTTAAAAAGAAGGAAATCCTGCCATTTGCAACAACATAAATAAACCTGGAGGATATTATGCGAAGTGAAATAAGCCAGACCCAGAAAAACTAATACAGCACGATCTCACTTATATGAGGCATCTAAAAAAAGGTGAACCCACAGAAGCAGAGAGTAGAGTGGTGGTTACCAGGGGCTGGAGGGGGGTGAGTAATGGAGAAATGTTGGTCAAAGGGTACAAAGGCTCAGTTGTACATGACGAATAAGTTGTGGACACCTGATGTACTGCACGGTGACAACAGTTAATGAAACTTTATTGTATACTTGAAATTTGCTAAGAGAGTAGATCTTAAATGTTCTCACCACAAAAAAAATTAAAAAGTGGTAACTGGTGAGGTGATGGTTATGTTAATTAGCTTGATAGTGGTAATCGTCTTATAATGTGTATGCATGTCAAAATACAGTGTACCCCTTACATGTACACAATTTTTATTTGTCAGTTATACCTCAATAAAGCTAGAAAAAATAATAAAAGTTTTTTTAAAAAGTATTTCTCCTGCAAGAAAAATTGTAATTTCTGATTCTCATTTTGAGAGTCAACTCTTGGATGTCTCTATATAAAGTCCTGCGTGAGAGAAATACATCAAACCTCAGATGCTTAACTCATAATCACTGTGAGAGGAAAAAAGGTGTGCTATGCTCCCCCCTGTGAATCCTTGACTCTTTTCTCCTGAGTTAGGAATGCTTCTGTCCTGCTGTCCTGTTAGCTTTCCCTTAATAACGAAAACCACAATGAAATCTCATGAGCAAATTAATCCTTTATGACAGAGTCTTCCCAGGGCTTGTGGGTAGAAAAAAATATATCAAATTATTTGCCACCTCCAACTTCCCACTTTCTCCTACGTGTGTTGTTTTCCATAATTACCAGAGGGAAAAAAAAAAAATCTAACAACTCTCTAGAAGAACCTAAGTCTCCACTGGCATTTGCAGAAGCTAAGGAAAGTTAAGCCATCTACAGGTAGATCATCTACAAGATTTTAAATAAGGAATTTCCAAATATGCCATGTAATTATGCAACAAGTCTTTTAGACTCAAGTTTTCTTCTTTTTTATTTTGGGGGTTAAAAAAGAACAAGCTTTGGCTTCTGTAGGAGCTTGAATATAAGTAAAAAGAGGTCCAACCCTAGAGTAAACCATGGTTCAGTCCCAAGAGAGCAGGTTTTCTAATTAGTGGCTAAGCGTGAAAAGCAATATTGTTGGAGGGTTCACCCAAGGACACCCACACATGACAGTGTATCACTTTTCCCTAAAACTGATCTTGCTTTTAAGTGTGATATGTTATCTCTGTTGGTTAAAAAGTGAACCAAATCTGATTTCCCAAAGGGACTTTCTAAAAAATAGTTACACAGCTTTTCTATAGGGCCTTGTAGATGCTTAATTTCAATACTGCTAAATAAAAATACATTTGTTTTTTTCTTTTATTTTGAAAAAAATTAAGATTCACTTGAAAGCATGCATAAGAATTCTTCAAAGTCTTTCGATCTCTCTCACAATAAACAATCAGAAAAATAAAAACATGAACGTGTGAAGTAGGATGTAAGTAACAGACATTTCAGTTATAAGAAACAGAAAGACAGAAATGTCAATAAATGAGAAATGGGGTCGCTAATCTTTGGAGAGGTACACTACCCCCAATAAACCACACTTCCCTGTATTCATGCTCTTTGGTGGTCCAGACCCCTGGAGTGGCTCTGGCCTGGCTCTGTGACCTGCTTTGGACCAACAGGAATGCAGCAACACTGATGCTGAGTGACTTCGAGGTTACATCATAAGCTTCGAACTCCCATCTCCTCCCTGTGGCCAAACGGTAGCTCATATCATGAATACTATGTTTATCATTCCCCTGCCTTTTAAAAACTAACAGTTCTATTACATATGTGTGCATCACTAAATCATACAGTGTTTAGGTTCTTTTTTCCCTTAAAGTCTTTCCTTTTCGAGACATGATGAGACATACACAGGCACATGTGGCAAACACAGGCACAGTTACAGCTGACAGTGAAGGCAGCCTGTGCAGATGGCTGAGCCACTAATCAGCAGGTAGAAAAGAGAATGTTCTATGGCAGGCAGGGCTGCTGTACGGGCAGGGGCTGGTCAGGAACTCCTCCTCTTTTCCAGCTCTACTTCGTATGAATCTACTAACAATATGGGCATTTTCTAGCAAGTGCTGGTAAGGACATGGGGAAACTGGAATCCTTGAGCTTTGCCGGTGAAAATGTAAAATGGTGCAGCTGCTGTGGGAAATAGTAATGGCGATTCCTCAAAAAATTAAACAGAATTGCCATATCATCCAGCATCTATCTTTCTGGATATACTGAACAGATATTTGTACACCACATTCATAGCAGCATTATTCATAACAGCAAAAGCTGGAAGCAACCTGAGTGTCCATTGACAGATGAATGGATAAACAAAACGTAGCATATACTTACAACAGAATATTATGTAGGCTTAAAGAGGAAGGAAATTCTGACACATGGTACAATACGGATGAACCTTGAGGATATTCTGCTAAGTGAAACAAGCCATTCACAAAAGGACAAGTACTGTATGATTCTTTTCATATAAAGGCACTTAGAGTAGTCAAATTTGTAGAATTTGACAGAAAGCAGAATGAGGGTTGTTGGGGTCTGTGGGAAGAGAATGGGTTGTTATTGTTTAATACAGAGTTTCAGTGTGGGAAAATGAAAAGGTTCTAGAGAAGGACGGAGGTAGTGGTTGCAGAGCAATGTGCATGTATTTAACGCCACAGAACAGTATGGTCAAAAATGGTTAGAGGGATAAAGTGTATGTTATATATATATTTTGCCACAACAAAAAACCTAATAAAAATGTACATTTTCTTACACAATCACAATGCATAATCACACCTAATTAAATTAAAACAATTCTCCACTATCCTCTAATACCAATCCACAATAAAATTTCTTCAAATATCTCAAAAACTGTCTTTCCACACCTGATTTATTGGAATCAGGAGCCAAACAGGAGCTCACTCTACACTTGGTTGTTCCGTCTCTTATATTTCTTTTAAACCAACAAACCAGAAATCGAAAGAACCCCATTAACTGGTAATGAGTCTACATAAAAACCTACAGCTAGCAACATTCTTAACGGTGACATATTCGAATTAATGCCTTAAAAGTCAGGACGAAGGCAGGGACTTACACTTTCAGACTTGTGTCAGAGTCCAGTTCAGCTCTGCAAAGATTAAACAACAGGAAAGAAGGAGACGTGTTACAAAGCATTGAGCCTAATAAGCTAGTTTAGCGACTGCTTCCGTGACCTTCAGGAGTCACTGCACTTGCTCTGCCACCTTTCGTACTTGCCATTTGGACTTCCTGAGTCTGTGTTCACAAGTAAGGCTGCCGACGTTGTCTTCTCCTGCAGTGCTGTGTGGTTTCCAGTCATACTCGCTGGTGGAATAAGGTGGGGAATGTTCCCTCTTGTTCTTTTCAAGAAATCATCTCTCTCTTCTTGAAAGTTTGCCAAACTAATCTATAGAATCATCTGATTCTGGCATTCTCTTTTGGGGAAGATTTTAAACTACTCGTTCATTTTCCTTTAAACATGTAGAAATTTTTTTTTTTTTTTAAATCGGTGTGTATTTTCTAGAGGTTTGTCAATTTTCGTTTAATTTTTCAAATTTATTGCCATAAAAAATTTTATAGTATTCCCTTATTATTTATTCTTTGCTCTGTCTTTGGTTATTTTTCCTTTTTTCATCCTAACATTGTTTATTTGTTTATTCCTTGATTGGTCTTACTGAGGGTCATTTTCTTTTATTCTTTTTTTCCCTCACTACTGTTTAATCTGATTATAATGAAGATATATTTAATGTAGGTATTTTCTGAATAGCATCCCACTAAGTCCAAATTAGTTCAATTGAAGTTGTCTAAAGAAAAACAAAGATATCACCTATCCCAACTGCAAATACAATGGTACTTTGAAAAGCCCATGGAAAGATTCATATTATTTTTCAATTCTATTTTTCCACAAACTTTTGGAAGTACTCTCATATTAAGAGAATAAAAGGGAACAGAGGGAAAGAACAGAAGAATCTACGTAATATGTTTATTTTAAGACTGATCACGTTCATTATGGATGCTCTTTGACGTATGATGGAGTTACATCCTGAAAAAACCCCATCGTAAGTTGAAAATCTCATTAAGTGCAAAATGCATCTAACACACCTAACCTACCAAACATCACAGCTGAGCCTCGCCTACCTTAAACATGCTCAGAACACTCACATTAGCCTACAGTTAGGCAAAATCACCTAACATAAAGCCTATTTTATAATGAAGTGCTGGATAGCTCAGTAATTTATTAAACACCATAATAAAAGTGAAAAATAGAATGTTCGTATGGGTATGTGAAGTATGGTTTCTACTAAACGCCTATCACTTCTTCGCACCACCATTAAGTCAGAAAACCCTAAGTCAAACCATCATGAGTTGGGGATCGTCTGTATTTTCTCACTAACTGGACTCACTCTCTAGTTAATTCATTTTAGATTAGTTATGGCAATTATGTTACTTCCCAATAAATTCTATATTTTCCAAATGCTCCATGTTTCTACTCATAGCTAGACACCAAATGTGAAACTAAAAACCCCCACAGAACTGCCATTCCATTGACTACTGTAAGCAATTTTTCATGCTATGAAACATTTATTTAATTTTAGGCAACAAGGACAGTTCTAGCTAATCTTCCAAGGGCTGTAACAACAGTGGTCTTTTGACTTTTATATTGAAAGCATTCAGCCTTGAATAGTAATATAGGCACTGAGCTGAACTTTCCAGTTCCTTTTTTGACCATAGTGAGATGAAAGACTTTACTCTCTTAGGTTGACCAAATATTTCTAAATATCTGTATTAATGTTCTCTGAGAATCACAAATATCAAGAATCTATTTTTCTGGCTGCCATGCTCTAAATGACTTTTCTAACATTACTTATTTTTAAATAGTTATAGGCCCATAAACAGTTGCAAAAATAGTAGAGGTGTCCCATGTACCTTTTGCCCAGTTCTATGGTTTGAATTCCCCCTCCAAAACTCATGTTGAATCCTAATTGCCATTATGTCGGTATTAACAGTTGGGACTTTTAAGAGGTGATTAGCTCACGAAGGCTCTGCCCTCATAAATGGACTAAGGCTGTTATGGGAGTGGACTTCTGATAGAATAAGTTGGGTCCCTATTTTCTCTCTTTCCCTGTCGCCAAGTAATGCTATCTGCCAAATCATGACACAATAAAAAGGCCCTCACCAGATGTGGCCTCTCAATCTTGGACTTCCCAGCCTCCAGAACTGTGAGCCAAATAAAACTGTATTGTTTATAAATTACCAAGCCTGTGATATTCTGTTATAATGACAGCAAACAGACTAAGACAGCCAGCAAACCACCAGAAGCCAAGAAGTGGCAAGGAAGGATTCCCCAACAGGTTTCAGAGGGAACACAGCCCCACCGACCCCTTGACTTCAGACGTCTAGCCTCCAGGACTGTGGGATAAGACATTTCTGTTATTTTCAGCCACCCAGTTGTGTGGTACTTTATTAAAGCAGCCCTGGGGAACTAACACAGATGGTTTCCATCCTTCAGTCCTGCCCCTGCTCATGGTTTCTCAGACATAATCACCCTTTACTGTCTCAACAGGAAGACCTCAAAACATTTTCCTGAGTACAGTCAGCCACCTCTAGGGGCTATGGGAGCCCAACACTGCTCCTTCTCCAATCCTTTCACTTCAGTTAAATGTGACAGGGGAAGAATGATACAAAAGCTAATATACTGACACACCCCCCAAGCTCAGGCATTTACATTAATTATCCAGTTCAAATTTGGACCTCACAATGACTCTATGATCTTAGACTTCCCAACCTCCAGAATCAAGAGCCAAATAAACTTCTATTGTTTGTAAATTAGCCAGTCTGTGGTACTTTGTTATAGCAACAGAAAACAGACTAAGATACCCAGCTTTTCCCAAATGGCAACACCTCACATAACTGAAGTACAACGTCAAAACCAGGAAACTGACGTTGGCATAATACGTTCACTAGACTACATCTACTCTGAGTTTACCAGTTTTTACTTGTGCTTTTATTTGTATGTATGGGGGGTACTTCAAAGAGTTCATGGAAAGATTTGTACTCTCTTTCAATCCTATTTTCCCACAGACTTTGTGAAGTACCCTCATATGTATATAATGCTATGACATTTTATCACATGTATAGGTTTATATAACCACCATCAAAATCCAATACAGAACTCTTCTGTTACCACAAAGAAACTCCCTTGGGCTACCCTTTTGTTCCAAATGACTTTTCAGGAATAGACAGTACATGTGAAAGGGTACTCCAAAACATAAGTCCCACAAATGTCAACCACATTTTTGCTTCTTTATAGCAGTCCTTGTAAGTGGGCAATCAGACCACATTTAGTAAGAATCAATAAACACAATCTATTGTGTTTTATGCATTTCTTCACAATTGAGAAATAGTTTAACAATTTCAGTCAAAACACATAGATGGGACAGCCGAAGGAGAATAAACACTCTCCCACACCTCTGATTTCCATTGCAGAGCAATAATAGGCAGAATGCCCTCACTGTTACAAGGAGAAATTTAAGACTGTACTCATTATATCAGATTAATCATTTCTTTTTAGAAGATCTGGTTTTTCTGGTTGCTTTTATAATGTCATTGTCTTTGGCATGCTGTAGCTTCACTACAATATGCCTGGCTGTGTTTCTTTGCATTTATCCTGCTTGGATTACATTGTAGTTCATGTATCTGCGGATTCCCATCTTCCATCAGTTCTGAAAAATTGTCACTATTAGCTCATCAATTACAGCCCCTCTTCCATTCTTTAGTGTCTCCTTTAAAAATGACAATTAGATGTATATCAGATTTTAATGTCCATATTTCTAAACTGGTTTTTTATATCACTTATCTCCTCATTTGAACTGGATAATTTCTTTAGCTCTATCTACAAGTTCACCAATTCTCTCTTCCCATTGTTTTCAATGTGTAATTTAAACCACCTACTAATTTTTCACTTTAATTACATTTTAAAAATTTCAAAATAGTTCTATATTTGTTGTTTGGTCTGCTTAGTCATTTTCAATTGTCAACTGTCCTATGTTACTATTACTTATTACATTATTTTTTCTTTCTGTATTCCTATATTGTTCTCTTACATTTCCTGTCTAACTTGTTGTCTGTCCTCCAATGTGAAATCCTTGGGGGTACTTAACTCACATTCTTCTCCCATCCCCCTGACGAAGTTTATTTTGGTGGTGTATTTCCTTGTATGTTTGCAGATTTTTGATTTTTAAGTAATTTCTGGTTGAAATTCACCATGAATGTTTAAGTTGGTGTTGCTTTGGTGAGGAACACTACTGACCTGGAACCACTTTATCTCCCTCTGAAAGTCCCAGCTTGATGTAAGAACCTCAGGGACAGCTCGTCAGCCTTGTCCCGGACCCCACGCTGGTCTCAGGATCAGCAGTAGTGCTGGTCTTTGCACTCACAGAAACCCAGCTTTTATGTTTGTTTGCTCACAGGAACCCACTCAAGGGAGTCCTCAAAGATGTCCCTAAGACCCTGACATTCATGCCTTGGACACAGTTGCTCTTGTTTATCCTGGATCTAGTCATATGTTAGCAGGAGGCCCCACTGAATATCCACTCTGCAATACTTCCAGAATTTGAACTGTTTGTTTTATCTTTTATGTTTGGAAAGTAACATTTGAGACACATTCTTCTCAACTCCTAAAGATACTCTAAAACCTGCCTAATCTCTGAAGAGTTTACAAAGCATTTTCATATGCATGATCTCGTCTGTTTCTCAGAATAGTCCCAGAAAACTAGGCAGAACAAATATTATTACCACCATCAGATCAACAGGACACAGAGGCCAGAGGCAGCTGGGTGGCTTCCCAGTGCCACTCATGTTTACGATTTCAACCACTATCTTTATGTTGATACCTCCCAAGTTTCCATCTCCAGCCCAGTGCTCCCCCTTAGGGATGTGTTTATCTTACTGCCAGATATACTTCTTCATTCAGACGCTCACTTGCCCTTGAAGCCAACATGCACGCAGCATGACCCCCATTAACCTGCCCCTGTAACTCTACCTCCATCCACCCTGTCAGTCCAAACTGGCCAATTCATCACCAACTCCTGTTGATTTTACCTTCTTGAACTGCACTGTCCATTACAGTAGCTACAGCCACAAGTAGGTATTTACGTTTAAATTGATTAGCATTAAACATTTGGTTTCTCAGTCACACTGGCCACATGTAAAGTGTTCAATAGCTACAGGTGGCTGGAGGATATTGTATTGGAAAGCCCATCAATGAACACTTCTATCACCACAGTAAAGTTCTATTGGGAAGCACTGTTCTAGAAGTTTCTCAAACCCTGCTCCCTCTGCTGCCACTGCCCTGTACAGTCTCGGCCCTGCTCCCTCTAGTTCTGCACCTCGTCCATCCACTCTCCACACTGCAGCCAGTACCACAACCACAAATCTGATGCGTATCAGTCCATACCCCCCCACCCTCTCCAGCCTCGCCCTTTCCCACTTTCCCCTGCCTTAAACGCTACTCTTGGGGGACATTAAACTGCTCTATTTTCCTTTGCTCACTTATACAAGTCTCCCTGCCCTTTAAGCAAACTTTTCCTCCCTCTCCTCCAGGATTAAGCCTTTTACAGGCCCCAAATTTTGAAAACGCTTCAGTGCCCCTATGGCATTCTAAATAAAAATAATTTATTAAAGCTTTGGAACAAAGGTAGGTACATCAAAGTTCTTATTTCCCCCATAATTATTAATGCTTTTATAATAAAATTCCACAGGCTGGTGTCTTATAAACAGAAGTTTATTTCTCACAGTTCTGCAGGCTGGAAGTCCAATATCAAGGCACTGGCAGACTCGGCTCCTGGCGAGGGCCTGTTTCCTAGTTCACAGACAGCTGTCTTCTTGCTGTGTCCTCACACAGTGGAAGGACTGAGGGAGCTCTCTGGGGTCTCTTTTTGTAAGGGAACTAATCCCATTCATGACGGCTCCACACTTAGGACCTAATTTCCCCCAGAAGGTCTCACCTCTGACTGCCAACACATTGGGAGTTAGGTTTCAACATATGAATTTGGGGGTGGGGGACAGACATTCAGTCTATTGCTGTAATCCGGCAATATTTTAAATCTTCCTTTCAGAGTGAACTCAAGGAGGCCTTCTTCACTGCCAACGGCCTTCCTCCATCCTAGAACCCCTAGGAGGTTTTGGTCCTTTCAACTCTGGTTTCCCAGAATGTCCCGTGGAAATCTTCAGCATCCCACCCCTGATGTATACCAAGACAATCAAGTTGTTTGTGTGTCTACCTCACCTGCTAGACTTAAGCCTCTCCAAGGTGGGGTCTATGTCATGTTCACCTTCATACCCCCGATAGTGGGTCTAGTACATGGTGCTCATGAATGTGTATTGAATGAATGTGTGAGCCAGGATTGGGGCAGCTCCCTGCTCTTTTCTGGCCTCAACAGTATCCCCTTTGGGCAGAAGGAGCCAGAGGGAAGCTCAGGCTTCTGACCCCAGCCCCAGCAATCACTCCCCAAGACCCAGGGGCAGCTCTCCAGAACACAAACGGCTAAGCTGGGAGACCTGCTCAACACATCTATCTGGGCTTGTTTTTTTAAGCAGCAGCACTATTGGCCCAGTATACCAATTCATATAATGCTTGCATTCTAATTCAGGATGCTGACTTCAAGCATGTCAAATGTTAAAATGCAAAGGAAAGAAATTAATCCACTCAAATTACTTCAATTAGTCTCTAGCTGCACCACAAGGTCACCATGCCCAAGAAAGACAGAACGGATTTCTAAATCACATCCTTAATTCAGAGAAATAGATCTCTGACATGCTCCTTGTCTTTCACTCTTTTCTTTTTTAATTGAAGTGAAATCTACATGTCACAAAATTAACCATGTTAAAGTGAACAATTCAGTGGCATTTGGTACATTCACAATGTTGTGCAACCACTCTATCAGGTACTAAAATATTTTCATCATCCCCAAAGAAAACCCATCAAGCAAGAGCTCCCCAGTACCCTCTCCTCCCAGGCCCTGGCAACCACCAATCTGTGTTCTGTCTCTATGGATTTACCTATTCTGGATATTTCACGTGAATGGAATCACACAGCGCGTGGTCCTTTGAGACTGGCTTCTTTCATTTAGCACCACGTTTTCAAGGTTCATCTACGTTGTTAGCACATATCAGCACTTTATTTCTTTTTATGGTTGAATAGTATTCCATTGCATATATACCACACATTTTGCTTATCCATTCATCTATTGGTGGACTTTTGGGCTCTTTCCACGTTTTGACTATTGTGAATATGTCTCTGAACATGTGGGCATAAGTATTTGAGGGCCTGTTTTCAAGTCTTTAGGAATATATACCTCTTTCATCATCTTTTGCTCTTCCTCTTCATCTCCCCTTCTCTGTCATTGAGTCCCCAGAAGTAACACTGGAGGGGTTGATGATTGCCCATCGGTGTTTAGTTCATAGCCTGCCCTAAACACTAGGATGATAAACTAAGCCCTCTCTTCTCAGGGCCAACTATGCAAGACATCTGAGCAGAAAGAGGCTGGAGAATCAATGACTACTGAGTGAACGTACCCAGTACAGTACCTGGCACATAGGAGGCTTGCAACGAACATTGCTGAAGTCTGAGTGCAAATGAGATTAATCCAGGGGCATCACAGAAGAGACTAAGAGGAGGAGAAACAGACAGGTGTTGTAGACTGACAATCAAAAGAAGAAAAGGATGAGAGAAAAAGAGCTTCTTGCCAGAAGAAATCCTGGGAAAGGTGAAAATCAAGGAACCCTTATCAAACAGTTATTGTCTACTTTTCTGAAAGAAGTCTAGCATGCAGGAAAACATGGGACCAATAGGCTGAAGATGTAAGATCAAGAGGCAGCAATATCTTTTTTTAAATCAAGTGACTTAGCTGTTCTCAGTCTCCTGCAGCTATAGTGGCCATAAAATCTGGAAATGAAGATAAAATTACTTTGTCATGTATTGGAATGTAATGTCAATAACCCATTTATTATGGATTTACCTGTGCTAACCAGTTTGGTGAGCTATATGTGGGGCAGTAACATCTATCCACAAGGTAGTGGGAGGCAAACGAGACCCTGTGCACCGTGATGCTCCGTCACCATCCAACAGGGCCACAAGGCACTGGACGATTCATTCTTTTTGTTACGTTACTTAGTACTCATTTACTCATTTTGTTACATTACTTAGTACCATCAAGGTTTCTCTTCATACACACCCTTACCTGGGCAATTAATTGTACTGCTCCCATCAAAACTTCTGAAGGGCAGAGGGTTGAGAGAGAGAGACAGACAGAGCATGAAAAATCCACAAGATGGAAAATCAGTCCTTGAATAATTGAGAGTTGAACTATATTGGGCAGCAGTTTCTCCCATCAGGTGGCAGCTTAAATAAATACCAAATCCTGCCTTTCTCCATAGCAGTCTTTTGACCATAACAATGGAGCTATTTGGTTTAATGAAATGCTCGAGTTTGGAAAGTTAAAAGTAACTGACAGTCCAATTCCTTGCTTTGGTTCCCAGGGTTACGGGGGGTTCATAGTCCTATCCAATTACCCTGCATCAGATGACCTATTACTCGCGGCCCAGCACCAAGAGTGCCAAACAGAGGGTTTTGGAGAGTCCTTTCTCATGATCCCTTCCAAACCCGCCTCTGCTTGATTGGCCTGAGCACCGGGAGCCAGGGCCAGCACGCAGCCCTCACTGGAGGCATCTGCACATGGCCCCCTCCCTCATCACCTTGACAACCCCCAAACCGGTAGCCAGTGAAAAAGAAAACACCAGCACATTCCTGCTGAGGGCTAGAACTCCTCTCCAGTGTATGCCCTGCAAGGGCAGGGAATCGTGTTTTGTTCCTTCATGTAGGCCAAGTGCCCAGAACAGTACCTAACACACAGCAGGTGGTTGGTACATGTTTGCTGAATGACTGAATGACCCACCTAGAGCTAAAGGAGCCACACTTCTCAAGCACTGGCTGCCTGGTCTGGGAACAGCAAGGGACAGACACTTGAACTTTTCTTGGTCAAACTAAGACCTGCAGTTCTAAACCAAGATGTGATTACAGACACCAAGCTATGTGCAGGATGTGTATATGCCCAGGGGTTCTAAGCAAGAGAATGGAAAAATCCCACCATGGGGTGTATGAACATAGTACAAGCCGTGTGATCTGAACACAAACAGAACAGGGCCATTCCTTTCCTTTAATAGACAAAACTTGGATTCCCATATCCTTGCAAAAACACAACAAAATGCTTCTCTCAGGACTGTTCTTGGAGAATATATTTCCTTTTCTGGGGCAACAAGGCCTCCTGGTTCATTCTGAGCAACAGCTGTGTTGGTGTTTAGCCCTATTTGATTCTAAGTATTTATCTGAACAGGCAACGCTTCCCAAATTACAAAAAACAAACAAACAACTCAGCAGGATTATGCATTTGAATCCCAAATTACAAAAAACAAACAAACAAACAACTCAGCAGAATTATGCATTTGAATGTATGATTTGAAAAACAAAAACAGAAAACACCTACAAGAGCCTTATAAGAGTGGGGAAAAAGAGTGCCTTATTGCTCCAATCAAAAAAATCACATAACTTCTGAGTTGACCAAATAATCCTGACCCAAACAATGTCATTTTCTCAGCAGTTTTATTTGTAAGGCCAAAATGGACTCCAGTCTATCAAGGTGCTTCCGGGTGCTCTGACTCATAGATGACAATGGAGATGAACGGTGTAAAGTCAGAAAGACAGAAATAAGCTGGGAAATATTCAAGTGTGACAGATTTGTGGCATGCGCTTATTTGTATTTTTCATTTGGTTTTGATTTACTAATTAACAAGTGGGGCAAGAAAAACATACTTGGGTTGAGTTGGAGGCTGATGCACTCAGTTCTCCATCTCCACTTCCTGGGGCCTTCGGTGAAATAATCATCTTGGATTTGTTGCTCTGCAGTAATTTCCATGTCTAACATGGCCTTGTCATGTCACTGCAGGACTGAGTTAAGGAAAAACCAGGCTGGGAAAGAAAATTCTTATCCAAGCATCTATCCGAGGGAAGGGAAAGGGGAGCAAGAGGAACAACAAAGCGACCAGCCAAAGTTTTCTCAGTCTCTCCCTCTCTCCCGCCTCTAATTCAAAACATCATCCCCTGTTACTGGTGCAGCACCAGAGAGCACATTCTTCGCTCCGGTGATTCACTTTATTTTCCTGAGAACACAATGGAGAGAGTATCTCAGGGTAAAGTTACTGATTTGCCTTCGGATTAAGTCCAAGCTAAACTGCTCACTTAACATTCTGTTTTCCCTGAAGCACAGCAGGTCCGCACGGTGGGGGGGTTTGCACGGTAGGGGGGAAGGTGTCCCTCCGCCAAGTCACAAGATCTGGGCTCTTTCAGGATCTCAAATCACAGACGGATGAGATCAGCAAGCAGACACTTCCACAGGTTTGGAGAAGAAGTGGAGAGAGCTATAAGGACTGGTAGAAAGCCGTCAAGGACCACTACTCTCAATTTCCAGGTGGATTCAGTGCTGTGATTTATTTGGACCAACATTTCAGTCTCATTAGGGCACTGAAATGATCAAGTCATGGTTCATATGGTCATGATTCAGGCGAGAGAAGGGGAGTGAAGAGGAGGCTGTCGGGGGTGCCAAGGAGCACTCCATAAGTCAGGGAGCAGAGCAAGCAGTAAGAAAAAGACGTGGCGGTGCAGCTGTGGACAGACAAGACACGGGACTGGAGTCTAGTCCTCACTTGTTGGGCAACTGCCCCAACTCCCATAGTCCTCCCAGCACAGGTGGCCATGTGGCCCTGCACGCTGGTGCAGTCCTGTGCTGCACATCGATCCCCCACAGCAGGGGCTCTGCCTTTTCTCCTCCCGTCTGGTATCAGCAGTAATCAGTGCAAAAGAGAGCAGGACTGAGAACAAGTCACAGGTCTTCCACCCAAACAACTAGTGAATGGTGCAAGTGACAGTCCGAATTATCATTTTTCTCTTTTCATAGCCTTCAACACCCAGAAGCTGGCAGTAAGGAGCTCAGCACAAAATAAACCAGGAATGAAACGGGTGGCCCTCGGGTAACTCAAACCCAGGATGACAACAAACATTTCCACACCCCCTCCAGGTGTGTGACCACACTGGCCCTGACCTCTGCTGCAAAGTCGCCTGCAAGTCAAGACGTCAAAGGAGCATAGGAGAGTAAGAACGAGAGGAAGTGAATGTGAAATCTGCAACAGAAAGGGTTTGCCTTGGCTGGGAGTGAGCTGCAGAGTAAGAGAAAGAGAAGCTGATCCCTTTCAGCCCTTTTGAACCAGGGAGGAAGTCGACCCAACTGGGCTTGGAAACAGAGAGATAAGGTGGAAGATGCAGCACCACCATGACCACCGACCTCCAGCATCCTGCATGTTCCCAGGGGACTGTGGTCTCAACTTCCAGGATACACGGAGTCTATGTCATCCCTGGATCTCCTCTGTCCCGCGTCTGGCTGAAGACCTCATGTGTGTGACCAGGAAGGGCCAAAGTGGGAAAAGGAAATATGGGCCACAGTTGTGGGATGGGAGACTTCTAAGATAAGAGAGTCTGCAATGACACTGCTTTTTTTGTGGCCCTGCCTCATACAAAACACTGATAGGTAAGATGACGATGACTGGGGAACATTCTCTTGGACAGGCTGCCATTTGATCATAGTGGAGTTGTGGTTGGAAAGAGCACTGTGTACTTCTAATGACAACTTTGGAAAACATTTGTCTCTTAAAATGACTATAGTTTTACAAGTTACCAGAGATGGCCAGATTTTACTGTCACATAACAATGTCAACAAAGGCCAGCCAAAGAAAAACCTGGAAGGTGAGTGTGGATTGAAGCGTGCACGTGTTCAGTGGAGCAACAGGATGTGAATGCCAACAGTCAATGCCTGGAATTCAGCCGGAAGATTCTACTGCATGTTCCTGACTCCACTAAGGATGAGCCAGTGGTGTCGTCTTGGTTAAATCTCTCCCTTTTTCACCTTTCCCCATCTCAGTTTTCTCATCAGGAAAATACTAGAAAAACACTGACAGCTCTAATCACCGATATAAGAAAGAGAACTGAAATATACATGTTCCAGAAAATGGCAACGCTCAATATTCAACCAAAAATCCCTAAATTCAATAAATATTTCCTGAATATCTATCATCTACAAGGCATACTAATAAGCCTTTGGGATTATCAGATCATCCTCTCTATAGTTCATTTTCGCACATTAAATAATTTTAAAGGTCATCAACGGGCTTTTAAAGATACCGCAAGTAGACTGAATGGCATCTTGCTATTTAATTGGATATTCAGTTAAGGCTTCCCATCCCCCACATGATGTCCTTGAAATAAACTAAAGGGTTACACAACAATAATGTACCAACTTCCTCCACTGTTCAGTCAGAAAGGATCGATGCATGTCTACAGCCAAAAGTGGGGTTAACAGAGGGACAAGGGAAGTGACTTCTCAGAAGACTCACAGTGGCCACCAGCAGGAGGTGCCTGGCCAGATGAAGACCCTTCTCCCTGCTGACCCTTGCTCACTGTGCTCTGGATAGATCACCGGACGTCTGGACCAATCTTCAGCCAACCTTGACAGCTTTATCATATCACTTCTTGAATTCTGCTCCTGAGCTTAGAGTCCACTTCAACGTCTCTTTCTCTCATGCCCGCCTCCACAGCACCAGCAGATCCTGCCTGCTCTGTCTTCTGCTCACCCCCTGCGCAGCTTCCACTGTGGGCTCAGACATTGCCACCTGAACTCTGTGATAGTCACCTAATGTGCCTTTCTGATTCAACTCTTCTCCTACAGCCTATTCTCCCGCACAGCGGCCAGAAGGATTCTTTTAAAATAGAAACCCAATGATATCATTCCCAGTACATCAAATGCCCTTTCTCTGAGCAAAAACCTTTTCAGAATATAATTCAAAATCCTTAGGGTGGTGCACAAAGCTCAGTTGGATTGAGGCCCTGGCTTGCTCTCTGACCTCACTGCATACCACCAAAGAAGCTTTTCGGTAGGGCAATTCTGCGAAGTCACCAAGCAGCTCCTGCCACAGGACCTTCGCACTTACTGTTCCTCTGTAGAGATGCTTTACCCCAGACAGCCATACAGCTCACTCCCTTGCTTCTCACATCTCTTTGTTCAAATGTCATCTCCTTGGAGAGACCTTCCCAGACCACCTAACACAGTACTTCTGGTCACACTCCATCCCCTTAAAACGCCTTCTTCTTTGATCTCCACAGCACTTGTCTCTACGTAGCATTATATTGAGTTTGTTAATTCATTGTCTGTCTCCTCCAACTAGAATGCATGTTTCATGAGTGCAAGAAGTTTGTGTGGTGCCTTTTCATATCCTGTGTGCCTCGGACTGTGCATGGCACATGGTTGTGGTGGTAACTGCAACCCCTCAACTTAGAACATTTGCCATGGAAAAAGAAAATCAGGGATGTGGAAGAATGTGAGATAGAAAAACGTATGGTACAGCATATTAGAGAACATTGGATAAGCTTGCTGTAATATATAATCCCATATTCAGAAACTCTAAAATAGATCAGTGCCAGAAAAAAGGAGGAAGTGTCCTCACTGGAACACATTACCCACAGCACTGATCCTACTATAGGGCTGAGGTCCTGCTGCAGTTTCCAGAACTAAGTGGCCTGGAGGAACCAGCTGCTACGGCTTAGGGTTCCATCCAATCGAAAACATTCTGAACACTGGCACTAATGACTTCTGCAACTCGGGCTTTTGAAGGTCACACCACTTTTTTGGTAATCTGTACCATTTTGCTTCATTTTTGGCCACTGCTCCCAGAGGAGTGTTAACAATTGGGAAGGAGACTCTAAAAGGAGGAAAAGGAGAGCGTGGGGCTCAGGTGGTGCAGGAAGAAGACGGAGGAGACCAAAGAATCAGGGTGGCCTAGACAGAGGCAAGAAGGGCATTTCCACCCCCCCCCCCCGGGATGAAAATAAAACCCACAGAAATAGGTCAGCAAAGAGACACCTGCAGGCTGGCATCTGGGCGAGAGGAGGGGTCAGGAATTGGGCTCTGGGCATTAGGAGAGAAAAGGGGCAAGAAAGAGTTTCAGGGACCTGACCCAGCACACAAAGTTAACTGCACAAAGAAATGAAAGCACCACGTGCTTCTGCAGACCGCCTCCCATTTCAAATACCAGGGCTGCTTACAAAATCCTTTCCACAGTCCAGGACAATATGCAATCAGCTGGTGGTTTCACAGGATGGAGGGAGTGTGCATGGTTGAAATTCATAACCTTAAGCCTTATTTTAGGTTAAATCTTATTCCCAGCAAATTTTCCCCTCAATTTCCAAACAGCCAAAGTCCCTTCATATATACTTTTTTAATGTGCTTAGTGTCAAATATTCTAAGGAAGTAGAGACTGTCTTGCTTAGGTAATATATGGAATGCTAAATGTGTTCTAGATAGTTTGCAAAATGATGTACATGCACTGTCTTACTTAATGTTCATAGTCAGTGCGTGTGCAGTCACCGTTATATACCCACTGCATGTTTGAGGAAATTTACTCTCAGGGAGGGAAGTAACTTGTTCAAGGTCACATGATTAATGAGAGTAGAGCTGGGACCTGACCCCAAAATCCATGCAGTGATTATTATGCCGCATTGCCTATGACAGGAGAGTTGGCCCAAAGCTCAGGAGTCTTGATGGCCACAACCACAAGAACGATAGAAAAACCTCAGTTCTCCCACTCAGGCAGAGAAGCCCTTCCTCAGGTGGGGACAGAAAGTCAGAGCAAAGAATCCCAAATCTCACCGTTCTTGGCTCAAACTGCCAGACCTGGATGGAAGAGTAAGGCAGAGAGTTCCTAAAAGGCTTGTATCATATTCAGCTCAAGAAGGTAGAGGTTACCCTGGAAGACAGGAACTGGAGAAAGAGTCCACAACAGGAAGAACTGTGTCTCATGGAATAAATGTGCCTGGGAAAAAGCAAAATATGAAGAGTGAGCAATTCAGGGGCTAGAGAAATGGGCTTCAGCCTCTCCCTGGGACGGGGCACCTGCCTTAGGGAGTGAGATGGGCCAGCTCTGGCTGACTGTCTCATCTGGCTCCCTTCAGGAAAGCACCTGTAGGTGCCTAGGCTTCCTAGAAACTCCCAGGTACAGCTCCTAGGTACAGCGTGGTGGGGAAAGGAGAAGGGGCCGCAGGAAGCAGAAGAGCCCAAGTGTGCAGTCATCAGCAAGTCCTGAGGCCCAGGAGAAACACTTTCCTGAGAGCCGATGACTTGTGCAGTTGCTAGTTTTGGTCACATCACACCCAACAGCTCCCCAGCCTACCACAAGCCCATCTGAGTTTGAATTTATCAACTCAAGGTAAGAGCTTTTAGTCCTATGTTAGAAATGCTGCAATACCCAGAATAATCTTAAATAATAAAGAAGAACAAACATTTAAAAAGTATCTATTTATAAAACTATGTATGGGATGATACCACCTGTATGCACGAACGTATTAAAATGTACATATGCACACTTTTTATAATTGGTTTTGTTTTTGGGGGGAGCAGTTGGCCAGTACAGGGATTAAATCCTGGACCTTGGTGTTATCAGCACCACGTTCAAACCAAAGGAGCTAACCGGCCAGCCTATCACTTTTTAAAAGACAGAAAGTATATGCAACCAAATATTAGTTAGCTGGGATGATGGAAGGATTACGATAATTTCTATTGTCTTATTTCTTATTTTTAGTTATCTCTATTTTATGAATTATTCATAAAATTCATTCTCTTTGTAATAAAAATACATTTACATTTTTAAAATTAAAAATTTTTAAGTACACAATTAAACAAATGCCCCCAATTTCACCAACTCTTAACTTTACTTCTCAAAGAGGTTGTTAAATACTCTCAGATGACTAGAAACATACTTGGAATGCCTCCTTCCATCTGATTAAAAGATTACTCACTGTAGCCTAATTTATGGTAACTCTGCTACCAAAAAAAAAAAAAGACAGCTTCTGTTTCTGGTTGAAACTCACAGTATTACCTCAACTCCAGCTGGAAGATGGAAAAACAACATTTGGAATTCAAATACCATTTCATATAGCTGCTGAGTTTTGGAAGAAAATTGTAATTGGGGGAAAAAATTAAATACAACTAAAAAGGATTTCCGGAATAGATTCTAGGTTCCCATGGTTGAGCTCATGTTGGTCTAGTAACATTGCTGGGTGTTATGAATTGAATGTCCCCCAAAGATCTAGGTATTGGAAACTTGGCCCCCACTGTGACTGTTGAAAGGGTGAGAAATCCTATTGTGATAACTGGAAGGTAGGGCTTTGAAGAGGTGATTAAGTTGATAGTTTAATGGTAGTTTAATGGTGTGGTTCGGAGGACTTTAAAAGAGAGCACAAGAGAGAGTCTCTCTCTCTCTCTCTCTTTCTTTCTGCTTCACCATTTTCTGAGACCCCTGCATTGCTGTAAAGCCACCACCAAGAAAGACCCTCACCAGATGTGTTGCTGTAGACTGGATGCCGCCCCAACCACACTGAGGCTTAATCCCCACTGTAACTGTTGAGGATAGGAAATCCTATTATAGTAACTAAAAGGTGGATCCTTGAAGAGTTGATTAGATTGTAGGACCATGCCATAGTAAATGGATTAAAAATGGTGGTCATGGGCATGGTTTGGAGAGCTTTAAAAGTAGAGTGAATGTGGAGGTTAGTCTCTCTCTGCTCTGCCATTTCCGCCATGTGAGACCTCCAGGTCACTGTTGCCACCACCAAGACTCCCACCAGATGATTCTACAGGAAGTATTAAAGATTCCAAAATCTTTTCTATTTTTTTTCCCAAGTCCTCTTCAATAGAGTAGAATATAAAATATCCCCAAAGTATAAATCAAACACGATGTTGTCACTCGTCTTACATAAAAAAGAAATGTTTAGGAATTGTTTTTACAGTTCTAGGGCAGCGAGATAAGGGAATCTGGAATGCTTCTCTGGCTTGAATTTGTATGTATTTACTTATTTTTTATCTATTGCAATTCTTTGTACTTTGTAAATTCTGAGAAAAGTCAGCAGAACAAAACAGTCTAAGCCATGGATTTGTTCTATGTCATGCTTTTTAAAAAATTTTAAGTAAACAGTCCAATTATAAATGTGTTCTTAAAAATGAGTGTGCATGGAGACATGATCTAAATTCATTTACCTGTTGGACCCACATGTGAATCCCCAGAACAGACAGGACGAGCTGGCTGAGTCACACTGGGCGACAGCTTGCATCTCCTGACCTCAGTTCCCTCACTTTGCCACATGAGGTGGTGTACAAGATGATTCCATAAGTGTATTCCAACACTACAGTTCTATCATTACAGGAGGTGTTTTAGATCATCTAATATCCTGGTTAGCTGAAGGTTAAGTTTAAATTTAAAAATCCACTCTTTTAATTCAGCTTTAAAACGTAGGGCAGTTTTCTTCCTTGATAAAAATATAATCGCATCATTCTTTAATGACTAAATATCCAGTAGAACCTTAACATCCATCAGAAAAGTAAGGTAAGTTAACAGTGGTGTTTAGCTGAAAAACTTAGAACACCAGAAGACCCGGGGATACCAGCATATGAACATGTCCCTCACGCCTAAGTATCAAATGAGCTCATTAACACACATGAAAGCACTTTGCAAATTGTAAAGTTCAAAGGTGAGGCATATTTTCAAATAAGACTGAACTCATGCTTAACAAAGGACCCACCCAAATGTTGGTTTCTTCAGAGTGAACATGGTGATGAGGACGTGGGGCCTGAATCTTGTTTGCCTTTGTTTCTGAGTTTCTTTCTTCTCTAGAGTTCAGAGTAATAGACAATCCTGGGTAACTGAAGGATCTGATCTTAGTAACTGAACTGCTATCATAACAAAAAAGGCCAATCAGCTAATAACCGATGTTAGAAATAACATTGTAAAGTAATAATTTTTGCTGATACAGCATTCTATAGTATTTTCTCCTAATGTCATAGTGCTTTGTTTTGTTTTTCTAAAAAACCTAATAAACAAACCCTCTAGGGAAACCTGATATTAAGGAGAAAAAGTAGAACAAAAACAAAACCACCACCACCAAAACAAACTACACTCTGATGTGCTAATGTACTTTAATCAAGTTGAACTCGTTCTCACAGTTTAGTCAATAAACAAACCATCAGTCTGAAATAAAGGTCTGCGTGGACAGAAAACAATTATGAATGGGACTTTAACTGAGAGGCATTCCACTAGAAGGAATTTTCTCCAATTTTGCTTTAATTTTATCTCCCCTATCAAAGGGACCACGGCTGAATGTGTTGACACTTTCCTAATTATGATTTCAGGTCAGGTCAGAATCCGATGTCATACCAGTGGAAAATGCGTGGGTTTTGTGGTCACATGGACCTGGGTTTTAATTTACAACTCTCACTTATCGATCAGTGTGCCCTTTAAGAGTTACTTGACCTCCAAGCTGCTTACTTATCTTTAACGTGGGGAGAACCTCTGGGGACTGAGATTAAATGTAAAAGAACCCACTCGGTACAGAACTACAAATTCCATTCCCTTCACCCACTTCTATGTATTTCTCTCCTTTTCCACTATTTCCCCCTCCTTTCTTAACACATTTGTCAGGAACTACATCCTCAATACCAAATGCTGGTATGAATGTGCACACAGGACTCTAGCAATTTTCCATCCTACTAACTGACGGCTTTGCAACCTAGAGGACAGGACTTCCTTGGGTTCTTTACTATGTAAAATGCTCTAACATAATTAAAGCACAACCCCATACTGGAGTGTCACAAAGTCAGAAGCAACAATTTTGCCAGCAAGCACAGCTTAAGCCATATCAATGCACAAGTGATTAGTAAAATACCCCTGTCAACCACTTGGTTTCCGGCCAGAACTACTATTTAATCCTACAATGTCACTATGTTCTATTTCCTTTGTTCTATTTTTGGATAAATGGGTTGTATTTTAGGAAGTCCAGCAACTGGAAACAAAGAAAAATGTTAATACTAAATACATCTTTACTGTTAAACGCTCATTGTCAATTATAACAGAAATGAATTAAGCCATTTTTTTCCCTTCTTAGAGGTCTTATTATAGTGTGTGCTCTGTTTTTTAAAATTTAGTATTAATTCAACTGTGTGATCCTTCTATGACCATCTTAACCTTTGAAATGTTTCCATTATAATGTAATGTCAATCACGGCTAAGGCTTTGCCATTGCCACCAGCAAAAGTAACAGTAGCTACTTTTAGTTCAACATGTATTATGTGCCAAGCACAGTGATAAGCTCTTTACAAACATCTGATTAATTCTCTCATCTCCCATTATTATGCTAATTTACTGAGAAACTTGCTCCAATTCCTAAAGTTTATCAGTGGCACAGCCAGGATTCAAGCCCAGATATTTTTTTATTCTAAAGTTTGTGCTCTTAACTACCCTACTATTCTGCATACATAGATTTAATTGCCACACATCCAAAAACATCTCCAAGTTCATCAATTTGTCAATGTTTAGGTACTGCAGCACTTTGTAGAGGTCTGGAGTCCACAGCTTCCAGGAGGTATTTTGAGTAAAGGTTTTAAATAGCTTGGTGAGAGAAACCAAGATCCATCCCTTGATTAAACCCCAGGAGTTGTTGGATTTATCATGGAAGAAGGGACCCCAGAAAGGGAAGAATAATCTTACAATAGGTGGCTTAGGAGCTCAGCATTATATAATTCGAATATTTTAAAGGACATTTAAATAAGCTCATTTTATACTCAAACAGGTTGAGAGAGAGACATATTAGTTACTACCACTTGAGAAAACTAAGACACTAAGAGATCAAGCTACATACTCATTTTAGGGACAGCACTGGAGCTAGTATATGGGTCCTCTGACCCTCAGGCACTACATTTATGTCCCCAAAGTCCTGAAGAAAGAGTGAGATGTGGTGAAAAGAAAAGAAAGGTGGAGAGAGCTACTTCCTACAGTTACTAGTGGAGGATTCAGAGATGGTGACAAAGGATAACATTACACAGGATATGAGCACTTTATGTGACAGAAGAAAAAAAAAAATCCCCAAATAAAACTAAACAACAGCAGAAGCTAGCACACACGGAAAGACAGAACAGGGAGTACAATAAACACAATCAAGGATGAAGAGAAACTAAGGACTTTTGGTGTCTGACTACGGTAGGCAAATTCCTAAAATAGACCCCTAAGATTTCTTGCTCTAATCCCCAAAACTGTAAATACGATGGGATAGTACACTCTGATTATGTTATGTTACATGGCAAAAGGGATTTTGTAGAGGTTCTTAAGGTTGTTAATCAGTTGAGTTTGTGTTGATCAAAAGGGAGATGATCCATATGGGCCTAATCTGATCTTGGGAGCCCTTTGAAATTCAAGCACAGTCTTCTGCAGCTGGCAACAGAAGCGGGAGGCAGAGAGGTCCCAGGCAGATGAGCTGTTACTGGCTCTGAAGGTGGAGAGGGCCACCTGGTGTGGAAAATGAGCAGATTTCTGCACCTGAGAGAAGCCCTGGCTGACAGCAGCAAGAAAACGGGGACCTCGGTCCTACAACCAAAAGGAACTGAATTCTTCCAACCTGAAAAGAAGAATTGGACCAGCTGGATTCCCCCACACTGGCCACCAGGTGGTGGCACCACCCAAGAACAGCACGGTTTCCTCTCTGAACCTCTGGGTGCAGCAGAGGAAAGGGAGCTGCAGAGGGAGGGGGCAGTAGGAGTGAGGGTTACTGTCCAGGCAGCTATTTATACACATGACTGTTCACAACTCAGGTGTTCAGACTCTAGGGAGTTCCCAAGATGAACTGCAGAGAGATGCTATGGAGTATCTTTAGAAGTTTTAAATTACATATTTTATGTAGTGTCTTACTTAAAACCCATGTCATTCCACTATTTTATTGCAGGTATTTTACAAAATCAAGTCATACATCACGATACAAATATACAAGTGAGTAAACTAGGCAAGAGGAAAGAAAACAAGAGCAAGGATATACAAATTGCGTGTCATTATGATCCTTTACTGATGTTAAAGGATGTTTCCGCCCTTCCTAGGAGTCACTGAAGAGAAGCAAAAACGACCAGATACACACACAACTCACAGAGAAAAGTTGCCCAGGAAAAGTCTAGACCTGGGAGAAAGTCCTTGTGCAGGCCCTTACAAATGGGACACCATGTCAATATCATGATGAGGTCCTCACAGCACTTCTATGAACACAATAATGAAATTCACAGGGTTGTTGAAAATACACCATAGACATTTATATTGCCTTCTCAATTGTTTTTCATGTGTTTTGCATATTTTAATTTAATTTTAATATTTTTCTTCTTGATCTATATGGACTCTATATAAAGAATAGTTTTTGCCATATTTATTGTTTATCATATTTGCAACAAGTATACCAAAGGGTTAATGTCACCAATGTATTTTATTTTGTTTATATTTTGACATAAGTGAGCTTTAACATTTTTTTTTAATATATTTTGACACGAGTCTTAAAATCTGACATGAGTTTTAAGTTTTAATTTTACGTACTAAAATTTTAAACAGTAACTTACATACACAGGGTACTTCAAAAAGTTCATGGAAAGATTCATATTATCTTTTAATTCTATTTTTCCACAGACGATTGTAGTACCCTTGTATATGAAAGGTATATATATACACACACACACATATGTACACATATATCATACAGTCTCCTATTATTTTATAGCTAGAATGCATCTCTCCATCAAGAGTTAAATAATCCCCTTTATTTTCTTCTGGTTTGTAATAGTTTAATTCTGTAAACTTCTTCGTTGCCTAAAGACTACTGAATTTCAAAGCACATCTGAGGTTCAGACCAACATTTGTAAAAACTGGAATGGGTGGTGTTCTATAAGCAAACAAAAGAAACCTTTTTCTAAGATTGAAAGTTTAAAATAAGTACTTATTTTATTTTAGATACTTATCATTATATAGAATTAATTCACTACCAGTCCTGAGAAAAAGTAGACAGACTCACCCATTACTCCCTCTCCCAAAAGTCCTTCCATCTTCTCAACCCATTATAACATGATTCTATCAAAGTATATAAAACATACAAGACTTGCTCTAACTCAGTCCTAACCCAAAACAAGCAAATAATGCTGAATTTAGAAACTGTCCTTGGTTTGCCACCCCATCCTGTTTTCTCTGTTTGAACACCTGCCCATGTTGATACAAAGCTCTGAACAGAGGCGTTACCCTATTCCCTAGTAGCCCTTTGCGAAACAGTAATTTTCATATATACATTTTCCATTTAGTTAAGAATCCCAGTCAAAAAAAAAAAAATCAATATTTTCATCACCATGGGCTTTTACTGCCCAAAGCGAAATTTAGATGCTTCTACTAGAGAAGAGTTCTATAGAACTCTGTAGAAAGAGTTCTCACCTCTGCAAGAATTTCACTGGGAAAAATTTAACTAAGAGAAAAGAGAACCAATGTGAATTTAATAAAAAGGAGGAAAAGATGTTAGAGAGACAATGAGGAGGCCTGGAATCAATTACGTGAAATGATACCCTGTGTTACATGTGCAAAACTCCTGTCACAGTCAAATGCAACAGCAGAAAAGAATACTGTCCTGAACTTAGACCCTGTTACAGAACGCAGAGTGCCTCATAAACAACATCCCCTGAATCAGGTCGCTTCAGTCGAGGGTGGGTCAGAAACTGCCCACCGAAAATGCTTCTCTCAGGGGAACAGACATTTGCCCTAACGGGGGGGGGGGGGGGGGGGGGGGGGGGGGGGGGGGCTCATTCCCATGGCAACCAGTGGAAGGGCGGACATAGCAACTAGTTACCAGGCCAACAGCAGACCTTCCTCTCAAATATTCTTTCCATGTCCTCTTCTGCCACTGACTTCTTCCCCCTCCCATCTTACACCCCAAGCAAGTGTTTCCCACTCTATATCCTGATGCCCTGAGTCTCGGCCTGCACGGGCTGCCTTACCCATGTGACTGTGGCTCCTGGACCCCAGTTCATGCACCAGGGGGGAGCCCGGCATGCTGCACACCTAAGAAGGTTGTCCTGGATTTATGGGTCCAGGAGCAAGATGGGTGGGGGGTAGATCTGTTCACTCAGACATCATTGCTACAATAGCAGCAGACAGGGGCCTGGGAGGGTATCAGGAGCCTGTGATGCAGTGACAGGAGGCACCTTCTCAAGAAGACAGGAGCCACATTTACCTACTGACCTTTGATACCATTTAGCATGAGCTTTGTAACTTACTCAACGGCACTGTTTAGTCCCAAAGTGTGAGCTGTCCTGAAGTAAGTGCACACTTACCATATGCTCCGCATGGCATTTTCCAATCAGGGGGAAAAGACACCTCGAAGGGGGCTCAGTTTCAGACCTAGGGTTTGAAAGTGTGGCTGTGGCAGGGTCAGAATCACAGCCCCAGCATCTGACTCCATGCTGTTTCTGTCCCATGGGAACATACAGTTTAAGGATGTCTCCTCTCAGCTGCCCTGTCACCAAGAATCACTGTTGTCAGAGGAGCCAGGCATGAGAGAGTTTTATCTCTCATACTGTGAGATTTCCTTTCTCTCAAGAATAGATGTATTTTAATAATTTTAAACATCTTTAGTAAAATATATTATGCTTAATAATTGCATTCATTGCAAGTGAATAATCTGAGGGATCCTAACAGACCCTCTGGCTAATTTTCACACTTCATAAGATTCCAGTTTGTAACATTTGAGAAAGAAAAACCTAAGGCAAATGTAAATGTTATGAGCTACTCAAGGATAGGGACCTTCAGTTTTATTTATAGTTTTAGTCACCGAATCCAGCGCGGTGCCAGGGACCAAGGCTATACCTCAGTAAAAATTTTCTGCATGTAGAGTATCTACGCAGAGGGAAGCAGGGACAAGAAAAAGACTGAGGCTCCCATGCTTGGCAATTCCACCGGCTGCCTCTGTAGCCTTGGGAAAGCCACCTGAGCTAAGCTTACTGGACCCCAGTGTGATCTCTTGCAAATTCAGGATATCAAACTGGATGTTTTCCAGTACTCCTTGGAGCTTTAAGAATTCCATGATTCTATGTAGCTGTTTTCTTAAACTTTGGGGATCACACAACTTGAGTGGTACCATTTTTGCAATTTATGGATAAGATAAACAACTTGGCCTGGAGATAATATTTAACTCTTTTTCTTTGGTGAACCAAATAAACATATTTAAATATGACTTTTTAAACTTTTTCCCATCAATATATACAACTAACCAAGAAAGTAAGGTCCAACTTTAGAAATTTTTAGAGGCTATGTAAGAATTATCTTTTTTAAAATGGTTACAAAACTTTGGACTAAAAATCTCTAACTGTGCACACAGTAGGTAGTCAACAAATATTTGTCCAGTGAACAAATGTATGAATAAGTGGTCTCCTGTGCAAAGAGATTTTGGAGAGTTAATACATTTTAATGATCAGTTTCCCTTCATCCTGCTGTCTTGTGTTTTATAACCTAGAAGACCTCCTAAGCATTCAAACCAAGGAGGAACTGCTTTATACATAGCAAGTCTTTTTCTCAAGCTGAATGCAGTGCACACTCAAACACAATCACATGCTGTTCACCGCTGGGCTGTCACCCCTGAAAGAACAACAAAGAGCATTTGCAGTAATAACCATGTCTGTCTATTTTACAGAGTCTGAACATTTCTACTGAATGGTGGTGGGTGGAATGCGGTCAATGGTTGGGAGTATCTCCTGGATTAAATGTTTTCTGTCATTCCTCAGAGGAGAAGAGCAGTTAGTCTGCATTTAATTTTTAAACCACATTTCATCCTTTTCCGGCCCTACATAACCACACACACAAGAAAAAAAAAAAAAAATCCTGTTGCTCATGCTACGCATTCTTTTTCCAATTCTTCTGGGCTGTTCTTCCATTTTTGTTTAGAACAGCTAATCTTCCACAAACCTGGACTGAGTGCAAGAGGCACATTTTGCACATCCCTAATCACACAAACATAAATAAGTTTCAAACACCATTAACCCCTTGAACACAGCTTCTTCCTGGCCATGGATCCAAAGAAGGCTCAAGAAACATATGATATCTATTTCCCACTCGTTCAAATCAGTTTATTACAGGTTGCAAAAAGCTACCAGAAAGTTCCATCTGAATAAACTCAAGCCAAAAGTTTTTAAAAGGATGAATGTTTAAGCCATTGCTTTTAAACTGTTATCAACACAGACATTAAGAAGGGGTCTATTTCTGTACTATTCACCCATTGGAAGAAATGGGGCCCTTGCCAAAACATTACATTTTAACAAATTAGCCCTAAATTTTCCTGACAGTCAAAGTTCTCAGGAGTGTCAAGGAACAGAGCACTGATGGAGAGAGGCGCCTCCCATCACAGCAGCTGACATTTGCCTGAATTGCTCTTTCGAGGTGAATAAAATCTGAAAAGTTTGGTGCCTGTCAGAAAGGAAGAGGAAGGGGTTTCGGGAATCATCCAAATCTTCTTTAGCTCTCCCATGTCCTAAGAATAAATGTGAAGTTTAAAACTGACAATTAAGAACTGCAATCTTGAGAAGTTTAACTGCAGCACAGAAATTCTAGGCTATTGGTTTTGATAAGTTTGCAATGGTCCCGGCAAGAGGCTCTGAGCAGTTTCAGGTAAATGAAATGTGCATTGTTAACAGGTGTTATTTCAGAAATGTTTCCCTGCCCATCTCTCAGTAAAACGTTCAGATACTCTAGAAGTTTGTCTCCGACCAACCAAAAGTATGAGCTGACTAATTTGAAGTGCCCTCTCTTTATGTGCATTGTTTTTTTCATTTAGTAATGCAAAAAGAGGTGGGATCGTGCACAGGCACGGGGGCATAGTATGGCTGCATTCCATAGATGTCTTCAAGATACACTTAACATGGGATAGAGGGTGAAGGGTGGTCTGAGTTTCCCCCTCCTCTTTGTAACTGATTCTCCCCAACTTCCCATACAGCAAGAGTTCTTCAACTTAGAGCATGCATTAGAACCACCTTGGAGGGTGTATTAGTCCATTTCTGTTGCTTATAACAAAATACATGGAACTGGGTAATTTGTAAGAAAATGAAATTTATTGCTTACAATTTTGGAGGCTGGGAAGTCCAAAGTCCAGAGAACACATCTGGTGAGGGTCTTGGTGGTGGCAACAGTGACCCAGGGGTCTCAGATGGAAGAAAATGTTGGAGCAGAGAGAGAGAGAGAGAGACTCTTTATGCTCCCCTTTTAAAGCCTTCAGAACAGGCCGGCCCATGGCTCACTTGGGAGAGTGTGGTGCTGATAACACCAAGTCAAGAGTTAAGATCCCCTTCCTGGTCATCTTTTTAAAAAACATAAATAAATAAAAAAATAATAATAAAGCTTTCAGAACCACACCCCTGACTACCATTACTAATCCATTCTCTACTGCATGGTCCTACAATCTAATCACTTCTTCCAGGCCCCACCTTTCAATTACCGTAATAGGATTTCCCAACCTCAACAGTTGCAGTGGGGATTAAGTTTTGGGGAGACATTCAACCCAAGGCAGGGTTTTTGAATTACTAAGTCTGGGGTAGGGCCCCAAGATATATGCATGTTTAAACAAGTTCCTGGGAGATACTGATGCTACTGCTCTGTGGACCACACTTTGAGAACCATTGTCCTATGTGTATCAAAGGGATGGACGTAGGACAGGAGGTATAAGGTTCCTGTGGGGCACCATTCTCTCCCCCAAGTACAGTCCCAGGAGATTATTGCACAAGAGAATGATCCACTGTTTTCTATTTCTAAGAGTAAAGAAAGAATTGACAACCCTAGGCAAGAGATGCTTAGATTAGATGTTTGGAGAGTGGTCAAATATTGAAATGGGATGTCAGAGAGACAGTGGAATCTTCTTGTCAGGAGGTTAAGACTAGGGACAACCTTTAATTCAACGGCAAGATTTAAACTGACAACAGTGAGTGTTAACCGAACCCTTCCCATCCTGTGATAGGTAAAGGTTTTCCTTTCCTACCTGCCTAGCTACACAAGATTTATCAGCCACTTGATAAAGCATGAATCTTTAATCCTAAACTACATTTTTTAAAATAAAAAATTAATTAGCAACCCAATCACGGTCCTAGAAGATAAACGATTTTAAATTTAAATGGAAAATATTAATTTCATTAGAATGTAAAATATTTAAGGTCACCCGACCCAAGGAAAGAAAAAGATATCTAAGGAAAGGCTACATTAAAAATTCTCTGTAGACTAATTTGATAAAATTGCTTTGCTTAAATCCCTTTGTTTTCTAGTTGTCAGCACCAAAAGAAGTGTGTGTTTCTTAGAATCAGAAAATATCGAGAGCCAATGAAATAGATTTGTACAACCGCAAAAGTCATACATTTGCAATTCAAAAATTCGAGTAGGCGAAGGAAAAAAGTTACAACTTACTCATGAGAAAAGCTACATAAACTCATGATGAGAATGTAAAGGATTATAAAGATGTCTTTACAAAGAGCAATCAGCTGGTTAGCAATCCTAGAAATGGGACACAGGGGATTTAACTTGCAGGTTGTCTACTCACACTAAGCAGCGATCACTAATAACAAATCAGTTTCATCAAGTTGGGTTGGATACTAAAGCGTTGCCCTCACTTGAAGACCCTGCTCCCCATGTGTGAGACTGAGGAAAAGGGTGCCGGAAATTCCAAGAATAGCACCTGCCACACGTCCCCCTGGATGCTGGCACCAAGTGGTTAACTTGATGTGATAAGCAGGCTTTGTAGAAAACATGTTCGATGTTAATCTCCTAAAAAGCATCCCACATTGCTGACCCCATATCTCAGAAGGCAACAGCGCTTATGGGTGAAAGAATGCATTCTTTCCAAGGGGACACTTCACACGCCAGCAGTAATGAGAAAATGCGACTGCAGTCATGTGTCATTCCAGCTGGAGAGAAACAGATTCAAATGTGCCTTCCACGATGACCTCGTTAGTGTGGGAAGCCTCACTGGGACATTTTTCACATCATGGCATATTTAAGATTTTAATGGCCTTCTGACTTCTGTGTTGGAATATTTTATGATCTCTACTGACCCTCAAAATGCTCTTTGTGGGGTTTTATTTTGCCTTACATGGTCCTACACAAGTGCTCTTCAAAAACTGAAAAGCTCTTGAACCAAATATTGACACTGTATGTTTTCCCCAGCCATAATGAAATATGTGCTCCTTGATCCACATTCATTTCTGTTACTTGAAACCTTTACAAAACTCTAATGGGGATAGATCTGGTTTCCTTTCAGAGTATCTGATGCATCTCCACTATTAAAATTCCATCCTCCTAAACCATTAAAATAAGACAGCAGGACAGACGTGGCTCTTTAAATGAACCTAACAGAAAACCATGAAGAAGCATAGTAGCATCTCAGTGTCTTGAATTAAAAGACACAAATCTCATTCTACTTTCCAAGATGCTTGCAACCAAGATAATAATTGTGTGTGTGTGTTGGACAGATACAGATCACTTTACATACCTGTATGTCAGCTGTAGCCTTGTAATCCAAAAGATAACATTTATGAACTCCACAGTGTATAAGGTATTGACAATGAGCTCAGCGATTACTCTGGCTCTACTGAGAGGATGACAGACAAGATGAGCAAAGCTTTCACATGGGAAACACCAGAGGTGAGATTCATGATCCTTCATGTCTCTTTCTACTAGCTCTAATAGAATCTCTACACGAGGGATGAGAAACCAAACTGGGCAAAGAAAATTTACATCAGATCAACAATAGCATTAGGTTAATAGGGTGAAACACTGTCTTTTGTTTTTGGCAGCTGGCAGGTACAAGGATCTGAACCCGTGACTTTGGTGTTATAAAGCATTTAACCTTGAACAATAAAAGTGCTTAGAATATAATAATAATCTGCCTTCTACAAAAGATTTCATCACTCTAGTGTGATCTGGGAGTGAGTTTACAAGCATCAGGTTGGTGGGGTAGGGGAAGAGTATTTGGGGGTAATGGCTGTCTTTTAAATACACTAAAAATCAGTTACAGAAAGAGATGCAAAATATTTTTTAAATCATCTAGTCCAGTTAAGGAAATCCACCTAATTTAAACCAACCCATTAGAGAAGGTGGACTATATACATTTAATATTAGTCCTAAGTACGTTCTTTCTCTCTCTCTGACGCTGTATAAATAACCTGCTAACAAACTCTCTTTATGTTTAGGATAGAAGCTGCTTGAAGGGAAGAAACAAATCTTTATCTGTGTATTCTGCAAACGCAGCACGGTGACTGGCATGTAAAACACACTCCACGTTTGCTGAATGAAGTCTGCAATCAGAGGGAAGGAGACGGAGACTTCCAACATTACCCATGTGTCTGGGTTCTGAAATCTTCATCACCATTGAAGTCCAGGCCGAGTGTAAAATTAGTCATTTAAAAAATAAAGGACTTTGGTAACTGATCCCATAGTCGTAGAGCTGCCTGAGAATACTGACCTGGCAGTCACTGGATAAAACCAGGACCTCTACTGAATAATAAAGAAAAGAGCAAAAGAAAAAGGGAGAGGAGTATTGAAAGTTCACATGGTGAGAAGGCTAGTGGCAAAAGGAGGTAGGTAAAGACAACAACAACAAAAATAATCTGTGTTTTAAGTGAAGAGAATCAAAAAAAAAAAAAAAGAATTATCCAAGTGAGGGTTAAAACCAAAAGAAAGTTACTTTAACCTCTGCTTTAATTTCCAACCTCAGTGGCTTCACCTCTTATATAGTCTGGGAAAATCCTAAAGAGGAGATGAGCATTCCTTAGCTGGGCTCTTGGGGCTCTCTACTAAACGGGTCACCCACCCCACTCTAGACATTTCTGTCTCTTATAATGCCCCAGTATAGTCCCTCAGATCCAGCTGGAGCAAATTCCTCATTGTTTCCTGAACATTTTTTTCTCGTTTATCATTTTGGATTCATTCTGGAGCACCAACTTCTCATGTCAGAAAGTGTGCTTACCTTGGGATACAGAAAGGGGTACCATGTGGTCTCTGAGCTCAGAGTTCTCATTTGGAGATGGGAAAATGCAATTTTATTGATTACTAGAGTACCTGGTGGACACCGTATTTTATCCCATCTAAGATGTCATTGTTAGTAAGACGCAGCATTCATTTACATAACCAAGAAAGTTAAAAGCATGACAAATCAAACTGTGATACACTATCAATGGTTAGACAGAACCTGATCGCAGAAGTTAAATGTGAAAAAAAAAAAATGTGTATCTGAAATCAATAAAATACAATGATATGCATAAGTTACAAAGGGAGAAGGGAGATCACATCTGAGCGGAGAAAACTATGGGAGAAAGTATCGAGGAGAGGATGCCATATGAACCAAGCCGTGAAGGGTTGGTGAGTTTTCTGTAGGTGGAAATAATGGTGTGAACAAAGAAAGGCTTGACATGAAAAAGTGTAGGGCGTAGAGGTTAACATTAGGTTGGAGCTGAGTCTGCATGACAGGAAGAAGTAAAAATCAAGCTGAAGGACACTGACTGCCAGTTGGAAGGTAGTGGGGAGTCCCAGAAGATGTCCGTGTAGGAACCCGCAGAGACCACTAATCTGCTAGTGGTATCTAGGATGACTTCACAACTGCATTCAGACCTCTCAATGGCACCTCGTTGAACCAAATCCAGACTCTTTTCCCAAGAAAGACAAAATCCTCGATGATCTGGCTGCCACATCCTTCCCCTTGGCTGCTGACTGGTCCAGCCACACCTGAGCCACCAACGTCTCTCCGCCTTGGGGTATTCACATATGCTGGTCCCATTGCCTGCACTGCTCTTCCTCGGCTCCTGACAGAGCAGTTTTTTTGCATCCTTCATTTCTCTATGGACCTCCTCAGAGGGAGGGACCTGTCCTAGCCAGCCCCATCCAAAGTCTGTTATTTTCCTACTCAGGCTTGCTGTGGGTCAGATGTGTCCCTCAGAAGTCCACGTGTTGGAAACTTGATCCCCACTGTAACAGTGTTAAGAGGGTGGGACGTCCTACTGCGGCATTTGAAAGGTGGGGCCCTCAAGAGGTGATTAGATTGTGAAGACTACACCCTCTTGAATGGATTTTTAAAAAAAAAAACAAAAAAACAACAGCTGTATTTTATTTTACGTTTCTTTAACATTCTAAGATGTTGTTGCGGGGGGTGTGAAGCTGGCCTCTGGCTCCCGTCTCAGGACTCCAGGTGGCTGGCTCCATTGCTTGCCTGGCTGTGTGGGTAGGGCTTGAGGCCCAGCCCCCGTCTCAGGAGCCCCTCACAAATGGACCGATCCATTCACGGACTAATGGGCATGGTTCTGATGGCTTTAAAAGGACATTGAGTGAACAATTTAGCTCTCCTGCTCAGCCCATTCTCACCATGTGACACCCTGCATTGCTGTGGAGAGTCAGTACCAAGAATAAGGTCCTCACCAGATGTGTTTCCTGGCCTTTGGACTTCCCAGCCTCCCAAACTGTAAGAAATAAATTTCGTTTCTTTATAAATTACCCAGTTTCTGGTATTCTGTTAAAAGCAACAGAAACACACTAATATAAGCCTTTTATATTCTTCTTCCCTAACACCTAGCACAGCTTGAAGTGATTTTCTCCAAAGTCTGTTTACTTATTCTAAGCTTTTCTCCCTCCTTCAAATGAAAGGTTCACCAGTGTAGGGACCACGTCTCTTGTCTCTTCTGCTGCATCCCAGCACCCAGCAGTGTCTGGCAGGAAGCAGGCACTCAATGAGTATCTGATGAATGAATAAGTGAATGCCTGACCCACTCCCCTACAGCAGATGTGCTCTAAGCCAGAATGCCAGATGGGCCCCAGACCTACTCAGTCTCACCATCTGGAAGGAAAGCACTGCCCAAGAATGTCTCTCTGGAGTGCAGAAACCACATAATGAGTCTTCATTGTCAGGTGACAAAAGAGAAGTCTCAGTCCATCCAAGGACACTACCACCTGCCTCTCCTTTTACCAACCTGCTCTGGAGCATACACTGTTGTGGATGGCAGCACCCTCTCGGCTGGTTCCAATGACTGCCCTGTCCTTCACCGTCCCTGATGGGGTCTATGAAGTCTCATCAAATAGTGTTCTAACTCAGCCATGCCACAAATCCATTGCCACGCTGCACATTGTGCCTACCCCGTGAATTCTGACTGCATTATGAGAAACCCCTTGCTTATGAATGTTACAATTGTGGGGAAATAGAGTTCAAGAAAGAATGAGTATCAGGATCATACTTAGTCTCTTAATGATGCTCCATTCCTCGACAGGCTGTGGGAGGACAGGGACATTGCGCAGCTAGTGCCGAAAACACAGAAGTACTCAACCAATATTGATTGACTAAATGAATGAAAATGTCAAAATAAGACACTCTTCCCATTGGGCTCAATAATCAATCATAGTTTTCTCTTACATCAAAACATCTGTAAATAACAGAGCTTTTACTTTAATAAGTGACACAAAGATGAACTGAATTAGGTAGCAAACTAACTGGCTCACAAAATGTTCTCATCCAAGCCGCAGATCTCTTGAGCATTATACCAAATGCCTTCAAAATGGCCTGTCGGCAGGACCCGTGTGTTCAGGAAACCAACATGGAATTTACCCTCTGGACCTCTGGTTAAGGGCACTCCACATATCTCTGACAGAAAGGACCTTCTATGGGCTTCGGGACAGCGCATATGTCTCCCTGACCTAGATCAAGCTGACCTTATTCATCAGTTGTAGTATGGAACCATCTGCATCCCATATTGCTTAATATCTGTCATGCTGTTGCTTCTGCCAACAAGAACAACATCTGCTATGTCTACTGTGGCTCAGGAGCCCACTAAATCTCAAGAGGCATCCCCACGTCTAAGTTCTCCATCAACCTGGCAGAGATACGGAAGGCATCTGTGTTCACGCTGCATCCTGCAAGCCACTTGAGTTTCCCACCCACCCCCATTTGGCACACATCACCCAGACTAGGAGGAAAAAGTGGTGGGAAAAATTTCCTCCAACACTGCTCTACTATCCGGACAGACTCCTGCAGATGCTGAGCTGTTTCATGGAAGTCCCTGAAGTCACAGATGATGCCAAGCCCGTGGGCGAAGCATGACCTGGCAGCACCCAACTGTCCTGGGCCTCTAGCATTTGATCACTGTGCATCTCAGAACTCAGTGCTGACCAGAGGGAAGTGATTTTCTGTTCACCTGAGCTTGCTCCTAAGCATTTATTCAGACCCCACCTGGCAGAGGCCACCCCAGCATCACTCACTGCAGGCGCTTCTCTGTCGAGTTGCTTGGTGCGTCACTGCTCAGCAACGAGGAGCTGCAGTGAAGTCCAATGGCATTGGGTGTTGCCAAAAATAAGAACACTAGTCTTCAAGAAAACAATAAACAAAGCAGTTTGGAAATTTTGCAAGAAAGTTTTTAAGAGGATACAGTTCAACTTCATAAATGCTCTATTAAAAAAGCTGATGCTAAGCAACTGAAATGAAGATAGACTGTTCACTTGCACAGGAGAGATCAGCAATTTAGAAATATTTTGCTTCATCATCTTTGCCTTCATTATTACATTCCAGAGCTGAGATAGCATTTCTTATTCCAAATTAAGCAGCCAGACAAAAACAGTCTCAATTCTAAAAAGTTTACGCACCTGAGGCAAGCTCTCACCCTTTTCCATGAAACTGGGGTCAAGAACTCGTGGCCCATGTCTGCTTTGCTTTATTTTATGGCCACAACCTGAATACCTAACCCTGACCAGTTCAGGCAAAGAATCATTGGCACTAGACAATGTGGACTGAGTTTAATTAAATTAATGAAGTTTTACTGAATCAGTGCATCTGTTGGTTTGTAAAATAAAATCACACTGGAAAATACTTCTGCTGTGCTCATGAACATGGACATAAAATGGAACAATGAAAGAAACCCCAGAATAACCAAAAGTAAATATATAAACATACCCCCAAACCCTTGAGAAAAAGAAAATTTCTTTAAGTGGGGGGGAGCTACCATTGAGCCCCCAGAGCTTAATAAGAACAGAACAGAGAGCCCCTGCCACCCATATGTGGTTTAGATCTGGCTTCCCAGACACCCTGGGCAAGAGGGGACGCAGGAGAAGAGCTTTTTCAGGATATAATAGTTAGAGGTTTAGGAAAGTATTTGGGCTGTAGAGAGAAAGGCCGGTATGTGGGGAAATGTGAGATCAAATGCAACATTTTATGGACATTATTGATTATCTACAAAGTTTTCCACTGGCATTGACTCTACAAGATAATATTTTTTTTAAGTCTGCATTTTAAAAGCTCTCTCCTTAAGAGTTCAAAGGATGTTTATATTTATTATCTCATTTGTCTCCACATCTTTCCTACTTCACAAGTATTATCCCGTTTCATGGTCTGGGAATCTGAGATAAAGGATCACAGTAAATCTGACATGTTTGGATGCAGACATGTGAGGAGGAGGGGCATGTGCCAGTGTGGCTTTTTTTTTAATTAGCATAATCATTATTACAAATTGTAATTTTTCTTTATGCCCTTTACTCGACCTAACACTCACCAGACTCCCTCCCTCCCCCCTCCCTTCCCCCCATCTCTAATATCCTTAGGTTTGTTCTCTCCTTCTGAAAGTCTGACGTATTGTTGTCGTCTTTTCTTTCTTTCTTTCTTTCTGTCTATCTTTCTTTCCTACTTTCTTAGCAAAGGTGGCTTGTTTTAGATGAAACACACACACATCCCCCACACCTTCCTTAATTGTAATAACACTCGCCTCTTTTGGACAGGAAAAGATACACTGATAAAGATCATATAAACAACAGAAAAACCTAAAAGCATCCTGCACTAGAACCTCATCAAGTCAGGACTTTGTGAATTTGGAAAGCATGCTTCGTGAATTTGGCTGCATGCTTATTTGATGACACCCATTCTTCAGCACTTACCGCTAAGCAATGGGTTCCTTAAGCACATGGAATGACACCCCATAAGGGAACAAGCCCAACTGGTAACAAGGGTGGAAACTAAAATCAAAGAACCTTTCTAGTTTTAAAGATTCTAAGATGATACACTTGTAAGCAATGACATTCTTCACAGATATGGAAAAACAATCTTACCTTTCATATGGAACAGCAAAAGACCCCCGACATTATCTTTTTTCACAAACAGTTTAACTGCGATGTAAGTCAGGGAGAACAGATTTTGGCTGGTGCTCTTGTGAACTATAAATCACAATTGTTTGTTTATTAAAGTAAGCTGATGGGTTGGTATTACTTGGTTAGCTCATGACCTGTTACTGTAGGCATTTTATATGTTACATTTTTTTTGTTGGTGGTGGTTTCTTTTTTTTGTTGTTGTTGGTGGTGGTTTCTTTCTTTTTTTTTTTTTTTTTTGGTGGCTGCTCAATAAGGGGATCTGAAGCCTTGATATGGGTGTTATAACACCTCACTCTAACCAACTGAGCTAACCGGCCAGCTACTGTAGGTATCTTAAAGCAATAGACGTACGCGTATAAGATGTCAGCAATGGAAGAGATCTTAAATTTTATCATGGTCTGTCCTCCTTATCTGGAAACTCTGAGGTCCAGAAGAGTTAAGTAACTTGCCCAATAACATTCGGCTAGAATCAAATAGCCCTTCTTCTGAAAAAAAATCATAACTTTAACCTCCTCAATAATTTCAACAAGCATTCCCTGAATTAATCCAAGTTACCAGCATTTTTCTGAATTCTACTTTATGCACAATTACGAATTTAGCATCTGGCCATGTCCCTTGCTTTGATTGGCTGAGACTCGGTGACCCTTGAAAATCCACAACATAAATAATCCTTGAAATGGATAATTGAGAACTGACTGTAGTAATTTTAACAAATTAGCTTGGCACTCAGGCCTTAAAATGAGGTTATTCTGTTGCACAAGCTCTCTCTCCTCTCTACCTCCTTTGGAGTCTTTGCCAGATCCTGCCATCCAAAACCTTGGAATTCGCAGTAGCCGAAGTTTTCGTGCTCTACGCTGGAAAGTTCGAGTAAGCTTGTTACTCTTCAGCTACTGACGAATTAACATCAGCACACGATGTAGAGAGAGCAAGTGAGCGAGTGAGGTCAAGAGGTAATAATTAAAAATGATGTAATGAGATGATCCAATCTCCCTAGGCCTGCCAGAAGGCCCACTGGTGACCACGTTCTGAGTTTCTATATATCACTTTGGCATCTAGCCGTGGAAACCGTGAATAAAGTCACCTCTAACCCAAGCAGGGGTTTCTCTGGTTCCTGAGCCAGTTATTATAAAGTCTGAGTCTAAAGGAATTACTTTATAGATCGCCTTCTTTATTCCACATGTGGTGTGGTGGCCAAGGACTATTTTAAATATTTCCTGCTAACAGGCAGACCATCTGTCCTTGTTCCCTACCCTTAGTGCAGTGTGTGGCACACAGCAGTACTCAGTGCGTGAGTGTGGAAGGAACATCTGAGAATCACCTTCGAGATGAGCAGGACGGACAAGATGTCACTGACTCTGGCATCAGAACAGACTGGTGGGAACATGGAGAACATGAAGCCTTAGCTTTTTGCTTCTTTGCAACAATGTGGGATATTTGCTGAGACATCCATGCACAGCATACCAAGAAGAGTGTTGGATGAGAAGGGTGATGATTTGGGCCTCAGTTCGTCATCTGTAGAGTGAGGAATATGGCCAAGGGTATTCCTGTGGTTCCCGCTGGGCCCACTGTCCTTAGCCCTCTGGTCTCACATCTGATTCTCCCTCATGACTCACAGCAAGGACTTAGCTGACTGGGTCTAAAGATATAGCATGTGGCCTTAACATATAAGGACTATAGACTGTATAAACTATAGAGCCTAATGGACTCTACAGAGATATGTACATGTAAGATGTAGAGGATGATTTTTGTCACTATTAAACTCAAGACGTGGTCTCCTTGGTACTTCACACAGCAGAATGAGTCAACTAGTTAACCGACCAAGATTAGACTACTAGAGAGTTCTAGAAGCATATTTATCTCAAGGGAAACGATAAGAGAGAAGCACAAGATCCACAATACAATGGCAAGTGGAAGTCCCCCAGCCCAGGAGAAGGATGAACCAATGGATACACCTGATCTTCTGAATTGCTAGTTTCTGTACTTCTCAAAGCATCATGATGGAACAAAGTATAGAGAAGATGACTTAGCAAAAAAGAAATACACATAAAATGAAAAAGTAGAATATAAAATATTTTTAATTCTGAGGTTCTCTAAAACTTGCATCGATCTACTTGTTATTGCTGTTATTAATAAAGTTGAAGTCTAAGAGATGAACCAAGCCATCGCCCAGCACGTGAAACTCACTACTCATGCAATCTGCACTCCAAGGAAGAGATTTACAGACCCAGTGTGAAAAATAAATCAAAGGTACGCTTGTGAGTAATGTCTAGTAAGAACAGTGGTGTGATGAAATGTCACCACGGGCAGTCCGATGGATTATTACTCCCTCTCAACACCCACTCTTGTTTTCTCACCTAAAACACAATTTCGCATTGATATGGTTTATAAGCATCAGTTGGCCAAGGTTGATCGCTAACCTTAACTTTTCACTCAATGAATTCTTAGGTGCTTATTAGGATTAAAATCCATCACCTCTTAGAATATTATTTCCTTAGCTTCAGGTGCCAAGAGAAAGTTGAAGCAACTGTACACTTCATTGCTTGGGATCTATAACAGCCCATGTTTTGTATGGTGGATGGAAGAGGAGGGTGCTGCCCACGCTAGATTTATTTTGGAGACTGAGAACTCAGGGACACATTAAATAGAGCATACATTTGAAAATAAGCACCACCTGAAATTTCCAGTGTGTCATCTCCACAAAGAGTATGATGACGTATATTTGTTGTAGTTACTGCAAAGTTTCCTATTGCTTTACCAAACACTCCTCATTATTGGATTGGTTAGTCTACATTGAAACATACTCGAAAGTACTTAAGAAAGTATCTTTTATAGAAAACACTTAGATCCAGAATTTAAATTGACAAATAATAAAAATAAACCCCAATCCACATGACCAAAACAACAACAACAAAAAAAACCCCAACTACTTGACGTTCTGTTTATGAGCCTAAAATTATGCTGATATCTGGAAAGCAGAACCAATTTTCCAGAAAGGGTAGGACAGCTATGATTAAGATGACTGTTTCACTGAATTATTTCACTAATTTACAAATCAAAAGATTTGATTCAATTGTGAATCCAGCAACCTTCTTTTGTTTAAAAAAGTCTGTTTTAATTTGCTTATAGAGTATAAGGGGCAACAATAATCAACCACAATGTATATCGACAATATAAAATTTAAAAAAATAATAATAATAATTTGCTTATAGGGTAAATACTATATGAAATGAAATTAAAATTCCATTATGCATTAATTATACTAAAGCAGTAAAAGAGAAAACAACATTATTTTGTAAGTATTGCTTTATCTGGAAAAATAGGAACTTGTTCACTGTGAATTCTAGGCCCCCTAAGCGTTAAGACATTCAAGACGTACAGATAATGTGTTTTTCTCTAGACGTGATATACCTGATAAAAATTTAGGAATAATTAGCTAAGATATTCTGGCATCAAGACAAAGTCCAAAAGGAATATTCCTATATATGCTGAAGGGGAAATGCCACTTATATCCTCATGCAACAATGTGGGGAACAGGGTGAAAAAAGTACTATTTTTCCACCAAGCACAGAAGGGACTTTCCTGCAACAGAATGAGGCCTTCTCAACCACAACGGCTGCAGTCGCCTTCTTCCCGGCTAAGTCTGCAAAACGTCCCGCCTTCAGGCCACCAAGGAGCTCCCTCTGGCAATCCAGACGGCAATCTTCTTTTTCCTTCCAGACCTCTCCGCAGCACGTGGCGTGACTGATCATGCCCGGCCCCCTTCACTTGTGGAATTCCACCTGTTTCTGACTCCGTTCAGCCTCCTCCCAGGACCCTCCTCACCACTTGGCTCCTGAGTCCATCCCAGCAGCAACTCCATTTTTGCCCCAGGCACGTGCTCTTCCCAGGCAACCTCATGGGCTCTTAGGGCATTTAACTGCTACTCCAGGCTGGAGACTCCAAATCCCACATCTCTAGTCTTGACCTTTCTCACAAATTACAGACTTGATTCCAATGGCCTATTGGGTAGTTCCTAAGGGTACCTTGAGTTCAACATATGTCAAACTGAATCATCATCTTCCCAACCCTTCTGCTCCTCCTCATTCTCTAACTCATCTGGGTGCACGGGAGTCACCTTCACCTCCTCGCTGCATCACCCTCCCCTCTCCAACTGACTTGCCCTGCATCTTCTGACTTCATCTCTGCTCTCCATCTGCACCATCACGACCTCAGCCCAGCCCTCGTCTCTCTGCCAGATGATAGGACAGCTTCCCATTGCCAAGTTCCATCTCATGCATTCTCCTCACTTCCACCTAGCAGCATACTTAAAAACACACGTCTGATCACATCACTCCTGATTAAATTCCTTCAATGGCTTGTTGTCAGCTGCAAGGTTGAAACCAGGCAGCTTTATGACAAACTCACTCTTTGTACCCAGGATTTTGCCTCCCTCTCCAGCACATCACTCTATTCTGGAGATCCCTGAACTAACAGGGCTGGTTTACAACCCCATGGCTCTGTTCCTCCCCTAGAGCACACCCCCAATCACATCCTCCAGATCCTTTTCCTGGGCCAACCCTGTCTTACTCAGGGCTTGACTCCATCCTTTGGGAATGTGGAACCAGCCATCTCAGACTGGGCTAGGGTCCCTCACTGGGTTTTCTGCTGTCCCTGTGCATGCCTCTTTCAAAATCCCAGATTGGGTATCAATTAAAATTGCTTGCCTCTGTGTTTTCCCCCATGGAAGGAAACAAACACAGGGACTATGTTTCATTCTCACTGTGTCTGTAAAAGCCAGCACATAGTAGGTGCTTTATCTCCGGTGCCTCGCAAAGAAGAGATATTCAATATACTTTTTTTTTCTTTAAGAAACTGTTATGGTATTCTGCAGTTTGATAAACACCGAGTAAACATTAATACATAAATGTTTCCTGAAAAAGACTCTTGCACTCCCTTGGGAAGTATTAGGAACCTAAGGTTTAGAAGATTTTCTCTATTGAGTAGGGAGGGTCTGTCTAGGGTTTAAAAATACTATGAGTGGTTCTTCTCACAGTGTCAGGTATCCTCTGGAAAATAGTCTCTTCTTATGAGCAGTACAGCATGTGAAGTCAGGCCCACCTGTGTCCAGATCTCTGTCCTACCTCTTATGACCTTTGGGCAAGTGAAGGCTCCTCAAATTCTCCACATCTTATTTCATCACCTTTACCCTGGAGGTAAGAATATGATCTCCTAGGGATGTTTGTAAAAGTAGCGGACTTATTATGAAGTATCACCTAAAGTATTCCTTTCCCGTGCCCAGTCACATTCTCCTCTTTACCCTCCAGCAGCTTTCCATCGGTGCTACTAGACCTGAAGCAACCCCTTATTCCAAAGAGAAACTGTTCCAGCAGAACACGAGAACCAAACAGCCCACCTTTCAGGTTTTCAGTTTTAAAAGTCAAGACCCTTCCACAAATAATAATGGGTTCGCTAGAACATATGCCGATCCAGGTATATGTCTCTCGACTCTTTCCCAGCACCTGAAGGGAAACAGAATCTCCGTATCAGGGGACAGTGAAGAGCGAGAGGAAAGAGCAGCACTGACATGGGCCTCTGAGGACAAGCTTTACCCTTAGGCAGAGCTTGGGCATGAAAGTGGAAGAACTTTCAGACAGGTCTGTAGACCCTGTCCTTAGTTTCCCATCTCGAGCCCTGGGAGACATCAACCCCCACGGAGTCCCCACAACACTAATCAGCCACCGAGGTGGAGGGAAGACAGTGTCTGGGGACCAGATGAGAAAACCTACATCCAGTGCATATCACTGGTGATGCAGGACAGACACTCTCCCCTCACCTCTTTGAAGCCGTGAATGAGATGTAACCCCATGGAGGAGGACTAACAAGATTTTATTTTATTTTTTATTTTAATTTTTTTAAAAGATGACCAGTAAGAGGATCTTAACCCTTGACTTGGTGTTGTCAGCACCACACTCTCCGAAGTGAGCGAACTGGCCATCCCTGTATAGGGATCCGAACCCGTGGCCTTGGTGTCATCAGCACCACACTCTCCTGAGTGAGCCACGGGCTAGCCCTGAGATTTTATTTTTTAATAGGCTTTATTTTTTAGAGGACTTTCAGGTTCACAGCAATATTAGCAGAAGGTACAGAGATTTCCCAAATACTCCCCACCCCATCCCCACAAACTCTTTCGTTATCAACATCCCCCACATGGTACATTTGTTACAATGGATGCACCTACATTGACACATCACTATCACCTAGAGTCCATGCTTTTCATCAGGGCTCACTCTGGCTGTTGTACCTTCTATGGGTTTGGACGCCATGTAGTATCACGTATCTACCACTGTAGTATCACACAGAGTAGTTTCACTGCTCTAAACATTCTGTATTCTGACTACTCATTCCTGCCTCCCCCCAACCCCTGGCAACCACTGATCTTTTTATTTCTCCATATCTCCGTCTTTTCCTGAATGTCATATAAATTGAAATTATACAGTATGTAGCCTTCTCAGATCAGCTTCTTTCACTTAATAATATGCATTTGAGTTTCCTCCATATCCCTTCATGGCTTGAAAGTTCATTTCTTTTTGGCACACAATAATATTCCATTGTCTGGATGTACCAGTTTATCCATTCACCTACAGGACTATTGATATTTAACTGAGAAAACTCTGAATTGACTCAGTCTTCCTTGCATTAACTATTAAGTTTCTGCCATCAGGCGTAAGTGGGGAATGTGAGACAAAGTAATTTATCGGGAAATAAAGCAATTATATTTCTTGCAAGCCCAAAGAGCATGACCTGAAAATGTATAACTGCTACATAATGAAAAATCATGTAACAATTTTTGAGCCCTTGACAGATGGTAGACAATGATTAGTAGTTATTGTTACTAGACTCCTGAGTATGAAACATTTAGCTGCAAAGTGACCTATCAGTTCTGTGTTTCTCTCTTGCAGTTTCCTACCTTTGAATCCAAGCCCAAGCTATAGTACAACATGACATATTGTTTGCATGGCACATTGAAATGCTCATTTCCTCATAACCATCCCCTGCCTTCAAATGTCCTCTGTTACTGGTTGGGCACTGTTGGGATATTGCTTCCTATGGAACATCCAAGAAAACAGAGGACCAAGAAAGTGAACATTCACTTACTCCTCCATGTGTGTGTGTGTGTACATCTCTGCACACGTGCCTCCATACATGCCTGTCTGCATGCATGTGTGTTTATTCCTATCTCATGCAGGCACTGGGCAGACAAGGCATGATCCCTGCCGACAGTCCAGCAGGGCACACAGCTGAGTGCACTTCAATGGAGTAGAACACATGAACAGATAGGGGCTACGGGAACATCCACCCAGAAGGAAACTGACAGGGTGACTTATGTGCCAACTCAGCTAGGCTATAGTACTCAGTTATATAATCAAACACTAATCTAGGTGTTGCTCTGAAGGTATGTATTTTGTAGATGAGATTAACATCTAGATCAGTTGACCTTAAAGGAGATTGTCCCTTATCATGTGGTGAGGCTTATCCAATCGTTTGAAGGCCTTTAGGGCAAAAACAGAGGATTCCCAGTAACAGAGTTTGGATGTATTGTCCTCCCAGAACTCATGGAAATCTTAGCCACAGTGTGGCAGCTGAGTCACAGAGGCAGATCCCTCATGAATGGATTAGTGCTCTCCCTAGGTGGGGAAGTAATGAGTGAGTTCTTGCTCTATTAGTTCCCATGAGAGCTGGTTGTTTAAAAGATCCTGGCACCTCCTCTTTCTTGCTTCCTCTCGCCATGTGATCTGCTTGTACCTGCAGGCTGCCTGCCACTTTCTGCCACAAGAAGCAGCAGCCTGAGGCCCATGCCAGATGCAGCTGTCCCAGAATCATAATCAATAAATTTCATTTTCTTTATAAATCACCCAGTTCAGTGTTCTCTGTTATAAGCAACAAAAATGAACTAATACAGAAAACTGGCACCTAGGAGTGGGGTGTTGCTATACAGATACCTGAAAATGTGGATGCGGCTTTGAACTGGGTAATGGGCAAAGGTTGGAGGAGTTTGGAGGACTTAGAAGAAGACCAAAAAATGAGAGAATGGAACATTTTAGAGACTGGTTAAATGGTTGTGACCAGAATGCTGATAGAAATGTGGATAGTAATGACCATGCTGATGATGAGGTCTCAGATACAAATGAGGAACTTATCAGGAATTGGACAAAAGATCAACATTACTACAGCAAGGAACTTGGCTACATTGTGTCCATACCCTTGGACTTTGTGTGGAAGATGGGACTTAAGAGTAGTGAACCAGAATGTTTGGCAGAAGAAATTTCCAAGCAGCAAAGCATTAAGGAAGCTACATGGTTACTTCTAACAGCCTACTCTGAGTTATGGTGGCAAAGGCATGATGTAAAGCCAGAATTTAAAAGGGAAGCAGAGAGTAAATATTTGGAAAATTTGTAGCCTGGCCATGTGGTAGAGAAGCAGAGAGCCAGAGAAAAATCCAAGGGTGAAGCAGATAAACTGGTTGCTAAAGACATTAGCTTAGGGGTGAAGCAGCCAGATGCTAATAGCCAGGACAATAAGAGAAAAGCCCTGATGGCATTTCAGAAGTCTGGAAGGGCACCCCACCCATCACAGAGCGTAAGGCCTAGAAGGACTGAGTTGTACCAGAGGACAGACCTGGGGCACAGCTGCCCTCAGGAGCCTGTTCCCTGCATCCCAGCTGCTCAGACTGGAGCAACCTGCCTCAAGCAGCCCCAAGTGTGGTTGGTGTAGCAGCTCTGGAGAACAGAAGCCTGAAACCTCACTGGTGTCCACATTATGTTAAGTCAGCAGGCCGACAGAACATGAGAGCAGTGGAGGCATGGCAGCCTCCACCTAGATTCCAGAGGATGTATGGAAAAGCCTGGTGACCCAGGCAGAGACCTGCCACAGGGGCAGAGCCACCATAGAGGCGATCTACTAGAGCAATGCTGAGCAGAAAAGTAGGGTTGGAGCCCCCACAGAGAGCCCCCACCAGGGAAGTGTCTACTAGAGCCAAGGCAGCGGGGCTGCCGCCAGGACCCCAGATCTGTAAGGCCTCTGGCAACGTGCAACGCAGGCCTGGAAAAGCCAGAGGCACCAGCACAACCCATTGGGCTGTACCTGGCAGAGCTGTAAGAGTGAGGCTGCCTGATGCTTTGGGGGCCCAAATGCCCCAGTGTGCCCAGGATGCAGGAGTTGGAGTAGTTATTTTGGAACTTTAAGACATAATGTCTGCCCTGCTGGGTTTTGGACTTGTTTGGGATCTGTTTTTCCTTTTTTCTGGCCTATTCTTCCCTTTTGGAATGGGAATGTGTAGCCAATGTCTGTTCCACCATTACATCTTGGCAGGAGATAAATTTGTTTTTGATTTTTACAGGTTCACAGCTGGAAGGAGTTTGTCCTCGGGTCTCAGATGAGACTTTGGACTTTTTAACATGGTGCTGGAACAAGCTAAGACTTTTGGGTCTGTTGGGATGGAATGATTGTATTTTGTATGTGAGAGGGACATGAGTTTGGGAGGCAAAGAGCAGAATAATGGAGTTTGGATGTATTGTCCTCCCAGAACTCATGGAAATCTGCTCCACAGTGTGGCAGTTTCAGTCACAGGGGCAGATCCCTCATGGATGGATTCATGCTCTCCCTAGGTGGGGGAGTAATGAGTGAGGTCTCGCTCTATTAGTTCCCACAAGAGCTGGTTGTTTAAAAGACCTCCCCTCACTCTCTTGCTTCCTCTCGCCATGTGATCTGCTTGTACCCGCTGGCTCCCTGCCACTTTCCACCATGAGCAGAAGCAGACTGAGGCCTGTACCAGATGCAGTTGTCCCAGAATCATAAGCCAAATAAACCCCTGTTCTTTAGAAATTACCCATTCTCAGGTATTTCTGTTACAGTAACACAAATGGACTAATACACCCAGGCCGGAAGAAATTCTATCTCAAGACTGTAGCATCATCTGCTGCCTGAGTTCACAGCCTGCCAGCCTGCCCTACAGATCCAAATCTGTCAGCCCCCACAACTACATGAGGCAGTTCCTTAAAATAGATGGATGGAGAGATGGTTGGAAATTTATCTATTGGTTCTGCTTCTCTGACTGATATAAAAACCTAAACTGTTCTTGTGAGGTCAGGGAAGTCTTCCGGGGTATTGATATTCAAGTAGGAGGTAAAGAGCGGAGAAGGACAGAAATTAGTAGACAGATGTGAAATATATTAAGGAGACAGAATCGACATACTTTGGTAATTGAAATGGGGGGTGGGGCAGTTGGACAAAAGGAAGGAAGAAATCTCAGATAACGCCCTTTTTTGCCAGCTTAGAAAGATGAGTGTATGCGATGCCACTCACTGGATGGGGATTATGGGAAGAGTGACAGGCTTGGGGGGCCTGATGACAAAGTTTCCCATGGGGTGAATTTGAGGGGTTCCTGGAACTTCTAGATAGCGATGTCCAGAGAGCAGTTAGAGGGAGAATAACAACATTTAAGGGGCCAGAAGCAGTGACCGAAGAGGTGTGGGGCAGGCGGGATAGAAAGAGCAGAGAAAATTCAGGAGTGGGGGCAACACAGAAACCAGGAGAAGACAGTGCGCCCAACAGAGAGGAGATGCAGCAGTAAGAGTCATGAGTCCCATTCAAGTGGTGGAAACGAACATAAACACAAAGGGGACTAACGTGTCTACTGGAAATGCTTTAGAATTGTCCAAAGTAGTTGCAATCAGTTCAGTAAATCATGGAACAAGACATGATTGTATCTGTGCTAGGAAAATGTAAAAGTCATAACATTTTAATAGAGTGAAGAAAACGTCACCACTCTCTCATGCAAGTAAGCATTCACCTCCACCCTCTGATGGGGAAGCCAGATGGCAGAGGTAATGGGGGTGTGGGGGCGGGAAGAAAGAGAAATATGAGTGTAGACGACACTTTCGCGAATGTTGTCTGAGAAGTGGAAGGGTGAGACAGAGCATGTGCTTGAGGGGGATGGGACCAAGGGAAGTTTCTGTAGAAGAGACAGACTCTCAAGTGTGTTTAAGTGCTCATGGGAAGGAGCCTGCAGAAAGGGTGGACTTGAACACGTAAACAGGAAGGGAGATAAGTTTATTTGCAGAGGCAAGAAGAGCAGGGAGGAGGAACTGGCCCAGCAGAAGGAGTTAGGGCTCTTCCATGGACAAGAAAGGAGGAAAAGACGCTCCTTTAGAGAAGCCTAGGAGTGTGATGGGAAGAAGTCCTGGGCGCTGCAGCGACAGCTCAGCTGGTGTAGCTTGTGGTGCATTCTGTTTTGTTTGTACAACAAAGGCCTCAAGAACCATGATGACCAAAGACAAACTCTACCCACACTATTGACTTGCACTCCCTGCCAGGTGCTAGAACATCAGAACATTTCTCACAACACAGAGGGGCAGGAGGAAGGGGACCGTGTGAAGAATACACTTGAGAACAGACTTTAATACATACACACAGCCCAGCAAGAATGGGTGTGTCTGTGTGTGTGTGTGTGTGTGTGTGTCTGTGTGTGTGTGTGTGTGTCTGTGTGTGTGTGTGTGTGTGTGTGTGTGTTCCTGAGCCAACATCAGAACATGTGGCCTAGGTTGAGAAACCTGACTGTGGCAATTGATAAAATACAAGTGGCTTCTAGAAAGGAGCACCAGGCATGTGGCAGGCCTCACTCAGAACTGATAAGGGAACGGCCTGAGTGACAGCTCAACAGACACAGAAGGAAGGATGCTGATCAGCCCTGGCAACCCTGAGAGCGAGTAAGGGAGCAGGGCCAGGGCTTTGGACATGGGGTGCTGGCCAACCCAGCAGCCCGCTCCTGGGCAGTCACAGGGTGTGAAAAGCAGCTGGACTGCAAGTCCCCGGGCTCACAGGGGGTGGCCAGGGTCATGGGAAGCTGAAAGAACCTCCTTCATCTTGAAAAGAGGAGGTTCATTTTGAAAAGTCCATCCAGGAAGAGTCTCCTAAGAATCTTGCGAGCTGAGAAATGATTACCAGCCCAGAGTACTTCCAGAAAGGAAGTCGTCAAGACACGTTGGAACTGACTGCTTAGGAGCAGGGAGCCCATTTTCCATGAGCTTCATGGAGCACTTGCCAGCCTGTCTATCTCTCAATACCACCCATACATTTCCAGTTCAAGGATCCACATGAACCACAGTCTCATGGTTCTCATTCTTCATTCCATTTTTCTACCTATTTTTAAAACTTCCCATCTACACCTTACTTTATGATTACACAATAAAATACAATTTTATTTTTCACAGTATTTTTGGAGACACTTTTCCTTGATCTTTCCTTCTACATACACGCCTGGTAAGAGATATGCACTGCCAATCAGTAATCTCCCGACGGGGATTTATGAAGCCCTGGGTTTGCAAAGACTTTCTGGAAGGGGCATAAACATGCTTGGTTTTTAAAAGTAGATGAAATTCCCAGAACCTCAGTTTCCTGATAAACTCTTCCCTGAAACGGATTAGCCTGAGATTGCTGGTTCTCTCTTCCCACCTCTCCTTAACTCTTCTCCCTCTTAAATCTTAGGGCACATTGACCAGCATGGAGAAGCCTAAAGGAAGATGTGGGGCAAGGGCACAAAGTCTCAGCTATGTGAATGGAATAAGTTCTGGAGAGCTAATGTACAGCAAGGTGACCGTCGTTACCAATATTGTATTGTACGAGGGCACTTCGAAAAGTTCACTGAAAAATGGATTTAAAAGATAATATGACTCTTTCTGTGAACTTTTTGAAGATCCCACGTGTATGTATACACACACACACACACACACACACACTTGAAATTTGCTAAGAAGGCACATCTTAAACGTTCTCACCACCAAAAAAAAGGGTAACTATGAAGTAATGGGCATGTTACTTAGCTTGATTGTAGTGAATATCTCACAATATATACATATATCAAGTCATCAAGTTGTACACCTTAAACATATACAATTGTCAACTATATCTCAATAAAACTGGGGAGGAAAGCTTCTGGGGTGCCAAATACAAGGAGTAATTTGAGAACACACTCCTGAAGAAGAGCCCAGAGAACAAAGTACAGCACTTCTCTTGAAACAGAGGGCTGGACAGTTAGCTCACTCATGCTGGGAACACCAGGTCAAGGGCTTGGTGGGGATGGACCTCATTTCTACCAGGTGACAAACTCTCCGCAAGGCCCTCGCCTCCTCTAGGTATATATTTCAGAATTTAAATTCAGAAGTAAGATGGATGTCTGGGGATACATGTTTTTAAGTTGAAAGAACAAAGTCACCACTTCTGGTTCGCTTGATGAGTTTCCTAATGAGGACTGGCTTTTCCAACATTTGTTTTACAATGATGTACGTTTTCCAAATAGGAAGGAGAAAAATCCGTAACTTTAACATTTTGATGAAAATACACCTAAAGCACATATACAGTGTTACAATCCATAGGATATTATACCCTTGAAAACTATCCAAATTTATAAAAACAATCTTTAGTTTTTTGCTTAAAAACATCTGAAGGGGTCCGCAGTTGTTTAGCAAATACACAGAAGAGAGTGTTTGGAACGAGTGACTAACCATTTTCCCCATTCTCAATGGGTATACAATAGTACACACTTGTGTTTCCTCTTCGAAGTTACTCATAGTACACAGAGTCTGGCCAGAAGAAACAACGTGTAAACCTCAGTTCTTTTCATATTGGATACATATGACGACTCTTTGGTTTGAGATAGAGGCCTCATCTGAGGTCTATCATAATGCCCTCAACTAAATGCTATCAAACCTTTGCTCAAGAACACTTGGAGGTGTAAATGTAATTGACTGAGTCCCTGGCAAGATGTTCCCAAGGACTCCATCTTATTCCAGTGATTCAAGAAATACATTCCAGACTGTGCAAAGACTTCCCATACCTGAGGGACTGAACTAAACGTACCTAAATGGTAATCATCAGTCTCACCTAACAGGTCACATTTATCACACATGATGTAAAGCTATACTTAAAAATTATATCAGGCTCGGGTGCCTGTTTCATCAAAATAATTTGATTTTTAAAAAATCAATTACCATATCAGCAACCCCAAAGGTGGATAAGTCATGCCAACTACAAACGTGAACTTACCAATCACCAAAAAAGAAAGGATAGCTCTGAAAGGAAGTGCTAAGATCAAGTGAGTTTGTGAGATTCTGAGTAAGAAGTCTTGTTATTACTCTAACAAAAGGAATAAACATTCCATAGGAGTTAAGAAATACAAATTCCAGAAAAGTTATACCAGTGTCTAGTATTTACTAAATTGAGAGTCTTCATTCCAACCTAATACACAAATATGCAAGAGCTGGATGACCTTGACCCTTTTAGATAGGGCAGCCATGGTGGAGAAAAAGTTGCTGAGCGGCACACTACACAGAGCGGATGGCACCCTGGTTTGCTAACAGGGTTGCAAGCAGATAGACCCCGGCTCTGGGTGAGGAGTCTAACAGATTCCTCTTAGAGCTTTTTCACAGCCTGCAACAATTCATCTGTCAAAAAAGTGCATGAATGGGAAAAATCTAGCATCTGAGCCAAGGACTGTGTTGCAACTGTCTAAGATTTTTGAGAGCTGGCCAAACATGCCTTTATGGATTGTTTTTACTCTCTTGGCTTTGCAGCACCTCATCGTACATACTTGATAACTGCTTGAGAGGTGTAACTCCATCTCAGTCACTGACTCACTTCAGCGCTTCCAGAGAAATGCATGCACATTCTTCAGCACAGATGGTGTATTTGCATATGAACAACCAGCACAAAGACAAATAAACATTCTCCTTTTACCAAGAGTCAGTCAACACTTCCTTATTAGAATGATTTCCCAAAGTCTTTACTTCTGTTCCCTCCCTGATGCTGCCCTATTCGAATGAACTTTTGCTTCTCCCTAATATCTTCAGCAGGATTAGTGGAAAGGAAGCAAAAGGAGACTGAGCTCAAAGTAGTCAATATAGCTCCATATGGCAGCTCAGGGGAACAGAGTCAGAGGAAACAGATGTGAAAACCATTACTGAGATTTGGGGATTATCTGTGGCTCTTAATTACTCCTGCTCTTCCTACCGCTAAAGGTTAGGGATATCGACAGCTAGCTGCTGATTAAGTTTGAAGTGGGACAAACTATCAAATTGGTATAACCTCAGCAAACTGGTGTACTCTCTGTCCGTGGACTGAGTCACTTGCATGGGGTGTTTCTCCCTGATACTGAGTGAACAAGATAAATTATAAATCATGGATTTTCTTCCACTTTCTGCATTGTCTCATGAAATGCTAGGTAGGGCTTGCTTGTCACTGGGGGCTGTCTGTTCTAGGCTGACAATCTACAGTTCTGATACACACACACAAAATCACCGCTCACTCACAGAACAGCAACCTGCTAAATCGATGGCATGCCTGGAGTAACAGGTGCCAACACGGAGCATGGCATGGCCCAGAATGTAAGGGCTCTTTGGAAGCATTGCCAAAGACGTGAGCTGAAAGGTTTCCAGAGGGATTTTATTTTAAAAAAAAAAAAAAAAAAGGAAAAACAGACTAAAGAAGGGAAAAGCAGCTGTTTGGAAATAAACTGTAAAACATCTGTAGCACACGACCAGAATTCTCTAAGTGTGAGCATGAAGTTTTAAAGGGACCTCATCTTTCAGAAACGACACTCCAGGCACACAGCATACACTACAGGCAATAAATCCTCTCAGGTGTTCCCAGTAGGGCAGAGAGGAGGCAGGTACACATGTGCTATCATGAGGCATGTCCAGCTTCCCTGGCAGCAGCTGAGCACAACTGTCCCCTATCACAGCAAGCCACAAAGATGGGGAAAGATCCAGAGGAAACACCAGACAATCTTTTCTTACTGTGGATGGAGTTTACAGAACCAAATACATGTGGACCTGCTCTCCCTCTGCTGGGAAGCCAGGGCTTCTGCCTTGTGCATTTTCTGGACTTTGGGGGTACCTTAGTTAATAAAAGGGTAAAGAGACATTCTGCATGGCTTCTTTGGCATCACTTGCATCACTGCAATAGAATTCAGAGAACTTTTTTTAAAATCAAGGTTCAAGGGTCTAAGTAGCTCCATTTATTTTTCAGTAACTAAGTTACCAGAAACTCGTAGAGTGGCTGTATTTATTTTCTGAAGGAGGCTCCAACTTGGCAAAAGTGTCCTCGGAAGGACATATTTCTTCACGTTCTCTTGATCTCAGTGTGTGGAGATTTGCTTAACAGCTGTTTTATGTACAAGTGTTTTTTCAGCCACGTCCTCCCCCTCCATAAACAGACTTTTTTTTTTTTTAAAGGCAAAAGAAGTCTGCAAGACACAATAAAACACGAGGCTGCTCCCCACGCTCCTGCCAGTAGCAGACATGGTGGAGTTTAAGCTCATCCTGTTGCACAGCCACCATTTACTCCTTTAGTAGCTTAAGATGAAATTGGAGTCGAAAACAAAAGCAGCTCCCTTCTCCTACCATGCCAGCGAAGGAGGCCTTGTGCAGTTTGTCACCACTCAAAAAAATAGACCATCTTAATGTCAGATCATATGATAAAACACAACCAGTTTTACTAACCATCTGACAGCTCTGAATTTCAAACACGGAAGAACTCCTTTCTGATTTACCAAGGAAGCTAATAACAAGCATTTGAAGTCGTTACACATGAAAAGAATTAAGAGAAACAAGCAAATTAGCCATCACTCTCTCAGCTATATGTTTATTAATTACAGCAATAGTTCCTTACATTTTTTAACATCATTTATTTGAATGGTGCCCAACTCAGTAGACCTGTCATTTCCTTTCCTTCCCATAGCACTGGTAAGCAGAAGACAACTACTATTCACTGTCTTTATAAACACTGAAAGAGGAATCCCACAAAAAGCTATCCAGTGTACATCACACTCTGAAACTTCAAAATTACTCCCTCTAGCTACCTGTGTTTGGGGTGGGGGGGGGATCTGTTTTCTCCAAATTCATTTCAACTTTCTCATCTCCGTGATTACTCTTCTTGGTTTGCAAGAATTGGTTGTCCCTTGCTAGAAAGGATGGTTCTAGGGTCTTTCCCTTCCTAGAGTAAAAAGTGTACGTCAGATTGTAATAAACACAAAACCCTCCCCTTCATTTCCTCAGCACACTCTGTAGCCCCAGGAAGGAGGAAGCAGCCATGCGATCCCAAGGCAGGAGGCTGCCAAGCTCCACGGGGACAACGGGTCCGTCCTTCCCTCTGCTGCTCCTATAAGCTCTGGGTTTGCATCCTACCGAGAAGTGAGATGACTTCAAAGTACAGTCCAAGATCAACTTACTACGCTTCCTTCTCTTTTGTGTTTGATCTTACCCTGTGCTCATATAAAACACTATCACTTGAAGTTCAAAAGATTTTGCATGAAAAGTGAATTTTGCCAAATGTGTTAATTTAAAAAAAAAAGGGGGGGGGGAACTCCAGAAAAAAAATATCTGGATTGAGACATGAAGTTTTAAAAATTTATCCTGGCACAGAAAAGTGTTATTTTGCAATAACACTTGTGATAACACTCAGAACGCTTGGACTTTACTGCCATAATTAGAACACACACTCAGACACATACACACAGACCCATTCAGCTCTACTTGAGAACTAATTCATTTTCAAAGAAACTGACACTAAAAAGAATTAAGATGGATTTAGAGAATAAGCAGGGGGAAGTGCAAAATGATATGTCATAAATTTAAGAACGAAATGCAAAAAATGTCAGCAATCACAAAAGGAAACTGTAGAGAAGAACATTTTAGGTTTCTATGTGAAATACAGAATAGGCAGGCTAGAAATGAAAGCATCTTACATTTCTATATAATATTTATATTTATATACATTGAACCAAATTGCTAAAAAATGTTCATCTCTACTTAGATGATTTTTATAAAAATGAAATTTAAAAAAGGATTAGAGAGAATGAAAAAGGAAAGAAACCATTCTTTATGTAAAGAAAATAAGTAGCAAAGAGAAATCAAATAAAGACAATTAAGACTTTTCACACCCAGAAAGACAGAACCTTAGAAAGGATCCAATAAAAATAGACCACGTGATAGAAGACAGGACCACCAACTGTTCCGAACACTTCACCTGTTACCTCATTTAATCTTCACAATGATCTTAGGAGGGAGATATTCCCATTTAATACTTTCAATCATCTACTCTCTCTCCTGGAAACTCAACCATTCCCTCTCCACTGGATTGTTCCCAGGGATAATTTAAATATGGTCAAATCTCTCCCCTCTACCACACAAACTCCCCTTTGCTTGTCTATCCTTTCCAGCGTGTGCCTTTTCTCTCTCCTCCTCTCCACAGCCAGACTTCATGAAAGTTGTCTCAACGCTACATATGTCTGCATTTCCTTACCTCTGTGCTTACCCTGGCCCATTCTGACTCGACTCTTGCCTGGTTATCTCCACCAAATGGATCTCAATACTCAACGATGGCCATGTTGCAAAACTCAATGGCCAATTTCAAGTTCTCATAAAGTTCTCTTATTACTGAGCTAGCTCTCAGCAGTATCTGAAACTGTTAATCAGCCCCTCCTTCTCGGCACGCCCTCTTCTCAATGCTCCTGGATTTTCTCCTACCTCCCTGGCTGCTCCTCCTCAGTTTCTTTTGCAGGCTCAGTCCAGGGCCTTCTGCCTCACTCTATACCTGTTCCCTGGGCAAGTTCATCTGTGCACTGTTTCAGTTACCTTGCATGCACCGAGAGTACCTAATCCTATCCTACCCCACCTCTCACCTTTAGCCTCCAAACACTATCAACCAATGCCTACTTGCTAATTCCCCTTTGATGTCTCAAAGGCTCTCAAGCTCAACATAAGCATGAGAAATAATAACCCAGTGTGGGGACTTCCAGAGTTCCCTGCCTCAATAAAGAACACTCCCGGGTCTGCAAGCTAGAAACCTGTGTGTCATGCAGTACACCTCCCTCACCAAGTCCTGTCAGTGTGCCTCCTGAGCCTCTCTCAAATCCATCCACTTTTCTCCATCTACTCTGTCATCCAAGGAGAATGGGTCCATGCCACACCCTTCATTCTATCTGTTCTCCACCCTGAAGCAGGTGGTCTTTTTCAAATGCTTGTTTGATAAGTCACCCTACCACTCCCATCACATCACTTAGAACCGTGTCCTGACTTCCCACTGCTCTTGGGGAAAAGGTGGAGATCCTGAATGTAGCCTGTAAGTCTTACCACCCCATCTTTGGGTCTCCAAAAGTTCCACATTTCCCACTGACACGGGGCCTTGATCAAGCACCATTTATTTCAGGAAACCTCCCCAGACCTCCCAGTCTTAGTCAACAGTGCGTGCTCCTCCAGAGCACCCGCAACTTAGTTTGTCATGATATTCAGTATTATAATTACTGGTGGATACCCATGTCTGTTTTTTATTTAATTGCATCCCTGTTGTACAGTTCCTGACACTTGACAGGCATTCAACAAACATCTGTTGAATGAATGAATGACTCAGAATGTGCTAAGTCAGTGGGTGACAGAAATACAATTTAGAGCCAGGCCTATAAAATGCCAAAGGCATCTTTTGTCTACACCACACACCTCTCACAGCAAGTGCTCATTTGTGCTTGTTGAGGCTGAATCTACAAATACAGTAAAAATGGACTGGCTCACTAAGTCTGGGACCACATCACCAAGGAGCCGGCCTTGATGCAGACAGAGATAGCAGCATGGCACGGACGAGGGAGCATGGGTTTCACCACTTATTTTGTAGAAATCTGGTGAGGATTATATACAATGTAGACAGCCTCGATTATTTAATATGAAGCATTCGAAGAGAGGGCACTAGAAGCAGTTGTGGAAGTAGCTTAATATAGTGTCAGGACAGAGAGAAAACAGTCACATAATACACTGTACACTGTACTGCTCACATTAGAAAATTGCTAAGAGGTACAGGTTTAAAATAAAGGAGAACTGTCTCACCCACATTTAACAAATGTGCATTGCTCCTTTGCTAAGTTAGAACCTGTTTGGGGCATAAAAGAAGAATTTATATTAATTCAAGGATTAAGGAAAACTAGGAGAGATTGAAGGTCTCCCTTACTTTTTAAAAAGAATTAGAAGTTCCTTGTGACAGTGAAGAGTCTGGAACCAGCAACACACACCAGGAGATGCAGAATAAGGTTGATCACAGAAACACAACACAAGTGCAGGAACATCTTGGTGCCCTAGAATAAGCTAGGACAAATTAGCACTACAGTTAAATAAAAGCAGCACAGAAATAAACAGCTGGGTGTGTGCGCTATCTAGATTCTACTTAATCCAAACAGAGGCCCAACCACATGCAGCCCATGATGGAGGTAGAATGAGGTGAACCAGAGCTGCAAGTTGGTTTCCCAAAGGCAGCCTGTGGTTTCAGGGAAGAAAGACTATATGCACCCAAACGTGTTCACCAGACACCACGAAAAGACACAGCAAGCCCCAAGAGGGTACCAGTGAAAGGCTGTTTCTCATCAGTCCCTTCCTGACCTCAGATGGCATTTCTTTGCTATTTAAGTACCCCCTACTCCCCACCCCGCTTTAGTTTTCTCATCTCTAAAATGAGAATAATGGTCTGGTGAGAGTGCAGTGCAGAAGCAGTGAAACAGCGCACCTGAGAACACTTGTAAGAGTAATAACGTTTTTATCATCATTTTTAGTAAGTACACTATTTGAAAATTAAAATTTTATCATAGGCTATCCACCCAGATAGTCTGTAATGAAATCCACCCAGGTGAAGGGTAAAGATAATAACTTGAGCATCTCCCAGAGGACACAGCGGTCACTTGGCACTTGGGACACCACACGTGGATGAGGTACAGGGTTTCTTGGGCACTCACCACAAATATCTGCTGGGCTATAACCTGGGCAGTAGGGCAAGCATGAGTCTTCTTACCTAGTTCCTTAGGGAGACCTAAAAGGACCCAGAGCTTGCCAAGATAATCCACCCACTAGCGCGAGAGTCAGGAAACACCACTTCCCAAGAAGCACAGTTGTAGGGAGTGCCTAACTAAAATCACAAATCCTTGAATACCTACACGTCTGAGGCCCTGGACCATGAGCCTGGGGAATAACAAAGAATGGGTTATACCTGTGCTCACAGTATATAATCTTGTTGGAGAAAGAAAACATGAACAAAGAAGAAAATAATCAGCATGGCCAGGAGATGACTAAATACCAAAGCATTCAGAGAGATCATAGAAACTTAGATAGAACCCTCCTTGAATGGGAAGGGTTAAGGCCAAATGGCATAATGGGAGTCTGGTGTCCCCAGATTCAATCCATTCTCTGCTTCTGATTCATTTAGTGACTTTGGGGAAGTTACTTCATAGAACCAGACTCCAGTAAAACAGCGAAAGGTTAAGACATGATCATCTCAAACTCTTTTCTAGCTCTGAAACCCTAAGATTATAACATCAGTTCCAATTTCTCTACTTCTTTCAAGTCCATCCTGTCATTTTAAGAAACTTACAAGTTCATAGCCACAAAAGCAATGTCTAGGAAGCAGCTCCGTGCTTGCTTATTTCTGGAGAGGCAGAATCCTCTCATGGTCAAAGGATGGGATTTGGAGTCTGACACACTTAAATTCGTTCCTGGACTCTGCTGTGGCTGGCATGTGACCTTGAGCAAGACACTGACCTTTAAAGCCTCAGTCTCTTTATCTGTAAGATGGGAATAACAGCAGCAACTACCTCAAGGATGGAGGGAATTAAATCAGACAGCACACTTAAAGAATGGAATACAATGTTTGGTGCATAGCAAGCACTCAATACATGTTAATAATGTTTGTGTTCTAAAGTTACACACACACCCATTTCTCTGTAATGTGCATTTATCCTGTGTAGGACCCCTGTTTTGAAATGACAGTACCTAAAAGATAAGTCACGTCTTCTATTACACACCCCTCCCCACAAAGTTTCACACCGTGCGCTGATGGTCACCAATCAGTAAACTGTTATTTTAAATAATTCCCAAATGGGACACCTGCCCCTTGTGAGGGGATGTCCCTCTGACCAGGAGCATGTAACTGGACTTCTGAGCTAACAGGTCATGTCCCCTACATAAAAGTTACTAGCACTCATTTAGGAAAGGAGGAAAAACAGAAGGGCAATGTCATCACTACTTAATGGTCTGTAAGCCAGAGAAAACATGACCAACATATACTGCTGTGTCTCAGGTGGGGCCCTGGCGAGTGTGTGTTGCCTGGAAGAGTCACTGCTGCTGCCCAAGCAAGAACCTCCTGGAAAGGTCAGTCCCAAAGTGGTTCCAGCCCTAAATAGAAAGGTGTATTTGCACAGAGGACTAATTTGGTCGTTCTGATATGTTTGCTAGGTTCATGCTTTACTCTTGGCTTTTTCTCCCCTATTTATTAAAAAAATAAGAAGATGCCAGAGGGATGGAGGTCTTCACTCGGTTTATGTGTTTGTTTTAATATTGGCCTGTGTCCCCCCCTTTTCCTCAGCTTCTCTCTCCCACCTCCCTTCCCAAACCTGCAAATGCCAGAAGTCTTCTAAGAAACAAGGCACTTCCTTTTCACCCAACTGGTCTCAGGGAGTTTGATTACTCTGCATCATCCATTTTCCAGGACACACTGGAATAAGAGAGGGGGCATTCCATGTGACACAGCGTCACTCTGGGGGAGGTTTAAAATGCTTGAAGGAAGATGTTCTTATAAAGCAAGCATTTGTGTATTACTTGCACAAGGATGTTTTAAAATCACGATGCATACAACAGCTCCCAGTCCCCTCCTCCTTGCCTTGATGGCTGCCTGTTGAAGTGTGTACCCACACACATGTGTGTGTACATGTGTGTGCATGTGCAGTGCTCACATGCAGTGTCAATGGTCTGTCAGGGGAAGTGCATGTGACAATCACCCACCAGCACGCAGGGCTGATCCGGCCTACTCAGCCAGCGCTTCTGTCCTACTTCCCCTCCCAGGTGCACAGACCCAGGTGAGACCTGCCAATTCCAAGGACAACCTCCTCAGATGGAAGACATCCTTCTTTGATCATGGCATACAGACAGCTCTGCTTCCCTCTTCTCAGGGGAGGCTGGAGAGTAGACGGCTTCAGGGCCATCCCCAGTGCTACACGACAAACAATTTCTCATTATGCCCTCCCTGTATGGTGGTAACGTGGGTGCTAATCTTCAAAGAAAAAGTTCGGGACTAGATATTCAAGTTGTGGGGCGTATCCCTAACGACTGGATCCTCACCCTACCACATGCCTTCTTTTATGTCTTCTCGCCTTCTCTTCACCCCCACGATGGTAAGGTAAACCGAGGTATAGGCCTGAGCAGTTTCCACACCATTAAAATTATTAATATAAAATCTATTATCTGAAAGTACTTGTTCTTAATATTTTTAATTTGACAACCACCAATAGTAAAGTAACGTTGGGGAATGAGACACAGAAGAAGTTTTGGCGAGCAGGTGACTCTGAAGAAACAGCCCTAGTGACTAAATGATTGACTGGCACCAGGAAGGTTCTTCCTCCTGAATTCTGGGGTGGACTCGCTGCCTAAGTTGAAGAGAGAGGGCCCCTGAGCACCATCTTTTTCCTGGGGACCAAAAGAGAAGCTATACACGTAAACCAGATGACGTAGCTTTACGTTACTTTCTGGTACTTTATCTTTTATTATTTCTAAGTCTCTCTAAAATCTCTTCCAGTCCAGGCTCAGCTGGTTAAAGCTCTTGAAAAGCTGGCTAAAACTCAGAAAATCAGGGGAAGGCAGGCCATGTTGATAACTCAGGCAGCTATTTCAATGACTGAATTCTTTCGTTGAGCTCTGAATTTTGCTTAATTCATGGGGGTAACCACCTCTAAAAAGTAAAACTATGTCCAAGCACTGTGAAATTTACCTTTTATTCCCTTCCTCAGCTAAATAACAAATTAGGAACATTGTCTAGTGTTCTGATTTTTTTAATTAAAGAAAAATGTAGAAAGTGTTGGATTTGAAGCGTTGTCTCATCCTAATGTAAGTAGTGTTGAGTGCAAAGTAAGTACTCAAAAATAAACATAATTTCTTCTTAAAAGATGATAGAGAATTACACCTTTTTTGCTGCCCCAAATGTTTAGCTTTAGAATCATGGAAGATAGATTATTAATACTGAACTAAGTCACTGGAAGTGATGGTGATAAACTTGCTGAAGTTCTTCAATCATCAAGAAGAGCTAACCTGACCTAGGATGCCAAGCAAGGAAAGCCATCGACTTCAGAAGCAAAGAAAGAACCAGAAGGGATTAACAGAACCAGAGAGGTGAGCTTGCCACATTCCTGCAACCAGGGACATGAATCAAAGTCCCTTGACTATCTGAGAACAGGCAGGTGGTCTCACTTGATATATTTTCACATTAAGTAGCATCTTAATGTGAAAAGTGCCTCCTCTTGGTGGGGAGTCCCTTTTACTCATTAGGAGATAACTGAGAACATCATTCTTACATTAAAATAAACAAGGATGTATTGTGGACAAAAAGCAAAATCTGCCTGATATTTTGAGAGAATGCAAGAGATTTAAAAAACAAAACAAAATGAAACAAAAACCTAGGATCGTGGTGGCAGCCATGGGTACTCTAGACCTTTCCAGAGTACAAGTTCAGTCCGCACAGCCCCTGGAGCCACTTTAGCAGTCCTGTGACTCTCCAAATTCCTCACCAAGGTCATCCTTGCAGCAGAGGAGAAAGAAGTTTTATGACCTAGAGACCTCCAGCTCAGCCCAAAGTCCACAATTTCTTTAACGTTTCATGCCTTACCTAAGTGAATTTCCACTATGTTCCACAATATATCCATGTTTGTTTTAATAAGGAAATAATGTCCTAAGGTCTTTATCAGTGAGGAAAACTGAGGGTCCAGGGAGATGTGCCGCATTGATCCTTCATGCCTTAGGAATGATCCAAGGTCACGCTCTCCTGTGGAAGCAGGTGGAAAGAACCCCAGGCCAGAATTTGGAACATCTAGGCCCTATTCCAGTCCCACCACTAGCCAGCTGTGGACCCTTGGCTAGTCACCACCTCTTTGGACTAGATGAGCTCTAAATCTCCACCACCCCCAAAGTATTATGATTAAAATTACACATTCAGTGCCTCGTGCTGCTCCTTCCCCACTCACACTCTAAGAGTAATTGGCACTGACTTTATTAGACACTCTGTGCTCCTTCCTTCTTCTGGTTTTTTAACCCGAGAGCTAGTGTTATAGAGGTAGGGAAGGAGTGGAAGAAACTCCATGACTAGGAAAAAAAAATTTTTTTAAATACATTTCTTAGAATTTCACAATGCCACTTAATGTGAAAAGATTTCAAGTCTTGCAGTAAATAAATCTTTTAAACTGTTTGGAATCCTTTTTTGAAAAAAGAAAATATAATCTCTATTAACACCAAAATAGTAATTCTTCAGCACGTGTTTTGGAAAATGGCAAACTGGAATAACTTCGTGTTCCATGCACGAGTCTCTCTCCCCACCAGCCATCCCAGTAGTTGGAGACACTAGGCAACCCAGTTGTGACTCAGCAGGTGGCCACGCATCTCATTCTGACCCCTGGCACCCATCTCCACTGTCACCAAGGCAGTGGCAGTGGTGGAACTATTCCTCACTTCAATACCCTCCAAATGCCCTTGGTTTTCAGTTCACCTGTAGGATCCAGGATGATTTATCCTCAACTCACACCCAATTAAAATGTGCCCTGAGAAATATCAGCTGGTATTTCTCCTCTATCTTGTCGTCTGACCTCTCCTGCATCCCCTAACCTAGAACCCAGCAAATAAAAAACACCCTATACATATCTGTAGAATATGTAAATGAATGAATACACTGCACAGAGCACTTGGAATACTGGAACTTGCCACAGTATGGACCTGATCCTGACTCAGCCTTCCAGCAGTCATGGTGAGGGTCCACGATACAGGTGCTCCTCTCCATGGAGCTCACACTCTTGGCCTGTGACAATAATCAGGAATAAGCACTCTCCCCAGCTCTGGGGAACACATAATGCACACACTGCACGCTGCACTGTGGGAGCGACAGTGACTCAGGCCACCTGACTCAAGCCACAGCCTGAACTCGGACTCAGTGGGGACTCTTTTCATCAGAAAAACCTGAATTCACCACACAGAGGGGGGCATCCCACTTACTGTGTGCAATGGATCTGCCCCTCAGCCTGCCCAAGAGCAAATAGGAGAAGCAGCACTATCAGGGCAGCAGCCAAGGGGGCTGGTAATACACACAGACTGGGACAATTAAAGCCAGAAAGAACTCCAGAATGATCCATTCAAGCCTCGTCGTTCTACAAATGAGAAAACCAAGGCCAAGAGTTGTTAAATAACCCAGTGAAGGTTCAGGATTTCAGAGGGAGGAATTCACTAGAGCTCCTCTGGGTCCAAATCCCGTGTGTTTCCTACAACACCACTCTGCCTAGTCCTCACTCAAGCCATAAACCTGCCGCTAAAGCTTTAACACAAATGTTTTGAAACTGTTTTAAGACATTCTTGGAAACATCTGCTTACATTCTTTTAAGTTGTCCAAGGGTCCCAGAAGACAGCAACAGCTAAGCCCTGTGCAATCCACTGACCACAACGCGTCGGGTTTCTGACATTTCACGTCCTGCTGCAATTACTCATCTCTTGCAGGAGAGCAGAGCCACCATTGCTAAATGACAACATCGGCACCGATCTCACCCCTGCCTTCATATAAAATTATTGCACACATATGCTGTTACTAAGCACAGTTCCACGAAGGGGGCTTGAGGGAGCACAGGAGCAGATGCCCACTGGGGGCACCTCCTTCCCAGCCATAGCCTGTGCCCTCGCACAGCAAGCATGCAAACCCAGCAAGAGCCCAAACCAGGGTTCTTCATATAGATTCTACTTCTTTTTTCGATACTTTGGAAATGACAGGAGAGATGGAAAAGAAGATGGAGGTTTCAGGTTTTGCTGTTGCCAAAATGTCCATTGCTATAAATCGTTTCATCCAATGAGTTCAAACCATTGAACGGACACGACTCTACAGCTTTTCTAAAAGTCTAAACTTATTTCAAGGTAAAAAGTTCAAAAAATATATAAAATTAAAAATAAAGAATGGAAGAAGTCAGGAGGGAAGCCGGGGAGGAGGACGGGGGGAAGGAGTCACAGGACCATGAACGCCCCGACTGCTCTGCAATCCACGCAGGGGGAGTATTGGGGACCACAACACGGTGCCTCTTCTCTTTCGATCAGGGTTCAGTTGCAGAAAACAAAACCCCACCTAGGACCTGAAGCAGAAAAGATCTTAATTCAGGCAACTAGGTGCTTACGAAATCATAGGAAGGGCTGGAGGCACAGACTCTAGCTGGTCCTCCGGTGATAATGCCTAAAACAACACTCCAGAACTGGCCTGCTAGGAACTGTTACCTGGACAATCTGGAAGCCACTGCGCCAGGACCACATACCATCTTAGGCACAATCAGGGAAACAGGAAGTCGCTGTTGGCTCCAGAGCCTCATTGGGCTTGCAAAATCAGCACCAGCCAGCAAGTGGGTGCCTCAAGCACCTGCTCCTCTTTCCCACAAGTTGGTTCCAACTTCAGTTCTTCCACAAGTACATCTGATTGGGGAAATGCACATCTTATCAAGAGCTTGAAACAGAAGAGGCACTACATTGTGGTACACCAATGGGCCTGGGAAATGGCATTTTTTAGCTTTCCACTTCTGCAGTACAGCCAGGCACACCGGGAGGGTTGAGTAGATGTTGAAGAAGTCAGCCTACTACATATACACACTGCACCCGTCTACCAGATGAAGTCCTGTCCACAGGGCCAACACTTTGGCAGGCAGGGAGCAGGAGGTCCAACCTCACTCTAACTTACTCCATCCTAAAGGATCCCAGCCACGTCTGAGCCCTCTTTCAAGGTACCCAAACCTCTGCAAGAACAATGGGTACACCAGCTGCCTTGCTGGAGTCAGTGAAGACCACATGCTGCAATGCCCACTTACCCCAACATCACTCCTTTCTGCCCAGGAGAAGCCCAAGGACAGTGCTCACAGCAATTGCCCTCTACTGTGTCCTCTGTCTGAGCCCCACTCCCTTCCGGATACTGATACCTCCCTGATAATTGCTTTTGAGACTGGGATCCTCCTCTCCCCCACTTTCCAGAATTCCCGGAAACTGTCATTCTTCCTTGCCTGGTTTACTTTAGCTGAATGCCTGCCACCTGTGACCACAGAGGCAGGCAGCTCTGATACGATGGAAAGAACGCAGGGGTTTCAGTCAAAAGAAATGGGGTTAAATCCCGCCTCTGCACTGACAGCTGAGTGACCCTAAATGACATACTTTGACACACTGAGCTTTGCTTTCCTAATATGTACAACGACAATTCTAGTATCACCCAGGGGTGTCAAGGATGAAATGAGATAAAATGTCTTAAGGCTGCTGGTGGGCCAGCACTGGGAAACACTCAAATATTCCTCCATTCTTTCACCAGGTTCCACTCGCTGCCTGTTGCTTTCTCCCAGCCTTTCTTGTCCTCGTGCTGGGTGACTACTGACCACCCCAACATCCACTGTCCACCTTTCTGGACTTCTCTGCCTACTACTGAGCAACGGCCCAGTTTGCAGTCCCTTCGGGGTGCCTCTTTTGAGCCTGGTGGTTTTCAACCACAGTGAGTCATAACCAGATGTAATAAAATACTGGAGTTTGCAAAAAACTCACATTTTTTATAAATTAGTTGAATTCAAGGCTGTCCCTGTATTCACACCAGTCTCACCTCACTCAGCTCCTTGAATTTGAGACACTTTCCTGGGTGGCAGAGAAAGAGCTGGAATTACAGCTGAGAATGATGCCTGCCACAGACCTGAAGGCACCACCCAAACCCTGGCACGGATTGCACACCATGAGCATCTCCTCATCTAAAGACAATTTCCTCGAGGAACCTTATTCTAGTCTAATAGACCCTTTTCATGAAGTCCAGGTGCCACCGCTAACTACTGCCCACTCCCCAACTAGGCTCAGGACTAGCCCTCCCCTGGGCAGGAGAAGCTGGAATGTGTTGTAGGCCCTCTGGAAATTAGAGGTGATGGTCAAAGACATCATGGCTCTTTCATACATTCCCAAGAAGTCACTGTCAACTGGCTAATATGCCATTACCTGAAAATTCCAAACAGACTCAGGAAAAGGGTCTCTCCCAGAACAGAGAGAAATGTCCCTAAAAATGAAGACCAAAAAGAAAGGCCAAGAAAGCTTTAGCCTAAAAATGAAGACAAAAAGTCGGACAGCAAACACATGGAAATTCCAAACGATCTACTCAGCTGCTTCTGAAAAGGTCACATACACATGGATCAATTAAACTAGAAGGCTCATCTGAGATTACCTAGTGTTTAAATTTTTAAGTCCTATGCTTACATTTAGTCATTGTTCAACTTTCCATCTCTATCCCTTTTAAAATCTTTGGCTTTAAGATGCTTTTTTGAAAGTCTCCAAATACACATAGATGTTAATGGAAATAGAACCACTATGCACACTCTGAAGTCATGTGAATAATAATTTGTATATTGGTCCCAAGCCTATGTTTATGCATGGTGCAGAGCTCAGCTCATCTATCCTTTCCCTGTTCCTGATGGCCTGTAGGATACTCTCCACAGTGGCCTCTGCTTTCCAGTTCCTCCCTAGAACCCTGCGCAACCACCTGCACTAGGGAGAAGCATTGTGGTGAATGAACACTGTTCATGTTCTGTTCTCCTCTTCCTTCCCTAATCCCCTTTGGAATATGGGAACTCATCTAGCTTTCCCTAAAATGCCACAATCAACAGTAGAACTGGTTCTCTTGGGCTGTATGCATGAGTACATGGAGATGGAGGGCAGGGGGAGGATCCTTCTGGGGTGTTATGTGCACATTCAGGAGCACGTGCAAGGGGAAACCACAGAAATGGTTCCAGGCATTAGTTGGGTGAAATTCCATAAAAAGATAAATTCTACAGGGTTCTGAGTATTTTTCTTCTGCCATTTTCCTGTTAACAGCATATACGGGCTATAGTAAGGGCTACTCCTCCAAAAATCTAGAAATAAGAGAAAATTTCCCCCAGAAAATTAAATTTTAATATAAATCCACAATGAATCTGATTAAGACAAATGAATCCCACCATAAAGAGACAGATTGGTTCCCAGGCCTGCAAGGTATGAGAGTAATCAGATCAAATGTCCTGTACGATAACTAAAATAAGAATGTAAGAATGGGCTAACCATCTGGAGGAAGGGGTACCTGTCACCTTTTGGCAACTGGACCTTAGAAAGAAGGGTCCAGAGATAAAGACAGGACAGGTTCTTACCCAAGCACTGTCCAGAGTGAGAGGAGACTTAGCCTTGGGAATTCTGAGCAGAAATCCCAATTTTGGAAGTCTGATTAATGCCTGAATTCTGATTCCAGTATTGCCTAACCACCTTCTGGTTACAATTTGACTCCCTGTGACATTAATCTTCAGGGAGAGGACACAGTGGCAGAAGGACACAAGTGCTCAGTCCCATTGGCAGTTGTCATTCTCATTGTAAATTAATAAACTGGCATTAAGTTTGGAATTTGGCTTGCTTCGGCCCCCACCTACAAGGAGGGAATGTTCTGGCTGTTTGGCTAGAGTTGTCTGGTCCCTCAGTAGTTAATTTCATCACAAATCAATAAATTCATTACTGACAGATTGGGCTGTGGGCCTTTAAGACTATGGGACAGGCTATAAATTCACCAAGAAAAAGAATCCCCGACTGGTATAATGAGAAAGTGAGAAAAGTGACATACAGGACGATGCCTTTGCTACAAATAATGACGAGAAAATGCAAGGTGTCTCCATGCACTGGAGGCTGCTCTGTTGGCTCAGGACACAGCTGAGTTTAGTTATGCAAGTGGAGAGTGGAAGTGCTCTGTCAAATAAAGGAAGGACGGTGTGGAGTTCCCAGGGGTGTGCTCCCAAGGCTGGCACCACCAGGGATGCCGACCAAGTGACCAGCTCCTCGGTGGCATGATAGCTAAAAGGACTTCGAAGAAAAGGAATCATTCCCTGGGTGACACCCTCTGTGCCCCCCAAAGTCTTCAGTAAAATCCACTGTTGAGAGGCAAGAAAACATGATTCTGAAAAGCCTCAACAGAGACCGTGGGGCTAGAATGCTTGGGTTCAGCATCCAGTTCCAGCACACACTTACTGTGTGATCTTGGAAAAAGTTACATAATTTCTCTGCCTCTGTTTCTTCATCTGAAAAATGGGAATAATGAATGGCACCAACTACCTTATCTAAGGGGTATACACGTGTGGTATGATTAGCAGGGTTTTGGGTGAAGGACGGATGATTTCGTATGTAGATCAACTCAGTGCAGAATAAAACCTGTAGGCACAGAAGTAGACAGGCCAAGGCAGAGACTGTCTACCACCCAACCACACAGACACTGAACGTAGGGAAAATATAGGGCCCCTCAGATGTTCAGGATTTTGCCGAGCATTTGATGTAAATATGCACATGGGCCCAGGTGTTCCTTGGTTGTCTAATTGTGCATGTGCACCCAGGTGTCCTGGGTTATCAGACTTAAGTATAAAGGACAAGTGGCTTTGTTACAGTGCCCCTCGCCCCGGGGGTGTGGTGTGGCACGGGGAGGCTGCCGCTGCTGGATCTGCTGCTGCCGCCACTGTGAGGAAGCTGAGGACGGAGCTCGTGTCATCTGCCAATGGCTCCCGGGATCTTTCCCAATTACCTAGCTTGTGGACCTGCATGTGAGGGGTCTTGTGACCCAGTCTATACAATGGGTTTGAAGGGTCTGTGGGCCCTAACCCTAGCCCTGATAATACAAATGGAAAACTTAATGTAACTAAAATAATGAACATTTTAGCTTTAGTTATGAATTGCCTAGCCATACAATTGGCTACGTTGGCCGGATTCCGACAACTGCCCTAGCCAGACAATTAGCGTAGCTCTACACTGAATCAGAGACATCTACAGGAGAATGTGGAATGGAGCTCAGTGCTATCACCTCTAGAGCGTAAGGCGCTGGACAAACCCAGCTGACATCTAGATTCTACTAGCAGTACTTAACATTTATTGAACTTTTACTATGTCAGGTACACATCTGTTTTTCTGAGGAGGTTTAACTTGGTTGACCTATTTTAAGTAGAATTAAATCCAAGAAAGAGAGGTGGTGGTAAAAAAAATAAAAATCAGAATAGAAAAAGGGTCTCAGTCTCATTCCTGGTACGCAAAGACACAGTGTCTACTCAGTTACACCTAGTCTTGATTTTCCAATGAGCCAAGGAATTGAGTTATCTCAAAAAATACCACTCACTTCTTAAGAATGAAAGTCAATGACTCTCAATGCTGCCAGAACATTTAAAAATCCAGATGCCCAGGCCTCATCTCCAGAGATGGATTCCCTTGGTGGGAAAGGCCTGGGCAGCAGGATTTTTAAAGCCTGACAGGTGATTTTCATGTGCAGTCAAGGTTAAGGGCCACTGCTATAATACATTCTAAATTATTTTCACATAGGACATTGTTTCCCAAGCTTCCCTAATAATAGACATCACCTGGGGTAACTGTCGAATATACAGATCCCCTGGCCTCCTTCTCTAGAATTTCTGAGTTGGTAAACCTGGAATGGAGCCCGGGAATCTGTATGTTTGCAAGCACCCCAGGTGAAGTATATTATCAAGAAGGTTCAGAAGACAGAGAGCACTTTTAGGGAAGGGTGTGGGTAATATGGAAAAATCAACAAGTTAAATTGAGAATAACAACTCTAAGTACACATATTTACATCATTAACCCAGAATCTCTTCCTCTGGGTTTTCTTCCAGTCCCAACCTATGTCCAGGACTTAGATGACAGATGAAATATAAAAAAAAAAAAAAAACCTCAGTTCTGAAAATATTCAATCCTTACTCAGTAGACCGCAAAGCCCGGAGAGAGCAGAATCAATTGTTACATGTGGTTTCTATCAGTCTTAAGGGATCATTTTTTATTTTTTACTATTATTTGAACCAAACCACCAGGACCTAGTATTTAACAATGATGTAAGTTGTACTCACATCACTGAAAAGCACTTAGATATCAATTCACTTGAAAGTATGTTCAACCGCTTAAAAACAGGATGTGGCTTATTTTCCGATTTTAAATAAGTTTTATACTGTATTATTTAAACTGTTCCACATCATTTTTTTTTTTTTAAAGGAGGTGGGGGCGAGGCAGAATGCTTCTAAGCTCATTCTTTAGCTTTACTCTGTAATGGCCAGTGTAACCCTGACACCACAACTGGACAAGCATGGGGGGGGGGTGGGAAGAAACGTATAGCAATATCACTTGACTATATCCAAAGATGCTAAAATACTAGTCTATTAAAATAATTATATACGATGACTAAGGGTTCGTAAAGCTCGTGACTATGCCAATTGTCGGGTTGAGGCAATAGCTAAGCTAATTGTATGGCTAGGGCAATTCATAACTAAAGCCAAAACGTTTCATTATTTTAGTTATACCAAGTTTCCATCTGTATTGTCAGGGCTAGGGCTCAAACCCTTCATACCCATTGTACAGACTGGGTCATCAGACCCCTCACCCACAAGTCTACAAGTTAGGTAACTGGGAAAGGTCTCAGGAGCCATTAACAGATGACACGAGCTCAGTCCTCAACGGCAGCTTACAGCAGACTCCAGCAGCAATGGCAGTGGCCTCCTGGAGAGTCCTGGAGGTCCTGACAGCAACAGCCTCCAGCAACAGTAGCAGGCTCCCCGCGGAGCCCCCAAGGGCATCCCAGGGGCAGGGGGCACCATGAATCAGAGCCACTCATCTTTTATACTTAAGTCCATAACCCAGGACTCACATGTGCAATTACATAGACAATAACCAAGGAACACCTGGGCACACGTGTATATTTAATCAAATGCTCGGCAAAATTCTGAACATCTGAGGGGCCCTGACCATTTTCCTGTATTTTCCAGGGAGAATGATTCAACATTAGAAAATCTGTTTACATAAGTCACTACTTTCAAGGATGCCTTTTGTCACTATTATATATTTTACAGAGGTTCTGGACAATGGAAGACAAGAAAAAGAATTATGAGCACTGAAAACAAAAAGAAAATTTTACTTTTATTTGCAGATATGATGGTATACCTCAAAAATCCAAGGAAATCAACCTCTTTGCATTTGATGTTTGCCTTGATTTAAAGATAATTGTAAAGTATAATCTGTAAATTATAATAATTCTTTTCCAAATATGTTTTTTCCTCTCAAATTCCAAAACTCTATGGTTACTACCTTAAGTATTTTCCCATGCTTGATTTCTGTTGCGACTCTTCCAGTTAAGTCTTTCAGGTTTTAATTTCAAAGGCCAGAAAAACAAAAATCCTGCAGAGATCGTGTTAATAATGACTTGAGGATCAAACACACCTGTGCTGATCTTGAGACACCCGCCCCCCCCCAAAAAAAATCAATATATAGATACAAAAGCCAGTGGCCCACCACAAACCCTGCAGTATGGTGGAATCACGTGGGAAATCTTTAAAAGGTTCTGATGCCCAGCTCCCACCCCCAGACATCATGACTGGACTAGGATAGGGTACAATCTGGGCATCTGGCTTTTGAAAGCTCTCCAGGTGATTCTAATGTAAAACAGTTTGGGAACCACTGGTTCCCAAGGTCACTCATCACTTTGGCAAGTGTTGGCTATAAAGAGCTGGTCATCAGAGTTCCACTCCATCCTTCCCAACAGCTAGCTCAACTCTCCTTACCTTTAACTAGTCTAATGCAGAAGCTACCAGGGGCATTTGGGTACCTCATTTGCTTTGGGTTTTGTTTTTCCTATCTGCATTACTGTACCAACCCATTACATACTTACTGAACCTGTTTGGTTTTGGGAGGAAGAAGTGTGTATTCCTTAAGAACTGTTTTATATCTAGTCAGTAAAGCTTTTATACAAGAGTACTTCAAAAAGTTCGTAGAAAAATAGAACTGAAAGATAATACAAATCTTTCCATGAACTTTCTGAAGTATCCTTATATAGTACTTATAGACTACAATATATTATTTCAGACTCTGGGAATAACAGTGAGAAAGGCCCAGTCTCTGGCCTCCTGGTTTTATTGTTTACAATGTGGTAGAAAAGTATGCAAGTAACTCTAATACGTGACAGATCATAAGGAGCTGTAATCAGTACAACAAGAAAGGCACAAATAAAGTATTATGGGAATTCAAGGGAGGGAGAAATATTTCTTTATCCCTCAAAATGTTGATGCAGGATAAAATAGCCACTCCTGGTGAGCTGCTGAAGTAAGATAGAGAAACCTCGTGGGCCCCTGAGCAGATTGGACAGATGTGACAAGGTGATGCCATATGGGCCAGGCTGACTTTTCAGAGGAGCCACTACAGGCAACAAGAACAGGGGACAATGGCAACGGTGAGCACATGGTGAGCCTCTCTGAGGCTGGAGACCTATGCTCAGAAGCAGGTGGGAAAGAGCAGAAGGCAGCCTGAAAAGCAGAGGGAGCAGAACCGTGGCCTGCAAAACCCAGGGGACCCAGCGCCAAGGCAGGGCACCAAACAAGTGACACAAGTAATGTCAGGTGATCTCATCTCCACGCTGGCACCTAGGCACTTGTAGGCACTCCATCCTAACAAGTCAAACGCTGAACAAACTGAAAAATCAACAACTCTGCTTAGATACATCAGAGCATGAGAACACAGACCAAGCTGCTGCCCCAGAAGTTAGACAGACAGATAGATACAGACTATCACTACTTACCAGACCAGAAACCTCCACGGGAACCAGCACCAGGGAAGGAAAACCTGACGAACTGCTCCCTGTGGACAAGTGTGAGAGTTAAAAATCCTAGGGGGACCCAGTCATGTGAAGGGCACGCTTTTGTGAGTTTTTCCTCTAGGAGCTCAACCAGGTCCTCACAGTGAACATCAGAGGAAAATCTCCTCATGCTTCCAACATTGGGAGGGAAAAGGAACCATTTTGAAGCACACCAGAGCATTCTGTTCTTCTTAACAAGGTCTGTCCTCACAAGAAACCAATTAACCAGAGCCTTAACCACTGGGGTGTCATCAGAGCCTAACCTACCCAGGGGGAGGGAAATACCCAATTCCAGCCTGTTCTAGCCATCCTGTCCCACCCAAGGGTGTAGAAAAAAACTGAGAAATTCTTGTGAAGATCACAGCCCAGGGCACAGGTTCACTAAAAGGCAGAGACCTAATCACAGGACTGTAGAACGTGTCCCTTCCCCCACACCTTACTGCCACATCACTAAAGGCCTGTTTATCACAGTTCCTTTTACCCAGTACATCATGTCCGGCTTTCAACAAAAAATGACAAGGCATACTATAAGGCAAAATAGTTTGAAGAGACAGAGCAAGCATCAGAGCCAGACTCAGACACAGAACAGAAGTCGGACTTATCAGATCAGAAAATTAAAATAACTATGACTAATTGCCAGGTACAAAAGATTTGCCCACTGGTTCCTGAATAAGAATCATCTCTGGCTTAAACGAGCTAACAGTATTAAATTTTCACCTAAGATTACAAATGCAAGTGTACTTCAAAAAGTTCACAGAAAGACTTGCATTATATTTCAGTTCAATTTTTCCCCAAACTTTTTGAAGTACTCTCACACACAAAATTACTTTGAACCGTGGAGAAAAACAGCTAAGAACTGAGTTTCCTGAGCAACAGCCCCTCCCCCAACATAAGGAATCCCAATCTCCAGGGTGGGACTCAGAAGCCTACACTTTACAGAGCACCTCAGGTACTCTGACTAGGCAGTTTGGGAATAACTTCTCTGTGCCAAAAGAAGTGCAAAGAAACCAACCCAGAGACATGCTTTCTAACTCCACAAACAAATGAATAACTTAATTGGAAGTATGTTCTACCTTCTATAAGCATAAACACATCTTCAAAATACTACACTATTCCATACCTGTTTGGTTTATTCCTTACTGGAGCATTTCTTCTCATCTGAAGATATTTAATTCTTTTTGTTTTTGTCTGAATTTTTTTTAAGACAGTCTTTAAAATGGAGTAGGTAAACCCACCAATAGCACAGGGACGGTTCTTCGTACATATCATGGAGACATACATGATATGCCTTCAAAACACGCTGATTTTATTTAGTTATGTAAGTTAGCCTTAAAAACAGAAAGTCTACATTTAGGGACAATGAAATAGTCTATGATTACATACCTTCTAATTAATAATTTCTTCTAATCCACCTTATTTAGCTCATCATTGGAAGTAGATTGCAAAGCCACTCAGAAAAACCTACAAACAAGATACAGTCCTTAAAATTCACTACAGGATCTTCCTTTAAAATATACCAACTAGAAGCACACATTAAATGCAGAAAGAACTTCACATCTAAAAATTGTGTCACTGTAAAGTCATATTGCAGAAGAGAGAATAATACCACCGTTCCCCTACTCCAAAAGATATCCTCATCCTAATCCCTGGAACCTGTGCATATGTCACCTTACATAGCAAAAGGCACTTTACAAGTATGATTAAGTTGAGAATTTTGAGATGGAGAGATAATCTTAGATTATCCAGCGGGCCCAATGTTATCACAAGGGCTCTTATAAGGGAAAAGGGGGGACAGGAGAGTCAGAGAAGATGTGATGATGGAAGTCAAGGGTGAGAGTGAGATGGAGATTTGGAGGTGGAGGAAGGGGCCATGAGACAAGGAATGCAAGTGGCCTCCAGGAGCTGGAAAAGGCAAGGCAATGGATGCTCCCTGAGAGCCTCCAGAAAAAATGCAGCCCTGCCGGCACCTTGATCTTAACTGAGTGAGACTCATGTCAGACCTCTGCTCTATAGAACTGCAGGAGAATAAGCTGAGGCTGTCTTAAGCACTAAGTTTGTGGTCATTCACTACAGCAGCAATAGGAAATACACTTGCTGCCTACCAGCATGTGCTAAGAGGGGGTCAGGCCAGCAAGTTAATGAGGAACAGGAGTCAGGGTTGTCCATCACCTGCGGAGATGAGGACATTGACGTGGTGAGAAATGGACTTTGGTCCATGTGTGCTTTTGACACACTTACACATCTTTATTAACACTAGGTGTGGTCATGGAGCAAGTTAACCTAACCAAACCAAGCAAGGATTGACCATGTTTTGTCTTGTCTTTTTGGAGGAGGTGCCTTTTTTCCTTACCCTGTAATGGTGAGAGTTGGTGCAATTATTCCAATAATTGCATCATTACTACATATGTCCTTCCTACAGTCCTGAGGCAGTAGATAAAGTAACAAATGTGGCTGGACAAACTGGGATTTCCCCTCTTTGGAAAACTAACTCAGACTTTCTGAAGACAACCCTGAGCTCATCAGCATTCCAATCCCAGCCAACTAACTTAACCAATCAGCGGGGGGAGGCATAAACTAATCGCCGGGAAATTTGAGACCTACAAGTCTCAAGAATGTTCCATGCCAGAGCAGTGATTCATTGAAAATGGCATTGCAGGAAGGAAATGGGAAGGAAGATGACTGGGAATGGGCAGATTCAGACTTAACACAAGTCTCCCTCTACTCAGAGAAGACCTGCATGCAGGAAGTGCTTAATAAATAAACGAAGTACTTATTAAATAAATTATTAAATAAATGAAGGCAGGAATGGAACTCTTAAGTCATCAACTGCCAAGGTGAAACAATCCCCCTTGCACAAAATAAATCCCTTCTTGGCTTCCCCCTCCTGGTCTCCCCCGGGCCTCCTCCTGCTGCGGCTACTGCTGAGGAGCCAGCAGTTCCAGCAATAAGTGTGCAGCAGACAAGCAGATGCCAATAGTTCACCACGATGGAAAAACCTGACCTCCACAAGATGTCATCAGAACAACTGACGTGCAAGTGGCGGCCCCACCGTGACAGCATGCTGTCTGCACATTGTAGATATCACGCTGTGAGTCTACGTTCTAGCAGTAGAGAGAGGAAAGAGACAGGAGAGTGGCCCAAGACTTGTTCTTACCAGTAATCAATATAAATCTAAGCAGCTGAGCCCACAAATTTCTAATGTCTTTTACTCCAAGTTCAGATATTTTAAAACAAGAATAAGTGGAGAAAGAGATAAAAGTTCCCTCCCATCACCTCCAGGAAAAGACAGCCATGGTCTTGTGCATTAAACAAAGGTTTAATCTGAGGAAAGCAGATGAAATTTCAGACTCCTTTTCCCTCAAAGCCTTCCCACACTAATCGTTCTGAACACTCCAGCCGCCTCAGCTGAAAACACAGAACCTCCTCTCCTCACACCCAGCTTATCCTGGAAAACAGAGAAGACACATGGTCCAGCCCTGCTGCGCCTTGCCTGCCCCTCCAGAGCCCTGGAACGAACCCTGCTGCTGCGATCCCACTGGCAGGACAATGCTGTTTTTTCACCATTGCTGAAGACGGAGTCTTTGCTCAACAGCTGTGTTTGTTTACAGGCCTAGAGATGAACGCGGGACACAAACGCTTGATCCAGCAGTCTTCATTTTGGCATTTCCCCCTCTAGACTACACAATATATTAGTCCTTGTAGTCCGATTATAAGTTGCCATCAACGTGAGCCAAGAGGGTGGGTGGAGAGAAGGTTGCCACAGAGGGGAGCCTTGTATTATTTGCTCCAAATTGTATAGACAGACAGACATAGAGGGTTTTTTTCCTTTTAGTAGAGCCAAGGGATACAGCTACATTTACTGTCTGAATCTGTCAATTCTTTATGATGGAGGGACAGTGTCCTCACTTCACAGACACAAGGGGACAGCCCACTGGGGTTCCCTTAGATGTTCTGCCCAGACACAACACAGCAAACTTGGATGTCAACGACCACAGACCACACTTTTATATCTGGCAAATTGTCCCCTGTAGCAAATAGCTTTTTTCCAAGAAACCTACTATTCTCTTTCTTTGTAAGTGGTGTTTTAAAAGGATGGGATTAAAAGGCTGGAACATTAAAGAAAAGGGGAATGTTTTCTTAAGTTTTTTTTCTATTTGGAAAAAAATACTACTTTTGTTTTTGGTGGCTTTTTTTTTTTTTAATTCCCATAAGAATGTCTCCCCCACAATTTGTAACATAGAATAATAAGAGGATCGTTATTCTCTGTAAAAAATACAGAATCTTATCATTACTTTTTAAAAATGAATAGTCTCAAAGTAACTGGGGGTCTTGTGCTTTTGTTTCTTTCAGTTGTCTTTTATATTATCCCTTCCCTGGGGTTGGCTGCAGACACTGGAGGCTGAAAACACTGGAGATCTTTCTCCAAGTTCTAAGTTTGCTTCTGAGATGCACGCTTTGTACTTCAAAACACAGGTTTGTAAAAGCCAACCTGTTTATCTAAGACTTGCATAATGCACAGAAGTATCTGCAGAGCACAGTGTGGGATGCAAACAAGCCCAAAAGTTCGGGGTCAGGTGGCAAGCTGGGCCTGTACTGCACAGTCACGTTTTATGGGCTGTGGCTACATGTCACAGTCATTAAAAGGCCTCTCCTCCAGACTCCCTGGATACCGGCATTGCACAACGGTCTTCAGCTGGCTGCACATCTGTGTCACCAGGAGGCTGAAACACCAAGCCAGCAATCAAGATTGTCTCTATCCTCTTACTGCTATCCCTAAAGGAGAAATGTGAGAATATGGATGGACAACCAGTGTTGATAGGACATATTACAGCTACTGGAAAACACTTAAAACACGTGGACACACACACAGACATTAAATCAGAATACAAGCACTGTTATGGATGCAATCATGTTCAGATATAGAAAGATTAAGCTATGGATTAAGATTAAGTTCATATTTCTGTACAATTTATTGTTTACTCAGCTAGCATTTAGAACACATTTGCATCGTAACTTTTTGTTATACATTTTTTATTGCCCCTAATATGTTGTAAACTCCAAGAGAGCAAGGATTCCTGCATAAAAGTTTGAATTCCCTTACATGTGCCTTAGCAATAGTAGGCGCCCAGTAATGTTGTGAAAGACAATTCATTATTAAAGCAAACCTTCAAGTGTCAACCCAGGAAATCACTGGCCGAGCCTGGATGTGTCCATTGAAAGATAACACATAACATCACATGGACACATGGTCACTCACATCTTAATCAAGATACAACCTCTTCTTTATAACAAATCCAAGGTGAGTAAGACACAGTCTTTGTCCTCAAGGAGGTTACAGATGAATGGGGGCAATGAGAAGTTAATGAGTGACAACTGAATGATCACAAAGTATAAATAAAATGCTACAGAGACTTCAAGGAAAGGGAGTCTGAGTCTACTCTGAAGATGTCAATGAAGATTTAATGAAGGGGCCTTGCAGGCTGGCTAAGAGCAAATAAAGGACAGCCTGTGTCAGCAGGTACTTAGGACAGTAAGAGACAGACACCGATGGGCAGTGCCCTTGGGTCCCCATTCCAAGGCTATGACTGTGTCCTGTGCCCTGGCCAGTCCGTTCCTCCATCCCTAGTGCCTCCACTACACAGCAGCCACAGCTGGGCTTGGTCATCCTCCAGCTGTATTGGATTTTTCTAAGCTATTACTTGATCACACTGAGTCTACTACAGAATATATGTCTTCCTCAATCTTACAAGAGAAATGTACTTGAAATTCTACGTTAAAATATACACTGTGCTTCTTCTGTCTACTGCCCAATTATATTATGCTGGAACACTCTACTGGAAAACTTACTATCATGGCCAGCCTAGTGCTGCAGGGCATAATGTTTTGATTGTCAAACAGGTTGTACATGATGCAAATATATGACTTAAGAAGTGATTTCACAAACATTTTGGTAACAGTAATCTGACTCATAAGCTCCAACATAGTCTCATAAAACAGCTGTGTGTATAAGTAATCCAAAGATAGTCTTTGAGAAATGTTACATGGAAAATCATAAAATAAGAGAAGAAAGTTTGAATCTTGAAAGGGATATCATTTTGCATTGTAACTTCAATGTTCCATATAAGGCAAGGGCCAAATCGACTGTTCAAATAAGATGTGCCATTGCTGTTCAGATCTGCTGGAGTTGTTAATCCAAGGAGAAAGAGCAAGATATGTATAGGCCTGTAGTTTACAAAATTAACTGGAGACTTTTTATTTTTATTTTTTTAAAAGATGACCGGTAAGGGGATCTTAACCCTTGGCTTGGTGTTGTCAGCACCACGCTCAGCCAGTGAGCGAACCGGCCATCCCTACATAGGATCCGAACCCGTGGCCTTGGTATTATCAACACCGCACTCTTCCGATTGAGCCATGGGCTGGCCCTTAACTGAAGACTTTCTACCCACTAATCACGTCACAAGGCAAAGAAAACTTACTTGACAGGCTCCATGAGATAACAACACTTATTTCACAGAGAACTTTTGATACATTCAAAACATTGACTTTGACTTTTATATTTTATTCACCAGGCATCCATTTTTACATATGGAAACACTGTGGTCCAGAAGAGTTAAGCAACTTGACCAAAGTTACCCAGCATCAAAGTCAAGGTGAGAAAATGGTGTTTCTCACTCTACTCTGATTCATTTATTTTCATCCACATGTGCACTGTCAAAGATACTCAGGAAAATGACCAAATAAACTATAATTCTGCATTTTCTACTTCCATTTCACTAGCTCACATTTCATACCAGCTCAAAAAACTTTGAAATTCTGGTTTCTTAAAAATAATCAAGAAAGGAATCAGCAAGTTTTTTAAATTCACTTTTTTAAAAAATAAAGTTATTTTATTTCACTCAAGCTTTTAAAATCTGATTTGCTTCATTTCATATGTGTCCATTACTTAAAACTCAGAGCAGGTTCAAGGCAAGAGTTTAGAGTTAGAAGGCCATTAAGAACACACCTTTTACTGAAGAGGCAACCAAGATCTAGAAAGGCTAAGTGACTTTAAGGTCACTGGCTTATTAGCTGCAAAGCCAGGACAAGAGCCAAAGCGTTCTGGATTTCAGCATCCTGGGGGGTGGCTGAGGACCTCAGTGGGAAAGGAACTGAGTCTGACGCCCACCGCACTGCTTGGGTTTTTTTCACCCACACCCTCACAGGATCCTCTAACTCGAGCTGCCCAAGGAACTACCTGCAAAATTCATATCTCACGGAATTATTCTGTGGCAATGTATGACCTTCCTACACTGGTTTCCTGGTAAGATTGATATCACTAGCATTGCACTTGTATGATAATGGGAAACTTACAGGATATGAAACTTCAAGGAACACCTCCTGAATCGTTGAACTTCAAGTCCCAAAACCAGCAGCGAGAAAGATATTCTTGGAGGGAAGCCTTCCTTGCACCATTTAACCATTCAGAAGATTATTCAGTGGCTCTCATGGGCAAGGCACCATGCTAGACATTGAAGTTGCCAACAGCAATGAGACCATCCCTGCTTTTAGGAGCTAGTGGGAGGCCCAGATGAGTAAACAGACCGCTTGGGTTAGTCTTCCATGGGCACCCCTATTTCACCGCGGCTGCGTGGCCTCTCTGCAAGCCGCAAATCCATCTGTGAACAAGTTGAGCTCACAGGAAAGGGGACGCTGCCTCCTCCTCATGTGCACGTGAGTACGGCGGAAGGTGGGTGGGAAAAGGGTGAGGGGGTTTGTGGTTAGGTCGAGGAGAAGACTGGAAGCCAAAATTGCTAGGCACTGCCTGACCCGAGGGCTGCAGCTTTCCTACACGTCAGGCTTGGCAAACCTCCCTCTGTGACCGACCCCTCTAAGGCATCCAAAACTTCACCCTCTAGCCACCACCACCACAGCTATTTGAACGAAGTCAAAATTAACACACAAATACCACAAGGTCCTGTAGGGAAGAGAGGGGGGTTGCTGATCTTGTTTTAAATAGGCTTGGTTACAAACCATAGCTGTCTGTTCGGCAATTTTCCAAAATACAAATCTAGCAAGGTCCTGCAAGGACCTAATAGAAACCCAGATGAATTTCTTGGTCTTTAAAAAATGCCTGGTAATGAGTGATGAGCCAAAACTCACTGAATCTATTCCTTATTCTGCCACTTTGAGTGAGGATCTTTGTTTCTTTATCCAGCTCCCTACCTGGATAGTTGGGATATCACCTCTCTAAGTGTGGTGGCTACTTAACCTGCAACCACATTCCCAGTATGAATTCACAAAGATGCTGTAATCAGCACAGATTATTGTCTCACCAAAAAGAAACTGAGCGATAACTCTGTAAGGCAATATGTGCAACATTTGTGAACATGTTATACATTTGCTTGGTGTTTTCCCCATGCAGGCGCATTCTTCTCTACCAGCAAGAGTGGCTTGCCATAATTCTGTGTCTCATCTGCAGAAATTCAATCTAGACAAGGAGCCACTTCTAGTGAAATGCGTCACAATAGAAACTTGTGAAGATCATTAGAGGCAGGCTTCGAAAATATGTGAACTTTAAGAGAGTGGCTGTTTTGGCAGGGTTGGGAGTGGTGACCAGCAGTTATGACTGAGGGTTATCAAGGGAGTGTAGAGGAATGTTACACGGAATTTCTTCCTTGCTCTGAAGTACAGGAATATCCAGGAAACTTACAAGGAATGGACATTCCTGACCTATGAAGATGAAGCTTTGGGTACATTGTGCAACTGTAAAAGCAGACCGATGGATGGCTGCATAGGGTGTGGAGACACAGAGGGGGTGATGTGAAAATGAAGCAGGCAACATATCTGAACTAGTCTTTTTTCCAGTTTAAAGAATTTCCTTATCAAGGGCAATAACTGATGTGTTTCTTTTTTCTAAGGGAGAATGAATGAACTGGAGACATTTCACAGCATCACAGGAAATTTGGGACTCACAGCTGCCATATGTATTGGGTTGAATAGTGTCCCCCAAAATTCATGTCCTTCCCAAAACCTCAGAATGCGACATTATTTGGAAATAGGGTCCTTGTAGATATAATTAATTAAGATGAAGTCATATAGGAGTAGGATGGGCTCTTAATCCAATATTACCAATGTCCTTACAAGAGGACACAAAGAGACACAGACACAGGCATAGAGAGAATACCATGTGACAACAGAGGTAGAAACTGGAGTGATGCTTTTAAAAGTCAAGGAACACCAAGGACTGCCAGGAGCACAGGGAGCTAAGAGAGAGGCCTGGAACCGATTCTTTCCTAGAGCACAGCCCTGTCGACTCCTTGATTTCAGACTTCTAGCCTCCAGAACTATAAAAGAATAAATTTCTGCTGTTAAAAGCTGAATGAACTTAATTAATTGAATTGACTTAATTATAGCAACTCCAGGAAAATAGCACACCATACTCTGCATTTTGAAAATGGAAAAATACTTACACACAATATAGTCTTTAATTTGACTTCTTTGTACCACACAATAGGACTTGCCCTTCTTTCTGCGAAGGATTAACTGCTGTGGAATTGCCATCCCACCATAAACAATTAAAACACTGGATAAAAGTGCAAAGACAAATGACTTGAGCCCTATGAGTACCCAGATCATGGCCTGGAGAACACGTTCAGGCAGCAGCCCCGGAAAGGGCCACCAAATAGAGCCCAGTAATCTCACTGAGTTTAGAAGACAGAGATTGGAGTTCAGGGAGGCCAAGGCAGCTACATTTGCAGGGCTGAATACTGGAAAAAAGGGAGACAGAGAGAGAGAGAATAAGCTCCACAGATCCACAGAGGAGTCTTCTCTAGTGTTTAGCTGAGTTCTGAGCTGTTCATGTACAAGAAAAATCTCCAAGGCAGAAAAGAGTATGGGAAAGCAGTAGGCAAAAGATTATCAGAGCTTACACAAGGCTGGGAAAAGTTTGTGTGCCCAAGAACCAGAGTGTAGACACCTCATAATATATGGACTGTTGGGTATAGTCCTCAAAAAGAATGTGCCTTAGTAGCAGGATAAACTAATCCTACAACAAAGGCTGATCTGGATCCACCATAACAAAGCTTAAATGTAAGCCTCCAAGGATTAAGCTGATCTACAATACTTAACTGCACACAAGAATGAAATCTAACTTTCTTTAAGGAATATGACAAAATCCCACATACAGCATCCAATCAAAAATTAGTGAGCATGCAAAGATGCAAGAAAATATAACTCATAACAAAAAGAGAAATCAACCAATAGAATCAGACTCAGAAATGATGGAGGTAATAGAATCAGTAGGCAAAGACCTTAAAATAGCTATTATGAATCTTAAAAATATGTTCAAGGATGTGCAGAAAAACGTGAGTGAGTATGGAAGACATAAAAAATATGCAAATGAAACTTGTACAAATCAAATAAAAAATACCTGAAATTAACAGCAGTTTAGATATTGAAGAAGAAAATATTAGTGAATTTGATGTTGTAGCAATAGAAACTATCCCAAATGAGATAACACAGAGAGAAAAAAAAAAGGCTGGAGATGAATGAACAAGGTTCATTGAACTGTGGGATATAAAGGAATCTAACATATGTATAATGTGAGTCCCAGAAAAAGGGGAGGAAAAGAGGAAGACTGAAAAGTGATTTGAAGATGTAAAGGCCAAATTTTTCTAAATTTGAAGAAAACTATTAAACTCACAGATTCGAGAAACTAAAGAGCCCCAAGTTGAAGAAACATAAATAAACAACACAAAGGCACAGGATAATAAAATTGTTGAAAACCAATGATAAAGAGAAAATCTTAAAAATCAGCCAGATAAAAAAAAAGACACATTATGTACAGAGGAACAAAGATAAAAATGATAGACTTCTCATCAGGCCATTCAGGACAGAAGTCAACAGAAAAATTCTTTAAAGTGCTGAAAGAAAAAAATACTGTCAACCAAGACTTGTAGAACCTGCGAATATCCTTCTGGAAAGGAGATAGAGACTTTTTCAGACAAATAGAAGCTGAGAGGATTTATTGCCAGTAGACTGGCATTACATGAAAAATTAAGAGAAGTTCTTCAAGCAGAAGGAAAATTACTCTAGATGAAAATTCAGATCTAAAAAAGGGAATAAAGAGCAATAGGAATGATCAATAAGTAGGGAAATATAAAAGGCTTTTTTCTCATTTTTAGTTTCTTTAAAACATAGTTGACTGCTTAAAGCAAAAAATAACAGGGCATTGAGGGAGTTGTAACATATGTAGGAGTAAAATGTATGGCGACAATAGTTCAAAGGACAGAAGGGAGAAATTGAAGTATCCTCTTATAAATTTCTTATATATATGTAATGTGGCAAAACATTCAAAAGTAGACTGTGATAAGTTAAACATGTATATTGTAAATCTAGAGCAACTACTAAAAAAAATATAATAAAGCATAAAGGTATAAACCACTAGTGGAGATAAAATTAAATCATAAAAAGTACACAATTAATCCAATAGAAGGCAGAAAAAGAGGGAAAAAGGAACAAAGAATGGATGGAAAAAACATAAAACAAATAGCAAGATGGTAGATTTAAACCCAGCCATACGAATAATCACATTAAACGTAAATGTTCTAAATACGCTAATTAAAAAGCAGAAATTGTCAGATTATTTTTTAAGAAACAAACAAAACCTAACTACATTCTATTTACAAGAAACCCATTTTATATATGAAGACTAAAGACAGATAAATTAAAAACACAGTCACGCATCACTTAACAACAGGGATATGTTCTGAGAAATGCATTGTTAGTGATTTTGTCATCCTGCAAACATCAGAGTGTACTACTACACTATAGCCTACTACACACCTGGGCTATATTGTACAGCCACCATCATATAGGCAGCCCATCAATGACTGAAATGTTATGCAAAGCATAACTGTAAAGGTTGGAAAATTATACCATGCACACACTAATCAAATAAAAAAAAAAAAGCTGGAGTGGCCATATTAATTTCAGACAAAGATGACTTCAGAACAAAGAATAATTATCCGAGATGATGAGGGACATTTCATAATGATACAGGGTCCAATTCATCAAGAGACATTAGAATCCTAAATAAAGAAGAAGGAACTAAGACCAAAAAAAAGTGAATTCCCTACTAACAGAGCTTCAAAAATCACAAAGAAAAAAAAATGATAGAACTGAAAAGAGAAGTTGATAAATTCATAATTACAGTTGGAGATTTCAACATTCAGTAATTGATAGAAAACCAGTAAAGATATAGAAGACTTGATCAACACTGTCAACTAACTTTACCTAATTGCCATTTATTGAACACTACACCACACGGTAGCGGAATACATATTCTCTTCAAGTGCACAAGAAACACCTGGGAAGACTAACCACATGATGGCCCTAAAATAAGACTCAAGCTCAAAATGACTGAAATCATGCAAAGTGTTCTCTGATTACAGTGCAATCAAACTAGAGACCAGTAAATCCCCAAGTCTGAGTATTTCAAAATTAAACACTATACTAAATAATCCACAGGTCAAAGAAGAAATCACAGGGGAAATTTTAAAAATATTTTGAGTCAAATGCAAATGAAAAACATATAAAAAAAAAATGGTAGTTACAGGAAAATGCTTATTTAGAAAAGAAAAACAGTCCATATAGAAGAACAAGAGAATACTTACTTAGTTTTAACATTCGGAATCATTTTATTTTGTAGATTTCTGGGCAAAGTCTCAATGCCATTGGAAGCAGGACTTCTCCCCCCTACCTTGTCTCCCGAAAACAACTCAAGTTCTTTGTAATATGGGCAGGGATAGCCCTGCCATGTCACCTCTATGAAGAAGGAAGGCTGTGAACTAGATTGGTGCTTCTCAAACTTTAACAGGCCTATGAATCACCTAGGGGCCTTGTAAAAATGCAGATTCGGAATCAAAAGGTACAGGGCTGGGCCTGAGATGCTGCACTTCTGACACATTCCCTAATGAGGCAGCCTCTGCTGGGCCACCGACCACCCTCTCAGTAGCAGGGCTACATAAGCCTTGTTTTAACCAGGAACAACTTCTCCCATCAAATCTGATTTTTCATTTCCTCTTGTGTCCTCTCCCCTCTTCGGAGAAAGTGCTGAGAAAAGGTCAGTGGGTGACTGGGATAAAGTGACTTACTACAGAAAAGACAGGGCTTACCAGAAACCATTTGATCAATTAAGTAGCAGGTGCCTGACTGAGGTCAGGTCTAGCTCTAATAACGGTTACTTAAAATGTTCTGAAACCTTTTTAATGTGTAAAATTACTTTGGACTCAAACCAGTAATTTTTTCTTACCATCAGCAGTGCTTTTACCATATATGATATGAAATCTTAAAAATGAGGCTGGCTCTGTGTTAACATTAGCTGCTCCTGCAGCATGATAGACTCTGACTCCTGGCTGACCCAGTTTCTTGATCCCCTGAGCTACTGTAGGTGTTTACTATGGTCAGTGGATAAAATTCTGGCACTACCATGGCCCTACAGACAAGGTGAATCAGTAAAGAGGAAAATACAAACGGTAAGAGGAAAGTGAGGAAACACATGTGCAGCACTTCTGGAGGCCACTGCATGAATACATCTGATTACAACCCACGGCTCAGAAAGGGTGGTTGTATTCATAAACATTCCTTCAAAAATAGCCTCTATTGTGGGGGACAAAAGTTTTTGTTCACCTGTATCTTCTTCATCTCCAAATTGCCAGCTCCCAGCCAAGAATGCTCAATGATGAAACACTAAAAGCACTTTCTTAATGGTAGGCTTCTTGGCATGAAAAATTATATAGCATTAAAATTACCCCCTTTAGAAAAAAACAAACAAAAAAAAACTACTGAACTCCATAATATCATGACCATTTAGAGCAGCAGATAACTCTCGTTACAAATTTATTTCTATTAAGATAACTTTTATAAGAATAGTTTAATGGCATTAGATAGACTTTCCTAATTAACTGATCAAGCACTTCAGGTAGAGAGTAAGTGCCCCTATATATGTCAGGAATCAGCCTGGAATTAAAAGTTTGAATAATTAATATTCAGGTCCTAGATTATAAGGCTCTAGAACGAGAGTCAGAAAACTACTGCCTATGAGCCAGCCACCTAGATTTATGAATAAAGTTTCATTGCGATACAGCCATGCCTATTTGTTGAAGTATTGTTTCTGCAGTACCAGAGCAGAGTTGAGTAGCTGAGACGAAGACTATTCCTGCAAAGCTGGAAATATTGCTACCTGGTCCTTTAAGAAAAAGTTTCCAACCTCTGATCTATAAGAATGATCAAGATCAAAGTAACTCAAATACTTTAGAAGGACACTGGACAAGATCTATTACAGATCAGACCCTCTGATTCAGAACATGCATAATAAAAAAGATTCGACAATTAGAGACAGAAAGATTTCCACATTCCAAACATAACTACTTTGCAGTCTAGTGGTTAAGAGCATAGACTCTTGAGTCAGATGGACCCAGGCTCAAAAAAAAGAAAAGAAAAAAGGATGATCACGGATCAAGAAGTTTAGGAGGTGGAAGATCATTCTACTGAGCAGAAAGCTATCAATGATCACAATTCAAAATTGAAATGAAGTGTCTTTGTGCAGTAGTGAGTTTCCTGTAACTGGAAGCATTTAAGCAGCTCTTAGATGGCCACCACCTTAAAACTGTGGTGAAGGAGATGCATGTACCATTCAAAGGGGTGTTTGAACCACTTCTGAGATTCTGCATCATTTTACACTATCAATGGCTCAGAGGTCCAGACTAGACTTCTTGAAAAATACTCCTATTTTTGAATAGGATAACAAAAACAACTTGAATAACAAAAAACATCTCACATTATAGCTAAGAAAAGTGTAAAAGAAAGCATGTATCTTGAAAAGGAGAACCCTGGGTGCCAGTTCATCTGCAACTGGCCCACTGAAGTGACTCTGCTGGACAGAAGCCACGTCTAATGCTGTGGCCATTGTAGCTCTTCACATGCTGTGATTGCTCTACAGATGTCTGTAAATATAATTTTATGATGTCTCTGTGTAATCCAGATTGCTAAATCTTTCTGAAATCTTACAGAGAATGCAGAGGCAGAGAATGTATGTGTCAACCCATAATATACTCCGAAATATCTGCTGCACTGTGACCCTCTTTTAGAACAACAGTATTGTTTTCTAGAAATCCAGTGGGTGGGCTACCGGAGAAATAACGAAAGGCTTAAAAAGTTGTCAAAGATCCATCACTGTTTCTCATTTCTTAACCAAATTGCTTTTGTAATATAGCAAACTAAGATCTTAGAGTGGCCTTTTTTTTTTTCCTTTGGAAGTTTCCAATTAAAGCGTTTGACATGTCTATGACATTTTAGTTACGGAGCCCCATGAGATTGATCTGAGCTCCATTTCTTTGCCAGAGGAACATAGTTTGCAATTCTCAAGCCAATTCTTTCTTTGACCAATTTGGCAGTGTGACTGGCTGGGTTGCAGGTAGTAGAATGAACACTCTCAGTAAAATGTTCATTTTTATGGTGTTGGCTTCCACCTAAACATCAGCGGGAGGCAATACCACTTGGTTAAGTCTGCCTTCAAGCTACATCAAAGGCGCTGAGCTTAGTGTGGCTGTGAGAGAGTAATCCAACAACATTCAAAGCTTTGGGTTGCAGCCAAGGACAAGTAGGTTGAGGGTTTGAGCTCCTGCTCCAGATTAGTCACTTAAGCAGCATGCTGAGATAGGTCATCCACCCTTGCAGCTAATCCAGTGCAAGAAGAGAAGTGAGGGGGGAAGCAGAGCTTGGACACGTCAGAATCAGTGCAGAAGGTGAGGACGTTACCTGACGCTCAATCTCAAAGTATCTGATGGCCACGGAAAGCAGACTTTAAAAGAAATTAAAAGTAGCCAAGTTATTAAAAACCTTGCCATTTTAAATCTTTCAAAAAAAGAATGTTCATTTTGTTTTTAAAGAGTAGGGAATAAAAAGTCACAGAGACTATTGATTTTTTAAAAATTTCAGGTTCCAGAACCAGCTGGAAAAAAATCTTAAGACATACCCAGTCAAAGCCAGCATATTTATAAATTTTATTGAATTAAGCAGCAAAAGGACAGGTAAAACACAAACAGTCCAATAAAAATAAAAAGTCACTGCTATTGCCAAAAGTCACTGTGGGAATCTCAAGCTAAATCACTGCATTGTACAATTTCAGAAACTCAAAAGAACAAAAATATCTGTTCAACTTTCAGTTTCAGAATCCATCTGCTTCCTCTTCCTGCCCTAATCATTTCCTAACTGATAAAACCCCCAAATACATTTCTAGCACCCAGGATAGTTCAGAAGTCCTGTGTGTCTACACATCAGCTTCTTCCTTCTAAACAACATACTCCTAGAAGAACGTGGCCCAAATATTTTAGTATCCTTGGCACCTGGCAAAGCAGCTGGCACACAGCATGTTAAACGTTTAACCTGGCACACTCGAATGTTTAATGTTTAAATGTTTAAATAGATATAAAAATGACACTGACAGTGAGTAAAAGCGCCCTCCACATACATGGTATCCACCCTTAAGCCGTCTTACCTCACTCATTTTGCCTATAATCATACTTTGTGCCTCTGCTTTTGCTAATTCTATCATCGGGAGCACACAACCCCTGCCTCTTTAAAGCCTACCTGCCCTTTGAGTCTTAGTATGTCTCAAAATCTGGTCCAGAAACCACTGGATCTAGGACACTTCTTAAAATGCAGATTCCTTGGTCCACATCAGACATACTGAATTGAAGTCTCTAGGGAGTGAAGCCCAGGATGGTGCATTTTTAACAAGCTCCTCGATTGACCCTGAATCCCTGATCCACGGACCACACTTTAGGAAGGTTTAATTTCAAGTCAAACCTGGCAGCAGTTGCCTTCACAATGAACCAACTAGGCAATGTCACATTGTCGTATCTGCACTCAGGGCTGTGTATGACACATAACCACTTAGAAAGACTCCAGCCCCACATGCGTGGTGACATAATACAGGATATAGGCTCATCCTTAGAGAAGAGTCCCAAAGGCACAGCCATAGAGGTACGTTTGGGACCTCCTGGCTCCCACGACAATGGGTAATGTCTTCTGTGAACATTTACTATTGATTTTGAGCAGTAATTTGTTTCTGCCTTGCCTTGTTCTGAAAATAGATCTGAGACCATTTGCAGAAATACAATTTTATAAAATAAACATCAAGCAGATATGGAAATAAGAATGAAAGGAAAATGGGGCAAGAAAATAAGATAAGGTTAATATAGGAAAATAAATGCCATACAATAAATAAAAGTCATTCTGTGTTTCCTTAGTGACCAAAGAATATGGAAATGTGATCATGTACAAGACTCTCAATATTCTTAAGATAAAACAAAAATTGTTAGAAAAAACACTCAATTTTCCAAGAATTTTCAAATATTGGCAATTTGAGCTAAGCACAGCTTTGCATTATGGAAAGCATATCATTAACATGGAATACCTACACCCTCCTCTCCAGTGGAGGGGCAGTGGTTTCATCAGAGGTCACCTTCTGTAGATGAAACACACAGGAGACAATGAATATCTGCAGGGAAGTTGTAAGTCCTTGTCCTGAAGGGTGGAATACCATGGCATCAATGTGCGAGTACAAAATGGTGCGAATAGAGATTTTTCGTCTTTGTACTAAGACATCTGATTTGGCTAAACCATGTAGGGATTTCCAGATTTTTTCTTGATAGATTCATTCTCCATTGATTCCAGGATTAGGATATCATCAACCTGACAGAGAAGGACACTCACAATTCTAGAGACAAGGGGCATTTGAGACACACAAAAAATTATAAGACTATGGAAATTATGGGACTATGGAATCCCAAAATTACAGGACTATGGACTTGGAATGTTTCTCAGTAACATGATGATTATTCGGACATTGACAAAGAATCTTCATCATTCAGCTTGGGTAAGCTTAATAATGGCAAACATCCCCACCCCAGTCAGAAGCTGACTGCAGAAACTGAGCTTATTCACAGTGTATTTGTGGTCACCACAACTCGTGTAGCTCACAAATATCCTACTTTATTTTCCAGTAGCTTTATAAGTTTCTCTCTCAAACTTTATCTGCTCAAGTTCCAGAGGGTGCATAATATAAAAGTGCTTACAGAATAACTTAGGAATAAATAGGTACTGCCTGAAGTTTTCCAGTTTTCTTTCTCATGGTTTCCTACCCTTAGCATAAGAAAATGATGTGTTAAATAGTATGACAGGCAAAGAACATGAAGATTTCTTAAATGGCCCCTTGTATTAATCTGTTTCTGTTGCTTATAACAAAATACCTGAAACTAGGTTATTTGTAAAGAAACTATATTTATTGCTTACAGTTTCAGAGGCTGGGAAATCCAAAGGCCAGGGAACACATCTGGTGAGGGTCTTTTCCTGGTGGTGACCACACAGTAACACAGGGTATCATGTTGTGAGAAAGGCAGAAAGAAGCAAGAGAGAGCTAACTCCTCATTCCTCCCTTTGAAGCCCTCAGAACCATGCCCATGACCACCATCAATTTACCAATCCATTTATTAGGGGGTGGTCCTCACTACTAATCACCTCCAAGGCCCTACCTTTCAACTACCACAATAGGATTTCCTACCCTATTAAGAAACACTGTCATGGTGGGAATGAAGCCTCAGTGAGCCTGGGGGGACATTCAACCCACAGCACCCCTTACTGCAACCAAATCTAATAAATAGCTTATAAAACTATTAAACACTTAAGAGCTGTCAAGCACTGTGCTAAGCTCTTTACATGTAGTATCTCAATCCTCACAACTACACTGAGAACTAAATGCAATTATTTCCATTTTACAGGTAATAAGCTGGAGCACAAAGAGGAAAACTCAGCTAAATCACACAACCTGTAAGGGGTAAAGCCCATATTCAAACATAGGCAGTCTAACTCCAGTGCCTACAGATTTAACTGTTCCAGAATGCTACCATCTCAGATCACTCTACTCAAAGGGGCCCAAGGGAACAAAGCCCTGTATCAATAACAACACCGTATTCATTTCTTATTGCTGCCTTCACAAACTTAGCAGCTTAAAACAACACAAATTCATTCTCTCACAGTCCTGTAGGTCAGAAGTCCGGCAGGGGTCTCATGAGGCTAAACTCAAGATGTCGTCAGGACTACATTCCTTTCTGGAGGCTCTGCTGGAGAATCTAGTTCCTAGATCACTCAGTTTGTTAGTAGAATTCAGTTCCCTGTGATTGCAGAACTGGGGTCCCCATTTCTTTCCTGGCTGTCAGCTCAGGACCATTTCCACCTTCTAGAGCCCACTGCATTGCTTCGCCTGCACACCCCTTCCTCCATCCTCAAAGATGCTCACACTTTGAGTGTCTTGCTTCTTCTTCCATGGAATCTCTGATTCTTCTGCTTTCCTCTTTTGTTTTTAAGGGCCCATATGATTAATAATCCAGGATAATCTTCCTATTTGAAGGTCAGCTGCTTAGCAAACATAATTCCCTTTTGCCATGTAAAATAACACATTTATAGATGCAACACCAGAGGCAGACCATGGGGCCAGAATCTTGCCTACCACAAATGCCAACATTGAATGTCTACTCTTCTCTAAACTATCTCTTCTACACATAGTTGTCCCTGTTTTGTACCAAGGTAATGATGTTTTGTGAATTGTACCCTGTAAACAAATATTGGTTAGGAGAAGGTCCTTCTGTGATTAATTCAAGAGGTAGAAGGGAGAAAAGTGTGTCACCTGCTTGAACTGGCACTGGCTACTTCCCAGCCCCAGGAGATGACACCTACTTGGAACAGGTGCGGGTGGCCAGAGTATAGACAAACCAGGTAGAAAACAAAGCTGAATTTCACTCTGCTCATTTCGGTTGGCTGAGTGGCCTGTGAAAGAGGCTCAGATCACTGTGCAGTCTCCTCTTGGACCAACTAGCTTCAAAGACGGGAACATTCTCTGCACCTTCACCAAGGATAAAACTCCTAATTCCAAGCAACCAGCTTACAAATGGGTGTTTTTAATTGTCAGGAAAAATGAGAGAAAGAGTTCCAGGAAGACCAGGTTAAGTCTATTTAAATATCTATTTAAATCATATCTTTCAGATTTTACTTACTGGAACTAGTACTTTTTACACAAGTTATAATCTCTTGGGTGCTATTCACAAATTTATCACCTAATTTCCCCTCTTGATTAAACACTCTAAATTTAATTACAGAAAAGAAAAAAATGAAAATGATCTTAAAATTTTTAGAAGACCCTTAACTACTGCAAATACAGGTCAAGTTGGAGGGTTTACCTAAACAATTGCCAGTACCTACCCTGGTGCCTTGAAAGGGCTCTATAAACGTCAGACAACCAAATCAAATTTAAATATGTCATTCATAATACTGAAGACACTCCCTGAGTTTCAGAATCCCCTTTTTCAGGGTGTGTTAACTGGTGCCTTTGATTCCATTTGGTTAGAGATACATGGTCACTGTATCTACCGTAACGTACCACAATGCCACAACAGGGCCTGTATACATTTTTCTTCACAGGCTACTTGAAATTATTTTATAATAGAACTTTTAGTGCATTCCCTTTAGACACAAAAATTGTTAAAACAATGAACAGGGTTCTAGTTCTGGTAGTGACCAAGAAGATCCTTTCCACAGATTTAAAACATAAAATCTGGGCCTGAGGCATGGATCCAGGGACTGGACCCCCCCCCCCCACAACCAGGCACACGGCCAGCACCTGGAGGCCCACCCAGGGGACCAAGGCACAGATCCCGGGACCAAGGCACACACACACATCCAGGCACACCACCAGCATCATGGAGCATGCCAAAAACATCACATCCATGTGGGTGGCCCACCACAGCCACCACAATAACCACGGCTGCCACGAAAGTGGCTGGACATCACAACCACCACGCAGATTGTCCACCAGCCACTGGAGTGCATTGACACGTGGAGAGTCACCAGCAGAGACCAAAGAAAAGAAGATATCTCTCTCCACAAAGCCCATTCCACAGTGACAGAAGCATATCTGCTCTATGATATGATAAGGGGACCTGACCACACTTCTCAGCATTGGACAGATCATCTAGGCAACAAATTAACAGAGTAACCATTACTCTTTAAGGGGAGAGGAGAAATCTAGGGTTATCAGTGGTGGGAGGCAGGAGAGAGAGGGGGGATAGGGAGAGATTATACAAGGGGTATAAAGAATAAGTAAAATTTGTAACAATATATAAACTACTAATATCGATTTGATCAACATATGTCAACACTGAATCCCCAAAATATGTATAATCAATTATGATTCAATAAAAAAAAAAGAAAAACATAAAATCTGGTTATAAAAAATTTTTTAAAAAACAAACCCCGCTCCATTACCAGAAGGCTTTGGAGATTGACCAAAAGCAGGCATACTCTCATTCTGGGTATTGACACCTGGAAGTAATAAACAGCATGGGATGCTGTGAGAGTGTATAGGAAAACACTGTGTTTTTTCTATACTCTTATTTAACAACAATCAACACACAGAAGACTGACTTCCAACTTCAGTGAGCAAATATGCCCAGATGCCTCCCCAGCAGCAAGCAAGCAATTCTCCAGCAGACAGCAGTGGGGCGTCCTCCAATTCCAACACCGTCTACCTGGAGACAGCCTCAGATCCCACAGGCTGAGGGCTCAGTCCCCAAGACTGCCCCCACTTCAGATGCCAGTTACAAGTCCAGGCTTTTGGAACTTCCAACCGACAAACTGTAAATCAAGGTTCCCACACCCTTTATTTGGGTTCGATTAGTTTCCTTGAGTGGCTCATGGAACTCAGGGAAACACGTGCTTATGTTGACTGGTTTATTATAAAGAATATCACAAAGGATACAGTCGAAGAGACGCATAGGGTGAGGTAAGGAGGAAGGGGTGCACGACCCTCCAGGAACGCTCACGTGTTCTGCTGTCTGGGAAGCTCCCTGAACCCTGTGCTCATGGGTTTTTATGGAAACTTCATTGTGTGGGCATGACTGAAGTATGGACCACAGCACAGAGTGTGGTTGGACAAAAAGGGTCTGATCTAAAACTAACATCCTGGGTGGGGAAACGCAACAAGGCCTGTTTGTTTAGATGCTTCTTGGCCTCTCTGTGCAGCATTCCTTCCTCCTGGGTATGGGGCAGGGCCCTTCCTGAAATGGGGAGGGGGGGGTGTCTTATGATCTACACTCAGCTAAGGTAGCTCAGAGAATTCCCTGCCTCGGGGAGAAAAGGAGAAGGGAAAGGAGGACAGAAGGTCAGAGAGTGGCAGCAGCCAGGAACCATGGGCAAACACTGGCATATAATTATCATAATGTCACAGTGCGTTTCCCAATTTCAAGGCTTCTAGCTTAGAGGCAGGACCCAGTCTGCACCATGCAGGTCAGGTGGAATACCAACAGCAAACCCATAGTCTTTCTGCTTGGAAGAACCAGAGGACAGATTTGGGGCATCCCAGAAAGGAGAGATACAGAGAGGGTAGTCCTATATTCTGGGTGACCCATGAACCACCCATCCCAGGCCAGACAACAGCAACCTCAGGGAATTTTCTAGGTGCTAGTAATGCTCTATATATCAACAGGAGTTTGGGTTGCACAGGCATATGTATTCGTAACAACTCATCAAATGGTACACTTTAAAAATGTGCATTTTATTGTACAGAAACTTTCTCTCGAAAAACTCTAAACATTGAACTTTAGTGGCATGCAAGCAGAATTATTTAGAAGGCAGTATATTGATGTCTGAAACTTCACTTTGTAATGCATCAAAAAAAAGATGAATGGATAAAGGCGCAGATAAACAGAATAGACACATGATAAAGCAGATATAGTAAATTGCTAATGGTAGAATCTCAGAGGAGGGTATAGAGATATTTGCTGTGAAATCTTTCCATTTTTCTGTATGTTTGAAAATGTTCACAATAAAATGTTGGCAAAAGTTAAAAGATGCATCACAACTTGGAATTCACTTCCTCAAAAAGGTGTAGAAGTAAATCACCATAATTGCAAGAATCAACATGAAGAAAGCCAGGAATTCCTTGTGGAATTGTAAACAAAAAGCACTTAGGTAAGAGTTTGGTAAAACATGTTTGCTTCCCAGTAGGAAAAAGCATGTACTATAGTTGACCTTAGAGAATCATGGAAATAAAGTCTTCATCTCAGTGAAATGTTCTGGTGACATACTTTATTTTTGTAGTGATGACAGGGCTATCCCAGTAGTCTTTGTGGCTCATGATGGAAAGTGGCACCTCAGGAGAAGTTTAGATTCCAAGTCCAGCTTCGTATGAACCAGGTCTCGAGCACCAGAAGGGCCACGAAAATATAACCCTCAGCAAGAGAGACAGAGATCACACGTGCATGGGGACAAGCAAGCGTTTATACCATCCCAAAAGCAAAGTCCTCTTGGTACACATGAAGTCAAAGGGATGCCGAGCCCATGTGCTTCAGAAGACAGCATTTCATGCCACCCAACCCTGAGCAGACTGTATCCCACAGACACAAGATCCTAACAGGAGTGAGCCAAATGAGGGCACAGATAATTCAACAGTTAAGACATGTTAACCTTGTACATTCCAAATAATGCAACATTATACACTGTTACTTGTTCCTAAATACAGCCAAAAATAAAAAATGATAGGCTACTTATTTATGGTGGGGGAATAAAAAGAGTATATACTGTATAATATACTTGCCTCTACATCTACATATATGTTGAAAGAATAAAATACGTAAGATTATCACTTGTGGACTTACAAATATGAATCTGAAATTATTTGCATATTTCCCTTGGCTGTATCCTTGAAGTTCATCAAATAACATGTGAAAGACATCTGGATTTGCTACTTCTGTGGCCTGAATTCCATCTCTCTCCCTTTTCTCCGTTCTAAGGCTAATATATGTCCTGGAAATGAAAGTGCTTATGTTTTATATACTCTGGACGGGAGAGCACAATTTAAGTGGGATAAGAAGAAAAAAAAAAGTTCTCCATTCCAGGACCTACCTGTCTCATTATACATAACTTAAGTACTGAAGAGTTGTTTAATTTTAAACAACTTTTTTAACAGTCTATAAAAAGAGAAACATCACATCTTGTATGGGCTTACTCTGATTTGACATTTTTTCCAGCCTATTTGGACGCACTTGTGCTCACTTAAGCAGGCTCTCTAGATTGTCCGCTCCAAGTTTAATTCTGCCTGATTCATTCCACCAATGGCCTGGAAATACAGTGAGGCAATAATGCACATCTGTTCCGGGCAACCAACCAAGAGACCACCCTCCCCCTGGGTAGGGGTATCTCAACGCTGCCCATGGCTTTGATCTGCTTTCAGTTTTTAAATGCTCCCTGTTGCATAGTGGGGCGCTAAGTGACTTTGCTTCAATAGACATTATGTCAGCCCCTCAGCCCTTATGTAAACAGAATGTCTAACACCTTCACAATGTAAGCCAAGCAAGCAAGCCGAAAGTAGAAACTGACAAGATAAGTATTTTGCATCGGCACCTGCAGGAGGAGCCGTGCCTGCTCGCATGCAAGCTCTCTGCCTGGCACAACCAGGAAAACTTAAATTTAGACTCTGCGGCACTTCTTTCTGACTCCTATTCACACTTATTAAAGTCATAATGACATCAGATAGAAGGAAAATAACATTTCTTCTTCCCAAGTTCTTTTTTTTTAACCATCTAGAAAGTCATAGAATATAAACCCTGAAAGGAGAAGGCAACCTCTCTTTTGATATAACCATTGCTGTGTATAGAATTGAATAAGCATTTCTCATACCTGCACACAGGGCTTCACAGTTTATAATTTCTTCATTCAAATGTTGGATGCAATTAGCGACGAGAGAAAAGAAGACAGCACACAATTTTATTTTAGAGAAACTGACCTTCATTCATCCAGTGAGCCTTTATTAAGAATCAGTCAAGGTCTACCATCAAGCTAGGTACTTGGGGAAGGGAGGACATGTCAGAGATGAATAAAACATTACAAAATAGGAATTGGAGAAGTCAGTGCTGAGGGTGACTGACCCAAATTCATTTGAACATCGGAACTCAAGGCTCCAACTCCTTTCTCTAAGCCTTCATCTGCAAATAGGCATCTGAAATTAGAATGCCGCTCTGTGGCATTCTACACTAGGGAGAGTCTCCTGTCATTAGGCCCCAAATGCTCTTGGAGAGCATCATGGCGTGTGCGTAAGCAAATTTCAGAAAGATTTCCTTGATGAGATGGCATTTGAGCTGGGGTTAAAAGAACAGACAGAGTTGGAGAACAGCTGGGGTTTGACAACATGGAAATGGGCACTTTCACAATGTAAACAGAAGAAATCACGGAGCAGGGCTGGCTGAATGAATAACAGTGTACGCAAAGACGAGTGGAGGAGATGAAACTGATTCAGGTGGAAGTCAGAGACATTTTGGCTTCGCTCCGCAGGCCCTAAGGATCCAGCAAAGGTGGTGGAGGAAGGGTAACAGATCACATCCGCACTATAGGAAAACCAAGTTGGCAGGGGTGTAGAGATGGGTTAGTAGTAGGGAGACCAGTGCATAAGTCAAGGCCAAGGATCATAAAGACCTCATCGAGGGAACTTGGGGAGAGAAGGAGAAAAAAGGAGGCAAGATGAGAGCGGGAGATTTTAGAAACAGAAACAGTAAGTCTGGCAATTGGTTGGATGTGGGAGTGAGGGCAAAGACAGCAGTCAAACCTGAGTAACTAGCACCATGATTCTCAAACCTCATCAGTCACTCTAGCGCGTCACCAAGTGAGCTCGTTAAAATGCAAATACCCACACCCAAATCCCCCAAGTCCAAAAAACTGCTTGTTAACAGATCCATACTGATCCACAAACTCCTTCTCTATTGACCCACAATGAGGTAGGAACAGAACAGAGAGTGTTTAGACAGTTTGATGGCCATTAATGGAATCTAATAATTAAAAGTTGAAGCTTGATTTTGTATGTAGATTGAGTTTTTCCATGTCACTTTTCTAATGATTCATTTTTAATGAATTTTACAAAAGGATGGGTCCACAGAAATTAAAAATTTTTTTAAATGAAGTGGTTCTTACACCAAGAAAGTATGAGAAGGGCTGCACTGTATGATTCCGGTGTAGAGCCACACCTCGGCCATGCTCTAAATAGCTGGATCAGTAACAGAGAAGGGAAACACACGAGGAGGGGATCAGAGATGGGAGATCTCTCTGCTGTGACACCTGGCCAGGCCACTGAGCATCCGTGGTGGGTCCTCTGACAGCCTGATCATCCTGCCCTCTGACCACATATTAATTTCTCAGTCCTGCAACTAGGTGTGATCTGTTCCCCTGCCCATGTCCTAACTCAGTCCAGTGTGTAGGTCTCATGCCACATGCCAACCCTTCTGAACCTTCTGCTGTATTTCAGAAAATGTCCCAAAAGGCAGCAGCAGTTTGCAAGATAGGAAAGGAACCAACAGTGAGCAGGCAGTGCTACAGAATCTGGGAGAGAATTTTTAGAAGGACTGTACAGTAGGGGGAAAGGATTGCCAACATGATCAAGACTTGCAGAGAAGAGGATAAAGACCCAGGAGAGAGTCATTAGTTGCCTTCAATAGAACAATTTCAGCAGAGTGATGGGGACTGAAGTCAGACTGCAAGGGGAGAGGAGACAGTGGGAAGGAAAGAGCAGCTGCCCTGAGTGGTGGGCAAGTGGAGATGGTTAACTAATGTCACAAAACTGTTCTGTTACATGACTGGGTGCTATTTGGAACATCCTGTTAACTCTATTCTAAATATTAATTCTCTCCAGAAACCTCCAAAAATCTCTCCCTTATCTTACCTACTAGTGCTTACTGTATATTTGCAGCTCTTAAAGTCTAAGTTCTTGCCTTGCTAAGATAGGATAAGTGACATCAGTCATTCTTTAAGACAAAAGAAATACAATATTTAGGGATTTTTGCAAAAAAAAAAATCCATTTCTATTTAAGCTTATAGAACATTTGGAGAAGGGTAAGCATAGAGGAAAAGTTGGAGGTAAACTGGAGTCTACTTTCTTAAAGTTGTTGGACTTGTGCCCTACTTAAATGGCCTGAATTTAAAACAGAAACATAGGGAAGCATCTCTGTGCTACTTTCCATCAGGATCAAATCTTTTAAACTTGAGCTTTAGAAACAAGATGCTGACAGATTCACCGACAATCCAAAAGTACCCCGGATGCTTGCTCTCAAAATTAGAAAAGAGGTCTGCCAATTATTGTTATTATTTCCTAAAATAAATGTGGAAAGTGAGATAAAGGGTAAAGGCCAGTCACAACTGCAAAGAGCAGGTTTGACCCCATGGTTCCCTGATTCAACAAAACCATTCACAGACATCATCAGCAAATTCCATTCTTAAAGATGGTCAAAGCCCATAAGATAAAAGCATGCAGAGCAACAGGCATCGATGAAAGATGGGACCTGCGTGGCCCCTCCTTCCCTAGCACTGCACTGTGTAAAAGAATAGCTCAAAGTATGTTTGCTGTCTTGACTGTGGTGGTTTCAGCGGTGCCTATGCATGTCAAAGTTTATGGAATTATATGCTTTAAATAAGCAGTTAATTGTATGTCGATAATACCTCAATAAAGCCATTTTTTTAAAAAGAAAGAATCACTCAGAGAAACACAAAAGGGGTAGATACTCCTAGAATTGAGTTCTGAGCATTATTGAATCTGGGTTTCTCAACTGTGTTCCAAGGAATTAAGAGGCCGTAGCAACGTGGGTCCAACCAGGAACAGAGAAAGCCCTTTAAGTGTTTACAACAGAGGGGATTTAATGCAGGGAACTGGTGATGCAGAAGTGGGACAGCGAAGCAGTCAGGCAGGTCAGGGAGAAGGAACCCATGGACAAGCAACACCAGGAAGCCACTGCCCCCCGGGAAAGCAGGAAAGAGCCCAGAGTCACCATGGAAGGTGGAACAAGGTGGCTCGTCCAGATGGAGCTGGAGCAGCAGCAGCAGCAGCAGCAGCAGCAGCTGGAAGTACAGCCTCCTGGTCCCTGCCCTGCTCCGAGAACCACAGGGGAAGGGCCAGAGCAGGTGAAGGCGCAGAGAGGCCCGGGTCTGCACAAGGGGGTTTCAGCAAAAAGAGGCTACAGAGCAAAAGTTCACAACGGGATTAAGACAAGCCAGCAAGCTTCTTTACTGCTGGCCTTGTCAGAACTGTAATATGCTAGTAGACTTGTAAATCTCAAAGAGAGGAACGGAATATAAAGTGCATCTATGACCTTTTTTTTGCAGAACATTTTGGAAAAGCAGTGTTCCATGAAACACTTTTTAGAAAATGCCGTTCTAGCCCAATACTCACATTTTACAGACAAAGAAAGAGACCTAAAAACTTGGGTAAGTGGCTTGAACAAGACATTATAAAAAAGGATACCACTAGACTAGAGGCTAAATTGAAGCTTCCTGAATTTTAATCAAGTGCTCTTTCCTCTACACACCAATAAATAGGCCGTAAGCACTTTCTAGCACCATCAAGAAAACCAGCTATGTAACCATCATAGCGGGCAACGAGTCATTTTGCCCTATAAAACTGCCAGACTCCATGGGAACGTGTACAATCTGCTCTGCTAGACCAGTGACAAAGGCACCAAAACTGAACACATGTAAGAAAGGAAACACATGCAAAGGTGTCGCCAAATGTATTAATGGCAGGAAAAGAAAAGAAGAAGGAAGGGAAAGCAAGAGAGAAAGGGGGAGAAAAGGAAACTGATGTAGGCTGGGTATCGCCTACATCCCTGCCACCAGGCTGGATTCCACATCTTAGAATGATGACACATACATGTGTGCGCAACAGTGGGGTCATACAACCTCAGTGAAGCAGATGCAGTAACCAAGGTGCCAAATCTGTAGGAGGAGTTCCCAAAGTTGCTCTACCCTAAACAGACGCCATAAAAATGCAAAGGCCTGTTCCGTCGCCCTCCAGGAGAAATCAACTCTCCAAATATCTTCAACTAAAGATATGCACCTATGTCCTTCCCCCAATTCTCCCCATATGCCTTAGCCCTGCCTTCCAGGATCACTTCTGTTCTTGCTCCATTAAATTTCTATCCCACCACACAGAGAAGTATTAAATCACAGCACATCCTGAGTCTGATTGTGTGGAACAAAGCTGAATTTCTCAAGCCACTGACACCTTGGAAGGCCCCAAGCTCTTCCCTATTTTTAAGAGGTTCCATCTGTGCAGGTGGGGGGAGCAGGGAAAAAGGGGTGGGAAAGTTAGAATTCAATGAGAACATACCTCACTATGGTGGGCAACTGGCATGAGGAGAGATGGCGAGAACTCATGAAATGTCTCACCTGTCCCATATTTGTAAAGGAAGCCTCACGAATTCCCAACATATCTCAAATGAACTGCTAGCTATTTGTCCAACAGCATTCTTTAGGGTTACCGTGTATCTTGTTGCTAGTATTGTTTTCTTATTTATTTACCATTAAATTTTGTCACTTTTTCATAGAAAACAGTTCAAAGGCAAATAAACCTATTGTATATATCACAAAGACCCTTGGACTTATGGAGTCTCTATTAATTTAGTTTTACTCTGATCTAAATAGTCTCTTCTGAGGAGCCTTTTAAAGCCCCTTGATCCTGCCTCTAGGGCCAGTAAGATATTTTTGTCAGTTTCTCAATCCTAAAATCACACTAAGTTTTAATATAAGTTTTCAGAAAGGAAGGAAAAATGTTTAACTGCCCCCTCCCATCAAACCCCCAAATTTCAATAATTTACAGGCAAAGAATTCCTGTAATTCTTGTTCATTCTTCAGGTTCTTTGTTTTACTCCCCTCAAATCCTGCCGAGCATGGATCAAACAGGGAGAAATTTAATCACTCATATCTCTGCCCAAGGGATTGTCTAGGTACTATGGTGACAGACACCTCAGTGAAAGTATGTGGACAAAAAAAGATTTTAAACTCCTAGACTTAAAAAAAAAAAAGATTTCTTATGGATTTGTCGTCAGCACAGAAGCACTATAAAAAAAGGTCCACACTGGCATAGACAATCAAAATTATTTCTTTACACACCCTGTGGTAAGACCCCAGAAACAAAATATTATTCAACAAAAGTATTTATTACTCTTTGCCCAAACGCTGCATACTTTGAGTTTTTATATTTTCATTGACTTTTTTTTTTCCTTGTTAAATGTTCCGCTTCTCCAGAGATCATTTTTTAGGGCAGGGAAACTACTCTGTCTGACACTACAATGGTGGATACATTCATCCAAATCCATAGAATGTTCAATACCAAAAGTGAACCCTGACATAAACTATGGATTCTGGGTGATAATGACGTGTCAATGTGGCTTCATCAATTGCAGTAAATGCAACTCAGCTGGTGGGAGATGTTGATAATGCCAGAAGCTGGGGCGGGGGGCGGTATATAGGAAATTCCTGTAAAATTTTCCTGTGAGGCTAGCTGGTTAGCTCAGTTGGTTAGAGCACAGCCTTTAATACCAAGGTCATGAGTTTGGATCCCCTCCTCCCCCTCCCCTGTACAGGCCAGCCACCAAAGAAAATAAAATAAAACTACGCTAAAATTAAACTTTGCTGTGAACCTAAAATTGCTCTAAAAAATAAACTCTATTTTTAAAAAATGTACAGCTTCTCTGTCATTAACTTATTCTGATATGGGAGTGTGCAAATAAAATCTGGAAAAAACAAAGTCAAGTACAAACTGTTAGTCCTTCGTTTTGTAGTTTACAAAACCCAGTCTTTGGGCTACTTAAATGTAACTCATGGATTTAAAGGGAGGGAGGGAAAATAACTGGCCTCAGAGAATAAGCAAGGCCAATTATACAAAATCTGGCCTAAGCAGCACATAGAACAGTTCACACCAATGACAGGGTTAGCTCATGCTCTGCTGAGACACAGTCGGAATTTTTCTTCCAGCCCATGTTCATGTACAGGAAACCAACAGAACTGTAAACACAGGAACGACAATCAACCAACGCAGATGTTTAAGGCTGGAAGTCACATTCTGGACAAGGTGAAAGGCCAAGTGCAAGAGAGGGATACGAACAAGAACGTGGCGGATATCAGAGGCTCCACCCACTGAGTGGCACTGTTTTCTGCCTGCTGTGAATCCACGCCTCTCCCTCCCCTCCCGGAAGGAGCTCTCTGATGATGAGAAAACAATCTGAACCTAAAATCAGTGCTGTGGAGCAAGGACGTTTTGGGCCTAGGACAATCCCAACCTATCTGGCAGGATCAGGAATCAAGGGTGTGTTCCCATGAAGCTGAAAGTCAGGAAGGCTCTCCCACTTGGAACCAGAACCTCATTCTGTAAAAATGTTTGAAGGGGATTCTTCGACCCAGTCATCTGGGACTGTGTTTGAGATAACAAGACTGTGGGGACCCATCAAGGAATTACCTGATGTAATTTAGATATCATCGCTATTATGGACCCAATCTCTTTAATCATGGAGATGGGAAGGGCAGGAAGAGAACCAGTGAATAGAAATGGAACAATGCTGCTTAGAGCAACATGGTTTTCAAGTCAGTGTCAGAGCAGAGAACAATTCTTTGGGGTCAGCATTCCTTCAGCATACCAAACAAGAGTATATTTATAGAGATACATGGCATTTTCTTTTCTAAAAGCAGAGTTCTAGGAGAGACTGCCTTCCACCAAGAGAACACCCACAAAATTCCAGATTTGGGCTTCCTCGCCTCTTGCGTGGGATTGTGTTCTCGAGTGCTTTTGTAATTTGTCACCCACCAGGCCTGACCATCAGTCCTATCCTCTGATGCACCAGGATCTCTTTGTGGTCCCATGGGTGGTCCCTCTCAGCCTTAGGCAACAGCAGTCAAGAGGAAAGGGTGCTGAATAAATCTAACAAATTCAATTGCCAACCTAAGATATTAGATGATATGCAAGAATATTTCAAGCTCTAAATTCTATGATCTATGGATAACACAAATTTACCAATAATTCCAAACTGAGTTAGCCAACAAACCCACAGCAGGTTGTCTGTTGCTGGGCAAATGTTTCCCCAGAAAAACCATGTTATGGATAGCAGCTGTGTTCCCAGCCAGGCTCCAGAGTCTAACTTTATTCACAGGGTGCTGAAATGCTATATTTTATATTGAAGAGCAACTGAAGAGAACAGTATTGTCAAATGTTCAAAAAAAGGTCTTTGAACAAAAAATCCAATAACAATGTGTCGTTAATTTCTAATGTTTATGGCAGAAGATAAGCAGGTGGAACACAGATTCTGAGATTTTCTGGCACTCTCAAAAACTTTAGAGGTTAATGGCACTGGCTCTTTCGTAATTCTAATTGGCACTAAAGTGGTGATGGTTTTCTTCTCCTTGTCACAATTGTCACCACTTTCATATATTCCAGGTTAGACTAGTGCTGTTTTCTGGCTCACAAGTTTCCAGAGGGCAAGAGCTGGAACAGAGATGGGAGAGAGGGTGTTGAGGACGTAAGGGTATAATTAAGAAGAGAAAATGTGCTTGAATAAAATCAACTCAGCTGTCACGATGAAAACAGAGAAAGAAGGACAATGTAATGTACCAGTTCTTTGTGGGGAACACAAAAGAAGAGAAGATGTCAGCCGTCCCCCAACGCAGCCCCTGGTTGACACCCTGCATTGCAGCCTGGGTAGCCCTGCTGCCCGGCACGTGGCTGGGTTGTGCAGCAGCCTCTGAGGGTGGGACAGAACAGTTAATACGTAACAGCTGTTTATGTGCATGGGGAGTTGGTAAATTGTCTGCTCATATCTTAGGGAATTTCTGCATTGATTTCTACTCCTTTTACTCAGATACTTATGGAAGCTTCTAGTCATAAACAATTATCTGATTAAAATATTGCCTACTTTTCTTTGCATGGTGAAATGACTAAAATTCAGGAAAGAGGAGGGGGGTAAAACAGAATAAAGCTCAAAATGGAAAAATTAAGGCTGTAATGATTTACACTAAATTTAAAAATAAGCATTCCCTAGAACAATTAATTTTTTAATGTAGGATGGAAAGCAGAGAGCAGAGGATTGGTTTGCAAAAAAGATACAGAAAGCTGATTAATTATCCAATAAATTGTACCCTCTTCATTCTTGTTTTCTAACTCAGCTTATTAAACAGACAGGGGTAAGGCAAAGACGACACAGCTATTATCTTTCAGAGTTTACCACACTGCCTTTGATAGCCGGTATTCACCGCCCCCTTCCCATAGTCAAGTAAAATATTAATCTGAAATTCAGCATATAAAGTAACTAAACTCTGAAGACATTTAATTGTTATATGCTGAATACAGTGCTGAACATTGTTTTTTTTTCACTTACACAGATTCTTGTATCCCTGGGAAGCTCTCCTCCAAGCTAATCAGTGGTCAACTCTTACACAGAGGAACTAACCATGAGTCAGCATATTTAAAAAGGATTTATACCCATTCTTAGAAGGACAACCAGAGGAAACACCATCTGAGGCCTAAACAATGGTATCTGCTTGCCCTTTGATCTTAGTTTAAGAACACTTTGTACAACTTTTTTTGTTGAAATACCACTGAATTTCACATTTACTCTTTGAAATCTCCTCAGGATAACATCTACTGCTTCTTTGAATCACACTCTTGCAATCAAATTCTCCAAACTATTTTTGTTGTGAGTAGCTTGCAGGCATGGATTTATTTTCTACTAACAAAAACCTTCATAAGTACAGGCAGCTTAAATAAAAAATAGTACTACTGATCCTATGTTTATGAGAAAAAGACAGTACAGTGTATCTGGTTACAAATACAAGTAGGGAGTATTCTATTTTTCTTCTAATTTATGTTCCCCAAGAGTAATTTTGTCCAGAAGCCTGCCAGTATTTTTAGTACAATACATTTCTTGTTATTTGTACTAATATATACTGATTTTTTTCTGAGCATAATTTGTGTTTCTTATTTCATTTAATCCTAGCATCTGGAGATCAGCTCCTCATTAATTCAAAATAAATAAGTGAAGTCTGAAATGCAGAGATTTAAAGAAACATTTTTACTTCTCTCAAATGTAATGCATATTACAAATTAATATACCTATGGGTAACTAATGAAAAAAGAAGTATATTAATAAAGCATTATGATATACATCAAATACCATGAAGGTCGACATCCTAAATGTCTTCATTTCAAACTTTTTACTCAATAAAAATCAGGTGTTCCATTTCCAAATAATCAGATATTCCAGATTAGTGCAATATGAATTTAAAATGTGGGATGTGTCTATATTTTCATTAATTCAATCTTTTTGAAGCACCTTTCTTGTGCTCTGCATTCTGTCAGGCACTTAGGCTATGGTGGTGTAGATTAATTAGTATGCTCTCTGCCTTTGAGGCTGACATCCTAGAGGGGAGACAAACAAATGAGTAAGCAAGTTTTAAAAGAAAAAAGAAAAAACTCCTTGTGATAAGCACAAAGAAGGAAATAAACAGCGTGCTGTGATGTAAAGAAGTGGGTGGGGATGGGGGCAGTGCCAGTTTATAAAGAATGGTAGGGAAGGTCTAAGAAGGTGCATTCAAGCTAAAACCTGAAGGATATTTCAAGATACTTCTCCAAGGTCACCAAATTGGCAAGCTCGCTCATCAGGCTGCCAAGACATTTTTAGCGTTAGAAAACAAACAGCACATGGCATCTGTGGCCCTGATTTCATGCAAGTTCACAAGCTCACCCAGGCACTCTGCACACCACCAGCAGCAGCAGACGGTTAGCACTTCGGAGGTTACACATCCCAGCCTATTCACCCAGAGAGAGTTTAAAACATCAACAACAATGAGCTGGTCGAATGAGCAGCACTTGGGCTATGAGAGAGAAATTTATCCCGTTGATTCATACTTCCTGATAGTCCTGCTGGCTGACAAAGTTCGGGGTGTTTTAAATGCATTTCGTGAGTAAATTATTCCTGCAGTCCCAGGGAAGACGGATGTTTACAACTATGTAACACTTTCCCTTATCCTTCCAGTTTATGACTGACTTAACCCAGTAGGTACAAGAGCACTTTAAAGCACAGTGCTGTAATGTTTATCTTGCTGTGGGTTCTTTAATAGAAGAGTCGTGTAATGCAGCAATTAACGTGACATTGACACCAATTAGGAAATCTGTGGAATTCTCCCAACATCCTTATTTAGAGAATACACATTGCTAAGCAATTACTTTCTTCAAATGAGCTGTCCTCCTGATCAGAGCATAGTAATCAGATTTTATCACATTTCAGCCTCTCATTGTGAAATCCTCCTTTCCTACTGCTAAATGGAGTAAGATTAAATAGAATTACTTGACTGGCAGGTGGCAGGACTTGCAGCTCAGATTCTACTCACCTGGAAAAGGTTTTCTCCTTTACCCACACGGAGTCCAGTACTGGGATACGTGGAGTTTGGAGTAGAGCTCCCTAACCAGAAATCTTTCAGTCCCATGTTAGCCTGTCCCCAGGCCTGAAATTGCACTGTTGGTGGGTTGTCCTGGGATTTTTCAAATCTTTAAAAATCCCTTATGAAAAATGGAAATATCCTTAGGGAGATACTACTTTAAACCATCACCTTAGGAGTATTAGTTGACAACCAGCTTCAAGCAGTATGACTCAGAAGCACGGTGTATCTATAGACACAGGAAGGTCAGAAAAGCAAGGAAGGAGAACTTGGAGGTCACCAAACACAGTAAATGTCACTGTACTTTACAAACTTCCTTCAAAGTTGGCTCTCAAAATTTCAAATACCATCTAAGGCTGTAGTTCCCAAACACTGGAACCACCTAGGGATCTTTAAAAAATGCTGATACTTGCTTCTGTCTGCCCACATTCTGATTTAATCGATATAAAGTGCCACCTGGGCATCTGAATTTTTAAAGCCCCCAGGTGATTCTAATGTGTGGCAACATTTGGAAGCTTTGCTCTTCCTCTCTCACTGGGATGACATTGATTTTCTTCAGACACTGTGCCAGTGGTTCTTGACCATGGTGGCACTTTAGAAAAACCCAAGTCACCTTTTAAAGAATTAAAAAAAAAATTTTTTTTTTAAGTGCCTGAGCCCCACCCTCCAAGATTCTGATGTAATTGCTCTGGGTCTGGGGAGCAGCCTAGGCATCCCTCAGTTCTTTAAGTGCCCCAGGTGATGCCGAGGGGCAGCCAAGGCTGAGAAGCCTGGTCCAAGCCCAGGAACTCTTTCCTCGAGACTGTAACACGATTCTCTGTGAAGGAGCCAGCAGTGCCAGTCTTCCTCCACTTTATCCAGCTTAGGACTACCCCCAAAAGGGAATAAAACATTTCCCCATAGCTGTCAGGAAATGTGGAAGATGGGGGCGGTGAGGGAGAGGGCAAAGGGTGGAACGTATTAAGTCAGAAGAAACAGAACAGTTAGAAGGAGGAACAGCGCCGGTCCTCTGCCGCCCTGGCTCTCCTCACATCCCCATTAAATTTTATTGACTGGCATGAGAATTTCCTTAGAATGCTTCCTGGAGGTGGCTCGCCCTTGGATTTGGTTCCAATAAATTGTGAACATTCTTGTCCAATCAGAACCCCTGGCAGTGCCAGCAGCCAGATTGGCAGGCCCTGAGTCTCCACTCCCTGTGAGATTCTGTTTCGTGAATTTCCCAGGAGGATTTCTGCACCACTTAGATGCTAATCGTTCTGCCTCCACACCCTCCCCCCCACTTGGCTCCCACCTCCACGTTCTCTCCCCCAAAGCTCAGCGGAGCTGGGAATCATTGACATACTTGTAAAGAAGTCACCCAGGTATCTTGAACGGGAATCATTCGAGTAAATACTGTCCTTCACTGACGGACGTCCTTGACTGGCTTGGAGACCCATGTGCTACTTTAGCAAGAGTCTGCTAAGCCGCTCTGAGGCCTGGGCACAGCGCCCTGTCTCACACGGGGCAGCAAACCCGCGGAGGCCACCCCACAGCGCTGCTGCACCCACTCCCGGCGCGGCTGTCGCGCCCTAAGTCTCCCCGCTGACAGTGCGTCCTCTGCATCCCTGTCGACGCTAAACTGAGTCAGGTTAGAGCAGCACCAATCGGAGGCACTGACTCCGAGGAGAGTCTTCTTTACACCCTTCTCACTTGCAGATGAGAAGACAGGGGGATGGGGGCAAGGCGATGTGACTCGGTCCGGGTTTGCCACAGCACATTTGTGGCCGGGCCCGATTTAGTCGCCCTTGAATTGCCATTCTGTTGCCTAGCAACCGGTTCAGAGGAGCTCAGCGCCCAACCCCGGCCCCTGCCCCGCACCCTTTCTCTGCCCTGCAGCTTGGGCAGCATTGATCAAAGGTTCAGCCTTTTGGGACAATGGCCAAGGGCATGTGAGCGAAGACACTGGATGGATTGCCCCAGTTGGGCGCGAACCCCGCCTGGCCGGGACTGGCGCGCCTTCCTCAGTCCTTTCGGGACCTTCCCCTGCCACCTAAGTCCTCCTCCCCCGATGCCCCGTATATCTCTTAACACTCTCATGTCACGTTTCCAAAGCTCTCAGCTGCTATCGGATTCCCTACAAGCCGCGCTGGGAACACGGGCACTCCAATTGTTAAGGGGGTCGAAAGAAGACAGCTCAGAGCGGAGAGAGTGTTCTTGGCAGGACGGCCACGCTCCGGACGGACTTATCCTTCGCGGCCGGGTTAACGTGGCCCGAGCTGGGCTGGAGTGACAGAAGCGCGGCACGTGCTCCGAGCGCCCACACAGACACGCCCGCCAGGACGGCACTGCGGGAGCCCCGGCCCGGCCCGCGGGGAGCGCACGTGCCACCCACGGCCGCGCAGGTGGCGGGCGCGCAGCCCGCCGGTCCCCACCGTGCCAGGCCGGACACGTGCGCCGGGGCTCGTCCACCCGCTCACACCACCCCACCGCCCCGAGAAAGTGACAACCGGGAGGGGACATTCTCTTCAGGACGTTACCACCAATCCTTACCCAGATTCACAAAGCTCATGACCATGTCCGCGTCGTGGAGGAAGGCGCTGTCCTGCGCGCTGGTCAGCGGGGACGCGCTGCCGCCACCAGGTCCGGAGACCAGGAGGCTCTTGCGGTGGAGCGGGTGCGCGGCGCCGGGGGACGGCTGCCCGGGATGGGACGAGCTCGCCCCTCCGTGGGGTCCGGGGTGCCGCCTCTCTCCCTCCGACGCCTCGTCGTCGTCGTCGTCAGCGGACAGGGCGTTGTACAGATCCAGCATAAAGAGGGGCGCGGACTTCAGCCGCCCGGGAGGGGGCTCCCCGCGAGGCGGCTGCTGCTGCGGGAGCGCCGGGGGCTGCGGCTGCAGGAGGCCGTGCAGGGGCCGGGGCCGGTGCGGGAGCCCCAGCACCGAGAGGATCTCCTTCTGCATCTCCCGCTTCTCGTGCGTCTTGAGCCTCCGGTAGAGGAAGCCCGGGGAGGACTGCGGCGGCGGCGGCGGCGGCTGCTCCGCGCGGCCAGGGCTCCCGCTGTCCCCCAGCAGCTGCGCCCCGGCGGCGGCAGCCGCGGCGGCGGGCAGGGGCGGCCGTAGCGGCGGGGGCCCGCAGCAGCTGCACAGCAGCCCCCACCACCAGCACAGCCACTGCGCCCTCCGCCCCAGCCCCGGCATCCCCGCCCGGCCGGGCTGCCCCCGCGGGCCCCGCGAGGCGTGAAGCGGCGGAGCGAGGCCGGAGCGCGGCCGCTGTGGCCCTTGGCGCGAGCAGCCCCCGCCACCTCTCGGCGGGCTCGCTTCCCCTTCCTGGCCCTCAGTCCTTATCTCTCATGGTCGTCCGGGGCGCCCCCAGTTGCCCAGGCTGGAGGGGTGGCGACGGGGCGATCACCGGGGGAACGACTCGGAGGGGACGGAGGGGAGGGAGCCTTACACTCCCGCGCCGGTCTCTAGAGGCGCACGGGCCAGGCCAGGTGCGTCCGAGTCAGGGCTGCGCTGCAGCCGGCGACCTCGCCCCTGGGCGGGTCACGGCGCGGTCACTCCCGGGCCTCGCTGCCCGCGCAAGTGCGCTGCCCCGCACCGTCTCCAGCGGCTGAGCGGGACCTGGGGCGGCGGGGAACCGGGGCCGCTCACGAGCTGGAGGGGATGCCAGGCATCATCCCCGCGCACGTCCCTCCCCGGCTCGCAGGGCCACCGTGAAGTTTACCCCGCCGCAGGGCCCAGGTTGTGGCAGCAAGGCGTCCCGAAATGCCAGTCTTCTCCGCGAGGCTTAACTTCCTTGCCGCTCACAAACTCTGCGCCCCTCCGCCCTGGGGCACTGTCGCTCCCCCTCAAAATCTCTGCGCGCCGCTCGCCTCCCCGAGCCGAGGCGGCGAGGATCTTGCTTTCCTTCAGTGCTCGCCCGCGGAGAGGATGGGAGCAAAGGGGACCGGGGCGCCCAGCAGTGGCCGCGGCGGCGGCGCCGGAATTCGCAGTCTCCCGCCCCTCGGCGAGGCGCTCCCCGCGGCGGCCAGCGTGGGCTTTCTGCGGCGCTTCTAGCCCAGGTACCGCACTCCAGCCCCGGGACTCCCCGCTGCCCTGGGTAACCGACAGGCTAGCAGCCAATGGAGAGACGAAGCTCGCGGGCTATTTAAATAGGCCCGCCCCCTTCTTTCACCCTCCCTCTCCCGAGAGGCGTCGCCTCCGCTGCGCGTAGGTTTCAAGTAGAGAGAATTCTTGGAGGCACCCGGGGAGCCTCGAGGTACCAAAAGCAAAGAGGTCACCGCTATAAGAATGATCTGATCGACACCCCAGTCTGAGCCTTCCTCTTTTACGATGACTTAAAAAGCCTAAGTTGAAGCTTTAACTAAATAAAAGTAAAATCAGCTATTAAATCAGCACTACCGGAATTAATTGAAGAAAAGTGATAGATTTCCCATTCCTTCCTTAGTTTCTCTTATTTATGTAACGGAGGCGTTTAGCGGACACGTGGCTTTAAAGGCAGCTGCTGGAAGTTGGGACACACCCTCCGAGGGAGCTGCTCTCAAACTGGCCACAGAGAGGCCAAGTATAAGCCAGACCAACGGCCTGCGGGTTTGGGGTCGAATATTTGACTTATCTCTTCATCTGGGCTTTGGTTTGGCTTCTTAAGCTAGCACCCGAAAGAATGAGGGTGTAATCAGATAATATAATAATAGAAAAACCATCCCCTACCTTCTTGGAAATGTCTCAGTGCTTCTCCAGTTTGTTTGTGAATGTTGCATTTTAATGTATTGAAATACAATATAGTTTACATGGTGCAAGATAAAACTTGAGGAGAGGTGGTAAAGATCATTCCAGTAAAGGTAGGGGCTTGCTATCTTACTTCAAAGAATCTGTTTCATGTGGGTAAGGGTTTTTACCTTCAACCAGCCACTGGATCCCTCCTCCTAGTTCTGTCTTGGACAGTCTTTAATTCTACAAATATCCAATAGCCGTTGATTTCGGGCCACACAACTTCAGCAACACTAAAGGCCAGTCTTTAACCATCTACAGAGACCCTTTTCATCTGAAAAGAGAATACATTGCTACTTGGTCTGGGATGCCAGGACCCTTAGAATGCAAGAGCCTCCATCACTTTTTTCTTCTACGTAGGAATGTTAACGAACATAAAATCATTGCAGAGCTCCCACAGCAGCCAAAACCTCTGCTCAGATCTGAGATCACAGTGAGCATATGTAGGCTTTTTGCCAAGGGCCTCTTTCTTTCTCAAACCTATTCACACATTTGTAAGTCTTCTGGTGAAAGACACAAAAGAAGTTGCAACCTACAAGGGTAGTGAGGGAAGCACTGTAAAAACCTTGAGCATAGACAAGGGCGCCTTGGTAGGGCCATACCATTCAAAACACAAAATTAGGTTGTGACCCATCAATTGTATATGCATCTGTGGGGGTCGAGCTAGTGGAGAACACATACGCATACACACGCCTATGCCACCTTCCCCTTTTCTGAGATACTTGGTCAGAGGTACACGGACCCATGTGACATGAATTTAAAACGGCACTTAGTGATTCATTATCAGTTAAACACCTGAGCAGCAGCCCTAATTTAGGTCTGTCATGAGCTCCCTACCCCCACCAAAATGGACTCTCAGTTCCTGTTGAACAGCACTAAAATAAGGAGGAGCTCAGGATGTCTCCAGACAATGATCATAAGAGCACACATCTCCCCATAGGGCCAGAGGAAGCCCCCAAAATATGTAAAGTGAGATATGACAATGATCATAAGGCTAGTGACATTCAACAGAGGGCCACAAAAGAGGATGTGCTCTTGTTACGTGTCCACTGCTCCCAAAATGTGCATGTCATGAGTGCCAGGAAACATGCGGGCAAGCCCTTAAGTCCAGTGGGGACCGAAGGGATAGGTAAAGAGGTACAGTTCTGAGATTATAATAACTTCAATATTGGGACCACTGCTTCTCCAAGCCAGTTGGAACTCTGGGTGGATAAGGAACCACCACCTCACCCACTTCCCAGTTCTCTGACCCTTCCTCGACTCTACCCCATCGGACACCCCACTGCTCCCCAGAAGTGTCAGGACAGGGAGCTAGACAAAGTCCACACGTGATTCAAGAGTAGGAGGAATGGGGCAGGATGGAGTTGAAGGAAGAGGAGCAGGTTTGACTGGAGTCTGCTGGAATGTGTGGATTGACTTGAGAAAATCAGAGGTAATTTCGCCCCCTGCAGGACACCAAAATATTACCGCCCCTTCCTCCGGCTACCCTGTTCAAGCTTCCTTAAGTTCTCTGCGCAAGTCTCTAAAACATCTGGGTGGAAAGAGGAGGAATTCAATCAAGAAGCCGGATGTGGGAGCCAATCCATGTCAAACATCTGGTTGCTTGGCTGACATTTCCTGCAGATGGCCTCCAGTTTCTGGAAATAGGTTGCCTGTCCCCCCACCCCCACCCCCACACACGCCCCACAGAAGGTTGAAGTGAGGAACCCTCACCATAAAGCACAGATTTATCCCATGCCATACTGGGGACAGGGTGGGAATCCTGTACCTAAGAGCTTATTAAGACACAGCGTGACTCACACGCCAGATTCTTTCAAACCACACTTGTCATTGTTCCTGTGTATTATGAGGGTTTCTGTTAATACATGCACAACACACTTGACCAAATAACCTCTGTTGTGAAAAGATGCTGTTTATAATTTGATATGTTAAATATTCTGTAAATATTCTGTACCCTATAGTTTCTTGTGAAACTGTATTATTAGTAATAAACTGCAACTGCAGTCTTTAATTTTTATATTAAATCCTACACTGGCCTCTTTCAACTGCCTTTCCTGAAGATGTAAGTTGCTGCTCTTAGAATTAATTTAACATAAAAGTGTTACAAACTATGTGGCTGTTGTGTTTAAAAGTGGGAGGTCTGGCCTCCTTGGAATGTTCTTGGAAAGCTCCACTCAAAATACCAAATTTTTATCTTTTCTATTAGCATAAGGATTGACGTATTTCTTAATATTAATTTTTAAATCTAGTAATTTGCTCAAATTTTTAAAATATCAATTTGGAGTGGAGCAAAAAGGAAAAGTGTTAAGGAAGTGTTTGCAGAGCATAAGAAAAGAAACTTTGAGAGTGAAGGAAATATTGCTTCTGAAAGCTACACCTGTAAGGCAGCCTTCAAGTACATGTCTCATCCAAAAGTCTGCGGTAACGTTTACATTCACTCTCAACCTGCCTTCACTGTCTATTCAAAAATGCTGGGCATTCACACTTCAAAATAGCATACAAGCCATCATATTTTCCTACTCATGAAGGACATCTGGTGGCAAAGTGAAAAACTAATACATAAATCTGTTTTCAGAGATTTTTTTTCCACACTGTAACCCACAGAGCAAATCTGTTACTTGTGTGTGTCTTCAACTTTTCACACAAGCTCAGATCTTTATGATGCTAGGATTTAGGCTGCCTACATAATATTAAGCAATGCAGTATTGAGAGACCTCCAAATGATTAAATCATTTTTAAGTTTTCATCGGGTAATTGACACATGCAGACGAAGTTTCATTTTTTTTTTTTTTAATGAGCAAAACAATGCTTAACATATTTCCCTAGCTTGTTTTACTATCCCTCAAAAGTTTTGTTCCAAGAAGTCATTGACACTGAGCTGGGCTGGGTAGTGAGTGAGGCTCCCTGGTCCAGCCTGGCCTCTGAGCTTCACTCCATCCTGTGGCCCCATCTATACCCCTGGGTCCTGGATGCAGCTCTTTGTTAACTAGGAGGTTACATGAAAATATGACATTATCATGCTACCAATCCCTAGCAGAGCCACAAACAGTGACAGTGGCAGTGGCACATGGCCAGGGAAAACCACACTGACAGCAAAATCAAGTTAAAATAAAAGTCATGGACAGCTTTTAAAGGGGAAGAGAAAGACTAATTACCTAGTTTGCATCCATCCATTCATTCATTCAACAAATATTTGAATGCCTACTATGTGCCTGGCAGTGTTCTAGGTTTGGGGATTCCAAAGTTAGAGATTCCCATTCTCATAGATTTTAGATTTTAGGAGGAGATCACATAGATTTTAGATTTTAGGAGGGGAGAGGGGACAGACAACAAACAAAATAACCAAGAAAATATATTGTGGTAGGCAGGATGTCGGCTCCATGATTTTTGCCCCCAGTGTTACACCTGGGACTTTGCAGATGAAATTAAAGTTGGTAAAGAGGTGACCTTAAGATAGGAAGATTATCTTGGATGATCCTAGTGGCCCAATGTAATCATAAGGGTCCTTAAAAGCAGAAGAGGAAGACAGAAGAAATGCAGCAGCCTGAATGAGAGGAATTTGATCCGTCTTTGCTAGCTTTGAAGGTGAAGGAGCCGGGAAGAGGGAATGCAGGTGGCCTCTGGACGCTGAAGACAAACCCCAGCTGACAGTGAGCAAGAAGACCATTTACAACCTGAATAAGCCTATAAGGAAATTCTCACACAGAGACTCCAGATAAGAGCCCAGGGCAGTTCATAGCTTGATTTCAGCCTGGTGGGACCCAGAACAGAGAAAGCAGCAGAGGCTCCCAGACTTCCAACCTACAGAACTCTGAGACAATAAGTTTGTAATTAAGCCACTACATTTTTGGTATTTTTTTTTTTTTTCAGCAACCACAGGAAACTAACATGTATATAGTGTGGAGATAAGTGCTGTGGAGGAAAACCAAGCAGGGTAGGAGGGTGACGAGTGTGTGGATGGGCAGGAAAGGCTCATGGAGAAGGCAGCACTTTAGTGAAGACCTGACAGAGCACGGGGAACGGGCCGTGAGGACATCTGGGGAGAGAGCTTTCTAGGCAGTGGAAACAGGAAGTGAGACAGAGCCCCTGTGGCAGGGGCAGGCCTGGTGAGTTTGAGAAAGTGAGAAGCCCAAGGACGTGAGAGGGGATAACAGAAGGAAATCATATCCGAGGGTGAGCACTGGGGGCCAAACTGGTATAGGGCCCTGGACACCCTGGTGAAAACTCAGCTTTTTAAAAGCATGAGATAGCACAACATGGAAAAATTTCACAAATGTAATATTGAGGAAAAGAAGGCAGACAAGAAAGAATACATACTGTAATTCCATTTATATAAAATATAAATTCCATTTATATAAAATCTAATTCTAGGCCTAACTAATCTAGAAGTCAGGTTAGTGGTTCCATTGTAGGCGTTAATGGTGGAATGAAACCAAGCAGGGGGTTCCCAAAAGTTGGTCTATTTCCTTACCTGGATGGTGTTTATACAGGTGTGGTCAATTTTAACCATTCAATGTGCAGTATGCATTTGATCTGTCTGTTATATTGCAATAAAAATTTGATTAAAAAATAATTAAGTGAAGGAAAAACAGCAACGACAAACAAGTGTGAGATGAGAGGGTCACTAGAAGGTTTTGAGCCAAGGAGATAAATGAGCCAATTTAAATTTTAGCACGACCTCTCAGGCCACTGTGTTTAGAGGAGACAATAAAGTTGTCAGGACAGGATCAGGAAGAACAGTTAGGAAACTCTTGTTAATGTTCAGGCGGGAGGTCCCGATGGCTCATGGGGACCTCAGAGGCAGGCAGTGGAGGTAGAGAAAAGTGGTTGGATTCTGGACACATTTTGAAGGCAGACCCAATGCCAAGAGGATGTGCTAACTAAATGTAAAAACAAGTCATGCCACAATTTCTCACCTGTATAGGGCCTATTGCACAAGGCCCAGGGTAGTAGTATAGGCTTGCTGTGGGTTGAGGTAAACAGAGTTTATACCCTAATGATGTGGGTTAATACTGACCATGCCAAGAAGTGGCCTGGAGAGCTGTATCCAACCCGTAAACCCATAATCTCCTCTGCACCCATACTTCAAAAGCCACTCAAAATAAACATTCATAGGTCTTGCTATGCAGGAACAGCTTCAAGACAAGTTCCCTAATAACCCTCCAACAAGGTCCCCTATGTAACAATGTAATAGCTCCATCTCTGAATATAAAACCCTCCCAAGATACGAAGTTTAGCCATTAAGCATTAACTTTAAAAGGATTCCTATAAATGCGATATTCTGGATGGAATATTGGAGCAGAAAAAAGGACATTAAGGAAAAACTAATAGAATTTGAATAAAGTATGAAGATGAGTTAATAGTAATGTATTGGTTCAGTAATCAAATATACCAGAATAATGTAAGATGTTACATTACAATAATAGGAGACACTGGGTACAAGACATACAAAAACTCTCTGTACTATCTTTGCAACTTTTCTGTAAATTTAAAATTATACTAAAATAAAGTTTACTTAGGGGGCCGGCCCATGGCTCACTCGGGAGAGTGCGGTGCTGATAACACCAAGGCCACAGGTTCGGATCCTATATAGGGATGGCCGGTTGGCTCACTGGCTGAGCGTGGTGCTGACAACACCAAGCCAAGGGTTGAGACCCCCTTACCAGTCATCTTTATAAAAATAAAATAAAATAAAAATAAAAAATAAATAAAGTTTACTTTTAAAAAAAAGTTCTGTAGCTTTAATCATAGGATGTAATAATTAAAGGTCAGCTACCACCTTTGCTGTGGAAAGTAATACATGCCTTTATTACAATTAGATTAATAATGGCTAAATTGTTTCACTAAGTTTTTCCTTAGTATTTCATTTATTAATCTAAATTAAATTAATCTAAAGCCAAGCTTCTGGACTCCCAATCTACTGTTTCTTACACATTGTTTCAAGCCACTCAGTGTTGAGTTTTTGCATAACTCATTTTTAACTCTAAATTATGTAACTACCTGGGAATGTCAAGTTTAGTGTCAACTTCTCTTGCTTTCCAGTGGATTATTTGAACATTTTTTTAGAATTCCATTTTGATGGGTTGATTTATAGCATTTTTTCAGTTATTTTTGCACAGTTTTCACAGTGGTTGCTCCGGTTACTGAAATACACATATGTGACTTATCACAAGCTATTGGTGTCAACATTTTTCCACTTTAAGTGAGGTATGAAGACCTCACTTTCATTTTGATCCCTTTACTTTCCCACTTTTAAATATCATTATCTCATTGTTGTTACAATTCTTGTTTCAATACTCAAATATGATTTCTAAAACTCATAAGGAAGATCATATTCTATTGTATGTACCAATTCTGCTCTTTGTTATTTCTTCTTCCTTCCTGATTCTCCAAGATTCTTTCTTTTGTTTCCTTTCTGTATGAAGACCTTCCTTTAGCCATTCTTTAAGAGTAGGTCTGCTAGAAACCAGTTATTTTAGTTTTCCTTTGTCTGAGAATTAGTTGACTTACCCTTCACTCCTGCGGGATAGTTTCACTGGACATAGAATTTGCGCTTGACAGCCCTTTTCTTTCAGCACTAGGAAAATATTGTTACAGTTCCTTCTGGCCTCCACCTTGTTAGAAGTGAAATCTGCTGTAGTTCAAGTTGGTTTTCCCCTGTAAGTAATATGTTGTTTCTCCTTAGATGCTTTAAAGACTTTGTTTTTGGTTTTCAGAAGTTTAATTATGATGTATCTTTGTGTGGATTACTTTGGGTTTACTTTGTTTGGGATTTGCTCTGTTTCCTGAATTGGTAGATGTGTGTCTTTCAAAAAATGTGGAAAGTTTTCATCCATTCTTTCTTCAAATATTCTTTTAGTCTGACTCTTTTGTTCTTCTCTTTCTAGGACTCTGACAATAAAATGTTACATCTTGTTATTATTCCACAGGTCCCTGAAGTTTGGTTTTTTCTTTCCCCCAATCTATATACTCTCTGTTTTTCAGATTGAATGAATTCTATCGATGTGTCTGAAGTTCACTGATTCTATCCTCTGTTATCTCCATGCTAATATCGAGCCCATCAGCAAGTGTTTTGTTTGTTTTTTTTCTGTAATTGTATTTTCAGTTCTGTACTTTTTATGATTTCTTTTTTAAATAATTTCTGTTTCTTTGCTGAGATTGTCTAATTTTTCATTTGTTTCAAGAGAATTTGTAATTGCCTGTGGAAGCATTTTTAAAACAGCTGCTTTAACGTCCTTGATAATTTGTAAAATGTGGGATAATTCCTACTTCTACATCTGATTGATTTCAATGTTGGTTGTCAGTTGATTGTCTTTTTTTTTTTTTTTTTTTAATTCTATCTTTTAGAGCATTTAGGTTCAGGGCAAAATTGAGAGGAAAGCACAGAGATTTCCCATCTACCCTCTGTTCCTGGCCACATGCACACCCTCCCCCATTATCAACATCCCCCACCAGAGTGGTACTGTGTTGCAATTGGTGAACCTACATTGACTCACCATTATCACCCAAAGCCCATAGTTTACATTAAGCTTTACTCTTGGTGTTATACATTCTGTGGGTATGGACAAATGTATATTGACATGTATCTGCCATTATAGTATCATACAGAGTAGTTTCACTCTCCTAAAAATCCCTGTGCTCCGCCTGTTCATCCTTCCTTCTTCCCAATGCCCTGGAAACCTCTGATGCTTTTATTATCTTCATAGCTTTTGTCTTTTCTAGAATGTCATATAGTTGGAATAATACAGTACAGACTTTTCATGGCTCCTTTTACTGAGTAATATGCATTTATGTTTCCTCCATGTCTTCATATGGCTTGATAGCTCTTTTTTTTTTTTTTTTTTTTTAGTGCTGAATAATATTTTATTATTCAGATGTACCACAGTTTATTTCTCCATTAACCTACTGAAAGACATCTTAGTTGCTTCCAAGTTTTGGCAAGTATGAATAAAGATGCTATAAACATCCATGTGCAGGTTTTTGTGTGAGTATGTTTTCAACTCCTTTGGATAAATACCAAGGAGGGCAATTGCTGGATCATATGGTAAAAGTGTGTTTAGTTTTGTAAGAAACTGCCAAACTGTCTTCAAAGTGGCTGTGCCATTTTGCATTCCCACCAAAAATAAAAGGTTCCAGCAATAAACAGTTCCTGTTGCTCCACATCCTTACCAGCATGTGGTGATGTCGGTGTTGTGGATTTAGGCCATTCTATCAAGTGTGTAGCCGTGTCTCATTGTTGTTTGAATTTGCATTTCCCTGATGACATATGATGTGGAAAGTTGGTTGTCTTTTTTAAAATTAAAACATATTGATTATACATATCTGTGGGATACAGAGTTACATATCAAGGTGTGATGATCAAATTAAGGTAATTAGCATATTCATCATTGCAAAACTTAATTATTTCTTTATCTTAACCACATTTGATCTCCTCTCTTCTAGCCATTTGATAAAATGCAGTAAATTACTGTCCACTAGAGCTAGGCGTCTATAAATAAGTTAAATAAGTTCAATAGAACTTATATTTCCTATCTAGCTGTTTTGTGTTCGTTAACCAAGAGTTGGTTGTCTTTTCTCATTCAAGTTCAGAATTTCTTGGTCTTTGGTAAGACAAGTGATTTTTTTTTTTTTATTGTATCCTGGTCATTTTGTCTATTATGTTAGGAGTCTCTGAGTCCTATTTACATCTTCTATTTAACCAGGCAGCCACTCTGTTGAGGACTGGTGTAGTGAATTGAATTATGTCCCCTCAAAACTCCCTGAAGCTTGAATTGTGTCCCCCAAGTTTTATGTATTAGAAACTTGGCCTCCTCTGTGACTGTTAAGAGGGTGAGAAATCCTATAATAATTGAAAGGTGGAACCTTGAAGAGGTGATTGGATTGTAGGACCGTGACGTAGTGAATGGATTAAAAATGGTGGTCAGGAGCGTGGTTCTGAGGACTTTAACAGAAGAGGAGAGTCTGTTTTCTCTCTCTCTCTGCTCTCTCTGCTTCCACCATCTTGCAATGTGAGACCCCTGGGTCACTGTCACCACCACCAGATGGATGTTGGACTTCCCAGTCTCAGAAACTGTAAGCAATAAATTTTATTTTCTTCATAAATTACCCAGTTTGAGGTCTTTTGTTATGAGCAACCTAAACGGACTAATACAATTGGCATGCAGGTCCTGGCCTACTTGTGTGGGCCACTATTCTAATGGCAGTCTAATTTTCTGAGCCTTTCTGGTATTATTTAAGTCTGCTTGGTTTTTCTGCTGCAATTGGGGTTTCCGTTGGTCCCTGCTGGTGCCCTCTGGGGAGACATGAGGGTCTTCCCCAGCCCAGGTAATCAGGTGTCTCTCAGTAGGGGGGTCAGACCTACAGAGATGAGGGGCTTTCCTGGAGTCACTCCCCAAAACCCAGATATTTGATTATCTCCAGTGAAATGTAGATAACACAATGATTTATGGTAAAATTATAGTTCCAGGACAGTTTTCTCTAATGACTGCATAATGAATGTGGTCACTCTGTTGATGAGTACATTTTAATTTTTTCTTTTATTTGAATAAAATGTATTAAATATGCCAAATCTACTCTAATAAGCTTCATATGGTATATTCCAGGAATAAATAAGAACTGCTCTTTGGGCTTTCACGTGGCATTGTTTTCCCAAACTTCCTATGGAGGCTACTGAATTTGCTCTACAAACAAGTGAACTGGGGTTGGCGGGCAGAACAGGTAACTTTAAGTCACTCTCCAGATATCCAGTCTGATTTGTGCAGCTGAGAATCCACCATAGCCCACTTCCACCTAGCCAAAAATATAGACTGAAAGCTCTGTTGTCTCCCAGCACTTAACACAGTGCCTGGCACACGGTAAAGTGTTAAATAAGTATTTGTTTAAGGATGGAATTTTATTGGCTAAGCCTTTGGGTGGGGAAAGGGAACATACAGGACAGCTTCTTGATCACGTAGTTTCTCTACCATGAAAAGACTGCAAAACATAGAAAAGTATGTGCATTTATAACAGTTAAACTAAGTTATAGCCAATGATAATAAATACTAAGTTCTTCACTAAATATAACAAAAATGTCAGGACTTTTAATTATATTATTCTCTTCCTATACAGACATTAGCATGGGATGACAGAAACTAATGTCAGCAGTCACCTCTACTACTTAAATGTGTATAAGTCACACTCCTAAAAATGAGGCTTTTATACAGAAATAAAGCTAAAATTTGCCAATACGCCTCAGAGTAAAATGTTATTTAAGGATTAGTAAAACATTTATTTTCCTAGCATGTGAATAGGACACTTGTTCTCACAATTTTCCTTCATGTCCCTCACCAGAACTGAATCTTCTGGCATCTGGAACAAATTCTTCCAAATGCATACAAACACCTGTTTCAAATTCAGACTCCCCAGCATCAGTAAAAGAAAGTTCTTCTAGACTCTGCCAGTAGGATGGGGCTGCTGTCATTAGGCACACTGTGCCAAGGAAAGAAGAGGAACTGTCCCTGCCATTAGAAGTGAACTGAAGGGAAAGAAAAATGCTGCTTGTATTCATTTATAATGGTGTTATCACTTACAATGTTAAGGAAGTGTGTGTTCCATGTTAAGCACTTTACCATAATTAACCTTTGCCCTCAATCATTTTCTCTTGCCTTTTAGCAGAACTCAAGAAATATATTTTTAAACTGCTGTGTTCCTTCCTACTGTAAGTACGTTTCATTCTGCAAAATCGCAGGGCCTCACAGGGGCACTTCTCAGAGAGAAGCTCCACCTCGGCTTCAGGTTGCCGCCGATTCCAGAGGGAGGCAGCTGGCAGAGCAGTCAGGGGCCTGGATTTTGTCCCTGATCCAGGAAAGGAGTTTCCCTCTTCTCACCCAAGGGCCAGAGGAGGGCTGTTGTCAGGGACCCTCAGAATACCACTAGGCAAACACACGTCGAGCACCTGCCGGGTGTACAGCAGGTGCTATAAAACAGGCTTGGGGTTTTAGTGATGAAAAGACAAGGTCCCTGCATGCAGCAAGTTTATGGTCTACTGTGGAGATGGATGTGCAAAGAACTTTCAACACATCACACAACTGCTGCAGTGAAGGTATGTATAATTTATAAATAATATATATGAGAGGGAATCTCTGGGTCAGCTGAAGGAATCTGGGAAGGTGTCATGGGCTGGGAAGGTTGTTAAGTAGGCAGGTCTGAGTGGAGACTTGGAGCATGACTGTGAGATTGTTTGTTAAAATATGTACTGAGTACTTAGTAAGTGTTTGGTACCGGGTATACAGCTGTGAACAAAGCAGGCTTAGTTTCTATCTTTATGTGGCTTACAGTCTAAATAAATGAATGAATACACCTACAATTGCTAGTTTTGATAAATGCATGAGCCAGCTATGAGGAAATAGTGAGGGAAAGCATTCCAAGATGAAGGAACAGTATGTGCAAAGGCCTGGAAACAATAAAGACTTGGTGTGCTTAAGAAATGCTGAAGACTGATATAACTGACACATAGTGAGTGCAGGGTGAATGGAAAGACCTGAGGTTGGAAAAATAAGCCGGAGACATATCATATGTGACCTTGAGAAATGTTAGATTTTCAAAGGATAAAGGGATTGCACATAGGGTTTTAAACAAGAGAAATAGTCTGCTACATTATTCTAAACTATCTAACTGGCTGCTTTGTGGAGTATAAAAGCACAAAGGCTGGTAGGAGACTAATGTCATAAGCCAGGTGACAGAAGATGGCTTAGATTAGGGGAAACATAGTAAAGAAGTGGACAGATTGGACATATATTTAGAAGGTAGAAAAATTACAGGACTTGGTAATAAACTGGAATGGGGGGGGTTGAAGAAGAGGAATCAAGAATTTATACTTGAACAAAGTGTCTGGTGGCTCCATTTACTGAGATGGGGAAATCTAGAGGCAAACAGGTTAGAGAGAAGGGAGTTGGAAAATAGAGTTCTATTAAAGACATTCAGTTTGACGTCCCTTTGAACGATCCAAATGGAGTTATCAAGTAAACACTAAGAGAAACCACTCTATAAGGCAGAGCAAGTATTGGTTGAAAAAATTGATTTCAGGTTCAACTTACATATAAATGATATTGAATACCCTTGGAATGGATGAGGTCACTTATAAAAAGAGGGAGAGAAGGAAGACACACATGGAGCCCTGAGAAACACCAACATTTAGAGCCTGGATAGAGAAACCAACATAAGAAACTGAAAGGGAGCAACCAGAATGATTAAAACAGTATGTACCATAAAAGTGTGGTATCACGAAAACTAAGAGAGAAGGAAGGAACGGCCGACCGTGTTGAATCTAGTCAAGGACGGAGAAGTGTTCCTCAGACGCAGCAACATGGAAATCGTTGGTGACCTTGACAGAAATAGTTTCAATGAAGTAACCGGGTCTGAAGCATGACTGATTAAGGCCAATGAGAAAATGGTAATTGAGGTGTAGAAAGAATGTGTAAAGGCAACTTGTTCAAAAAGTGTTTTGTAAAGAAAGCAGAGTAATGAGATGATAGCTTGAGGAGTATGTGGATGCCTGAGGTCGTATTTATTTGTGACAGGAGGGTAGGAGAAGGGCAATTTGTCAGTGATAAGAAAAAAGACAGAAATGGATGAAGATGAGGAAGGTATGAGACTTAGGAGCAAGAAGATAAAAGAAAACCTTATCAGCTATTTTCTTAATGAATAGGAGGCCAAGTGACCAGGGGAGTCTGAGAGTTATAGAGGGTGGAGTAGAGGGAAGGGTGTGGTGTGAGGAGAGAAGATTTGATAGGAAGCTGCTAAGAGGGCCCCAGTGATACCCACTTCTGGCTATTCATGACCTTGTATAATCTCCTCCTCTTGCAGGTAGCTGGACTTGCCTTTAATGAATAGACAATGGTAGACGTGATGTCCCTTTTGTGATTAGGCTATGGAAAAAAGTAGCTTCCCTCTTGTGTACTCTCTCTCACACTCATCCTGAAGGAAGCTAGCTGCTACATTGTGAGCTGCCCTGTGGAGAGGCCCACCTGTCAAGGAACAGAGGGAGACCTCAGTCCAACAGTGCATGAGGACTGAATCCTGCCAACAAGCACATGCGTGAGCTTGTAAGAGATCCTCCTTCCATTGAGCCTTCAGATGAAACCGCAACCCAAGCTGGCAGTTTGACTGAAAACTCATGAGAGACTTGTCTTCTGAGACTCTCAGCTATGTTGCACCCAAAGTCCAGACCCACAGAAACAGTGAGATAATAAGTGTTTGCTGTTTTAAGCTGCTACAATTGGGGATGGTTTGTTACACAGCAATAGAAAACCAATACAAAGGAAAAAGCAAGGAACAGAAGTCTTGAACAACAAGAACTCAAGTTAACTAGACAAACGGAATTGATGAACAGTGTTAAATAACCAGTTTATTAAGAAGTCTCAACCCAGTGGGGTCAAAATGAAAAACATTTTTATTTTTCTTCAATCTATGCACTCAACTATGTTCTCTCAAATCTCTGTTTCCCATCCTTTAACACAGCTGGGGAAGATTTAATAACTTGCCATGCACTTTCAGTTTAACTGGCCATACAGTTTAACTCTCCAATATCTTTATTAAATGTCTAAGATTTTGAAGGAGCGCCCCAACCCATTGTCTGGTCCACAGCCTGGGTAACCAGTGGTTTATACCTTACAACAATGTTTCACAAAGCATGTCCCACAGAATGCTATAGCTCCTCAGCATAGTCTTCAGAATTCTGCCAAAACAAAACAAAAAGCATGTTCTATTTTTATTTTATCTAGAGTGCATTCACAGTATGAAGTTTGTCTTGGGATTCAAAGTATGACTATAAGAAAAATATCTAACTACATTATAAAGTTCTGTGTTTCTTAATCCTTGATAATCTGCCTTTAGAAAATGGCGTGTCAGGTCAGAAAATGCTGGGAATCTTTGAGTGTGGTGGCCTCATGCATGAATGCATAGCTTTCAATTTGCTTACAATTTGAGTATTTCTAAATTTATTACTGCCTTGATTTGATAATCATTGATTTATATTAGATATCTTGTTTAAAATTTCAACTTTTTCGATATTTTGGGTGTTTTCCTTTAATATCCCTAATGTTTAAATAATTAGGAATACATTTAGAATAATTTTTGGAGGAGTTAATTAATCAGTGAGACAATACTTCACGACATCAGCTGCAAAATATCTCATGTGCCTTTGCTAGTGTTGTGTTCATTTTATAATTTAAGTGTATTCTGTATTTAAGAAAGCCTGGGATATGCTACAGAAACCCTTGAGTACTGGAATTATTTTTTTTCTTCTAAATATATTTTCTTGAGTACTAAATGTCTCTCTCTGTGTGTGTGTGTGTGTGTGTGTGTGTGTGCATGTGTGTGTGTGTGTGCATGTGTACGTGTGCACATGCAATTTAAAGCTCTGCCCAACACCCTCCCATGCCAGCATCTTGAATTGGTAGAAGGGTGTGGTCTGGTTCTGGGACACCTCTTCCTCCTCCCCGTCCTGGGTCTACTGCCTGCGGGAATGAGGACCAGGAGAAGCATGCAGGAGAGCCAAAGTTATCCTGAGCACCTGATATCCACTGGGGGTGGTGATGGGGAGCATCTTTGGTCCACTCTGGTTCAGTCTGATGTTGGTGCCGTCTGCTGATGTGTGCTTTTGGTGGTTGGTTCAGGTTCACCCTACCTTCTCCATCATTGAAGACACCTTCAGAAAGGGGCAGCCATGTGTCTCTTTGGCTCCAACAATGGCCCAGACTCTTAATCTCCTCTCCAAGTTGGACCTCTCCTTGCTGGCCCAGATGCCTCCTGGATCACGCTCCTCCCTGCCTCTTATCTAACTTCTGTGCTCCTGTGTATTGAGCCATGGAAGCCACTGACATCCTTTTCCATGTGCCCTGAAGGCCAAAGATCTGCAGTGAGGCCCTCCAGCATCCATTTTCTTTGTCCAAAGCATGTTAGGCTGTGTTCCTTCTGCTGGCAAGGGTTATTCCAGATGCCTGTCACCTTAGAAATTTCAGGCAGAGGAAGCACCAGTTTCTACATACACATATGCTCCCGAGGGCCAGGGAACCATGGCAGACTCCTTCCCCAGGCTTGCTTCTGCTCTCATGGCAGCACGACAGTGGGCCAACAGGTTTCCAGCCTCATGGGTCTGAGGTCAAGGATTGAGACACCAGCCTTCCCTTCTTGGGATCCACCCATCTCTACAAGTGATTCTCCTGATGCTCCCCCCACACATGTGGCTTCGTGGGAAACTGCTGTCCCTCCTCCACCGTGAGCAAGTGGAAAAGCTATGCATCCCCACCAGGCCAGTGACTCCTGACCCCAAGTATTCCTTCTCTCTGCCCTCCTTAGAAACGTAGGGGAAGAACTGGAGTCACCGCCGAGAGTTGTGGCGAAGGTTCTGCAGCCTCTTTAATAATCCTTGACGGAGTGTCTGGCCCTAAGTGTGGGCAGTTCCTGGTACTCACTGGTGCTCTGGCCTCCACTTAGAATTCCCAAGTGCTGCAAGCACTAGGGGATATTCCAGGGAAATGGAACAGCATACACAAAGATGGAGAGGCCTGAAAGACCAGCGTCACTGATAAGTAGATCTGCATGCTGATTAGCAGGGGCTCTGAGACCTGAGTCCAAAGTGGACATCCAGTGGTGAAAAGACCGCCATGCCTTTCTAAAGAGTAAAAATTACATTCAGAGGGAGAGAACAGACTTATAATTACTAGAGGTGGGAAACGGGGAAGAGAAGGGGGGTTAGCGAGTACTTGGATAAGGGACACAAAGAATAATTATGATTTATAATGATGAACATGCTCATAATATTGATTTGATCATCACATTCTGTACACAGATACTGAGAGTCAATTCTGTACCCCATAAATATTTATAATCAAAAATAAATATATAAATTTTTTAGAAAAAAATGTACAAATTGTGTGCCATGGGTGATACAGAGTCATTGAATTTCTTGCAAAGAAATGACAAGGCTTAATTTGCATGTTAGAAAGGTGACTCTGATAGCAGTGTGGCAGGCAGATCATGGAGATACATCTAGAAACAGGAGGAAAGGAAAGGAGGGTGTTGCCATATCTCAGGTGAGAGGGGAGAAGCATCTGACCTAGAGCAATGGCATCTGGGATGTGGGAAGTGAACAAAGGTGAGAGATGTTTAGGGTATAGACTGGATGGACTTTTGATTAATTAGATGTACAGAAAGAGGGAGGAGAAATTTACAATGATACTTCGGTTTCTGACTTGAGAAACCTGGTAGAGAGCATGACATTTGCAAAGATGGTGGTTCAGCAGAAGAAAATGATGAATCCAGCATTGGACATACTGAGTTTGAGGCCCTTATAGGACATTCACACGGAGCTGCCTAGTTAAACATGTAAGAATATCTCTGTTTTAGTCCATTTGTGTTGCTATAACAGAATTACCTGAGATTGCGTAATTTATAAAGAAGAGAGGTTTATTTGGCTTACGATTCTGGGACAGCTGCATCTGGCACGGTCCTCAGGCTGCTTCTACTCACGGTGGAAAGTGGCAGGCAGCCAGCGGGTACAAGCAGATGACATGGCCAGAGGAAGCAAGAGAGAGAGCGAGAGGAGGTGCCAGGGTCCTTTAAACAATCAGCTCTTGCACAGGAACTAAGAGAGCAGGACCTCACTCACTACCCCTCCTCCCCCAGGGAGAGCATTAATCCATTCATGGGGGATCCGCCCCCCATGACTCAATCAGTTTCCAACACTGCCACATTGGAGATCAAATTTCCACATGAGTTTTGGAGGGGATAACACATTCAAACTCCATCATTCCGCCCCTGGCCCCCCAAAACTCATGTCACCCTCACATACAAAATACAATCATTCTATCCCAACAGTCCCAAAAGTCTTAGCTTACTCCAGCACCAACTTAAAAGTCCAAAGTCCACAGTCTCCTCTGAGACCAAAAGCAAAAGTACTTCCAGCTGTGAACCTGAAAAACAAAACCAAATTTATCTACTGCCAAAATACAATGGTGGAACAGACATTGGGTACATGTTCCCATTCCAAAAGGGAGGAATAGACCAGAAGAAAGGAAAGACAGGCCCCAAACAAGTCCGAAACCCAGCAGGGCAGACATTGTCTTAAAGCTCCAAAATAATGTTCTTTGACTCCAAGTCCTGCATCCTGGGCACACCTGGGCATCTGGGTCCCCAAAGCATCAGGCAGCCTCATTCCCACAGCTCTTCCAGGCACAGCTCAGTGGGCCATGCTGGTGCCTGTGGCTTTTCCAGGCCTGCATTGCACATTACCAGTGGCCCTGAAGTTCTGGGGTCCTGGCAGCAGCCCCACTGCCTTGGCTATACTAGACATTTCCCTGGTGGGGGCTCCCTGTGGGGGTTCTGACCCCACATTCCTGCTCAGCATTGCTCTAGTAGATGACCTCTGTGGTGGCTCCACCCCTGCGGCAGGTCTCTGCCTGGGCCCGCAGGCTTTTCCATACATCCTCTGAAATCTGGGTGGAGGCTGCCACACTTCTACTGCTCTCATGTCCTGCCAGCCTGCAGACTTAACACAACGTGGATGCCACTGCGGTTTCAGGCTTCTGCTCTCCAGGGCTGCTGCACGAACCACATTTGGGGCTGCTCTAGCCAGAGCAGCTGGGATGCAGGGAGCAGGTTCCCAAGGACAGCTGTGCCCCAGGTCCGTCCTCTGGGACAACTCAGTCCTTCTAGGCCTCAGGGCCTGTGATGGGTGGGGCACCCTTCCAGACTTCTGAAATGCCTGCAGGGCTTTCCTCTCATTGTCTCTGCTATTAGCATCTGGCTGCCCCACTGCAAAGATAAAGTCTTTAGCAACCAGTTTATCTGCTTCACCCTTGCATTGTTCTCCAGCTCTCCACTTCTTTACTGCATGGCCAGGATACAAATTTTCCAAATCTTTATGCTCTGCTTCCCTTTTAAATTCAGGCTTTACATCATGATTCTGCCGTCATAACTCAGAGTAGGCTCTTAAAAGCAACCATGCAGCTTCATTAATGCTTTGCTGCTTAGAAATTTCTTTGGCCAAATGCTCTGGTTCACAACTCTTAAGTTCCAACTTCTACAAAGTCCAAGGGCATGGACACAATGCAGCCAGGTTCCTTGCTATGGTATAGCAAGGGTGATCTTTTGTCCAATTCCCATAAGTTCCTCATTTATATCTGAGACTTCATCATCCACATGGACTTTACTGTCCACATTTCTATCAGCATTCTGCTCACCACCACCATTTAACCAATCTCTAAAATGTTCCAAACATTCTCTCATTTTTTTATCTTCTTCTAAGTCCTCCAGACTCCTCCAACCTTTGCCCATTACCCAGTTCCAAAGCTTCATCCACCTTTTCAGGTATGTGTATAGCAACACCCCACTCCTCGGTGCCAATTTACTATATTAGTCGGTTTTGTGTTGCTATAACAGAAATACTTGAGACTGTGTAATTTATAAAGAAGAGAGGTTTATTTGGCCTACAATTCTGGGACAGTTGCATCTGGCACAGGCCTCAGGCTGCTTCTACTCATGGTGGAAAAGTGGCAGGCAGTCGGCAGATACAAGCAGATCACATGGCGAGAGGAAGCAAGAGAGAGAGAGAGGATGTGCCAGGGTCCTATAAACAATCAGGTCTCATGGGAACTAATAAAGCAAGACCTTACTCATTAGTCCCTCCTCCTCCAGGGAGAGCATGAATCCATTCATGAGGGATCCACCCCCATGACTCAATCAGTTTCCAACACTGCCACACTGGAGATCAAATTTCCACATGAGTTTTGGAGGGGATAACACATCCAAACTCCATCAATCTCTCAGTGTCAGGCTGGCTGGAGACATCAATTTGAAACTTGAGAGTGAGTGAGATAAGTACACAGGGATAAGAGGACTCAGGATAGAGTTCTAGGAACCTCTGACATTTTAGGAAACCACAAAAGAGACTAAGAAGAATTTGCCATGGAGATAGGTGGGAAACTGGGACAGAAGAATACCTTAGAATTCACTAAGAGGAAGGTCCACAGTGGAAATAGTACAGGAGACACCAAGACTGCAGAAGCAGTCACCACTGGACGTAACCACCAGAGGTCATTTGAGACCTTGGGGAGGGCAGCTGCAGAGGGGTGGAGGCTGGTGGGAAGGCAGCTGAAGAGTCGATGGAAAGTGAAGAAGAGAGAGGGCAGCAGTCGACGTTCTACTGTGAAGGAAAGAAAAGAGATGATAAAACTGGAGGGGACACAGGGTCAAGGAAGGCTGGTGCATGTGGCAAGAGGGTGTGCCGGAGGTTCTAGTTCAAGTCAGAGAAGCAACCAGAGAGTGATTTTGAGAGCTTACTGCAGTTCTGCACCCTGAGGTGACTGTGGGTTCCAGAGACACGTGCTCCTTAATCACGTGACTTACTGTACTTTACTCACCAAACTATGGAGTACACGATGGTGCAGTGAAATTTAGTAGCCAGAAACTAAATTTCCAACATATAAATTCTAATTCTTTACCTGAATCTCTGCTTTTGCTGCCAACAAAAGAAATTTAGAAGCCAGGAATGCCATGTCAGTGCCACTGAAGCCTTGTGAATTCAATTGGTTCCCCTTGCTGCATCAGATATACATCTGGTATTTTGGTAGGCACCATAAGCATCTCGGAAAGCATACCTAACTCTAAATTGCTAATCATCTAAATCAACCAGTAACTCTTCCAATAGCTTCCCAAACCTAGATGAACCTCAAACACTGCACAGCTAAATGCTGCTGGAGAAAAAATACCCAGTCTGAAGACTGTTATCAAGGTCATCAGTTTCCGAAGGACACTGCCTAGTAAGCCCTCTCCCCACTGTCATGAAATGGTGGTTTCATTCATCCTAAGTTCTGCTCCAATCCATCTCCCCTCCTGTCCCTCACTATGACTTTGCTTCATGCCTCATGAAGGGGAGAAACCTACTGAAAAGAAATGTCTTCATCCTCCCACACCAAATCTGTACACCCATCTTCTCCTCCTTCCCCTCTTGTCACAACAATGAAAGGGCCTCTCTTCCTATCCCTGGAGCAGTATAGAATCATGTGAAATGTTCCACGCACACTCTGGTCACATCCCCTGTGACTTCTGAGGGACTTTACTCCTTTGATTAGCCAACAGTGTGCATCTGTCTGACATTCTCACACAGACCATCACCACCACCACCATCATCAGTCTCTCCCTTGATGGTAGATGACTTCCATTATTGCACCCAAATGCGTTAGTATGTTCCACTTTCAACATCGTGCCTTCAATCCCCTGCCCTATGCACACCCTGTCTTACTCTGCTCAGGCTCCTACAACAAAATGCTAAAGACCAAGTAGCCTATAAACAACAGAAATTTATTTCTCACAGTTCTGGAGGCTGGGAGGTCCAAGAGCAAGGCATCAGCAGATTCAGTGTCTGGTAAGGATCCTCTTCCTGGTTCATGGATGGCTGTCTTCTCACTGTGACCTCACAAGGTGGAAGGGACAAGCAAACTCCCTTGAGCCATTTTTTAATAATGGCACTAATCCCATTCATGAAGTTTCTGCTCTCATGACCCATTCACCTCCCAAAAGGCCCCACATCCTAAGACCATCACCTTGGGGATTAGGATTTCAACATTTAAATCTGGGGGGTACACAAACATTCAAACCATGGCACACCCCCTCCAGCTGCCACTCCATCTTTCCCCTTCCTTTGATGATTAAGTTCCTATGAAGTGAGGTCTACATAAGCTCTCTCCATGTCAACTCACCCCAATCTGGCTACCACCCCCAGCCCCCCTGTGTGATCATCACTGGCCTCCACGTTGTCAAGTCCAAGAGCTGCTTCGGAAATTTCTTATGGCAATTAACACACTTGACCTTTCCCTCCTTCTTAAAATACTCTCATCTCTTGGCTTTTATGAAATCCTCCTCTCCTGCTTTGTCCTGTCCCTTCTTTCAATCTCTCACCACTCCCCCCTCCAACCCATTCTCCTTGCATCAACCACAATGGTCATAAAATGTAAACTGTGTCCCTGCTCAAAATTTTTCAGTGGCTTCCACAAATCCTGCTGACCTCTGCAGCCTCAAAATCATGCCACTCCGTTCACTGTTCACTGTCTCTTGCCACACCTGGGCTCCTTCCACCTCCTAGAGGAACTCTGCGTCAGGAACTCAGCTCACTTTGTTCCCTCTATCTAGAATACTCTTCCCTCCCCGCTGACTCTTCACCTGCCCTAATGCTGAAACGTCACTTCCTCAAGAGGCCTTCTCTGTCTAAATTAAGTTCCCAGCTAACAATCTGTCATTGCACCCTTCAGAATTTCATTATAGTATTTATCATAGTTTTAACTACATATTTACCATTTTTGCAGGATTGTCTAATGTGTATCTTGTTGACAACTCTATAACCTTCAAGAAGGCAGCGACCATCTGTATTCCCCCCCACAGAACCCAGCATTATTTGTGGCTCCCAGGAGGTGCTGAACAAATAACTGTTGAATAAAACATTATTATTTCAAAATAAAATTAATTCATTGAATAAAATGAATTATTATTTTGAAAAAACTTTGTCCAATTTGAAAATAATATTTTTAGTATATCAGTTATATTCTAGCATATCATTTGCAAATTTATTCTCAGAAAAAAATGTGAGAAAAAAATTCTTCCCCTTTCTAGTCACAAGACTGTGTGATGTCGTAGAAAGGATGTAACCTACCTGAGGACGCAGGGAGACAGCCCTCGCTCTGCCTACTGAGTCAGTTTTCTTATTTGTAAAATAGGAGTAACAATCACACTTAACTAGGATTAATAGAATTTTTGTGAGGATTGAATAAGGAAAAGGTAGGAAACATGCTTTAAAGTGCTAAATAAGCATAGTTGTTAATATGATGGTGATGCTAGGTTTAATTCCTTAAAGGAGGCTTTTTCCCCATTAATTTTTCTTTAAAAGAAATAGGCCAATTAATTGTCTAAGTACTGCAAAAATATGTAGCAGCCACCTGGTTCTAGTCCACACCTATTTTTTTAATGCATCTAGAAATATACATGCATATTCCATTGAGGAGAAATTGTGGTAGTCCTCTATTTTTTAAAAAAGGGGGGAAGGATTTTTTGATGCAATAATTGGGTTGGCTTAATGAGACTATCACGTTGGAATGTGATACCTCACATTTTAACTTTTGTTGATGAAAACAAGAAACATGGCCATCAAAAGTTGAGTGAACCAAGATCTTAAACAAAAGGATTCCTTTGTTATGGCTAGGCTGAAAAGATATCTAGCTACAAAGTGCAGAGTATTTGGGAGAAGAGATAGGGCTTGTTTCCCAGCAGGAGCCTTTTGGATTACATATTCCGTAAGCCCTAAAAGATGGCTGTATAAATATGCATCAGCCTCTCTTGGAGAAGAGCTTAGGTATAAAACTGGAAAAAACTCTAAAGAAGTGAATTTTTTAGTTCAGCCACTGATAAGTCAAGCAAGTTTCACTTGAGGTAATCGTCCACACCCTTTTAACTCACAATCTCTGCCTCCCTTCCCTTAAATCCCTCATAGAATATTCCTGCTTCAACCAAAGAGGAGGGATTTGGAAGTCAGACTGTGATTTCTTGTCTTGTGTAAACTTAAAAGCTATCAGCTGTTTCTTTCAAAAACTACGTTCTGTACACATTAACATGCCTAAGGTTATAGTCCTTCTAAAAAGGATATTTATTTAAATGTGATTTTTCAAAACTAATTTACGAATTAAGAAAGATTACTCTTTGACACTATATATTTAGTGAATTATGCTAAAAATGCTTTCATAAAGCTCACAACGTCATTCTATAGACCAGCATAATGGTTTATTTTTGCTGGAATTTTCCCAGTTTTACTAGGCCATGGGTATATAAGCCCTTCCAACATCTCCATGTATCATCCTGATGCATAAAGCATGCTTTGTAACTGTCAAATATGTGATAAAACTGTCAAAAGTCTATGGAGGCAGCTGCATAAATTCTGAAACCAAACTCAAAGTTCTATTTATTCTGTGACAGTTGTGAGTGTTGCAAACTTTACAGCATTACGGAAAGTAAAAACCCCACCCCAACATCTTTTTTTTAAAAAAATTTATGCTATAGTAATTCCTTCCAAGAGCTAAGCATTTATTAACCTGTTCTATTTCTAAGATGAAATGATATACATATTTTTAAGCTTTTTATTGAAGTATGATATACATTCAGAAAAGCACATAGGTAATAATGCACAAGTTGATGACTCTTCATAAACTGAACACACATATGTAACCAGCACCCAGATCAAGAAACAACATGACTAGCCCCTCAGTCCCACTTCCAGCAACCTCCAGCAGCCCATCCTAGGAATAACCACTATCCTGACTTCTAAAGTCTAAATTAGTTTTGCCCAGTTTTGTATTTCATATAAATGGAATCATACAGTATGCTGATTTATGTCTGGCTTGTTTTGCTCAACACTATATTTTACACACATTATGAATATTCTATTATTCATTTATTTATAGAAAGATGAGTAAATAAAACTTTAGTTTAACAACACGTCTTTCAAAGTTAATCGCTTTGCCAAACTGAATTTCAGCATTTAAAAAAAATCTAAAAATTATTATACAAAATTCTATTAGAAGAAAAGCTCCGAAGCGGTGTCTCCAGATTTTAAACTTACTTTTAACTACTCAAATGAAAAACTGAATCCTGTCTCAATGGCAGCATTTGCTATGGATGGCATTTTCCAAGTGACAATTCTTAGTAATGAGCATAACTACAGCACACAAAATCTGAATCTTTTTTCCCAAAGAGAAAATTGATCAGATGTGTTGCCTTTTTCCTTTGTTCTATAAAACACTTGATTAAAGATCTAATGTAGCAAATAACAACAAAAAATAACCCCTGAATACTTCAGTCCTTGGAATTCTTTTTTTTTTCCATTGTTACAAATCGTAATCCTTCCCCATGCCCTCCACCTGACCTATCACTCCCCACCCCTCCTCCGTCTCTCACCCCCCATCACTAGCATCCTTAAGTTTGTCTCTCCTTCTGAAAGTTCAGCGCACTACTGTAGTCTTTTCTCAGTCCTTGGAATTCTTAAGTCTAACCACTAAGCTTAAAAAACAGTACTTAATAGATAAGGGACAAATGTCATGTTTTTCTGCATCCCCCTTTCCTACGCTCCCTCAACTGGGAGAACTGGGGTGTTCTTCAAGTTTAAGTAGTAATTAATAAAATGAAGGTGAAAGTAGAAAGTATGTTGATAAATACACTAACATATTGCCTGCTGAAGTCCATGCCTGTTTTCCATTTGGTAAGGTCTAAGCTCATGGCTTCATTTTATTAATATAGATTGGAGAAAATCAAAAACAAAAACAGAACCAACTGAAGATGACAGAACCTTCTGTCATCTTCAGATGAGGAATTGCAAACGTTCAAATCAACCCGCAATCCTATTTCTGGTTTATTTGAGGGAGAAATATATCAACAAGAATTTTTTTTACCTCTGAAAAGTAAGTCACTACTTACGTAAAACAAACACGCCAGAAAGGACAGCTTCATCATCCTGGGCCTACAGTGGGATTTGGGGGAGGTGCTGACGCAACTCAGAATTTCATTTGCCAAACAACAACTGAGCTCATCTGTATGGAGTTGGTAAATTTGAAAAGGTAAACTGCAAGAAATGTTGCGTAATGACACCGTAAGAAAAAAAAGTTATTTCTGAGTTTGCTGTTCTTTAAACTCTTTGAATTCTTGCTTCAGTGGCTCTGTTGAGTCACAGCTGTGATCCATGTTGGCATGAACCAAAAATAACATGACTAACTGAAAAGGTTACAGGGTTTTGGCCAGCTTTTTATGGCCACACAGCAGTACCTTTCTGTTGAGTGGAAATGTAACATTTAGCTTGTAAGGGAAATCTTTCTCAAGCAGGTTCTTATTCAAAGTTGTCTTAGGTCTTCCCGGGAGTATTGCTTCTGCTCTGCTGAAAGCTGGAGTGAGCACACTACTAAAGTATTAAAGGTACAGAATTAAAGGACACACTTAGAGGGACTTCCTCTGAACATTCTATGCTGGATAAGACCACTAATGGAGAAAATGAAGCAGGTTACTTGAGCAATATAAAATGAGTACTACATCTGACTTCCATTAGAAAACATAAACCCTTTTCAGAAACTTTTCCCCTTCTTCCCCCTCCTTCCCCCAAAATGGCACTACAGACAGCTTCACTTTTTCCAATCATACAGTGATATTTGGAAAGTTCCACTTGCGTCCATTAAGAAAAATACAGAGAAGGAAAAAATACATAATAGCCATCTATCATTTTGTATGTGAGGCTTGCTCAGTTATGGAATTCTCCAAAAAAAAAAAAAAAAACCCACACAAAAAAAGCAAAAAACCCTGTGTGTCATATGAATAATTTAGGTATCATAGTGATAAACCTTTTGTTCTAAAGATATGACTTATATATTCAAATAATGTTTTGTTTTGTCATCTCTCAACAAGGGTTGGTTTTGCCCTTATCTTCCAATCATTTTTTTTTTTTGTCATTTATTCAGCAAATATTGATTAAATGCCTATCATCCTACAGGCACTCATGAGACAGCAGTGAGTGTGATCAGACATAGTCCCTGCCCTTGCAGCAGGAGACTTAGTAGGAAAAACTGACATGAATCAAAGAATCAGAAAATAAGTCTGACAAAACAACTGGGATAAGGTTTCCTAAGGGGAACAGGGCACATTAACAGAGCAAAACATCCAGAGGGCTGAACCTAACCCAGGAGGTCAAGAAAGGTATCTCTAAGCAAGTAAGATTTGAGCAGAGACCTAAAGAGTGAGACAGAGCTAATTGGCAGTGAAGAAAGAAGAAGGGCCACGAAGGCAGAGAACTGTTCTTTCTCAATGCAAAGACCCAGGACAGGAGAGCCCCTGATGCATTTGAAAAACTGGAAGATCTGGGCAGCCCAAGGGCAGCACAGAGACCAGAGGGAGTACAGGGTTGGGGACGAGGCTGGAGAAGTGGGCAGGACAGAGACCACACAGGGACTAGTAGTCACTAATCACCATTTTAGTCTTTTTCCTAAAAAAAGCAGGAAACCGTTAAAGGTGTTTAAGTCTTGGGTGACTATAAGATTTCAATTTTATATTTGTCACACAAACTAATGGTTGAGTCAAAAACCAAAAAAACAAAAACACCCAACAAACTCCAGGGTATCCAAAAATGAATTATTGACTTAATTATTAATTATTGCTAGGAATATCCCCAGCAATGCATATTAAGAATAAACTTGACACATGCCAGTTTCCTAGCAAGGGCAGACAGTGATTCTTCTCTTCATGGTCATAGGACATCAACCCAAACCCAGGTAACCTTTGCCGTTAGTCATGTCAGTTTTGGCCAATCCCAACCCACCTGTTTCCAAAACACTAGGGAGGTGCTCTGGCAAGACAGGTCCAAGGCCTTCAATAGGCCAATGAACCCAAGTAGCCTCAGTCCTTGGGCATCTCTAAATGGAACACCTGCAGGAAAATGCAGAAGCGAGGGGCAAACCCCAAAAGGCAAGAGTAGCTAGTGTTCACTAGGATACCAAAACACCTGCCAGAGCTGCCCTTACGAGAGGCATTTTTGTATTTTGTTTTGTCTTGTGTGAAGGTGTCTTCAGACTTCCTAAAGTTTGAGAGTAGGCCAGCTATGACAGACCTCTAAGTTCCATCCTTCCCAAGTGGACTTCCTCAGGATCTCCACAGTCAATCCCCTGCAGGCCCCATGATCCAGATCAGTATCCACACCCTGGAAGTCTTTCCTATGAGTTCCATTCTCTCTCCTCCTTGCTCAACCCCTACTAGCTAAAGCCTCCCCAGATTCACACCCACAAGACGTCCTGCCACTGGGAAAAACAACTGTAAGCAAAGTTCTTCCAGAGAAAAAGTGATGACTTTTAAGATTTTTAAAAATGTTTCCAAGAATGAGAAAGATTGGATGACAATGGTATGCAAGGCCCTCCTTCTCAGCCCCCTCACCTGAGTCAGTCCCTGCAGAAGAGCCTCATGCAGCTGTCAACAATTGTGAAAACACACCCGACTGAGCAAGTGCTCAAGAGATCACGAATAGAAAGTTCTTATCATGTGCCTAGCACTTTGTGTGGGAGCTATGATCATCATTATCATGATTGCTTCTAAAAAGAGCTCTCTCTGTGTGCTGCCTTTGGGCTGCCCACACGTAAAGCCCCTGACTGACGTGGAAATTGGACTGAAGGAGCACATAGCTCCTGTCACAAGTCACATAGCATGGTGCTCCCATGCAGGAGCTTTGTCTTACAGTGGAATACTATAATCAGGGACAAATTAGGACTCTCATGGGCCCTAGGCAATTTTGCCTTCCTGGCCCTTTCCTCCATTAAATAATTTTATATATATATATATATATATATATATATATATATATAATTATATAATACATATAAGTATATATATATTTTACAACGGCATTGGTATAAAGACAAATATATTCGTATTTTACATTAAGACAAGTTCTTCAACCTAAAAGTTTATTTTTTTTGTTCTGATTTATTTTAAAAGAAATAAAGACAATTTTTGTGAACCCCTAAAAGCAGGGTGGGCCCTCTGCCCTGCACCTGCTCTGCTGTGCCCTGTGCTAAGCAGGCCCTGACTGTAATGCCCTTGCCTCACAGAAACACTCACACACAGTGATGCTTCTTGTGCTCAGGGTACTGGTGGCCCTGGGCACTCAGGACTCCACACACCTAGGTCATGGCACTTAATATGAATATCACATAGTGCGAATATCACTGTCGCACTTTCCCATGACTCAGTGAGCTCTTGGAGTGCAGAAACATCTTCTGTGCAAATTTTCCTCCTTAACACTTAGCAAAGTGCCTATCACGTAATAGGGACCCAGCAAATATCTAAGTGATTAAGTCCAATGAGCTGGATGCAGGGCTTGACTGAGAGGGCAGATGCAGCGATGGTCACTGTGGCTTGGACTCTAGCCCCAGCGACGACCCCATGTGGGTGGAATTTGGCAGACTGATGAAGAACAACAAGTCTGAAGTTGGACTGCCTATGTGAACACTTGGGCTGCCACACTCCATAGCCATGTGGCTTTAGGCAAATTTTCTAGCCTCTCCAAGCCTCAGTTTTCCCACCTTTAAAATGGAGGATCATGGAATTGTGGTAGGAGTCAAGGAGATAATACATGTGGAGAAATTAGCAGAGAGCATGACACGTAAGAAGGAATCAGTATACGGTAAATATTATTGTGATTGAGCACAAATCTCTTCATCTGCACAATGGAAATAAACATATCTGTATTACCGTGTCATTGTGAAAATAGAGTGAGGTGATAGAGGCTGAAGCACTTTCTTGATTGTGATGTAGGAGAGAGTATTAAGACTGTATAATGCATTAGATGACCTGAATCTGTGTCCCAGCTCCAGGACTTACCAGGTGGGAGACCTGAGACAAAAGTATTTACCTTATTGAGAGCCTCATTTTATTCATCCACAAAATGGGGATAATGCCTACCTCAGAGTGTGACTTTGGAGATAAAATGATACCGTGAATGTGAAAACAAGAGCATTGCGAAGCCTGAGGTGCTATAAAAAGAGTTACTGCGTAGCTGTTGCTATCAGTAACAAGTATCCAAGGCAACACATTCATAGTGTAGGCTTAACAGTGTCAGCCACTGACCCCATCTTCTGTCCTCCCAATTCTTTGGGGCCTTCCATCTTCTTATTCCTCTGCTGTCAGACTGCTTTGGGTTTTAGCGTTGCTTCCTTAACAGGGTCTTCCTTGGAGTTTATTTGAGTTCCTTGCTCCTTAAACACTGGCTAACCTGAGCACCTTCCCCTAGACACCCTTTGCTCATATCTCAGAATTGTCTTGCTCTTTGAAGTCACTCAGGGCGAGACCCTCCTGACACTTCCCACTTCTCAAACTGACCAACCTGAGTCTGCATTAAACAAGACGACACCAACCACTCTTCTCACCCCACATCCCTACAGTATGCACAGGTAGATCTCCTGCCCGTTTATAAAGCTATTGTTCTAGACTTAGGAGGAAGTTGTAAAACAGTAAAACAGAATAAAGAGCTGTTAGATTTACCCTCAAAGATAAGGTTGAAATAACTCCTCACAGCAAGGGACAATTTCAAGTCCCCAAAAGAGTCACACTGACTTTGCTCTCAGACCTTAGACATTGACACCCCAATGGGGTGACTCACCCTCCAGAGGAAGAGGCGGGACTACTAAAAGCAAACAGAGAGCAGGACACCTGAGTCTGAGAACCTTGGTCATGTGCTGTCTCGGGGAGGAGGCCCTGGCTCCCAGGGAGATCATCAGGAGGGGATATCCATGGTTGAAAGAAATCATTGTGGACCGGCCCTTGTTAACATTGTCGTATTTGATCCTCAAACACTGGAGACATTTGCCTGTGATTCAGCAAATACCTCCTTTTGGTTTTATGGCTGGGAAGGACAATTTCCTCAAATTCCCACTGAAGCTATTGAGAAGCAAGACGTCTCTTCTCGCCCATGCCAGCTGCTTCTTCCACTCCTGACATCTTTTCCTCCACACTCCAGACCTGAGAGCAGTGGAGGAGGAACGTGGACCAACTGGCAAAAGACGTTGCCCCAGTGGGGGGCATTTCCCCCATCGACAGTACCCCAGTGCCAGGGAGTACTCTGGAGGGGAGGGGACAGGAGGTGACAATGTTGGTTCCTGATGACTCTCTGGTTCTTGACTCCTGCCCCTCCACCCATGCCCTGAAACTTCCCTGTCGTTGGATTCCGTGAAACATGGCTGCATCTGTGTAATAAATTCCCTATCTTTGTTTAAGCTAGTTCAGGTTGATTTCTGATATTTGAGTCACCTCCTGACATGTATTTCCCCTTTCTTGCAACTACCTCGATTTTCACTCTGTTATCTAATATTTCCTCAGTGCCAGACACATGCTTTAGGGGAATTTGATTTTAGAACAATACATACTCGGGCTTAAGTTAATCAGTATAACCTGATCTCCTCACCACCGCTGAAGGTTCACTAATGGACTCATCAGGCATTGAAGCCAATGGGATGTGAGGGGAGTTTGATGTGGTCCTCTGGAAGCTTCTTCGCTCACCTCCTGCGCCCTGATAAGGAAGCATGCAGACCAGGGAGTTGTTGACAGCCATAGTATAACCACAAAGAGACAACTCCATGGAGGCTAGATGGAAAGATGGAAAAGCAACCTTGACTTAGAAGATATTAAGCTGCCGAATTAAACCATTTCTAAAGTCTACCCTACCTCAGACTATTCAGTGACAAGATTCAATAAATACCTTTAACTAAACATCTTAACTAAAATTCCTGAGACACTGCTCCAATGTATGTGCTTCCAACTGCAACAGTCCCAACCTGCCTCCATGTATTCTGACAGAATGAAATGTAAAATAGGAAGAGTGCTTGACTGGAAAATCAGAGGCTTCCACGATGCTAGTCCTCCTCTGCCACTAATTACCTATGGAAACTTAGGCAAGTCATGTACCTTCTTTGAGCCCGGCCTCTCATTTGTAGAATGAAAAGGATGAGACTTCCAACACTAACATTCTCTGATTTTCTTTGTAGACCCTTAGCACTAAATTTTATTGAGTCCCATGGGAATAGTTTGTAATTACATATGTGAATTGTGCCAAGTTCTGAAATCAGAAACTAACAATAACAACGCAAAGACAAAAACATTTTATCTGCATTAAAACTCACTGTGAGGCAAGAAACCCAGAGTTGGAATTCTAACAATGAAAGATGGAGAGAGGAAATGAGGGAATACAATTGAAGAATCTTCTGGCCCAGCCCTGCTCACAAAGAACATTCCTTTGAGCATTTTTGAGTTATAATAACCAACGAATCCATCTCTGCTGGTCACGCCCAGCTGGGGGACATCCTTCACTTGAGCTGGATGTTTGTGGTTGACTTCAACAATGGAAAGAGAAACTGGTCCATCAGGCTTTGTAAAAAAGATCTGAAGTTTTAATATTTAATTTAGGCTTTGAATTAGCTGAAGAACACACTGAACCCTTAAAAGTTAGTATTTGTTATTGATACAATTTTTCAAGACATTTTTTAATTGTCAGACATTGTTTTGATTTTCCCTTTTGTGTCTTGGTTACTGCTAAGAAAATAAAACCTGCCACAAACCTGAAACTCAAGACTGATACTCCAGGTTCTCTCACTGGAAAGAATAACAAAAACAAAAACCAGCATACCTGACTTCCACCACAGACAGCACATACAGGACTGTGTGTAGACACTCACACAAATTCATAAGGTATCTTGGACCCAATCATGCAGGAATCAGACCTGCCATATGGGTTTACTTTTACATAAGGTTTCCAAATATTCAAGTTTACAGCAGCCTTCAGTACTGTATTTTTCAAGAAATCTCTTCTCTCCACAGCTTTAAACATAGTTGAGCGAAAGTCAAGCAGGATCTCAAAAGAGCTAAGCAGGAAAAGTTCATAGATCATCAGCTGGGGAAGGACCAAGGATGTATCATATGACAGCAGTACATCAGGCAAATTTTAAGACTAATGTCTACCCATACTAGGGAAAATAATACTGGAGAAAAATATTATTCTGGAGATCATAAAGGAACAGTATGATGTGCATTTCCCAAACACTTTTAAATTAGCTTTTTTAAAAAAATAAAAAATAAAATTTTATTTTTTTAATATTAAAAAAAAAAGTTGGTTAGTTTGCTTGGCCTAAAATGTATTTCAAACAAAAAGTATGTCACAGTTCTCTCACAGTCTCTGTGATTCCAAATTTGCAACCTAGAAGAAATCATAATGATTATCTAGTTCCCTCTCCTCCTCATTGCTTGGTATATCTATACTTAGTTACACAGAAAACTAATTGGAAATGTAACGACACCTGTTAATAGTGCAGCACTCAATACTGTATGATTTTATTAACACTGAGTTCAAAAATGCACATAACTAATCTATAGCGTTGGAAGTCAGGAAGGGGTAGGGATGGGGATTTCTGATAATGTTCTATCTCTTGATCTCAGTGGCAGTTAATTAAGCACATGATAGTTGTGATACTTCATTAAGCTTTACATTTATGGTCTAGGCACTTTTATGGGCATGTTACGCATCAATTTAGAAAAAGTTCATTTCAGAAAAAGGAACATAGATAATCAAATCTAAGTCAAGAAACAGAGAAAGAAGATGTCACTTTATCTTCAGTCCCATACTGTATGTACTTTAGAAAGACACTGGCCTTTTATTCACTTTTTTAATTTATGCAAAATTAACTTCTTTTGGTGTAGACTTCTATGAGTCTGACAAATGCTCACAGTCAGGCCGCCATTATCAAAACAGAACTATTCTGTCACTCCAATATTTCCTCACACTGTCCCTTTGTACTCGGCCCCTCCCCTGGCAACCACTGATTTGTTCAACCCCTGGCAACCACCCAGCTGTTCCTATAATTTTGTGTTTTCAAGAATATCATATAAATGGAGTTGTACAAAATGTGCCTTTTTGAATTTGGCTTCTGTTTTCTTTTTTTTTTTATCTCTTTGAAAAAAGTCTCATAGATTTGTTGAACTGAAGTTATAGAAGCACTGAACAACTTTATTTTTTTAATTTTTAAAATTTTTATTATTTATTATTAGCATATTCATTATTACAGATCATGATTTTTCTTCATGCCCTTTATCCAACCTATCACTCCCCCAACCCCCTCCCTCTCTCCCCCCCATCTGTAGTATCCTTAGATTTGTTCTCTCCTTCTGTAAGTTCAACGTATTGTTATGGTGTTTTCCTCCCTCCCTTCCTCCCTCCTTCTTTCCTTCTTAGCACCCACTTATGAATGAGAACTCATATTTCTCTTTCCTTGTCTGCCCTATTTCACTTGATTTTCTCCAGACTCATCCATGTTGCTGCAAATGGCAAAATTTCATTCTTTTTTTTGCTGAGTAGTATTCCATGGTGTATATATACCACATTTTCCTTATCCAGTCATCCATCAATGGACACTTAGGTTGGTTCCATATCTTGGCTATTGTGAATAGAGCTGCAATGAACTTGGTAGTGCAGGTGTCCCTTCAACACGATGATTTCCATTCCTTTGGATATATACCCAGTAGTGGGAGTGCTGGATCATATGGTAGTTCTGTCTTTAGCTGTATGAGGAACCTCCATACTGTTCTCCATAATGGCTGTGCTAATTTGCAGTCCCACCAACAGTGAAGAAGAGTTCCCCCTTCCCTGCATCCTCACCAGCATTTTTTATTCTCGGTCTTTTTAATAATGGCAAGTCTAACTGGGGTAAGACGATATCTCAATGCAGGTTTGATTTGCATTTCTCTAATAACTAGCGATGCTGAGCATTTTTTCATGTACCTGTTGGCCATTTGTATGTCTTTCTTTGAGAAATGTCTATTCATCTCCTTTGCCCATTTTTTAATTGGATTTTTTTTTTTTTTTTACTGTATAGTTGAGTTCTTTGTATATTCTGGATATTAATCCTTTGCTGGATATATAGTTTGCAAATATTTTCTCCCATTCTGTGGGTTGTCTTTCTGCTCTGTTGATTGTTTCCTTTGCTGTGCAGAAGCTTTTTAGTTTGATAGAATCCCATTTGTTTATTTTTTTCTTTTGTTGTTTGTGCTTTTATGGTCTTATTCATGAAGTCTTTGCCCAGTTCTACTTACTGAAGTGATTGCCCTGTATGTTCCTGAAGTAATTTTATGGTTTTGGGTCTTATATTTCAGTTTTTAATCCATTTTGAGTTGACTTTGGTAAAAGGTGAGAAGTACAGGTCCAGTTTCATTCTTCTGCATATGGATGTCCAATTTACCCAGCAGCATTTATTGAAGAGGCAGTGTTTCCCCCAATGTATGTTCTTGTTGCCTTTGACAAAGATCAGTTGGCTGTGAGTATGTGGGTTGATTCCCAGGTTTTCTATTCTGTTCCATTGATTTGAGTGTCTGTTTTTATGCCAGTACAATGCTGCTTTGGTTACTATAGCTCTGTAATAAAATTTGAAATCTGGAAGTGTTATGCCTCCAACTTTATTTTTTTTGCTCAGGAATGCTTTGGCTATTTGGGGTCTTTTGTTGCTCCATATGGATGTTAGGATTGCTTTTTCTATTTCTGTGAAGAATGTCATTGATATTTTGATGGGGATTGCATTGAATCTGTAGATTGCTTTGGGTAAAATGGACATTTTTGTGATGTTAATTCTTCCCATCCAAGAACATGGTATGTCTTTCCACCTTTTTGTGTCCTCTTTAATTTCTTTCAGTACTGTTTTGTAGTTTTCATTTGTAGAAATTTTTCACATCCTTGGTTAAATTGGTTCCTAGGTATTTTTGGTGACTATCGTAAATGGGCTTGCTTTCTTGATTTCTTTTTGGGCTAGTTCTTTTCTGGAGTATAAAAATGCTACTGATTTTTGGATGTTTATTTTGTATCCTGCACCATTACTGAAATTGTTAATCAGCTCTAAGAGTTTTTTGGTAGGGTCTAGGTTTTTCTATACATAAGAGCATGTCATCTGCAAACAAGATCAGTTTGACTCTGTCCTTCCCAATCTAGATGTCCTTTATTTCTTTCTCTTGCCTGGTGGCTCTGGCTAGTACTTCCAATACTGTTAAATAGGAGTGGGAGGGTGGACATCATTGTCTAGTTCAGGATGATATTGATGATTGGTTTGTCATAAACAGTTTTTATTGTATTGAGATAATTTCCTTCTATTCCTAATTTTCTGAGAGTCTTTATCATGAAGGGATGTTGAATTTTGTCAAATGCTTTTTCTGCATCTATTGAGGTAATTGTATGGTTTTTGTCCTTGGTTTTGTTGATGTGGTGTATCACATTTATTGATTTGTACATGTTGAACCAACATGTGCATTCATCCCTGGGATGAGTCCTACTTGATCATGGTAGATATATATATATTTTTTTGATGCATTGCTGTATTCTGTTTGCTAATATTTTGTTGAGAATTTTTGCATCTGTGTTCATCAAGAATATTGGCCTGTAATTTTCATTTCTTTTTGTTCCCTCTTTATCTGGTTTTTGTATCAGTTGATGCTGGCCTCATAGAATGAATTTGGGAGAATGGCTTCTGTTTCAATATTTTGGAAAAGTTTGAAGAGGAATGGTATTAATTATTCTTTAAAGTTTTGATAGAATTCAGCTGTAAAGCTATCCAGTCCTGGATTTTCTTTGTTGTAAATTGCTGATTATTGCTCCAATCTCATTGCTTATTATTGGTCTGTTCAGGTTCTCTGTTTCTACTTAGTTCAGTCTTGGTAGTTTGTTTGTGTCCAGAAATTTATCCATTTCCTCCAGGTTTTCATACTTGTTGGCATACAGTTGTTTATAATAATCTCTAATGATTCTTCATATTTCTGTGGTATCAGTTGTAATGTCTCCCTTTTCATGTCTGATTTTTGTTATTTGGGTCTTCTCTCTTGTTTTTTGTTGTTGTCATTGTTGTTGTTTTTCTTAACTTAGCTAATGGTTGTCTATTTTATTTATGTTCTCCAAAAACCAACTTTCTTTGTCATTGATCTTTTGTATCATTTTGGGGGTCTCTATTTCATTTAGTTCTGCCCTGATCTTAATTATTTCTTTCTGTCTACTACTTTCAGGATTGGATGGTTGTTTTTCTAGTTCTTTGAGGCATAGTGTTAGGTCATTTATTTGAAGTCTTTCCATTCTTCTGATGTAAGCATTTTTTGCAATAAACTTCCCTCTTAGTATTACTTTTGCAGTGTCCCACAGGTTTTGGTATGATGTGTCTTTATTTTCATTAGTTTCAAGAAATTTTTTGATTTCCCATTTAATTTCTTCTTTGATCCATAGACATTCAGGAGTCTGTTATTTAGTTTCCATGCACTTGAGTAGTTTCCAGAATTTTGTTTGTTATTGATTTCCAGTTTTAATCCACTGTGGTCTGAAAAGATACTTGGAATGATTTCAAATTTTTAAAAATTCACTAAGACTTGATTTGTGACATAACAGTGGTCTATCCTGGAGAACGTTACATGTGCTGATGAGAAGAATGTGTATTCTGTAATTGTTATTCAGGTCATCCACTATCATCATATTACGACCTATCTCTTTTTTTTTTTTTTTTTACATCTAAGAGTGTTTGCTTTACTTATCTGGGTGCTCCAGTGTTGGGTGCATACATATTATGATTGTTATGTCTTCTCACTGGATAGATCCCTTTATCATTATATAATAGCCTTCTTTGTCTCTTTTTATGGTTTTTAGTTGGAAGTCTATTTTATCCAATATAAGAATAGCTACTCCTGCTCGTTTTTGGTTTTCATTTTCCTGGTATATCTTTTCCCATCCCTTCACTTTTAGTCTCTCTCTCTCTCTCTCTCTGTGTGTGTGTGTGTGTGTGTGTGTGTGTTTAAGACAACTGGTAAGGGGCTCTTAACCCTTGACTTGGTGTTGTCAGCACCACACTCTCCCAAATGAGCTAACTGGCCATCCCTATATGGGAATCTGAACCCATGGCCTTGGTGTTATCAGCACCACACTCTCCTGAGTGAGCCACGGGCCAGCCCTCTTGTGTGTTTTTATAGGTGAGATGAGTCTCTTGAAGACAGCATATAGTTGGGTCTAGCTTTTTAATCCAATCAGTCAGTCTGTGTCTTTTGAATGGGGAGTTTAATCCATTTATATTTAGGGTTGTTACTGATAAGTATTGCTTTACTCCTGTCATTATCTTGCTTTTGTTTATATGTTTTAAATATCATTTGTTCCTTTCTTCCCCTTTTATTTTTCATCTTCAATGTTAGTTAAATTTTTGAGGTGATATGATTTAGCTTCTTTCTCTTTCTCATTTGCATTTTGGTTTTAACAGTAGGTTTTGCTCTTTCTTGTAAATCCATGGTAGTGATTATCATTTTTCAGATTCTGGATGCAGGACTCCTTTGAGAATTTCTTGCAGGGCTGGTCATGTGGTAGTGAACTCCCATACTTTTTGTTTGTCTGAGAAACACGCTATTTCTCCCTCATTTCTGAATGATAACCTTCCTGGGTATAGAATTCTTGGCTGGCAAATTTTTCTGTTAGTATTTTGAATATATCATCCCATTGTCTTCTGGCCTGTAAAGTTTCAGTTGAGAAGTCTGCTGTTAGTCTAATGGGGGTCCCCTTATAGGTGACTTGCTGCTTTTCTCTTGCTGCTTTTAGAATTCTCTCTTTGTCTTTGAATTTGCCAGTTTGAATATAATGTGTATTGGAGAGGATCTTTTTGGATTGAATCTGTTCAGGGATCTTTGGGCTTCCTGGGTTGGAAGGTCTGCATCTCTCCCTATACCTGGGAATTTTATTGTTATTGCTTCCTTGAATAGGTTTTAAATGCCTTTTCCTTTCTTTTCCCCTTCTGGAATACCCATGATTCTGATGTTTCTGTGCTTGAGGTTGTCTGCTAGCTCTCTTAAATTATCTCCATTTTTCTTAATTCTATTTTCCTTTTTCTTTCTTTCTTTTCTTTTCTTTTTTTTTTTTTTTTGTCTGCCTGGGTTTTTTTTTCAAAAAGACCATCTTTGAGGTCTGAAATTCTTTCTTCTACTTGCTCTAGCCTGCTGCTCAAGCTTTCTGTTCTGTTTTTATTTTATTGAGTGAATCCTTCATTTCTAGGAGTTCTGTTATATTCTTTTTTAAGGTATTAATCTCTTTGTAAATTTGCTCCTTCATATCCTGGATATTTTTTCTTGTTTCATTGTGTTCTCTAATTGACTCATCTCTTACCTCTTTGAGTTTTCTTAAGATCAGTGTTCAGAATTCCTTTTCAGACATCTCAAGGGTTTCCTGTTCTATGAGCTCTGGTATTTAAGAATTACCATATTCCTTTGGTGGTGTCATATCTTCTTATTTATTTGTAGTTCAAGTATTTTTTCATTGATGTTTGGTCATCTGGTAGGACACCTGTTTCTTCAATTACTCTGGAGTGGGCTGTGAGGGAAAGAATTCCTCCTCTATTTGTAGACTCTGCTGGTGACTCTTCTTGTATCAATGCAGTTGAGTGTGTGGTGGGCTGCCTTGGCTCTTGTTTGGTTGGTGGGAGGGCTCCTCTGGGGCCCAAGTGGATATGGGTGGGTCTGTGGCTGCATCAGGGGTCAGCACATGGGACTGGTGCTCACTTGGGTGCCAGCTCGGACCAAGTTTGGCTTCTTTGACTTAGCATGATGCATTTGAAATCCATCTATGTTGTTACATGAATCAGTAACTGGTTCCCCTTTATTCCTGAATAGTATTCCATTATCTGGATGTGCCACAGTTTGTTTATCCATTCACCAGCTGAAGGACATTTGGGTCCTTTCCAGTTTTGGGTGATTATGAATATATGTCCTATAAACATTCATGTACAATTTTTATGTGAACAAAAGTTTCCAGTTGTCTTGGGTAAGTACCCAGGAATGGGATTGCTGTATTGTATGATAAATGTACATTTAACTTTATAAGAAACTGCCAAAGTGTTTTTCAAAGTGAATGTACTATATGCATTTTCACCAGCAATGAATGAAAATCCAGTGCTCTGCATCCTTGCCAATACATAATATCATCTTTTTTTAGCCATTCTAACTTTTGAAGTCATTTTCATAGAAAACATTTGCCCAAAATTCTGCTAAAGGTGTGCATGGTAAGTTTAAATTAAGGAAGAGATAATATTCATTAATATAATTCTGCAGCTGATTGAAAGTATTTATTTCCTTCAAAGTAATGAACTTTTTTTTTCAAAAGAGAAGCTTTAATCTGGATTTCTTTAATAATTGATAGTGAACATCTTATATTCATTGACCATTTATATTTCTTTCTATACTTTGCCCATTTTTCTATTAGTATTTTAAATACTAATTTGAGAGAACTCTTTGCACATTAATGGAAATCAGACTGTTTATTGTTATTATGTTCTAAAATAAATTTGTTTCTGCCTTTAGTTTATGAAGCTTCCTGCTATAAAGAGATTTTCTTAAGTTTATACTCTAATTTATAATTATTTTCCTTTATGTTTCCTAAGTTTAGTATCCTGATTAGAAAGCCATTTTCCATTCAAAGATTATAAAAAAAAGTTCTCACCAATGTTTTCTATTATTTTTATGACTTCACTTTCTTCTGTGTAAACACTGATCTAGCTACAATTAATTTGGGGGTCATAGTTAAGGTAAGGATCTCAACTTACTGAGATTAAGATTAAGTAAAAAAAAAAACTAAAATTTGGAGGTAAAAACTGAAAAAAAAATTCTTAAGATTAATAAACATTTTTCCAAAAGATACTTTAAATTTAGATTTCTTTAATCACTTTCATTTGATACTCTCCAGCTTTATAATCTTTTGAGATTTTTTTTACTTTTTTCAGCTTTAATTAAAATTGAATGTAATAGGGACTTCTTGGGAAAATGTGGTATCAGTGTTTGCTCTTAACTTAAATATTTGAAATGTAAATGTAAATTTAGATGGCATAGTTTGGTCTTGAATATCTAAACAAAATTCTGACACCATTCAAAACAAAAACCCATTGTGAAAAATATAAATGCAATTGACAATAGTTTGATCCCAGTAAATGTAAATTCAAATACATAATGTTATCCTAGATAGGTAAGAATATTCCCATCACCAGTGGTTAAGTAATTATATTTCTCCCATTGACTTGAAATGCACCTTTATTATATAATAAGTTCCCATTTGTTTTGGTTTATTTCTAGGTTCTCCATGATTTTTTTCTTAATCAGTCCATGAAATAGGTACCTTAAAGTTTCATCACATTATGCTTTTAAAATTGAAAGAATAACCTTCATTTTTTATATTTTCGTGTAAAAATTAATATAGACACAGAAAAAAAGCATAAGATATATAAGAACATTTAAACAAATAGTTATAAAGTCGAGCACCTAGGTAGATACTACCCAGGTCAAGAAACAGAACAAAAATTTATTATTTTAAAGTTGTCTCCTACAGACTTTCTATTTAAAATAAGAGTTATCACCTAGTGATATCTGATGGTTTGATAGTCACAGTCTCAGCCATTTAGTAAAAGTTTGAGTGTAAATTGGTAATGAAACTACCAAAGCTCTAGTAAATATAAAGAGCTCGATTCATTTTGTTATGTTTATAAATAGATGGGGTTTAAACTTCCTTATTACTTCTTATTATACAAATACAATGCAATAATTATTCCTTATTATACAAAAAGATTTTTCTAAGTAAGTCAGTCATGTAAAAAAGAACATATAAACTTAGGAAGAGACCCTTGTCAGGCGGTCAGAAGCATTTGTTTATTTATAAATTATGCAGTCCTGCAATCTCCAATATGGCAGCTGCTAGCAGCCACTGGTGGCTATGTAAATTTAAAGTTAATTAAAATTAAATAAAATAAAAGGTGCACCTCCTCAGTTGTGCCAGCCACATGTCAAATGTTCATGAGCCCCCTGTGGCTGGTGGCTACCATACTGGACAGGGCAGACACAGGACATTTCCATGCTCGCAGAAAGCGCCATTGGACAGTGCTGCTTTAGACCCTCTTTGGGTTCCACAAATGAATTGGGGTGTCTTAAAACACACAGATTTGAGATGTCTTTAAAACATACAAAATATGCAGTTAAAACAAACATAACAAAGAATGATCAGAAATTATGAGAAAGAAAAAAGAAATGTACTGGGAACTGATGATATTATACAATTGAGCACAGAATCTGGTTCTGACCTCATTTAGCCAAGGCCAAACAAACAAACAGATAAGGCATCCAATGACTCATACAGTTCTCTTTAGGCAGAAGGAAGCATACACTTCTATTTGGTGATGTATACTATTTTCTGGCAAAAATATTTGGCAAGAAAATACTATGGGAATCTTTATCAGTGTAACCCATGGGTGGCTGGACCATTAAGGTGGTCTTTGCTCAACCCAAGCACACCTTGAAGTTGAGTCATCATTTTGTCACATCAAAAAAAAAAACCAGAAAAAAAAAATTGTTGGCAAGTGGTGTCTGCTTTCCTGAAAGTTTTGTGAGGAGATATGGAGGAAGGATTATGTCACATATTACATGGCAAAACCTCATCCAACTTCACGTTAGATGTCTCTGTCCTTGTCCATCTCAAGGCCTCTTCTCTAGTCTCCCTTCAACTAGGTTTCCTTTTTCTTCCTTCCTCCCAATTCTCCACTCCTCACACAGCCTCTAAAAGTCCTCTTTATTGGTCTCGGCCATTCAGCTCAGTGCCCTCCCACACCTATGTCACTCAGTAGAACAAAAGTGCAGTGGAGAGCTAAGTGACAGTCACGAATAACTCCTCCAGCTTGACTCACAGGAGTTTCCAGTTTATCTTGCCACATAACAAATACTGAGCAATAATGCCTTTAACTGCAATTTTGAAGACATTATAGAAAAAAAAAAAATGCTGGAATGATGACATTAAATTAGAATTTAGTCAAAGCAATTCTTCAGAGTTTGCTTTCTGGTAAACTTCCTAGGAGTCAAGGGAACACAAAACAACAAATAGACACACAACGGCCGGAGCATTTCTCCACCGGCAGAGGGAAGCATACAAGTTCTCACGGAGGGACATTCACTCTTTTCTAACTATACTGCCAGTGACAACTGGGGCTCAGGGGAAATGACTGGCCCAGTCACAGAGATTTTGAACTTTTAGATCTGGGATTCCAGCATATGTCTGTCTGTACAACTCTGTAACCCCGTTCTGCCACCATGTTGACCACAAGCATGGGAGCAAGTAAGGTAAAAAAAGTTCATCACGTTAGTTCCAAACCCGGCCCCCTATTAGAGTCCAGTTAGAACCATGAATTCCCCCACAGCAACAGCCTCTGCTGACGCTGCACACTGCAGAGGAAGGAGCATAAAAGACACAGCGGCCATACCTATCTTGGCAGAAGGAATTAATGAGAAGTCTATTTGGACACTGAAATCATAAAATCATAGAACTGGGAAAGACTCCAGAGCTCAGGTCCTATGGCTTATTGCTCCACTTTATGAATGAGGTTACTGGGGCCCAGAGAAGTTAGGTGATTTTTCTAAGATCACCACCAAGTTAGGGGCAGAGCCACAATGAGAACCCAAGGTTGCCTACAGTTTCCATCATTTAAATCAGAAGCCACAAACCATTGGGCAATAGTGTTTTTAATTCTTGTAATTGCTTGTTAAAATTTTTAAATTGGGAGATTTCATCCCCAGAAGTCCATATTTCTGACTTTGTTTTGTTTTGTTTTAAATTAGATTTGCCAGCATGGAATAATGGCTGCCTCCATTTGGTGAGCTATGAGGTCTCCAATTCAGACAGTTGCCGAATATCCCCTAGTTACTCCACCTGCCAGCTTCATCCTTTCCAAGCCAGCCTAGCCCCCAGGTCTGTGAGTTGACAAGCTCTGGTTGTGATCCCTGGTACATGCCCACCCTCCCCAATCAGACACTAAGATTCCCACGCTCTAGAACCACGTTTGGTTTATTTTTATAACTTCAGCAGCTAACAGTGAGTGAGTGCTGAATGAATGAGGAATTGACATTTAGTTATCGAGGACAATGGGGAGGAAAAAAGAAGCAAACAAAGGTCTTCCTTTGGTGCACGGTTCTGCTCTCTCTCCTGAGTTACTAGCCTGCTGGGTGACATTAGCACCCACGCAGATCACCTAGCAGCTGCTTGCCTCACTGGTCCCTGATCGCCTGGGCTCCAGCCACATTCACCACCCCCTTTACCACACCCATGGTCACACACAGAACCTTAGAATTCCCTTGAAGCATTAAATGGCCATCTCTCTCTAACCAAAGTGCCCTTCTGGTTGGCTCCGTTGCCTCTTTGCTCCACTACGCCCAGTTTTTAAACCTGCAGGCACAGGACTTCGGCTCTCCACCACTCTCTTGTTTCCCAGCCTATCCACACTCCTGATTACGCTTCCTTCTTTGGCCTCCCCAGACTCCATGCACCATGTCGCAAAATCTCAAAACGTTTTCTTAAGGAGTATTGTGGTCTGATCATTTCAGAGCACTTTTCACAAACATTTTTAGGGTCAAAAATGTGTAATTTAGCAACTTTAAACAAACACTCTACTTTGAGGAGCTTTTTGCTCTGCCTTTTATCTCTGTTTTTGTTTTCTTGTGCACCATAAATTTGTCTTTGTTGAGCATAAGGGTTGCATTGTAGTGTGTGTGTGTGTGTGTGTGTGTGTGTGTGTGTGTGTGTGTGTGTGTGTGTGTCTGTGTCTCACTAGATAAAATAATATGTTAACCTTACTGAAAACTTTGGGTATGTCATATCTAGGACAACTGTTTAGAAGAATATAATTACCATAAACTGAGCTTTCCTGCTCACTGTAGAAGTATCACATTCAAGCATGCTGAAAACTTAGAAAGTTGGCTTTCGAGGCAAAGATATCAACCACAAGGGGATTAAACATAATTCTACTATGGAGTGAATATTGTATTTCCCAGTAAGTGCCACAAGTGGGAAAGAGTGAGAGTCAAAAAAGTCCAAATTTTATTAAAATAGCAGTAGCAAACAAAGCAGAATTAACTTTGACAGTCATACTTGCACGAAAACATCTGTTCTTACATGTGTGTCAAGATATCCAAACATCTAAAACTGAAGTATGAATGACCCATTGTTTAATCTGCAGAAAAGCAAGCTCATGTAAATGAAAATATAATATGAGAAAAGGTACAAAAATGAAGCCTTCAAATAGAAACTTAAACACATACAGGGGCTTTGCCAAAGACAGACAAAAGAACAAAAATCCTGGAGAAGAAAGCAGCAAAATGAGAAAATGCCATTCAGGGAGTGAATAGCCTGAAAACAAAAATGGAAAGGAAGGTGGGATCAGATGGAGTTGGCAGGGAGCCGTGTGCCTAGGAGTGAGCAGGGGGACTTTTGCTTCCATAACCATCCCCAGGTTTCTACCAGAGCCACTCCTGAATAAAGATTCGGTGTGACATTGCGCAAGCCCACCAGCATCTCTACCCAGGACTGCTGTCCTTACGTACTTGCTGTATGAAATTTCTGGCGCTGCTACATCAAGGAGGCATTCAAAATGCTGGGAGTTGCTTCAAACAAACAGGCAGGCAGCTTAAAAAGAAATAAACAAGAGACGGAACTCCTCATAGCATTATCTTGCTGGTCTAACAGGAATGATCATTTAATTATCTCCAGTGTGATGAATTGCAAAGAATATATGTTTTACCCGCATTTGCGCCACCATCTAGGCTAGACAAAAAAATTTAAAAAGCAATTAGGTGATGATTAAAGCTAGAGGGAGTCCCATCTCTCCCATTTCCAACACAGCCTTATGATGTGGTATATCCTGATAGAGAAAAAAAAAAAAAGAGAGAGAGAGAGAGAGATCAGCAGCAGCCACTCCCTTCAGAGCTGTTTCACCCAGGCACATACCAAACCGTTGCTGGACAGCCAAAAACAAAAACAAAAAAACAAAGGCAAGGGAAGATCAGCTAGGAGGGAAGCTAAATTTCCACACCATGGACTGCATCAATAACAGGCTTGGAAAACTACTTCCAGGGGAGACCCTAGCAAAACAAGCAAATGCCTTCAGAAGCATGGAGCCAGTACCAACGACTTTCCTCCACCATATTCATTTCTCACTTGCCATTTTTACAACACAATCTAGTGGCCAAACCAGGACAAGAGTAAGGAAGCCGTCCTATCCCCAGCCACCCCCAAGTTCTGTCCTCCTGAAAGGGTATTCCCTCGACCTCTTTCTCCGTCTGCTCTCTGATTGATCTGTCATATAACGTCCTTTCACGCCCTTCCTCAGAAATGTTTACAGTCCATTAAGTACAAGCCTCTGTGTTCTGCATTCAAGGCCCTCTGCAAATTGCCTGTAATCACGGGTTCTGTCTCACCTCCCCTGCCCCTCAGCACATACCCTGTACTGCTCAGGAGGCATGCGGCTCTTCCCCCAACACGCTGGGTCTCTCTCCTTGTGAAACCCTCCTCCAGTTCTGACGATGTGTGAATTCACTACCCTTTGAACCTCTGTTCTACTTTCCTTCTTTCAGCATGCAGCCCCTACCCCAGGTCTCAGAATATCACCATCCCAATATTAAGAACACTGCACTTCCCTTGAGGAGATCTGGAACCTTCTGCCACTTGCTTCACGTCCTGTCTTCCATGTTTCCTGAGGGTAGGCTCCTTGAGGACAAGGGTAGGCCCTGGCCTTCATATTCACATACCCATAGTGTCTTACATATACTAGGTACTTAATAGATACTTGTTTGAATACTTATGGTTGAACTGGCTTGAAATGTAAGGTAGGGTTTATATGGTCCAAGCTTTGGGTACCCTGAAGCTAGTTTCACAGAACCATAGACTGCTAATGCCAGAGAGAACTTAAAGACCATCTAGTTGACCCTTCTCACTGTGCAGATGAGAAAACTGAGGCCTGGAGAATTTCTGACTTGCCCAAGGACACACAACCAGAAACAAAAACCTGAGACTGAGAACAAGTTCCCTAGGACTTAATTATGACAATTCTATTTCATATTAAGGTACAATATTGATATGTTAATTTCAGAATATCTATTGAGGAAATTGTCTGATTTTTCAGTGACACAGGGAGAGCCCAAGGGTCGCAGGCAGTGTGCTAAATGTTCAAGGGCATGGACCACTCAGAGCCCCCGGATATTACCTACCTTACCAGTATGTAAATAAAAACAGTTATTATCATCTGCAGAAAAGCGGAAAGCAGACTTATTCCACTGAGATCACAAGCAGACCAGAGAGATCCTCGTTCCCTAATCCAGTGTTACTCAGTGTTTTTAACTAACTCTAATTCTTCTGTACTTGTGGATTTCATTTTTATTCCCCCATGTGTTCTCCTCTGTGCCTTCTGAAATAAAAGTCTTAGTTTTAAATCAACAGCTATAGTACTATCTGCTTTCACTTTTAACTGTTCTAATACTGGTCCTGGTGACAGCTGCATACCCTGTAGCTTTGTCTTTAATGTGGATGATAAACAGTACTCAAATTTCTAACATTATGAGGTTTATGATGAGTCATTTAAATCTAGAAGATATACTGTATCTTCCCAGCTTCCAGAAGCAGGAAAGGAGAATGCACACAAATGATTTTCACTTCTGACCTGACCCTTCCATTTCCTTGCACTTCCTTCTTAATCTTTACACACTTACTGTCTTCTAGAATAATATGGAAAGAATGGCATGCTTTTAGATTAGCTGTCTGTAAATTAACCTCAACTGTTACTTACTTTTGTTTCACTTTAACTTCTTCAGCAGACACAAATGCTTTCAGACACAAAGACGGCTGCATAAGTGGCACTACTTCACAGGATGTGCTTTCTTCTGTGTACAGTATTTAGGAGGTGATACCTCACGATACAAATCACCTTCATAAAGCCAACATTTTATTCTTCGTGCAGCCCTACTTGTTCAAATATCCAACCCTATTCCAAGCATGGAACTTCACACAGAGCATCAGAACTCCAGCTAAGCCTGGGTGGAGAGGGGTAGGTCAGAAACAATCTCAGTCATATTTTAAATTTTCATTTCTTCCATTGGCTTGTGTCCGACATGCTATTTAACACTAGTTAGTGCCAATTTCTTTTGTTTCTGGGAATATATCTATGGTAGTCTCCCCATGTCCTTGGAGGATACCTAGACCCCAGTGGATGCCTGAAATTGTGATAGTACTGAGTCCTATACTATACTGTCTAGCTCTTTTACCTGCCCGTAATCCTGCTGACTGGGCCTTAGCTGTCAAGCTAAGGCTGGGTCTGGAGCTCACAGACCCCTCAAGCCTATTGTCCAGACTGGGTCACAAACCCTTCACACACCAGGCTGGGTCCCCAGACTCCTCACATGCCAATCTGGATAACCGCACCCCTCACACACAGGTCTATGAGCTAGGTAACTGGCAAACAGATCCTTGGAAGAGCCATAGGTTGGAGAGCACGGCCATGTGTGGCGGCCACCTGAGGCAGATGCCAGCCAAACCACAGTGCCATGCATATGCACTAACTCCACCCACACACAACTTATTTACAAAGAATGTGCCATACCACCCCCAACGGCACCTAAGGTGAGGGGGCCTGATAAAATTATTCTATTTTCCCAACATATACAAACTATGTTTTTTCCTATTGTACATACCTAAGATAAAGACTAATTTATACATTAGGTACAGCAAGAGATTAACAATAATAACTACTAATAATATAGAACCATTATGACAATATCACAGATACAAGATTCCTTCTTATTATAGATTTTAACAAGCTCAACATACAATTTTTTTGTCTTTCCTTATTAAACTGAGAACTTTCACCATTTCACTTAATGGAAGCACTTTACAGTTTCTCTGTGGCACATCCAGATTGCAAGCATCACTACTCTTGAGATTTGGAGCCATTTTGAAGTAAAATAAAGGTTCCTTGAACACAAGCACTGCGATACTGCGACAGTCGATCTGATAACCGAAATGGCTATTAAGTGACTCATGGGCAGGTGATGTCTACAGCATGGGTCCATTGGACAAAGGGATGATTCACACCCCGGGCAGGATGGAGGCAGATATTTCATTATGCAGCAGCGTGCAATTTAAAACTTATGAATTACTCATTTCTGGAATTTTTATTTAATATTTTTGGACTGCAGTTCACCCTGGGTAACTGGAACTGAGGAAAGCAAAGCTATGGATAAGGGGAGACTAACATGTACCTCACATGAATTTATTTCCTTATCAGAGGCAAAATAAGAATTTGGAGGAAGAAGGAATAATCCTCTTCATAGATTCGAGGGTGAACAGTCCAAGATGTTATCACTGGATTATGGGTTCTCCTACCTAAGACTGTTTTGGCTGCTATGGCCTCAAGCAGAGAATGGACAAGTGGAGAGAAATCATAAAGGATCAATAGAAAATAGGAGAAGCCTGAAGATGGCCAAAGATAAAGAAATTAAAAACCATCAGATTTCTGAATCACCTGGCTCTGTGTTTCTCAACAAACATTTTATAGATATATAATTTTAAATTTTTAAATGTAAATTAGTAAATACTGTTTTCCTTTGCCCAGAAAATACATCTCTATTAGTCAGGATTCTCCAGAGAAACAGAACCAATAAGATGCAGACAGATAGATTTATTTTAAGAAATTGGCTCCTGCAACTGTGGAGGTTCTCTAAAATTTGCAGGGCAGGCCAGCAGGCTAAAGACCCAGGAAAGAGTTGATGTTGCAGCTTGAGTTTGAAGACAGTCTGGAGGCAGAAATTCTTTTTTCTTCAGGGACCTATCTTTTCTTTTAAGGCTTTCAATTGATTGAAGATGTGGCCCACCTACATTATGGAGAGGAATCTGCTTTACTCAAAGTCCACTGATTTAAATGTTAATTTCATCTAAAAAATACTTTAACGACATCTAGACTGTTGTCTGACCACATATCTGGGTACCTTGGCCTAGCCAAGTTGACACATAAAATTAACCATCACAAAATCATATGCTCAATCTATGGTTCTCTACAAGAAAATTAAAACATTATTATATTTTGTGTAATATCTTATACAGATGCTGCTCGACATACAATGGGGTTACATCTTGATAAATAGGACATAATCCCATGGTAAGGTGAAAATATTGTTAAGTCAGAAATACATTTAATGCACTTAACCTGCCGAACATCATAGCTTATCTTAGTTTACCTTAAACATGCTCAAAACACTTGACATTAGCCTACAGTCAAGCAAACCATCTAACATGAAGACTATTTTAGGATGAAGTGTTGAATATCTCATGAATTTTTGAACACTGTACTGAAAGTGAAAACAGAGTGCTTGTATGAGCACTTGAAGTATGGTCTTTCCTGAATGAGTATCATTTTCACACCATAATAAAGTCAAAAAATCATTGATGGAGTTTGGATGTGTTGTCCCCTCCAAAACTCATGTGGAAATTTGATCTCCAATGTGGCAGTGTTGGAAACTGATTGCGTCATGGGGGCGGATCCCTCATGAATGAATAGATTAATGCTCTCCCTGGGGGAGGGGGGATTAATGAATGAGTTCTTGCTCTACTAGTTCCCGCAAGAGCTCATTGCTTAAAAAGACCCTGGCACCTTCTCTCTCTTGCTTCCTCTCGCCATGTGATCTGCTTGTAACCGCTGGCTGCCTGCCACTTTCTGCCATGAGTAGATGCAGCCTGAGGCCCATGCCAGATGCAGCTGTCCCAGACTCGTAAGCCAAATAAACCTCTTTCCTTTATAAATTATCCATTCTCAGTTATTTCTGTTATAGCAACACAAATGGACTAAAACAGAAAATTGGTACCGAGGAGTGGGGTGTTGCTATACAGATACCTGAAAATGTGGGTGCATCTTTGAAGCTGGGTAATGGGCAAAGGTTGGAAGAATTTGGAGGACTTAGAAGAACACAGAAAGACGAGGGAAAGTTTGGAATGTCTTAGAGACTTATGTGGTAGCGAGCATAATGCTGATAGAAATGTGGACAGTAAAGGCCATGCGGATGATGAGGTCTCAGATAGAAATGAGGGACTTATTGGGAACTGAACAAAAGATAACCCTTGCTACACCATAGCAAGAAACTTGGCTGCATTGTGTCCATGCCCTTGGACTTTGTGGAAGTAGGAACTTAAGAGTTGTGAACCAGAGCATTTGGCTCAACATCACTCAGCATCCGGGAAATGCAAATCAAAATCACATTGAGATACCATCTAACCCCAGTTAGGATGGCTAAAATCCAAAAGACTATGAACGATAAATGCTGGCGAGGCTGCGGAGAAAAGGGAAGTCTCATACATTGTTGGTGGGACTGCAAAATGGTGCAGCCTCTATGGAAAATGGTATGGAGGTTCCTCAAACAATTGCAGATAGATCTGCCATACAACCCAGCTATCCCACTGTTGGGAATATACCCAGAGGAATGGAAATCATCAAGTCGAAGGTATACCTGTTCCCCAATGTTCATCACAGCACTCTTTACAATAGCCAAGAGTTGGAACCAGCCCAAATGTCCATCATCAGATGAGTGGATACGGAAAATGTGGTACATCTACACAATGGAATTCTACTCAGCTATAAAAACGAATGAAATACTGCCATTTGCAACAACATGGATGGACCTTGAGAGAATTATATTAAGTGAAACAAGTCAGGCACAGAAAGAGAAATACCACATGTTCTCACTTATTGGTGGGAGCTAAAAATTAATATACAAATTCACACACACACACACACACACACACACACAAAACCGGGGGGGGGGAAGAAGATATAACAACCACAATTATTTAAAGTTGATACAACAAGCAAACAGAAAGGACATTGTTGGGGGGGGGGAGTGAGGAGGGAGGGAGGTTTTGGTGATGGGGAGCAATAATCAGCCACAATGTATATCGACAAAATAAAAATAAAAAAAAAATAAAAAAATAAAAAAAACCAGAGCATTTGGCCAAAGAAATTTCTAAGCAGCAAAGCATTAAGGATGCTGCATGGCTCCTTCTAACAGCCTACTCTGAGTTATGCCAGCAAAGGCATAATGTAAAGCCAGAATTTAAAAGGGAAGCAGAACGTAAAGTTTAGGAAAATTTGCAGCCTGGCCATGCGGTAGAGAAGTGGAGAGCAGGAGAAAAATGCAAGGGTGAAGCTGATAAACTGTTTGCTAAAGAAATTATCTTGGCGGTGAGGCAGCCAGATACTAAGAACAAGGACAATGGTAAAATGCCCTAAAGGCATTTGAGAAGTCTGGAAGGGTGCCCCACCCATCACTGGCTGAGTTATCCTGGAGGACAGACCTGGGGCACAGCTGCCCTCCTGATCCTGCTCCCTGCATCCCAGCTGCTCCGGCTGGAGCAGCCCCAAGTGTGGTTTGTGCAGCAGCCCTGGAGAGTAGAGGCCCGAAACCTCGGTGGCATCCATGTTATGTTAAGTCTGCAGGCCAGCAGGATATGAGAGCAGTGGAGGCATGGCAGCCCTCACCCAGATTCCAGAGGATGTATGGAAAAGCCTGGGGGTCCAGGCAGAGACCTGCCACAGGGGCGGAGCCACTGCTGAGGCCATCTATGAGAGCAATGCCAAGCAGGAAAGTGTTGTTGGAGCCGTCACTGGGAGCCCCCACCAGGGAGATGTCTAGTAGAGCCAAGGCAGCAGGACCACCATGGAGACCCCAGACTTATGGAGCTACCAGAGTGGAACACTGGCTTGGAAAAGTTGCACACACCAGCGCAGCCCACTGGGAGGCACCTGGCAGAGCTGTGGGAATGAGGCTGCCTGATGCTTTGGGGGCCCAGATGCCCAATTGTGTCCAGGATGGAGGACTTGGAGTCAAAGAACATTATTTTGGAGCTTTAAGACATAATGTCTGCCCTGCTGGTTTTCGGACTTGTTTGGGGCCTGTTTTTCCTTTCTTTTGGCCTATTCCTCTCTTTTGGATTTGGAATGTATACCCAATGTCTGTTCCACCATTGTTTCTTGGCAGTGGATAAATTAGGTTTTGTTTTTCAGGTTCACAGCTGGAAGCACTTTTGCTTTTGGTCTCAGAGGAGACTGTGGACTTTGGACTTTTAAGTTGGTGCCGGAGCAAGCTAAGACTTTTGGGACTGTTGGGATAGAATGATTGTATTTTGTATGTGAGAGTGACATGAGTTTTGGAGGGCCAGGGGCAGAATGATGGAGTTTGAATGTGTTGTCCCCTCCAAAACTCATGTGGAAATTTGATCTCTGATGTGGCAGTGTTGGAAACTGATTGAGTCATGGGGGCAGATCCCTAATGAATGGATTAATGCTCTCCCTGGGGGAGAGGGGATTAATGAATGAGTTCTTGCTCTATTAGTTCCCACGAGAGCTGGTTGCTTAAAAAGACCTTGGCACCTTCTCTCTCTTGCTTCCTCTCGCCATGTGCTCTGCTTGTAACCACTGGCTGCCTGCCACTTTCTGCCATGAGTAGAAGCAGCCTGAGGCCCATGCCAGATGCAGCTGTCCCAGACTCGTAAGCCAAATAAACCTCTTTTCTTTATAAATTACCCAGTCTCAGGTATTTCTGTTATAGCAACACAAATGGACTAAAACAGTCATAAATCAGGGATCGTCTGTAGTTTCAAAGCACTTTACATCATCATTTTGACCTTCAAGACATTACGACATGAAAATTTACAATTGGAACCTCTTGGAAATTGGACGGAATAAGTCCTTTTTCAAAAGTTTAATTCTTTTGCCTGGAATTTGTAATACAACAGTTGTGACAGTTAACGTAATACATGGTTTGATTTTACCAACTTAATCTATCATATGTCTGAAAAGTGTAAAACTTCTGGTTCTCTTTCAGGTACACCTAATCACCATTTGTAACACTGTGTCTACTGGGAAATACATTCTAAATCATGAATCAAAATGCTAGTGATACCCTGCCTGTACTGGCCTCCCCATAAATAAGTTGTGACTGTGGGGATGCAAGCTAAACAGAAATGGGAAGAGCGATCACACTCTTAGTCACTCAGAACTTGTTTGCTCCCTACATTTGTATAATCATAGAAAGCAATCACTCTACATTTTCATTAGCTTATATTCTCTAACCCAAACAATCCTGGTACCCTGGTGTTCATCCCAGAGCACAAAGGAAAAGCATTCTAGGGAGATGCATTGACTATACCTATTTCCATATACAGGCTGTTTAGTAAGCTAGGGCAAAAAGGAGACAAAAGACAAAAGGAGAGGAATAGTTTGAAATGTTAGAAAAGCATTCAGTTGTGATGTGAAAATCAGATTTATTTTTTTGTTGTGTAATATATGAAAGCACGGAAAAAAGAATACAAGATCTAAACCACGTAATGGAAAAGGAAGTCTACACATCCCAACTATGCACTAACACTCTGTTACTGAGATTGAGGCAGAAATAGTATAGGGACACATACCCAAGGGAAGCTAGTCATAAATATTCAGGCTGGGTCAGCACTACCACCTCTTTGCCTGGCAGTGAATGGACTCATAATGCACTGGCAACAGCTAAACCACACAACCAATCAGCATGCTACACTGTTGCACCTGCACACAGGAGGAACAAATGTGCAGATGACCACATTACAACCTTTTGCTAGTAATAGACAGAACAAGGTTAAGGGAAATAACTCCTGTGCATGACCAGAAATCCCAGAACGACCACCATTATGACCTTTCACCTATAAGGGACAGGACAAGGTTAAGGGAGGTAATTCCTGTGCATGACCAGAAGTTGATACTACCTCATGAAGCCTTAATTACCTTTGATCCTCTTCCACAGAAGAATATTCCTCCCCTTAGTTGGGACAGAGAAATGCCCCCTTCCCAGGACAATATATAAACTGTCCCTTGGGAATGTATGGGGTGTTTCTCATTTTCTTTTCGAGGCTGACTGCATGCACACGTGGCGCATACACTCTTTGCACAATAAAGTCCTATTATTTGTATATCTGTCAAGCTATCTCTTTTCCTATTCTCTGACTGAGTGTGCTTGCTCATTGGACTGTGGACTGCAACTGATCCCGGGTAAGGTTCTCCTTACTTGGTTTGATCAAAGACCTAGACCAATTATCCAGTTTCAAGATCAAGCCATCAATAAAAGCTTCCAAGCTGATAAGGGCAGGAGATACAATGCTGTGTATTTACCAAATCCCATTTTATTTTCCTTTTCCCAGCCCACATCTCCCAGCCTCCCAGCAGTTAGTGATGCATGACTGGGTGCTACTCATGGGGAGTTGTCACAAGTTGTAAAAGCCACTGTCAGACCCTGCCGATGACCCACCCCACTCCACTGGCAGGATAGTCCACAATCGCATCTGCTTTCTTGGCAATCTCATAGACCACACATTTAAGATTGCTGTTTCTCCAGACAAAGGGACCCTGGAGCCCCAAGACACTGCTTGATAAAGAGCCACCAAGTAAAACCATCTCACCAGCATGATACAAGCAAGAAAAATCCTTTGTGGAGTGAATAGCCTATCCTTCCCAATAGAATATATTACCTAATTCTTGTTGTCTGACCATAGGATACAACATTTCTTAAAGAGAGTACTATATTCTGAAGAAGATTTGTCACATGAAACATTATTCAGAGAACAGAAAATAGAGTAATGGATCACATAAGTTGTTTACAGCAGCTTTACCACATGCCTAGACGCTTCCTATATTCAGCTGTTTCTTGTATTGGTCGAACTTTTAGCATGGCATTCAGTTCCCTCTACAGCCTAGTCATTTCCTCCCTCTTGTTACCTAACCAAGAGTGGGGTTCGTTGTCTGCTGCACCGAAATGACTAGAGAGCCCCTCCCCAAAGTTTGTAGTGATAAAGATCAGTGGCCTATCAACACAGAGCTCGCAGCGAAAGGAGCTTGAAACGTGGAACTCTGCTGTTGGAGATATAGAATAATTTAATCAGGCCGCCTTGCCTGGGGCAGGTTGGGGGTGGTGCAGCGGCAGGTTGGGGGTGGTGCAGCATTTTGGGGGGCGGTTGTGTATGGGTGGAGTTAGTGCGCCTGCGCATTGCCGCCACCTTGGCGACTTTACTGCCTCAGGCAGCCGCTGCAGCACAGTGCGGTGGTGACTTCCAACCTAGGCTTCCAAGGACCGTGTGGTCCATTACCTAGCTCATAGACCTGTGTATAAGGGGTCTGGGGACCCAGCCTGGCGTGTGAAGTCTTTGTGACCCAGTCTATGCATGGGCTTGAGGGGTCTGTGAGCTCCAGACCCAGCTCTAGCTCAACAATCGGCCCAGTCCGTGCAGGATTACCGGCAGGTAAAAGAGCTCCACAATTGGCGTCACAAACAGGATTAAGAGCACTACAATTGGCGACATCAGCAGGATTCTGACATTAGCCTAGAGTACATCCTCAAAGGCTTAAAATCACAGAAACTTAGAGGGTAGGAATTTGGGTAAGGGGCATGGAAGTCTGGTCAGCAGTGAAGTCAGTGCAGTTATTTCTGGCATGGTGAGAAATGTCTTCCTTAGGTGAGAAATGTGCCCCTTGGCCTCTCTGACTCAGGGACAGACATGCTCAAAAGCAGGTCTGCGGTCACGGGCAGTCTTGGAAAACAGCTCAAGACTGGTGTCAGTGGTGTTATCTATAGGCATTGTCCTAGGGAACAAACATCAGGGCTCACCTACATTGTCTAAGGCAGTATATGTTAAACTAACCCTATTCTTATCCTAGAGCTAAGCAAGCGGAATCATTCCTTCAGGAAGCTTACCTGTCGTGCTTGGTCCAGCCAATTGTTTCTTGTTATTTCCTCTCTTTGACCTAAGCCTGCACATGTCACAAAGCCTGCAGATGGCAAAGGCCTGTTTAGCCCACAGAGCCCAAAGGAGCTCTCTCTTTGGGGGCCTGCTCCCAGTTTCACTCTCTATCCCGTCTTCCTCTCCCTGCTTCTCACCTATTTCTAGAAATACCCAGCCACCTGCGGTTCCCTGCATATGCCCTGCAGGTTCAAGACTTTACTCACTCCGTTCTTCCTCCTTAGACCATTTTTTACCAGCTGTCTTCAGCTGGTCTATCTGTCAGGGCCTGACCAGTGAAGTAGAACCACTAGAGGCGATATCAAAACAAGGATTTATAACAGGATTTGACTCCACGCAATTGCAGAAGCTGGGTAGACAGTTTATGCACCATTGTTTCTGCATCAGGCGCCAGTCCAGCAGTCAGCAGGGTGGGCAGTCGGGAAGGAAAGATGTACGTGAGGTTGAGGAGAGGCAGAAGAAACCAGAACTCACAGGGAGACGCCAGGAGCCCAGAAGGAAGTGAAGCCCATTTTGGTCACTCGCACCCCTAACTTCAGTGATGCTGCAGGGGAAGCTGGCACCCTCACCACTGAGCTAAACACACACCCGGCCCAGGACTCAGAGAAGCTGAAGGAAGAGGTCCAGTGGGAGCTGCAGGCCAGGTTGCTGCCTCCCACCAACAAGGGAAGTTGGCAGATCTCCAGCAAGCGTGAGCTACCACGGCATCGGACCCTATGCTGACGCAGTGAACACACACGGTGGCTGCTGCCCTTCCCCCTTCCAGACCTCATACAAACCTCCTGTGGTCAGCCTGCACCCAGAACCCCACAAGGAAGGGGATTCTGGGAAATGTAGTTCAGCTTAGTTAAGTAGCCAAGTCCAAGGTCACCACCCTGGCTAACTCCTTCTAGTCTGTAAGACTTAACTAAGATAACATCTTCCTGGGAAAGTTATCTTCAGCTCCCAGATTACATTTGTTGTTCCTTCTGTGCTTTCTTAGCATTCTGTGCACACCATTGTCACAGCATTTAACATAGAATACTTAAGGTGCATGGGTGGCTATCACTTCAGCTGGAATGTAAGGTCCCTGGGGCCAGGGGCCAGGTTTTGTTCATTTCTTTGTCCCCACACAGGTGTGCACACAGTAGGTCATTAGTGAATGTGAACAGATCTGTTGGCACACGTGCCTTCCATGAATTGCTGCAGACGGTCCTCAAACTAAGATCACATGTACAGACATAGGTGAAAAGGGGCAGGAAAAAGTCCCATTATCCTCTCTCGTGCTCAAGACTGGATTCAGATGTACCCTAGAGTGCACCTAGAGTTGACCCTAGAGGGTCACAGTGGGGAACCATCACCCTAACTGGGGGGCTGTGGATGGGTGAGTTTGAAATAGAAACTAACCGGTGTTGAACATTCCAGTGTGCCAGGTGTTATTCCAAATCCCTCACATGCTTGGGCTCATTTCAATTCTCACGAGAATTGTACGAGGTGGATATTACTACTTCCAGGGAGGACACAGAGCTAAGTAATCTGCCCACAGCTGGCCGAAATCACAGCTGGACTCCAAAACCCTTGCTTATTCTGCTGCTCTGCATTTCCTCCCCAGCCCATGTGGGGACTGCAGGTGGCTGGCATGGCCCTGTGACTCAGAGGGGCCTTAAAGGAGATGCGGAGGAAGTGGCGCCATCAGCTGGTGCTTTAAAAAGGTCTGAGGTGCTTATAAACAATCCTCCCTTAAGGGCCGCACCCTCCTCCCACAGAGGCCCGTCAGCAAGGGCAGGGCCAGGGCTGGCTATCCAAAACACCCCCTCCCTCCCCTCCACACCCTGGGGCTGCTCTGGGCCCGGCATCCCCTCCTTTAGCTTCTCCCTTCCTCCCACGGCTTTTCCTAATTCTGGCATTCCCTCATTCTACTGCTAAAGGCTGCCCCGGATAATCATGCTTTAAACAGAGCCCTCCCGTTGAAGTCAGGTAGTGGATCATATGCTGTGATTTACCTGAGACCCCAAACACCCCTCAGCTTGGCCTGATTCTCTTCCCAAGCTCTTCTACTGTGACTTTAGGGAATTTTTAATTGATTGGCTTTATGAACAAGCGGGATTCCTTTGGGAAGACAGGTGGGGACTTAGACAACCCTGAGTGGGAATCCTTGTCATGCTACTTGCTACATGATCTCAGGTGAGCTTAACATTTCTGGGCCTCATTTTCCTCATCCCCAAAATGAAGACAGTACCCACTCCTTGGGTGATTGGGAAGGTAAATGAAATGGAGGCATGGAGAACACTTAGCACAAGAGCCTGGTGTGGGTGAGATGATGTTGTGCAGCTGAGAGCACTATCAGCATGGGAGACGTGGAAGGCAATTGCTGGACTCAGAGCAAGTTCATGGCTCTGTAGGGCTCAATCACACAGCACCGGGAACTCAGAACAGTGCAGCTTTCATGAAACCATTCCCCTTTCTCAGTGTAAATAGCAAACGCTGCTTCTCTCCTTGATCAAATATGACTCATTCATTCCCTTGAACACCTACTATGTGCCAGCCACCAAGGCCAGGTGGGGAGATGCCTAAAGATATTGAAGACATTTCCTGGCTTCAAGGAGCTTTCAGTCTAAGTTTTTCTTAAAAGGAAGGCATTTGGATCATGTCAATAAGGGGTTAACAGCAGCCTTTTCTGCCTTTATGCAGTTGCTGCTCAACAGCAGTAAATTCTCATCTGAACTGCAACTGACCCTGTGCACACAATCATGTTATTCATATTCTTATAAACAGAGGGTACAGTATGTATAATTTCCTAGATTTCTGGGAGGGGTTGTATCATAACTAGACTCCAACTTTTCCTTTGGAGAAACAGTCCCATTTGTTTCTGGTTAGCTTCAAAGCGAAAACTAATTTTTTCCTTTTATGTGTCAGTAACTTGAGTGAAATTTGTCACTTGTTTTTATGAAAAATTCTTTGCCATTGCCTTCACTGCTTGAAATAAAAAAATTTTTTTAAAAAAAAACACCCACTAGAACTCATACTCCTTACACGGTACAAGCACTTGAGAAGCAATGACAGAAGGGTGGTGTCATTTCTAGTCATGGAAACTAACAAGGGTCCCCCAGAATGGCCTAAAGTTTGTCCATCTGACAAGAATCTATTTTCAAGTGCCTAATACGGGGGCAAGACCACTGGTGACATCTTGTTCCAATTTAAGCAAGGTTGTGCTGTGGGCCAGCTCCTTCAAATCGTAGCCAGCACAGAAATTACCTCCTACCAAAAAACCACAAGGGTTAGACTCTGTAAGAATGAGTCCCAGAAAACTTGGAACTCTCAAATCCAAGCATATATCTGAAGCAAACCAGTCAAGAACAGCGTTTTCATTTTCTTTAGTTGGGGGTTTCTTGTTTGTCCTGGGATGAAGTTTAAGGGTGGTTGGGGTTAATGAAGAGCAGCTTTGTTTTGCCTTAAAAAGAACTAACAACTCCTTCACCGCTTTACCTTGAGCTGGAGCTATTTAGAAAATGCTCAACCTGTTTTTACCTTTTTATATACATATTTAATAAAGACACCATTTCATTAGCAAATTACCAAAAACACAAGCTGACGCATTCTCAGAAGTGACTCATAGTAAACAGGACATCTCTCTAGGAGCACCGTTCTCTCGGGACAGCCTCTTCTGGGCTGCATTTTCTAACCTGGGCATGCCTGAGTTCACCTACAGGACCAGGAAAATTGTGATGCTTCAGGGACGTTCCCTACCTACATTTCGAATCATCAACTTTATTACACGCACTGTGGCTTGAACTCTCAGTTTGCTTGACCTCTCTAAGTTCAAGTGACCAATGAGCAAGAAAAGAAATAGGAGTGGCCTTGTGATGATTCAAATATGTCGGGTACACCCAGGATGAATGAGGAGCCACCGATTCACATTCGGGATCCGGGAGCATAATGTGTGTGTCACTGTGGGGGATGACGTAAGGGACGGAGCAGGGGGGGAGGGTGCTGAGGGCGGTGGTCAGCCTTGGCCGTCTTAACTAGGGACTGCCTGCTGTGCAGATGGGGAGTACTAGTTGCAGGGAACCATGTGGCTCTACAGTCCCTGTGAGATGGTCACTGGTTATGAGCTAAGTTATGTTGCCCCCCCCCCCAAATTCATATGTCAAAATCCTAATCCCCAATACCTCAGAATGTGATATATTTGGAGATTGGGCCTTTAAAGAGGTGATTAAGTTAAAAGGAGGCCATTAGAGTGGGACCTAATCTAATCTGACTGGTGTCCTATGAGAAGAGGAGGTTTGGACACAGACACACGCAGGGAGACCAAGTGAAGACAAAGTGAAGGTGGCATCTGCAGGCCAGGAGGGAGGCCTCAGGAGAAACCAACTTTGCAAGCACTTTGATCTTAGATTCCCAGCCCCCAAAACTGTGAGGAAATAAATTCCTGTTATTTAGGGGCCCAGTCTGTGGCCCAAGCAAATTGATACAGCTAGCCACTAGAATGTGCAAAGCCAAATTATTCTGGAATTGCTGCCAAACTTCAGATATTTAAAAAATTTTCTCATACTGAGTGAATTGAGGAAAGCCCTTCTTTGAGATTTTAAAATTAGGAAAAGTGATAGCATTGAGAAGCTTTTATGACCCCAGTCACTACTTTATTTCTATTTTTCTCACCTGTCTCCTTGACAAATGCTGGGCCTCCACCACCTCACTGCCTCTCTCCCCAGGCCCTTTTGAATCCCCAGTCACCTGGCTTCTTCTTTCCACCACCCAAGTCACCAACAGCACCTCTGACCACTTGTAAATGCCTTCCTAATGACCTTCCTCTCTAGCATTTGACAAAATTATTAGTCCTGACTTTTTCCCCTAATTTTTTCAACAGAGGAAATATTCACTTTCTGTGAAAAATTTACACAGTACAAAAGCCCATGGAGTTAAAAGTTACGACCTACCTCTATTCCCCAGCCTCAGACTCCTTAAAACACTGGCTCTCAACCAGGGGCAATTTCCCCCCCCACCCCCACCCCCTGAGAGGGGACACTTGGCAATGTCTGGAGACATTGTTGATTGTTATAGCTGGGGAGTAAGGTGGGGCATACTACTGGTATCTAGTGGGCAGAGGCCAGGGAAGCTGCTAAACATCCTAGCCTGTACAAGGCCACCCCCAACAGCAAAGGATTATCCAGCCCCAAACGTCAATCATGCCAAGTTGAGAAACCTGCTCCGGGAGTATCCAAAAAATATGCCCTTCTCTAGCCTTCCATGATACGGCACTGGTGTTTTCCTCCTCTGTTTTCTGCTGCTGGCACATTAATTAATTCACTCACTCAAAAAATACTTATTGAGCACCTACTATGTGCCAGGCATTGTGCTATATATTGGGATATTGGGAACACAGTGGTGATAAAAAAACAAAACAATACGAAGACAACCAAACATGGTTCCTGTCATGGAGCTTAGAGCTCCATGAGTGGAGGAGACTGACAGATTCACCCTCAAATAAACATGTAAAAATGTACTATGTAAAAATATGAAGGAAAAGGGCAGTGTTTCATGAGAAAATAATCGAAAAGACTTAATTTAGGTTGGGGGACTCAGAATATACACCTCTGGAGAGGCAACATCTCAGATGCAACTTGAAGGATAAACAGTTGTGAGACAGGTAAAGGGTGTGAACATTTTAGACAGGAAACAGCATGTGCAAAGGCCCTTGGGCAGGATGTTGAAGAAAAAGGCCATTGTGGATGGAGCCTAGTGAGCAACAGGCAAGAGCTCCATGAAACAAGGTCAGACATGCTCAAGATTTTGAACTTTAATGCAAGTACGGTTACGCCTGGGTAATCATTATGAGCAAAACTCATAAAACTGCATTTTTTTTTTTTTTTTTTTTGGTCTCTGACTATTCTATGGGTTTAGTTCTTTGTTACTGTCTTGGATGAAATCTGAGACAGGCCCTATGAGTTTTCTGGTCCCTCCCAGGTAATAAATTGTCCTCCGATCACTTCTAGACACAGAACAGTCTCATTGTGGTAATGGCGATGTCCAGTGCCATATAAAGATCCAACCTTCACTGAAACTGGGCTTCCCATCCAGCCCAGCATGCTGCAGCTGGCCACCAGCACTGGGAGAAGAGGCTGATGGTGTCTTCCTTTCTCCTGGCTGTGCCTCTACTTGTCCTCCACTGTTCTCTCAGGGTCGGCAGGGGGGCAGCGTGGAGAATGTGAGAGCAGGAATGGTCTTACTAAGTGGTCTGGTGTGGGCAGGCAGAGGGTCAGCTGGGCTTGGCAGATGCTAACACTCCTTTCTTTCATAGAACGCAGTAGTTAGTTCTTCAGAGACCACCCCATCCCTTCCCACGTCTGAGCGTTCCCACTTGTGCCTTCCTTGAGATCAATGCGTGTTCTTCTCTAGCTGCTCTCATGCCTCCTTCCTCAGCTCCTAGGATGCTGCCAGCTTCTTCCTGCCAGGCCTCCTCCTTCAGGCAAGCAGCCTTCCTGCACAGTGCATCAGTCAGCTCAGGCTGCCGTAACAAAACACCACAGACTGGGGGCTTAGGCCACAGACATTTATTTTCTCACTGTTCTGGAGGCTGGAAGTCTGAAATCAAGGGTTGCTTTCTTCTGAGGCCCCTCTCCTTGTGTTATGGATTGGATTCCTGCCCCACCCCCACCGGCCCAATTCATAGGTTGAAGCCCTGACCCCTAATGTGACTGTAATTGGAGATAGGGCCTTTGGGGAGTAATTAAGATTAAATGAGGTTATAAGGTGGGGCCCTACTTTGAAAGGACTGGTGTCTTTATAAAAAGAGGAAGAGACACCAGAGGTCTCTCCATACGAGCACAGAGAAAAGTTCATATGAGGACATGTGACAAGGTGACCATCTACAGGCCAGGAAGAAAGGCCTCACCAGACACCAACCCTGCCGGCACCTTATTCATGGACTTCAGCCTCTAGAGCGTGAAAAAATAAACGTCTGTTCTTTAAGCCACCCAGTCTGTGTTATTTTGTTATGGCAGCCCGAGCTGACCCATGCACCTTAGCTTGCAGATGGCCGAGTTTTCTCCATGTTTTCACATTGTCGTCCCTCTGTGTGTGCACCTTCCTGTGTCCTAATCTCCTCTTATAAGGATGGCAGTCATATTGGATTAGGGCTCACCCTAATGACCTCATTTTAACTTAATTATCTCTTTAAAGACCTATCTCCAAACACAGTCACATTCTGAGGTACTGGGGGTTAGGACTTCAACACACAGATTTTGGAGGGATACAATTCAGCCCATAAGAGGCAGTGTCTATGATAAGCCACAGGAACTATCACAAAGCTAGGTACGCATCTGCTCTGTGGACCTCTTTGCCCATGAGAGTCCAGGTCATCATCCCCCGCCACGGTCTCACACTCTTTAGATTTTCTTAGCCATGAATCAAATATCAGTGCCCCCATGTCCCTGAAGCCCTGGGAATTAAATAACTATTTCTGTGAGGGGTACCATGAAAGTCCTCTCTCCTTGGGCTAGAAGTGAGGGAAAGAGAGAAGGCACCCCTGTCCCCTCCCGTGAGGTGAGAGTGGACTAACCACATTCACTTTCTCCAAAAACCCATAATCTCAAACTTCCTCGATATTCGCCTCAATGCTTCTGTTCTCTTGGATTGATACATGGCTGAAGGTTGCCAAACTGGTTTTCGGAAATCTCTTTTTCAAGTCCCGCCTAAGTGATCCTCCCTTGGCACATCAGGGCAGTTGGCATCTTGGTGCCTTAGCTGAGCCTGGAACAGAAATATTTGCACTTCCCATCCTGTTATACCCACAGTACTTAGGATGTTGTCAGTGCCGGTGATAGAAAACCCTAACTCACATTGCTACAAATAATACAGGACATAATTTTTCACCTAAGAAGCAGCCCAGGAGAGCAGAGCTAGGCCTATGGAAGTGCCAGCTCATTTTTCTGTGATTCTCTTGGCCTCATACATAAGCTTCATCCTCAACTGGAAGCCAGATGACAACAAGCATGGACGTCACATATAGACAGGACAGGAGCTGCAGGTCTTTTTACAGAAGTCCCCCCAGGGCTATCTTCTCACATCCCATTGGCCACAATTGGGGTACATGTCTTCCCTACACCAGCACCTACAAGAGAAGTGCAAGTGCCATGATTACCTCAGTGTTAACAGGATTTCCACCTCTCCTCATACTCTCCAATCATGTCCAGGGTGGAGACGGCATCAACTCTACCACTCCCACCCCTGCCTGTATACAGACCCGGGGAGAGCCTGTGCCCATCCTGGTCTACATTCCACACACCCCTCTCCCCAGCTCCAACTCCTGAGGGAGCCCAAGGAGCGCGGAGGAGATGGAACACCAGACAGCATTATTTTCAAAGTACACCCACTTCTGTTAATGTAGAGGAGACTCTGGATCCCCTGCTGCCCAGCTGCTAATGGGGACCCCATCATGGGTAGTGGTAGGTGGCGCACAGATCATCCCAGGTCCAAGGTAGCAACTGAATCACTGAAACTGTCACCAAAGGTGAACTCGGGTGGTACACCAGCCAAAGGGAGTGTGATATATAAGGTGTGTGTTCAACTCGGAGTATGTACTTTTAAGTATATGATTTTTCTAGGAAAATATAAACTGCCAAACCAACTCCAGAAAAGAAAAAAGAAAAAGTGATAGACTAATTACCACAGAAGGAATTAAGATATTTGTCAAAGAACTAACCATACCAGCACACACATGCACACACCAAAAAGGCTCAGATGGTCTCACAGAGACTTACCTATAAGGACTAAATAGCCCCCAAATCTATTTAAACTTTTCTGGAGCACAAGTAAGAAAACATCTCAATTCTTTCTTATGAAGCTTCCACGCATCTATATAAAAACCTGTTGAAGATAATAACATAGAAAACTCCAGACCAATCAAACTTAGGAATATCAATGTAAAAAAAGATCAATATCGAGATGTCTATTAATATAAGTCACATATATATAATGTAATTGTGCTATAAAACACAAGCAAGTCAACTGAAAACTGTAACAAACAACAAGAAAATGTCACATAAGGTGGCTAAATACATATAGAGACCAGTCAGAAAAAGATGGAAAAAAATTCTACTTATAGTAATTAAACATGAAATACATAACAAACCATTGCCTAACCCATGTTCACAAAGGTTTACTCTCTTGTTTCCTTCCAAGAGTTTTATAGCTTTTGGTCTGAATCAGAAATGCAAAATATGTATACATAAATATATATGATATAAAAATATATATTAAAAAAATCTGTAAAGTAAGATTTGAACAGGTGGAAAAGATACATTGTTTTTGGATGAGAAGCTTCAATTTTAATAAATATTAATTTTCCCAAATTAATCTATAAATTTATTATAATTTTGGCAAATATTCCAATCAGATTTTTTTTTTTTAAATACAGGAAAAACTGCATTCCTGTATAATCCCATATTGGTTGTATTATCTTTAATGTGTTGCTGGATTTCCTTTGCTAACATTTTAGGATTTTTGCATTGATATTGTTGGAGAAATTTGGAGGAAATAATAACAGTAAGGACAACAGAATTGGATGGTTATTGCCAAGCTCGGCTGCATTCTGGGAAAAAGATAATGTAAAGCTGAAAATGATTAAAGCTGGCAATTAAAAGCTGAGTGTGTCACAGACAATAAAATGTAGAAACAATAGTCTTTCCAACAAATGATTCTGAGACAACGGGAAATCCATATGCAAAAAAATGAATTTGGACCTCTGCCCCACACCACATACAAAAATTTATACAAAATGGATCATAGACCTAAATATAAGATATAAAGCGTAAAAACTTTTAGAAAAAACATAAGAATAAGTCACTGTGAACTTGGACTACGCAATGGTTTCCTAGCTGTGACATCAGAAGCACAAGTGACAAAAGAAAAAGCAGATAAATTGGACTTTATTGAAATTAAAAACTTCGGAGTCTGGATGTGGGTGACGCTCACATGAGTATATGAATTTGTCAAAATGCGTAAAGCTGAACACTTAAATTTTGTGTTCTTTACGGTATGTCAATTATACCTCAATAAAGTACCATTAGCATAAAAAAAAGAAATTAAAAACTTTTGCGCTCCACATGATTCTATCAAGAAAGTGAGAAGACAGCCCACAAAATAGGAAAAAATATTTGCAAACCATAGCTGATAAGGGACTAAAAAGTTCTATGTATAGATATACATAAAGATTTCTTACAACTTAATAATTAAAAACCAAATAACTCAAATTTTTAAATGGGCAAAGGATTCAAATGGACATTTCTCCAAAAAAAAAAAAAACCAAAAACAAGAAACAAATGGGCAGGAAGCATGTGCAAAGATGCTCCACATCATCGAGTCAGCAGGGAAAAATAAATCAAAACTTCAGTGAGATGCCACATCACATGCACTAGGATGCTGTATTCAAAAAGACAGATAGTGACCAGGGCTGGTGCGGATGTAGAGACTGGAACACTGATACATGCTGGTGGGAATGTAAAATAGGGCAGGTGCTTTGGAAAACAGTTTGGCAGTTCTTCAAAATGCTAACCGTAGAGTTACCATATGCTCCAGCAATTACAATCCTTGCTATATACCCAAGAGAAATGAAAACTTGTACATGAATGTTGACAGTAGCATTATTCATTAGTAGCCCAAACATGTAATCAAATGTCCATCAATTGATGAATGAATAAACAAAATGTGGTATATCCATACAATGGAATGCTATTTGGCAATAAAAAGAAATGAAGTATTGATACTTGCTACAACATGAATGGATCTTGAAAGCATGAGGCTCATCTAAAGACACCAGTCACAAAGGACCACATATTATATGATTTCATTTGTATAAACTGTCAGGAATAGGCAAATCTACAAGGTAGAAAGCAGATTCGTGGTTGCCAGTGGTTGGGGAAGGGACAAACAGTGAGTGACTATTGATGGATATGGGATTTAGGGGGAATGAAAATGTACTAAAATCAAATTGTAGTGATGGTTGTACAATCCTATGAATATACTACAAAACACTAAACTGTACATTTTAAATAGGTTAATGATACAGTTTGTGAATTATATCACTATTTTTTTTTAAAAAAGGCTAATGTGAGAGCCAAAGTCCTTGTTGGTAACATAGGTGGACTCTCCTCTCCTGCAGTGGAGGGCAGAGAAAATAAAAACACACTTGAGAGTTAAGCCACAGAGCAGCTGAGCTTAACAGAAGGTTAAACCAACCAAGGCAGGTCATGCCTACCAAGGTCGGAGCCCCATCTGACAAACAACAGGACCCTGACACATGGGATGAAGACATCTGTGGTGATGCACCCAAAATCCTGAATTCCCAGATTGCCCTAAACCCTCTGAGCCTGCATAGTGGCCCGCCCCTCCCTGCTAAGGGCTAGCACTGCCCCTTGCTTGAAAACAATGCAAGGGCCTCTCTCTACAAGATAACATCGCTCCCCTCCCCACTCAGAATCTGCCTCCACCTCCTCTTCTAGCCACTGTGCTAAGAACCAGGGGTAAGTCACTTCCTCATAGGGTTGTGAATGGTCCTGCTAAGGCGGGGGGACTGTGCCCTGAGGAGCAGCAGCACCCCACCTTCATGTACTATGGAGAGCTGGGAGAACACACCCAGGCTGGATTCTGAGGATGCGTTATCCAGGGAGCTGGAATAGAAGGTTGGGTGAGGAAGGGCTTATTGGTTTGGGAGCACCCTCCTAGGGTACGGGATTTAACACCCTGGCAGGGCACTAGGAGAAGGTGCAAACACTCGCAGAGAGCATGGAGAGAGCAATGGTCCACAGCAGTGAGGTGGAAATGCCAGAACTGTTACAGCAAATGTGGATGAAAGGCAGGAAAAGCTCAGAGCAGTGGGCATGCTGGGATGAACTATGTTACCAGGGAACCCCATAGGATACACCATTTTCCCAAGCACTAAGAAACACGCCAGTGAGAGAGGCCCCAGATCACTCAGGAGCTCCATGGAGGCTCTGCAGGAGATGCTACCACAGAACTGGGCTCCTTGATAGGAAAGGGATGGTAAATCCCCCCCCAAATAGAGGACAGGTGTTGGCATGTCAGTGTAAGAAGCCAGGTAGATGCAATTATCACAGTGAATGGCAGGGTCAGAGGCGCAGCCTGGGACCCTGACCCATAGGGAATTAGGGAAAGAGTTAATAGAACATGGTGTCCCTAGAAGCAAAGTAGATGGGCAGCCACAGGGCACAGACAATCTGTGCAAACAAAAGAAATCAAGAGTGGATGAGATACAGGCTGCGGGCAGTTGCCCCAATAAACAGTCACAATCACTTTTTGTGTTTCTAGACCTAAGGCAACTTTTAGACCCAGAACCCACTATTAAAGGAAAGGCTAGGTCCCCAGGAAGAAGAACCTGAAATATCACAAGAAGTGTACATAGTAATGCAACTCCCAGTTCTTCCAGAAGGACCTACAACCATTTACTCAGGTAGGTGGACACTAGATGCAGTAGATTGAATGGCTCCCCAAAGTCACTGAAGCTTAATCCATCCCTACTCTAACTGTTGAGGGTGGGAAATCCTATTACAGTAATTGAAAGCTGGGGCCTTGAAGAAGTGATCAGATTGTCAGGACAATCTAATCTGTAAATTCATGGGCATGGTTCTGAGGGATTGAAAAAGGAGAGAACGTGAGAGTCTCTCTCTCTCTCTGCTCCTCCATTCTCACCATGTGAGACCTTGCATTGCTGAAATCACCATCAAAGAAGGCCCTCACCATAAATGTTCCCTGGACTTCAGACTTCCCAGTCTCTGAAACTATAAGCAATAAATTTTTGTTTTCTTACAAATTACCCAGTTTCGGGTATTTTGTTATAAGCAACAGAAAGCGACTAATACACTAGAGAAAGGGAAATGCTGAAACATTCCAAGACTGTTGGTTACAGGGCCCAAGCTGATACTGGTACCCAGTGACCCAAAGTGGCATCATGCCCCCCCCTACCCTCATATGAGAGCAGGACACATGTGAGGCCAGGAGTCCTGGTCTTGGCCCAGCTCACAGTAGGTCCCCTGGGTCCGTCAACTCACCCATGTCCACTTCCCAGTCTCTGAGTGTATAATTGTAACAGGCCTTCTTTGTAGTCTCTTCCAGCAGTTCCTCAGCCTCTGGGGTAAGAGCTCTCCTTGTAGGGAAGGCAAAGTAGACCCTTCTGAAACTGATATTGTATCCCAGGGAGCATGGCTGAGATTATTGCTAACCTTAGCAACCCAAAGGGTCAAAGGGTGGTGATTCCTATCCTATCTCCTGTCTGGCCCCTGCAAATACCAGACAGACCCTGGAGGATGACTGTGGATGATTGCAGACTCAGCTAAGGAGTAGCCCAACTGCAGACACTGTGCCTATGTCTTTCCAAGTGCAGAGGTAACACAGCCTTGGGTCTGTGATACGTGGCCATGCATCTGGCAAATGCATTCCCTTCTATTCCTATCAAAAAATAGGCTTAGAAACAGACACTCACTTGGAAGAGAGAACCATGTTGCACGTATAGCCTTGGTGAGAGGCTTGTGTTAATTTTCCCACATTCTGTCAGAACACAGTCTGGCCAGGACCAGTGGGGCATCCTGTAGAACGTCACACAGGTCCACCATATCCATGACATCATGCTAGTCTAACCAACAAGTGAAAATGGTTAGCAGAACTGGAAAAGCAAAATGGGCACCTGGACAGAGTACCCCAAGTGGCAGGGGTGGAGCCAAGCATGCGCCAAACAGCATGGGCTTCCATGCACCAAGGAAGACCTAGCTACTGCTGCTATTGAATGCCAAACCCACCAGCAGCAGAGACCAATGCTGAGCCATGATGTGGTGCTGTCACTCGAGGAGACCAACCAGGCACAGGGTGGTGGGTTGACTATGCTAGATCCTCTCTGCCTGAGAAGGGACAGTGATTCGTTTTGACAGGAATAGACACATACTATGGATATGGAATGATCTTTTCTGCTCATAAGCACTCAGCCACTACCACCATCTGAGAGGTTGCAGATGGTCAGATCCAGCAGCATAGGCATCCACATAGCATTACATAAGAAAAGGGGATCCACTGCACAGCAAAAGAGGTGTGGAGTGAGCATATGGCCATAGGATCCATTGGCCATATTACAACCTAATCAACCCAGAAGCTGCTGGCCTGAGAGAGTGATGCTAGTGATGCTATGGCCTTTGGAAGACAATGCTGAAGTGCCAGCTTGGAGGTAATGCCTTGTGAGGATGGCTGGTATCCTCCAGGCTGCAGTGTACACTTTAGATAGGCTCTGTGTTCTCAACGGGAAGAATACATAGATCCAGGAACCAAAGGGCAGAAGAAGAGGGGCCCTGCTTACCATCACTCCCAGTAACCCACTTGGGAAATTTGTTTCTCCTGTCCCTCCACCTCTGGGCTCTGCAAGTTTAGAGGATCCCAAATGGGGAAACTTTCTGCCAGGGGACACAGCAAGAATCCCATGAAACTTTAAGCTGTGACTGCCAACTGGGCACTAAAGACTTCTTCTGTCAAAAGACTAACAGGCAAGAAGAGGAGTTGCCATCCTGGCAGGGGAAATTAATCCTAGTTATCAGGAAGTTCAGCCACTGTTACACAATGGAATCAGGAAGAAATATATTGGCATTTGGGTGATCTGCTTGGACAATCTGGTTCTCCCTTGACTTATTTGACAGAAACTGGAAAAATGCAGCAGCCACAGCCTAAGCAAGGCATAGTGACCAGAAGTTCAGATCTTCAGGCATGAAGGTCTGGGTCAGGGCCCCAGTCAGGGTCCCACTGAGACCAGCAAAAGTGTTAGCTGAGGGTGAAAGAAACCCAGAATGGATAGCACAGGAGGGTGTTGATAAATGTTGGAGTAGATTCAATGGCAAGAGCTGTAGTTCACTCTGCTAACTTCCCTCTTCTAAGTTTCCCTGGAAAAGAGGCCCCCTGGAATCCTGGAGGAGCTACTTCTAAACCTTATTCAAGGAAGTGCATTCAAGCATCGCAGGAGTGGACCATGAAGGATGCTGTGACATGCTGCCCAGACCCCTGTCAGCTCCTACAGGGATCCCTCAGCTTAAAGGAGGTGCCTCACTCCAGGTCACACTCCCTCCTCAGGGTGACCGAAAGCCAATGACTGATTGTTGTGGGTATACAAAGGCCTGGCACCCTCACCCCAAGTTGGGTCAACCCTGAAGGTGAACTCCAGAACAACCTGTAGGACCATTGAGACTCGAATCAGCTCAGCTCTCCCTCTGCCCAACCCTGACTCCTTCCCTTTCAGGGTGTTGATCCCAAGAGCATCCCTAATAAACCTCCTGCACACTAATCTTCATTCAGAACCTGCTGCCCAAAGGAACCCAGCTGTGACAAGACAGGCCTGGGTCTTCATTCCTCGTAATACCAATATGATATTCATTATTCCCCCCTCCATTCTGTCTCCCAAGAAACAACAGAAATGTGTTGCACCAAAACCAAGAAAGGAAGAGACTTGGGATCCAAGAAGCAGGAATCCAACAAAGGAGAGAGGAGAAAGGAAGACCCCGATGACATCTGTGATTATGCAGCTGGAGGATAGAGATATCCAGGAAGGAAATCTCCAGGGGGAAGAAAAGGGACCAATAACTGCCTGATGTACTTCAGTATGTTGACAATATACTGGACTTTCACAACCCCATGGGGGGCTTGAAGCCATAGGTACCTAGGAAACATAAGTAAATGGACAGACGAACAGGTAACACAGTTATTAACATCTGAGAAACCAAAAATTACACCAGAAACAAAATAGAATCTGAGTTCACTACCTGGCTGGGCTGTGAACAATATTTGCTTGGTTCTCATAGTGCAAACACTGAATATTGATTTAACAAAAAATGAAGCTATTAGGAAATAGGATGAGGAACAAGTCTGTATATGGGGAAGGTGAGGTAAGAGAGCTAAATCCTCCTTTCTTCTTTGAGGCCAATAGATCATATCCAAAATTGAAAACTACAAGAGACCTAGAGTAAACCAGTCATTTTGACATATAGAAATAAATGACATAAGAAAGAACTAAAGGAGTAGAAAATCACAGCTCTGGTGAGGGGAAACCCAGGTGAGAAAGGAGGGAAGAGAGAGCTGCTGTTTTTGTGTGGTAAATTATATAAAACTATTTGCCTTTTTAAAACTATGTACATGAGTTACTCTAAAATATTAAATATAAACTTTTTAAGAGTACAAGAGCTGCATAAATGATTGATTGATTGATTTGTCTAATATAAACCAATGGACTGTCTTATTTTCAATAAAAAGTTCTAGGCATAAGGGGTGAATCCCAGCTATCAAATAAGCCTACAGATTTTCTCATTCTGCTTTAGCCGTGGTCCCCCACCTACCCTCACCCAGCTCAGAGTAAGAAAACAAGCCTAAGCCAGTGCCCTGGTCACCGCTGGGACTACTACAGATGCTGGCACTTCATTTATTTACTGGGGAGAGTCTCGAATTCAGTCTTTTCATTCAGAAACTATTATTCTTTTTTTAAACCCCTATTATGGAAATGTTCAAATATGCGGAAGTAGACAAAACCCCCATTTACCCATTTTCCACCTTCACCAATTACCAACATTTTACCGATTTGTTTTATCTTCCTTCCTACTCTCACCTTGCCCGTTTACTTTGTCTGGAATATTTAAAAGCCAATCCTAGGCATTATGGTATCTTACCCGTAAACAGTTAAGTATGCATTCCAACTGATAAAGACCTTTTTTTTAAAAAAAAAAAAAAAAAAAAAAAAAAGGATGACAGGTAAGGGGATCTTAACCCTTGACTTGGTGTTGTCAGCACCACACTCACCCAGTGAGCTAACCGGCCATCCTATATGGGATCCGAACCCATGGCCTTGGTGTTATCAGCACCACGCTCTCCCAAGTGAGCCATGGGCCGGCCCAATAAAGACCTTTTTTAAAAGTAAAATCACCATGTCATTATCACACCTAATAAAATTAACAATAATTCCTTAATGTCATCTAATACCCCAATTATAATTAAATTTTGCTGGTCATCTCACAGGTGTGATCTTGCAGTCACTTTGTTTAAATCAGGGTTCAAATAAGGCCCACACATTGCATTTGATTGTTATGCCTCAATTCTCTTTCATTCTCTGACAGGCCTCTCTGTTTATTTTCCATGCCACTGATTTGTTGAGGAAACTAAGTCATTTATCCCATAATATGTCCTACATTCTGGAGCTGGCTAATTGTTTCTCTGTGCCATTTAACTTATTCCTCTAGCTCTCATGTTTCCTGTAAATTAGTTGTCAGGGCTAGATATTTGAGTAGATGCAGAATCAAATTTTAGACAAATACTTGCTAAGTGATGCTATGTACTTCCTGTCATACTACATCATGAGGCTCAAATTCTGGTTGCCCCACTGTGAGTACTGCCAAGACTGGTTATTAGGTTCATGTAGTATCAGCCCAATCTCTCCAGCATAAAGTTCACCACCAACTTTTCACCTAAAGACTTTAGCATCTGTGATACACTGTTTCCAAAGATACGCACCAGCAATTCCTCCACCTCTGGCCCCACTATTGTGGGAACTGGCGACATGTGTCTGTCTGGATTCAGAGTCACTATGGAAGAGCGACGGTTATGTGCTCGCTGTCCTTTCCTGTTTTGAACAGGAGTGCCTACTGCAGACTCACCATGGTATGCTGGGTGTGTGGAGGGCAGATAACATGTCTTCTTAGTTCCTAGATCTCAGATCAATAGGTTTGGCGCCTGAGGACCTGATTTAGATAGCAAGATCCTGGACTTTGAGCTGATGCCAAAATGGAGGCAACTGGAGGAGGCACATGAAGGAATGTGAATCATCATGGCCAGAGCACACATGGCGGTAGACTGTTCCCAAGGAGAGCCATTTCTCCCACCAAGAGCTAGGTTCTATTTTGCCACCCCTTGAAGCTGGACTGGCTTTGTGACTTGCTTCAACCAACAGAAGGTGGCAGAGGTGACATTATGTTGCTCGTGGGTTTAGTACTTAAGAGACCTGACAGCTTTTGACAGCTTCTACCTCTGCCCTTGTGGAAGTCAAGCCAGTCGCCATATAAAGAAGCTCGGGACAGACTACTGAATAATAAGAGGTCACTTGGAGGAGATCAAGTCTTCCTGGTGACAGCTAGACCAAGGCCCTGATGAGAATGAGGCCATCTTGGACATTCCAGCCCTGGCTGACTGGAGGCACATGAGTGACCCCAGCTGACACCATGTGACGGTGGCTTGTCATGTATCAGTAGAGAGCTGAGACAGCGTATATTGAAGACTGTGCCTGGACTCATTCAGGGTTGCAAAATGGGATTTTCTAATTTCTTCTTCATGTATTAACTAGAAATCTGCTAAAAAAAAAAAAAAAAAAAAAAAAAAACCCAAAAAACAGAACTTCCTCTAACAACTATGTGTTTACCCTGAAAAGGTAAATAGAAGAAAGGGAGGAATGAATCAGTGCCCTAGTAATCCCAATTCAACATTGAAGTTTGGATGTTCTTGCTTCTATTGTCTTTGCTTTAGTATCATTATGAACCCTTGGATATTTATGTAATTAAATTATTTCAGTCCACTGAAGTTATTATCCTTATTGTACTTCAGTTGTCCTCTCTTTGGCCTGTGGGAATTTTCTCCAGTTGGCATTGGTGTCCTTGTGACATGACCCCATTAGTCTCGATAGCTCCCTTGCCCTCTAGCATAACAAGAGGCCCCAGGTTCATCACACCTTTCTTGCACCAGACCCGGAGTCAGCCATTTCTCCAAGGACTCCTGGTTCCTTTACTGGGAAGTAGAACCTATTTATTCTCAATTTACATTCCATTCCAACAAACTTAGAAATTAAATTTCCTAGCCCCAGATGCTTAGAAATACTATATTAGAAATGGGCTGCTATGGATATGCACTCACAGCTATAAGAAGTACAGCTAATAGCATATTAATAAGACAGAAACCCGGAGAAAAAAATTATAACAGGCAGAACTTAAAAATTTTAGCAATCTGGCCCAGCTCCAAACTCGCATTCTCCTAAAAGAGTTTTTCAATGTTCCCATTTGAAATTAATCTCTTCTAGCCTTTTCTTACATTTTATTTATACCTCTATTATAATATTCTTCAGGTTGTTGTTGTTGTTTTGGACTATGTTTGCCTAGATCAATACCCCAGAAGCCCACTGGAATTATCTAATAAGCTGTTTATTAAAAAAAAAAAAAATTGATGTCTGGGTCCCAGTCCCAGAGATTCATACTCAACAGGTCTGGAATGGGGCCCTGGCATCTGTATATTTTTAAAACTTGCCAAGTGATTCTGATAATAACCAGAGTTGAGAATCACTGGTCTAGCCTGTGATCCTGGAAAAGTAGAGACTCACTAAGTAGTCCTTGCATCTCTTATAGCAGCATTACCCAGAACTGCCACTCAGTAAATGTTTGCTGAATTGAAACGGGATCAAAGAGCCTAGAGCCCCTGAATCAAAAATGGTTAATCATTCCCAGGATAACAAATTGTAGAAAGTCTCCCACCCCAACTCCTAAAGGACTAAACCCATAGCTATCTGGAAAATTGACTATCAGAACAATGTATTCCCAAAGCTGTTCAGATAGCTCAGGTTTTCATTTATTTGAAACATTTTTTTTTACTATACTACAGAAGGTTTTATCCCAAAACATTGAATCTACAGTTAGAAGCATAGGTTGGAATGACCCCTACAGATGCAGTAGCTGAAATCCACATGTGGACAATACTTATGTGGGAGAATATGGTAACATGACCTGGAGATAAAGCTACTGTGATATGGCCAACGGCCAACAGAAGGTTCTCTGAACACTGCCACGTTGACCATCATGGTGGCACATGATTCAGAACTGCTTCTTCACTGCCACTTGTGTGCTTTTTGGAACTCCTGGTGGGAAGGGAACAGATGCATCTTACGTAACATGCTTTTTGGTATTCCTTCAGCACTTGGCAGCACGTTAGCCATAATACACACTCAGTAAGTAAGTGTTTAAATCTTTTAAGAAGAAGCCATGTATGTGCATACCACCTGCTTTCTTGCATAAGTACTGTATCTGACCACAGGTAGGGCTACATATTTTTATTATACTTATTAACATGATGCAGCCACAAAGGCATTGGAAATGTGATCCTTTCTATTTTAGGAGAAAGAAAGAACTACAATTTTCTCTGAAAATAACCTAGATTGGAATTTTCTTCCACCCTTGAGAGCACTATGTTTATGAACACACAGTTCCAAGACCTGTGTCAACAACATTCTAAAACAATGCTTCAATTTGATAATCACATGTAATAAGCATTTGATCTCTTAAGTTTTCATTAGTTTGGGAAATTTTTTATCCTAACAAAGCCAGGATCTTTTTTCCTCCATGTAACCCAGCCCATCTGGTCAATGGCAGCCCTGTACCAAGCCTAACAAATAGTAAATTACCTGAAACTTGTCCAGGCCAACAGGGTCCAGAGACTCTCTAACACAAGCTCCACACAGATCAGACCTGGTCCTGAGGAAAGCCCTATCTTCAATCCCTAGAAGGAGAATAGCTTAAGATAAACAGTTGAGTCAATGTCAAGCCTTAAAATGAAATTAGATATCCGTAGTCCCTCAGGAGAATTTTCTGCAGCCACCTGGGCCTGACTCAAGAGCCTGACCAATATCAAGCCCAAATCACATTATGCAGAAGGAGTTACTTCTAGTGGAGACTGAAGGTATTATCTCTCTGTTGTCTATCCTCAGGCTTCTCCATGAAGGTAAGTATAGATTTGCCATGTAACTCTCAGATGCTCTCCCGAAAGTAAGTAATTATTCCTTTAGTGCTCCTTGACCAGGTGAGGTGTTTGCGACGTATGGGAGCAGTTTTGGTTGGTTGTCACATTAACCGGCAGGTGTTACAGGCACCTGAGAAGGGCCCAGGGATGCTATACATCCTGCGGTGCATAGGATGGTCCCTCATACCAAAGAACTGTCTTGCCTAAACACCAGGAGCACTTTTTCTGAGCCTAATAATTAAATTGCTTCGTTTCTAAGTGGGAGATAAAGACATTAAGATCCATACTGCTTATTTGGCCCTCAGTTGTAGGCAGATTGTGATCACCTATATCCTATATTATTGAACAAAACAGCCAAACCCACCTGGAGAAAGGAAAGAGCAATACCTCTCTCTCCCACAAAAAGAGTCATCCATTGTTAGGGGACGTACTCATCAATACCTGTCTTTAGCTGCGGCCACAGATTAGCATTTAGAGACATTTAGGGGATGTAACAGTAATTCCACTTTCTACTCACCCCATATACTGAATTTAAGGATGGCAACAGGAAAATCTACAAATCAGCTTTCGTAAAACTATGCCAACAAAAAGAAAAAGTGAAAAGCAAGTTCGACATTAGGCAAATGCAATGGAGACAAGCAGGGAAATTGTCAGATGAATTAAATGCCTGGATAAAATTACTATTTACATGAAAGATGTTTTCTGTAAGTCTAAATTCTCTTACATGTCAATAGTTACTAAATAGTTTTGCTTATTAGTACTTGATTCTCTTTTGTACTTTTATTTATATTTCTTGTATCTAAAACTAAAAATGAGCACCTATAAAATCGAATGTAATTTCTTCCAAGAAGATACAACCCAAAGTGGAAGTCTTGAGACTCAGTGCTTTTGAGAGACATGTCTTAGGCACAAGTGATGGGGAATGTACTCAGAGCAGCCTTTAAGTATTAGCACAGATCAGATTTGTAATTCAAATCTGTCAAGGACAGAATTAACCTCATCACCTGGGAGCCTTAGCTGTCCTGGCTCTTCTCAACTTTTTCATATGAGGGTGGTCTGATTCCTGGTCATAGAGTTCTGGATCCATCCAAGTTTGGGTCCTCACTGCTTGAAAGTTTTTGATTTTTATAGATGTCTTATATCCCACTAGTACATTTAGCTGGGTCAAATCAGCTTCTTTTGGAAGTATGTGTAAGGCAGAGGTAAACTGTTCTGGAGCCCTCTTATGACGGGTTGCTCCACCACCATGATATTGGAGACACCAGTATGATGACTTGGAAGAGTTAGATTGGAATAGCCAAGACCAAGGCAGGTAGAAGAAGGTTCTTCAATTCCTAGAGAAAATTTAAAGAGGTCTTTTACTGGAAAAATTTGAAAGGGAAAAATAAGAAATGAACCATGTAGTCAATGCTTTTGGTACCCCATGCCCCACCCCAGTGAGGCCAGTGAGTACATGAAGTTGAAGTCCCAAGTCAGAAAGTCATTGAAAGAAGGTATGGATGTTACATATAACAGAGGACATTGCTGTGAACTTTCATTGTCCTGAGCTTGTCTGGAGAGTTCTTTTCCATTTATCACCCTCTAAAATCTGGATGAGGTTGTATGTACCAAAGATTCAATTTTACAAAGGCTTGAGTTCTCAAAGTTGTTCCAGAAGTTTGGAGATTGGGGAGAGAGGGGGTAGTAATGCTGTAAATCCATATTATGCTTCTCAAACTCAATGCCGAGAATTATTCAAAGGTAGAGAATAATACAATAACAAGATAAATATAACATATCTTTTCAGAAAATCTGTTTTTCTCCATAGAAAGTAATTTAAAACATTACTTACATAATAAACATATATAATGGAGTAGAATGAAAAGTTCACCTTAATTTTAAGATAAACCATAAACTTCAAAGAAATTTTCAAGCTTGCTGTGAAATAAAATAAAATAACGTGCATAATTGGGAGAAAACAAACAAAACAAAAACAAAAACTCTTTTCCCAGACAGAGACGAGGAAGCATGGTCCCCACCTAAAAAGTTTATCTTCGAAGCAGAGAATTTAATGTATGTACAAGATCTTTCTTCGTAGCCAAGGGAGCAGCCACAGAGTATGGCTAAGCAATGAGCCTGCTTACCATCTCCAGCAGGCCCACAGGGAAACAGTTTGAAATCCAAGGTGAACAGAATTCTATTGTGAGTAAGTAGGATGTGCAGGTATGGAACTATGAAGAGAGTATTAATCTCTTTCTTTCTGCTAGACAATCAAGTAAATAAATACACACTTCTGTAGCTCACACTGGGAGGCCAGGCATAAAGAGCAGTCTTGGCAAGTCAACCAGGGCAGTCTCGCCAAAGAATCTGACAGAGGATATTTGGAGGTAGGATGACTAAAGTCCATTGTCTGGACAATTCTGGAGAACGTGGGTGGCAAAGGCCACCACAACCTGTTCCTCCCTAAGCCCCTGGGGTGCTATTTCTAGACTGACTTGCTGAGATTTTGCAAAAGTACTTCTGGGAGGAGAAATGTGTACTCTGGGGCATAACAATCCTTATGATGGGGTTTCCCAAATGGCAGGTGGAGAGTCAAGGTGGAGCTTAGAAGGAGGGGACACATGACATAGAGGTTTGGGGGCCCAACAGCAGAAGCTTGGTATATCAGAACAAGGGCTCTGTGGGAGGGAGACTACCTGTGTGCTCGCCCTTAGATAATGGGCAGTGTCAGCATATGGTCTGCAGTTCTTTTCATCATATTTCATTTTCTCCACCTCCTGATCTCCTCAATAAATCTATTCTACCCATATAGCTATGTGTGCTGGGCTGTAAAGAGGCCTGTCCACTAGAATAGAAACAGACTGCGACAAGAGGGTAGCTGCCCAGCTCACAGTCCCATAGTGATCGTGTCTCTCCCTCTTTTCTTCTTCAGGGAGGCTGCTTCACTCTCACAGCTGGTGCATGGGAGTGCTGCGTGGCGCCACCCCCATGAATGCACAAGTCCAAGGGAAGCCTTGGCCTTAGCTAGGCTCATCAAGCTGGCCCAGCAGGCAAGCCAAGTCAATCAGAACCCTTTCCCAGTTTTATTCAGCTGAAACTCGAAATGCCCTTTCCTCTCAGGTGGGAAAGTTGGGAAGATGTGTGCCCAATGCTACTAGCAGCCATAATTCTAATCCTATGGAGTAAAACAATTTAGGAGATTGACGGTATGTAAAAAGAAAGAGGTGAAAGACAGAGAGAGGCCTAGTTCTGGGCATCCTTGTTCTTTCTAATTGCAGGAGGACAGGTATCCAAATGGCTTTGTCCTATCCAGCTCTCCCCTCTCCTGCTGATAGTTCTCAGAATAACTGTAGAATGTACTGGGAATCCAATACCCTGAGATAAGGAGGAACTGTTTGGAACAGCCTGGGCTACGTCCTTGTCCCTTCTAGAACAGGACATCCTGCAATACTCGATCTCAATGATCCCAGTTTTACTCAGGGTATAAAACCCGGAGCAGAGTGCTTTCAGAGTCCCTTAGCTGCAGTGCAACATGGGGCATGTGCAGGTGAGACTCCATGCACCCTGGGAAGCTGTCCTGAGCTGTGGGGGACAGGCTCACCATGGATGCTAGGCTTCTGTTTATCCTTGCTGCCTGTCTGTGGGTGACAGAGTTGCTTTGCCTGATGTGCTGTGTGGGTGTTCTGTCTCATCACACCCATGTGGCAGAGAACCTTTGTACTACCCCTTGCTCATGTAAGTCAGTTCATTCCCCCTTTTCTTAAGCTGGTTGGTATTGGATAACTACCCTGTTTAATCAGTATCCTTTAACACACATGGACACACACACATATGCACACTCACGCACATGCAGAGAACAAGGGCACTGCAGTCAGTGGGTTCCAGACCAAGACCAACAGTGAAGGCAGTGAAGTCTAACATAGAAAAGGAGAGAACACAGCTCTGAGAAGTTAAGTGAGAGCAGATGGGAGATGTCCATCCCTTTTCCCCCAATATTATGGAGGGAAAGGACTTCTTAAGGGGGAAAGACTGACAGTTTAGATTTGCAAGTTCCAGAGCCAGAGCTAGAACCGGAACTTTGAGACATCTGGACTACAGCTCATTCTTCTAGACCAAGTGGACCCCATGAGTTAAAAGGAATTCTGAATGGTAATAAGAATGTGTGTGCACAGTAAAAAATCAAATAACTCAATTAAAAAATGGGCAAAAGAGCTAAATAGACATTTTTCAAAGAAAGACATACAGATGGCCAACAGGTACATGAAAAAATGCTCAACATCACTGGTTATCAGGGAAATGCAAATTAAAATGACATTGAGATATCATCTCACTCCAGTTAGACTGGCTATAATCAAAAAGACGGAGAATAACAAATGCTGGTGAGGGTATGGAGAGAAGGGAATGCTCCTACACTGTTGGTGGGACTGTAAATTAGTACAACCACTATGGAAAATAGTATGGAGGTTTCTCAAACAACTACAGATGGATCTTCCATATGATCCAGCAATCCCACTTCTGGGTATATATACAGAGGAATGGAAATCATCATGTCAAAGGGATACCTGCACTCCCATGTTCATCACAGCTCTGTTTACAATAGCCAAGATATGGAACCAACCTAAATGTCCATCGATGGATGACTGGATAAGGAAAATGTGGTATATATACACCATGGAATACTACTCTGCCATAAAAAAGAATGAAATTCTCCAATTTGCCACAACATGGATGAGCCTGGAGAAACTTATGTTGAGTGAAATAAGCAAAGCACAGAGGGATAAATACCGCATGTGCTCACTTATAAGTGGAAGCTAAGAGAGAAAGAAGGAAGGAAAGAAAGACCACAGTGGTATGTTAGACTTGCAGAAGGAGAGAGCAGACCTAGGGATATAAAGTGGAGTGGGGGAAAAGGGGATGGGGAGGAAGGTTGAGGATAATTGGGTGGGAGACACAGGGTATAATCACAATTTGTGGTAGTGGACATGCTGCCAGAATGGATCTGGCCATCACATCTTGGGCACGAATGGTGACAATCAGCTTTGCATCTCATAAATATTCATAACCAATTTAAAAATTTTGGGTTTTGGACCAGTAAGGGGATTGCAACCCTCGGCATGGTGTGGTCCGCACCACACTCAGCCAGTGAGCGCACCGGCAACCCCTATACAGGATCCGAACACACAGTCTTGGCGCTCCCAGGACCGCACTCTCCCGAGTGAGCCACGGGGCTGGCCCCCCAAAATTTTTTTTAATAAAATAAAATAAAATAAATAAATAAAAACATTTCAACTAAAAAAAAATGTGTGTAGTAATCATTTCTCAATAAAAATAATAATCATTAAAATATACATCAGATTAACTTCTACAAATAAAGAATCAAAGTAGCTTTGGTCTTTCATAACATGCAATTGTTACCTAAATAAACTTTGGTAGTAGGAGCTGGACCCCAGGGTAGAGAGGTTGTTCCGTGCTACGACCCCTGGTGGGGAGAAGATGAACAGGATGTGGAATTGGTATACCCTGGTGGACGTAAACCTGGAGAATTGGACCGCGTTATCATTTTTGTGGTGAGATGAGTAATTTTTTTAAATCCACTCCGCTGCTTCAGGTCAAGATGGCAGAATAGATAGTCCCTAGCATCACTCTCTCCCAGAAATCAACCGATTTAAACTATAAAAACATAACATCAAGTGCATATGGAATGGGGAGACGTCCAGTGGGGGAGGCAGAAGTTCCACGGAGACCACATGCCCTGCAGGGCCGCCATCACACGATCCGGCAGATAGGCTTCACCACTGCCACCCGGCTCCATTCCCAGCCCAGCCCAGTGCGCACAGAGTGGGGAGACATCTGGCAGGGGAGGCAGAGGCTCCGCAGAAACCACACAACCTGTGGGGCCGCCACTGCGTGATCCAGCAGGTAGGCTTCACCGCAGGCACCCGGCTCCATTCCCAGCCTGGCCTAGTGCACTCAGAACAGGGAGACGTCCGGCAGGGGAGGTGGGAACTCCACGGGGACCACACTGCTGCCACGTGATCCAGCAGCCCGGCCCAATGAGTATGGAGCACAGAGATGTCCAGCAAGGGAGATAGAAGCCCCGTAGAGTACACACACCCTGTGGGGGGGGCTGCCACCATGTGATCCATCAGCAGGTAGGCTTCACCGCCACCACCTAGCTCCATCCCAAGCCCAGCCTAGCGCACACAGAGCAGGGAGACATCCTGCAGGGGAAGGGGAAGCTATGCAGGAATCCACACACCATGTGGGGTCACTACTGCGTGATCCAACAGCCCAGGCCAGAGCGGACGGAACAGGGAGAAGTCCAGCACGGGAGGTGGAAGCTCAGTAGAGACCACACACCCTGCGGTACCGCCCCGTGATCTAGCAGCCCGGCAGAGTCCAAGCTGACCAGAGAGGTGGCTCCCAGGAGAGGCCCAAGACCCAAGGCAACCACACATGCCAGGCACTAGTGGCCAACTGAGCAGTCACTGAGGGAGCCATACCAAATTGGCAACCACAGCAACATCTTAGTCAATCAATAGTGTCAAACCTGTGGACTGTGAAACCCCCTGCCACAATGAAAAAACATCAAAGAAAAGATACCAGAAATATGAAAAATCAAGAAAGTACACCACCAAAGGATAATAACTCTCAAGCTCTAGATCCTATGGAGCAAGAAGCCCTTGAAATGACTGACAAGGAATTTCAAGTGATAATTCTAAGGAAACTGAATGAGATACAAGAAAACTCAGCTAGACATCACGATGAAATGAGGAAAAGTATACAGGACCTGAAAGAGGAAATGTACAACGAAATCAATGCCCCGAAAAAAAATGTAGCAGAACTTGCTGAACTGAAGAAGTTATTCAGTGAAATAAAAAACACAATGAAGAGTTTAACTAGCAGGCTTGCGGAAATTGAAGAGAGAACCTCTGAACTTAAAGATGGGCTGTTTGAAATAACACAAGCAGACAAAAAAAAAAAAAAAAAAGAATCAAAGACATTGAAGAAAATCTCAGAGAGATATCAGACAACCTTAAGCGCTCAAATATCCGAGTCATGGGTATCCCAGAAGGGGAGAAAATGGAGATTGCATTGAAAACATATTCAACAAAATAGTGGCAGAAAACTTCCCAGGTATAGGAAAAATCACAGATCTTCAGATCCAGGAAGCTCAATGATCTCCAAATGTATTCAACCCAAAAAGGCCCTCTCCAAGACATGTTATAGTCAAATTGACAAAACTCAGAAACAAAGAGAGAATCTTAAAAGATACAAGAGAGAAGCGTCAAATCACCTATAAGGGAGCCACAATCAGGCTAACATCAGACTTTTCATCACAAACCCTAAAAGCTAGAAAGGAATGGGAAGATATATTCAAAATACTAAATGACAAAGATTGCCAGCCAAGAATACTCTACCCTGCAAGGATATCCTTCCGAAATGAAGGGCAAATAGTATATTTCTCAGACAAACAAAAACTGCGGGAGTTCACCACCACACGACCACCCTTACATGAAATCCTCAAGGGAGTATGGGGTTTGGTTCCTGAAAAATAACTACCACTGCCATAAAAACCCGAGAAAAATCAAAACCCACTAGTATAATAAAAATGGCATTCATGAAGAGAAAACAAACAAACAAAAACGCTATCTACAACCTAAGGAACCAACAAACACAGAAAACAAACAGTAAATCAGAAAGCATGGAACAAAAGACACCTAAGACAACCCAACAACCAAGAAAATACTAGGAATAAAGCAACACCTTTCAATAACAACTCTTAATGTAAAAGGCTTAAATTCTCCAATCAAAAGACACAGACTGGCTGACTGGATTAAAAAGGAGGACCCAACTATATGCTGCCTACAAGAGACCCACCTCACCCATAAAGATTCACATAGACTAAGAGTGAAAGGATGGAAAAAGATTTACCATGCAAACAGAAATGAAAAACGAGCTGGAGTAGCTATTCTTATATCTGACAAAATAGACTTTAAACTAAAAACCATAAAAAGAGACAATGAGGGACACTACTTAATGATAAAAGGACTGATCCATCAAGAAGACATAACAATCATAAATATGTATGCACCCAATGTTGGAGCAGCCAGATTTATAAAACAAACTCTATTAGAACTAAAGAAGGAAATAGACACTAATACCATAATAGCAGGGGACCTGAACACCCCACTGTCAATATTGGACAGATCATCTAGGCAAAGAATCAGCAGAGAAACACAAAATCTAAACAATACTCTAGACCAATTGGACTTGGCAGATATCTACAGAACATTCCATCCAACAACCTCAGAATATTCATTCTACTCATCAGCACATGGATCACTCTCCAGGATAGATCATATACTAGGTCACAAATCAAGTCTCAATAAATTCAAAAAAATTGGAATTATCCCGTGTATTTTCTCAGACCACAATGGATTAAAACTAGAAATCAATAACAAACGAAATTCTGGAAACTATACAAACACATGGAAATTAAACAGCATTCTACTTAATGACATATGAGTCCAAGAAGAAATCAAGCAGGAAATCAAAAAATTTATTGAAACTAATGAAAATAATGATACATCATACCAAAACCTGTGGGATACTGCAAAAGCAGTATTAAGGGGCAAATTTATTGCATTAAATGCTCACCTCAGAAGAATGGAAAGATGGCAAGTGAACAACCTAACACTTCACCTTAAAGAACTAGAAAAACAAGAACAATCCGAACCTAAAGTTAGCAGACGGAAAGAAATCATTAAGATCAGAGCAGAACTTAATGAAATTGAAACCCAAAAACCAATACAAAAGATCAATGAATCAAAAAGTTGGTTTTTTGAAAAGATAAATAAAATTGACAAACCATTAGCATGGCTAACAAAAAAAAGAAGAGAGAAGATTCAAATAACAAAAATTAGGAATAAAAAAGGCGATATTACTACTGATTCATCTGAAATACAAGGAATCATTCAAGACTACTATAAACAACTATACGCCAACAAATTTGAAAATCTGGAGGAAATGGATAAATTTCTGGACACACACAAGCTCCCAAAACTGAGCCATGAAGACGTAGAAAATCTGAATAGACCAATAACAATAAAGGAGATTGAAGCTGTTATCAGAAGGCTCCCAACAAAGAAAAGCCCAGGACCAGATGGATTCACAGCAGAATTTTACCAAACATTCAAAGAGGAATTGACACCAATTCTTTACAAACTATTCCAAAAGACTGAAACAGACGCAAATCTCCCAAATTCATTCTATGAAGCAAACATCATCCTGATACCAAAACCAGGTAAAGATATAACCAAAAAAGAAAACTACAGGCTGATATCCTTGATGAATATAGATGCAAAAATCCTCACTAAAATACTAGCAAACAGAATACAACAACACATACGTAAAATTATTCACCATGATCAAGTGGGATTCATCCCAGGGATGCAAGGTTGGTTCAACATACACAAATCAATAAATGTGATACACCATATTAATAAAGTCAAACACAAGGCCCATATGATCATCTGTATAGATGCTGAAAAAGCATTTGATAAAATTCAGCACTCATTCATGACAAAGACCCTCTATAAGTTAGGTATAGAGGGAAAGTATCTCAACATAATTAAAGCCATATATGACAAACCCACTGCCAATATCATCCTGAATGGGGAAAAGCTGAAAGCTTTTCCTTTAAGAATAGGAACTAGACAAGGATGCCCACTCTCACCACTCCTATTCAACATAGTGTTGGAAGTAATAGCCAGAGCAATCAGAGAAGGAAATAAAGGGCATCCAAATTGGAAAAGATGAAGTCAAACTGTCCCTGTTTGCAGATGACATGATCCTATATATCGAACAGCCTAAAACCTCTACAAAAAAACTCTTGGAATTGATACATGATTTCAGCACAGTAGCAGGATACAAAATCAACACATAAAATCAGTAGCATTTCTCTTCTCCAATAGTGAACATGCAGAACGAGAAATCAAGAAAGCCTGCCCATTTTCAATAGCCACCAAAAAAATAAAATGCTTAGGAATTGAGTTAACCAAGGATGTGAAAAATCTCTATAATGAGAACTACAAGCCACTGCTGAGAGAAATTAGAGAGGATACAAGAAGATGGAAAGATATCCCATGCTCTTGGATTGGAAGAATCAACATAGTGAAAATGACCATACTACCCAAAGTGATATACAAATTCAATGCAATCTCCATCAAAATTTCAATGACATTTTTCTCAGAAATGGAAAAAACTATCCAGACATTTATATGGAATAACAAAAGACCATGTGTAGCCAAAGCAACACTGAGCAAAAAAAAAAAAATAAAGCTGGAGGCATAACACTACCTGCCTTTAAACTATACTACAAAGCTATAATAACCAAAACAGTGTGGTACTGGCATAAAAACAGACACACTGATCAATGGAATAGAATAGAGAATCCAGAAATCAACTGAAACACCTACAGCCATCTGATCTTTGACAAAGGTACCAAGCCTATACACTGGGGAAGAGACTGCCTCTTCAGCAAATGGTGCTGGGAGAACTGAATATCAATATGGAGGAGAATGAAACTAGACCCATACCTTTCACCATACACTAAAGTCAACTCAAAATGGATTAAAGAATTAAATATACACCCTGGAACAATAAAACTTCTTAAAGAACACATAAGAGAAACACTTTAGGAAACAGGACTGGACACAGACTTCATGAATATGACCCCAAAAGCACGGGCAACCAAAGGAAAAATAAACAAATGGGATTATATCAAACTAAAGAGCTTCTGCACAGCAAAAGAAACAATTAACAGAGTTAAAAGACAACCAACAGAGTGGGAGAAAATATTTGCAAAATATACATCTGACAAAGGATTAATATCCAGAATATATAAGGAACTCAAACAACTTTACAAGAAAAAAACAAGCAACCCAATTAAAAAATGGGCAAAAGAGCTAAGTAGACATTTCTCTAAGGAAGATATACAAATGGCCAACAGGCATATGAAAAAATGCTCAACATCACTCAGCATCCGAGAAATGCAAATCAAAACCACACTGAGATACCATCTCCCCCCAGTTAGGATGGCTAAAATCCAAAAGACTCAGAAAGATAAATGCTGGTGAGGTTGTGGAGAAAAAGGAACTCTCATACATTGTTGGTGGGACTGCAAAATGGTGCAGCCTCTATAGAAAATGGTATGGAGGTTCCTCAAACAATTGCAGATAGATCTACCATATGACCCAGCTATCCCACTTCTGGGAATATACCCAGAGGAATGGAAATAATCAAGTCGAAGGTATACCTGTTCCCCAATGTTCATCGCAGCACTCTACAATAGCCAAGAGTTGGAACTAGCCCAAATGTCCATCATCAGATGAGTGGATACGGAAAATGTGGTACATCTACACAATGGAATACTACTCAGCTATAGAAAAGAATGAAATACTGCCATTTGCAACAACATGGATGGACCTTGATAGAATTATATTAAGTGAAACAAGTCAGGCACAGAAAGAGAAACCACATGTTCTCACTTATTGGTGGGAGCTAAAAATAAATAAATAAATTCACACACACACACACACACACACACACACACACACACACAAAAAAAAAAAAAAAACTGGGGGGGAAGAAGACATAACAACTACAATTCCTTGAAGTTGATATGACAAGCAAACAGAAAGGACATTGTTGCGTGGGAGGGGGGAGAGGGAGGAGGGAGGAAGGTTTTGGTAAGGGGCCACAATAATCAACCACATTGTATATCGACAAAATAAAATTTAAAAACAAATAAATAAGTAAATAAATAAAAAATAACTTTGACATTCCTGAGAAGCTTCCAGTAAGATTCACTTTTCCGATATCAAAATCAAGACGAGAAGTAATTCTCTTTCTGAAATTATCTCAGAAAATCAGAGCTCAGACTATATTCCAGAAGAAATTTAACTAAGAAAAGCCACTATGAACTGAATTGTGTCTCTCAAAATTAATATGTTGAAGCCCTAACCCCCAGTGTGATGGATTTTGAAGATGGGGCCTTCAGGAGGTCATTAGGGTTAGATGAGGTCATGAGGGGGAGGTCCTCATAAAGGGATTAGTGCCCTTAAAGAAGAGGAAGAGATAGGAAAGCTCTCTCCAAGTGCACACTTCAAGGAAAGGCCATACAAGAACACAGAGAGGTGGCCATCTCCAGGGCGACAGCCCTCACCAGCCACCACATTAGCCAGCACTTAGATCTTAGACTTCCAGCCTCCAGAACTGGGAGAAATGAGCTTCGGTTGTTTAAGCCCCCCAGTCTGTGGTACTTTGTTATGGCAGCCCAAGCTGACTAATACAGAGGTCAAGAGAGCAGTTGCTACAACAAAGTGCCCCACGTTTTCTGGTTTCCAATCTGGATTTCCAGGATTCTGTCAAATCATCACTTAAGGCCCCAGAATACATGCCCCTTTTCTTTGTTTGAAAAGAGAAAGGAGATAGGAATGGATCGTCCCTGAGGGGCTGGATGTGGTTACCTGTGAAGATCTTTATAGAACACTAAGACTCAGTCTAGCCATCCTCAGTGGCTCTTATTAATCATTCTTGACCTAGAGAATAATTTGAACAATTAGATATTTTTTTTAAGTATAATGCTCCATTATAGATGATATCCATTTTCAAAGGAAGGGAAAACCTATATAAGATTGGAGCCACAACCTCCTAGTTCAGAAAGTTCCTGGTCACTGCCTATTAGAAACTGTCAAAAGGCTTCCTTATGTTCTGAAAGTACAAGCGTACTTCAAAAAGTTTGTGGAAAGATTCGTATTATCTTTTAATTCTATTTTTTCACAAAGTTTTTGAAGTACTCTTGTATGTTTTATATTTATTGTGGAGAAGTGGAAGGCAGAGTTTTAAAAAAGCATTAAGAACTAAAAAATGAATAAATCACTTTAGTCAAAAATCTTTTTTTAAGATATGAAATAATTGAAATGGTATTGATATTCTGCTGCTTCCAACTTATATTTTTTGAGTCACTCTCCTGACCTTGTGTGCTCATATTGAAGTGCAAAAATTATTTCTGAAAATTGCTTCTAAATACAAGCAATGAAGAGGTAACCAACCATGAAAAGAATTAATTAAAAGAGCTCCCATTTAGCTCCATGTTTTCTCCAGTAAAACACTTTTAGAAAATCACTCACATTATAGACTCAGCTGCACTATTAGTTAAATTTTTTAAAATTACAACCACATACAATTACCCTAAGGAGCTGGCATTAATGTAGTGCCCCATCCCCAGCTGTGAGAACTAGTTTTCTAAGAGCCCCAGGGCACGGTTTAATTTTGAGAAATACTAAATCAAAAATAAGGTGGGAAGGGAGACATTACAAGTAAACATACAAATGTCATCATAACATTTTATATTCACAAAAATTAAGCATAAAGACAACATATGGAATAAATTATCAATTTTTTTAATTGTGACAAAAAACACGTAACATGAAATCTAGTCTCTTAATAAATTTTTACATGCACAGTATTGTTAACTACAGGTACAACGTCCTACAGCAGATATCTGGAACTTTCTCATTTTGCATGACTGAATCTCTAAACCCATTGAATAGCAACTCTCCAATCCCCCTCCTCCCAGCCCCTGGCAACCACCATTCTACTTTTTTGTTTCTATGAGTTTGATTACCGTAGGTACCTTAAATAAGTGGAATCATACAGTATTTGTCCTTCAGTGACTGGGTTATTTCATTTTGCATAATGTCCTCCCGGTTTATACATGTTGTTGCACATGACAGGACTACCTCCTTTTTTATGGTTGAATAAGATTCCATTGTATGTATATACATTTTCTTTATCCACTCATCTGTTGATGGCCACTTAGGTTGTTTCTGCCTCTTGGCTATTGTGAATGATGCGGAAATGAACATGAGAGTGTAGATATCTCTTCAATTCTTCCGGATTAATACCCAGAAGTGGGATTAACTGGATCATATGGCAGTTCTGCTTTTAATTTACCAATGATATTTTATGCATCTTAAATCTACAGTAACGTTTTTTTACTATTAAGTTCTATTTACCATCCTCTAATAACTAGAAAACTTTTACAATCTCGTTTCTTCTGGTTTTAGTGAAAGGCTTCTTGTTTTCCTTTATTACAGATAATAAGCATATGAACATATTTTCATTCTTTTTATGACACAGAATTTTTCTAAATGCTTGCTGTGATGGTACAGGCACACAGCAACTTGGATGTCCGAGATGCTTAGTGTAGAATGAGTGTAGCCCTCATTCTTCTGCAGTTTGGATGAGTAGGTATTTCATAATACCCTTTTCCAATACCCAGAGTTAAACAGCTTTGACTTGCCCAGTGTCACTTCAAGGCAAATCAGGAGCTGTCACCTCCTCTGATTGACATCTCAACTCCCTTCCTCCCATAGACAGAAGAGGATGTTTTAAGTCCCAGATTAAATTTTCCTCGTCTACCTTTCTTTTTCCCAAGTTTTAGTGGAAGAAGCTCTCTTCCTGGTCTGCCCTTCACTTTCTCATCCTGTTCTATTCCCAACCTCCCATTGCTATCCCTTCCTAATTCACGAACATGAGAAACAAAATTCCTGCAGTTGAAAAAGTGGTATGTAGAAGTACAGTTTGCATAACACAGCTATGGTGGGGAAGGGATTACTACTCACCTCTGAAACCATGTTTTAAAGAGGTCATCTGAAATCCGAAAGCAAGCAATATCTATGGGTGTCCATATGCAACTGTAAAGGCTACTCATTAGGTGTTAATTCTGCTTTAAAGATCTTAAGAACCCATCAATAACAGAAGTACAGAAATTGTGGCAGATTGTATTTTCCAAACATGGCCACGATATCCCACATCCCCCATGCTCTTCTTGCAATGTGACTTTGACAACCTTCCCACAAGCAGGTGTGGTCTACGTTTCCAATCCTGAAATTTGGGTAGACTTGTAAGTCTGATGAAAAGGACATTGTGTGACTTAGAAGACTAGGTCATAAAAGGTGACATGGCTTCTCCCCAGTTCTCTTGGGACACCTGCGTTTGGAGGTCTGAGTCACCATGTCAGCTATCTATCTGCTCTGAGACCACTATGCTAAGAGAAAGTCCAAACTATCCCATGCAGACAGACTGTATGTAGAGACCTTGGGACTACATGAAAAACAGTGATGTCTGGCCAGCCCCAGCTGACCCAGCTCCAGCCACTATCTGACCATGACCATGTGAGAGATGACATCCCGAATCACCCAGCCAAGCCCTTTCTGAATTCCTGACCCACAGAAACCATGAAAGATAAGCCACTAAATTTTGGGTTGATTTGTCACACAATAATAGATAACTGATACAGAATTACATATCTTTTTCTTCTTTTAGAATACCGTTCTCTCCCCCAGTCTTTCTTAAAATTGAGTATTGAATGAATTTGATGTTCACTCAAATAATTTTTAATATAAATTTACTTAGATCTGTGTTAGAGTGGCTAAGGGAGCTGACTCTGGAGTCACCCTGCTGGATTGGGATCCTAGCTACCACTTTGTAAAGTTAGGGCTAGGGCTAATAGACCCTTCCAGTCTGTTGCACAGACTGGGTCACAAACTCTCCACATGCAGGTCTATGCACTAGGTAATAGGAAAAAGGTCTTGGGAGCCGTGGGTAAAAAATTAATAGGCTTTATTCAGAGCTAGGAGCAGCTGTCCTAGTGGCTTCTCTGAGAGTCCTGAGAAGCACCATGGATCAGAGCTGTTAGTCCTTTATACTCAAGTCCATAACCCAGGACACCTGGGTGCCCATAAGCAATTACAATAAGTAGTAACAAGGAACACCTGAGGATATTTGCAGTAAACGCTTGGCAAGATTCTGAACATCTGAGGGGCCCTGACCATTTTCCTATGTTTTCCCAACACACTTCTTAACCACATGACCTTGGGCAACTTACTAAATATGTTGAAAATTGTGATCACTTTCACCCCCAACTCCATTTCAGCTGATGTCCATTGCTAGCAGCCAGGTAGTTTGTGTGGGAGTAAATTTCCCTCCACTCCATGAGTAGACTTTGGTGGGTCTACAAAGCCAATCATGATAATCCCATCCCGGCTGGCAGTGATGATGTCAAGCCTAAACTCATCTGTGCAGGGCATTCTCCCGGCCAGTGTGACTGGATTGCCTTGAGGCAACCCAATCACAGCAAAGCCGGTAGCTGTTGTGGAGTGACTCTTTCTCCCTAGACGTAGACTAGGAAACACATGGGCTGCCCGATAAATGCAGCTGTCTTGTGATCCTGACAGAAGCCAATCAGAAAATAAAGCTGACACGTAGGAGGGTGTTGGGCCAGGGTAATTGCAGAGAAAGTGAGCCAGACCCCTGACCAAACCCCACCTGAAACCCACTCTACCCCTGGACTTTTCAATTATGTGAGTTAACAAAACTCTATTATTATTTAAGAAATTCTGAGTTGGGTTTTCTGTTACTTAAGCTTTACCCGTCTCTGTGCCTCAGTTTCCTCATATACAATATGGAATGATACAAGTATCTTCTTCATTGAGTTGCTGTGTGGAGTAAAGGCAAAGACATATAAAGGTTTTTAGATAAGTACCTGGCACAAAGAAAAGAGCTTAATAAAGTAATATGTATGCCAACATATAGCTAGGACTAAAGTGCAACTATTATTTCATGAAACCATGAAATAAAAAAAATTATAAATTAAATTCAAATAGCACAGGCACTGAAAGTACATAGCAGCAGTTTGTTATGATGGAGTCATTCAGACAATTCAGAATACACTGATATCAATTTTCTTATAATGTCATAGAAATTAAAATAGAGCTATACCAGCCAGCCACAAAAACAAAACAAAACAAACAAACAAAATAGAAATTAAAACAGAAAATATAAAATTGTCATAGAGAAGTCATGGGTCTTCTAGAATATATACACTACCATAACAGAAACCAAAAGTGCAATTCAATACACACAACATTCCTACTTAACAGAGGAACATAACAAATGTGATTTGAGATCATTTATGGGGAAATTAAACTAGTTGAATTTTTTGCTTTCTGTCCAGAAATCCTTCACATCAAAATATTACATTTAGTACAGAAAAATTCACAAAAAATAAACTTAAAAAAATTGAGAGAAAACTCAGTTTCACACTAGATTTCCTAACAATGGAAAAGAAGTTGATAAAATCCTTAAATAGGGTTTATTATAATAATCAATATAACACCATTTTCTTTAGTGAAGGTTATTGCCTCAAAAATAAGGCCTTAGGATTTTTTCATGCAGTTTCATAAGCCATTACGTCCAGAGGACAACCTGACAAACACAATACAACTAAAAGCCGCTTAAACTCAACTACGTGTCGTGGTTCTAGAGCCAGGAGTCATTCATGCTGAGTGAACAATGCTGACTGTGTTTATTTTATTGTCTGTGTGATAATATGTCTGTGTGATACATACTGAGGCTTGAGCAGCTGGTAAATTTTTACAACTTGTTAAAATATTTTGTATTCTTATCTGCAAAGCTGCATTCCACTGTGTTCTTTTCTTTCCCCCAAACTATAGCCGTGCTTGTTATGAGGATTCTCATGGTGAATATTTCAGCCAAGGACCATTGTGGTATAGATTATGTTTACATTTGATGGGAGACCAATGTCACATGGTAATGGAGGAGTCATTTGATTCGCGGTAATGGAGAAGGAGCATTTGACAGATCTGAGATGCTGATTGTGGGTACAAGTGAGATAGTGTTTGACAGCAGGTCCTGGCTTGAGCCCATGCTGTGTGCACCAGTGAGATTCAGCCCTGCACAGAGGAAGGGCTGCTAGAGCCTATCCATTTGAAGTCTATTTGCAGGGGTCTGAGATTTAGCAAAAAGCACAGAGACTTAGGCAGACATAGCAACCTGGACACCAGTCTCTGCGAATCTGGGTATCTGTGACTCTCCTCTGGAGAGAGAGGAAATGTTTAGAGGAATCCCTCTTTCTGGGTTTATTTTATTACAGTGTAATCCCCACAAATGGATTCCCTCAATGTTCACCATGAAGATGTCTCAATTCTCTGTGTACTTCCTAGGTGACATCCATGCCTCTTCCAGTTATTTGTTGCTGCATAAATTTTCCAAAATGCAATGGCTTGAAACAATAATTATTGCCCACAATTTTGTGGGTCAGGAACTTGGGCAGGACTCAGTTGGGCAGCTCTTTGCTCTTCATGCTGTTGACTGGCGTCACTAGATGGTGTTCAGCTGGAGACTGGTCTGAGTCTGGAGTGTCTAAAAAGGCTCCTCTCACAGGCCCATCCCTCGAAGGAAATGTCAGGAAGACTGGGCTCAGCCAGATCCCTCTCCCTCTCATGCAGTCTCAGAGTCTTTCCATGTGGTCTCTCCAAAAGAGTAGGTGGGCTTCTTCTCCTGGCAGCTCAAAACTCCAAGAAACCAAGGTGGAAGCTGCAATCCTCTCAGAGCTTAGCATCACTTCTACCATACTCTGTTGTTGGAGCCATCTTCGGCCAGCCCAGATTCAAGGAATATTGAATACCTCATGAAGGGAGAAGTGCCAGAGAAATGCCAGCCATTACAATGCCCTCCTTCTGCAGAAAAGCACAGACCTGGAGCCCAGACAAAGAAGTAATCCTCACCCAACGTTCTCATGAGTGGACTGCAAATTGGACTGAGATCATGTTCCTGAGAAGCTTTGGGTGCTTGGCCTCAACCTAGAAAGGATTTTCTACCAAAGAGCTGAAGCGAAGGCCACGTTTAGAAGTCATGTTCCCATTCTGTGTACCTCAGTGGGACACATTTAATCATCAGCCAGGTTCTTATCCTTGCCCTGTTTCTGCCATTCTCCACTGGTCATCCAAATTTTCTCTAAGTTAAGCAGCTCAAGAATCGCTTTGAGGATTTTTCACTCCCTTAGAGCCTTAACCAGTCAAACAGTTCTCTACTCTCTTCTAAAGAGCTTCACAACTATTCAAATAAGATGTAATGAGGTCTCATCAGAAAGGCAGATTTTTTGACCACAAGAAAAAAAAAGTGGGGGAGAGAAACTTTATGTTTTAAAAAACATAAATACTTGGTCAGCTTCTGCAGAGAGCTTCAAAGAAAGAATGTTCTGTCTGAACCAGAATGTGAACATAAAAGTTGAAAAGATAACATGATAATGCCTGCTTGGCAGTCCTGTCTTCCTGATGGAAATGCAAAAGGCAAAGGATTGTAAACACTAGGCCCTACCGACATGCTAATTTAAAGATTATTTTATTACTGTGTACTTTTCAAGGCTAAATTGGAAACATCTGTCTTCCTTAGAATTAACTGGAAAAAGATTACAACTGAGTATATGATGGCCATGGCCATTTCAGTTGCCTCGTGCTGGAGGTGGGCTCTTGTTCCTGTGTATAGGAAGCAGTTTCTTCTGTGTACCCCATTACTTAATTAAGATCATATTATGAATATATGATGCACCCAGACTCCTTTTTATAAAACACATGTTAATCCTTTAGGTTGCCTTTCTCCCCCTCAAAGAAAGCATATGTAACCAGTAAACCTCAGGCCTCGCTGGCCTATGTGTATTCTACGAGTGTCCTTCAAAAAGTTTATAGAAAGATTTGTATTATCTTTTAATTCTACTTTTCCATGAACTCTTTGAAGTGACCTTGTATTAACTCCATATCTAGGACCTCCAAGACTGCACGTGAATCACTGCCTGAATCACAGGAAGGCCTGTCTTTTCCCAGGATCTCCTTCTCTGCTTGTCCCCAAAACCCCCAAAGAGAGTCCCGAAAGGGATTATACATATAACTGGGCTGTTCCTTAGGCTTTCTCTCCAGCAGTTCCAGGAGAGTTTACCTACAGTCTGGGCTGCTGCCTACATCTCTCTAGCCCCTCTGTCCAGGGTCCACTGCCCCCTCCATCCCACTGCCTCCCGCCTGTGGCTGCCCTCACCTGGCTGCCACCTCTCTCCTCCTCATGCCCACAAGCCTTCCATACCTCCAACCTCTGAGGCTCTCCTCCTCAGACCTGTGGGAAATGCTTCCTGGTCCTCATGACCCCAGAGGTTCCCCCCACCAGAGGTGTCAAGCTCTTAAGTTGGACATGGTTGTTTTCTGTCTATAAAAACCCTCTCCTTCCCCGCATTGCACAGGCACAGGGGGTTGCTGGAGGTGAGGGCTGCTGGAGGGGGAGTCACTAAGCTGAGGACTGGTCTTACCCCACATCTGGAACAATTGCACCTTGGTCATCTCAGCTGTGCTGTTCAGCTTGCCAACTCTCCCAGGCTTCTTCCTTGTCCATTGTTGTTTCCTCAGCAGCCAAGATGTCCTTTCTTGAAATATAACTTCCCTTGGGGAACCCCCCAGTCAAGAATGGCCGTTAGACTTGGATAAAAAGTCACCGTGCCCTGAGCCCCGTGTTTTTGAGGGCACTTCTGTGGATTTTGGGATGTGCTCCATCTCAAAGAGTGAGGGGTCCGTAAGACCAGGGAGACATGCTCACTCAGAGACCACAGCCTTCCATACTCCAGGATCTTGGAATCCCTGCCCAAATGGCCCCAAGCCCACTTCTGGAGTCTGCGCACCCTCTTATCTGGGGTTAGTCCTCTAAGAGGCAAGCCATGCCACATTTGTAGTCCATGCAGCCTAGACCTGGGAGGAGACTAAGGGACAACTGTTTGGGGGATGCTGTGGACTGAGCTTGGAAGTGAGGTCTAGGGCATCCACATCTGTGCAATTGAATCCTCCTGCAGTGACAGATGGAGCTAGCTGTGCAAACAGAAGTCAGGCAAAACATAGGCCAGGGACTGGGTGTCCCCATGCCGTGATGTTCAGGGATGGAAGTCCAAGAATACTAAGAATATTGAATTTGAATTTGGCCTTCCAGGTCATTATGAAAGTACATTTGTCAAGGTTGAAGGATAGAACATAGTGCATATAATTGTTTGTTAGGTTGGTTTATAACTTTTAAATGTGTAGACATATGATTGTGGGCCTCCATTTACTCTCCTGCCCTGGTCCCAGCAACTGTCCCTCGGACAAGTCAGTGTGTGCCTTTACCATATCTGAGGATGAGGCTCAATTTACTTCCTTTGCAGTCTTGAATGACTGCTAATCAAGGAATGTAGTTGAGTATCTGTTATAAGTAGAATAGAGTATGTTGTGATACCTGAGATGATACCCCCAAATTCTGTAGCTGTGGGAGTATCACTTAAGAGCTGGAGGACCTCTAGGGAGCAGTGTCGCCACACCCTGCCTGCCAGTCCAGCCATCCAAGCTATCAGCTCTGGCCCAGTCAGGGGACCCTGGTATACTCTGAAAGCTGAAAAATGAAATTGCAATTCTCTATCTCCTACACAACTTTTCTTCCCTCAGCTGGGTGACATTTTGGTCTATTTCTGAGATTCAGTTTGTCAAAATGAAGTTCAGTGGAGGAGGTAGCCCTCCTCTGAAGCCAGACCATCCTAACTCGGGTGAGCCAGCTTCTTGACCTTACTGAGGGTGGATCTGAGCATCAGAGCCCCTCCTGGTCAGGAAACAATCACCTTCTCTTCTCTCCTACCCACCAGGGTATGGACCAGGCTGCGTGGGGACATGGAGGGGTGTCAGAAGAGAGCGATCTGTTGAGCAATGACTCTTATTCACTCTAAGGACAGACAAATGCTGTGGTCTTGGGACTTTGGGTTCCCAGGCATATGCCCTAGGTACCCTTAACTCTAATTCATCTGGGGTCCCACGTTTAGAGACATTGTCCTTTACCTCAGTGTGTGGCCTGAGCTACAGGACTGACCCAAGTGCCAGCACAAGGGATGGAGCAGAGAACTTGACCCCAGGGAAAATGCCAGGGCTTTGTAATTGCAGGAACCTGTTGCTCCTCTGCAAGTTGACAGAGAAGTAACTTTGCTAGAAAAGTTGCGACCACCAGTCTCAGTGAACACTTTTGAGAGTCAAGTGGGAGGGAAGAACCATTGGGTAAGTATCCACTCTGTGCCAGGCATAGTTAGGTTTTTATTTTAGATATCTCATTTAGTGCTGACAGCAGCCATATGGCTGACATATAAGTCAGGGTTCCCCAGAGAAACAGAGCCAATAGGAGACATATAGATATAGATATATATGTATCTATCCATGTAATGGTCACTCAGGTGTGGCCACAAGAGGAGACAGAGGAGAGCTCAGGGTAAAACAAAGTTGATTATGCTCACAGGTCCTGGAGCAGTTTAAGATTGGCTAGTTTGAATAATTTTAGTGGGCTTTGGGCTGTACAGGTGGTTCCTAGTTGCCTGGCAACTGGCCCTGGGATGATTAAGGGGAAGAATATCACCTCCTGGGGTGTAGAGGCCAGAAAGAGGAGGTGTGGCTCTGTACGAGATAGTCTACATATCAAAGGCATGCCCCTAGCTAAGTCCTTGCTATCTGTATTTCGTGGCTATTCCCATGAGGGGCAGTCTCTCCCCAGTCACAAAGGGTTTTTTAAAGATGTTAAAACGTTATATTATACAGAAAGTTTTAAAAATATATACAACACAGAGAGAGAGATTTAGAATAAGGAAAATTGGCTTAGAGGATTATGGAGGCTGAGAAGTCCTACCATCTGCTGTCTGTAAACTGGAGGCCCCAGGAATCTAGATTCCAGTTCCAGTGCAAAGGCCTGAGATTAGGATCACTGATGGTGTAAGTCTCAGTCCAAGGACAGAAGACTGATGTTCCAGCTCAAGCAGTCAGGCAGAGAGAATGAATTCTCCCTTTCTCCACCTTTGTGTTTTACTCAGGTCTACAACAGATTGGGTGATGCACACAAATTGGGGAGAGCCATCTGCTTTACTCTGTCTACCAATTCAAATGCTAATCTCTTCCAAAAACACCGGCATAGACACACCCAGAAATAATGTTTAACCAGATATCTGGAGACCCCATGACCCAGTCAATTTGACAAATAAAATTAATCATACAGCTGATATCTGTATATTTATATCAATTTACAGATGAGGGACCAAGTTCAGAGAAATTGTAACAGGATGTTAAAATACAAGTTTTACCTAAAGCAGGGAGACAATAAATACCCTATTCCAAAAAAAGTGAGACTATATGTCTTAGTTCAGGCTGCCATAATAAAGCACCATAGACTGGGTGTCTTTAACAACAGAAATTTATCTCTCACAGTTCTGAAAGCTGGAAGTCCAAGATCAAGGTGCCAATGTCGTCAGATTCTGGTAAGGGTCATTTTCTGGGTTGCAGACAGCCATCTTCTTTCGTCCTCACACAGCAGAAAGAAGGCAAGAGAGCTCTCTGGGGCCTCTTTTATAAGGGCTTTACTCTCATGACCTAATCACCTCCCAAAAGTCCCACCTCCTAATACCATCACCGTGGGGGTTAGAATTTCAACATATGAATTTGCGGGGTACACAACATTCAGTTCATAACACTGCAATACAGATTTTTCAAAATTGGGTTATGACTCTTGGGTCCCTCAACTGCATGGAGAGCAGAAGGGCAGTAGGCTTTGACAAAGAGGAATGTATAGACAGATTTCTCAGTGTGCTGTCTACCCTTTCCTCACTGGGGCGAGATGGGGGTACTTTCCCCACGTCAAGCCTCAGAAAAAGGGCTTTAGTGGGACCACTTGGAAAACATAAAGTGTGTCCCCCATAGTTTAGGAGACTCAGAGAGCTGGCATCCGACTCATGCTCTCTAAAGGGAGTGGGATTGGTAGGTTCCTGTGGCAGGACAAAGAGAGGTTGCTGCTGAACTGGGTTGGCCTGAGCAACCTGAATTTGTCATGGTGAAGGACGTGTGACAGACAAAGGACGGGCCAGGAGAGAGATAAAACTGGAGAGGAGTTGTCTTAGATCCTGCCCTAAAAACTCCCCCAGATGGGCAAAGGGAGCCCTACTAAAAAGAGTCCAGAGGGGTGCAGCTAGGGCTGTGAATAGGTTCCAAAGGACCAGCTATTAGAGAGATGTAGTCACCTCTGCCAAGAGAATGAAGGTGAGAGATCCAAGTTGATGAGGGCTCTCCCAAGAACCCACAAGGCTCCTTGAGAGAAATACTCAGCTTTAAACATCTGCTGAATCTAGAACACAGCAATGCTAGAGCCCTGAGTCCAGATGACCAGAAAAGCCATGATTCTGCCTGAGTATTCATCCAGGGATGGGTCAAGAACCAACCCACCACTAGGAGCCAGGGGGCACCAAAATCAACCTGTTGTCTGGTTACCCCTCTAAATGATAATGGTGATTTTCCAAAAATAGGGGATAATAGGTGATTTTAATTTTAATTTACGTACATTCATTCAATCTGTTTTTTAGTGCTTACTATATGCAAGGCACCAGTTATTTTATTTTATTTTATTTCTTTTTTTCTCAAATGTTTAGGGTAATTTTAGAGACGCAGGAAAAGAAGCCCATGGAAGTGAAAGCTGTCTATGCCTGGTCCCTTGGCAAGCAAGACAAAAGGCGAGATCGGAGTATTAGGAATGAGCATTTGGCATAAACCAGCTCTCCACGGGCCTCATCCAGAAAGCACAGCTGCATAAGGATGAAGTGTGAAAGCAAGACCTAGTGGACACATCCCTTAAGTATTAACACGTGCTACATAAATCAAAACGAGCTTTGCAGACTCTACTGCCCCCAAGCATCATGCATTTACCAGAGCAGTATCTAACAATACAAGAATGACATTTGATGTTATGGTCCTTTTCCCTCTGCTATGCTTTGCACATATTGCTATCTCAGCCAGATAATTTAAAAATTAACACATTCCACCAACAGACACCCCACCCCCAAAATGCGAAAGTATATGCCGTAGTCCTTCTGCTTTCAACATTTTAGCCTCCAAGGGTTCAAATATTACAGTGACCCCATGTGGTTATGCTTATGCCTGTAGCCTCATCTCTTCACACACACACACACACACACACACACACACACACACACACACACACACACACACACACACACACACACACACGAAATCTCTCTCTCTCTGCCTCTCCCTCTCCTCGTTCCCACTCCTCCCTTTTCCAACGTCCATGGGTAAATCACAGTAAATTTTTCTTTTTCTCAGTCTCTCTTTGGCTTCTGCACATTCGCCCACCACCCTTCTTAGTCATCAGGAAATCTCCCTTAAACCCCAAGTCAGAGTAGGTACAAGCCCCATCACACATTTTGGTTGTCTGCTTTTTGTGTACACTCTGAACTTGGTATTTATTAGTTATGGCTATGTTAAGCATGTGACTGCCTGTTTGGGCTCTAGTGTTAATGCACCTCCTGTGTTTCTGCTCACTCTCCCCAGCATATCTTTACTGAAACAAATAACCATTGCATTCATGAGAACAAATGTGGTATGGCTGACTGGTTAGGATATTACTATTAGAAACAGGTCTTTTATAAATGGTGGGTGTAGATGTGACAGATGAGCAATATCCCTTCTTTCTCTCTCCTTCCCATGACCAAGGCTGAGTCCAGTCAGGGAGCACTGCTGGAGGGAGAGAGCGGCCAGCCCACTACTGATGTGCCTGGCGGGGCCCTTCCCTGGTCACTGACCTTTCTCTACCTGCCTGCTGCTGTCCATCCCCTAGCACAGCTTGTAACCAATCACTGAGCCTCAGTGAAAGTATTCATAGAACCAGTCAGAAGTGCCTGCCACCCCCAAGTGTTTCCTTTGTACATTTAAAAAATTACACAAGTAATACATATTCTTCTAAAAGTTCAACAATTCAAAGATTTATACAGTAGAAATGAGGTCTTCCTAAACCAGCACCCCTGATCCTCTGCCACCCATCACATACCCTTTAGCAGAGGCACTATTAGCAGTTTGTGTGTTTCTTCTAGTTGTCATCATCTATGCATTTACTTACACACACACACACACACACACACACACACACACACACACACACACACAGACACACCATCTACCACACATACATAGTTTGCATATTTCGAAAATAGGGTTACACTGCCATCCATCTGTTTCATTTCATAATATGTCTTGGTGTTCCTTGTAAAGATTTTCTATGTTGTACTGAACCAATCTTATGTGGATGCAGGTTGTACAGTAAGTGGAATAGACTCAGGCCAGACTGCCTGGAGCCACATCACAAATCTGGCTCCTGCTGGCACAGTTACCTTGAACAAACTGCTCCATTCTCTGCCACAGGGCCTTCGTCTGTGTACTAGGGATCATAAAAGTACTTACTTATAGGGATGTACATACTTGCAGGTTGTGGAGGATTAAGTGAGTTCCTTTATGTAAAATGCTTAGGAAAGTGCTGGCTCAGAGAATGCCTTATATAAGTATCAGCTATTGTCACTAATAATAGCAATATTTCTGATTTTTCCTATTATAATATTTTAACAAACAGCTTTAGGTAGCTCTGTGCAAGCATGTGTGAGCACTGCTAAAGGATAGATACCTATTCCTAGAAGTGGATTTGCTATAGTAAAGGACACACACATTTTAATTTTGCTAGACACTACTAAATTATGCCTCAAAAAGAGCAAAAATGGGTATGAAAGTGCATATTTATTTGCACCAGCACCAATACTGGATATTATCTCCAGCCTTTGCCAGTCTGTGGGTTGCAATGGTGTTTTGATGCTCCATTTTGCATTTCCCTGATTCCCATTAAGGGTGGTGTCTTTCACATGTCTGCTAGCCACATTCCACCCTGTCCCCTTTTTCTTCTTCTGTGAATCCACCAACCATGGTTTTTGCCCATTTTGCCTCTGGGTTACTTTTCTTTTTCTTATTGATTTGTATTTGTTTTCGCTATGTTATGGCTATTAACCTTCTGTGATTATATATATTGCACATACATGGGTACTTGAAAAAGTTCATGGAAAGATTCATACAATCTTTCAATTCTATTTTTCCATGAACCTTTTGAGGGATCTTCGTTTCACCCAGTAAGTTGTTTGTCTATTACTAGTTTGTCATGCAAAAGTATCAAAATTTTGGCAGTCAATTCTGACAGTCTTTTCCTTTGCCATTTTGCCCCTTGCTTATAGGAAGGTTTTTTCCCACTCCAACACTATAGAAAGCAGTTCTCATTGTCTGTGGATAATTGGTACCAGAAAAGATAACTTAAAGTGGGCCCAGTTAAAAGGGGAAAAATGTTTTCATTACAAATAATGGGAAAAAAGTTTGGGTTAGAACTTTATCTGGGAAAATGATGTGTTTTTATCTTATATCTAACAAAACTTTGGCCATAATTTCAACCATAAATTAATTTTCAAAATAAACAACAAATAAATCAGGCTTTTACAGAGAAGGATAACATTTTTTATAGAATTCTAGGACTGTGTGAGATTGCTTCCTTCATTTTTTACAGCACAGTCATTTCTACCTAAAATACTTGCTTCATCATTTCTCCCAAGGGTTTCTCTCAATCCTTAGATATTTAAATCATCTTCTATTGAAAAATCTGTCCTGATTTGCTGCCAACTCTCTCGTCCTCATTGCTTCAGTGGCATCGCACTTGCAGAGTGTCATCTGCTAACAGTTTCACATGAGGGCTGAGCGGTGATCCACCATCACCTTCATCAACTTTATAAAAGATCCTACCTCTCTTGCCAGGTTTCCATTGTCACTACGCAGTCTGTTTGGGCATGGCATCATCGAGTGTTTCCAGAACTAGACTGCAATCAGAGATATTTGGGACCTGGGACAGATGTTTGAGGAAGATTTTATATGTGGCCAGTCCATTAGTTAATGTTTTCATGATGTGTATATTTTTGCTTTTTAGTACAACTAAAAAGTTGGTCAGGGCACAAGTTCAGAAGTGAATGACATCATCAATCAGTGGCCACATTCTCTCTCCTGACATTTGGTGGATGGGGTCAGGTTGGGAAGGACATAAACCCTGCTCTCTTCCAGCTCTAGTAGCTATACATCAGCATCTGGCTGTCTTAAGTCGGGGACTGACTCATGTTAGACCAAGGTCCCAAGTATACCACGTGAAACAGCTGTGCCTGAGCTGATCACGCTGGGCACTATAGCAAGGGAGGAAAGAGAAGCCCTGGCCCAAGTTCTCAAGGACCTTCCAGTTCAGTTGTGGGGATCATGAATAACATTATAGCAATATGCAGTGAGGGTCATTTATGAGCGGGCTGAGGAGAGGCCAACAGGGCGGGGCAGTAGATTTCACACTGGGGTCCACAGGACCTGAGAAGCTCCATGGAGCTTCCTTGCGGGTTGTCATGTGAAGGACCAGGCTATAGGCTGCCTCCCACCTACGCGAACTTCAACTGGGACAACTGCTTTTATCGGGTTTATGTATTAGATGTTAAGGAAGATGTTATTTAAAGACTGAAAACCAGTGATCTAGAGCAGAGGTCAGCCAACTGCAGCCGGAGGGCAAATCTGGCTTGTCACTCATTTTGGTAAATAAAATTATATTGGAACTCAGCCACACATTCACATATCTGTTGTCTGTGGCTGCTTTGCAGAGTAGAGCTGAGTCATTGCAACAGAAACCCTATGGCCCACAAAACCTAGAATATTTACTCTCTGGCCTTTTACAGAAAAAGGTTGCCAACCCCTGATTTAGAGGAAAGACATCCGTACTTGGACAAACTCAAATATTTGTGCTTCCCTGGAGGTAGAGAGTTATGACTGAGAGGCAAGACAAGCCCTGATTGCCAGAAACTTCCTCACAATCATGTCCCAACTTTCACCCTTAAGGTTTCATTCTTTCAGTCACCTATTAAAATGCAAATATTGATACCTGCTTTCTACCAGTTTTGTAATTTTTTTCAAAGAGGGCTCTAAAACAATGGGATCTGCTCCCAATTTTATTTAATGTGCTCAAGGTACTATCTGCCCTTGTTCAGCATGGCCTTTTTCCTTTAGACCTCCTGAATTAGGAGACGACAAGTGACCCACCTTAATATGATAGCCCCCTTCCTGCCAAACAGGGCCTCTTGTTGGGGAGGGGATCATTCCCCAGCTTTGATACTTGTACCTAGCTAGGTGTGACAGTTAACTTTATGTGTCAGTTTGGCTGGGCCACACTGCCAGTAATAATTGGCAAAAAATTATTCTAGGTTTTTCTATGAAAGCATTTTTGGATGAAGTGGGGCAGCGGATCTCACACTGGGGCTTACAGTTTAATTAACATTTAAATCAGTGGACTTCCAGTAAAGAAGATTGCCCAGCATAATGTGGGTGGGCCTCATCCAAACAGTCTGAACAGAGCAAAAGGACTGATTTCCCCTCAGTAAGAGGGAATTCTCCAGCACATGGCCTTCAGGCTTGAACTGCAACATGGGTTCTTCCAGGTCTCCAGCCTGCCAGCCCACCCTGCAGATTTGGAACTTGTCAGCCCCCAAAATTGCATGAGCTGATTCCTTAAAATATCTCTCTATTTCTCTCTCTCTCTCTCTCTCTTTCACTATATATATCTATTTAGAGAGAGAGATTTATTTATATAGAGAGAGAGAGATAGAGAGAGACAGACAACTTGGATTAATTGGCATATGTATATATATATCCTACTGGTTCTGTTTCTCTGAAGAACCCTAACTAATTCTTGTCCATACACACAGATTCAAATTGGGAAAGGCCATGAAGGTCCAGGTACAGTCTCCAATCTGGCATTGTAGGGCCAGGAGCTTTGAGGACCAGTGAGCACCTGCCTTGTTGCCATTAATGCAATTAATACTTTGATTCCACATTGGGTACCTTGTATCTGTTCTCTCTCAATTAGAGAAAGCAGTTGGCCCCCCTAACCTTAGACATTTATCACCCAAGCTTCAAAAGGGATCTGAAATTCATCAAAAGAGTAAATGACAGCAATAGTATTCTTTTTCCCAGAGACATTTGGGTTTCAAAAGGGAATAAATTGTACTGGGTTTCCTAATGGTTTTACTTTTCTTCTTTATGCTTTTGTGAATTTTTACATATTCTTCAATTAGTAGGTATTATTTTTGTACTGGAAAAATAAAATTTAAATATAAAAGTACTGTGTCTCACCACTTCCTCCCGTCTGAAAAATCATTGTTATTTTCCCCTTGTGTTTGATATTAGCTGGAGGTCAAGCTCCTTGTTTCTGCAGGTTAGTTTATTCCTACATTCATTCACCCAACACCCCTTTCCTCAGCACCTCTGTACTGTGATCCAGGCACAGTAGCAGGTGCTGGGCACTCTCAAGTCAGGTTGCTGGAGCTCCTGTCCCAGTTCTGCACCTAACTGGTTGTGTGAGCTCAGCCAAGTTACTTAATCTCCCTGTGCTTTGGGTTTTGTTGGTTGATTCTGGTTTTCGATTTTTTTAAGTAAAACAAGACAAACAACAGATTGGATGAATCAGCATGTAAGGCATTTCGGGCAAACCTGGCTCCTTGTAAGCACTCAATACAGATCATCTCTTATCCTTCCACATGCTGAGAAGGGAACAGCTTTGGTGGTAGGAGGCAGAAGAAGTTTCTGTCCTTTGGTTTCTATTTTTGGAATGAAGAAGGAAGCGGCCAGGGTATCCCTTTGAAAAAAAGCAAAGAAGATGTGAAGAAAGAGGGAAATTAAAGGGGTGGAGAGTAGTGATTGGGGTCCATACACCTCTAGTGGCTCCAGCTGGGGTCTGGTGATATTTTCATGGGCACAGGGCTAGGAACAGGGAAGAAGACTTGGATGAGCCTAGGGTGCATTCCACTTGGCTGGGGGGATGGAAGGCCACCAGAACAAGGCCATATGGGCAACAGACTGGGCAGCGTGACAAAGAGAAGAAGCAGACGGCAGGAATGCTGCACCCTGCTCTCTTCTTAGGAGGCCACCAGGCTGTTACACAACCAGATTGGGCCACCCCATCAGTTTCGGGTACAAGGAAGGCAGCATCACTTTTACTTTCCGAATTGAAACTAGCTCAAGCTACAACATGCCAGATTAGCAGGAAGTTCAGTATCTCCTGCTTGCGGCTTCCCGCCAACCTCTTCACATTGTGCAATACTTTCCACATGTTTATTAGTGTCTCCAAGGCCAGTGCCATCCAGTCACATGAAGCAAAACTCAGACAAATGCCCCTGAGGCTGAAGAAAACCATAGCCACCCCCAGAAGGTGGCTGCTCCAGAATTAGCTACCCTGCCAGGCAGTGAGGATCACAAGAGCTGCAATTCAGTGCTCATCTTGTCTGATTCAGGCAGATATCGGTGCTACTGTGGGTTTCAAGACCTAGCAATTCTTGAAGGCAGCAAAACCCCACTTTTCCAAGGATGTCTCTACCCGGTACACTCCATACCCAAACCAGTCTCCAGGACCCCCAAGTTCTCATTGACGAGCATGCATCACATACCAGGCAGATAGGTGCTCCTACCCAACACCACGTCAGAACCATCTTTTCCCCCACGATAACCTGGGTGAGTCCAGGCCACTAGGCCAGATGCCGCTGCCCTCATGGCCAGCAGCCAGAGGGAGCCCTTGGAGGCTCCTTCTGTGTGTAGAGCCATCTCAGCATGCTCCATCACAATCTGTGGAGGTCCAAATAATGCTCCCCTTGAAAGAGAAAAGACTGGGTGCTCCACTCCTCTCCTCAAAGGAAGTCCCTTATCTCCCTACTCTTTGGTGACCACAGGGAGAGGCAGCTTCATCAAGTCACCTGAAAGGTCCTGTGCTACCCCCCAAGGGACAAAACTTGTTGCACATTTACAGAAACGAAAGTCTCACCTGATTCTTCCTGGAACAGAGAAAATCAGACTTGCTTTCTCCATCTAGACAGAGGAACAATGAACAATGGCATCTTCTCTCCATAAAAATTAATTGAAAGATGCTGTTGCTGTTGCTTTAGTCAAGCAGAAGTAGATGGGTTAGAGAGAATATGTTCCTTCTTTTGAGACTGGGTTACCTTGGACATTGGTCCTCATTCATTCATCCAACAAATATTTACAACGTGCCTACTATGTGCCAGGCACAGGGATGCGGCAGTGAGCAAAAAACCAAGTCCCCGCACTTGTGAAATTTCCACCCTTGGAAGCTACGTTAGGCAATGAAGAGCTATAGAGGAAGATAACAGAGCCGGGGCAACAGTGAAGAGCACAATCTTAGATCAGAGGATCTGGAAAGGTTGCTCTGATAAGATGACTTTTGAGTAGAGACCTGGAGGTTGTGAGGAAGAACTTTTGGGGCAGAAGGAATAAGGAGGGCAGGGATGGGACCAAGACTTCTCGTGCTTGAGGAGGAGCAAGGGGGCCGAGGGAAGGAGGCAGGCCAAGGGAAGGAGGTAGGCCGGGGGGAGGGCAGAGTGTGGGGTCAGGCACAGACCATGAGCGCCTTCGAGGTCTTGGGGAGGACTTTGTATTTTACTCTGCATGAGATGTGGAGCCAGTTGATGGTTTTGAGCAGGGAAGTGACATGGTCTTACTTCCATTTTTAGAGGACCAGACAGGCTCCTGGTTCCTGTGCACAGAAGTAGACAGTAAGGGAGACAGGTAGAAAGCAGAGAGACCTAGGACGAAGTTTTTCCGATAGTCCGGAAGGAGGTTGGCTTGGACTGGGCTGATGGTAGGGGTGGTGGTAAGAAGTGAGAAAACACTGAGGTCAATGGAATTTGCCAACAGATTAGGTGTGGATATGAGAAAAAGCATGAAGGATGAGCCATTGGAAGAATGAAATTTTAATTTACTGAAATGAGGAAAGCCAGAGAAGGGCTAATTAGGATGGGAAGTTGAGAAGAAATCAAAAGTTTAATGTTAAATGTGTTTGCATTGAGATGCCTATTAAACATTCAAGGGGTGGTGTCAAGTTGGAATTCCAGGGGACAAGGTGGAGGGACTGGGTGAGATGGCTTAGGGAGAGAATGTGGGTAGAGAAGAGCAGAAGAGGGAGCTGTGGGCATTCTAATGTTTAAAGCAGAGATAGGAGGAACCAGCAGTGGATGGTGAGAACAGGCCTGTGAAGCAGAAGGGAGAACCAGGAGAGAGTGGAGCCCTGGATGCCAGCGATGCTGTCAGCCACACTTGGGTGAAGATGAGGACTGGGATTTGATCATCAGATTTGGCAACGTCAGTGTGGATTTTGGACTTCGCCAAGCAGTTTGACTGAAGTGTTGGGGTCAAAAGTCTGACTGGGAATAGATTCAATAGTTAATAAGACAACAGAAAATGAGGGCAAGTGTAGAAAACTCTCTTGAAGAGGTTTGCCATGAAGGAGAGCAGAGAAATGCAGTGGTGACTAGAGAGAAGTGCACAGTCGAGCTTGGCCTCTGTCGCTGTCCTTTAAGACGGATGACCTACCAGCAGGCTTGACTGCTGAGGAGGATGAGGTCATGCAGAGGAAAACTGATGATGTGGGAGAGAAGGGAATATTATGAACACTATCCCAGCGTAGGGGAGAGAGGACAGTGTCTAGCACAAAAGAAGAGATGATATTCTTAGGTCAAGCTCAGAATAATCCATCTACTGGACCAGGAGAGATGGACTGGACAATGCTCAGGCCTTTTTGTTTGTTTGTTTTTGTCTTTTTCGTGACCGGCACTCAGCCAGTGAGCACACCGGCCATTCCTATATAGGATCCGAACCCGCGGCGGGAGCGTCCCTGCGCTCCCAGCGCCGCACTCTCCCGAGTGTGCCAGGGCGTCGGCCCCAATGCTCAGGCTTTTACAAGTTCCCAGAATTTTATGTGTGAGAGTTTCTTTTCAACTTTTTGCCGTAAGGTGGCAGTAGACGGCTTCAGATAAACCAAACAACCCTTAAAGAGCACCTTGGGGAAAACAGCAACCGTTGAAGTTGGTTTGGAAGCGGAAGGACCTGTGGCTGTCTTCCTCATCCTTCCAGCTTCACCTTAAATAGCATGTCCCTGTCCAACCTCTTCAAGTAGGTCCATCCACAAGGCTTTTTGGAGGAGGTGATACCTGTTCAAACTCTTGGGGAGAGCACAGGGGAGGGAGTCGAGACAATTTCCTAGGCAACTTCACCCAGATCTGACCTCAGAAGGAGAACAGACAGAAAGAGCAATTAGGAGCTGGTGGCAGTAGTGTAAGTAGTAGATGGGAACTAGAGCAGGATACTGTGATATCGTGATTTTATGTTTCTGGACACACAGCTCCTAAATCCCTTGGAATCTCCAAGGTGGTAAGTGTGTTTTTGAATGGTAATGAGATGACTAGTGGCCCGGGGGCTCCTGGATAGCCTCAGGCTGGGGGCTAGTCTCCAAGGCAACCAGCCTGTGAACAGAGGGTTGGAACTTTTAGCCCTACTTCTTCTATGGGAAGAAGAGAGGGACTGAAGGTTGAGTTGATCACCAATGACCAGTGATTTCACCAATCGTGCCTACGTATTGAAGGCCTCATAAAATCCCAAAAGGATTGCGTGCCAAGAGTTTCCAGGTTGCTGAACACATCCACATGCCAGGAGGATGTCACACTCCAACTTCACGGGGACAGAGGTTCCCTGTGCTTGAGGCCCTTCCAAACCTTGCCTTATCTTCATCTGACCATTCATATCCTTCAAAATGTCGTTTGTAATAAATCGGCAACAGCAAGTAAAATAAAGTGTTACCCTGAGTTCTATGAGTCACTCTAGCAAATGTTCAAACCTACGAAGGGGATTATAGGAGCCCCTCGGTCAGAAATACCAAATGCCCAGACTTGCGAGTGGTATCTGAAGTGGGGACAATCTCGTGGGACTGAGCCCTTAACCTGTGAGGTCTGATGACAACTCCTACTAGAAACTGTTGGAATTGAGTTAAATTGTAGGACACCCAGCTGGTGTCCACCTGAGAACTGATGTATGGGAAAAATCCCCACATCTGGTCACAGAAGTGTTTGGTGTTGATAGTAGAATAGGAGAAAACAATCCATTGGGTTTTTTTCTTAGTATAACAGATGGTGAGTATAAAAAGGACAGGATAGGCTTAACACATATTTAGGTGGTAATCTGCAGAGGTAAAGGAAAGGGAGAAATGAAGAATGGCTCTCAAGTCTCCAGTGTAGTTGGAAAGGAGGCTGGTGATATGACTGAATGTAAGGGGAAATAGCAAAGGGGGCAGAGCGGTTGCAGGGACTGTGATAGCCATAGTTTTGGACTGTGGAGCCTGAGTGTGTGGAGAGCATTTGAGGAAGATATGCAATTTTACACATAAACATGGTGCTTGGAGGAGGAGCCTAGGCTGAAGTCATGAAATTGGTTGTCAACATAGTAGTTCAAACTTAAGAGCAGGTAATATCTGCCTGGCAGAGCATAGAGAATGAGGAAGGACGAGGGCTAGCTGGATAGCTCAGTTGGTTAGAGCTTGGTGCTGATAACAGCAAGGTCAAAGGTTTGATCTCTGCACTGGCCAGCCACCAAAAAAAGAAAAAAGAAAAAGAATGAGAAAGGATATCTACCCTGAACATCACCAATATTTAAAGACAGCAAAGGACAAGAAGCCCACCCAGAAACAACAGTCGGAAAATTGTAAAGAGAACCAAGAGAATGTGGAGCTGTGGGAACCCAGGCAGCAGTGGACTTCAAAAAGAATTCATTTGTTTGCTAGGGCTGCCGTAACAGTGAACCACAGACTGGAGGACTTCAACAAAGGAAATCTATCTCCTCACAGTTCTGGAGGCTGAAAGTCCAAGATCAAGGTGCTGTGTGGGCTGGTTTCTCCTGAGGCCTCTCCTGGCCTGCAGATGCCACCTTCCCCCTGTGTCGTCATATGGTCTTCCCTCTATGAGTGTCTGCGTCCTTATCTCCTCCTCTTACGCAACACCAGTCAGATTGGATTAGGGCCCACCTAATGACCTGTTTTAACTTAATTCTCTTTTTAAAGACCCTATCTCCAAACATAGTGACATTCTGAGGTACAAGGGGCTAAGACTCCCACATATGAATTTGTGTGAGACAAAATTCAGCCCATAACAGAGGGGCAGGTAGAGGATAAATAGAATCAAACATAGCACAGAGGCCCAGTAAAGATGAAAAGTATCCTTTGAATTTGGGTATTCAAAAATTTTTGGTGATCTTTGCAGTGCTTGCTAAAGCCAGATAGAAGTGGGTTACAGGAAGTGCTTGAATGGAAACAAAATACTCTTTGAAGAAATCTGGATAAGTGTGTGCATAGGGAGTTTAGAAGAGTAATTATTAATATTTCTGATGGCTTTCTAATTTGTAAAGTAAGGTATAAGGATGTTTAGTACCAAATAATTGAAACATTATGAGAGTATCTCTAGAGCAGAATAATTCCATTTATTGAGCACTTCTTACATGTCAGAAAAATTTATTTAATCTTCACAAAAATATCTATGAAGGACTGTTTATTATCTTTATCACCAGGTTGACAAACTGAGGCTTTTGGAGGGGAAGCAATTTGCTCACAGTTACATTGCTGCTAAGGCTGGGCTGGGAGTCAAACTCAGCTATTTGAAAGCACTCGTTATATTGTCTGTATTTAAAATAGACGGTCATCAAAGTAGAGGAGGATTATTTACTAAAAGTTTGTTTGTAAGTAATTTGCTTGGATCTTGAAATACTTCTTCCCATAGAAATATAATCAGTGGTCACTGGGTTTCTACCAACAGGCAGACACATGTTTAAAGTATCATGTATGAGAAATGCTATTTATATAGTACCAAAGAAAGAAAAAAGAAAAATCTAAGGCTTTTGCCAAACTAGTGATTAAATAAAATAGCAAAACAAGAATATCATTGAGTAGGAAGCTTTTAAAAATTATCTTAAATGCTAGGATTTGATTAAATGTTGATAAGGAGGTAAGTAGGGGAAGGTTCCGGGGCATTTCTGTGAACATTTGAGGTTGAAACCCCTATTTCTTTACCCTGTCCAATGTATTTCATATGCTATGGCTTCCTCCTCCCCCTACCCCTACCTGATTCAAGCCATTCATTGGCCATTATTAGGGAGTTTCTTGCTCATAAACGCAATTTTGAGGTGAATAGAAAATGCTCTTGAAAATTGATTAGTATATGTAAAATACTTAGAACAGTGCCTGGCATACCCATGTACTCTTCTAGGCTCTCTGAATGTATTAACTCTTTTGATCTTTATAACTACCCTAGTGTTGCTCCTGGTTTATATTGGGGAAATGGGGGCCCAGAAGGACAAGCAACTTTCTCAGGTTAACATGGCTAGCCAATGGCAGAGCGAGGATCAAAACCCACACTTTTCATCCCTTTAAATGGGAGGAAAGGGTTGATCAAAATGTGTATATTCATGTTGGGATGTCAACATGGCTAAGCTACGGTGCCTAGTTGTTTGGTGAAACACCAGCCTTGATGTTGCTGTGAAGGTATGCTTTAGATGTGATTAACATTTAAATCAGCAGTGTTTGAATAAAGCAAATTACCCTTCATCATGTAGGTGGGCCTCATACAATCACTTGAAGGTCTTAAGAGCAAAGACTAAGGTCCCACCAAGAAGAAAGAATACTGCCTGTAGACAGCAACATACAAATTTTGCCTGAGTTTCCAGCCTTTGAACTCAAGACTGCAGAGTCAACTCTTACCTGAATTTTCAGCCTGCTGGCCTGCCCTGCAAATTTCAAATTTACCAGCCCCAACAATCATGAAAGCCAGTTCCTTAAAATCTCTCTCTCTCTTTCCTTAGATAGATAGTTACGTAGATACATAGAGTGAGCCTATTGGTCGGTTTCTCTGGAGAGTCTTGAGTAATACATGTGTGATAAATTGCCCGTGGTAGGCAACGAAGCTGTGAGAGTGAAAGACAAAGGCAAAAAGAAAAGCCTAGCACATGCCCCTCTACCTTTCACAGAGCGGATGGAGTGCAGAAAGCTTAAAATTGGTTCAGACTGTACATGGAGCCAGACGCCAATGAATAGTGTTAAACCAGCGTAGCTTGGCTGCTCCCCAGTGAAAGAAGGGGTGCTGGAGAAGGCGAGGAGAGCCTCTTCCGACTGCAGCATCAGGGTGTGGATGGGTAGGTGCAGGGAGTGGGCAATGAGCAGTTAAATTAGCATTTGCAACCTGGGAGTCCTTTCCACAGGCCTCTCAGATACTCAGGGATGAGGTAGTCAGCTACTCATGACCTTCATCTTTATTCCTTCCTTCTGTTCATCAAGTCTTTTGAGGTATAATTTATATACAGTAAAATTCACCAATTTTAAGTATACAATTCAATGAGTTTTGACAAATGTGCGCTGTTATATTGCCACCACCACAATCATAACACTGAACATTCCAGCACCCCAAAAGTTGCCCTGTGCTCCTTTGCAGTCAATCCCCTCCTCCCACCCCCTCCCCCAGCTCCTGTCAGTTACGCTGTGTTCCATCACTGTAGTTTTGCTTATTAAAGAACTTCATATGGGGGAATCATATGATATATGGTCTTTTGAGTCTAGCTTCTTTCACTTAGCATTATGCTTTTGAGATTCATCCCTATGGTTATATATATCAATAATTCATTCCTTCAATTTGCTGTGTAGTGTTCCCTTGTATGGCTATACCAAATTTGCATTCCATTTACCAATTGGACAGTGGGTTGTTTCTACTTTTTGTCTATTATGAGTAAAGTTGCTATGAACATTCAAGTACTGGCCTTTGTGTGGACACATATTTTCATTTCTCTGGATAAATACCTAGGAGAGAGATTGCCAGATCTTGTGGTGAGTATATATTTAACTTTATAAGAAACTGTCAAACTGTTTTCCAAAGTGACTGTCTATTATTTTTAACTTACGAACAGGAGAAAGGGGTAAATGAAACAAAACAAATTTTGCTGTTATTTAGTTAAAATCAACAAGAAAAAGTCTTAAAGGAGGAAAAGTGGTTTGGGATTAAACAGGGATTCCCTCTGCCATTCTTTACCATGGGCCACAAAATCAAGAGTTTGTTGTATTTTAACTTCATCAAATTAACATAATGTAGGACAGGTATGACTATTCTCTGACCTCAAATAACAAGTATGCCAGAAAAAAAATGCATTTGAAAAATATTCCTTAGATCAAATTAATTTTGGATCTGTGCCCACATTCCCCAGGCTGGAGGGAAACTCAAACTCAGTCACTCTTAGGGTTCTCTCCCTGTACCTAAAGAGAAGTGATTTCAGGGTCTTTCAGGTGCCAGGGTCTTTCCTGGGGCCCAGACAAAGAGAGGGGTCCTGCAGTCGTTGGTTATCAGCACCTCCGGTTGCTCAGTTGTACTAGAGTCACTCAGGTATTTCTGTCAATCTTGGAGGATGGATGACAGCTGACCCCTGGTGGTCCAGAGTTCCAAATGTCAAGCATCCCTGATGCTCCTGTGAGTTCCTGGCGCACAGGAATGTTGGCAAGACTAGGGATCTGCAACCTGTTCCCTCTGGGGCTTTGCCACACCAGGGAGCAGGATGGGGCTCCCAAAGAGGTATGTAAATGAAAACCAGGAAAAAATAAAGGCCTTGGACATAACCCCTCCTTTCCACTCCAGTAATCTGTTAGCCACTTGAATTGGAGCAGAGAAAGAGAAAGATAGAAGGAAAGAAAACATAAATGAATACTACAAAAATTATCCTACCAGTTCAGAGTAATGTTTGTAACATGGGTAATAACAATCCATGTGTTTTAAAAATCTTTTAAAGATAGACTTTATTTTTTAAAACAGTTTGAGATTTACAGAAAAATTGAGAAGACAAAACAAAGAATTCTCATATATGCCATACCCAGTTGCCTTTATTATTAACATTGCAGATTAGTATGATACATTTATCACAACTAAGGAACCAATTTTGATACATTATTTTTAACTAAAATCCATAGTTGTTTTTGATTTCCACAGTTTTTACCTAACATTCTGTTTCCGTCCCAAGATCCTAACCAGGATTCCACATTACATTTAATCAACCTGTCTCTTTAGGCACCTCTTGGCTGTGACAGTTCCTAAGACTTTGTTTCTGATGGCCTTGACAGTTTTAGAGGAGCACTGGTCAGCTATTTTGCAGGATGACTCACCATTGGAATTTGCCTTGTCTTAAATTTTTATTGGATAAGTCTGGCTACTGTGTAGAAAACAGATCGAAGGTGGCAGGGGAGGAAGTAGGAGGCTTTCTCATAATTCAGGAAGGACATGAAGTGGTAGCAAGGAAGGCGATGGGAAGTGGATAAATTCTGGACATTTCCGAGTTACGGCTGTCAGGACTTGCTGACGGATTGGAAGTGAGGTATGAGAGAGAGGAAGCAGGGATCACAGCAAGGTTCAGGGCATGAGAAACTAGAACGATGCAGTTACAGAAATGGCATAGTCAGTGGGAGGAGTTGGCTTGGAAGAAGGGAAATTAGGAGCCCAGAACTGAGTGTACTAACTTTGAGGTGCTAATTGGTCACACAAAAGGAGACATTGAAAAGACAGCTGGAAAAGTGAGTCTGGAGTTCAGGAGAGAGAACCTAGCTGGAGATACAAATTTGGAAGTGGCCAGAATATAGGTGGTCATTTAAAACCATGAGATTGGATGTGATTACCAAGTGTAGAAAAGGGACAAGTTCCAAGGATTGAGTCTCAAGATATCCTAATAGTAAGAGGAAACTGTATTACTTTCCTGGGACTTACATAACAAAATAACACAAAGTGTGTGGCTTAAAACAACAGAAATTGACTGTCTCACAGTTCTGTTGGCCAGAAATCCAGGATAAAGGAGTCAGCAAGGTTGGTTCCTTCTGAGGGCTGAGAGGGAGATTCTGTCCCAGATCTCCCTACTGGCTTCTGGTGATGGTCAGCAATCCTTGGCATTCCTTGTCTTGTAGATGCATCACTCCAATGCCTGTCTCCATCTCCACATGGCCTTCTCCCTGTATCCTCTCTTGGTGTCTTCACATGGCTGTCTTCTTACAAGGACACCAGTCATATTGGATTAGAGGCCCATCCTATTCCAGTATGACCTCACGGTAACTAATTCCATCTGCACCGACCCTATTTCCAAATAAGGTCACAGTCCAAGGGCCTGGGGTAAGGACTTATGTTAAAGTGTTTTTGAAGGGATACAATTTACTCCATAATAGAGACTGAGAAGGAACTGCCAAAGAAATGTTCTGAAATGTAAGTGAAGAAAGTGATTCAAGGAGGAGGTGTCAGGTTTCTGATTCTTAGCATGAGGCTGTTTACACTGCACCACCCTACCTTGTCCCCACTAAAAGAAGATATTCAGCCCTAAGCTCTCCCAGAACCCACCAACCCTAAGAACTGACCGGCAGCGCCCTCTGAGCCTGTGGGCTACTCTCTGGGCACTCTGCTTTTGTGTGCTTGCCCGGAGGCAGTGGTGTTTGTCTCCAAACACCACTGTTAATGCCATTTTTCTCTGGTATTGATTTGGTTTTGTTGTTGTTTAGTAACTAAAAGTAATTTTATTTATTTATTTATTTTTATTGAAACAATTGATTGTACATATCTGTGAGGTACAGCATTGAAAATCAGTACCTGTATACAATACATGATGCTCAAATCAAGATAATTAGTATACTCAGCATTACACAATGTAATCATTTTTGTGACTCTTTACCAATTTCTCATTAATCCCTCCTCCCCCTCTCCGTTTCCCACCTTTTATAGCCTCAGTTCTGTTTTCTCCTTTTGAAAGTTCAATGAATTGTTGTGATTGTTGTATCTTTCTTTCTTTCTTTTTTATTTATTTGTTTATTTTTTAATTTTTTTAGCTCCAACTTACAAGTGAGGACATGCAGTATTATTCTTCCTGTGCCTGGCTTACTTCACCTAACATAATTTTCTCTAAGTTCATCCATGTTGCTGTGAATGGCAGAATGTCATTCTTTTTATGACAAAAGAATAAACCATTGCATATATATACCATTTTCCTTATCTAGTCGTCTGTCAATGCACATTTAGGTTGGTTCCAACTCGTGGCTATTGTAAATAGAGCTGCGATAAACATGGGAGTGCAGGTATCCCTTCAATATGATGATTTCTATTCTTTTGAGTATACATCCAGCAATGGGATTGCTAGATCATATGGCAGTTCTACCTGTAGTTGTTTGAGGAAACTCTCTACTATTTTCCATAATGTCCTCATTCATTTACAGTCCCAGTGACAGTGTAGGAGTTCCTCTTTCTCTGCATCCTCACTACCATTTGTTATTCTCTTTTTGATAATAGGCAGTCTAACTGGGGTGAGATGATATCTCACCATGGTTTTGATTTGCATTTCCCTGATGCTTAATGATACTGAGTTTTTCATGTGTATGTTGGCCATTTCTGTATCTTCCTTCAAGAAATGCCTATTCAGCTCCTTTCCCCATTTTTTAATCTTTACTTGCTTTTTTAAATGTTATTTGAGTTCCCTGTATATTCTGGATGTTAATCCCTTGTTAGATGTCAGATTGAAACAGAAGCCATTCTCCCAAACTCGTTCTATGATGCCAGCATCCCTCTGATACCAAAACCAGATAAAGACACAACAAAAAAAGAAAACGACAGGCTAACATCTTTGATGAACATAGATGCAAAAATCTTCAGTAAAGCTGGGACAGTAGGGGACCCATGGCCTTGGCCACACATCCCCAACTCCCATTCTGTAAATCATCTTTTCACTCTATTAATTGTATCTTTTTCTGTGCAGAAGCATTTTGCTTTGCTGTAATCCCATTTGTTTATTTTTTCTTTTGTTTCCTGTGCTTTGGGGGTCTTATTTATATAAAGTGTTTGCCCAGTCCTACTTCCTGAAGTGTTCCCCCTATGTTTTCTTTTAGTAGCTTTATAGTTTGGGGTTTATATATAAATCTTTAATCCATTTTGAGTTGATTTTGGTATATGGTGAGAGGTACAGGTCTAGTTTAATTCTTCTACATATGGATGTCCAGTTGTCCCAGCACCATTTATTGAAGAAGCAGTCTTTTCCCCAATGTATGTTCTTGGTGCCTTTGTCAAAGATCAGTTGGCTGTAAGCACGTGGGTTGATTTCTGAGTTCTCTTTTTTGTTGCATTGGTCCATGTGTCTGTTTTATGACAGCACCATGCTGTTTTGGTTACTATAGCTTTGTAGTATAATTTGAAGTCAGGTAGTGTAATGTCTCCAATTTTATTTTGTTCACTCAGGATTGCTTTGGCTATTTGGGGTCTTTTGTTGTTCCTTATGAATGCTAGGATTGTTTTTTCTATTTCTGTGAAGAACGTCATTGGTATTTTCATGGGGATTGTATTGAATCTGTAGATTACTTTGGGAAGTATGGACATTTTCACAATGTTAATTCTTCCAATCCAAGAGCATGAAATGTCTTTCCATCTTTTTGTGCCTTCGTTAATTTCTTTCAGCAGTAATTTGTAGTTCTCATTATAGACATCTTTCTCCTCCTTGGATAAATTGATTCTTAGGTGTGTGTTTGTTTGGTGACTATTGTAAATGGGCTTGCTTTCTTGATTCCATTTCTGCTAGTTCATTGTTGAAGTATAAAAACACTACTGATTTTGCAGTGTTGATTTTGTATCCTGCAACTTTACTGAAATTTTTATCAGCTCTAAGAGTTTTTGGTAGGATTTTCTATATAAAGGATCATGTCATCTGCAAACAAAGACAGTTTGACTTCGTCTTTTCCAATCTGGATGCTCTTTATTTCTTTCTCTTGCCTGACTGCTCTGGCTAGTACTTCTAATACTGTGTGGAATAGAAGTGGTGAGAGTGGGCATCCTCGTCTTGTTCCTGTTCTTAAGGGAAAGCTTTCAGCTTTTCCACATTCAGGTTGATATTGGTGGTAGGTTTGTCTTATATGGCTTTTATTGTGTTGAGATAGTTTCCTTCTATACCTAATTTGTTGAGAGTCTTTATCATGAAGTGATGTTGAATTTTATCAAATGCTATTTCTGCATCTATTGAGATAATCATATGGTTTTTCTCCTTGATTTTGTAGATGTGGTGTATCATATTTATTGGCTTGTGTATGTTGAACCATCCTTGCATCCCTGGGATAAATCCCAATTGATCATGGTGTACAATTTTTTTGGCATATTGCTGTATTCTGTTTGCTAATACTCATTGAAGATATCTTTTATTATTAATTTATTTATTAATATCATTAATTTTTTACATTCTAAGATGTTGTTATAGAGCAGCTGGGGGGAAATGGAAAAGGGAAGGTAGAGTGAAATAGTGTGTGAGTAGCAGGAAGAAGGGAGTGCATGGTCTGAGGCCCATGGCATCACCCTCATTTTAGTAGGGGAGACCAGGGGGTTTCCAGTGGCAGCTCAGTCATTACTGGGCTGGAAGCAGATATAAGGGGGGAGTGGCTGAAGCCCTCGGGCCCCACCACCACACCTTGGGAACCCAGGGTGCTTCCTGCAGTGGCTCAATGGTCATCACTGGGCTGGATGCAGATGTCAGCAGGGTGTGGCAGAGGCTGTCAGCCCCCCACCACCCTGTCTCAGGAGACTAGGTGCTTCCTGCAGTGGCTTGGTGGTTGTTGCTGCACTGGTTGTGGATGTCGGGGGGGGGCATGACCGAGGCCCTCAGCACCCCACTACACCACCTGGAGAGCCTAGGGTGCTTCCTGTGGCAGCTCAGTGGTTGTCATTGGGCTGGTTGCAGATGTCAGGGGGTGTGGCTGAGGCCATTGGCCCCCACTGTCCCAGCTTTACTGAAGATTTTTGCATCTATGTTCATCAAAGATGTTAGCCTGTCGTTTTCTTTTTTTGTTGTGTCTTTATCTGGTTTTGGTATCAGAGGGATGCTGGCATCATAGAACGAGTTTGTGAGAATGGCCCCTGTTTCAATTTTGGGGGATAGTTTGAAGAGAATTAATGTTAATTCCTCTTTTAAAGTTTGGTAGAATTCAGTCATAAAGCCTTCCAGTCCTGGACTTTTCCTTTTGGGGAGATTGCTGATTACTGCTTCAATCTCATTGATTGCTATTGGTCTTTTCAGGTTTTCCGTCTTCTTGGTTCAGTCTTGGTAGTTTGTAGTATCCAAAAAGTTACCCATTTCCTCAAGGTTTTCAAATTTGTTGGTGTATAGTTGTTTATAATAGTAATAGTATTTAATGATTCTTTGTATTTCTGTAGTATTGGTTGTAATGTCTCCTTTCTCATTTCTGATTTTTGTTGTTTGGTCTTTTCTCTTTTTTTAGTTAGCCTAGCTAATTGTCTGTATATTTTGTTTATCTTCTCTAAAATCCAACAATTTGTTTCATTGGCCTTTTGTGTAATTTTTCGTGTCTCTATTTGGTTTAGCTCTGCTCTGCACTTAATTCTTTCTTTCTGTCTGCTAATTTAGGGATTGGATTGTTGTTTTTCTAGTTCTTTGAGGTGTAGCATTATTAGGTTGTTAATTTGAAATATTTCTATTCTTTTAATGTCAGTGTTTATTGCAGTCAACTTCCCTCTTAGTACTGCTTTTTCAGTATCCCACTGGTTTTGGTATGATGTATCTTCATTTTTATTAGTTTCAAGAAATTTTTTGATTTTCTGTTTTTCTTCGTGGACCCATAGGTTGTTCAGGAGCCTATTATTTAATTTCCATGTATTTGTATAGTTTCCCAAATTTCACTTGTGATTGATTTCTAGTTTCAATCCATTGTGGTCTAAAAAGATACTTGAAATGATTTCAATTTTTAAAAATTTGTTGAGCCTTGATTTTTGACCTAACGTGGTTTAACCTAGGGAATGTTCCATGTGTTGATGAGAAGAATGTATATTCTGTAGTTGTTGGATAAAATGTCTTGTAGAGATCTGCCAAGTCCAATTGGTCTATAGTGTAGCTTAAATACTGTGTTCCTCTATTGATTTGTTGCCTAGGTGATCTGTCTAGTGCTAAGTGGGGGGGAGTCAGGTACCCAAATATTTTCACAGGGGTCCATCTCTTTCTTTAGGCCTAATAGTGTTTGCTTTATATATCTGAGTGCTCCAGTGTTGGATGCATTTATATTCATGATTGTTATATTTTCTTGCTGGATAGATCCCTTTATCATTATATAATGGCCTTCTTCATTTTTTTTTTATGGTTTTTGGTTTAAAGTCTATTTTATCCAGTATAAAAATAGATACTCCTGCTGGTTTTTGGTTTCGATTTGCATGTTATATCTTTTTCCATCCCTTCATTATTAGTCTGTGTGTGTCATTACACATGAGGTGAGTGGTGAGTCTCTTGTAGACAGTATATAGTTGGGTCTAGCTTTTTAGTCCAATCAATCAGTCTTTTGAATGGGGAATTTAATCCATTTACATTTAGGATTGTATTGAAGGTATTGTCTTACTCATGGCATTTGATCAATTTTCATTTGGATGTTTTAAATATCTTTTGTTTCTTTCTTCCCCTTTTACTGTTTGTCTTCAGTGTTTGTTAGTTTTTTGAAGTGCTAAGATATAATTTCTTCCTCTTTCTCATTTGTACTTTTGTTCTACCAGTGGGTTTTGTTCTTTCTTGTGTTTTCATGGTAGTGATCATCATTTTTTGGATTTGAGATACAGGACTCCCTTGAGGATTTCTCATAGAACTGGTTGTGTGGTGGTCAACTACCTCAGTTTTTGATTGTCTGGGAAATACACTATTTCTCCTTCATTTCTGAAGGATAGACTTGCTGTATATAGTATTCTTGGCTATCAGTTTTTTTCTTTTAGTATTTGGAATATATCATCCCATTCTCTTCTGGCCTATAGAGTTTCTGTTGAGAAGTCTGCTGTTAGTCTGATGGGAACTCCCATATAGGAGACTTGAGGTTTTCTCTTGCTGTTTTTAGTATTCTTTGTCTTTGAGTTTTGCTAGTTTGACTATAATGTGTCCCAGATGGGATCTTTTTAAATTTAATCTCTTTGCAGATTTTTGAGCCTCCTGGATCTGAAGGGCTGTGTCTCTCCCTATACCTGGGAACTTTTCTGGTATGATTTTGTTGAATATGTTTTTGATGCCTTTTCCTTTCTCCTCCCCTTTTGGAACACCCATAATTTGGATGTTTTTATGCTTAAGGTTATCTGCTAGCTCTCTTAGATTTTCTTCATTTTTTAAAATTCTTTTTTCCTTTTTTTTCTGCCTGGGTTCTTTTGAAAAGACTGTCTTCAAGATCGGGAATTCTTTCTTCTGCTTACTCTAGCCTGCTGCTTATGCTCTCAGTTGTGTTTTTTATTTAGTTGAATTAATCTTTCATCTCCACGAGTTCTGCTACATTTTTTTAAGATATTAATCTCTTTGTAAATTTCCTCCTTCATATCTTGGAAAGATTTTCTCATCTCATTGTGTCATCTAAGTCTTCCTGTATCTCAGTGAGTTTCTGTAATATTGTTGCTCAGCATTCCTTTTCAGTTGTTTCAAGGATTTCCTGCTCTATGGGGTCTGGTGCTTGAGAATTATTGTATTCTTTTGGTGGTATCATATTTTATTGTTTTTTCATATTTCTAGTATCTCTATGTTGATGTCTGGTCATCTGGTAGAGCAATTGCTTCTTCTTTTACTCTGGAATGGGCTTTGAGGTGAGAGACTCCCTCCTATAGATGTATTTTATATCAATCATTGAGTAGGGTGTTTCAGAATCAGTTCTGGGTAAATGCAGTAGTGTAGTCTCTGTGTGGGTATTTTGGTTGTATTCAGTGTCAGAGTTGTGTGTGAGTGCCTTTGTGGCCTAGGCACTGGGGCACTGAGTGATTCCTTGCTGAGATTAATGACACTGTGTTGGGTTGTCAAGAATGTGGGCAAGTTCTTGAGTTCTTGGGAGAAGGGCTGGGGTGCCCTGTTGTTCTTTGACTGGGATGGGTGACCCTGGGTGGGCTTGTTGGCATCCCAGCTAAAGTTTCATCACCCCAGTGGGTACACTGGGGTATACTGGAGCTCCTCAGCTTCAATGGGTGACCCCAGATGGGGTTTCTCTTTCTTCTTTTCTACAGGCAGAGGCACCTCCTGGGTCCTTGCTTCCCCTGATTGGGGGATGGGTTGTTAGTGGTTGGGAATTTTCTCCCTTACTCTATTTGACTATCCTGGGTTTCTGCACTCTTTAGGGGTTCCATGTGTGTCTCTCCTCAGATCAAGGAAGTCAGTTGGGTTGTACACATACCTCCCACTCCCAGATGCATCACCATTTGTGACAGCATAATCCCCCCTGTGGGTTGGGCCCTCACTTCTCTCCCTGGGCTCCACTGGAGGCAGTAGCTTTGAGTGGTTGGTGGTAGCTGCTACAGCAGTGGTGGCTGATGCTGTGGCAGTTGGCCACCCTTGCAGCAGTGGTGGCTTTGGTCATAATTGGTGGACCACTTGTGTGGTGGTGGTATCTGTGGGCAGCCCATGTGAACTTCCTTGCTCATTCTATCTGTTGGCAGGGGCTGCTCTCAGCTCCTGAGGTCCCATGCTCCTGCCAGCTATTGGGGGAAAGCTACTCTTGGCACTCTGTTCTAATATCTCAGGAACTTCTGTTTTAGATCAATGGAGGGACTGATTAGAAAAGTGCCTCACATAGATTTTCTTAATGCTCCATGTCCCAGTTTCCTCATCTATAAAACAAGGATGGAAATAATAGGACCTTCCTCATAGAGCTTGGGATAGGTAAGGTCCCACAGAGTTAGTGCATGTAAAACCACTTGAAACAGAGCCTGACACACAGAAATCATTCAATGATGTTAACTGTTATTGTTAACATTACTATGATTTTCATTATCAGGATTCTGCTTTAAATCCACTCATTCTTTTCATGGTCTAACAGTCTCACTGGGCCTTGAGAGCTCAGCACATGGTTTCTCTCTGTTATCCTTTGGGTGCCTTTTTCTAAACAGCCAGGAGATCCATAAATCAGTGCATGAGGCTAGTGTGTCCATTGCTGCATCCCCAGAGCAGTGCCTGCAACCATGCATGGGATACAGCAGGTATTCAATATACATGCTGAGTGAGTGGGTGAGTGAGTGATGGGGACCAAAATGTCAGCAGTGGGAGAATCTCTGAGTGGTAGAATTAGATTGCAGATGTTTTTGGTTTGGTTCTTGCTTTTCCTGCTTGCCTCTATTTTTCAAATTTCCTGCAATATGTAGAAAATTTATTTGTGCCATTGAAAACTTTTTTGCGTTAGGCAATAAAAAGAAGGTAGTTTGCACAATTAACTGCTTATGTGGCACAATAAAACCTATGCAAGAATAAAATTTTGAGTAATCATGTGAACAGGGCTCAACCGTGTCCTTAGTCACTTTGCTTGGTAACTGTGTAACTTCTCACATTCTCAACCTCTGTGGGGCAAAGCCAGGGGCTTCTGACTCTTTTGTAACGTCCTAGGGTTCTGAACATCACTAGGGACACTGTACACTTTGACAGTAACTCATTCTTACATAAATTTTTTTTCTCAGCTTTATTGGGGTATGATTGACAAAAATTGTATATATTTAAGATGTACAGCATGATGTTTTGATATACATATAGAGAAATGATTACCACAATCAAGCTAATTAACATACCCATCATCTCACATAGTTACCCTTTTGTGTGTGTGTGTGGTGAGAATACTTAAGATCTACTCTCTCAGCAAATTTCAATTACACAATATGTTAGTGTTAACCATAGTCACCAGACTGTATGTTAGATCTCCAGAACTTATTCTTCTTATAGCTGAAAGTTTGTGCCCTTTAACCAACATCTCTCCAGTCCCTGGCTCTTCTACTCTCTGTTTCTATGAGTTAGACATTTTTAGATTCCATGTATAAATGAGATCATGCAGTATTTGTCTTTCTGCATCTGGCTTATTTCACTTAGTGTAATGCCCATCAGGTTCATTCTAGTTGTTGCCAATGGCAGGATTTCTTTCTTTTTTAAGGTTGAGTAATATTCCATTGTGTTTATATGCCACATTTTCTTTATCCATTTATCAGTTGATGGGGACTTAAGTTGTTTCCACCTCTTGGCTACTGTAAATAATGCTGCAATGAACAAGGGAGTGCAGATATCTTTTTGACATACCGATTTTATTTCTTTTGGCTATACACCTAGAAGTGGAATTGCTGGATCATATGATAGTTCTATTTTTAATTTTGTGAGTAACCTCCATACTGTTTTCCATAATAGCTGTACCAATTTACACTCCTGCCAAGAGTGTACAAGGGCTCCCTTTTCCCCACATCCTTGCCAAGATTTATCTTTTGTCTTTCTGATGATAGCCATTGTAACGGGTTTGAGGTTGTATCTCATTGTGGTTTTGATTTGCATTTCTGGGATTAGTGATGTTGAGCACATTTTCATATGCCTGTTGGCCATTTCTTATGTCTTCTTTGGAAAAATATTTATGCAAGTCCTTTACCTATTTTTTAAATGTTTTGGTTTTCTGTTTGTTTGTTTGTTTGTTTGACACTAAGTTGTATGAGTTCCTTATGTGTTTTGGATATTAACCTCTTATCTGATGTATGATTTGCAAATATTTTCTCCCATTCCATAAGTTTCCTTTTCATTTTGTGTATTGTTTTCTTTGCTGTGCAGAAGCTTTTCTAGTTTGATGTAGCCCCACATGTTTATTTTTGCTTTCATTGCCTGTGCTTTTGCCAAGAACCATTGCCAAGAACAATGTCAAGGAGCTTTCCCCCTATGTTTTCTTTTAGGAGTTTTATGGTTTCAGGTCTTAATCCATTTTCAGTTGTTTTTGTGTATGTTGTAAGATAAGGGTTCTATTTTATCTTTAACATGTGGATATCCAGTTTTTCTTATTGAAGAGACAGTTCTCTCCCCATTGTGTATTCTTGGCATCTTTGTAATAGATTAGTTAACCATAAATGTGTATGTTTATTTCTGGGCTCTCTATTCTGTTCCATTCATCTACATGTGGTTTTATTCCAGTACCATACTGCTTTGATTACTATAGCTTTGCAATATAATTTGAAATCAGAAAATGTAGTGCTCCAGCTTTGTTCTTCTTTCTCAAGATTGTTTTAGCTATTTTGGGTCTTTTGTGGTTCCACATGAATTTTAAGACTGATTTTTCTATTTCTGTGAAAAATGCCATTGGAATTTTGATAGGGATTGCATTAAATCTGTAGATTACCTTGGGTAGTATGAACATTTTAGCAAAACTAATTCTTCTAGTCCATGAATATGGATTATCTTTCCATTTATTTGTGTCTTCTACAATTTCTTTTATCAATGTTTAATAGTTTTCAGAGCACAGATCTTTCACTTCCTTGGTTAAATTTATTTCTTCTTGATACCTTTATAAATGAGATTGCTTTCTTGCTTCAGCTGTCTGATGTCACTCCTCATTCATACATAAATTTAAACTGAGCATCATCAAGGTGTAAGATACAGAGCCAGGCATTGGGTATAGGCAGAGGTGACAGCACTCCACCATCCTGAAGTTCAACAATTCAGTGGAGGAATTCTCTCATTCATTTGTTCATTCATCTGACAAATATATATTAAACTATTATGTGCTTGGCACTGGAGCTGGGGATATAGGCACTCTAGTGAGGATCATGACTCTTTCATAAATCATTTTTATTTATGGCAAATACAATACAAATGAGTGACAAAACCAGGACATAATTCTGGGTGAGATGATCAGGAATCACTTGAGAAGAGCTTTATGTGAGTTGCATTTCAATATTGGATATCGCTCACAATGGTAATTTTTATTTAAATTTTAGAGGATGATTGAAGAATCATTTTCCTCTTGTTACGTTCATTGCATTCTGAGTACGGCAAACAGTGAACACAAATGTTGTAGGGGAAGGGGTAAAGACAGGGACAGAGAGAGAACAGAAACGCCTGTTCCCTTACCATGATTGTGACTGAAACCTTATCAGGAATCCAATCTGAATGCCTAGCTCTAAGATTTTGAGAAATCTGGCAAAGTAGGACATGTATATGTGTGTGTATACATTTACACACACACACACACACACACACACACACACACACACACTGAAATGGGGCCCCTGAACTATGGTGAGAAGATGAACTCTGAAAGTAGAGGGTAGAACATTTTGTAATTCTGAGGACTGTGTGTATTAAATATTAAAATGAAACCAAACAATTAGAGGGGCTGAATCTATTCTGATATGTAGGAATAATCTTAACAACTGCAAAGATATGTCAAAAGCCAATACCAAACTGTAGCAGCCCTCAATTGGGGAAGCAACATGCAGTGTAATTGAAGCCACATCAAGAACTACTTGATAACTTCAGGAAACCAGGAAAGACATGCTTTGTAAATAGAAAGAGTTAATTACCTCAAAGTGACCATGACCTTGCGTTTTTAAATTTATGTGAAGAGTCAGACTTCGAAAAATGTCTCTTGGCTCCTGTCATAAGACTCAACAATTCCAGACCTCTTGTGATGTGGGAAACAAGGGGAAAGTGTGAGATAATGGTGGAGGCGGGTAAGAGACAAGCCAGACTTCCTCTCTTCTGTGTTCCTTTTGTTGCCACTGCCAAGATGCCTACCCCCAAGAAATAAAGAGTCTTTTGGGTTTTTGACTCAGGAAGAAAACTGGTCCCTTTTTCTGTAAACTCCCTCCATCAATAGCAACTTGCTTATCAAAACCACCCATCTGGAGCAAACAAAAATGGCCTTCCTACCAGGGTGGATCAACTTGGGCAATAACTATGCACAAATAGGAAAGTACAGAGACAGAAGGTCAATGCAGGTAGGCTGTGTTCAAGGTGACACCTCTGGCTTCCAGTTGTATATTTTTGTCTGGTCAACTAAGATCAGCACATGACTGGTTTCTCCTAACAGTGGTGCAAATAGTGATGCAGAAGCAAGATAAAACAGCTATGAGGACATTATCCCCTCAGACACTTGCTGACATCAGAAGTAGAGTGCAACAAGCTGGTGTCCCATCTTGCAGCAATATTGTCTCAGTGCAGAGAGGCCATACGTAGAAAACGTGTCTCTGAATGGAATTCAAATCCTTGGCACTTGATATGGAACGTGACAAGAAAGCGATCTCTGTATCCTGGAGCCCACAGCAACAAAGGAAGGGGGTCTTGGGCATAGCTGACATGTTGCCATAACTCAAGATATGGAAATTTCAGAAATATCACAGTAAAAAATGTTACCATCACACAACCGGAGAGTTTAAAGATGAGCACAACTTAAGACAAACGGAAAGTTCTAAAAATGAAACTGTCATTTCAAGAGCGTGCCGCTCAGCCCCCAGTCCTGGTGTTTGCTTCCATAGGAAGGAAGAGCTAGAACAGAAACTCTGTTCTCCCTCCCTCCTCCTGGGGACAGAACCGATGATGGGCCAGTTTGGGAAAAGGAGCTGAGTATTGTTGGCCCACAGAAAGCTTGCATGCCAAGCTTCCCTCCTGGGTGCCCAGTGGGGCCTGAGGGAGGGGGTCCGCATTTGCCCAGCTGTGCCAATGACTAGGGCAAGTTTGCCCATCCTGGGAATGAAGACCCGGATCCCTCATATTTAATTAAACTGTGTTTTCTTAAAGTTTATCATTAGTAAAGCTGACATGAGCGCTCCATCTGCCTGACTCCTCTGTTCTTCAACTGTTTCTTAATTTGGGTGGGAAACAGAGGTGCCACAAAACATACCGATTATGAAACAATTGGATGTACAATGGTGCAGCCACTATGGAAAACAGTTTGGCAGTCCTCAAACAGTTAAACATAGAGTCACCATATGACCCAGCAATGCCACTCCTAGGAATGAAATGAAAACACAGGTCCACACAAAAACTGTACAAGAATGTTTATAGCAGCATTACTCTGATAACCCAAAAGGTGGAAATAACACAAATGTCCATCAACTGATAAATGGATCGATCAAATGTAGCATATCCATACAAGAGAAACTTATTCAGCAATGAAAATAAATTAAGTACTAATACATGCTACACCATGGATGAACCATGAAAACATTTTGCTAAATGGAGAAAGAAGGTAGACACAAAAAGCCACATATTGCATAATTCTATTTATATGAAATGTACAGAATAAACAAATCCAAAGAGACAAAAAGTAGGTTAGTTGTTTCCCAAAACTTAGGAAAAGGAAGAATAGGGGTACTATGGACTGAATTGTGGCCATAGTACCCCTAGTACAGAATTCATATGTTGAAGACCTAATCCACAATGTGATGTATTTGAAGATAAGGCCTATAAAGGAGATAATTAAGGTTAAATGAGGCTATAAGGGTGGGACTCTGATATGTTAGGATTAGTGTCCTTATAAAAAGAGTCACTAGAGAGCTCTCTCTGCACACACACAAAGAAGAGGTCATGTGAGTACACAGCAAGATAGGAGCAGCCTACACACCAACAAGAGAGGCCTCAGAATGAAACCTAGCTGGCTAGCACCTTGACCTTGGACCTTCCAGCATTCATAACTGTAAGAAATAAACTTCTGTTGCCTAAGCCACCCATTCTATGGTATTTTGTTATGTCAGACTGAGGAAACTAATACAGGGAGTGACTGTTAATGGGTACAAGGTTTCTTTTTGGGGTAACAAAAATGTTCTAAAATTGATTATGGTGGTGGATGCACAAGTCTAAGAAAATACCGAAAGCCACAGAATTTTAAATGGGTGAATTTTATGGCATGTGAATTATATCTCGATAAAGCTATTTTTAAAAACCATTTTATACAGAGGTTTCTTCTAGAATTCATAAATGGTGAAAAAAAGGTAAAGTTAGTACATGGCAGATCTACCTGTAAAATGTAACTGAGGGGAGTAGGTGCACAGCTAGGGGGTCTGGCACTGCAAGTAACAATGACTTAACAATAAGGATGTTTTATCTCACATATTAGGAAGTCCACATATGGGGCACCTCCAGGGTTTGTTTATCTTGAATATCAGCATCGCCAAGAACCTCCCCTGGTTACAGTCTGTAACACACTGGTTTACCCTATTATACTGGATCCACTTGTGATTGCAAATAGCTGCCAGAGTTCCAAGCATCATGCTTCACAGAGCCATGTCCAGAAGTACAAAAATCAACATTTTGGGTTTAAAAAAAAAAAAAAAAAAAAAAAAATATATATATATATATATATATATATGTATATATATATATACACACACACACACACACAGTATCTCTTTGTTAAGAGGAAGGAAAGCCTTTCCCAGTACTGCCTCTCATATGACATTGGCCAGAACTGTGTCACATGGCCACTCCTAAACCAATCACTAACAAGAGGAATGACATCACATGTTCAGTTTGGACCCATGAGGACTGATCTCTGAGACCAGGGAGGTCTTTTCACTAACCACATGGATTCTGTAAACAAAGAAGAAAGAGTGAGGAATGCATTTAGGTATGCAAACAGTGGTGTCTGCTAAGTGAGCTAAGTGATCTCTACATGTCCTTGCAACTCAAATATCCTGTCACCAGGTGAAAAGCCAACATGAAACCCTAGCTAAGTGATGATGCTTCTTATTTCTAACATAAAGGTGTCACAGGCCTGTTTGTTCTGTAACTCCAGTTCAGATCTTCTACCAAGGGTCACAAGAGTCATGGGGACTTGTTCAAGGGCCTAGCCCAGGACAGACACTTAGCACCATAATAAAAATGTGCCCAAAGTCACTCTATTAGTTAGGATGACCTAGGATGTGCTGCAGTAACAAACTAATCCTGAAATAGAGATTTTTCTTCCTACATGTTGCAAGTCCAATGTGGGCCAGCAGAGGGCTCTGTAGTCACTCAGGAGCCGGAGCTGATAGAGGCTCCACCATCTTTTGGTACCACTTCTCAGCACAGCCTCACAGTTTGATAAGGCATGGAGCATTGCACCTGCTCTTAAGTGCCTCTGACTAGAAGTGACATTTGTGACTTCTGCTCACATCTCATCAGCCAGAATTAGAAATATGGTCCTAACATAAGTGGGGGAGACATGGGAAGTGTTCCCACATGCCCAGAAAGGGGAGGAGAATCAGATATGATGAGCACATCCAGTCTCTATTATAGACACTCTCCCTCTCAGATCATCAGAATCTGAACCCTTGACTTGATCATGTCAGTGCTCTAGTTCTACACTGACATCTCCATCTGAATTATCAATTAATGATTTTGTATTTATATCTCATAATTAATGAATTTTTAAAAAAGACTTCCTCAGGTTTTTTTTTTCTTTTTCCTGCTTGTTTTTTTAAGTCATGAACATACCATGTAAGTAGATGACCAAAATAAGTGTGCAACAAATTCAGGCTTGTTGGGCATCCATGAGAAGAGTCTAGGACTATAATCAAATAATTGCATATTAAATAAATATAAGTTGGCATATTCTATTACAAATATAATCATAATTTGGCTCCATGGTAATAAGGCATAGAGGGTGAGAAGTTCTATAAAGTATTATAATTCACATTAATTCTAGGAAAACAGTGTTCTGACACCGTTTTTTTGACCCTCACTGGGTATCCAGCAACACAATTCTGAAACTGACTAACTGAAATTAGAGTCAGACTCCACATGCTTAAGAGCACAGTCCTCCATGAGACCATCTCCATGTCAGATACCAGCCACAAGTGGGATGCCCAGATCACCCACACTTCTGACAGACTGGCTTTATATTCAGGGATTCCCACAACTCCCTCAGTTTCAACAATTCACTAGAACAACTCACAGAACTCAGGAAAGCACTATACTTAAGACTGTAGTTTTACTACAATGGATACAAATTGGAAACAGCCAAAAGAAGAGATGCACAGGACAAGGTCTGATGGGGAGGCAGGAACACAGAGCTTGTATGCCCTCTCCTCCTATCTGAGGGTGAATCTGCGTGAATCACCCTTGTAGCACATTGATAGGTTCACCAATCAAGAAACTCCACTGAAGCCATGGTATGCAGAGTTTTTACTGGAGTTTCATTACATAGGCATGATTGATTGAATCATTGACCATGTGATTGAACTCAAGCTCGGTCTCCCTCCTTTCCCTGGAGTGGCCTAAAATTCCAAGGATCTTTCAGTCTTTTGTGTGACCAGCCCCCAGGGTGTCTAAGGGCCCACTCTGAGTCACCTCATTAGCATTACAAAGACTCCATTCATGTAGGAAATTACAAGTTTCTAAAGCTCTGTGCTAGGAACTGGGGACAAAACCAGATATAGTATTTATTATGCCACACAAACAAAATCACATTTTTAGTTTTTCTCTTCATGCTCTGTTCTACAGTACAACCGCACCTCATCTGGGGAACATATACTGCATATGGATGCCTGAAACTGAAGATAGTACCCTATACATGGTATGTTTTTTTCCTATATATGCATACCTATAATAAGGTTTAATTTGTAAATCAGGCACAGTAAGAGATTAACAGCCATACCTAATAAATAGAACAATTATAACAATATACTGTAATAAAAGTAATGTGAATGGGGTATCTCCGTGTGTTTCTCAAAATACCTTATTGTACTGTACTCACCCTTCTGGTTGTGATGATGTGAGATGATAAATGCCTGCGCAATGAGATGAAGTGAAGACTAGTGTTAGGCTTCTATAGACCTTATGATGATATATCAGAAGGAAGATCATCAGCTTCAGGTGATCCTGGATCATTGAGCACGATCATGTGGGTGGTTGGATGTCAGGAACAGACGGTGTTGATGACAAATGGGCAGGTAACATATATATTGGACAAAGGGATGATTCGTGTCCCCAGTGGGATGGGCAGGATGGTGCAAGATTTAACCACACTACTCAGAACAGCTCACAATATCAAACTTATGAACTGTATTTCTGGAATTTTTCATTTAATATTTTCAGACCACTGTTGGCTGTGATTGACCATGGGTGAGTGAAACTGTGGACAACAAAATCTCGGATAACGGGACCAATGTATTTCTAATCAGTGCTGATAATGACAGTTTTCCCATTGACCCAAGACTTATATTGGGGAGGATCTTAGAGTTTCCCTTTTTTACAGATAGGCAAACAAAGACTCACAGAAGTTACTTTACTTGCCTAAAGCCACAGCTAACTTGTAGAAGAATTGGGATTAGATCCTGAGTCTTCTCTTTGACCTGTGTACTTTACAGTAAGCCCTCATATCTCTAATGTCATGTAGCTAACACACATTTTTAACGTCACTCCTCCAATTCAGAGTTCCCTACTCGTCCACCCCCAGAGCCCAGAGCTGAGCTTCTCCTAGTCCCGTTGGTCCCAGCCCTCCATCCCCAAGCACTAACTGGCCTGCTAGCCAATGCACAGCACAATCCCCACCCTTGAGGCACAGGGTTAGGATGAGATCTCGGCTCAGCTTCAGAGACAGTAGGAAACTCGATTCACAGTGAGTTCTTAGAGCCAAGGAGTTATAAGAGAAAGGAGGGGGCTTTCCAGACTCAGACAGGGCAGGCTCCAAGTCCTGGCTGCCTCTGGGAAGAGCTCTCCTTCATGATGCTCCAGAGCCAAGTCAGCCTCCCGCTTCCATTCTGGTCCTTTCAAGGAAACAGAGAGATCACTGAGAGAAGAAACCTCAGTCCCCTCTCCATCCCTAGTTACCACAGAATGACTAGAGCAGGCTTAGGGCCAGCCTAAGCAAGATTATTACAATATCAGAAACACCCCATTTCTGAAAAAAATCTCTCCACCATCATTTGCATTCTGAGACCTTAAATTCCTTTAAGGTAAATAAATCCTTTCACTTTATGATGAGAGATAAATTTCAAAAGGTAAAAACCCAGCAGAGGGAATCCATTTATGCAAACTCTCACTAGAGTGGGATTGATGGCTATCTGATTATGAGTTTGTTTTGCATTTCATTTTAAAGTCAGAGAGCATTAACAAGCACAAAGGTACTGAGTACATTAAGTCCATCCCAAAATTACACGCTGAGCTGATCACAGATAGCAACACGGTATCTGCTTGTATTTCATTTCTGATCCCTTACCCTTGCTTATGGAAATGAGGTAATTTATAAAGAAATAAAATTTATTTCTTAGAGTTCTGGAGGCTGGGAAGTCCAAAGTCCAGGGAACACATCTGGTGAGGGCCTTGTTCTTGGTGTTGACTCTCCACAGCAATGCAGGGTGTGACATGGTGAGAATGGGCTGAGCAGGAGAGCTAACCTGCTCACTCCCTCTCCTTATAAAACCATCAGAACTGGGCCCATGATAACTCATTACTCCATGAGAGGATGAATGCATTCACAAAGACATAGTCCTCAAAATCTAATCACCTTTTAAAGGCTCCACCTTTCAATTACCATAAGATTTCTCATCCCCTTAACGTTGTTACAATGGGGGTCAAGTTTCCAATGCATTAACTTTTGAGGGACATATTTAACCCATAGCAGGAGGAGAGGCAGGAAGTGTATATCAACTGTAAATTGCCTAATAAGGTCTTGAATTGCCTAATAATCAAGAATCATTGCCCAATTACCTAATAATCAAAAATAACGAAGAAGTCTCACGAATTATTGCCTTCTTCCTTGGAAGACTGATGAATAAAGATATGAGCTCCTAACATGAAAGTAAAACTCAATATAAAAATAATTTTAAAAACTAACTCATCTAAATATAATATGTTTTTTTAAAGCACAAACACACTGTATTTATTCATCTAAGTCTTTCACCAATTGAAACCCTCTCCACTCATTATACATACCTTCCCTTTTAAGTAATAAATAAAATAATTTTTTTTCTAGACAATTCTTCCTCAGCTACCCCCAACCCCTAATCAAACAATTGTGTCAAAGATTAGAATTTTGTAAGATCCCTAAAGAAGTGCAGAATGTATTGAAACCTGGTTGCTTTTGGAAATGAATGGGGTAGTACTTCTCCAATGCTGGTCTGTGAGGTAGGATCCAGCTGCCTTCATCAGAACCTGGGGTGCTTTGTGACAGTAAGAATCTAGGGCTCTGTGATTATATAAATGGACCATATAAATGTACTGGGCTCCTGTTTGGGGCACCATTTTAATCTGTAATATACAGTCAGGTTCAGTACACAATACCCCAGAGTAGGGGCCTCGGCATGCTGAGTGCTCTGAAGTAGAGAAGACTGGAAGGGCCTCAGAGACAAGAAGTTCTCGCTCACCTTCTCCCACCCTCCTTTCTCCTTTCACTATGTCTCCCCCAAGGTGGGTCATACAAACTAGAACCCCACTCCCCCAAAGCAAGCCAGAAAACCTAGAAAGGTCACTCTCTGACCTACCTCCCCTGACAGCAGGTCATAAGATTCTCATGTGACAGGTGTCCTGCCCTATACCTGGAGGGAATGATAGCTACACAGAGAGGCCAAGCAGAATCTGGACAGACCTTGCTGTGATCCCCCACTTTATTACCATTAGATCATACCCTTTTTGTCCAGTCACATTTCTCTACAACTTCCATGTCTTTCATCAGACTTAGCATAAAAATATAGTTTTCCCTGTGTCCTTTGGTCTTTATTTCTGAAGGCTCCCATGTCATATAAAACTTTGATTAAATAAATTTGTTATGCTTTTCTCTGTTAACCTGTCTTTCGTCATAAGGTGTCAGTGTGAACCTTGCGATGGGTGAGGATAAGAAATTACTTTTTTTGTCTGCAATTCTAAAATTGTTATTAAAAAGCAATTGCCCTTCAAGTTATACATAATTCTCATCAAAACTGACTTTTTTTCTTTACCTCTATGCATTTTTTCTAAAACTAGTAAACTCATATAACACTTGGCCATCCTTAAATGAAAAGACCCTAAAAAGCGCATTTAGCAAGTATCTGTATTATGACTAAACTTTGCACCAAAAGGAAAACTCATAACTTTTGACCATGTTAGCCTTTAATTCCCAAACTAATGACTTGTTCCACTGTCATATAAATATTAAAGAATGTTAGTACATCAAAAGAGTAATTATTTTAAAATGCTAATGCTGAGACTGCAAACAAAAGAGCAAAAACAAGAGCAATCTCCTCCCCCTTTATGTGCCCACACTCCCTAATGAGGACAAATAGCTCCTTATAGTTATTCAATAAAACCATGCAGTGTGAAGTGGAAGATCAGAGCCTGCTACATAATTGGCAGGGCCCAGCACAAAATGAAAATGCAGACCCCTGTTCAAAAAGCAGGGAAAAAAGCTTTTCCTTTCTTCCATGATCTCTCTCTCCTGACCTGTTATGGTGGTTTTTATTTGGATTTAATGTCACACTTTTTGGGGCATGAGGATGTTCACATGGTGAGTATTGACCCTCACAGCAACTCTGACTGTGAATTCTCCCACCCCAGCACCTGCATCCCCACCTATGCTCCCACCAACCCAACCTCCCACCAGGTTTGGGCTGAGGACCCATCCCAGGAAGCAAAGAGTAGGACCCCATGTGAGCAGAGACTCCATTGTTCCATTGGACTTTACGTACAAGACACAAGTTCAAAGATAAAATCATTAATGTCAAGTAGGCAAACACAGAGCATTGAACCCCAAACACATGGCCCCGCTTTGGGCCGGCCCCATAAGAGCACTTGGGTTACAGGAATACTCTACATGGGACCAGGACATTAAGAAAGTGATCAAAACAAAAACTAGATGCTGCCACTTATTTGAAAACACACGTACTTGATGAATCATTCTTTTTAAAAAAGAGAACAAACCCCAGCCTTTTGATCAGGGGTGGGCCAACCTTTTCTGTAAAGGAAAAGACAGTAAATATTTTTACCTTGTAGACCTTGGGGTCTCAGCTCTGCTGCTGCAGCTGGAGCCCAGCCATAGGTAACGTGCAAACAAATGGGCACGATGGTGTTCCAATACAAATTGTTTATGGACACAGAAATTTAAGTTTGTCATGATGTTCGTATGCCATGAAATATTATTATTCTTTTGATTTTTTTCTCCAACCATTTAAAAATGTGAAAATCATTCTTAGCTCACGACTGAACAAAAACAGGTGGCCAGCTGGACTTGGGCAAAGGGCAGTAGCTTGCTCTGGAGCACAGTAGATTTAGTATGGAAAACTAAGGAGGCCTATAGTAATTCCTCAAATCTTTATGCGTCATTGCAATGGTGAAATAAAGAGACACAGCATTTGTGAGTATAAGAGAGAGGGAATAAGAGGAAGTAAGCTTGTAGCCAAACCCAGATCTATTACCCATCAGCTGGACAACCGTGGGCCTCAGTTTCCTTATCTGTAAAATGAAGGTAGAGAAATGATCAGATAACTCCAAAGCCTTTTCTGGCTCTAAACAGGGTGTAAGAAAATATTTAATACAGTCTTTAAAAAAAAAATTTTTTTTTTTAAAGCTTCCTCTTACTGATCCTTTCCAAGTGAAATCCCTCAGGGTTGAGCACACAGTACCAGGTCATATATTCCCACCTGCAAAAAATAAATCGCAGTGTTCTTCTTGTTTTCTCCTTAAATGGTACCCATTTTTATGATTAGTCCATATTGTGTCTGTGTGGAAGGGGCTTATGTAAACCTCAGTCTTAGTAGGCAGTGCTTTTAAAATGTGGAGCTCATCTACAAATTTGCATTCAGCCCCTTCAGAGTCAGTGAACTTTAATTAAACAATACCAACAAAAACACACAGGCAGTGTTGCTGATGAGTACAATAGAATCCTGATTCTCTTTTTTCTTTATGTCCAGCAAATCTCGAACACAAAGTCTAGTAAAATAATCATGATCTTCATACCTCCTAGCATCCTCTTTAATAACTACTTTCGTCCTTTATCTGTGATTTCTAAATCTAGTTAGTTTATGCTTTAATTGAGCTTCCAAGTCATAAGGGAAATTTGCTAAAAATACAGATTTCTGGGTCCTATACCAGACCTATGAATTAGGATGTCCAGAGATGCAGCCCCCAAATCCATATGTTTTAATATGATTTCAATGAGGCCAGCCCAGTGTAGGTTCCTGGACCAAAGTTTAGAAGCAGCACTAAATCACACAGGCCCAGTCTCCAGGGATCTGGACCCTAAGCATATACTGGCTGTGCTGTATAGGACACAATGGGTCACAAAATTGTAATGACCAAAGGTTGTTTGTGCAGTATTTGCCAACGGCACACTGTAGATCAGAATTTTGCCAGCTGAACCACCTACAGCCCCTAGTAGGGTATTCTGATTCTACTCAGACATCTAGTAGGCAGGTGACCACACAGTCCACACAGAGATAGGGTGACAGAGTGGGGAATGAACATACCTGGGTTTGCAACCCATCTGCATTCCCACTGACAAGTTGGGGACCTTGGGCAAGTCACTTTCGCCATCTGATTTCACTTTCTTCAGCTATGGAACTGGAACTAATGATGTCTGCCTCTTGGGGCAGTTGCAAAGTCAAATGCAGCAGTGGCTCAGCCACTGTTCAGCTGTTGACAGAAGAAACCACCCTCTCTCGTACGTAGTAATCTCTTTCTCAGGGAACCCAGCCTAAGACATCTGTGCAAAGTGCCTCATTATAGGAAGCATTCAACAAAGGGAAGCTACCATAGTTCGAGTCTAAGAGGCATCATGAGATACACATTATTAATGGAGGGATTCAGTGCTTACAAAATTATTGAAAGGGCTGGAAGAGTGGGCTCTAGGTTGGGCTTTCAGAAATAACTCCCAGAGCAACACCCCAGAAGCGGCCCACCAAGAGAAGGGCCACGTTGTCCATAGCTAGGCGCCAGGGAATCAGGAAGCTGCTGAATGGCAAAGATCCAGGATCACACAACTTGGAAAAGCTCCAATGATAAGGATGCCACTTTCACTCTAAGCACCAGGAAACCTCCCTAAGAACTGATGGGTCTAGAACCACCCCAGCCATACCCTGCTTGCTGCTGGGATGGCTACTCATGCTGTTTCAGAAAAAACACCTCCAACCTGCTCACCAGCAGCAGAGGCAGCAGAAGCAAGGCTTCAGCCTGCCAAATCACTGAGTTCAAATATCGGCCAGCCCGGCATCTTGGCATAATGGGACATCTCGGCATCCCTTGCTACAATGGGACCCAGAAACATATTTTTAGCCTTTGGTCTCTACAGTTCAGGAAAGCAAACTAGGAGGGTTGAATGATTGCCAGTCCTCTCCCTCCCCACCCCCTAGAGCTTTTATAAAGAACATAGCAAGCACCAAGTAAGCACTCAATACTTTCCCGGCTAGGGTAAACATGAAAAATGGTACATGTTTTCCTTGTTAGCTTAGGAAAGAATCAAACAAAAGGGAAAGCTGACCTTTCTTTTCTCCTGGGTGGCTTCTGTCCCCAAACAAGAATGTCTCCCCCTGTTACCTACCCAGCAATAACACAGATGAAGTTTGCTGGCTTGGAAAGTAGCTGAGAAAGTGAAATTTCTAGACAAAGCAAGCAAAAGAATGCTCTCTTACAACTAAGACAGCCTTAGCTGTCTGATAGGGTGTAGGGATTCTGGGGCTGGGATGGCCTTTAGAGTTTTCCCCAGCTGGGGCCAGCGGGGAGCAGGCCTTTATACTGCCATATCAACCACTCATTGGATGCAATCTCCGCCTTCCCCCCAACTCCCTGGAAGGGTTGTGGCATTGGTGAGGTCTGCCGTTGACCAAGGGAAGTTGGGGGAGCATCTCAGGTTGAAGTTATCAGTCATTGCTCTTGCATCCACTGCAATATATAATCTCATGTATTCTTTGCCCTATGATTAGGTATTGTCTTTCTCAATCCCCACTATAAGGATGACACTGCTAGGGTGGAATCCCTTTCCTAAGACTTAGCAGCTATACAGTTGTGGACAAGTACTGAAACTCTCTAAGTCTCCATTTCCTCATCTGTAAAATGGGCATGGTAACAGCTCCTACCTCGTAGGGTGTTGTGGATATTACACGAAATAATGCAGGTTGGGCCAACTGTACCCAGTCATAACAAGTGCTCACGAATGACTGCTGCTATTGTTGCTGTTGTTATTACCACCACCAGCCCACTTCGGTCTAGACGTATGCCTCAGCCATGTTACTGACACAGTCTTTGGAATTTTCCCACAGCTGGAGAAGAATTTTTGCAGAACTGAAAAGAATGCTTCCCTGTAAAAGAACAATTGCTAACACTTCCATAGTCCTCCAAGACATGCCAAGGGCTTCACCTGTCCTGCCTGCTCTCTGTGGGTTGTCAGCCACTTATCTGCTCATCGCTTCCTTCCATCCCATACTCCCCACCCCCAACATCCCTTAGGAGCCCTCACAGTACCCAATTCTTCTCAACCTCCTTTCCTTACACACACCAATAAGAGGCTGGGCCAGAGGCCCCACATTAACCCGGTGAGACAGGCAGGAGAAAGGGAGAATGGCCAGGTGAACACCCCCTCTAGAGGTAGCAATTCCCTACATCAGATAACCCAACTCACCAAGGTTTCCCAATGCAGAAGGCCCAGTCCTCTGAAGTTTAGATTTATTTCTCCATTTTGACATTTAATGTGATTTCATCAAAAGAAGCCAGTTTGGAGCCAGAAAAAAACACGATAAATTGTTTCATTTGTTTTTACACATTAGCCAGAAGCCTCTGACCTCCTAGAAGTTTTAGAAAATTCCAAATCTTGGTTCTTCTTCCCCTGTCAAACAAAGCCAATTTTGCTAATAATCTTTTTTTCCCGAATAGATTTTATTTTCTAGAGCAATTTTTCACAGCAAAATTGAGCAGCAGGTACAGAGATTTCCCACACGCCCCCCCCAACCTCCCCCACTGATAAGAGTTTGAATGTGTTGTCCCCTCAAAGCTCATACCAAAATCTGATCCCCAACTTGGCAATGTTGGGAACAGTTTGGGTTATGGGGGCAGATCCCTCATGAAGAGATTAACATGGGGGGAGAGGGGGGTTGTGAGTGAGATCTCGCTCTATTGGTTCCCTCGAGAGCTTGTTGTTTAAAGGACCCTGGCACCTCCCCTCCCTCTCTCTCTTGCTCCGTCTTGCCATGTGATCGGTTTGTATCCATTGGCTGCCTGTGGTTTTCCAGCATGAGTAGAAGCAGCCTGAGGCTCACACCAGATGCAGCTGTCCCAGAATCATTAGCCAAATAAACCTCTGTTCTTCATAAATTACCCAGTCTCAGGTATTCTGTTAGAGCAACACAAAAACAGACTAACACAATCACTATCAATCTTTTTAATGATATAATCTTTTTAATGATCACCTCTAATAAAATAAACTATTTTTCATAAACCCTGAAGGATAAGTACAGTCACATTCTAACGTAGCAAAAAAATTATGCAATGTGTGTCTATTCTTGATACAATCATAATACAACAAAGCTATAATTTTGCCTCCTTGGCTTCAAATTCCACATTCACTTCAAAGAAATCAAATAAACTCTATACCTATAGCAATGTTCTTTTGGAGGGTGATGGTGGTGGTAGTTTTTCTAATGGGTTGTCCATAGACATCTCCTATAACTGGAAGAACACTTTCCTCTCCTCCTGTCTCTCCTCTCCTCCCGTCTCTCCAAGATTCAGCATCTATCTCACATACTAACCCTTTCCTGTTGCTGCCTCAAGTTCCTTTTTTTTCTTTTTTTTTTTGCTTTTTAGGGTTATTATCAGAACTACTAGCTTTGGCACTTAATCTCCAATAGACTGCTACTCATAACCCATGACTCACAGAGATGTATTCACAAATATTCTTCATGTGACATAACCAAATTTTTCTATATTTAATTTCTATTTATTCATCCTGTCAATTTTCCAGTATTTCTCAAGCGCAGGTTTTTATTCAACGAGTGATTGTCCTAAAGTGTGTTTCTTTCAAATCTCCAGCACCAGGCTGGTCACACTGTACGTATTCCAGGTAAAACACAGTTGCTTTAGACTGTCTTACAGTCAAAAAATCCAGAGCCCTTCCAGATTGAAGATAAAGTAAGAGAAAAGTCCATGCTTTGTCTGTTACGTATTTGTGAAGACTTTCTCCCATTCTTTGGCTTGCCTTTCAGTTTTCAATTTTCTTAAGTGTCTTTTGAAGAGCAAAAGGTTTTTGATTTTGATGAAATCTAACTTACCAATTTTCTCTTTTATGGTTTGTTCTTTATGTGTCATATCTAAGAAATTTTTGCCTAAACTAAGGTCACAAAGAATTTCTGCTGTTTTCTTTTAATGTTATATTTTAGTTTTTACATGTAAGTTTATGATTCAAGTTAATGTTTGTATATTTTATGAGGTAAAATTCAAGGTTCTTTGTAATTCCATATGTTGTTCCAGCACCATTTGTTAAAAGGTCTATCCTCTCCTCACTGAATTACCTTGACAGCTTGTCAAAAATCAATTGATCATATATCTGTGTATCCATACATGAACTCTCTTCTGTTCCACTCATCTACATGTCTATCCTTATGCTAATACCACTCTGTTTTGGTTACTGTAACTTCATAATAAATCTTGAAATCAGGCAGTGTATATCTTCCAACTTTGTTCTATTTTTCCCTCCATAAAATGATCTGACTCTTTTAGGTCATTGCATTTTCATATATTTTTTTTTTTTAAGTTTGTCAATTTCTTTGTTTTTGTATGTTTTGGTGGCCAGTATGGGGATCCGAATCCTTGACCTTGGTATTATAACACTGTGGGCTTTGTTTTGGGGGTTTTGTTTTGTTTGTTTTTAGAATTTGACAGGGCTGGCTGGTTGGCTCAGTTGGTTATAACACCGTTGTGTTTTCTGTAGGTGCCTTTTATCAGAGCAAGGAAATTTCCTTCAATTTCTAGTTTGCTGTAGGTGTTTGTTGGTGTTGTTTCTATTTTTATTATTTTATCATTACACATGTAAACATTTTTGCGATCCTTTACCAATTTAACCTTAACCTCCCTTCCTCTGCCCCCTTTTCCACCTCTGGTGTCCTCGGTTCCATTCTCTCCTTTTGAAAGTTCAAGAAATTATTGTGATTGTTGTATCTTTTTTTTTCTTTTTTGTGAGTGTATACATATATATATATATTTCGCCCCCGCCCCCCAGCTCTCACTAACTAGTGAAGACGTGGTATTTCTCTTTCTGTGCCTGGCTTATTTCACTTAACAAAATTTTCTCTAAGTTCATCCATGTTGCTGCAAATGGCAGAATCTCATTCTTTTCTATGGCAGAGTAGTACTCTATTATGTATATGTCCAACATCTTCCTTATCCAGTCATCCACCCATCAATGGACATTTAAATTGGTTCCAACTCTTAGCTATTATAAATAGAGCTGCAGGTATTCCTTCAACATGATTTCCATTCCTTTGGGTATACACCCAGGAATAGGATTGCTGGATCTTATGGCAGTTCTATCTGTAGTTGTTTGAGGAATACTGTTTTCCATAACAGTTGCAACAATTTATAATCCCACCAACACTGTAGAAGTGTTCCCCTTTCTCCACATCCTCATCAGCCTTTGTTATTCTCTGCCTTTTTGATATTGGCCAGTCTAACTAGCATGAGATGATATCTCAATGCAGTTTTGATTTGCATTTCTCTGATACTGAGTGATGTTGAGGATTTTTTCATGTGTATGTTGGCCATTTGTATATCTTCCTTTGAGAAATGCCTATTCAGCTCCTTTGCCCATTTTTTAATTGGGTTACTTGTTTTTACCAGCCATCTGATATTTGACAAGGTTTTAAGCTGTTTGAGTTCCTTGTATATTCTGGATATTAATCCCTTGTTGGATGCATAGTTTGCAAATATTTTCTCTCATTCTGTAGGTTATCTTTTCACTCTGTTAATTGTTTCTTTTGCTGTGCAGAAGCCTTTTAGTTTGATATAATCTCATTTGTTTATTTTTCCTTTTGTCGCCTGTGCTTTGGGGTCTTGTTCATAAAATCTTTGCCCAGTCCTACATCCTGAATGTTTCTCCTATGTTTTCTTTTAGTAATTTTATAGTTTGGGGTCTTATATATGTCTTTAATCCATTTTTGAGTTGATTTTGCTATATGGTGAGATGTACAGTTCTGAAACTATTCTTCCACATATGGATGTCCAGTTTTCCCAGCACCACTTACTGAAGAAGCCATCCTTTCCCCAATGTATGCCCCTGTTGCCCTCATCAAATATCAGTTGGCTGTTAAGTACATGGGTTGATTCTGGGTTCTCTATTCTGCTCCATTGGTCTGTCAGTTTTTATGCCAGTACCATGCTGTTTTGGTTACTATAGCTTTGTAGTATAATTTGAAGTCAGATAGTATAATGCTTCCAGCTTTACTATTATTACCATTATTTTTTGGCTTTTTGTTGTTGTTCCATACAAATGTTAGGATTGTTTTTTCTATTTCCCATTTACTGACTTGCCTATGTTGAACCATCCTTGCATCAGAGATGAATCCCACTTGGTCATGGTGTATACTGTTTTGGATGTGCTGCTGTATCCTGATTGCTAATATTTTGTTGAAGATTTTTGCATCTATGTTCATCAGAGAAACTGGTCTATAGTTTTCTTTTTTTTGTTGTATCTTTGTCTAGTTTTGGTATCTGTGTGATGCTGGCCTAATGGAATGAGTCTGGGAAAATAGCCTCTGTTTCAATTTTCTGGAATAGTTTGAAGAGAATTGGTATTAATTCCTCTCTAAAAGTCTGGTAGAATTCAGCAGTAAAGCAATCCAGTCCTGGGCTTTTCTTTGTTGGGAGACTGCTGATTACTGCTTCAATCTCATTGATTGTTATTGGTCTGTTCAGGTTTTTTATGTCTCCACAGTTCAGTCTTATTAGTCTGCATGTGTCCAAAAATTTATCCATTTCCTCCAGGTTGTCAAATTTGTTGGCGCAGTTGTTTATAATAGTCTCTAAAGATTCTTTGTATTTCTGTGGTATTGATTGTAATATCTCCTTGTTCATTTCCAATTTTTGTTATTTCGGTCTCTTTCTTCTTTTTTTAGTTAGCCTAGTTAATGGCTTGTCTATTCCATTTATCTTCTCAAAAAAACCAGCTTTCTATTTCATTGGTCACTTGTATCATTTTTGGGTTCTCTGTTTCATTTAGTTCTTCCCTGTACTTAATTCTTTCTGTCTACTAATTTGGGGATTGGATTATTCTTGTTTTTCTAGTTCTATGAGGTGTAGCATTAGGTTATTTGAAATCTTTCTACTCTATTGATGTAAGTGTTTATTGCAATAAACTTCCCTCTTAGTACTGCTTTTGCAGTATCCCACAGGTTTTGGTATGATATATCTTTATTAGTTTCAAGAAATTTTTTGATTTCCTGTTTAATTTCTTCTTGGACCCATAGGTTGCTCAGGAGCATGTTTAATTTCCATATATGTGTATAGTTTCCAGAGTTTTGCTCATTATTGATTTCTAGTTTTAATCCATTGTGGTCTAAAAAGATACTTGAAATGATTTCAATTTTTTAAAGTTAATTGAGACTTGATTTATGACCTTACACATGGTTTATCCTGGAAAAAGTTTCATGAGTTGATGAGAAGAATGTATACTCTGTAGTTGTTAGATGAAATGTTCTGTAGTTATCTCCCAGGTCCAATTGGTCTAAAGTGTAGTTTAAATTTAACATTTCTCTGTTGATTTGTTGCCTAGATGATCTCTCCAGTTCTAACAGAGGGGTGTTCAGGTCCCTTACTATTATCATATTGGGATATGTCCCTTTCTTTAGGCCAAATAATATTTGCTTTATAAATCTGAGTCCTCCAGTGTTCGGTGAATATATACTTATGTTTGTTACATCTTCTTGTTGGGTAAATCCTTTTATCATTATATAGTAGCCTTGTTTCCTTTTATGGTTTTGGTTTATTTTATCTGATATAAAAATAGCTATTCCTTCTCATTGTTGGTTTCCATTTGCATGATTCATCTTTTTCCATCTGTGTGTCTTTACAGTTTAGGTGAGTCTTGAAGACAGCATACAGTTGGGTCTAACTTTTTAACCCAACCAGTCAGCTTGTGTCTTTTGAGCAGGGAGTTTAATCCATTTACATTTAGCGTTGTTATTGATAGGTATTGTCTTACTCCTGGCATTTTATCAATTTTTGTTTGGATGCTTTAAATATCTTTTGTTCCTTTCTTCCCCTTTTACTATTTGTCTTTGATGTTTGTTGGTTTTTTGTGGCACAAGATTTTATTTCCCTTTCTTGTTTGCATTTTTGTTCTATCAGTGGGTTTTGTTCTTTTGTATTCATGGTAGTGATCATTGTTTTTTGAATTCCATTGTTTTTTTAAGTCTGCTGTTAGTCTGAAAGATGCTCCCTTATAGGTGACTTGACACTTTTCTTTTGCCTCTTTTAAGATTCTCTCTTTGTCTTTGAGCTTTGCCAGTTTGACTATAATGTGTCTTGGAGAGGATCTTTTTGGGTTGAATTTGTTTGGGGATCTTAGAGCCTCTTGGATATGAAAGTTCATGTCTCTCCCTATACCTGAGAAGTTTCATTATTTTGTTGAATAGGTTTTTCATGCTTTTTTCTTTCTCCTCCCCTTCTGGAACACCCATGATTCAAATGTTCGTGCACTTAAGGTTGTCTGCTAGCGCTCTTAGATTTTCTTCATTTTTTAAAAATTCTTTTCTTTTTTTCTCTACCTATCTCAAGAAGACTATCTTCAAGATCAGAAATTCTCTCTTCTTGTTCTAGACTGCTGTTTAAGCTCTCAGTTGTTTTCTATTTCGTTGAATGAATCTTTCAGTTTAATGAGTTCTGCTACATTCTTTTTTAATGTATTACTGTGTAAATTTCCTCCTTCATATCCTGGATTTTTGTTGTTGTTGTTACATTATGTGGTCTGAGTCTTCTTGTTTCTCAGTGAGTTTCCTTAAGATTGTTGCTTCAAATTCCTTCTCAGTCATTTCAGGGGTTTCATGCTCTACAGGGCCTGGAATTTGAGAATTACTATATTCTTCTGGTGGTGTCATATTTTCTTGAATTTTCATATTTCAAGTACCTCTATGTTGGTGTCTTGTCATTTGTTAGAGCAGTTGCTTCTTTTGTTACTCTGGAGTGGGCTTTGAGGAGAGAGACTTCCTCTTCTTTTCCTGGTGTCCACTGGTGACTCTCCTGTGTCAATGCAGTTGAGTGTCTGGCAGGTGCTTGCACGGTGGCTGTGGCTATTGCTGTGGCAATGAGCCGCTTTTGTGGCCACTGTGGCTATGGAGGGCTACCTGCACAGAAGTGGTATTTTTGGTGTGCTCTTTGCCTGCTGCCATGTGGTGGGGGATGGCCTCAGCTCTTTGCCTGCTGCTGTGTGTTGGGGGCTGCCAGATGTTTTGGTTTTTATTTTTGCTTTCTTAACCATGAATCAGTGTTGAAATTTATTGCCTGCTCTTTCTGCATCTATGGACAATCACGTAATTTTTCTTTAGTTTGTTAACATGTTGAATTACATTGATCAAGATTCAGTATTACACCAACCTTGCATGCTTGGTATAAAACTCATTTGGTCATAATGTATTTAAATATATATATTGCTGTATTCATTTGTTTGCAAAAATTTCCCAAAGTTTTGTTAAGGTGTCTATGTTCATGAGAGATACTGGTCTGCAGTTACCTCTAATGCTTTTGCCTGGTTTTGGTATCAGGATAGTGCTGGCTGGGAAAGTTTATCTCCTGTTCTATTACCCAGAAGGGTTTTTATAGAATTGACATTATTCTTCTTGAAATATTTAGTAGAATTCACCAGTGAAGCAATCAGGGACTGGAATTTTCTTTGTGGGGAAGTTCAAAATTATGAATTCAATAGGACTATTTCAAGTTATCTGTTAATTCTTTAGTAAGCTTAGGTAATTTGTGTCTTTCAAGGAACCTATTCATTTTATCTAAGCTGTTGAATTTATTGATACAATGTTGTTTGTAATATTTTTAAAAAATCATCCAAAAATCCATAGAATCTATTTTTTCTGCCTGATAGACTCCAGACTGGTACATAGCTTTATCCTGTCTTCAGATGCCAACTGAAACATCAGCTTTTCATGGGTCTTGATCCTGCAGCCTTTGGACTGGAACTACACCATCAGTTCTCCTGGTTCTCAGGCCTTTTGGCTCAGACTCAGACTACACTATTGGGTCTCCTAGGTCTTCAACTTGCTGATTCACCCTGCAGATCTTGAGACTTGCCAGCTTCCATAACCACGAAACTGTCTAGTCTCTCTCCTCTTGGTTCTATTTCTCTGGAGACTCCTAATACACCTTCTTCTACTTGACTTGGACTTAATTCAATCTTTTCCTAGTGTCTTAGTGTAGAAACTTAGATTGAGACTTTTCTTCACTTCTAACAAAAAGTAATGCCATAAATTTTTTTCTAAGCACTGCTTTAGATGCATCCCACAATTTTTGTTTTCATTTTCCCTAAATTAAAAATATTTCCTCATTGGTCTTATTTTTGACCCATGAGTTATTTAGGCATATGCTGTTTAACTTCCAAATATTTGAGGACTTTTCAGATATCTTTGTTATTGATTTTTAGTTTAATTCTGTTGTTATCAGAGTATGTAGTTTGTATGATTTCAGTCCTGTCAAATGTATTTGCAGGACAGTTCTCCAGGTAGCCTCAGACTGACCAAGTACTCCCCTCTCTCCTCCTTCTTGCTTGTAGTTCTACTCTACAGTTCTATGTAGAATGTGCTGGGAATGCAACATCCTCAGATAGGGGAAAACTGCCTGAAACAGCTGGGGCCTCATTCTGAGATAGGGAGGAACAGGCTGGAACAGCCCAGGATCTGTTCCAGTCCCCTTTGCCCCCAGAAACAAGATATCATTCAATGATTTAGCCCAGCAATTTCTGTGGCCCTCGGGGTATAAAATCCAGGGTGGGTTGCTTCCCAGGGTCCCTCAGCTGAGATGCAAGTAAAGTACGCACAGACAAAACTCCATTTGACTTAGACAGCTTTCCTGAACCTTACGGGGCTGGCTTACCCTGGATCCTAGGCTTCTATATCCCTTGCTGCCTGTCTGTAATTAACAAATCTGCTTCATGTAATTTGTGCGTTGGTGTGTCCTGTCTCCCGACTCAGACAAGTTGGTAACCACTGTGAACCTCCTTCATAGTATTGAGAGTTGTTTTATGGCCCAGAATATGGTCTATTTCAGTGAATATCACAAGCACATTTGAAAAGAATGTATTCTGCTGGTTGTTGGGTGGAGTATTCTATGTCAGTGAAGTCAAGTTGGTTGACAGTGTTGTCCAAGACCTCTCTTTACTGTTTTTCGGTCCACCCTTGTGTTATGAATTACTGAGGGAGGAGTGTTAAAATCTTGACCTATAACTGTAAATTTGCCTATTTCTTCCTTCAGTCCTATCTTTGTTTCATGTATCTTGAACCTCTATTACTAGGTTTATGAAAATTTAGAATTGTGTCCTCTTAATGAATTAAATTCTTTATCCTTTTGAAATGTTCCTTTTTATCCCTGATATTTATTGTTCTGAAGTCTACTTTCTTTGAGAGTAATACTGCTTCCTTCAACTAGTGTTAGCATGGTACATCTTTCCCATCTTTTTACTTTTAACCTATTTGTGTCCTTATTTTTAAAGTGGGTTTCTTGTAGACAGCATACAGCTGGGTCTTGCATTTTTATATAATTTGACAATCTCTGCCTTTTAATTGGAGTGCTTAGAACTTTTACATCTAATGTTCAATGTGGGTTTAAATCTACCATATTGCTATTTGTTTCCTATCTGTCTCATCTGTTCTTTTGTCTCCTTTTTCTTACTTTTTTCTTTTGGATTGTTTCCCACAATTTCATTTTCTCCCCACTATGTCTTATTAACTATACCTATCTTTTTTATTTAGTGGCTTCCCTAGGATTTGCAATATATACTCCTAACTTATAATCTATTTTCAAATAATGCTATACAACTTCATGTATAGTGTGAGAACTTTACAACAATATATTTCCATTTCCCTCTTCTACTCCCTGTGCTATGTTGGCTGATTCAAGTGTATGTAACGATGTCCGTGATCAGTATGCCCATCATACAGCAACCTACACACAGGGCCCATCATACATAAGGCAAAGTGAGAAATAGAATAATACGTCCCATTTATTAATATATATCATTATTTCAGAGAGAGGCTGACTGCATTGTCATCAGTCAGAATAGCCATCAACCAGTCTCAGCCCTGAGCAGGATGTTCCACGGCCCCCAGATGCACCACACATTGGCCTTTTATTTGCTGGATCATGGTGGTGTCTAGCAAAGGATCAGGAATTTCAAAGGCAAAGAGGGGGAGATAGAAGGTGGAGCTTGGAACAGCAGTTATTTACTAACCAGTTTAGAAATATTTCAGTATTTCACTGATAGGCCATTCAGGTGTGCACCAGCTATATGTATACCCTAGAGGTAGGTAATATGAAGCCCCTTTTATACACACGCATTTTTGGAGTCTTCAATAATGTATGGCATGTTTGCTAGTAGGAGTGTGACAGAACTCTCTGAGGGCACAAGAAGAGGTATACAGATAGGTCCATAAGCAAAAGCAGACATAGAAGCCAAAGTAGAAAGAAAAAGCTCATATCTGTGTTACAAATCACAATAATGGCAGGACTTAGTACTTGCAGATGTTAGGTGCTATGTGAGGCAAATTACATTCATTATCTCTAAACTTCACCACAAAGGGCATATTGTTACCTTTAAGGGCATATTGTTATTCACAATCTGCAGATGAGGAATAGGAGGCATGGTGGGATTAAGGATTTGCCCAGCCCAGCGTCACACTGCTAAGAAAAGGCAGATCTGTGCTGTATTGATCTGACTCATCCCCCTGCCCACTTTAATCGAGGTTATTCCTTACAGTATGTGAAGAATTACTTAAAAGTGTTTCACTCATATTAAATGGTGTCAGCAATACCAAACAACCCCAGGCCCATGCTTCACTTCCCTGTATTCCTGAAAGCTCATTGTAGACTAGAACTCATGGCTTGGAGCTGGAAAAACAACATGGGTTACTAAAGCTCCATGATTATGGGAAATCAGCCTCATAAACAGAGTACTCAATCCCTTAACTGATGCCACAAGTTGTAATCCTCATAAGGCAGGATTCCCTGGAGCCTGCAGCCTTCCTTCATTTAACATTGTCTGGATGGCATGTGTAGCAACTCTGTAAACTGAAAGTGCTTCTTGCCTTGTACTAAACCAAAAGACTAAAAATAAGTTCGCGAATTTATCCTCTTTTTTAAGACAGCATCCTTTTCCTTAGGTGGACTTACTTTTTTTTGGAATGGGAAAGTGACCCAGCTTAGTAAAGATGAATCTAGCTCACTGCCCCTTAAGCCTGGCACTTTTTTTTTCCTTTTTTTCTCAGCTGCATCTCCAGACAGGATCCAAAGAAGTGTTTTACAATCTCTTCTCTGGGTTTTATGGAGACTTACTTTACCCTTCTGTGCTAGCCTTTTAAAGCACTGTGTCAACCATAAAAGGGCACCGGAAAGGGTGCAATCTTATTCTTTTCTAAGAGGGAGCACTAGAATTACTGGTCCTAGTCCGAATATCTGAAAGCTGGAGGACTTTCTGTAACACCCAAAACTCCCAAATTTATGGCTAGAGCAGTAAGCACGATCACTAATGTAACAAAACAAGCTTGGTTTAAAAGAGCTTTAGTTTTATAATTAACACATCTGCAGGCTCAATTACAGCACCTGAAAAAGCAAGCTACATAAAAGGAAATTGGCCTTGTAAACATACTCAAGGAACTATAAATGATTTTTTTATACTCAGAATGCCACAAAGCTTTGCACCAGAGCTCTTGGACCTTCATGAACTCGCTAAAAATAAAAATGTCCTCAGAACACAGGCGTAAAAACCTATGCACATGTTTATAGTATTAAATTAATATTTCTGTAGTACAGAATACATAGGTGATTAGAAAATTTTTTCAATGGCAGTTTAAAACATTTTACCTCAAATTTACCATTTAACAACTTATTTTCGCTAAAGAGTTTGAGATTATCCAATTAGTTATACTTGGAGCAAATACTTGGAGATTATTGATCTAATTAAAAATTCTGAGTGATGATTCTAGTTACTTATTGAATATAAACAGTGCCCAGGGTTCTGCATAGCAATTGCCTTGTCAATATCAAAATTAAAGTGACCGATGTCAGTCTAAATATTTGAGATGCTTCCTTAATTTCTTTTTGCTCACAAATGCCTTCCCTACTGAAATTCTAAGCATAGTTTTCCTATGGCAGATTGAAACCACACCCATCTGTCCTCTTCCTCAAGATGAGTAGGAGATGGGACTGGAATGGAGTTGAGGAGTGTATAAAGCAGGTCCTACTTTTTCCCAACTAATTCCAACTTCCTTATTTAGCTGACTCCTCCAAGAATCTGGCATTTAATGGTCAAGCAGCCTTAATTTTAGGAGGTTTTGTGGGATCTTGTTTTTTGTGTTTTCATGTGAAATCTTGCTATGTAAAGTTGATTGATGCAAACTTCAGTGCATAACTAACTGGTATCAAGACACAATGCAAGCTAGAGTTCATTTTTGGATCAGTTTAACAAAATGGCAGGTGTTAAAATGTTCAAACATTTAGGACTTCATAATGGAGTTCAGAGAACTCTGGTGGATATGAATTGCTATGAAATGACAAGCTACCAGAACGTGAATCCAATAAAAAAGGGTCCAGAGCTAATATATGTTTATATAGTGGTGAACAGCAGGCACTCTAGTTCCAATCTTTGTTGTATTACTTGTATGATCCTGAGGAAATAACAAAGCATCTCTATGCCTTAACTTTCTTATACATAAACATTTATCACTTACATCACTTATGGAATTATACTAAGCACATTGGTGATTCAAAGACAATCACAAATCTCACTTTCAAGAAAGTTTAAAACCTAGTTGTGAATGAAAGTAGTACATAAATAATTATAATACAAAGGGGGAAAATTGCAAGAGTGTGGACCCTGGAGCAAGACTTCCTGGATTGGAATTCTAGATCCACCAGTTTCTCTGAGAACTAGAGCAAGTTATTTCACTCTTTGAACCTCCATTTCCTCATCTCTAAAATGATGATAGTAGTAGTTACACCTCAAAGTGCTATATGAGAATTAAATAAGTTTAATATAAAGAGTTCACCAAATATCACAATGAGATACCACTTCACACCCATTAGGCTATCTATTATAAAACACACACTAAGCAAAACTGAAAATAAGTGTTGGCAACGAAGTGAGGAAATCAGATCTCTTGTGCATTGCTGGTGGGAATATAAAATGTATAGCCACTGTGGAAAACAATATGGTGGTTTCTCAAAAACTTAAATGGTTATCTATGATCCAACAATTCCACTTCTAAGTTTATACCCAAAAGAATTGAAAGCAAGGACCTGAACAGATATTTTTACACCCATGTTCACAGCAGCATTATTCACAATACCCGAAAGGTGAAAACAGCCCAAATGTACATCAACAGATTAATGGATAAATAAAATGTCATAAATACATACAAGGGAATATTATTCAGCCTTAAAAAGAATGAAGTACTGATACATGACAGAACATAGACAAACCTTGAAAATATTATGCTAAATGAAATAAAACACAGAAGGACAATTTTTCTATAATTTTACCTGAATGAGAGATACCTGTAATAGTCAAATTCATAGAGAGAGAAAGAATATTGGTTACCAGGGCATATGGGGAAAGGGGAATAGGAAATTATTGTTTGTATCAATTAAGAGTTTCAATGTGGGATGATGAAAGCAGCAATTTCATATGGTTCAACATCACAGTAACTCCCAAATCCCTGGTTTTAAGATTTTTAAATTGGAATTTTACATATTTAGAAATTAAGTATAATGGCAGTAACAGCACTACATATTGGCAAGTGACCTGTTGATTTCCAATTTAAATTTCTGAGAGCCATTTTCCATACCAGAAGCTGATCTGATCCAAATCCAATCAACCTTTTTGTCATTGTCAGTTAATTATTCAAATAATAAAGTTTCATTTCTATTTGGAAATGAAATCTTTAACTTGGGTTTCCAATGTTCAAAATATTACTATTTAGATGTGAGACGCTTAAGACTTAATGCCAAAGTTTCACCTGAATGATTTAGCATACAATAGAATATACTATTCAGCAAGAAAAGAGAATGGACTACTGATACACAACAACATGGATCAATCTCAAAAACCTGCTGAGTGGAAGAAGGCAGAGTATATATTGTAGTATTCCAATTACATGAACTCTAGAAAAGATAAACCTAGTCAAAAAGAAGATCTGTGGTTTCCTGGGGTTAGGGGTAGAAGAATTGATTGGGAAAAGGTAAAAGGGAGGGACAATGGAAATATTCTATATCTTGATTGTGATGGTGGTTACATGGGTACAAATCTGTCAAAGCTCAATGAAATATACACTTAAAATGCATGCATTTTAATATAAGTAAATAGTACATCAATAAGGTTGACTCATAAAACACAAAACAACAGTATATTTTTAATTAACAATTAAAACATGAATACCTTATTTTTAAAAAATTTTTTGTATTATGGTAAAGCTAAAATGTCCCTTGATCACCCTCCCAATCCTGGTCTCCACCCTTAATCACTTCCATCTATTCTCCTTCCCCCAAATAGTCACTGTTAGGAGTCTGGTATGGATTCTTCTGGACCTTTAAAATACATATAGCCATAGAAAATGTACAGTATTGTTATGCACATTTATATAATTTATATATATCTTTCTATAACTGGCTATTTTCACTTAGCATTATGTTTCTGAGAACTATCTGCAATAATACAGATCTAGTTTATTTCTTTTAATTCCAATACAATAATCTATCCCATGACTACACGTATTTTATTTAGCAGGCCATTCCCCTTCATATGATATTTAGATTGTTTTTCCCTATTACAATTCTCCAGTGTAGTGGTAAAGAGTAGCTACCACTGGGGTCGGCATAAAGACTGCAGATGTTGTTCCAAAGGGACTTTAATCTTATCTGTAAGGTTTAATTTTTTATAAAGAGAATGTATTCATGTATAATTTATATACCTTAAGTATTTAATTTTTTTAATTAAAGAATTTTATGATGTGTAAGCTACGAAAAAGAATGAAACAAAATCAGTAATAGGAAGCAAACATCTATTAAAACATACGGAAAGCAAAATTGTAGGGCATAATAGTATACTCAGTTTGAAGAACAAGTATTTATTGAAAACTAATGAGCACTAAACAGATCTTATAAACATTCTCCTCTGCAAAGCAATTACAATTAAAATATCAGCATACTGGTCATCATGGCATAAGCATATTAACACATGCACAAATACTTCATTTATGTTTTTTGCTTTCTTCTTTTATGACTATGATGCCTTTCCCCATCCCTGAAATGAAAGGGGTGTAGAAAAAAACTATTATAAATGATGGCCATTTTAATATCAGAGCTTTAAAAAAATAATTCAATAGTAACATACTTTTATCAGACATAAACCAAGACAAGTTAAAACGTGCATTTAGAACTGAACAGTGATTTATGGAGTAAATATGGAAAGTGAATTATTAAAATTAAGAGACAAAACGGAATTAGGGATAAGAAAAATGGATTTTTTAAACATTGGGCTTTGGAGTTCTGCTTTAAAATTAACTCTGAATATATGTAAATGATAGCTGATCAGAGAATTCACTTCAAATAGAATATTAAAGTCATAGAAAGTATTCAGAAATTGTCTGCTTTCTTCATTCTGGTTATTATCTCAACTCCACCTCAGGGGTGGTTACCAAAGATTAGCCTTGCCATATTGACAAGTATTTCCTGCTAATATCCAATTTATCCTCTCTAAAGGAAAATGATTTCATTTTTAGATTTTGAGGATTTCTAATGTATTTAAGTCAATAGGGATTGATTAGAGATGTCAAAAATTACTCAAGTGGGAAAAGCACTAACAAACTTGAGGAAATGAAAAAGCACAATTTCTGATAAATAATCAAGAGTTAATTTGTATAATTATGAAATATCATGAATCAAAAGGAATTACTAAGCAAATATCTCATTTTTATGAGAAAAACTAAATCATAGCTAATTTTCAACCTTTGAACTGAATGATAGTAAGATGAACAAAATTACCAAACCAATTAGCTTTACTAATTCCTGATTACCAGTGGCCCTGGAGAGACAGGATGTCATCTGAGAGCCTATTATTTGACAAGCACAGTGCAAATGAAACTAAATAAGACATGGGCCCTGCCTTCAAGGAGCTCACAATCTAGTAGGGAGAGTAATAACTATTAAATTCGATAACAAGTATATGCTAGATAGGGTGGTGACAAATGGAAAAGATGATCAAGCTGTGCTTGAATGAGTGAGAAAAGACTTCAGGAAATGACTGAGCTGGATCTTAAAGGATGAGGGAGAGTTTACCAAGCAGGCTTTAAAAAAATTAGGCAGCAGAACACAAGGTGGAAAGGCATAGATGTGGCACAGTGTGGATGAGAAACTGTTAAGTAATTCAGGCTAGCTAGAGCACAAGTTATGCATTTCATGGGGTAGTGGCAAAATACAAGAAGAGGTAGGCAGGAGCCCTGATCTTGGAGGTCTTGAGAGCCATTCTGCCTAAAGAATGTGTGGATTTTGCCACTGAAGAGTTTTAAGTGGTGAATATTCACTCTGGCAGAAGAGTAGGGATGGATTCATATGGGATAAGCTTAGAGACAAGTAAAACAATCAAAAGAACTACCATCCTTTTCCACACGAACAGCAACAGGGACAGAGAGGAGGAGGTGCCTGTCAGGTATCTTCAGGGAGAAATGACAGCAATTGGGAACTGACCAGATGGTAAGCAATAAGAAAGGAGTATCTAAAATGATGACTTGATTTCTGGCTTCAGTGATTAGATAAGGCTCATCCCACTAACCAGCACAGGAATGCTGGGGAAAGAGGAGCAGACTGAGAAAAAGGGAAGTTTAGTTATAGACCTGATGAACTTGAGATCCACGTACATGCCCAGTAAGCAGCTAAAACATATGACTAGACCTCAATTGATTTAAATTTATTATTTTAGTATTACTCCATCTACCTCTAGCTATAAAAATTTTACTAACAAGGGCAAATCAAGTGACTAATATTAAAGTTTGGATCTTCTTGCTGACCTTATATTCCCTTTAAATGAGGAATTAGCAAGAAAGAAAAAAAGGGAAAGAATGAGGGAGGAAGGAACAGAAGAAAGAGATCATGGCAAACACTTTTCAACACAGTTAACTCCCTACCTAGACATTACTTTCATATGTCCTGGTTAGGAAGCAAGTAAGTGATAAAAAAGGGAAACCAATACTGTAAGAAAATAATCTAAGTAATTCATTTGCAGGTGTTTTAGCTGATTCAAAGAGGTATTTAACAGGCCCAGCCCGAAAGTTGTCTGACTGGTCCAGCCCGTTCCCAGAGGGTCACTGAACAGATAGAGCTTTCCTTGAGATGGTAATTAGTTACTAGCTCCTTTTGGTTTCTTCATTCCCTGGTGTTTCTCCCTCCTCAGGACTTCTGGCAGGCCTTTTTCACAGGCTTGTCCTGAACCCTCAGAAAAAGAAATTCCTTACAATGGGGTAATAAATCTTAGGCGTCATTCAGGATGATTATGCACCCCGTAGTACTCAGCCAATGAGGAACTGGGGGGAGGGACTTGCGCACTAGGGAAAAAATTGCTTGCTACAGCCCTTTTTTGTGTGCCTGGTTCATCAGACATCCAATCTTACAATATTGCCATTGAAGTCTCAGTTCGCTGTACCTCGTGTCTCTGTGTCCATCCTTTGGCATTGGACAGGTGAGGGCATTTCTCACAAATACCCAATCATGCATGTAGAGAACAGTCACTAGAGCTCTGGTTATTTGAATTCAGCTATAATGAATGCTAAGAATCTTCATCAATTATTTACTCTCCTTACCTTAACTTACAATCTATTTTCTCAGCGTGGTCTACAAGAAAAGTCCTGTTCTGCTTTTTAAAGGTAAACAATCCAATGCTGGATGATGCAGGGTTAGACTCACCTCTCTTTCCTTCTTCTTGACTCACTGTTTTTATCCTTATCCTTATTTCTTTTTCGTTTATGTGGGCTCCTACTCCGGTCTCTTCTATGTCGTGAACACTCGGCATCCAAATAGCTTCCACCAGACTGTCGTGAATCTACTGAAGCTGATCGCCTTTGTTCATTCCTGAAAAACAGAAAGAAAAGTTAATCAGTTCATTTTCCCATTGGTCTCCATTATACACACACTACCCTAAAGTGCAATATTCTACATCATACCAATCACAGGGTCTAAATACATATGCACAATCTTATATTCCATATAAGAGAGCAGTCAAAGAAACATAGCTCTTAAATGTTTTACAACTTAACTATTTCATTAATACGGTTCCCACCACACAACTTTATTTATTTTTTGTTGGCTGGCTGGCATGCGGATCTAAACTCTTAACCTTGGTGTTACAGGGCTGTGCTCTAACCAACTAAGGAACCAGTTAGCCAATATGGTCCCCACCAAAAGAGTCAAAGGGAAATGTCATAGAACAACTCGGGTATAATAATACTGAGCACTGATAACAAACAATTAGCATCTTGGAATTACAGCATGTTATAAAGGGTCTTGGAAATGTTAAAATTTAACAATTACAGGTAACATTAAAAAGAGAACATTTTCACCAATAAAGACAAATGACATACTTTTCGGCATCATCGTCTTTTTCCTGCTCTTCTTGCCATTGATTACTGAGTTCTTCCATGTGCACATTTATCACGTCTCGAATCACCTTAGGAGAGTTAAGGACCAAATTTCAGATAAGAAAACTGTTCAAAAAATTAAGATAATAAAGCTAGAAAAATCACTGCTAACAACCAATCAAATATTCATTAGAAGCTATGACAGACTGTGGAATGTGTGCAGAATATAAGAAAAGGTAATGAACTGGAATATGGATGATAAAAGAAAGTATTATATCAACATAAAATTTTAAGTTGATAACCATACTATGATTATGTAAGAGAATATCTCTATTCATAGGAAATACATACTAAGTATTTAGGGATAAAGGGCCATGATATATGTAACTTACTCTTAAATATTTCAGGTAAAAATTATGTACAGATAGAGATAGAGTGAAAATATAAAGAAAAAGAAAAAGAGTGCAAATGATAACCACATGGGCAAAATGTTAATAATGGGTGATCTGGTGAAAGGATACACAGGAGTTCTGGGTATTATTTTCAGTTTTGCAACTTATCTATATGTTAGAGAATATTTACAAATCATTTTTTTAAACCTTATAATTTAGATGATGAACAAAATATGAAACATGAAAGTCACTTCACAGATAGTTTCACAATGAGACTAGAAATCCCTTACTTGTAAGAATCATTGGAAAGTTTTTTTCTTTCCTACTTACCCATGCCATCAAGCCTAAGGCTAGTCACTGGGGAGGCAAAGATGAAACTAAAATAGGAGCTTACACTACTCTCATGCCTGATTAGGAAATGTTTTAAGTAAAAAGGTATAGGGGACAAGGAGCAATCTCAGAGAGACACACTATAGTTCAGGCCTGACTGCATTTCTCTCCACCTCAAAGAAATTTCCAGTGGCTGCCAAAGTAAAACAGAACAATGTCCAAACTCCTTAATCAAGCCTTCAAAGCCATCCATGATTTTATTATATCACATAGGAGAAGGCAGCCTTACCTTATTTTTCAACGGATATTCCCCAGACACCCTAAACTCTAACCACCCTGGATTACTCATGGGTCTCTAAAAAACTTCAGTACAGGACCTTATGTTAAGTAAAATAAGCCAGACACAGAAAGACACGTACCACATGATCTCACTCATATGTAGAATCTAAAAAAGTTGATCTCACAGAAGTAGAGAGTAGAACGGTGGTTAATAGAGGCTGGGGGTCTTGGTGGGGGTAGATGCGGAGAGACTGGTCAAGTTAGGAGGAAAAAGTTCTGGCGTTCTATTGCACAATCAGTAGGGTGACTATAGTTAATAATAATGTATATTTCAAAAAAGCTAGAAGAAAGAATTTTTTTTTTCCTTTGACAGCTGGCTAGTTCTTGGATCCAAACCCTTGACCCTGGTGTTATAACACCACACTCTAACCACAGAAGAGGGAATTTTGAATGTTCTCACTGCAAAGAAATGATAAACTCTTGAGGTGATGGATTTGTTACTTACCGATTTGATTCTTACACAATGTATACACGTAACACAATGTATACACGTATAGAAACATCACATTTTAGCCCCTAACAATGTACAACTATTATGTATCAATTAAAAATAAAATAAAACTAAAAAAAAATAACTCCGGTACTTTTATGTGCTTTTAGGAAAGCTAGTCCTTCCACCTGGAAAATCTTTATCTACTACTTACCCTCCCCCACTATATTTTAATGTAGAAAACCTAAGACTGTAGGTCTAACCCAGTGGAGTGATGAGTCACACACATCTGCACTGAAATTCCAGCTCTAGCACTTCCTCAGCAGCCCTACTAGACTCTTTGTCTAGCAGCTCTACATGAACTCCTTGAAGCCCAGTCTCCACAGAACCTACCAGGCACAGGTTTGCCACACAGAAGTCAATAAGTAGACATTCCTTTAACATACCCTGCTTCTCCCTTTTCCTCCAATGCTACCTTCTCTATGAAGCCCACACTAATCTTATTTTTAAATGAATCACTCCCTCCTGGCACACACTTTGATTTCACCTTTCTTTTAGCACTTCACACAATTTGTATTTTGAAATGTCTGTTTCACTTATTAAGCTACTGTAGAAGATCTTTGAGTGGGGTCTGTGTGACATTTATCTTTGCATACCCTACAGCAGTATGTTATGCACAGTAACTACAGTATGTAGTAATTTTTTGCAGAAATTTGTGAAAATTCAAGGTCTAGACCAGAGCAAACAAAAAATATGTAGGAAATGAATAAGCTAGGAATGGATGTAATGTTGAAAAAGCCACAGCCAGATATGATAAATCATTAAAAGATTTGTAAACACTGAAATACTTACAGATGAAAGATGTTTATGATCTGCTCTCAAAATTACCAAGTATGGGAGTGGGGTTATAAATAAAACAAGAGGGCCACAAGTTGATAAATGTTGAAGCTGGGTGATGGGTACATAAAGTTTCCTTAGATGATGCCATCCACTTTAGCATATGTTTGAATATTTCCATAATAAAAGGTTAACCATAAAATTATAAAGAACACTAGCAGCAACACTTAAAGTTAATTACAAGATTATGAGACAACAGAAGAAATAACTGATGAACTACCAAATACCCAAAAGACTGTAAGAATCACCAAGGTAGTGTGACATGGTCCTAGACCTCTACTGAGAGAGATAAGTCTAAAACACACACTGCTGTGGTTTCAATGTTTGTCCCTCTAAAACTCTTGTTGAAACTTAATGCCTAATATGGCAGTATTGAGAGGTGGGGCCTTTAAGAGGTGATTGGGTCATGATGGCTCTGCCTTCATGAATGGATTAATGGGTAAATGGATCAACAGGTTATCATGGGAGTGGCACTGGTGGCTTTATAAGAAGAGGAAGAGACCTGAGTTAGCATGCTTAGCCCTATGCTCACCATGTGATACCCTGCACTGCCTTGGGACTCTGCAGAGTCCCCACCAACAAGAAGGCCCTCACCAGATGTGGCCCTTCCCCATTCCCCTAACCTTGAATTTCCCAGCCTCTAGAACTGTAAGAAATAAACTGTTCCTTTATAAATTACCCAATTTCAGTGATTCTATTATAAGCAATGGAAAATGGACTAAGATACATATTTTAATTGTAAAAAGAACAGCATAAAATTAAATGCTAACTGTGCAGTACAGAGAATTAGTGCAATGAACCAGTGATGGCTCAGAGTCAACCAGCACCTCATGGAAATGGTGGACCTTAAACTCATCAATATTTAAAATGGCAAAAACAAAGAGCATGTCAGGTGAGAAAACAACATGTACTAGGGCATAAGGTAAGAATAAATACATGTAATCAGATATAGTTTAAGAGGCATGCTTGACTAAAGCAAAACAATGGGTAAAATGAGGCCAGATTATGGAACGCCTGTGAAATCAGAGAGAAATAAGAAATAATGTAGGAACAATAAGGGATTCAAAGAGGAAATTATGTGTAGAGCCTGGGCAAGGTCATTCATGTACCAAAAAATTCATCAACTCTATCTGCTAAATGGCATCTGAAAATAAGTCAAGCTATACACCAAAAGATTCATGTGTAAATAATTTATACCAGGATATTTCTTAAGCCAAATATTTAGGAGAGTACATAAAGCATGCTAAGATTTCTGCAAAAAGATAACAGCTAATATTTACTGAGAAATGTGTGTTCACATGCATTATCTCAATCAGTTCTCATAACAACCTATAGAATTTGCATTATTATTATAAAATGAAGAAAAATGAATTCTAAAAAACTCAAATAATGTGCCCAAGTCAAATAGCCAATGACAAACAGGAGAATCAAATCTCAAGACGAGATTTAAGGCCAAAACTCCTGCTCTTATCACGATGCAATACTACTTCCTCACAAGCTGATATTTCTTAAGACTGTACAACCTCTTTATATAAGGTTTTGTACTCTGAAAAGCCTTTTCCTGGTAAAGGGTGGGTCTGAAAGTGATGGAGCAAATACAAATCAGGTGTGACCACCATGAAGACTCTTTCAAAAAACCTCCAAGGAATTGTGCAAATCCATAGAACAGATTTAGAACTATATAAGGGAAAAGATTTTTGCTCATAGCAAAGCTCTACAAGATTATGTAAAACTCACCTCAGTATATGATTTCTTGGTTATGTGAACATTCTTAGCTCTATAGGACTGGCGTCTTCTTTTATAATCTCTCACTTCCGCCAAGATTTCAAGGTAAGATTTTGGACTTTTTCGACTATTATCTAATAAAAGAATAAAAGAAAATTATTATATCCTTAGGAACTTTAAAATTCTTATGAATTAGCAGGTAGGAATAATACAATTATCCTATACTTCAACATGTTTCAAGGTAGCACACAAAAACATTCTAAAAATTCTACATTATAAATATACAAGGGTTAAGTTTTATTTTCCTCTTCTCCAGCCATTAGTTGAATGTAAGTGTTTCAATAACTGCACAGTTCTAAGTAACAATCTTACAGAAAAAAGGTATGCTTAATGTAAAAGCCAGAGTAAAGCTTCACGCACTGAGTAAATATCTTAATATATATGATAATATCAGATGATACAAAACCATCCTACTCCAACTCATTTTGACCTGACAGTTGAATCATATTAATAACACTCACAGGATGGAATGACAATTAAAAAATGTAAACTATGATATTCATCTCAAACCTTGATTGACTTTGGCAGCCAAGTCTACAAAGAGATCACTGTCATTTTCAATGATTTGAGAATCAGAGCGCTTTTTCTTTGTCTCCTCAAGTACAAAATCATAGAGGGCAAGACGATCAGCTTGGGTTAGATCACAAACAAACCGTTTGTGATTTAGAGGAACTTCAACAGGCAATGAAGAATAAATCCCTAAAGTAAAAATAAAACCACAAGAATAAACAATACATGAAGCATTGTGGACTTAAAATCTACTACTTATCTTTAAACATTTGCTGAAATAATACAATATTAACAGAAACTATTTTTTTACAGTAATCCCTAAATATACAAAATACCAATCTACGCAATAAATGGTAAACAATGACTCTGTCCTGAATACTATATCCACAGAAAGGATGTATTGTGGATGTTCACTATTCTCTCCGAGAACGTTAAGATAGATCCCATGAAGGCAGGTAGTAATAACCATAACAGACAATTTGCTAATAAGAAAACCTTTTGGGTAACAATTTTTAAAAGGCTTCTCACGTTACAAAAATAGTTGTCTGTCTTTCTGTTTATATTCTTTTCCCCATAAAAGCTAAAAGAGTGCTTTTAATAGGTAATACACATTATATACCTTTTGAAAAAGCTATGGAAATATAAAAAATGTGTAAAAAATGTCTTTTTTTGTATGAAACATCAGACTAGACGATCAATATTTAAAATACATCCCACTTGTGCGAGACTTAAAACTAGGGACCAAAAAACAATAAGCAGAAATCTCAAACTTCTGCCAGACCAGAGACAGACAGATTAAATTGAAACTAAACTCATTTTAATTTCCTGAGAAGAAAACATATTTGCTTAACCAAACTCACTGAAAAAAGTTAACAGCAGTGTCCCCCGATACTTATAGAACTTTCTAAAATCTGGTCATTAATGAAAAAAAGTAAATACAATACCTTGATACGATGTATTAAACACTGAAGAAAATTTGTTTTGAAATTCAAATTTTCTCAAAGAAATAAAAAAAATGACTGTAACTGTAAATAAAACAATTTATAACAATTTTTTCTAGACTTCATTATTTCCTAATGTAAACAAAGAACATGAGCTACTAAAAGAATCCTTTTAATGTTTGCTAGCTTATCCTACAGTAATAACAACTCTGGTTCATAGAACAACGTAAAATCAGTAGCTCTTCCCAGATATTTATATTTGATAAAGTCTAACCTCATTAACTTTTTAGGTAAAGAGGCAAAAGAAGAATTCAAATAAGAGCATACTATGAACTAAGCATTACAACAAAAAAAGAAATGACTATAAGTGTCTACGAATTAAGAGGAGAGCTACACTGAATCTGATGCTGTAAGTTAACAGCTATAGATACATGGCCGTTTTTACTAGTCAAATGGTTTTAAATTAGTGGGGAAGTCATCTCTTTCAAGTCAAGCAATTTTACTCTAACTGGGATGGTTACTAGGAAAAGCCCTTTTATGTAGCCAGGTGTTAAGATATTTAATTGTATAACATGAGATTATAAAAAGTTAGCCTTGATAAGCCAAATTTCTTTGAATATAAAGTATAAAAATCTGGGAGAAAAATACGATTAGAAAACAATGTTGTATTACAACCAAGCTTCACATAAACTTTTGTCTGTTGCTTCTAAACAAAGAAACATAATTTCCTCCTTAAAATATTTTGAAGTTTTCTTTGAATTATTCATCTTAAATTTCTTTATGGTAAAGATCAATACTTAAATTCAACCAAAATTCCAAATCAATACTATGATATTTTGACAGCCATTAAGATAAAGTTTAGAAATTTGAATGATACTTTTAAAAGGATATCATTTGCAAAAGGATACTGCATATCTTTAAATAAGGAGTACATTCAGGTTCCTAATTCCTCTTTATACTCACCCCAATTACTGAAAAAGAAAAAGTACAGGAAAAGTTAAGCAACAAACTGCATTCAAATCATTCAGAACATAAATATTTTTGATTTAAAAAAAAAGGATAATCACTTAAATAAGTTTACATTTACATAAAATGTAAATTTTCAAAATACAAGTCTATAATTTCAAGGTATATCTGAATGTGCTGTAATCATAATAATTCTGTGACCCTTTATCTGCCTCTTTTTGCAGTATTTTTTAAATTGTGGTAAAATACACATAACATAAAATTTACCATTTTAACCATTTTTCAGTTTACATCAGAGGTTTTAAGAATATTCACACTGTTGTGCAATCATCACCTCTATCCATCTCTGGAATTTTTTCATCACTTCAAATTGAAACTCTAATCTACTTTTTTAAAAACCCTAATTCTCATGCTTCCTTCTTAGTCATTTTTACCATCACAGGGCATTTTAAACATATGACATACAACATTAAATACTAATAAAAGGTACTGTCTCAAAGATACAATTTAGAATTTTAGGGAGAATTCACAGAATCAATTCCCTAACATTAGAGATAAAAATTTAAAGTCCTTAGAAGAAATATGACTTGCCCAAAGTCTCTCAAGTGGTAGAAACCGATCAGCTTTAAAGCCATTCTACCCTGTCTCTCTAAGGTTCTTTTATAGTACACTGACCTTCAAATCATAGCCATGACTCTAATACACTTCATGAAACTGAAATACAGCAACTTGAATATTTAATATTGAAAGAAAAATATGTATCACTAAATAAAATGATTGTTTATGACTGAAATTAATATCCTGGTTATAAAATTAACCAAACTAACTATATCTGAAAATAAGTATGTAGATTTAAATGGTTGTTCAAGATTTCACAAAGATAATAGACTAAGAATTCTACATTGAGTTTAGGCCTGACATGACTAATGAAATGAAAACATATCTACAACTTCATCAAAAAACTTATGTTTTAGTGCATAACAAACAAAATATTAATTAAATGAGAAAATGTAAAATATTTCATGTTAGTCATTCTTTCTTCAAAGTAAGAAGATATTTAAAGAAATTCTTATCCAGGGGTAAAAAGTTTAAAAATTCCTAAGACATAAGTGGGTCAGAAAAATAACCTCTACTAAGAAACTGCAGAACTCTACACAGGATTAAAAAAAAGTTTTAAAAAGAGGGTTTACAGATAAAAAGTTACTCTTAACAATTAAATCTTATAAATCATACAAAAAGTTACTTTTAATTAAATCTTAACATAGTACCAAAATTCAAAATCAAAGTTCTTCTCAACTATCTACTGAAAGGACTATTCAAAGTAACTCTTTGCTTTTGTAAAGAATATACTCAATGTTCAAATCTGCCTTATTACCCAGTTATATAATAAAAAACTTAGTAACCAAATGGTAAACAATTTTTAAATAACATATAAAAAACTCTCACCGGTTTCATTATCTTCATATTGCTTTCTGCACATGAATTTTCACTTAGACAACAGTAGCTACCAATTATTGGAGCTAGGGCTATTTTAGCATTCATTATCTCTGTTCCTCTAAACAACCGTATGAGATAGTTTTATATTACAAGTAAGGAAACGAAAACTCAGAGAAGGTGTCGTTTATGCAAGGCCAAACAGCTAATGTTTTTCTCTAAAATAGGCTTACACAAAGTAGAATAAACAATGAACAGCACTGACAGTAGCAGTGAGTACGTACAGATTTTAAGTCTGTGATATTCTTCCACTTAATCATGATAAACATAATAATAAATATATTTGAGCAACATCTAGAATCCTAGACTATAAATTTCACGAAATGTAGAGTTTCTAACAGAAAATAAAACTCAGTTCAGTTTGTGCCAAAATGCAGAACTTGGTTTTGGATCCAGCTTTGCTATTATCTAGCAGAGGCGAGTTACCTCACTTTTGTGCACCTCTGTTGCTTCACCTAATATGGAGGGGAAAAGGCTTGTCCAACCTATCATAAGTTTGTTGTGGAAGAGAAATAAAATACATAAAAGAGCTTTGAAAAAAGAACCTGCTAAAATATAAAAATACCTTTAGACAAACACACCAAAATATTATCATATCTTTATCAGGCATAGTTTTTTTTTCCTTTTCTGTAAAATGCAGACACTAGATTAGATGATCTCCAAGTTCTCTTAAAATAAATTCAGTAAATCTTATCTAAACAGTTAAGAGTCAATAAAGTACTGTAAGTATTAACCCCTCCAAAAACCAAAAACCTCTATTTTTTTATTGGCCCATTAACGAAACAGGAAAAGATGAGAGTTAAATGTCTCTCAAAGGAAAAAAACATTGGAATTTAGCTGACAGGCACAAGTGGTAGCTTCATAACAGGAAAAACAGGAAATGTGCTCTTGGCTGTTGTTAGGAACCAGTGTAATAGAGACAGACTAAGGTAAGATGGTCTTCCTTCTGAAGCCACCATGCAACATAGTCCAGTTATTGGCTTAGAACAATGTTTAATAAAGACCTGAACTTCAACAAGGGAGAAAACCAACCATGACTATGCTCTGGTGAATGTAATTCGGCTAGGAAAAAAAAGTGAGGAAAAAAAGGTAAGATGTCCAGAGAAAGCTACCTTTCAAAGAAAGATTCAAAGAAGACAACTCAGAAGTCCTTATGAGAGGAGCTGGTCATGCTTTGGCTAGATGTCATACCTAGGTTCTGAAATCTAAACTCTTATTAACTTGTTTACTTCCCTGTTTTTGGTGGATTAAATTTTCTTCCAATTTCCTAATACCTTATGCTTAAAAATACAATCTGTTGAAGTTCCAGGCAGAAACACTTTAACTCAGCCCCAAAGTTAAGCATGAAATGATCCACAAACCCGCTGAAATTATATGTAAAACACTGTGCTTGTGCTTTTTGCTGAGGAGGCGATCACTAGCATTCACCATCTCAAAGGGATCCAATATCCAAAAAGATTAAAACTAGTTTCTTTTAGCCTAAGCCTTTCCTTTTATATTGCATTTCAACATTCTCAAGAGAGAAAATCTCAGGGTAAGATAGTTATCCAAATAGCATTTATTTACTAAATAATAATTTTTTAAAAATTATCCACAAGGCAATCTCACCTATGACATAATTCAAAAGAATGAACCCTTAGCTAAGCTAGTATCCTAGTGAGATACTAGTGTATCTGAGCAGGAAATATCTTAACAAATGAAGTTTATTTATTTATTTATTTATTTATTTATTTATTTTATTTATTTATTTTTTTTACACTTCTTTTTTTTTTTTTTTTTTTTTTTTTTTAAGTTTTATTTTGTCGATATACATTGTGGCTGATTATTGCTCCCCATCACCAAAACCTCCCTCCCCCCCAACAAATGAAGTTTAAATGTAAAATGTTTAAATGTTTTAAATGTTAATTTAAAAGTTTAAAAGTTTAAAAATTTTAAAGTTTAAGTGTTAAATGTAAAACAACTTTTCCAAGTCACTGTTTTCACAAGGTTTTTCTTGAACAAAATTAGTAACATGCTTGTGGGAGAAAAATAATTTGATTCATTAATTAGCTCAAACTATGTTGCACTTACTTTGATTATAACAATCACCATCTTTTCCAACCGCAGTTCTAGCTTGCTTAATTATCTGGAATTGTGAGTCCTTATCTGAAAAAAAAAAAAAAAAAAAAAAAATCCATAAATATAATATGAACCACCAGTGTCCACAATTAAAATGACTTGTTTCTAACCCGAGCTCTTTGGGTACACTGACAAACTTTCCAGAACCCTAAGACAGAAAACATCCTATTCGCTACCTGTGTAATCTGAACACAGAATTCTTTCAGATCTACCTGGAGCCCAGTAGGTAACCAGACTCAGTTTCAAAAACACTATAATCAGACATACAATGGTAGTAGCTACAAATTTTAGTGACCAATAATAGTTACCATTTCTTGAAGTTTAGCTAAGTGTCAGACACTATTCTAAGTATACTACATCTACTGTTTAATCCTTACAAAGTGCTATTATAATCATCCACATTTTATAAAGAAATTTAAGCAACAAACACGTTAATTACGTTGCTCAAAGTCACCCATCTGTTAGTGACAAAACCAAGAGTTGAATCCGGGCATTGTTTCCAGAGCCTAAGACTTTAACCTCTAGATATGCTGTGAATACCTGGAACACATTTCCATCCTCAGTCTTACCTTCAACCTCTCTTGTGTGTTCAGATTTTTGTTATAACCAAGAAGGAAGGCATCTATCCTACTTACAAAACTTTACAGGATTTTCATTACCTATTACTATAAGCCTGGTCTCTAAATTGCAGATTATGTCAACTAGTTTCATTGTACATTAATCAATACTACATTCTCTTAAGGTACTAATCATAAGCATATTATAAAATCCATTCTTTTCATAATTCAAAAACAGAAAATCAATACCTATATTAAAATATTTTTAATTTTTAATCTAATAACTTAATACTTACTCAAAGTAATTGAAGGTATTTTCACATTTTCATAGAAAAAATCAGGATTATACATTTCATCCTAAACAGTAAAAAAAAAAAAATCTTAGTGTTTTTAAGTATCAGATAATTGACTATTTTAAGATTTGAAATGAACTAATGATTTGATTAGTACCATTTAAATATTTCTCACAGTATTTCTCTCAAAATATTTCACAATAATTTGTGAAATTAGGCAAGTGCCATCCTACCCTACAAATAAGGGCTATTAATTTCATGTCAGAAAACTTCATGATATACCTTCCAAATATTGTGTTTGTTAATGCATGAATCACACGACATATATATAATACAGTAAATATACGATACCTCTTCTTCTTTGGTATAGCCTAGTTTCCTCAATCTACAAGATACCATGTGCTTTGCTAAAGATGATTTAGGCATGTGATGATTGGAATCATAAGGACATATCACAACTTCATCCTATAAAAATCAAAAAGAAGCAAAGAAAAAAGGTATTTAAAGAAATAATTATACTGTTAAATGTTTACTACTTGATTAAGTACCAGTATTATCCAGTACCTCCTCTTCTGCAGGCCTCTCTCAACCCCCACGTGGGGGTGTGTATTAAAAAAACAACTCCCAAAACCCCCTCACCCACTTAAAGCCTCTGCCCTCTCTCCAGACCTTCAAAACCTAACTTTGAAAAATTTGTTTACTCACTGTCTTAACCTCACCTACAGCCATTCCTCATCCACTGCCATCACTCCACTAAAACCAGCCAATAGGTTGCTAACAACCTTCTTACTACTAAAGCCAAAGAACATGTCATAGTCCTTACATTTGAACTCTTGGAAGGTCATACTGCAACTGTCCATTTCTGTCATCCTGATACACTATTCATGTTCTTTCTACTTCTCTGGCTTCTTCTCCTTGGTCTCCTCTAAAGATCTGTCTTCCTTGCTCTACTTGTCCCCCTTTAAATGTTAGTGTTTCATGTAGGTCTAACCAGTGACCTTTTGCCATGCTTACTGGAAGATCTCATGGTTTCAATTCACTATAGAGATGACTCCCCCAAATCTAGATCTTTAGACCTCGTTTCTCTCTTGAATACCTTCTACCAAGACACTAAAAATTCAACATGAGCAAAAATAAATCCATTATATTCATGGTCTCCTAACCGTCATACCTGTTTCTCTTGTGCTGCCCTATTTCAGTAAAAGGTCTCACTTGCTCAAGGAAAAGCTGCTTCTTCTCCCTCACCACCCTTATCCAATAAGTCACCTGGTCTTGTCAGTGTTACTCCTAAATATCTCTGAAATCCTGCCACGTACTCCATTCCCACTGCCACTTCCTCAATTCAGGACACCATCTTCTCTCTCTGGGATTACAACAGCCATCTCCTAACTGTTCACTCTCTTTGTTCCCAGTCTTGCTGCCCTCCACTCCATTCTCTGCACTATAGACTAGTGTGAATCTCAGCTCTGCCACTTACTAGCTGTACGAAACTGAACAATGCATTCTCTTTGCCCCAGTTTCCTCATCTATAAAATAGGAATAACAGCAAGACTTTTCTCATAAAGCTATTATAGAAATTAAATAAATTATATATGAGTTTATACACATAAACCAATTTGAACAGGGCCTGATACATAGCAAGTGTTCAACAAATATAAGTAATTATTATTTTATTAAAAGGCTAACATGATTATGATATGCCCTGGCCTCCCTCATTTAAAAAATAAAATACTTCCATGCCTCCCTCATTTAAAAAAAAAAAAAGTTAGATTCTCATACGGCTCATAAGGAACTTTAAGATCTGGCCCCTACCCACCATCATCATTCCCCTCCATCTCTATGTCCCATGCTCCAGGTATCCTTAACTACTTGATCTGGTCACTCTCTTGTCTCTGGACTTCTACACATGCTGTTAATGCTTCCTTGATGCTTCACCTAGCTAATTCCTCTCACTTTATCAGCTTAGAATTCACGTTGTCCAAGAAACCTTTGCTGTCCCTCCACGGCTTATAATAATCTGTACCACAGCAATTCCAACCCGACTCATCAAAGACTTTATCACATGATAATGTAATGGCCAATTTCTCTGTATTCCTCCTTACCACCACCAGACAATAAGCTCTATGAAGACAGGAACTGTGACTGTTGTTCACCAAACTTCAGTATTAAAAAACCCTAGCAGAAAAGTGAAGATTCATTAACTATCTGGACTGCACCTATTCTAGGAATTATGTATGTCACTTACCAGGATTTTTAAACCATTCACTCTCTTCAATACCAGACACTGGTTTTGCAAAAGTTAGATGTCCACACACAGATGACTGTTAGAATTTTAGAATTTTACAGAGGAGTTTTAGAGACAACATAGCAATTAAGCACACAGACTCTCAGGAGCCAGAAGGCCTGGGTTCAAATCCTAACCGCCATTTACTAGCAGTGTGTCCTTGGACAAATTACCACCTTTCTGTCTTTGTTTCCTCGTCTGCAAAATGCTGCCAACGGTACCTACCTCATAGGGTTATTCTCAATATTAAATGAGGTAATGTAAAATAAGAGGCACATACAATGTGCTTTTTAAGTGTTAAGCCAAGGAATCCAATTTTACTGCAATGCTGAGTAAACAATAGTAGGGAAAAGTTTAGTAGGCCCCATTCAATGGAATTCACAGCTTCAAATACTCCTCTAAACAAATAATGAAGTTGTGTTTTTTTAAATTTCCACTGTGTTTTTAATACAATTCATAGTGAACGGTTTATATATAAATCGAATATACTTTAAATGCCTCTGGGGAATTAATCATGTGACTTAAACCCGGGGGAAATTATTACAGCGTGGTAAACTCAGAATGAATATTTGAGATCATGAATTACCCCACACTGAAGCACTTCCCTTCATCCCAACCAAACAAAACAAAACAAACAAAACCAAAAATCAAGATCGCTCACTCAAATACACTTGCCTGCCCTTTTTAAAAAAGCAATTCTAACTTCCAGGAGAGTCACTAGTTACCATTGCTTAGTGACATCCTTTAATAATCCCAGAATCGGTGCTGTCCCAGTCATAAGTGTCCAAGTTTTCTTTCTTTCTTTTTTTTTTTCTTTTGCGGCTGGCCGGTATGGGGATCGGAGCCCGTGACCTTGGTGTTACCAGCACCAGGCTCTCCCAAGTGAGCTAGCCGGCTAGCCCTAGAAGTGTCCAATTTTAAGGTAGAGAAAAGTGAACTGCTGAACTCCGAGCTGTCAGACACCGAGGCTGGGGCAATTGCGGAATCCACGTGACACATGACAAAACCAACCGCCCACCCCTCTGCGAGCAGCACTCTTGAGACCCATTCACTTATGCTCTAAATAAACACCGGATCTGCCATTCCCCCCTCACCCCCGCATCTTCCCGCTTTCTGTAAACCCGAAGTTCCGCGGAAGGAACGCCACATAGAGGTCGGTGTCGACCCTCTGGGGCCCTCGCGCGCCCCAGCCCGGAACCCGAGGCCTCGGGGACATTCCGGGGCCCGCGGCGCCCACCACGGCTCTGCAGACGGGCGGGGGCTCCTACGCCCTTCCCTCCGCGACCCCCACGCGGATTTCCCCACGGCCGCTGAACACCGCGGACCGACGGCCCCCAAAAGGACCCCGCGGCCGCGCCCCTCACCTCCGCTGCCTGCTCTTCCCCGGGGTCCAGCAGATCCAGGCTCCAGCCCAAAGATGCCGTCACCTCCTCCAGCGTCCGGCAGCAGCTGTCCACAAACCCGCTCAGCTCCTCCTGCAGCCGCCGCCGCTCCTCCACAGGAGGAGGCTCGCCCTCCATGGCCGCCGACTGCCCGCCGGGAGGAAGCTGCCGAACCGCCCACAGCGCGCGCGGGCCCCTGGGAGCTGCGGGAGGGGCCACGCGGTCACGTGTCTGGAACAGCCTATAGGAAGGGCCCCGGGAAGGGCGGGAGCTGTTATTTTGAGAGGCGGTTTTCGGTCTTTTCCAGACGCTGCGTCTTTTATGCCGCTCTGGGATGCGTTTCTCCTGGCCTTCCCTGAACGGCATTTCCTCTCCTCCTCAACGTTTTTCTGAGAAAATGGTTTATTTACACCTACAGAAAAGTTTAAACACTAGTACAACGAACGTTTGTATAGCCGAACGTCTTCCAGCTCGGTAATTGTTAACATTTTACCACGTTTGCTTTCTCTCTTGTCTCTAATCTCCACAACACAACCAGACACGTTTATTTTTGCTGATTTCTTTGAAAGTAACTTGCAAATCCTTCACCCCCAAATATGTGAGCATGTATAGCCTAAGATAAGAACATTTTCCTACATAATCACAATATATGATCAAACCTAAGAAAATTAATAGTTCCATAAAATCATCGATTATATACTTCATATTCAAACTTCCCCAGTTGTCCCCAAAATTCCTTTTGTAGCAGTTTTATTTTTTCAACCCATGAGCTATAATTGGTTATTGTCTCTTTTAATCTAGAACAGTCTCCCCCCCACCTCCCTTTTAAATTGTCATTGAATTTTGCCATGAGCATAGGTCAGTTGTCTTGTAGAATGTCCCTCGTTTTGAATTTGTCAGATTTCTCCCCCTCATGATTAGATTCGTTTCAAGCATTTGTTCAAGAATACTACATAGGAATTTCTGTGTTCCTCTCACGACATCCCATAGGGACACATATCTTAGATTCTGCTAGCAATGCTAAATTTGATCATTTGGTAAAGGTGATGACTACATCTCTCCATTGTAATAGGACATAATTGGTAAATAACCTGTGGGATTATACGAGGCTATAAGAATATCCTGTTTCTCAACTACCTCATATGATCCTTCACTGAATCTGTTATTACATTAAGAGTTGTAAATGATAATTCTCTAATAATATCATGCCTTCTACATTTATTATTAGCTAGCATTCTTTCCACAATTCCCTTTTGTTGCTTGTCTCACTGGAATTAGGGGCTTTTTTAATTACTGATTTATGGTTTTAAAATTCAGTTGTATGTACTCCATTAACATCATAATTCTTGCTGATGCTAAAATTGTCCCGATTTGGCCAGTGGGAGCCACTTTAAGCCACTGCCTGTGTCTCTCTGAAAAATCCCCATTAGTCCTGGAGTGCTTTCTTGCTTTCATAACCCAAGCTTACTTTGTGTATTTCCTACCCAAGACCTGGAATCAGCCCTTTGAGTTTTCCCAAATGGTTTTAACTTTTAGAATTTAATACCTTTTATTATTTTTTTTTCAAGCCTGATTGTCATATAGTTGCTTTCCTTTGCACTTTGTTTACCCCTGATGAAGGAACTGTGGAGGAAATTTTTGTAAACAGTTATTTCCAAAGGCAAATAGAGTGGTTCTCACCAAAAAAAAGAAAAAAGAAAAAAGCACCGTAAAATACAGAAGTGGGCCTGCAAGCAGACATGGGATAAGAGATGAGTTCTAGAAATAATTTACTCATACTCTGCCCACAGTCTCCTTACTTTTTATTTGCATTTCCATAGTTAGCCAAGTGGCCTGTAAAATGTGAGACCATTTTTGGATGTGATGTGACTCTCATTGAAAAGTGGTATGTATTTTTCTCGTGGTTGTACCATGTATGTGAACCAAATCAAAACTCAGCTCACATCAACCATGTCTTTTCTCTAGGACACAGCCCCATCTCATCTCAGAGCTCACTGACAGCTTTGGTAGCAGCTTGGAGGGGGTAGGAAAGATTTGCCAATTGGCTGTACTCTCTAGTTACTGTTTCAACCTGAGGAACTGCTCTGCATTGGCACTGTTAATCTGTTTAATTATCACTTTCTTGGAGAGGTTTACAGGCCCTGTTCTAGGTTAGGCCTCTGTTATGGGCTAAATTGGGTCCACCCAAAATTAATATATTGAAGCCCTAACCCACAATGTCACTGTATTTGGAGACAGGGCCTTTAAGGAGGTAATTAAGGTTAAATGAGGTCGTAAGGGTAGGGCCCTAATCTGGTAAGGAAGCCCTAATCTGGTAAGGAAGACACCAAAGCTCGCTCTCTCTCCCCTCTCCCATCCTTCCCTGCATACCCACAAAGAAAAGGTCATGTGAGTACACAGTGAGGTGACCATCCACAAGCCAAAAAGAGAGGTATAACCAGAAATGAATCCTAACAGCCCTTGATCTTGAACTTCCAGCCTCCCGAACTGTGTGAAAATACATTTGTTTAAGCCACTCAGTCTGTGTTCTTTTTATGGCAGCTTGAGGTGACTAATACAGCCTCCCAGTTCTAGCATAAGGAACTTCATTTATCCAAACACATTCTTCTTTTCCCTTTAGATTACAAGGGCTATTTTTATACCATGTATTTCTACCACGGGATCCATGGCTTCTGGCATAATGCATGGTACACAGAACTCAGTATTTAGTAAATGAAATTAATTTCAAGTCCTCCAAATTGGGAGAGTGAAAAAAGAAGAAAAGTAAAGGTGAGATAAGAAATGAGCGCTGTGGAGGAAAAATGGCTCATGCAATGAGATTGGAAATAACTTTCACCATTAAGTACCAAAAGCCCCGAATAATTTATTATCTGATCTTAATCTTTTTTGTTCTACACAATTAGCATTTCATTTGCTTTCCTATATTCTGTCTACAAAATTTGATTATGCTGACATAGGAAATTTGATTGTTTTATAATTGTCCTCCATCCCCACAAACTGCAAATGCCTTGCAGTCATGGGGCTTGTAAATCCTGCTGAATCTTCTTAGTACCTAGCCCAATACTAGACATAGTAGGTATTCAGTAAAGTTATGTTAATTTAATGACAAATGTCTGAATTTCAGTAGTTTCTCTTTGATCCAAAGGAATAGGCTTATATTCCAATTGTCCTTTGACAGAGAGCTAAGAATTCTTCAGGAATCATGTTCATAGATTCAAGGACAACTCTTTTCACTTAGGGGAAAAAATGAAACACCATCTATCTTAAGGATACCCAAAATGGAATCTTAGCCACTTCATGTTTTTTCAATGCACTGATGGTGACTTTTGCCAACGCTACCTGGTCCTCACTGTCCAGAATAAACTAGTAACAAGGTATTGACTTCTGGGCTGGCCTCTTTATGCAGACTTCTTTCCAAGGACCCTACCTGGTACACAACAGGTACTTGAGAAATGTTGAAAGAACTAACTTCAAAAGACTACTTTCTAACAAGAATTCAGAACTGAATAGTTTTTTAATGATCTTTCTTGATAAGTATTTAGTGAATAAATGGTTATAGACCTATTTTATGATAGCCAAAAAGCTGCCGCTAAATTCCCTTGTGTGCATAAACACATTATTAAATCAAAACATAAAAACTTCAAAAGTCTAAAAGTTTATTGCCAGGATAGCAAACTTTATAAAGACACCTTTTTTAAAGTACATAGGAAATGACAAGCAAAACAATCAGAAAACTTTGACCAAAGAAAAGCAAAGACTGCTGCCATCATGCACATACAAGTATAGTCAAATTAATACCAAACAAGTACATTAAAGAGTATATAGGTTACACAATCCACATCCTAAAACTAATGGAGACTCATTCCAAAATGCTTGGGTTTGGGGTGGGTGTTTTTTGCAGGGTATGGGGTGGGGGGTGGGGTAGGGTAATTTTCTCCTAACACAGAAAATGAAAATATTTAGATGAAAAACAGAATGAAGACTAAAATATCAGTGATCAATTTTTTATCTCCAAGAATAGAAATATGTGTTATAAGCCAAAACAAAGTTCAAGAAGAATTGATAAAATATCTAAACACAAGAAAATTTTCTAAACTCAATTTGTGCTATCCTTACAACTGATGACCACTTCATATACACTACATCCAAGTGTGTACTGTACTAGTTAGGATGAGCTCAGAAAAAGCCAGAACAGCCTTTACTATTTGATTTCAACCATGGCTATGTTTTCTTTAAGCATAGAAAGTTCTACTATCCTGCAAGCATCAGGTTTTCTTTTTTTATTATTTAGTAAAGTAGAAATTCATATAAATGAAGCCAAGATAGAGCAAGCACTTCCAACCAACTACTAGCGCCCAATGGAGCTACTGCTAAATGAATAGGAGTAAGAGTAGGAAGAATTTCCTGTGGCATCAAAGCTTCCTCTCCGGGACCCACTTCGGGAACCAGAGCGAGAGCCAGAGCGAGATCCAGAGCGGGAGCCAGAGCGGGAGCCTGGGGCCGAAGACATGTTGTAAGGGCTAGGTAAGCCCTTCGACGACACCGAGGCGGCTTCCAGAAGGCGTAACCCAGTGATATCTTCTACCATGGAGCGATTCATGGCATCCTTATAGGATATTTTTAATTTGGTTTTGGGGCAGGTCAGGATTTTGGCATAGCTGCTGGTGTCTTGCAGCCTCTGAGCTGCTCGGCCATCGATGAACCCCTTCCTGATGGCTTCTTCTGTGCTTATCCTCCCATGCACTTCTGGGTCAACAAGGCCTCCCGTGAGGTACTGGAACTCCAGGAAGCGCTGACCTGCCTCATAGGGGAGCCATTTCTCTTTCACTGCTTCTGCTGCCGACATCTTCTTCTTTCCCTTCACACCCTCAAAGCCAATGAAGGCTTTCTGAGCAGGCTTCAGCCTGGTGGCCATATCTTGGTCAATCAGACCTTGGGAGACCGCATCCTGGAGCAACAGCTTCTGACCAGTGGTAGGGTGGATGACGCCGCCTGTGCAGGCCTGAGCCTCCAGAAGTCTCTGACCAGTGATGCTATCGACAATGCCGCGCTCTATACCTTCTGCAATGGAGATTTTCTCCAGGTTTTCTGTGTCAAAGATGGCAGCAATGGGGCTGGTTTCTTCCAGGGCGTCAGACAGAGAGCTGCTCCTGATGGTTAAATTTCTGACAGTGGATATAGTGGAAATCTTACTTACTGATTCATGGCGGGAGTTGCTAAAAACATCATCACTGACACTACCACCCATGCCACTGCTGTTGCTGATGCCATTTTTCAAGGAAATCATGTCAGCAAATTGAGTGAGGCTGAGGCTACCAGATCGGTACTGATCAAAGAACTTCCTGTCCACAAGGCCCTTATCAATAGCATCTTGAATATCATACTGACTGCCTGTCTTCCTATCTACCAGGACAACCCTGGTGGAGCCATCTGACCCTGTGATGGTTATTTCTTCCCACTCACATTCCTGCTCACACAGTTCTTTGAAGGTTTCATAATCGATAAGGCCCTTCTTGTAGGCCTCCTGAACAGACATCTCCTTGTTGGTTTCTGGATCAACTATGACCACTCTACGCTTCCTGAGGGTATTCTTCTGTGATGTCTGCACCTGTTTCTTCTTTTCTTTCAGGGGAAGAAGACAGAGCCCCGTTGCTTCGTCCTTAATGCATCTTTCTTTTAGTTGCAGGTAGGTAAGATTTTCTTCAGTGTTGGGGTCAAAAAATCCTTTTGTATCATCACTTGGATCTGAGAGAATCTCACTGAGCTCCTCATTGAAATAGCCTCTCTTATACGCTATGTCAACTGGTAAACGATGGCTCTCCTTCGGGTCAATGATCCCACCAGTTGCGATCTGTGCTTCTAATAAGCGAATGCCGTGGCCCTTTTCGATGAGTTCCTTGTTCATGGCTTGGAACAAAGAGATAATATTTCCTGTTTCAGGATCATTATACCCAGTGACAGCTCGTTCTGCAGACAGAAGCTTCTCTTTGAACTCAATGCCCACCAGACCTCTTTTGTAGGCTTCCTCAACTGGTAACCTCAAGTTGCTAACAGGATCCACTATAAAGCCAGTAGCTGCTTGTGCTTCCAGCAACTCCAGAGCAGTCCCAGGTCGGACCAAGCCAATTTTCATGGCCTCATAAATGCCAAGCTTCTGTTTTGTGGTCTCATTGTATATGCCTGCTATGCAGCTTGAACCCTGGAGGAAGTCCTTAATTCTTTCACCGACCTCATCATAAGAAATCTGACCCGATTCCAGTTCATTAACAGTGGATGGTCTCAATATACCAGAATCGACTAGCTCGGTGACAGTCACAGGCTGTCTGATTCCTGGGAAGGACATGCTTCTCTTCTGTACTATCAGTAAGAGCAGACCGGTATGTGGTTCGATTCTGCACCGTTCCTTCAGCTGCATGTAACTGACCTTCTTTCCGGTGACTGGATCCACAAAATTTTTCTGACTATCTCGGGGATCATTCAGGGACCGATACAAATCTCTGTCAATCAGTCCACGGGCCAAGGCGACATCTTTTGGCAAAAAGACACTGTTCACAGGATCTACTATACCCCCTGAAGCAATCTGGGCTTCTAGCAGGCGCAGTCCAGTTTCTCTATCAATCAAATTTTTCTTGATGGCTTCTGAAACAGATACTGTCTTGCCTGAAAATGGATCATCAAAACCAGTGACAGCTTTTTCTGCTGTATATATCTGCTGGCGGTCATCAAAGTCAATGAGATCTCGAGCTATGGCATTGTCGACAGTCAGCTTCTCATTCCGGTGGGGATCAATGATACCCCCTGTAGCTGCCTGAGCTTCCAGAAGCATGACTGTGGGCTCTGAGAGGATTAAATTCTTTCTCTTGGCCTCTACCAAAGAGTATTTTTCCTTAGAAGGAACAGAAGCTCCGGCGATAGCTCCTGCACCCCGAAGGAAAGGCTGGATTTCAGAAGCAACTTCTTCTACTGACTTTTTCCCTTTCAACAGCTTGTCAAAGGTTGTTTTGTCAATCAACTGGCACTCATAGAGCTGCATCGCGGTCACCTTCTTCCTCAGTCCATCAAACACCAGCTTGGAGGAGTCAACAGTCCATTCGTATTCAGTCTGGGTCTCCCGATGGGACCCATATGGGCGCTGTTTGAGTTTATCGATCTCCTTCTGAAGTCGGGAGCGTTCTGTTTCCAACTGTGACTGTGTCTCCCTTGTAGAATCCTCCAACTTTCGCCTGCACCTCTCTTCAATCCTCTTGATCTCTGCTTGGAGTCTTTCTATCTCACTCCTAAGGCAGTTCTTCTCTCTCTCGCTCTTTTCTCTTTCTGACTCTATCTTCCTGATAGCCTCCTCCTTGCGGGAATATTGAGTTTTCCACTGATTCAGGTCATTCTGGATTTGCTGTTTCTCACACTCCAGGCGCTGTTTCACCCTACTCTCTGCCTCTAGAGTCACTTTTGCACGATTCAGCTCGTCCTCCAGCCTCTGCAGCCTTCCCTTGTCTTGCTCCAGAACTTTGATTTTCACCAGAAGGCTCTCTCTTTCCTGCACCACCTGAGTGCACTGACTCTTTGATTCCTGAATCCTATTAGATGCCTAGAATTTAAAAAGAAATGGGAAAAAATAATGTTTTGATCATATCATATAACTGTCATAATTTAACCTCTTTTCCTGTATTTTTTTTTTTCAAACTTGTTTACTTATTTTTCCTTTCACTGTTTTCCTTGGATATACTGTTAGCTTGTTATCTTACAAATTCATGGAAAAATTCTTTAGATATATGTTGCCACTTTGTTAAATGACTTCATACTTACTAATTTTTTTTTTCCATAGAAGGAACTAGGAGAAGTTGTAGACCTGTCTTAATCTTAACAATAACTATGGTTTGAAAAAATATGGACAGTTTTGTTCCAGGTTATCCTACCTGCTATACCTATATCTCACCTGTTACAACTATAATAAGATGTTTAATAAAGCAATACAAACATATGGATATATACACACGCCCCTCCCATACCCACACAAATATTGCCTATAGAAGTCAAATGGGTCAGATGTTAAAGAAGTTATTTTTAAATGAGGGGTTAAAAGAAGAAAAGCCAAACAAAAAGAAATGTATTAGGACTATGATCAAAAGTGCAGAATAATGCATCCAGAAAAATCATCTAAGCAAGCAAGAAAAAGTGATTTAAAAATTGTATAGAGAAATGCTTTAATATCTTCTATTTAGGACAATTTTAATTCCAAATGTACATCATAAATCACTAAATAAGGGTAATCTTCGAGAAAGTAGAGCAGAACATTCAGAGGAAGTGATTAGATGTTACTGACACACTAAAGTTCTTAAAAACAGGGCCAAACACAGGTCACACACATATGATGCAGTCAGAACAAAAGGACGAACAGCATTGAAATGATTTTAAAGTGGTTATCTGGATTAAGACAGGTAGAAGGAGAGCAATAAAAAGAAAAATTAGACTTTCAACAAGCATCCATCTAAGTAAAAAGAGCACAGTTCAGATTAGATGATAATGGAGCAAATTATCTGAGAAACAGTGAAGCTGTGATCAAATATTTGTGAATACCTCTAAAGCCTGCTTTTGGAATTTCTCAATTTCCTGTCTCAAATTTTCCCTCTCTCTCTGTAAATCATTAATCAGCCCCTGCAGTTCCAGGGTTCGGTTGTTGCTGATCTGCAGCTGGCTCCTTAGTTCCGAGATGGTGGCGTTTTTATCACTATCCGCTTCACTGCGGCCCCTTCTCAGGTCATCGTATTCCAGCCTCAGGTTCCGCAGTTCCTCCTCCAGCATCAAGTGCTCCTTGGTCAGGTTCTCTGTGAGAGACTGCAGTCTCTCGATTTCTATTTTGCTTTCATTTAAGCTTCTGCTCTTATCTTCTATCGCTTTCTGGAAATGCTCATTCCTCAAGTGAGCCTGTTTGACATTTTCTTGTTCCTGGAGCAACTGCCGCCTCAGGCCCTCGACCTCCGAGGACAGTCTCCTCAGCTCTTCCTGGGTCCTCTGCTTCTCCCTCAGGTGGCCGTCCAACACGTCCCTCTGCTGCCGGAGGTCGTCCTCGCTTCTCTTCTTGACAATGGATGCCTGCTCCAGCTGCTGGGTCAGACTGGTGATTTTGATGGCTTGCTCTTTCAATGACTTCCTCATTCCTTCCAGCTCTTCCTCCAGCTTCTTCCTCTTGCTAGAGTCTTCACAGGCTGTCCTCTTCAGCCGATTCAGCTCATCTTCCACTTTCTGCTTCTGCAACTGGAGCTCTTTCAGAGAGCTCTGGAATCTCGTGATATCCTGGTCCTTCACAGTCCTCTCCTGGGAAACCCTCTCATAGTCGAGTCTCAGGCGTATTAGTTCTTGCTCCTGAACCTTCAATTTGCTGATCGTCTCAGTGGCGCTACTGTTTGCTTTCTGCAGGTCATACTGGGCCCTTTGTAATTTTGCATTTTCATCTTCCAGGCATTTGCGTTCATTTGTTTCTTTGTCTATCAGTAGCTTCAATCTTTCTATCTCCTTGTTTTTGTCCTGGATCGTTTTGGCAGCATCATCAAGAGATTGCTTGTATCTCACACTCTCTTCCGTTCGCATCTGAGTGACCTGCCTCAGCTCAATCTCCAGCTGCTGTTTCCTCTGGGACACCTCTGAGCCAGTGGCCTTTTGCTGTTGGACATTTTCTTCAACTCTCCTGAGGTTCTCTGTGGTCTGGGATAACGTATTCTTCAGCCTCTTTATTTCTTCAGATAAGCTCCTGTTTTCTCTAGTGAGATTATCCACCTGAGCTCGGTAGCCACTGGTGTCCTCTTCCTTCTGCATGGTGAGCTGGTGGATGGTGGTCTTGGTGATGTTAATCTCCGTCTCGAACTGGTTTTTTAAGCTAATGATCTCCTCATCGTAACTGTTTCTTACCTTACTCAGTTCATTTTCATATTCCCAGCGGCGCTTGGCCTCTTCCTGAAACTCAGCTTTGAGTCTTTCGATCTCCTTGTTTTTGTCCTGAATGGTCTTTGCAGCCTCCTCCAGGGACTGCTTGTGCCTTGAATTGTCCTCTGAGCGCTGCTGGATGACCTGCTTCAGCTCCAACTCTAGGTGCTGCTTCTGTTGCATTATCTCAGAGCCGCAGGCTTTTTGCTGAAGGGCATTTTCTTCCGCCCGCCTTCGCTGCTCAGTGGTCTGCAGGATACTGTCATTCAGCCTGACAATTTCATCCTTCAGATCTCGATTTTCCCTGGAGAGTCTATCAAGCTGATTTCTAAGATTTTTGGAATCATCCTCTTTTTGCATGGATATCTCCTTGATGGTGGTCTTCGTAATGTTAATCTCTGTTTCATACTTGTTCCTTAAATTACTCATCTCCTCATTATAGTGGTTTCTTACCTTTGCCAGCTCATTTTCATATTCTCTCTTCCGGGCGCCCTCCTCCTGCAAAAGAACCCTCAACCTTTCTATCTCATACTCCTTCTCCTTGATGGCTTTCTCAGATTCCAATTTCTGCCAACCAAGGTTCTCCTTTTCACATTGCCTTGCTTTCTGCAGTTGGTCATAGTCATTCTTCTGCTGGTCAAATCTGTCTTCCACAGTCTTTCTTCTTCTCTTTTCATCTTCAACCTCGTAAGTCAGTCTGGTGATCTTCTCATTCAATTCTTTTATTTGGGCATAGCACTTGTCTAGATTTTGCTTAGCTGATTTTCCATCGAGCTCAGCTTGTCTTTTCAGCTCCTCCAGGCTCACAAGCTTAGCTTTGAACTGAGAACACTCCGCCTGGTATTTCTGCAGGTTCTGATCCAGGAATTTGTTCTTATTGCAGTTTTCTGAGTTGGCATCTCGGGCCAGTCTGAGCTCCTCTTCCAAAACTTCAATCTTGGTATTTTTCAGCTGTAAAAGTGAAATCAGAAATTATGTTGAAAGAACAACACCTCACATCACAAGAAAGAAGCAGTACTTTTCCCCTCCCACGACAACGTGCATCCCCATTTCTCTTTATAAACACACACACACCCCTCATAAAGAGTGATAAAAGACAAAAATTACTAGACAAAAATTTTAAAAATCTGGATTCTCATCATAATTCTTCCACGAACTACTTGTATGATCTTAGCAAATGATATAGTGTTGTCTTTAGTCTCAGCTTCCTCAGCTTAAAATGAGGTAATTTCTTTCAAGATCAAAAGCTTATGATTTCATAAACTATAGTCCCTTTATTTCAAGGTATAAAGTTTCCATATAAACTCAATTCAAGTATTAGAAATGAGAGGTAAATTGAACAATTGCTCAATATGAAAAATTCAAATCCACCTTGTCCAGGATGTTGTTATCCTTAATTTAACACAAAGAAATACAGCAAATTTACTGAGCAAACATTAAATGACTGTTTTTTTGGCAACGTAAAGTAGCTACAATTTTGCAAATATTATCTAAGTCCATTTAGAGCAGAGTACTGGAGCATGGAACTAACCCTAGACTTACAAACAAACTGTATTATACTAAATGTTTAGAAGAAATATAGTTTCACCAGTGAGTATATACATATCCATGCTATAATGAGGCAGTAAAACAGGGTTCTATTTTTTTTTTTATGGTGCTCCAAGGATATAGAGTAAGTAAATTACCTTCAGATCTTCCAAACTCTTCAGTATCTCACTTAAGAATCTGTAATAGTCTCCAGACCTTGTAAGTAGTTCTATGTACCGAGCATGAATATCTGCAGCCTTGGAGAAAAGGAGGGAAAGAAGATATATATATACATATGCACATATAGATATATATACATATGCATATATAGATGTGTATATATATAGCATTTTAAAAAACAAGTTCTGGGCTGGCCAGTTATCTCAGTTGGTTAGAGCACAGTGTTAAAAAACCAAGGTCAAGGGTTCATATCCCCATACCAGCCAGGCCACCAAATAAAAAAACTTTTTTTTAAGTCCTATGCCAATTTTGTTTTCTAAAACAATGCAATAATCAGATTGTAATTTAAGGAGTAAATTCCCTTCATTCATGTGTACTAGTTCTAAAATCTAGAAGTAAAAACAAAGGGCTAAGAACACTGAATTCCACTCTTGTCACTATAGGTTGTTTCCCCTAAACCATCTTACAGGTAATGTTCTCTGACATCTTCGGAAAGTTGTGGTCTTTTAGAAATCTACTATATATTTTCCACTTTTTAGAAGTCTCATCAAACCCAGAAATTTAAGCCCAATTTCTGTAAAGACCCTAAAATAGGTGATAGATTTAGATTTCCCTTAATCATTTCCTAAAACATATCATGTATCAATGACTCACACTGGAAGGAGCATATAACCTGCTATTAAACCTTTCTGAGTGCATACCGTATAACAAGGGATGAACTCAAGAGACTATAGGGAAGGCAGGCAGGAAACAAGGAAAAGAGAAGAGATGGAAGGGCAGCCTCTAAGACCTATGGAATGACATATATACCTCTTGCAGAATCACCCCAGAAGGGGACTGAACCATGGTTCTCTTGATAGGTATGTTCAATAGAGTTTCCAGTCCTGAGGTATAGGATGCCAACTGGAGTTCATAATCCTACAGAGTAAGAAAGTTTAAGAGAAACGATCTTAGTGGACTTAAAAGGAGTCACCAACAGCTACAGGTACACAGTTTTAAATCATCAAGTTGCATTTCTAATGATGAACCCCAAAAGCTATAATGTGGCACTAGTGTCCAAGCATCTAATATTACATTGTTAAACAAAGCCGTACATCTTTGTGTGCTAACTGGAGAATTTTTCATATACCATTAGTCTAAAAGACCAGCCCATTTGCATGGATATTGACAACATGCAATGAATTCAAGTTCATGAGTAACAAACTTTTATGGTTTGTTCAGGAGAGAATACATAAGAGCCATAATCACTATCTTCAATAAATTTATAATCTTTAAAGCATATCAGCAATAACGCAGTTAATAATATTCTTGATGAAACATGAACATTCTTTTTGAAACCAACATACCTTAATTGAATTTGCACAAAGTTCAGCAATTTTTTGTACTTCTTCTGATTTGTCTCGTTTGCCAGATATTTCATTATGCAAGTTCTATATATATAAAAAAACAACAACAAAGGTTAAATTATATAAATATTTTAAAATAAATGTTATTTTACTCTTTTATCACTGTTACTTGTTTTGCTTTTTTTCCCTTCGGTTTATTACTACGTGTACTGGCCTCATATTCATGCAGTTACAGCTTAGGAGATGAACATTTTTTCCATTCAGAAAAAAGGAAGCTCTCCATCTTCTTATTGCCTATAAGAAACTACTTTCTAGTCAGTACTATTTTTTTTCTGGCCTATCATCTCAATTTATAAAGATACTTTACTATAACATTGAGAAAAACATTACCTTATTTCTATGTTCATAATTGTATTTCTTTGTAAATATCTCAATTGCTTTTCCTCTGGGTATTTATAAAGCATTCACAAAATAGATTAATAATATTAAATATTCATCACGTCACACCTAGGCACTGCTGTGAAAACCAGAGGAAAAACAATTTACACCCAATTAATCTCAACACAGCTACGGAATGACAACTTGGCTTATACCTTCTGCTCATTTAAAAATCGCATGACTGTGTTGGAATCTCCAAATTTCATGGATTCTAAGGAATCCTGGCGGCGTTTGGCATCATAGAGCCATTTGCAGAAAGCTTGGTAATTATCGCGATAATTCCTCAGTTGCTTGATTTGTTTTTCCAGGTCCCATAATCTGGGGGAAAATAGATATAATAAAATCATTATCTTATTAGTTCCTAAAATATGCAACATAGAATCACCCAGCAATTCACTAGGTATATACCCAAGAGAACTGAAAACATATGCCCACAGAAAAAACTTATACACAAATGTTCGTAGCAGCATTTTTCATCATAACCTAAAAATTGGAAACAACCCAGATATCCATCAACTGATTAAAGGATTAATAAAATGTGGTATAACCAAATGAGGGAATATTACTCAGCCATAAAAAGAAATGAAAAAATAAAATAGAAAATAAAGAAATGAAGTGCTGAAACATGCTATAATATGGATGAGACTTTGAAAGCACTATACTAAGTGAAAGAGGCCCATCACAAAGGACCACATATTGCATGATTCCATTTATATGGAATGTCCAGAGAATGTCTATAGAGACAGAAAGATTGATAACATTAAATATTGTGATTTCCTGTGGCTGGGCGTTTGAAAGGTAATGAGGAGTGACTGTCAACAGATACAGGGTTTCCTTTTGGGATGATAAAAATGTACAAAACTCAGGTTGTGGTGATGGCTGCACAACTCCAAATACACTAAAACCTGGTATATAAACTATACTTCAGTAAAAATGGTTTTTAAAAAGCATTGCTAGCAAAATGGACAAGCAAGGCAATTCAGTTTAAGACCCTCATTTGCAGTATGACATTTCTTTTGCATAAGATTTAATTTTCATGAATGTTTTGAGAACACTTACTCAAAGCAGCTACTCCTTCCAACAGTTACGGCAAGAGTTTATAGGGCACAAAAGAACTTGCCCAGTGGCTTCTGCTCTTTCTCTAAGACCCTGGATGGCACCTGACATGGGTAGGTTCAAGCTCGGCTATTGTGATGTACTTTCTTTCCATTTCAAACAAAGCTGCCTACAGGCAGTCATGAAAAGAGCATCTATTAGCCTAACTTACAATACAAAACCTGTTTTTCACAGTGATCACTTCAATGACATCATCTTGGGAACAACCAAATGGGAAGGAAGTGGGGAGGAGGTTAGCACACCTGTACTCTATCTGTTTATCTATTCTTTGCCAGCGATCAGTCAGCTGCGTGACTTTTTCGCTGAACTTGCCCAGATCCAGGTCATAAAGCGGATACTGCTGTGAAGTCTGAGAGTGGATCTGCTGGGCTTTCTGCAATTCTGTCTTCATGGTGGCCAACAGTGACTTCTTCAAATTCAAGTCATTTTTTATTTTCTACAAGAGGAAAAAAATGAGTACAAATTAATCCTTTCTCTCATTGTATGCTACACAAGTCACCAAATGGAAATAAAAAATTTATAAAACTTATTAGAATATTAGTATTTTTAAGTGACAATCATTCCAGGAAAATGTATTTACTAAATTGCATTTCCCAATATTTGTTCCAGTGATCTAGTTCCTTCTGCTACCCTGTTAAAAAAGAACTCGATGTGTAAATCGGTTTGAAAAATGCTAAACATCATATTCCATTCCTGAATAATTATAATGTACATTAACATATTAAAGTTTCTGAGAAGTCCCACAGTAAAGAAACCAGTTTAACTATGTTTAACTCAGCATTCCCCAAGCTAATCTCACCCCAAATTACTTTCTCACATAATTCCTGCTAGTCACACTCTGGTAAACAGAGTTCTAGAGATGACGATTGATATCATGTGAGGCCAATGAAATTTAGTAATCCTCAAAATTCCTGAAAACCTAGTGAAGCTTTATAGTTGGGAGCTGAGTCCTGTATTATATTTCCCATAAACTGGGCCACTGTTAAAACCTTTCAAGTTACCTTCAGTCCACAGCGGTAAGCCTCCACTTTATCCAGGTCCAGGTACACAGTTTCCTCCTCAGTGAGTCTGGCTTCGTAAACCTTTAACATGTCTTCTGTTTGGAGAATAGCCTGGAGTAGTGATCTTACTGTGAATAAGCTGGAAAAAACAAGAGAGAGGTAAAATTGCTGCCGAACATTTGGCTCACGCCACTGTTAATGAAACAGAACAATATTAAAGCTGATAAAAATTTATTTTGTCTATTTTATAAGCGACAGCAATGGTCATTTTTTCCTCTATCATGATTTAGACCACTATTTCGCATTCACTGAAAAATTCTAAGTGCTGGCCCTTAGAGACCTTAGTTTTAAGATACATTAGATTTCAGAGTAGTAGAATTAATGAGCACCCAGGGCTATAGGACACTCTCTGAGAACCACAGAAGAACGTAAAGTAAACCTCTAGTAAAAAGGGCTGGCCAGGTAGTTCAGTTGATTAGAGCCAGCCTTGTAACATCACAGTCATGGGTTTGGATCCCTGTACTGCACAGCCACCCAGAAAAAAGAGAGGAGATAATCTCTACTAAAAAGAGAAACTGTAAGGCAAAAGGTCCAGTAAGCCAAGCATATAAAGCAAATGAAGTCTGACAAAATGAAACTGGAGAAAAGCAAAATATCTGAAATTAGCGTTAGTTGTGTTTACCTATTTAAATAGCCATCGGTAACACCATTGATATTTTCCAGTTTCTGAAACAGTCCAAATACCTCATTCTGTAAATAGCAATATTTTTCAGAGCCTCTGAAGTTAGCAAGCATATCTTTAAGCTGGTTGAGAACTTCAGCAATTGCTTGTGAATCATTCTGCACACTCTGAAAAAAGAAGGAAAGTTCTTTTGATTTAGCTGTGTGCTTTTTTAAAATTTATTTTTATTGTATATATTTAAGGTATATATATACATGTGGTTTTAATATACATATTCATAGTAACATGATTACTACAAGTAATCAAATTAACATATCCATCATCTTCCGTAGCTACCTTTTTTCATATGTGTGGAAAGAGCAAACTCTCTTAGCAAATTTTCAGTATACACTACAATATTATTACCATAGTTCTCCTTCTGCACATCGGATCTCCAGACTTATTCATCCTACATAACTACAAGTTTGCACCCTTCAACTTACATCTCCCCACTTCCTTCTCCTCCCCACCCCTGATAACGACCATTCTACTCTTTGTTTCTACGTATTGGACTATTTTTTAGATTCCATACACAAGTGAGATCATGCAATATTAGTCTTTCTGAATCTGGCTTATTTCACTTAGCATAATGTCCTTCAGATTCATCCATGTTTTTCCAAATGGCAGTATCTTTCTTTTTAAGACTGATATATTGCATATATTCAAGAGTGAGTATATATATATACTCCATGAAATTTTTTTATGGATTTTATAAATCCATGAAATTTTTTGAAGTATCCTCATATTCCATAATTCTGGTACGCCATGATCATATAGTGGTTAGTACTCTGTGTTGTAACTGTGATTCTTATGATTACTTTTGCCCTTAAAAAGTCCACTAAATGTAAAGGATTCAAGAAAGAGAGACAGAGTTGATCTTTCATTTCTATCTTTGGATGGCCCTATTAGCATTGTGTAAATGTGACCCTCTTACTTAGAATATATATACCTTAGACATTCCAATGCAGTGCCCAGGCTTGGTTGAGCAGAGATTATCACGGAGTTAGGTGCTGACACACCCAGGCCATAGTCACAGCTCTGCCTATGGTTTTGAAATCTCTACCAACCAAATCTCTCCATGTCAGTTTCCTGTCTATAAATAAATGTAATTCCATCTGTCCAGCCCATATTGTAGGTTGTTCTACACAGAAGGCAAATTAATATTTTTGAAAACTTTTGAAATGGATGTAGCCTGATTCACCAACCAACAAACAAACAGCAAAGGTGGTTTAACCCCCAGCTTGATAACTTCTACAAATTTGGAAACAAGGGAAAGAATAAAGGAAATCCTGCCAGAAGCCTGTTTTCTTGAAAATTAATGTTTCTTGCCTATAAACATTTAAACCAAGAGGTTTCTTTTAATTCATCTTAAGATAAATATATGTGGAATCAGGCAAAATATTAACAGATACTCGCCTTGAGCTCATTTATTTTCACTGTGATGTGGTGTGAAGATCCTTGGTCTAGAAGGAGGTTTTTAAGGGTCATCCTGCCCTCACAGTGTTCTATCTGCCTGCGAATCTTCTGGAGCTCCATCAGCATCCACGTCTCTTGCTTGTCATTTTCTCTGTTTGTTTCAATTACTTTATTATGGTTGACATCTTGGCAGGTGCCAAGATGAGTGATTTCAGTTGTGGTTACTGTAAAAATAAGATAGAGCCACAAAAATCAGAATTCCTCACTAGCAAGGTGCTAGGCCTCAAAAAACATCCGTACTCAAAACTACACCTACTTCCTTTTATTTGATTCTGAAAACTTAGTATATAAATGACTTTTGATATATACCTTTCAAAGACATTATTCTGAAACTAATTTTACGCAAACTACTTTCTTTTTTAAATGGCATACACGGCTGATACAAAAAGAAAGATGTCCCAAGCTAACCTGTCTGGTGCTGGGGGTGGCCAGGGAGCTGGATGACCAGGGTCTGATAATGCTTTTGCGCATCAGTGAACTGAGACTGTATTTTCCGCTTGTCGTCATCTCCAAACATCTCTGAGCCTTGGCTATTTCGGATGAACTCTTGGTAATGTAACTCAAGGTCCTTTATTGTCTTCATGTAATCTTCCTGCCTCATTGTTTTCAGCTAGAAGAAAATCAGGCAGAAGTGATTTACAACTTACAATTACTCCACAGTGCAACCAAGAAGAGTCTGCTGAAAACCATCCCCCACTAGATAGGTCTTAAGCCAGCGCTCATCAGAGACACATTAAGATACAAAAGGTCTTTGAGGGCTGCTGTGGTCTGAATGTCACACCACGCTCACGTTGGAACTTAAGCCCAAATATGAAAGTGGAAGGTGGGGCCTTTAAGAGGTGATTGGATCACAGAGATGTGCCCTCATAAATGGACTGATCCATTCATAGAGTAATGGGGTGATGGTTTAGTAAGTGGTCATGGGTGTGGTTCCGATGGCTTTATAAAGAGAGCAAGTGAGAAGGGTAGCTCTCACTCCTGCTGTTCTTGCCATGTGATACTATGTGTTGCCATGGGACTCTCTAGAGAGCTCCCACCCAGAAAAAGGCCCTTACCAGATATGCCCCCCTGGATCATGGACTTCCTAGCATCCAAAACTATAAGAAATAAATTTCATTTCTTTATAAATTTCCCAGTTTCAAGTATTCTGTTATAAGCAACAGAAACAGATTAATATAAGGGTTTAGACATTGCTCCTAAGATCGAGGTCTTAGAACAGTGGGTTGTCAATTTTTTTTCCTACAGAATTTTTTCTCTTAAAATGAAATATTACCCAGAAGCCCCAAATGTAAAGCAGAGCACAGCAAAGCTGCTCTGACCAAAAGGAGAAATGAGGCTCAGGGGACCCCAAAATTTACCCATTCTGTGCCACTCTCCTCACTTCCATCCCTGTCACCCTCTAAAGAACACCCCCTCTCCACTCCTAGGATTCTTCAGACCATAATTTGGAAACCACTGACTCAGAATAACTAATATTTGGGGTGTTCTTCCAAGAATTCTACCCCTCCTTTTACTTCTGTGATATCCAATTAATCATTAATGACCTCACTTTCCATTACACCTCAGGAGAACAGGAGCCAGAATATTACAGGACCACATGCCCTTTGCACAGGTGCATCTGGCCTGTAGGTCACATTACCTCTCTGTCTCATAACTAGCCATGTGCTAATTCCCCCCATTCTCTATTGGACAGATCAGAACCTCTAAGGCAGTTTCAGCTGACTCTTTTTCTTTTTTTTCTGACCGGTAAGGGGATCACAACCCTCAGCACAGTGTGGTCTGCACCACGCTCAGCCAGTGAGTGCACCGGCCATCCCTATACAGGATCCAAACCCATGGCCTCAGCGCTCCCAGCGCTGCACTCTCCCAAGTGAGCCACGGGGCCGGCCCTGAGCTGACTCTCTTGATGAGATACAGGAGCAGAAGCTTCACAGCTTGGTTTGCCTGGGGGATGTAGGCACTGTAGGGAGCAGCATGGCACTCCCTCCAGGCAGCCTGAGCAGCCTGAGGGCATACCTTAGCGATGGTCATGGCCCTGATTTTCTCGATGTCGATCATGCAGTAGTGCCAGGACACCAGGCTCTTCATGTTGATGTAGAGCTGGTTCCACAGAGCCAAGATGGCTTCATAGTATTGCTCAATCCTACAAGGCACAAAGGGAAAATACTAGAGCCAGACTTTCAAACTTCATGCCAACCAGGAAACCTAGACATGTTTACACAACTGCACAAAAATCTACATCACTTATGAAGTAACAAAAATATGTACATTTTTCAAAACTGTCAACACTTCAATGAATTTGCATTCATTTACTCCCCCCAAAGTACATCCTCAATTATCTACATTAGTATATAGTTTAATCAAATCATCTTGGCCGAAATACACAGCACAATTTTTTGTTGTTGTGTTGTTTGTCAGCAACTTTTTAGTTTACAGAGGTCTAATGCAGGATGGCAGGTACATCAGATGTGGTGACTGCCAAATCATGGCCATGAGTACACAGGAGCTCATTACACTGCTCTACCTATTCTGTGTGTGGCTGGAGATTTCCATACCAAAAGGTTTAAAACAATCTGCTGTAGACAATCTACAAAATGAATGCTCCACCTATTGATGAGCAGATATTGTTACTAAAGGCGTTTTATATTTGTGGTTATATTCAAAAGGACTGATTTTCTAAGAAAGAAAGAACTTCAAAACGATGCCTTTGAAGCACATGATAAGTATCATTCATTCCAACCCTCATACACAGTCAGACATTCTTTTTTATCCTCCAATCATGATAGTGTCTTCAACATACAGCTGCAAGACAAAGCAAAGGTGACCTTGGCGAGGTTCCTTTTTTGGGAGGCAATTACAGTAAGAACCACTGGCTAAGCTTCCTTTCGAAGCACTTGTCCCCTTCCTCCCCACTTGCATTCACTCATGACTAGTAGGAACTTCGACAACTTACTTTCCAGAGAGGTCTACGGCCAGAGGATTTGGAGGAGGAATAATCAGCCCAACGGAAGGAACAAGCATGTCCACGCCTCCCGGGCCCGTCACATACCACTTGCTCCGCTCATTGTTGTCCTTCAGGATGCACTCGTCCCCTTTGTGCACGATTTTCTGTAAGGCAAGCAGCCGCACATGGTGGCTTTATTCCAAAGCACACATTTTCATCTTTTTTTCTCAAAAAAGTAGAAACAGAGATGAAATGTGCAAACTGTTGGAGCCTTTATTGTATTTTTTCTCCTGCAAATTAAGCTGATCTTTATACAATCCAACAATACTGATGCTTTAAATAACACTTGTGAGCCTAAAAGGTGGATAAAGTGACTTACATTTTAAGTGAATTAGGGGAAGTGATTTTTTTCGAAGATAGCCTAGGGAATCCACCAGTAAGGTGATAAGTCCTTTTGTAAAACAAAACCTCATCCATCATTTTTCTGTCTCTGTGAGTTCATGTTTTATTACGTTAGATTTTAGCAGAGGGGTCACTTGTCTCATTCATATGCTCTTAAAATTTTTAAATAAAATTAAAACTCTGGTGAAGAGTCTCTAGAAAAACAGCTTTCTAAATTAACTCTAGCTTCTATATAACTTCTTTAAATGGCTACTTACAATATGACAACTATCTTAACTAGTAAAACGTAATAAGCTTGATTATTATGTATTTCAATCTCCACTGCAACTTCTTCTCACCACACAAGTTCTTAAAACATTTCAACATGGCAGAATAATGTCCATTGTCTTATAAAAGTTATCTAACCAACGAATCACATTTTATATCTCTGAAATCCTCAGTAATTTTTATAATTTAAAAAACAGAGCTGTGGTAATTATATAAATAATTACTAAAAACGAGTAATCTTTCCATATAAATGTTTGCAGGATCGATATGCTCAATTATTGCATAAAATTTGCAATGGCATATCACTCATTTCTTCTGTGGGAGTAATCTAAAGATGAGCATGGTAACAGATAAATAAGTTTTACATACCAGAAGAAAGGAATATTAAGCTTTCAAAAACAATTAAAATGGTTTTACCATGCCTATTGTCCTAATTATTGACAATTATCATATCATTCAAAATAAAGAAGCTGCATTTGTTCAACAGCTTACTACTTTACCTATAAAAGAAAAGACACTGACTATGGTGCTTCTTAAAACCTAGATTAAATTTTGCTCTCTTGATTGACAAAAATCTGTGTGTAAAGAAAGGAAAAACTTTTTTATATCATTCTGAGTAACTGAGTACACACCTGGTCTTGTTTGTAGTCACAGAGAGCCCTGAGAATAATGGGTTTATTGCTTCTGTAGTCTGGGTTACGTGGTTTCAGCTGTACAATTTTCCTGGACTTGTTTACCAAGTTCTGCACCTGACGCTTATATTCAAGGATTTTCTCTCGTTCTTTCTGCAATTGCAAATAAAATCATACTTTAACATAGATACCCTGTGAATTTTAGAGATCTTCAAATGGCATTAATGTAGCTACTACAGCATTACAAATTAAATATCAATCACTATAGTCACATGAGCTGTAAAAAGCCACAAATTCATCCTCAGGAAATAGGAAAACCTTTCATAATAGCCTCTCCAGAAACTACGTAGACATGAATTAAGTGGGCAAGAAAGAATATTCTTGTGCGATAAAACTTGAAGTATGCTTTCCCAAAGGAATTATCATGTGAAGTAATCACAGTCCTCTCCCTTTTTTGTTCTGAGCAGATTACTCAGGAACTGAAACAAAAGTAATCCTCAACAATAACTGAGCACGTAAACAAGTTCATTTTGAGAAACGCCACTGAAAGATGAAGAAAATGCTTGCTGGGGCTCTGGGTGTGCACTGTACAATAATACCAATCAGCAGCATGAGCTGCGTCTGGGGGGTGCATTCATCTCCCCCTAGGCGTGGCTGCTGCGGCTCTGCATCTGAGATGATACCTCCAGCTCCTTGATCTGTTCCAGCAGGTGCTGCAGGGGCATGTTCTTGTCACAGGGGTACTTCTTCCTGATGGAGTCTTGGAGCCCCTTCAGGTAGGCTTCAGTTGACTGGGCCTCTTCAAAAAACTGTTAAGGATGAGAGTGATCCCACGCCAATGAAAAGCAACTCAGTAAGCAGTACCATCTAGTAGTGCTGTTTCGAGGACTATCATCCCTAAGCCTCCCTTTGATAGGTGGCTAAAGGGAAAGATTAGAGCAGGAAGTATTTACGTATGTGATAACAAGAGATTAGGAGTGACTAGGGACCAGGTTACAAATCTATGCTCCTCTAAACTGAAAACCAATAAACAGAATTTATGCAATATTTTCAAGAATATTTTCAGTGCTTTTAAAAACACTAAAAAAATAAGCCATAAGAAAAGACATAAAAGACAACGAAATTATGACTAAGTATAAAAACCTGGAAGTAGGCAGCATTTTCTTTGAGATGAACGTCAATGCATTTGGTGATCTGAAGAATCCAGCTCCACTGCGTCTGAAGAGTATCCATATATGCCTGAAAGGAGAAAATGTCAGCTGTCTTACCTCCGCTCAGTCATACAGACACATACATTCCTAGAGATACAGGTGAGCCTGAAGGAAAGCTAGGAAATACCCTTTTATCCAATTCCAAGTCAAGCAAACTTTTTTCTAAAAACTGAAAACAATTTCCCACCAGAAAACTCCTAGTGTGGCAGAAGTTAAATTTTAAAATTAACTTTAATAAATAGATACCATTAGGAATATTAGTCAAACTATTACTTGAATGGCACAGCTACTGACCAATCAGAACAGACACTGGGGATAGCACTGGAGCAGGGTGCCTCCGCCACACCAAACCCTGTTCCTGGACAGTTGCTGGATCACAGGAGATCTGAGGCATCCAGGCAGAGGGCTTGGGAGCTTAAGACAGCAACTCTTACCAACTGATATGGAAGTTTCGATTTTTTTAAACAACCAATATGGCCATCCGAGTGCTACCAGCTAACATCATCGGCCTTGAGTAAAGCTCACAGATGGTAGTCTAGGGAAGGATCAGCAGACTACAGCCCATAGGCCACATCCAGCCCACTGCCTATATTTGTAAATAAGGTTTTATTGGAACACAGCTGTAGGGAAAGTGAAGGAAAATGGTCAGGGTCCCTCGGATGTTCAGAATCTTGCCAAGCATTTGATCTAAATATGCACATACGCCCTGGTATTTCTTGGTTGTTGTCCAATGTAGTGGTGTATGTGTGCCCAGGTGTCTTGGGTTATCGGACATAGTATAAAGGATGAGTGGCTCTAATCCACAGTGCCCTCAGGATACCCTGGGACGTCACTAGGGCGGCTGCTGCTGCTGCTAGCTACCTAAGCTTGCATCTGAATAAAGCCTATTAATTTTTTACCCACAGCTCCTAGGGTCTTTTCCTATTAACTAGCTCGTGGACCTGCAGGTGAGGGGTTTGTGACCCAGTCTGTACAATGGGTTTGTAGGGTCTGTGAGCCTAAGCCCTAGCAATACAACAGCCAGTGAGCATTCACTTACATATTGTCTAAGGCTGCTTTCTCAATACAATGGCAGAGTTAAGTAATTATAAGAGAGACCAAATGGCCCACAAGTCCAAAATATTTATTATCTGGTCCTATCCAGAAAGTTTGCCTAACCCCTGGCCTAGAAAATAAAAAATAAAGTTGACATGGCTTTATGATGAATCAGAATCATTCATTCGCATAGTCTTATTTTATGAAAATTTTCTTTTTTCCCTAACAAATATAAACCTCATGAAGCATACCTCAATTTTGTCTGAAGCTGGATGCTGATTGAGGACAAGTTGGTCACTTTCTTGTTTAAGTTTATTAAGCTCTTTTTCCTTAACTTCCAGTTGACTCATGCGTATCTGTGAATGAAAGAAAAGCAAATCCTTTGAAGTAATTCACCATTAGCCTTCCATCACTTCCACAGTATTTAAAGGAAGTTAAATACAAACCTGCATTTTGGAAATGAACAATGGCAAAGAATCATGCTGTGTTCTCAAGAATCACAGCATTTTGAAGGCTAGAAAGGATGTCTGAGACAGGACAGCACACGGATGGGGCCAGACTGTCACTCGGCTTGTCCAAGATCACACAGGCAGAATGACAACTACAACTGTTCCTGAGATGTTCTAAGTCCAGGTCTCAATACACCTTCCCACAGTGCTGCCCACGTTCTGGGTTATCTGAATGAACCGATTCTTACCCCGTCCAAACAAACCACTGTCTTCTGGGATATTAAACAAGGTACTGCCCCTCTGAACTCACTGAAAAGTTTTCCAGAAGGAATGGTTTCTCATGACCATTTCAAGATGTCAAGGGAGGCTGAGTTATAAGTGGCTGATGACATTATTAAAAGGCCACTCATCCCCAGCTGTAGCCTCCAAGGCAACAGCCTCGAGACAAGCGTCTACAGCTACTTGGGGAGCTTACGGAGAAGGCCTCCTGTTTCTGGGCGATGTTGGTGTTCTTGTCGCTCCAGTCATACAGCAGCTCCTCCTCCTCGCAATCGTTGATCCACATGATTTCGCGGGACGTGGCCTGGATGATGCTCTGCAGCTGTCGCAGGTGGTCCATTCTCTCAAAGGACGCTTTCTGCACAGGAAGTTCAAAAGCAGCGTTAAAATAACAATATGCAGATGTGTTCTCTGCAGATTTCATAGATGAAAACCCTGTGGTTCCTTTTACCAAAAAAAAAAAAAAATTCACAAGAATAGGTAAAACATTCACCTCATCCATACCAACCTTCAATGAACAAGACAGCATTTTAGATTCAAATAGCCTAATCACAAAGGATCCTGATTCAAATACTGGTGTTTGGGTTCAATAATTAGCTTTAGACTATAAAGAGGAAAATCAAGTTTTTCCTAACTTCTCCCTCCCCGCAAAACTTCAAGGTGCCATGAGTCACACCCAGCCCTAATAGGAAAACTGTTGTGTCACCACTAGCCATGTTATTTAAAAAGTATCACTGCCAACAAGCAAATGCTGGAAAAGTGAAGACACGGTGACAAGTAGGCAGAAGAATGTAAATCTCTTTTCTTACAAATTGAGTGACCAATACAGTCTGTTATAAAATGGTGATGATGGTCTGGTAGCCCTCTATCTGAAGAAAATTAGTTTTATTTTTGCTTATACGTCATCAAAAGGCCACAATTCTCAAATGGGAAAGCTTTACTGCTTTAACTGCAAGTACTTAACAAGTGCCACTTATGTGACACAACTTGCAAACATAACAGCACTAGGTACTGTCTTCAGAAAAAAAGCATTTAAAATTCACATCTAAAGGAAACTCAGCAGTAGTAACAAAATTAGCATCTACAGGCATACGTCAGGGTGGTTAGGTGTTATGCCAAGCAGGTACCTCACTCCCAGGAGATGGCTGGTATTCATGGAACTCAACTCAATTGAAAACGACAGAAATGTGCACTTGAGGAATAAGTGGTCTTACCAGCAGGTTTTCATACTCCTCCTCCAACTGGTAGATAGCAGATTTCTCACGCTAGAGGATGACAAAAAGCAGGTCATTATTTAATTCCTCCTGTGGACATGTATAGAAAGAGCAGCCCTTGTAAACCTTCTTTTTTTCAGATATTGGCCTCAGATCCCTCAGCAGAAGTATTTGCTCTATGACATTTCTTATGCCCAGGGACACTTTCCCAGGTGGTTTAAAGGCAAACCCTTGCTGGCCTAGTAGCACCATCTCCACATGGTAAAGGCCCGATCACTGTCACGTAGAGTCTCTTGCTACAAAATATTTTAAAGTTTGAAAATATGGTTTAGGATTCACTAGACCTTAAAAGACTGAGGCAGAAAGTTGGTCAGGTACTCAGGTGGACAAAAGAAAGGCAAAAAAAGCTGGAAGAAATAGTGAGGATGATTTAAAAGTGCACCAGGAACAGAACCTGGATCTTGGACTTCCCGGTCTCCATACCATAAGAAATAAATATATGTGTTGAAGCCAAAATAAATAAATTAATTAATTAACATAAAAATAAAAATGTAGAGATCTGGGGGGGAAACAAAGCACTCAAGATCAGATTGATATTTTATGTCATAACTCTCGATCCAGCTTCAAGTCTGACTTTTTCAGCACAGAAGTGTCAAGATGAGACGTGATTTCCTTCAGTAGAAAGACACTTTACCACGTAGGAAAGGATCCACGAACAACACAAACTATATGACTGCAGCATTTTCTCTATCGGAATAGATTCTCTTCTTTCTGCAGAAACAAACTACTGCCCCCCAAAATGCTTATTTACAAACTGCAAACAAAATGAGCATTTGCATGGTCTCAGCCTTCCATTTAACTCCTCTTTGGGTGTTAATACAATCCCTAGTAGGTCTATCTGATTCCACTTCCCCACTTATGAAATGGGATTTTTTAAAAATTTCCAGTCTCTTGGGAAAGAAATAATAGCCTAATGTTTCAGATCAAATGGCCTGGGATAGAGTAATCACACAATCCTTGATTATGCCATTTTGAAGACTCCAAGAGGAAACACTGAAAAGTACCAGGTCGGCTTTAATTTTGTCCAGTGTCCAGCGGTAGTCTCCGATGGTGTTGTGGATGACCCTGTGGCTGTTGATGTTCTGCTCCACTGAGGCCTGGTCCACGCCCCAAGCCACTGTGTCCATCTCCGCCTGAAGAAGGGCAGAGAAAGAGTGAGCCCTTCGCGTTCGCTCCTTGGCATCTGACCCCCTTATCTACAGCGTCAGGGGTCAGAGTAGCAAGGGACATATAGGACATTGCTTCAGGTAAAACTAAAGATGGTAAGTACAAAGCACTTTTGAAACCAAAATATTTTTTAAAGGTTTAAGACTCCCAAACAGCTAATGGGAGTTGCCAAATACTTCCCCTCAACTTGTCTGATCCCAACTCAAGATGGGTTGAGGAGGAAATTCAGAAATGACACCCTTGAGACCTTCTTCTGAAAAAAAAATCCACATGTGCCCATGCAAGTGTGCATGTGCATAGATATTAGCAGGTATGCATATGTATGTATGATATAATGATGTTATAAAATACAGACATTTCTTTATTCATTTTAAAATATGCATCAAAAATTGCTAACTACAATCATGCGCTGCTTCCCAAGATAAATAGCTAACCTAAAAGTATCTTTCACGGTTTATTTCTTTACATTGTTTTGATGACTATAAATGTTGGCTCTTTAAAATCTAGCATTTAACCTTTCCCTTTCAGGATGCAAAACTCCCTGTGGCACAATTCAAAAGAAAGTTACTATACATACTCAAGGTCTTAATTTCAATTAATGTTAGCAATATTAAGATAGGGGATTTATGTTAGCTGTTTTAAAAATTAAATCTGACTAAACTTATTATCTGAGTTGCAAATTTAAGAATGCCACATAATGAGAACTGATCACATAGTTCCACAAGTTTCACACTGGGGCAAGTCCATTATCTCATCCTTCTTTTGCATGAGTACATGTAAATTTCCAAATCACCTGTGTCATCACTTGGACATGCCAAGGGCCAACATTCCAGTCTGGCACTGCAGCAAGAACATAACAGACATTGTTCTAAGCCACATCCGTGTTCTCACGTACTTGGCCAGGCTTCAAGAAAGGGGAGCCATTTCAGAGTCAGACAACTGAAGGTTACCCAGGATTTTGACCTTTCTCTCTTGCAGAGCCTCTCAAAGGCTTTAAAATAGAGCCAGGTGTGTGCACTGGGAAGCTAATGAGATGACCAGGCTCCAGCTGACACCGCTCATTACCAGCCAGGTGTAGAATATCTGACCCGTCCATCAGCAGAAACACAAGTTAGGGAAAGAAAACAAAAACCTGGCACAGGAGATGTGCGCCTGCCTTGTGATAGTTCTGCTGGGGAAACTTATCAGCTGTGCCCTGCAGCTCATTCTCCTGGGAGTGAGGGAAGAATGCAGGCTGTGCCTGGGGGAAGAAGGGATAAGAGGAAAGGGCTGGAGAGAGAGAATCCTAGAGCAAACCTGCAGTAAGTGATCAGACCGCTTTTAGTTTGCTTGAAACTATGAGGGCCGCCTGCCTGATCTGAAAAGCATCGCTCAGTTGTTTCTGTTAGAAAATGACACATAACTGAGTTCATGTGATAACGCCTTTTTCCAAAATTTAAAAATGTTGACTCTTTGCTACAAAGTACTCTTAAAAAGCTACGCTGACATGAATACAGAAGATGAGAAATTATGGGCTGTCATTTTCTATAACTGTCATACTAACTAAGAAGACATTAGGGTATACAGCATTTCACAGCTAATCTGGTCCAAAGGCTGTTTCGCCTACCATGGTGGATCCTTAAAGATGCAGTTCAAGCCCCTTTCTCTCTGCCAAGTCTTCCTTTGATGGCTCCATTCCACAGGGGTGAGAGCACCATAGCTCTCACATGGCAATTAATCACACACTGATCTGGACAGAAATTTGGCATTTGGGTGTATATATCTTTTCTTCAAATATTCATTTTCAGGACTATAGATCAGTTTTAAACCCTTAGTTCCTGGCACGATGCCAATACATATAAAAATCTTCAAGAAATGTGTTCAAAGATTAGAAGGAAATTTGAAAACATGCAAATAAGTTTGTACTTAGGTTTTTAAGATTATAACTGACTTTTCTCCTCTGTAAGCCCCACCTCTGTAATAGTCTATAGTCTTTATAGTAAATAGGAGAAAAATTTAATTGAATGAATGAATAAGTGAATGCATGAATGAATGTTTAGTAGCAAAAGCCTTCAGCACTCAAGAAAGAACACACACAATAATTTTAAAGTGGTTAAGAAATTTTAGGACCCCTGCTAAATTGGTCCAACAAGAACTAATCATACCAAACTTACAACCACAACCACAGTGAGTAATAACTGATCTCTCCACATATTCTAACATATCCACCTTCCCAAGAGAAGGATGGTTCATTAGTAGTAGGTTTTCATTATGAAATTCCCATCTACATGATTATGGCATATTTCTACTGACACCTGTTCATTATAGGGCATAATTACTCCATAAAACAACATAATAATTAGCATTGAAAAATACTCTGTAGAAACTGCAGTTCTAGGGAAAGGATCGGTACATACTTCTGCCATCATTCTACTTCACTCCCACCCCCAGTGACTTGATGGTTGCATAGGGAGACAACTGACACTTCAAAAATGTAAGGTCAGCAACCAATGAGCCCAAACCAGCATATCCAGTTCCAGCTCCTCCAATTTGTTAACATTTTAAATGAACCGCCACGACCTTTTTCTTTCCTAAGTACCTACAACCTTTTTTTCCCCTACGTACCTATCAGTAATACAGATAAAGTGAGTTAGCACTCAAGTAGAACAATGAAGTTATTTAGCACATGAACTCCCACAACAGATTTTCTGGTTGTGAATGGTGAGAGCTGGATATTCAAAATCTAATTAAATCATACCTGTTAGATATTACCTGTGTGACAAAGTATGACATAAAGCAATGCGGCCAACTCCCTAAGCCACACAGGGGGGAAGGAAAAAAACTCCCTGAAATTTCGTTTCTTTCAAAATAAAAGACCACTTTCAAATTGTATAGGAGGAAAATTCTGAAAACAGCAAGTTGTTGCTACCATCTGAGGTCGAGAACACTGGGGCTGAGCCTGCCACACTCTGTACACAGGTTCGGGATGTTTAAGAACCAACACTTGTCCATCTAGAAGCTTCTTACCCTTTGCTGCCTCATCCACCCCAAACACTCGCTGGTAAGGCGCTTGGTGAATTCATCCCACCCGGAACCGCTCTGACAAGTGTATCCTCCACCGCCCTTGGAGCTGGCCCTTCGGACCCGAGGGGCACTGATGGCTTTATAAAGGGCCCGCATTTGCTCCTGGAGCTGAAGCAGTCTGAAAGGAAAGGAAAACAGACCATTGAGGAAAACAGCCTATGACAAATTTCCCCTGTTCCAAGCCTCCTTTGTGTCAATAAAGAAGCCACAAATGTTTTATTTGAAGATTTTTTTCTTTACCCTATGACTTGAATCTTGATCACTTACAAAAATGAAATCTTAGGAAGATGCTCAAAGCCTGAATCATCATGGAATGTGTAACTGCCTTTGCCTAACCTGGTAGGCCCTCTCTCTTTTTCGTGAGTTTGGGCCTAGGGATTATCCTAGTACCCCGGACCTAGGTAGCACGAGAACAAATTTAGACTACATATCTCTGTTTTCAAGGTTCTGTTTCCAACCCTGGAAGTCTCATTTTTGTATCAATTAAACTAAGCTTGACTCGATATTAGACTCTTCAAAAGTCAAATGCTGTCCCAAAGGTCTTTGCTGCCCTCTAAATGGAGTTAGCATCTCACAACGAACTCAGTTCTTAAAAGTAAGAACTAAAGTTTTGAATGGTCACACTCTCTTGGGCGAGTCTGTTAAATGGCATCTTTGGGATTCCACAAAAGATGAAGGTAGTGGTTTTGGTCAATTCATATTAGACATACATAAAGCTGCAAAATACCAAGTCAGCAAGCCTTTCCTTGGGAACATTTGTGTTTCCCCCACAGGAAGACCTGGATCATGGGATTGAGCGTGACCAGCTGTGTGGCATTCTTCTTCCTGAGGCCTGTCTGATCCAGGCTCTGTAGGCAATACCTTTTCTGATAAGCATCACAGGGCTGGCCCATCTGCCGAATCTCTCTGATCAAGCTGTCGGTGATTTCCATCTGATCATTGGCCTGGGTTAAACACTCATCCAGTTCTCTAGTCCGAACCATCTGTATTCCATCTCCATATTTCAGTTCCTAAGAGAATTCACATGAAGCAAAACACATAATACTGGAAAGAAAACCTTCCCGTGCATTCATGAAAATAAAACTTCTACTCTAAACATAAATATTATATGTCCTCCCCCTCATCTAACTGCAAAAAATTTCTATCTGGAAATTATGTTATTAATTTAAGAGAAGAAGAGAGATTCGTCAACCAAAATTTGTGGACTGTCTTTTAAATTTTCACTTGGCTTTTAAAGGCATATTTACAGAATGCTAATCTTTCCCTTGCTTCAGTATGTTACACGTTGATCTTTCATAATCTGCACAGAACTCATCTCACAGGAATTTCATGGTGCTAGGAACACTGTACCACTATCCCAGATAGGGCGTTTTACACACAAACTGAGCTTTTCCCGCACCTTATGAAAACATAACTTTTCAGTTCTTAAAAAAAAAGCTTCTCTCTGGTTAACTGTATTGGGCCAATCAACGTCCTGGTTTGAATGATGCACTACAGTTATGTCAGATGTCACCACTGGGGAAGCTGGGTGATAGCTACACAAGACCACTCTGTACCACTTGCACAACTTCTTCTCAGTCTATAATCATCTCAAAATAAAGTCTGAAAAATATAGAAAGTTTCTTGTGCTGTTTCGTGCCACTTACACAAGCTTTCTCTAGAATGTTACATTTGCTGCTTTCATTTGGCTTCAGCCAAACGAACCTCATTCCTCTACCCAGAAACGTTAGCAAATATGATACTATTTCCTTAACCTGTTTTTACTGCACTTCCACGCATGTAAGTAAAAACAAACTGAGAACATAGTGCCATGTAAATTTTCAGATCTACATGTAAAACATTTCCATAGTCACTACAAATCAGGTCCAGGGCCAGGGTGTGTCACTGGTGCCTCCTCTTTTGCTTTATGTAAAGGAATCAAGGCTCTGTGATGAACATCCAAAAGAATATGTTTCAATTAGACACCTTGAACAACCAGAATTGGAACCAAGCTAGTTTGTTGGGTCCTACATATCTTTTTACATGGACTAAAGCGGTTATTTTTTTAACTGGACAAAATGAATAAGAATTGGAACTCAGACAGTATCTAAGAAATTAGAACATTAAGATATTCTCCAAACAGACCCATAAATTTGCTTCCTTACAATCTGTTTCAAATATAGACTACTTAGCAGGGGTATACTTGGTGATGAGGCAGATTCCAGATGTAACCTTGACATTAATGTCAGCATCGGGGAGACTGGAACTCAATTCCTTTGCTGAAAAAGATGCAATAACTCAGGAAAGGGATAAAAAAGGTGGCTATAGCTCCTCCATTCTCTGGTCTGTTTTTAGCTAACTCGGAGCAAATGTTAATGCTACAGGGGTTTTAAAAATAAAGACTTTACACAGCAAATATCATGGAACCCATGATTTCTAATCCTGATTTGATGATATCCTAAGACATCTCAGTTATCTTAAAAAATATCATGAGGTTTTCACAAATGGTACCATTTTCCCTCAACATTCAATTGCTTATGTTTCTACATTTTTATGTTTCTCAAATAGAATCATTCTCCCAATATGGTCATTTTCCCTGAAAAATCAATCTTGTTAAATTGAATGCATATTAGGGGCTGGCCAGTTAGCTCAGTCAGTTAGAGTGCAGCCTTATAACACCAAAGTCACGGGTTCAGATCCCCTTGCTGGCCAGACACGAATGAATGAATAAAGAAATAGAATAGAATAGGATAGAATGGACATAATGATCCATCCCAATCCAGTGACAGAAACATATCACGTTGCGTTTCTGAGAAGAGAAAATACAGATGCTCCTTGACTTACGATGGGGTTATGTCCAGATAAACCCACCATAAATTGAAAATATTGTAAGTAGAAAATGCATTTAATACCCCTAACCCACTGAATATCATAGCTTAGCCTAGCCTACCTTAAATGTGCTAAAACACTTATGTTAGTCTACAGTTGAGCAAAATCATCTAACACGAAGCCCATTCAGTAATAAAGTGTTGAACATCTCATGTAATTTATTGAATACTATACTGAAAGTGAAAGGTTGTCTGGGTACTTGAAATACAGTGTCTACTGAATGCGTATGCCTTTCACACCACCATAGTCAAAAAATCCTAAGTCAATTGGACCATCTGTACTCCCAAAACACATAAATAACCATAGGTCGCTGCAATCCCAAAAGGATAGCAATCTATAAACATTTGTTGGGTAAAAAAAAAAAGCTGTGTGAAAACTGGTTCCCATTGTTAAACCAACATTACAAATAGGTTAAAAAGATATGCATCCCTCTCTAGTCTGTTTAGAAAAAGATAATCTCTAAACACTAAGTATGAGAAAGAGGTCACTGAACAGGAATGTCAAAGTCAGGACCAGGAGAGTCAAAGCCACGAGAATAAAGAAAGCCTACAGGCTGCACGATCAGCTCCGCTCGCATCAGACAGTCTGAGCAGTTCTGCAGAAGCTCCTGGATGGTGTTCTGGTTCTGGTGCCTGGACATTGTTCCGGTTTGGCTGAAGAGACAAACACAAAGAAACCAGACATGTAATAACTTGTTTGCAATTTTGAAATAATTCCAAACTTTCAGAAAAGTTGAAAGAACAGAACAAAAACACTCCTGTGAATCCATTCACCTAGATCTCACAACTGTTAACATTTTGCCTTTATTTCCCTTTTCCCCTCTCCATATATGAATGTGTATGTATTTATGTATACATATTATTTTTTCCTAAACCATGAGAATAATCGAGGCTTTTACCCCAAAATATTTCAGCATATATGTCCTAAGAATAAAGATATTCACTTATACAGCCACAGTATAATTACCAAAATCAGGAAGTATAAAATGGATATAATACTATTTTCTAATCTACAAAACTTGTTCAGGTTTCACCAGTTAGCCCAGTAATGTCCTTCACAGCAAGTTCCCCTACCCCCACACCTCCAGGTCTAGTATCCAATCTAGAAATACTCCTTCGAGTTGTAAAAATCCATTTCTGGCAATGACACAAAGCCACTTCATACCACATTGGTCCCTAATGCAAGTCCCCAACACCTCAAGTCCCTCTGTGGAAAGACCCACCTGGTCTCAGACACAGAGCATGAAGATTTCACAGACTAGTCTGGCTGAAAGAAAAAGTAGGAGATGAGAGAGCAGCTTACTCTACAAAAGTATTTCCTGCAATCACAGTAAAAGACTAATGGTAAAGAAATCATGATGTGGAGAAAGTGGAGCTTTTAAATGCAAAAACAATCCTTTTTCAAGATTCCTAGAATAAATATTTTTCTCTGCAATGAGGCTCATTCAATGTATATTTAAAATGAGTTACTTTTCTGGAAGACACGTGGCAGAAACCTTAAAAGTTTCAACAGTGGTGGTAGAGAAGAATGTTGTAGATGATCCATGTTTTACAGAAGAAGATGGCATATTGCTCGACAACAAAGAGCAAGGTATAATAAAAGTCTTACTTTTTAATTTGCCAAGGTACATTATTCCACAGCATGTCCTACTGTAGTTCAGTTTAAGAGTGATTTAAAGCACATCAAATTATTGCTTTATGTTTGTGAAAAGGCCTCATGAATGTGCTACAAGAAGCCAGAACTCCTCCCAGGGCTTCAGAGACACTAGCCCCTCAGCAGGGCCAGCCTGCGCCTGCTTTCATGAGTCTGACGCCTGTCTGACAAACTGGAATTTCGTGTGTGTGTGTGTGTGTGTGTGTGTGTGTGTGTCCCTCCATGTGGTTTTTAAAGAAAGAATTTCACTGCTTAAAAAAAAATTTTTTTTTTTTTTTAAATGGCTCTATTATGCCTAGATGGGGTAGGAGCCCAAGAATGTGGAAGCTTCTCCCACGGTGCCTGACTGTGTGTCATCCTACCATAGGAAGCATTTTCTTTCTCTTTCTGCCACCTATTTGGGGTCCCACACTGCAAGCAAGGTTCCCCAACAAGCCAGCACGAGCTGCATGTGGGTGAGGAACCCAGCCGTGCCTGGGAACCACACCCAAGTGGCGATGCAGGCTCCTCCAGACAGGCCCAGACAACAGCAGCGCAACAGCACCTGAACTGTCCACCCATCAAAACCAGGCAGATTCCCACACCACCCCCATGAATGCAACCAGCCTCTCTCTTCCACTCAGAGTTACACTGGAAATCTGGCACGTTTCTCATACAGACAAAATAGAAACAAGGCCACATCTGTTGTCCTACCTTGTGCAAAATTCCAACTGACTTAGAATCAGAATCTTTCCAAAAAATAGAGGAAAGGCACTCAAGAGACAAGGGAAAGAATTTAAAAAACAGAAACCTCATTTAGAACCCTAGGATGAATAAGGAATTAGGAAGTTCCTACATAATTATATCTGTTCTCTTTATGCAGGTACCTTTCTTCTGAAGGGGGGATAGGGGTACCTTTCTTCTGAAACATTTAGAAATTCAGCAATTTCTTTCCAAGGTTGATTCCCACAAAGAATGCCAGTCCCAAGCATGTAAATTAAAGGGTTATCTCTTAGCACAATGAAAAGTCAGAGTTTCTTAAATGATTTAATAGTGTGTGTCACTGTAGAAAGCTACCACAAACTGAGCTATAAGACAAAGGCAGACAGGGAAAACTGGGAGAAGGATATACAAGAATTTGTACTATCTGTGCAACTTTTCTGCAAATCTAAAACTACTCCAAAATAAGAACCTATTTTAAAAAAAAACAGAGGCAGAGAGTTCAAATTCAACTGTGAATGAATGTACCAAAATAACGTCCAAGTCTTTTTAATATGACATGAGACCAAATTCATTTGAGCACAAAATATAAAACTTGCCAGCTTTTTACCCAACTACTGGAGAAGTTAGTTATAGATCAAAAGCTCAAGTGTTGGAACAATGAAATTAAGAATCTTTGGTACTTGTCTATAGGAGAGATAGACTGATATGGGAAAGACAGACTGATTACCCAAATTTCATCTTATACACAAAATTTCAAGACTGCATCTGATCCTTAAAGTAGCATCTAACTTATCCTATCTTTTATCCATAAGAATCCCACTTTAGTCTTGAGGTGTGGCCAAGAATACCCTTTGGAAACAGACCTAGGTGAGAAAGGGAACCAGGTGTACACCTTGTGAGTAGCGAAGTCCATCAAAACAAGAAAAAGGGAGGTTAGTGACTGGAGAAAAGAGAATCTACTTTGCCATTTCAGTTTGCTTCTCTTAGCCCAGTGAAGAATCCACATAGACCTGGTTGCGCTTAAAGCAAGGTGGAAGTGCAGGTAGAAAGGAGTTTGACCCAATGTGTCAGTTGGATATGTGCATTTTTTAAAAGTTGTGTGTAGTTCGAAACATTCTAAGTCAGATCATATTCTTTTATTGAGCATATAATTTTCGATTTTTTTCTTTTTATATAAGTTTTTTTTTTATCTGTTGGGCTAGATGATATCTAAGATTTCTTCCACTCACTCATTCTGTAACTCTGTTTTATGATACCACCAAATTCATTTTTCCTTGTTGAAAACAACACAAAAGTCGATGTTCTGGTTAATGGTTACTAGGTTTCCTCTTCAATTCACATAGTGCACTTTGGGAAAAATGCTAAATTCTATCATGTATGAAGAAATAATTTTTAAATTGATATACTTATTTAACAAGCATATAAGGATTTTAAAAGTCCCTAGCCTCAAAAAAAATTGCAATACTGTTACACATGGGTGCTAGGGATGGGGAGATTTTAAACCATGTTAGGGACTGAACTAACAGGCCACAAGTTTCAATTTTTAAATCAATTTTTAAAAGTAAAACAAAACAAAACTCACTTGGGTCAAATCAATCAAAATAATATTGACTTATAAACTAAAATTAATAGCCGTCCTTGAAAAAAATAACACATCCTGAAAAGTTAACTCTTCTCAAATTCTGTTTTATCTTCCAACTCCCAAAGACAAGTGATTCATACTACCAAGAACCTGCCTGTGCAAACTTTTTTTTAAAAGTTCATTCTAAAACTTGTTTAAACAAGTAATGGTTCCAAACATTTGTATAAACATCCTTTATCCATGGCTAAAAGGAAAACAAGTCCTGGATTTTAATCCAAAGATGAAAGTATGAACAATATTAAAGAGCTTTCTGTTTTATTTTACTACCTGCAACTAACACTCTTTTCTTTCTCTAAGACTCCAAAATTAGCTGTCTTAAAGGAGTCAATTAACAATCGTTGCCAAGAATATTGTAGGGGAAAAAAAATACAAGACAAATATTTTGAAGAGGAGCATACAGCATTACAAGATAAAAAATATTTTTTAAAAGTTATTCTCCTTGTTTTATAAAAATATTTTTATAATAATCTATACTGTTCGTTAGACACTTGGCCCATGCCACCTAACTCTATATTTCTTTTTGCTTATATACTTTCTCTTCCATTGGATTCCCTCTTTCCATCTCTCTCTTCTGCTCTCTCCTCTTTCTTTTGTTCATTTAATCAACATAGGGTCTTTCATATGTGTCAGAAATGGAGATTTAAGTCTCTCCGCATTCAGGTTCATGGAATACTGGCCTAGGAACAACTCAGTAAATCAGTAAATATGTGTTGGAAATTACGATATTTATGTAATGCATTAACATTGATCTTAGGGCCTATTTGCTTAGTTCTTTATAATTTTCAAAACGTTTTTCACTATTCTGGGTTTCTTTAAAGGATCTTAAATAAAAAGTATATTTTATTTCTTCATTTAAGGATGATACCTTACCTCCTAGACTTACTGAACACCCTGTATATCAGTTGAAATGTTATACGTCCATCCTTCAGAAGTTACAGACCAAATGCTCCTCCTTTATGGAACCTTCCTGATCACACCTGTGCCCCGATTCCTGAACAAGTTATTTACACACCTGGCTACCCTACTCCTGGAGAGCAAAGCCCCCACACCTTAGTCCTTCAACTCCTACACACACATAACAACACAGGCTTTTGCACACAGAAGAAACTTAATGCGTGTTTGTCTATCTTACAAAAGCAGAAGAAAAACAAAGGCAAATGAGAAATTGATCTGAGGATATTACCACTCATCACCCTGATTTCAACAGCACAGCAGGGAGCACGTATATCCCCCCCACTCCCACCACAACAGTGAACAAAAAGGGTTTTTTTAATATAGATTTTAGAAAAAGGACCTCCTCTAATCCTTCATTTTGTCCTCACCCAGGAGCTGTGGAAGCAGGACTCCAATAAAGTTCTGCTTCCTTTCTGGATAGTTCTCTCTTTATTTTCACACTGTGTGTTTGGCAGATTGTGTTGGGGGAGGTGCGGAGCAAACTGATCACATATCATTAACTTCATAAAGACTTTGAAGTCGGGCAGAGTTCGAGTTCACTCCCAGCTCAGCCACTTTCCGCTGAGCAGCCTGTGACTTTGAGCAAAAAGTGACATCCATTCACAGTTCCTGGAGCTTCTGCAGCTGTGGCAGGTAGGAACACCCACGTCCTGGGGTTCAGGTGAGGCTTAGCAGGGCAGTAAGGTCTGCAAGGCACTGCAGAAGCTAGCTCCTCGCAGCCGTACTGCGGTGGCTGCAGCCGTCGTTATGACGTGGTTCTGAGATTTCATTTTTGTGTTTTTGTCTTTGCCCCAGTTCATAATTTTAAGGACATCCTGCAGCAAATTGGGGGAGGGGTGAGAAGGAAAAAAGGGAAAGAGGAGAAAGAAGAAACGGACTGGGTATTAAGTATGAGGCATTTTTCAGGAGTTGCTAAGATTACCTACAAAACTCAAAAATAACTGTTTGAAGCCAAAGAGAGTGATACATTTTAACAGCATGAAAGAAACTTACTGAAGGGCTAAGGAAAAAAAAAAAAAAAAGATACCCTCCTTTCTTTTATTAAGTGGAGATGAAATATGAATATTTGGTCCTCACAAATTCAATGCCAAAATAGGGACTTCTATTTTGATTACTTCCTTATGCAAAAACTAACATTTTACTAAAGCCTAAAAAAAAATTAGTTTACAAATTGTCTGGTTATCCATCAAGAAGCCAACTCCTTCTTCCCACCCCCACCCCCAGGTGCCAGATGAGCAAGGGATGTCATGTCTGTGTGTCAACATTTTAAATTCCAAGCGAAACCTCTGATCTGTTTGCTGCAGCTTCTCACTGAAGTGTTCTCATATTCGTGAAATGTAGACTTCACATTCGTGAGGTCTTTGAAGACCCTGGACCCAGGGTGCTGGTGGTGAGGTGTGAATTATTGCACTGCACTAGCATTTTACAGGATGTTGCTTCAAACGAGTGGCTCATTGTCTGAGTCCTGGGACCTCTGGGGCCCTTGGCTTGAACATCAGAACCACACCTGACTGTTTCAAGCAGCAGGATCACCAGGACCAGCCCAGCAGGAGGAGGTAAGAGAAAAGCAAAAGGTGGGGCAGTGCTCTGAGCTGCTGGCACTAAGGCCTCCAGACTGAAACTGTCCTTCTAGAACCTCCTCAGCTGGAAAGACTGGTTAGCTGAGAGTCAAGATAGACTCCCCAAGTCACACCCAAGCCTCCTTTCCTCCACCCTAAGACATCAGCACTGAGATATCTAGGGCATCAGCAGTTTTTTCCTTCCCAACATATTTCTGTTACCTGAACAACAATAACATTATGCCCATATTTAGAGAAAAAATTAACTATTGCTGAAAGCTGTTTTGTCCCATTCAATAGATCTGACCAACAATTAGCTTAATGCAGAATCATACTGGGTTGCTTTTTTTTCCCTTAAGCATATGGAAACTCCACAAGAGTATTAAAAAAAGAATAGGATGGTTATGAAATAAATATTTCACAGGAATGCAGATTGAGGAATGCAACAGATTAAAAAGAAGGAAAAACTCAGAAAACAGTACAAGTACAAGTAGAAAACATGAATTTTAACAACAAAGGTTTGATCCTTCCTTGGATCACTGTGGTATATGCCAGATTCAAATCTAGCTCACTTACTTACTAGCTTTGTGACCTTGGGCAAGACCTTGGTGTTATGAACCTGTGCTCTAACCAACTGAGCTGACCAGGCAGCCCCATTTAGCTACTTTAAACCTCAGTTTCCTATCTGTAAACTGGGAAGTTTGTGGTGAGGCATGAGGTCCTGTACCTAATATACCTGGCGCATCGTAGGTGTTTTCCAAGTAATGGTAACTATTATTAACCATAGATCTGATATTTTCATAAAATATACAACTTACTCAATTTAATATCCATGTAAATGTCATCTGCCATATATATCTATATATACATATTTGGTGGCTGGCCAGTGCTGGGATCTGAACCTGTGACCTTGGTGTTATAACACCACGCTCCAACCGAACTAACTGGCCAGCCCCCTCTGCCATGTATTAAGCAAAACTGAATCTTACTTTGCAATCATTTCCCAGAAAATACTTAGGATATCCACTGTCTGAGTCACCGAAGCTCTAAGGCTGTTTCTCAGACTCTCCCTTGCCTCTCACATCCAACGCTTAGCTGAAGCTGTCACTCCACCTCAGCGACATCTACTTTCCCATCCCGCCCTGGTTCAGACTTTCATTACTTTGCTTCTGCACTGGTGCAATGGCTTTTTAAAGCCAACTCCTCCTGGCAATCTCTCCCACTTCATGCCACCCCACCCTACATGGTGCTGCCAAAGAAACAGTCCCAAGCTCAGTTAGGGTCATCTGATTGTCCTGCTCTTTCGTTGGAGGAGAATTTCACTGGCCTCTAAGAAAACCTGCAAGGGCTCCTCTCTGCCTATCCAACCTCTCTCCATGGCACTCCAAACAAGCCCTCCTCCTTTCTTCTCACTTCTTCCCCACTCACAGTGAAGACCCTCTATAGGCCTCTCAGACTTCCTCATGCTCTTCTCTGCCCATCATCCATCTGTACCAACTGAAATACTCCTAAGTCTAATTCAACACTACTTCCTTTACAAAGTCTTACCAGTGCCCCCATGACAGATGTTACCTCCTTTCCTTGTGAAGCCTCTGAAGCTACTGACAGCCTCCTGTCCATGACCCTTTTGTATTACAGCACTTTGTACTTATCTTCCTTTAAAGAGCATACACTCCTTTCACACCCTGCTATTTTCACTTTGAATCTTCCAGACACCTAACACAGTGCATGCAGCAGATGCTCAGTAAATACTTGCTGAATGAAAGAATAAATGGGATTTGAGATACTTTCATTGTGTAATTACAGGCCTGTCCAGTCTAAAGGTCAAGTTCTGAAGGCACAGGGAGGACCAAGGTAAGGAGTCTTCTGTTCTCGTGCCAACAGGGCCGTGAGTGAACTCTGGGATCTTGGGCAAGTCTTCAGCTTATTGCCTCTAACATAGGAAAGTGGGGTTTCTATAGACTAGGTGGTCTATAGAAACTCAGTGGTCCCTCCTGCTCTAAAATTCGATGCAAACGGACCTGTTTTTCTCACTAAGAAAAAGGCTTCTTTTAAAAGGTAATTTAAAACAAACTTTAAAATGTACTTCAAATAGCAATCACATGAATTTTGGTTTTGAAATCATGAGATTGAGAGAAAAGTAAGCATTAATATTATAACCACATATTTGTGAGCTTAATGACTATATTCTGCTTTTAATCCGCCTACAAAATCCACACTTTGATCTGTGAAAGATCTAACCATGAGACTTTGTTACTCTGGTAACAGATTTCACTACAGATTTGGAATTTGTTTTAACTACAGGAATAAGACTATAGTAATTCTGCTTTAATTGAACAACAATATTAATGTACTATACAAGAAAAATCCAAAGTTTACATTTTCAAAACTTATGCCTATTATATTATCAAGCGCATAACGTTTACCAAATGTTAACAAAATATTAAGCAGAACACAAGAAGTTAAATAAAGTGGTTGCAGATTCCATCCAACCTAAAATAAAGACAAAAAGGACAGGCAGGTGGTGGGGAAATGAGATCTAATACTATCCTAGAAAGGGGCAAGTGTTATTAGTGGAAAGGACAGGCAGAGGGGAGATGTTTCTCGGTCATTTTAAGAGGAAAAACAGGGAGCTGGCCAGTTAGTCCAAAGCACGGTGCTGATAACACCAAGTTCCAGAGTCCAATCCCTGTACCAGCCAGCCCCAAAATAAACAAACAAATAAATAAAAATAAAAGGAAAAATAAGATTTGGGCTCTCTACACACTCAAATTAGTTTATTTAGGGAAAGGCTAAATACAACAGTCATTTCAAAAATCACTAATTCAGCCAATAAAGTAGCAATTTTTGAAATAAATGAGTTTAATTCAACCAGTAGTTTTCAAACTGGTTTTTCTACCTTAAAAAAAAAAAAAAAAAAGAAGTCTTTACTTAGAAAAATTTCTGGTTAAAAAAAGTATTGATGAAATTGTTCACCATCATTTGTTGAGCAGAGAGCAGTGGCCCCCTTGGGCAGAGAGGACGCCCTACTTCTACAACCGCGTGCCACAGACAAACAAATCCCTCGGCACAAAACCGTGATGCCACCAGAAAAACAGGTGTCGGTGCCTCTTTTCGATCAGTCGCCATTATTTGAAAATGCCGAAGTCAGCATTTGTGGGCTACTTTGTATTTAGCCACACCACTGCAGGCCGGGACAGGCTTGGAGGTAATCTCCATTACCTAGATCTGGAAAGAATGTGATCGCCTGCGGAGTTCCAACTTCTGAGCCTGACACCCCGCTGCCGGGCAGATCAGCATCAATGTGCAGAAAAAAATCCCTCCTCAAAGTGAGTGATTTTTTACTTGGATCTGTTTTCCCTCCCAGAGAGATGTAAAACTTGGCAGATTTATAAACAGGCTGGAAGTCGGAAAAATAGAACACAAAAGAAATGATACTATGCAATGAAAAAACACTGAGCCTGAACATTGAAAAAATGTTTCAGTGAAGAATCCTAATAAAACACGTCTCTTTATGCAGCTCATTAATCAATAAGTAATTAATTTAAATGTTCCTTCTTTATAAAATGTCTAAGAAGCTAAAAGAATGAACTATTCAATTAATAGTACTGACTAATGTCAATTTAAAAGATAGGAGATCTAGGATAACTGAAGCATGTTTAATAATAAACAATAAGAACTTGGTTCATAAATTGCCAAAATGCACTACTAAAGAATCTGCACCTTCTGACTTGGATTGAAATTGTGGGTAATCCACACATTTAATGAATGTGCTTCCCAAATCCTGGAAGATTGCGAGAGAAAAGTTTCAATTTTAAATGGCTGGAAAAGTTTTAAAACAAACTCTAAAACCCAACTGTTTATGTCTCTGATTGCTTGGCACATTTTTTCCTGGAAATCCCCAGACACATTTTGTTCATAAAACAAAGAGCTCCAAGATTGAGACAATTCTCCGCTTACTCAAAGAAGAGAAAATAAATTATCAAGATGTTCCAGAAATTTGAAAAAAAAAAAAAATTCTAGGCAGAAAACAGGTAGCAACTCGACTAGTCCCTGCCTTCAAAATTCTTGCAAAATAAAACTCCCCTGGAGTGCATTCAGGTTGCTCCTCCCCAGCCTAGGGCCATAACGCAGGGTAACTACGTCCTGAAGCTCAGGGCCTCTTCCCAAAAGCCCCACGAGGGACGGGCTGGCAGGGGACGGGGAGGAGGTGGGCTGCGGGGCTCCCACTGCTCACGCGGGCATAGGCAGTGCCGCTCCGGGGACCTGGGGAGACCAGTTCGTTATCTGCGCCCACCATCCAGCCAGCTAACCCCCCTCGGCCTGTTCCAGCTCTCTTCCCGGTGGGCCTCTCCTGGGCACCTTGGCCAGCGCAGGCCCACAGCGTCGCCCTCCCCTCCACAACCCCCTGCCCGCACTGTCCGGATCAAAGGGCAGACCCTGGACCGGCGCTCCGCGACCAAGCCACTGGGGTCATTCATTCGGTGCTTTTTAAAAAGGAGGAAACAAAGGGCCCAGGCGCAGGGCCTCAGGTGCGCTCGCTGCAGAAGCTGCGGCGCGGCCGACACGTGGGGCCCGGCTCGTCTCGGCCGAGCTTCGACCCCGGGCCCTGCAAAAAAGCTTCATTTAGAAGACATGGGAGGCCCCGGCGGGGTCTCCTAGGAACGAAACCCCGCGCCACCCACAACCTCGGTACAAACGCCCCGGGTGGCCAAGGAGCACAGGCGCCGCTGCGGCCATGGTCTCGGGGTGACCAGAAGTTTGGGGTGAGCCTGTAGAGACGACGGAGCCCTGTGTGCACGGTGGCCACTGGACAGGGCCGGGAGAGGTTGGGTTTTGTTGTCGCAGCCCCGCCTCGCCTGACCTGCCGGCCGGGACAAAGACGATCGCAGCCCGGCCCAGCGCGCACGGGCAGCCCCGGGGGCTGCGAAGGGGGCCCCGAGGCCCTGCCCGCGCCCTCCTGGGCCCCTAGCTGGCCGGGGCGGGGAGGGGAGTGACGACAGGGAGAAAGGTAGGACCTAGTCCCCGCTCGCAGGAAGGAGCCTCCCCTGTCCCCACACGCACCCACACCCCCTCCCGGGTCAGGGCGGCGCGCTGGGCGTCGGGACACCCGGATCCTGCCCCCAGCGCGGTCAGGGACTGCTTTCGTGACCTCGGGCCAAGAGACTTTCCTCCTTCTGGCCGCGGGCTTCCCGGTGGGCCAGAGGAGGCCGGTCCCTCCCTGTCCCGGCGCTCTAGGATTGTTAGGAGAGGTGGAGGCGCCGGAGCCCCGCGCGGTGCGCTGTCCGGGCGGTACCCACCAGTAGCCGTCCGAGTTCTGCTCGGTGCGCCGCGAGTAGTACATCCTGCAGGTGCCGCCGCCGCCGCCGCCGCCCCCGCCGCCGCCGTAGGTCATCTCGTAGCGCAGGTCGGGGCCGGACTCGGCGCGGGTCATGCGGCCCAGCGTGTTGATGCGCGGGTGGGAGCCTCCGTTGCAGCTCATGTCGCCGGGCACTCACGACAGCGGCTCAGCGCCGGGGCATAAGCGAGGCGGGCCGCTCGGGGAAGGCGGACCACCGGGAAGTGGGGACGCAAGGGAGCGCAGAAGTGTCGCGAGGACGCTCTTCTCCACCAGAGCCGTCCCGGCAACTGCGAGCGCGGGGACAGCGACGGGCCGGGAGCCGGAGGCAGAGCTGTGGCTCGAAGGGCGGCGAGGGCGCAGAGGAGCTGGGACAGGGCTGGGTGTTGGTGTTGGTCGGAGGGGGCACGAGTCTCCTCCCCGCTGGCACCCGGCGCCGAAGCCCCACCTGGCCCGTTTCTTCCCAGGGAGGGGTGCGGCCGCCGCGCCGTCACCGCCCCCCGGGGGTGTCGCCGACGCGCTCGGGCCGCCCCTCCCCACCTGCGCCCGGCGGCTCCGCCCCGCACCACCGAGGCCTGAGTAACGCAAGGAGGGGCGGGGGTCCCCGCGACCCGACCTCCCCCGGCGCGACCACCCGCGGGGACCGCTGAGCTCCGCTCCGAGCACACGGGCGGGGAAAGCGTGCCCCGGCTTTTGAGGATTTCTCCGATTCCCGGGGCGGAAGTAAGCTGGGTTGGAAGGGCCACTCGATTGGACAATTACTTATTAAACGTTTCCTTTTGCTCATCCCTGGAAACGGTACCAACCAAGCTTTGAATAGAAACACAGTCGAGGAGAAAAATCTTGGATAAAGGGGTTTTGTTTGGGGGCTTACGCCCCCCCCGGAATTTTCTTTTATTCCAGTAATACAGGAAAATGGCCTCAATTCCGATTTCCTACGTGTAAAAAATGATTTTTACAGAGAACCGCCACTTTCTGAAGTTTTAACCATAAATTCTTTTGGCGTGAAGATAAAACATTAGAGCATTTTTCATGTAATAACATGAAAATATAAGCTGCAATTTCTTTTATTTTCCTTTTTGATGGCCATGTAAAGACTCCAACCCCCAGACCGAATTTCCAAATTGTGTGAAAGAACTTTGGGGATGCTTGTCTTACGCGCGCCCCCGATCACCTTTCTCTCCAAACCCGGTCCCTTTAGGAACTCAGAGCTCTCTGCACAAGTCGATGGCGGGGGCCCTTCCTGGACTTGAGCCTGCCAGTGGCAAAGAATCCTGGACAGATATCATCCACTTGGTACAGATAAGTAACTCCGAGCCAGAACATTCCGGCGATTTGCTCCAGGGCCACTCCCAGTTAGTGGCTGAGTGTTAAGTACTCCAGAAACCGGGTTTAGATACACACCCAGTCACATGATCCTTAAAAAGCTGTTTCTATAATTTGGAAAACTGTTAAATTACTCTTTAATAAACACCATTTAAAGATATTTATAATAAATATTTCTCATCTTCTTGAGCAATGCTAGATAACTTACCTTCTACAATGTATTTCTGAAATATTTATGAACTGAAAACGAAAAACAAACTACATTTGCATGTTGTAAAGGGAGTGGGGGAGTTTTCTAGAAGTTGCCATACTATAGCACTTCTAATGACGCCTTGACCTTTTAGCCACAATCTTTGACAAAATGTCCTTTTCTTTTTCTTCACAGTTGAACAGCTTAAATCTGAGTCAAACCTACGAGGTAAAAGTTTACTACTGTTAGCACACCCGATAATTTCCATAATTGTCCCAATTTCTTCTCGTTATGTGGCCAAGTGATCAAATGATTGTACTAACTGATTTATAAATGAGACAGAGTTTCCTCTGAAATGGAATTAATGGCTGGAAGTCAGCCTCAGCACAACAGCCCATAATATCCATTCGCTGGAAAGAAGAAAGGCCATTTCAGGGTGTCAGGGTATAATGTACAACATTTGATTTAGGATGTTTTTCTTCTTTGCACATTTGTTCAGCGAATAATTATAACCTACTAGATGGAAGGGTTAATGCCAGACTCTGCAAAATACAAAGATGAATGAGACACAGCCACAGTCCTTAACAATGTTGTAGTAATACTTCGATTTTAAAAATTCAGGGATTCCTTTTCTCCAATAATGTGTGATCAAAGGAGCGTGCAATTGCACAGGAGAATTTTCCTTAAAAACAACACACATATCTAGCAACTACCTCCCAGTGATGATGACAGCACCCCTCAGCAAAGAGGCTTCTCTGAGAGCTCACATTGGGTAGTCAGGAACAGGGCTCTGCACAAACCCAAACAACACCCAGGCTCACAGAGCTGTTCAGTCTGTTTGCACAACAGGGGAAGGGGTGAAAAGCACTGCCCACTGAATACATACATCTGGCTGCCATTGCTTCCTAGCCTGTCCTATTGCTTCCTGCACTCTTCCAGGCACTCCCAAGAATACAATGGCTTCCAAATATGCCAGGTCTGAGAGGACAATGGCTTTCATTTATCTTTCACTAAGGTTGATAAAGGAAAATAAGAGAATGAAATAAGTAGACTGACATGCTAGAGAGATGTCATGCACACATTAGTCCTCTAGGTTGGCTCATCCTTGTGGTGAGGATTAGGGATCAGAAGACCATAGTTCTGATGTTAGTACTACAATTTACTTGGGCTAGAGCAAAATAGACATAATAATACTCGCTCTGCCAACCTTCCAGATCTACAATGAGGGTCAAATGAAATAAACTTTCTGAACATTCTTGAAAACTGTGAGACATCATATAAAGCTAAGGTACCATCCATTAAAATGAAAGCTCATTGCTCAATGTGAAATTTTAACCTTCAGTGATTCCATCTTTATCCCATATGTGAATTAGTAAACCTCCCTCTTGGAGATATTTAACATTCATTCATATAAAAGCCATTATTGAACATTTACTGTGTGCCACACAATAGGCTCAATGCCAAACTCACGAATATGAATAATGCACAACTTTGCTCTGTAGGATATCAAAGTCTGCAACAGGAAAACGAATAATTGCAGTGCGTTAGGCATGCTATAATCCAGTTATGTTTATAGAATTGTGGGCACACAACAAAGGGATTTAAAAGTAGCTTGTTTCTTACAATTAGGTTTAAGAATTTCAGAATCCAAAAATCTGGCAAAGTCTTTACTAGCTGACCTAAGGTCAGCTATTTTTTCTCTCTCCACTTGCAGATACCTCCCCTTCTACTGATAGAGACAGATCACTGACAGGCAACTTTCTCTCGGCCTGACCTTAGAAATGACCTTGCACTAGGAGAGAGGCATATCCTGGGCAGAGTTTTAAAACTAAACAGAACACCTTGATTTCAGTGAGATTAAGAGGAACCATTTACTTGCTCAAAATCCCATGTGAACTCTCTCATATCTCTTTGTTGGCAAATGATATCCCCTCATCACAGAAAGATTTACAGCCTGTGAGTTAAAATAAGTGTTCCGCCTGCCAGGGGAGTAGTATTTTAATAAATGAGAACTACAGGCAAAAAGTAGGATTGGAACTGTAATGTGAGGTAAAGAAAATTCCTATTTAAATGGTAGACAATTACATTTTTAGGAATGCAATATATATATTTACTTTTTCTTTTTTACTCTTCCATTTATATGAATAAATTAGAATCTTCCAGAAATCATGAAATCTAGTATCTCAATGTCGCAAAAATAAGATTGATCTTTCCTAGTTAAAGTTGAAACTATTCAAGGCTTTCATTGAAGAAAGCATTTTGGTAAAACATACGAAGTCCATTTCAGAAATAGGAAAATATTTGTAAAGTATATACATTGTCCCAAACCTTTCATTATTTTCCTTTGTTCAGGTGTCCTCAGAAACAGGAGAATTTTTCTGTTTGTAGTGGTTTTTGTTTTAGCCAGGGGAAGGTGGTTTACATTTTAGAAATTAAATAACTGAGAGGAACATCTCAAATACATTTTCTGTCACTGTAGGAGTGAGATTTATTTTTATTGTTTTTGTTGTTGCACAAGTAATAGCTAGTAAGTTGTGCTATCCTTTGTGTTTTAAAAGTATGTTTTTCGACTGCCTTTATTTGGATAGCATGGATGTTAGGGATTCATTCATTTTTCCCAGCCTGATCCTGTTTTTCATTAAGAGCCCAAGTTCACAAGATAGGAGGCTGGAGGTTAAGGGTCCAGATAATGACAAGCACAGCTCTGGACCATATGTGGGCCACCCACACCCTTGGCCTAGTGAGTTCTAACCTACCAAGCTAAACAATAACTCACACTTACTTTAGTGGGCCACCCACACAATCAGTAAATATAATACAAGAGCAAAATAAATTAACGTTTTAACATACAGTCATCCCTCAATATCTGCAGGGGATTGGTTCCAGAATCCCCATGGATACCAAAATCCGGAGGTGCTAATATTCCTGATATAAAATGACATACTATTTGCATATAACCTACACACATCCTTTAAATATCTCTAGATTACTTATAACACCTAATAAAATGTAAATACTATGTAAATAGTTGTTTTACTATTTTTATTCATATTTTTTATTGTTATATTGATAGTTTTTATTGTTTTGTTTTTAAAATATTCTCAATCCAAAGTTGGCTGAATACGCAGATGCAGGACGTTAGCCACAGATTAAAGAACTAAATATGTTAACATACCATAATATGTTAAAGATCTTAACATATCTAAAGCAGGAGACAAAATATGAAACAACCACTGGTAGTATTAACAAAACACAGAAAGTGAGCATCTTAACAGAGCAGGAGCTGGAGGAAAAAACATGCTCAATTTCAACAGACTCTTCTAATCTAGAGTCCCAAGAGTTTTAGTTTTTTGTCCGAGACTTGGTAAGATCACAGATCGTAACGAAGAAACCCTATTCAAACTCCTCATCTCTCATCCTACTCCCAGAAAACTGAGGCCTGAGAAAGAACTTACATTACCTGCCAAGGTCCCAGCCTGGAAGGGAGCAAAACCCAGATTGGAGCCGAGAGCTCACTCAGCAAATCAAGCAAGAGACTTGCTTCAAAGGATGAACTCAAGTTGGGGATTTTTTCCCTCCTGATTATAAAAGTCTATATGTTTGCTGTAAAATAATCAGAAAATGCAGGAGGGAATGGAGAGAAGCTAAGAAAATTTAATCTATAATTATAACAACCAGACAAGGCAATCATTTTTGGTAGATTTCTTTCCAGTTTTTTTCTCCCCGATGAAACTTTACCTAACTGATGTCAGATTACATATGCGAGTTCGTATTCAGCTTCTTAATTTAGCATTATATCATGAGCATTTTCCAACCTTATGTAAAACATCTTGTTAGTATTGCTCTAAAAGGTGCATAATATTGTCTGGTGGCATTGTTTTTAAAAAGGTTCTTTGAAAGTGGTAAAGTGCAGATCCTGGAGCTTTCCATGCCAATGATCCACTCTTGTTCTTTTCACATCAATGGCAAGTATCATTCACTGTGGATGGGAAACAAGAAGGGGCAAGGCTGTGAGTGATGGCTTCATGGAAGGCAGTTACAGCAAACATGGAAATGATCCTGCCCTACGAGATGCAGGCCATCCCTTGTAGGGTCTTCCCAGCAATCCTTCCATAGCCCTCATCACAGGGGCTGCAGACCTGAAAAACGGGTGAGAGTTCCTTCCTGAAACCTTCAGTAATCCATGGGCCACTAGGAAGCTCTAAGAGAACTTCCATGGGCCATTCAGACTTGGGAAGGTCTAAAACAACTGGGCTACTTCTGGTTCCTCTAACCAGATCCTCAAGATTTAAGTGAACTGACTGCTGACTTCCAAATGAGATAGTTTCTCTTTAGCAAGAAAGAGTTGGATTTAAGAGAAAGTTGAGCAAATCAGGGGGAGCACCCATAGGATTGTTTCTTCTCCTTTAAATTAATGCCTATGGGGAGAGGGGAAAGGGAGTGGAGAGGGAGGATTTGGTAAAAGGACGCGAAAATCAACTACACTGTATATTGATAAAAGAAAAGAAAGTAAAAATAAACATGTGCGAGAAAAAAATAAAATAAAAAAATAATAAATTAATGCCTATGGCAGCAAATCTAACTTGATTCTATTTGTGCATTGTTTACTGATTTGCAGAATTTTAACCTGAAACATTTAAAGCCTGCTGGCATGAGACGGAAACATTTCAGATATAGGAAAAAGTTATAACACAGTTCCTCAGCAGTTTCAACAAAGCCTTGAAGCAGTTCTGTCTTGCAAAGGTGGGTGTGGAGAGGTACGCATCATTCTTGTTAAACCTGTCTGACCGCTCCTTGAGTTTTAACTGCTGAGCAGTTTGGCTTCAGGGGAACAAAGCATTTCCAGTCCTTTCCCACCAAGGCTTGCAGAAGAAACGTCATCTGTCATCTCTAAACAACCTTTTATTTTGCTTTACTAAATAAGGAAAAAATACTCTCATGATTTACACTTGGAATTGTTGTGTTCTTAAAACAAAAATCAATATTTCTATTTAATGTATCCCTGAGAAAATATGTGATGTACAAAAGGAGGCTTCTTTAAATTTCCTTTTTAATGACAGAGGGACTTGTCTTTCTAAGAGGAACTTATATTAATATGAAACACTTCTCAGAGTTATTATTAAAAAGAAATATTAAGAAAACAAGTGTGGGGTTCTTTTTGTTTTTGTTTTTATTGTTTGTTTGTTTGTTTTGTTGGCAAAACCCAGGATGAACCAGTGAGTGTGTTTGTATAGACATAGATGTGGAAAGAAGGCAAAATGTACTGTAAAGCTTTTTAAAAGCAATTTTTAAGTCAGATATATAGTATGGTCAGATTTTTTTTACATTAAAAATTATACATTGGAAGAGACATATAAAGTGATCTTAAGGCATAGAGTTAATCGCTGGAAGACAGATATACGGAAGACATTTGTTAGAGTGCGCATTTCTAATAATAGATTTCTTAAATAAAGATATACGATTTTGTAATAAACAGGTCGTTTCTACACCTGGCTTTGAAAGTGAAAGTGAAATTGCTAACATCTGAGTCTAAAAATCTGATATTCATCACTGTGAGGAAAACAATTATAATTCCATTTATTTGTACAGCATCTTACAAGGTATTTTTGTTCGTTTTTTTAAAAACAAATTTTATTGTGGTAAAGTATTCATAAGATATAACTCACCTTTTTAACCATTTTTAAGTGCCCAGTTCAGTGGCATTAAGTGACCACCATCCATCTCCAGAAATTTTTCGTCATCTCAGACAGAAACTCTGTACACATTGAGCAGTAATTCCCCGTTCCCTGCTCCCCCAGCCCCTGGCACCCACAGGTCTACTTTCTGTCTCTATGAATGTGACTACTCTTAAGTTCCTCATAGAAGTGGAGTCACACAGTATTTGTCCTTTTGTGTCTGTCGTACTTCACTTAGCATAATGTCCTCCAGGTTTGTCCATATTGTAGCAAGTGTCAGAATTTCTTTTGTTTCTAAGACTGAATAATATTCCATTTATGGATATCCCACATTTTGTTTATCCACTCCTCTGTCACTGGTCACTTGGGTTGCTTCCACCTTTTGGCTATTGTAAATAACTTTGCTACGTTGTTTTTAAGTAGGAAAATTATCATAAACTTTTCCTTTCCTTTCCAGCTTCTCCATCCTCCAGAGTTAAAAATGGCCTTTTCTTTTCCTTTCAGTTAGTTGTCTGTTATTATCATTACTTTATCCCCAAGCTCTCCCTTAGTTGAATAAATGTTTTCTCAATACAAGCTCTCACATCAGTTATTAACTTCATCACTTATAGAAAGCTTTCCTGGGATTATCGGGCTTGTCACAATCTGGTCAACTGTCCTCCAGCCCCACTCCTCAGCTGCAGGATCTCCCTCTGCACCCCCTTTGCCTGCCAGGTGGTATTGGACCCTCTGCTTTCCCATTTCACTTTCTTGGTTTACATGCTCATGGTGATGGCACACATCTTCCACCTACTGTACTGAGGAAGAGGTACATTTTATGAGAACTTGTGTGTCTAAAAGTATCCTTATTCCACTACACACTTAATTGATCATGTGGCCAGATATCACAGTCTTCCAGATTGTTGATGAGCTGTTTGCAGAGTTGCTGTTGAGAAGCCTAAAGCCACTCTGGTTCTTTGACGTTTTACAAAACCTTCAGTGGTTAGGATATCCCATCATTTTCAGAACATAATCTTTGGGGCTTCCACCTAAGTGCCCTGCTTGCTTGGTCCTCAGTTCAGGAGAAACAGAGCATATTACTAATCTCAGAGAGTTGCTGTGGCCCAGACGAAGGCTCCAGAGATGACACTGCCTGTCCACGGTCATGTCCACCACTACCCCATCTTCTTGTCACGTTGAAGGTATTTTTTCTCACCAGAGGAGGATAAATGAAACTCCTATTATGCTGACAGGCCAGGCTTAAGCTTATTTCCCTGGGCTCTCAAATCATCTAGGGCAGCCTCCAGTCTTCACTTATTGGAAGTCACCCACCAGTTTGACTTCAGGTCAGAAATGATGTAGCCCTTTCGACCTTTATAACCTGAAATTCCTGCTGCTATTCTCAGGTGCTTTTCCAAGTTCCTCAGCATCTAACTATATGAACATCCTGCCTCAAACCAGGCCCATCGTTTTAATAACAAATCACAACTATCACTGTAGGTGGACTGTGTGCCAGACGTTGCCATTGCTCATCACTCCACATTTCAGCTCAGTTAACCCTCAAAACAAACCCAGTTATTACCAAGCTGCAGCTGAGGCACAGGGAAGGCGATCGACTTGCCAAGGGCATACAGTTGGTAAGGCCGAAGCTGGGATTCAAAATTCAGTTTGGTTTCACTACAAAAGAACCAAGATCTGAACCATTTTGCTAGGTTGCCTTGGTCAGAAAATATAAAACAGGCAGGTAGTTCAGTGGTTCTTACCCAACCATAGTCCACAGTAGGAAAATACGCCAAAATGTTAACAATAATTACCTCTGGTCTTTGGAATAATGAATAGATTTTCTTCTTTATACTTCTCTGTATTTTCCAAATTTTTGTCTTTACAATAACTTTATTGTCAGAAAAATACAATAAAAATATTTGAGTTATATAGTGGATTGAATTATGTCCCCCCAAAACTATTGAAGCTTGAATTGTGTCCCCCATGTTTTATGTATTAGAAACTTAGCCCCCACTGTGACTGTTAAGAGGGTGGGAATCCTATTATGGTAATTGAAAGGTGGAGCCTTGAAGAGGTGATTGGATTGTAGGACCTTGCATTAGTGAATGGATTAAAAACGGTGGTCAAGAGAGTGGTTCTGAGGGCTTTAAAAGAAGAGAGAGTCTGTCTTGCTTTCTCTCTGCTCTCTCTGCTTCCACCATCTTGCAATGTGAGACCCCTGGGTCATTGTCACCACCACCAGATAGACTTTGGACTTCCCAGCCTCAGAAATTGTAAGCAATAAATTTCATTTTCTTTATAAATCACCCAGTTCAGTGTATTTTGTTATAAGCAACAAAAATGGACGAATACAAGTTACAATAACACAGCAAAACAGAAAAACATATAAAAACAATGAACTCCAGAGCTGTAATGTTTAATTTCAGATTCAATGTCTCAATTGTTGCTTTGTTTGTCTGGGACAGGCTGAAAACTCCTCAGGGCAGGAGTGCGCTCCTTCATCGCACTGATGATCCTGCGGGACACTGGGTGATAAACTCTAATAACATATCTACTCCTTTCCTCCGTCTACTCAGTCTGAAATTCTGTCTGAAAAGCTGTCAGGTCTGTCTGCGTCCTGCAAGACCTGTGACAGCTTCCCCCCAACCCCGCCCCACCTGGATGTGCAGAATCGGATGAGTCATGCATCTTGGCTCGTGACACACACTCATCACTGGTCCCTGTGTGCCTCCCTCACCCTAGCTGTAAAATAATGTATAGAACATCCACCAACCCGCCACCCGCAATGAGTGTAACTTACATCTGCCCACCTGACAATCCTGAAGGTTGACTTATCAGTCTACCATTCATTTCCTGGTACGTGTATGTGTGTTACAATGTTCTATCACACAATACCTATCCTGGAAAAATAGGTTGTTTGGTTTTAGTGGTTTTTAATGTTATAAAAGGGGCTTAATGTTGCATGTAACTTCTTAGACTTAACTTTTTCATTTAATATTATATTTTTAAGACTCATCCATTTTGTTGCATGTTGCTCTATATAGTTCATCTTCTATTTGGTCAGTTTGATAATATTCCATTGTGTGGACATATCACAATGAATGTATCCTTTCTGCTGTTGATGGACTTTTGAGTTACTTCTGATTACAAACAGATCTGCTCAGAACATTCTTAATATGTCTCCGGGCTTTTCTTGTGGGTGTACCCCAAGAGTGGAACGGCTGGGCCATAGGATATGTGAATTTTCAGCTTCACAAGAAAAGGCCAAACTATTGTCACACATGGTTGCACCAATTTACATTCACACTAGTTGTGAGTAAGAAATCTGAAAGGCTGCCTGCTTCTCAGGTTTGTGTACAGATTCCCCAACACGATTTGTTACGTCTTTAAATTTGCAGATCAGATTTATGCTGAAGTTCCGGTTCTGGGCTAGTGTTTCTTACCCTTTGTAAGCTTTTTTAGGAGAATACTACATGTGATTTTTCCTAGTCTTCTTGGATTTATCTAATTTCCCAAAGAATTTTTTAAAACCCTAGTGAATACCTAGCCCTAGCGGCATCTGCATGTGTCACAGGAAAAGCATTACTGAATTGGTGTTCCACCTCTTCCCTAGTGCTCACACAAACTCACAAAGGATGTCGTGTAGTCAACACAAGAACAAAGTCAAGCAGTGAATATGGTGGCTATTTTTTCAATTCAACAATAATGGTAAATGAATGAATTCCCCCTAAGAACAGAAGAAAGAAGAGTTCCTTCCTTCCTTTCTGTCTTTCCCCTTCCTTCCTTTCTTCCTTCCTTCTTTCTTTCTTTTTGAATCTGCATTCCCCCCACCCACCCCCAGAAATGGCCCCTTTATCTAGAACAAACAACTTCCTCCAGAGAGACAGACCTCTTTCCTAGAAATGGAACAAAAGCAGGCGTCCTGTCCTGACTCTACCGCCCAGGCTCCACTGTGTCCTCCTAGTGAAACATGGAAATGGAGGGGGGAAGGGAGGTCCCCAACACTCTCAATGACCCTCAAATGTTTAAATCATTATTACAAACTGCTAATCTGCACCTAAGCAAAGTTATGCTTCTGACAGCAATGGAGGAAATAGTAATTATGTCTCAGTACTATAAAACACTTTCATGAACTTAGCAATGACTTTAAACGAATTTTGTATTTTATTAATCATAATTACACATCTCCATGTTTTCAGAAAATAGAAGTGTAGGTGTGAAACATTATTTACGCAGTCTGTACATAATACTTGCAAACCCGGAATAAAAGCACCTCATGTTCTCGGGCACCCACATCTCATAGACTAGGAACCACTGAGCTAGAGTTTGCTGGCCCTGAGCCGAGAGTGGACAGAGTGATGTCACCTTGGAAAGGGACATGCTTGCCTTCTGAGTCCAGGATTCTTGTATGGGAGGAATCTTAATTTAGGGCAGAGCTCTGACATTTATCTGTCTTTTATATTCAACAAGAACACAGGAGGGGGGAGGTCACTGATTATGCAGTATAGTCACTACAGGTGTGAATGGGATTGATTTACAGTCCTGGATTCAGTAGGATGAATTTAAATACAATTCAGTGAGTTCATTTTCATTTCCGCTCCCTCTTCACAGTTTAGGTCTCAGAGGAATCTGAACAGATATGAGGTCAAACTGTCAACAGGTGAAAAAGTTGATCTTTTTTCTGCCATAGAAAAAAGAGAAACTTTTCTCCACCTGTGCTCTTTGTTGAAACTTTTTTGTGACCCATCTTTGTTTTTTATCAAAAGGCAAGACTAAATAATCTGGTTAGAGAATGTTTCTGATGAGCCTGGAAGAAATTATTTGAAAAAGAAAATATATGACTTATTTTATAACACAAAAAGGATGTTCAGTATTTTATTCATACATCTACATAATGCTTCCTTAAAGATGCCTAAGATCCTTTTGCCATAAGACTTTAAATTGTAAAGCAATACACAGAGGTAGAATACGACTTTCTCTGTCATAGTAGAGCTGAAAGGGAAGGAGGCAGCCTAAAAGGCAGTAAGCTATTCCTCCATTACTCTTAGATTTAAATATCTAAACAATCCAGAGTTTGAACCAATGTATTCTAGAGAAACATGCACAATACTATTATCCTCATCCCAAAATACGTACAGAGTTCTTATCATGTGTATGGCATATTTAAAAGCAACAATATTCTATTTTAAGAAATTGGGTGCCTCTTATACTCTAAAGGCCAGATCTATAAATACTGTATTTGGGCTTTGAAATTTCCCTCTGGTCTGAAGAACAGACCTCCCCCTTGGAAAGTCCAGCCTCTAACACAATGTCTGGCACAAAACAGAACTTGAGAAAGATTTGTTGAATGAACAAATGAATGAGTTAATGAATGAGATGCCTATAGCTTCAGCAAACACATGTATAAACACAGACACTACATCCTCATTCAAGAAAAACTCAGGCTGGAACTTCAGGCAGATAATGAAAGCCACATGTTCTAACAGTTGCTTTTGCTACTCAGTTTCCCCGTCCAAACCTAGATTTCTTATGGTCTTTGCATCACGAGTAGAAGTAAAAGGAATCCGCCATGGCTGTGTGTGCCTTAGTATGGTGAACAACTCTGTTCAAGGCAGTCTGTGCAGGGGTGATGATTATTCTGGAGAACAGGATCTGTTGAGGAAGGTTTACGTGAAGAGCACAAGGCAATGATAGATGGAGTTGAGAAGGATATCTACTGAGGATAGAAAGAGAAAAAGAGAAATCAAAGCAGAAAAAAAGCAGAAAACTGTGTGTGTGTGTGTGCATGCGCGAGTGCACGCGTGAGTGCCTAAACTAAAAATATGCAAATATCTATGGCTGGAATTTCATCCACAACTAAGCATTTCAATGCACTAGCTGCCAAAGAGACGTTCACAGCACCTCTTGGTCAAATGATTAAACAAGAAGGCCGACTTCATTTGTGGGAAAGATGTTTTAGCCTTCGAGCTCTATAGCTTTATATCAAGCTGGTCCAACTCACACTAGGGCACTAAAGAAAAAGGTGGGAAAAGATAGCATTCTTTATTATGATTGCTGAGGTAAAAATATTAACAAGGAAGTTAGCTGTCCACTGGAACACATTTATACAGGTTAATGGTTAAAAGAAAACATTCAAAACGAGACAATATCACTGTGTGGTGTTAGAATTAGGGTAGTGGGTACCTTAGGTTGGGAGTGACTGAGAGGGGCTGAAGAGGGGGCTTCTGGGATGAGGGTGATATTTTATTTCTTGACCTAGGGACATGGCGTGTCCATAGGTGTGAAAATTTACCCACTGTACACTTAGGATTTGTATATATTTCTGTATGTATATTATACTGCAATTAAAAGTTTACTTAAAATGCCGATATAGAAATGTCAAGGCCATTTCAATGGCAATTATATATAAAAGCATAAGGAATCTGAAAACATATATGTTTTTTCTTTACAGAGTGTGGCTGATGGAAAGGACACTACCAGTAAGGACAAAGAGCACCTACGCATGAGTCAGGTGTTTGGGGCTCCCCAAGGAGACGAGAAGCCAGCCCTGCATAATTAGAGGAAGGACTGGGCTACACCTGCTCCCGAGCCCAGGCTGATGGGCTAGATACAAGTCTGGGCTCTCTGCGTGTCATGCGGTCATCTGGCCTGTGCTCTCCTAATTGTTTTCTTCTCTGGTAGTACTAAAGATCTTATTAACCTGCTGGTAAACAATGAATACAGATTAGTGGCCATTAGTCAAGGTCACGGGTCACCTAATAGGGATGGCTCAGTGAAGAGTATCTGTTGGTCTCAGTACTCAATTGATCATCAGGATGACAGGGGCGATCACGGCTGCGTCACAAGCATATTGTCACTCAGGAGGAAATGCTCCTTCCTCTAACCCTCCACCTCACATGGCACCACGGAGGTCCCAGATTCTTACCTAGTTGGATTCTTACTTTGACTCCTGCCCTCTCCCCTGAGGTATCTCACCCAGGGCAGTGTCCCCTTCTCCACTAACTTGAGCCCTCAGTCTGTGAGACCTACTAGTTTCCATGGCCTTCACCATCAACAACCACCCCTCTCTCTTTTCTCCCAACCTTAAGAATTGGGAAGAAGTGACAGGCAATTCCTTTTTACAAAAAGAAACATCTAACTGGATTTTATTTTTCACACTCAAAGATAAAAATCGTGATGACATGGTGGGATTTGCAAGTCAAATTTATCAGCATTCCCGAAAAGTGCACTCCCACTTTCACAGCGACAGTTCTACCTCTATCCCTATGAAACATCTGAATTCTGAGCAAGATGTCATGAATGAAAAGGAGCTCTGGTGCTTTTAAGAAGTTTGAAAACAAGGGTCCCAGCAGCTCACAGGAGTGGCAAGAGTAGCAATGTCCAGCCAGCCTCACTCTGCAAAGGCTGCACTGTCACCATAGACACCCAGGAGTTCTGTCGTGGCCCCAGCATCTGCCAAGATGTGCAGGGAAAAGGGCAGTTCAGTTCAGTGAAGGGACAGCCCAAGGAGAGATTGGCGAGACATTATCCAAACCTGCTCCTGCAAATTTTGACTAACTTAAAAGCAAACAAACAAAAAAAGGAGGAAAGTGAAAAAAAAAAAAAAAAAAAGGAAAGGGAGAGCAAAACTATTACAGAAGACTTGCCTGCAGAAAACGGAGATGCTAAACCAAGGAGAGGCCAGCCTCCGATAGAGCAGGAGAGAAAGGGGCCAAATCTGGTCAATATCCTAACCCAAGCCTCATCGGCAATCTCAATATCAACTTCTTGTAGAAGCCAGAGGAATCTTTTTATTGATTATGTTGTAAATGCAAGCTTAAAAAAAAAAAAACAACTTTAAAGAATATTTTAGAGAAAAAATTCTAGAAAAACACTTATAAGAAGTAGGAAACCCACCCTATCCCTTAAAAACTTTTCTTTTTGGATAAGTGTAAATACTTTTTTTTAAAGAAGTGAGTTCCTAGGCTGGTTGTATATTTCCAGTACAACCAGAAATTAGTGGAAATCAAATTAAGGGAGACCTTGATTGTAGGCTGGGGGTGGGAGGGGAAAGGAGGGCACACTGGTAGTTTTTAATATCCTGTAACAAGAAGTGTAATCAAATGGCAATTTGAAGCCATAGCCATGCATTTAACTTGTTATCATTTTATTACTTGACTTTGTTCCGTTGTTGACTTTTAGTAGAATTACTTACAAAACTCCTCCCTGAGCTGACCTCCCCGTGACTGAATTGGGCATCCTCCATGACGTCTTTGTTCGTGGTGATCCAGTTCTTTCTAATAACCTTGCTGATGTGCTATGAAAGATTGAACTTTTTTGAGCCTGTAGTGTGTATGATATTAAATTACACATTTGTAGAATTTTAGATCTAACAAATTATGAATGTTTTAAGATAATGGCATTTGAAGCCTCTTTTTAAGAACAAGTTATCTCCATATTTTAAGCCGGAAAGTGCATAGAATAATTTGGAAAACAATTACAACAGCATAGCTTTTTATATTTCAGAACTTGCATGAAGAACTACATATACATGGATCATTATGTCTATGTGCTGATCAAATGAAAACGACTAAAATATCAAATAAGGAAGAAAAAAAGGTTTGAAAACACTAGGTGTGGTAGAAAGACCAGTAGGTAGGTGGATGAGGCTATGTGACTTGTCTGACATTGGTCAGCAAACGTTGTAAGGCAAAGCCAAGACTTGACCGGTGGCTCCAGGTTCTCAGCCCTGCTGTTTCCATTACCTGACATGGCCTCTCAGAGGTAACTCCAGCCATGTGTAGCTTGTAAGGCCAAAGAGCCAGAAATGAGCTCAACTCTAGATTTTTTCATTCACCAGACTGTCTGTGCAAATGATACTCAATACTTACCGTGCATCAGATCATCTGAAGGAGCTTTAGAAAAATACCGTTGCCAGACCCTTCTTCCAGAAACTCTGACTCATTTATTCTGGGTGGGGTCCAGGCAGTTTAATTTATTTTGAAAAAATCTTCCCAGATGATTCGAATGTGCAGCCAATTCGATGAGAATCATTGCTCCGTGGCACTGGTTCTCGACCCTGGCTGCACATTGGAATCACTGGGGAAGATTTAAAAGCGACATGCCTAAGTCTTATCCCTACAGATGCTGAATCACCTGGTCTAGGGTGCAGCTGGGGCACTGGCCTTTGCAAAAGCTTTCCAGGTGTTGCTAACATGTAGCTAGGAATGACAGCCATTGCTCACAGGCTCCTCAAACCATTAATCTCTCGTCTAAAATCATCTCCTAGGGAAGGGCCTGATCATCGCCATTCTGAAAATATCAGTGCCGTCAGTGTTTAATAAATGCTTGTTGAAAGAATTGCCTAATGAGGATCGATACTAATAGATGAGAAGGAAAGGGCAAGCTTAAAAAATAATTAGCATTTAACATCAAAATGGCCTGAGAGTGGGTTATATAGTCAGTGAAGCAAGTATTATGACAGTATGTAGATTATTTCACAAACACACAGGTGACCCTCTTAGGATAGTATCCTAAGCCTGGATTATCCTTATCCCCAAGGATATTGTGATAGTGGGAAAGAGCAAATTCTGCCTACTCTATCTAATCCCTAGCACAAACAGAATCATTCTTTACCAAGTCGAATGGCAATCTCAGCACAAGGCCTCTGGAGCACAGGATAATTCTCTTGCCAAATGCTGTGCCCAGGATATAATGGAGGATATGATCCACCAATGGTGCTTCCTACCATAGAAGGAAGAGCTGTTTTCCTTAATGGATATGAGCAGACTAGGAAAGAAAAATGATTTCTTCTCTTAACATTATTTAACAAGGATGTCAAGTGACAAAGTAGAATAGCAAAACTGTCTATGCTACATAATCCCACTTTCATAATAAATATGACCAGGAATACATTTACCAAAATATGAACATGGCCTGTCTTTGGACCGTGGAATTATGGTGATTTTTATTTTCTCCTTTACTTTTCTGTGTTTCTGAATTTTCTACCAAGTGCAGGTATTGCTTTTTAATAATAATTTTAAAATGCTACTCTTTTTAAAAAATGTAATTGCGCTCAAGCTTGCAGAATGATTGTCAAAGACATTTCTAAATCTGCTGGCACTTAGGCAAGGAGGAGCAGGTTCGTGCTACAGTTTGAAAGCTCAGCAGGTCCATTTGTGCTTTCATAAGCAGAGGGAGGTTTTGCAAGCCTGGTGTGGAGCTTGCCGGGCTCAGCAAAGTCGGTGTCAGACAGGTGACCAGCAAAGATGAGGTTCCCGGGAAACTCTATCCACTTGTGGCCAACCCTGTGACACAGGAGTGAATTCAGATACTCTTTATACTGGATTGGCATTGCTGATTGACAATGCGAAATACCCGGAGTAGACGTGAGGAGAAAATATTTAGAAAGATTCATGATACAAACCCCTAGATACTGATACTTGACTGAAGTTGGTCTCAATGTTTGTAAATCTATTTGGTTTGAAAGTCAGATGCAAATGGCAGCATCTGGATGAGCCTTTTAGAGAAAATCTTTGCCAAGTTTATGCTCTTGGCTTACCTGAGAAGCCCAGTGTGTAAAACGGACCAGTGGGGGCTCCCAAATAAAACCTCAAACCCAGTAGGGAGGTCCTCCTGCCTTCTGCAACAGGGCTCTTTCCTCAGAAACTCCCAAGTCTTCACAACCATCTGTGAGACTCCATTTTCAAAACCCTGATACTCAATCTCCTTTTTCTGGCAATTTCCTCTGCCTCTTTCCTGAATGTTCCACCATCCTCTGTTGCTTCACAAAGATATTCCTCCATCAGTACTTTTTTGAAAGAAAACTCTTTCTCTCAATATCCCCCACTTCTAGTACAACACCCCTTCAACACGCCTCAATACCCATCCCATTTCACCGCTATCAGAAATCCTGACAGTCAGGAAGTTTTGTTTTCTGCTTAACTTAAATGCTGTCTGTTATAAATTGAATTGTAAACAACTTCAGGGAAGGGATCTACACATTCATCTTCGTATCCCTCGAAAAGCACGTAGCTCTTGTGGGTTATTACACATTTGCTGAACAAGTGGCATTTCCTCTCAAAGAACAGCCATAGCACTTTATAATGATATTATACGTTTATTTATTTAGAGTCATTTTCAAAGCACATGAGCTTGCTGCTCCAAATGGGATCCCCAGGACTGCAGAATTGACCTCTCCCGAGAGTTACTTGGAAATGCAGCATCTTAGCCTACTCCCTCCCGCTCCCCCTACCCCTACGCACATGTGCTGAATGGGAATCTGAGCTCTAATAAAATCCCAAGCAATTCCTAATTCTAAGAAGTATTGGTCTAATCTAGAGTACTGTCTCTCAACCTTGGCTGCACATTGGAATGATGTAGGAGACTCCAGCACCGCTCTCCCATCCTGATCTAATCAATCCAGGTGGAACTTGGGCAATAGGATGTGTTAGAGTGCCCCCATGTGCAGCCAGGGGTGAGAACGCTGTGAGGGTCTTTGCCAGAGCTCTGCAAAGCACCTACAATATTCAGTAAGCCCACTGCCTCACCTCTACAGTGGTTTATCTCCTCTTTACCACACAACCTTCCCATAAGATTCTATTACTTCCCATCTTCCATAAAAATACCACTTCGTTTCATTTATCAATAGACATTTACTGAGCACCTAGGCTTTGCATAAACAAAAAAATTGTTCTTAAACTTCCTTTCACAGTAATGTATCTAAATTCTCTTTCTTGGGCTCCTTCATTAACCTTATTTCTAATTTGGTAAGCCTTCTTTGGTGCCAATGTAACTATGGCTTATTGTGTCTGGAGTAGAAGAAATGAAAATTAATTACATTTCATCCAGTTTTAAAACTACCTACAGATTATTTTAAGTCTCAGAGATACCAAAGTTGGTTATATTTGAAAGTAAATATATCGTGTTCTTTAACCTTTATAAATCTGCCTTGTTCCACATTATCACCCTAACTGTAATGGCTGACACTTCTAAAGCGCTTGCCACGCCCTGGCACTGTGGTAAGTGTTCACCTGTATTATCTCATTTAATCCCCCCAATGACTCTGTGATGTGTGTTCTATTGTTATCCATATGTTTTGGATGAAAAAACAGCAGCACCAAGAAGTTCAGTAGCTTGCCCAAGGCTACACAGCTTGTCTCCTGAAGACGGGATCCAAACCTAGGCAGCCAGACTCAGGACATGCCTATTCTATCAAGGGTGCTGTTCCAGCAACACATAATGCTGCGGCTCAGGATTCTAGAGCATAAGACGGCCTCATTCTTTCATAGTCCTCCACAGATCATTTAGTGCAGCTTTTCCAGACCTTATTCCCACTTTAATCTGTAGCCCATAAAGCTGTTTCCCAGGTGTAACCCACTGTGAAGTTTTAAAGGATTTCATGTTTGGACAAATTCCTTCTGAATGTTGAGCAAGATAAGAAACAAGTTCTAACTAATGCAGTGAAGGTCTAAAGAAAGAAGCCTTGATATTTTACAAAGGAATTTTCCCCTCCTCACCAAATCCAGTTTAAAATTTTAATATCTCTGTTGCAAAAAGCTGATAAATAACTGTAACTAGTGTAGCCTCTGGTCAGTGGTGTATGTATGTGTGTGAATATGAAGGTAAGAAAGTCTTAAAATGTCAAATATTATACAAATATTTCTTTGGTCTACTTCTACAAGTGTACTTCGAAAAGGTTGCGGAAAAATAGAATTAAAAAATAATATGAATCTTTTCATGAATTTTTTTAAGACCCCTCATAAAACCATCGTATTTTAATAGCTCTTTTCTTTCTTCTTTCTTTAAGCGAGGAAATGATTTCTTTTAATCCCTTTTTGTTGCTCTAGAGCAAGATTTCTCACCCTCGGTGCTATTAACATTTTGGGTCAGACAATTCTTTGTTTTAGAAGGCTGTCCCGTAGATTATAGGATTTTTCTCAGGATCCCTGGCCTCTACCCACTAGATGCAGTAGCACTCTGTCCCAGTGAGACAATCAAAACTGTCTTGCCACATGGAATGAGAGTGGAGGGGTAGCGGGGCAATATCACCCACCCCCAGTTGAGAACCACTGTTCTGGAAATATTCATTGGCAATGGCAACACCACACGTTCATATTTTGCTGTATTTTATCCCTAAATACTGTCTCAAAGAACCCAAGTCTTTGAGATCTGTTAGGCCTCCCTAGTATTGCTTCTCTATTGTTCTGCCTGTCTTTACCTTTTGAGCCTTCATGGATGAACTTCCCAGGCAATCTCCTGAAGCCTGAGTACTGGCCGCTGCAGCAGGGACTGCAGAGATAGCCTTGGCGGGCCCAGGAGTCCTAGGGGAGGATTCTGGCAGGTGGGGACGAAGGTACGCTCCTTGACTGCAGACCTGGCTTGTTCCTGTGGACCTTCCTCTGAAGCTTATGTGGACAACACCATAACACATCAGACATTACGCTTGTAGCTCCTCATAGAAAACAAATATTTAATCTCTGATGGTGTGTATAAACATAAAATCCCTCTGCCCTTAATACAGTGTGCCTAAGGGCACAGCTAGACTCTGATAGATTAGCAGAAAAGACAAATTAAGAATGCAGACCAGAGCTAGTAGCTAGCCGTGTCCAATAATATGTGGGTCTTAATGACACGTGTGTTTATGAATGTGAATATGTGTGGCTAGAAATTATTGTTTCCATTTTTGGATCAAGTTAAAAAAGATAAGTTAGACAAGACTGCCCATGGCCAGCTTCTAGTTGACCTTCCGCCATCATGTCTGATGCCTCAATAATAGCAATAGCTCACATTTATTGAGCCCTGATTATGCGCCAAAACTGTCCCAAGGGCTTTGCCCGTGCTGTCTCATTGAAACCTTACAACAGCCCTAAATAGCATACATCATTATCCTCTCCATTTGACAGATGACGGAACAGGCTCAAATTGGTAAAGTTACTTGACCAAACTCATATTTCTTATAGAGCCATGAAATAGAATTCAAATCCAGGCAGTTGCCCACAAGGTTTTTAGTTGTGTGTGTGTGTGTGTGTGTGTATAGAATTTTTTTTTCAAATTATGGCAAAATACACATAAAATTTACCATCTTAATCTTTAAATGTACAGTTCATTAGTGTTAAGTACATTCATTGTGCTACCATCACCATCAATATCCATCCACCCGCGGAACTCTTTACATCTTGCAGAACTGATACTCTGTACCCATTAAACAACACCTCTCTATTCCCTTTCCCCCCAGCCCCTGGTGACCACCATTTGACTCTCTGTGTCTATGAGTTGAATACTCTAGGTACCACATATACAGTATTTATCCCCTTTCTTTTTAAGGCTGAATAATATTCTATTGCATGTATGTACCACATTTTGTCCATCCATTCATCCATCAATGGACACTTGGGTTGCTTCCACCTTTCCGCTATTCTCAATAATGCTGCTATGAACGTGGGTGTACAAATATCTCTTTGAGACCCTGCTTTCAATTCTTTTGGGTATATACCCAGACGTGGAACTGCTGGATCATATGGGAATTCTATGTTTAATTTTTTGAGGGACTGCCACACTGTTCTCCACAGCAGCTGCACCATTTTACATCCCTAGAGCAGTGCACAAATGTCCCAGTTTCTTCACATCCTCTTAGACACTTTTCTGTTTATTTTTTGTTTTCAGTAGTAGCCATCCTAATGGGTGTGAGGTGTGTCCCTAAGGTTTTGAAATTTAGTTATATACCAAGTCTTTCTCTTTTAGATTTTTTCTTCTTAATTCGATAGCAGTTTTGCGTGTGTGCACACACACACTGAAACGATCTTGATCATAACCAGTAACTCATGAGGATTCATGCCCATTACATTCATCGCTGCACTCAGCTTGCTAGTTCTTTAGCAAGCTGGTTAGCTGGTTGGTTGGGATGGCAGAAATGGATAATATAAAACCAACCCTTCTCTCTCTAACCTCCAGCCTTTGGGATGTCAAAGTATACTTCTTCCGCTCCTTTCTCTCTTCTACGCTTTCAGGTTTCTCTGTAAGCATTTGGGAAACACTTAGAAAAGAAATGAATCACATTTCAGAAGAGATCAGCCTATTTTGATTCCATTAATTTTAATGGGAATGATCTTTCAGGAAACCTGTTCTGACTTGATCAAGGGCGCTTGGTCTAGGCAAATTCTCCACCTGACATTCAGAACTCGGGCAAAAGGTGTGGCAGAGAGGAGTGACTCACACCTGCCTACGACTGGGCAGGGGCCCTGCCCAAGGCGGGTCCCTTTCTCCTCCTCCTTGTTTTTCTTCTGTCTGCTTCAGCTCTCAGGCCATCCTGGCTTCCAGGCACCCTGGGAAACAGTGGCTGCAATAACATAGTGATGAATCATCCCCTGTCTGACCAAAAGAAAGGAAGGCCCAAGCAGCTCTAGAACGGCTCTTGGAGTTTCAAGACCCAAGTTCCCCACCTCACAGCCATGATAGTTTCAGAGCCACCACTCCTCATTCAAAGGCATCCAGACCAGAGCCTCTTGCTCAAGAGGGAGAATTGCTCTGAATCTGGACAAACTGAAGCCAGCTGTGATGGGATGCTGACGCACTGACGTGGCAAGCGAGTGCTGTTAATTAGGATGGGGTGTATCCGGACCACTGAAAAAACCACCTGTGTTGGAATCATAGAACTGTAGCATTTTAGGGCTGAAGGGTATTTTAGATATATAATTTCATAGAATTTCAGGATTAAAATAATGCGTAGCATTGATTCTATCCAGTGTTGTTCTGGAACTGGCTCACACGGGCTCCCCAGAGATGATTGTTAAATTTTCAGGAAATTTACAAGCCGGTGGACTTCAAGTTGGTAGTTTGAAATGGGCCTTTGGTGGGATTGTTTACGCCACAGAAATGGACAAACAGTACAAATCAGGGCTTCTCTGTGCTCCCACCTCACCAAGAGCTGGTTGTTAAAAAATGTACTATAACATCATTGATCTTACCCAAACCCTTCATTTATAGATGAGAAAATTGAGGCCCAGAGAGGCGCATTGACTTATTTGGGGTCACACAGTTAATTAGTGACAGAATTTAGAATCCAAATCTTGTGCATCCTACTTCAGTGAGTGGACACCTAAAGCATAGCCCTGTCACCCAAGTTCAGCATCCTGTCAATAAATAGAACCATGAGGACAAGATTGCAATATCAGTGGAAAGTGAGAGAAAAATAATTCTTCTGAAAATAGGTTCCCAGGGGACAGAGACTGCCCACTCTCAGACTCATCTGGAAATCCTTCTAATAGTGTAGGCTGAGTACTGAGCGATGTTCTTATCATACTTACATGCAACACAACAGAGAGGCTTGGACACAACCATGTGTTATAACATTCCCAACAATAAGAGGTTTGGTTGTCCTCGAGGAAAAAAGTGGCATGTCTGGTAGACTTGGGGTAAAGAGCCTGACTACAAATATGAAGAAATCAAGATGAGTAGGTGAAAATTCATCATTTAGGATAAGTTATCAGATGTGCTCTATTGTCTGTTGTGATAAATGTGGGTCCAATCAAAAGCAAACTAACTTTGATGTCTGCACATTTTTTTCCACGGTGTGATTTTTCTGTACCTGCAACAGCTGAGCTCAAAGCTCTGGTTTAGGGCTTTTAAGGGAAGGCAAAAGTCAAGAGGGTATATCCAGTTATTAGTCAGAGGAGCAGGTAAGAAAAAGACAGATGAAGGAGACAAAACTGACTGGAGGGCACAAATAGGTCATAGGAGCTAACCCTCAGATAAGTAGAGGGGAGCCCCCACCCCGCAAAAAGCAGCAAACCTGGGAGGGACCATGAGGCATCTGCCTCTGTGTGGTCCAGTTACCCGGACCAGAGCAGGGACTGGGAGCAGCCACGTTGCATGGGATGAAGGAGAAAGGAGGAATCAGTGCATGTTTCCAGCAGGGCTGGGATTCCATGTCCTTGCATTCTGGAAGCCTTGCAGCTGGTCTGGTCAAACCCACCTTTGGATGAACATACTCTGCCAGAAGCCACCTACGCCTTCCTGTCTTTCACGGAGGCTCGTTCTCAGTCCAGCCTCCAGTGCTTGTATCTCTTTAACCTATTGCTGTAGGTCTCATCAACATGATCCCTAGTGTCCCTGACCAGGACAAGAGGTCACTCATGCTCAGCAAAGGAACAGAGAAACCAGACCCTGGACAGACTGTCATCTTGTCTGGACTCAAATGGCACATGTAAAAGCAGGTACCTACCCTGTGTGAGGGGTGCAGAAGGATGCCAGCCAAGTGGAGGTGGCCAAACCCCTGGAAGGGGAAGCCCAGGACAAAGACTCAAAGGAGCCCTATACCACCTTTGAGGCCGGCGGGGAGAACTCTGATCACCTTCGGAGTGAAAGCCCTGAACCCGAAGGAGAAACCCGGCTGTGCTGGCATTAGCCCCGTATACTTTACACATCCCATATTTATTGTTTTCTCCTTTGTTCTCTCCTAGTACTCAGAAAAGTCTTTTTTCTTTCTTTTTTTTTTTTTAAGTTACAGCATATTGTAGTGACAGTAAAGGGGAAAAGGGATAAGGGTTGTATCTACTCTTTGGCCAAAACACGAAAGAAGCAGCAGTGTGCTGAAGAGCCAAGGTTCTGGGTTATGAAGTGATTTTTAATTTAAGCACCTCCTCTTTGAAATTCCTCTTGCAGACTTCTGAACCTCTCCCCTGCCCTGGTTCTCCCCCTACATCATCTCAGCCACTTTGACGCCTCCTTCCCCTCCTCCCCCATAAACGGCCGTTTTGCAAGGTTCGTCCTCTGCTCTCTTACTTTCCATCTCTGCCCTCTGCCCTCTGCCTGCGACAGTATCATCTGCTGTCAAGACTTCAGGTGTAACCTCATGCGGATAACCCCGGCCTGGTCCTGACCTTTCTCCAGAGACATCATCAACTTTTTTCCGCTGCACTGCCTGGATAGACAATTGCCAACTCCACCCAGTATTCCCCAAACTGAATTTGTATCTTTCACTCCAAGCTCAAAATTTTCAATATGGTCTTGGATTACCCTCCCACTTATTAGCCTCACGTCTAGTTATCAAAGCCTATCAACTCTACAGCCACTGTCTCTTTACACTGTCCTCTTCTTCCTGATACTGTGTCCCTACCAAATCCAAGGTCCCATTACCTCTTCTCTGCATCATTGCAAAACCCTCCTAACTAGTCTCCCCACTGGCAGTCTCTACCCATTCTAAGTCAACTAGATCAGCCCTGACATTTTCGTCAGCAAGCCCAGCAAGCCCAGTCAGAGATTTTGACTCCTCCACCTAAAACCCCTTGCTCTGCCTGTCACAGATGGGGGACCTCAACCAAAATCCACCATCGCTGCTTCTCGTACATGACCTCATGCTTCCCTGCCTATATCTTCTCCCTAAAGTGCTCTCCGCTGCAACTTCACCTGCTGAAAGCTCTTTTATTTTAATCCAAGGTCCATCTTAAAAGATACGGCCCCTTACAGCCTTTCCTGATAGCCTCAATCCGGAGTCCTGCTTCCCTCTCTCAACCAGGGCCGCTGGTCCTCATCTTCTATGGGTCACAACAATGCCTGTGCTTCTTTTCTTTTTTTTTTTTTTTTTGTCTTTTTCGTGACCAGCACTCAGCCAGTGAGTGCACCGGCCAGTCCTATATAGGATCCGAACCCGCGGCGGGAGCGTCGCTGCAATTCCAGTGCCGCACTCTCCCGAGTGCGCCACGGGCTCCTTTTTCCTTTTCCTCCACCTCAGGGAATGCCTCTATCTCTTTGATGACCACACCAGAAACTTAGGAACTGTTCCAGACTTCTTCCCCTCCCTCACCCCGCATGCACACGCTCTCAGACCTGCCTCAGAAATCGCTGTCCCCTCCTGTTCATCCTCCCTTACCCTGCCTTAGCTCTGGCCAACCTCATCCTGGGAGCTGGGGCAGGACTTTCCACACGGCCCTGAGGGAGACAGCCTCAAATCTCCACCCTGCTCACTAGCTGTGTGCCCTTGGAAGGTTACTCAGCTTTTCCGAGACTCAGTTTCCTCACCTGAAAAAGGGGATTTGAAAAAAAAAAACCACTCTCAAAATGTATATATGTACAGTCATGAGTGACTTAACAGGGATACTTTCTAAGAAATGAGTTGTTAGGCGATTTTGTCATTGCGCGAGCATTGTAGATGCACTTACACTTATGCCTAGATGGCATAGCCTAGGCTATGTGGTATAGCCTATGCTCCTAGTCTTCAAACCCACAGCATGTTACTGTACTGAATTCTGTAGGCACAATGCTAAGTATTTATTTACCTAAACATATCTAAATGAAGAAAAGGCACAGTAAAAATATGATAGAAAAGATAAAAAATGATAGACCTGTACAGGTTACTTACCATGAATGGAGCTTGCAGGACTGGAAGTTGCTGTGGGTGAGTCAGTGAGTGGGTGGTGAGTGACTGTGAAGGCCTAGGACATTACTGTACACTACTGTCCATCACTGCACACTTAGGTTACACTAAATTTATAAAAATATAAAGTAATTGTGCTATAACATTACAACAGCTACATCATCACTAGGCAATAGGAATTTTTCAGCTCCATAGTCTTATAGAACTGCCATCATATATGGGGTCTGGTCTGTGTTGTGCATAACTATGTAGACAGAGAAAGACAGACAGACATAGGCAGAGGGAAAAACTAGCATGTATAATAAGTACTCATAAAATTATAAATTCATGATTTTTTTGCTTGACTTAATAAAATAACTTCCTAACTGGCCGTGACACATGAATAAAATCCAGCGCTCACTACATCACCAACGAGCTCTGTAAAAGACATAGATAATCCCACATATAATTTTTCCTTTAATGCTAATAAAATAAGGTAGAATATGCTTAGAATAAAATTCTGGAGGTGGTGGGTTTTTTAGCTGGGCCTGTGAGGCCATTCACGTGCACCTTCTACCAACGCTCTGATGTGCCCCCTTTCCTGCTACAGACATGTATGCAGTTACCCCAACACCCATGCCCTTCCCCATACCAGGCCTATTCTTGCTGTCCCCCATCCTCCCCAGTCCCACCTCACCCCAGTCTCTACTGCTTTCTACAACTACTAACTCCCTGTCATTCTTCAAGACACAACTCAACTGTCACCTCCTCTGAGAGGCCTCCCTCACCCTCCCGGGCTGATGAGGGAGCCCTCTCCTGTGTTCCACTCATTCCCAGCACTTGGTGGGTCCATTCTGACCACCGACTCACCTGGCTGTCCTTCCTACTGGACCCTAGGTCCTTGTCTTAATGGACTTTGTGTCCCCAGTGCCTAGCTCTGGACTTAAAATGTACAGACAAATAATTCTGTATTGAATAATTGTTTTGTTTTGTTGGTGGCTGGTTGGTGCAGGGGTTTGAATCCATGACCTTTGTGTTATAAGGCTGAGCTCCAACCAACAGAACTAACAGGCCAGCCCTGTATTAAATTTGAATGAAAGAATGAATCCTACCCCCAGGCCATTCTACCTGTAGAGCGAGGGAGAGAGAAATATATATATATATAAAGCTCATTAAAGACCAGGGTTAAATCTGACTTGTATTTCCTCTAACATCTGCCAGTTGGTTTTACACCAAATAATTTCTCAATAAACACTTGGTTGTGTAAAGAACGAAGAAGACAATATGGCAAAGGCTTAGTGAGCAAAGGGGACAACAGGCTGAGCTTCAGGGCACAGAACAGGACTGGAGCCTTGGCCATGGTAGGAGTGTGGGCTTCATCGCAAGTGTCATGGGCAGCTCTTGGATGGACTAAAGCAGGAGATAAACACGATCAGATTTATGTTTGAAATAAGCCTGACACAAAAGGCCACATATTGCATGATTTCATTTATAGGAAATATTTATCATACTCAGAGCCCTACCCAGGGGACTCTGGTTCTCAGCTTTCTCATCTATAAAATGAGGATAGACCAGATGACTCTAGGGTTACATTTAGTTCTACATTTTTTGATTCCTTGTTAATAAAAAAGTGACTGTTAGGCTAAAGGAATAGAACCTGGCATAGCAATCTCAGGGAAGGTGCTTGTGGTCTATTTCAGTGGCATTGTGATGTGGTGGGAATAACCCCGAAGGTGTGGATTATTCCCCTGGGTTGAGCATTTACCATTAGAATGACCTTGGGCAAGTCATGAAATTCTTTGGGCCTTTGTTTTTGCTTCTTTAAAATATGGGATTTCTAAAAGGTGGCATGTATAGTCCTTTCCATAGAAAGTTTATGTTCTAACCTGTCTTTGCTTTCTGAAGGCAACCGAGATCTTTTAATAAAACATGTTCACTCCTGTCATAGATTCTAGGTGTTTTAATAAAATTAACGTCATTACATTTTGCTGTTAAAAAGACTTTAGGGAAATACATGGAATATTACACATATTTAAAAGAAGGCTGTAAAAGGAGCATGCCCAGTGTCCCAGGCAGGAGCTGAAGGCTGCCCCAAGGCCCAGCAGAAGGCCAGGAGCATGCTGAAAATACCACTTCCACACATGTGTCCCACCTCAGCCACTGCCACAGCCACAGCTAGCACAAAACTGTCTTGCTGCCACAGTAGTAGCCACACCACCATGCAGGCAGCCTGCCAGACACTCAACTGGATTGACACGAGAGTTACCAGTGGAGACTGGAAAAAGAAGAGGAAGTCTCTCTCTTCAAAGCTCATTCCGCAGTAACAGAAAAAGCAACTGCTCTACTAGATGACCAGTTATCAACATAGAGATACTAGAAATATGAAAATCCAAGAAAATATGTCACCACCAAAAGAATACAGTAACTCTCAAATACAAGACTCTATGGAGCTGGAAGTCCTTGAAATGACTAAAAAGGAATTCTGAGAAATGATATTAAGGAAACTCACTGAGATATGAGAAGACTCAGTTAGACAACATAATGAAATGAGAAATAAAATCCAGGATAAGAAGGAGGAAATTTATAAAGAAATTAATACCTTTAAAAAGAGTGTAGCAGAACTCATGGAACTGAAAGATTCACTCGCAAAATAAAAAACACAACCAACAGCTTAAGCAGCAGGCTAGAACAAGCAGAGGAAAGAATTTCTGATCTTGAAGATAGTCTTTTCAAAATAACCCAGGCGGACCAAAAAAAAAAAAAAAAAAAAAGGGAAAAAGAATTTTTAAAAAATGAAGACAATCTAACAGCTAGAAAGCAACCTTAAACACACAAACATTCTAATTGTAAGTGTTCCAGAAGTGGAGGAGAAAGGAAAAGGCGTGGAAAACCTATTCAATGAAATAATAATGGAAAACTTCCCAGATAAAGGGAGAAACATGGACCTTCAGATCAAGGAGGCTCAGAGATCCCCAAACAGATTCAACCCAAGAAGATCCTCTCCAAGACACATTACAGTCAAACTGGCAAGGCTCAAAGACAAAGAGAGAATCTTAAAAGAAGCCAGAGAAAAGTGTTACATCAACTATAAGGGAGCCCCTATCAGACTAACAGCAGACTCCTCAACAGAAACTCTACAGGCCAGAAGAAAATGGGATGATATATCCAAAACACTAAAAGAAAAAGACTGCCAGCCAAGAACACTATACCCAGCAAGGCTATCCTTCAGAAATGAGAGGAAAACAGTGTGTTTTCCAGACAAACAAAAACTGTGGGAGTTCACCACCATATGACCAGCCCTACAAGAAATCTTCAAGGGAGTCCTGCATCTTGAATCTGAAAAACAATAATAACTACCAAGAATACACAAGAAAGAAAAAAAACCACTGGTAGAACAAAAATGCAAACAGGAAAGAAAAAAATGAAATCTTACTGCCACAAAAAACCAACAAACATCAAAGACAAACCAAAAGAGGAAGAAAGGAACAAAAGATATTTAAAACATCCAAACAAAAATCAATAAAATGCCAGGAATAAGACAATACCTTTTAATAACAACTCTAAATGTAAATGGATTAAACTCCTCATTCAAAAGACACAGACTGACTGATTGGACTAACAGTGAAGAGATGGAAAAAGATATACCATGCAAATGGAAACTCAAAATGAGCAGGAGTAGCTATTATTATATCGGATAAAATAGACTTTAAAACAAAAATGATAAAAAGAGACAAAAAGGCCACTATATAATGATTAAGGGATCTCTTTAACAAGAAGACATAACAGTCATAAATATATATGCACCTAATACTGGAGCACCCATATATATAAAGCAAACACTATTAGGCCTAAAGAAAGAGATATGCCCCAATATGATAATAGTAGGGGACCTGAACACCCCTCTGTCAGCATTACATATATCATCTAGCCAACAAATCAACAGAGAAACACAGGATTTAAGCTACACTTTAGACCAACTGGACCTGGGGGGTATCTACAGAACATTTCATCCAACAACTACAGAATATACATTCTTCTCATCAGCATATGTAACATTATCCAGGACAATATGTTAGATAACAAATCAAGTCTCAACAAATTCTTAAAAAATTGAAATCATTTCAAGTATCTTTTTAGACCACAATGGATGGAAACCAGAAATCAACAACAAGCAAACCTAAGGAAGCCATACAAACATATGGAATTAAACACATGCTTCTGAATGACATATGGGTCAAAGAAGAAATTAATCCAGAAATCAAAAAACTTCTTGAAACTAATGAAAATAAAGAGACATTGTACCAAAACCTGGGAAATACTGCAAAAGCAATACTAAGAGTGAAGTTTATTGCAATGAACACTTACATCAAAAGAATACAAAGATTTCAAACAACCTAAAGCTACAACTCACAGAACTAGAAAAACAAGAACAATCTGATCCCCAAATTAATATATGAAAAGAAATAATTAAGATCAGAGCAGAACTAAATGAAATAGAGACCCCCAAAATTATCCAAAAGATCAATGAAAAAAGTTGGTTTTTTGAGAAGGTAAACAAAATAGACAAGCTATTAGGTAGGCTTACTAAAAAAAGAAAAGAGAAGACCCAAATAACAAAGTCAAACTGTCTGCATGTATGCAGATTACACGATCCTATATACAGAAAAACCTATGGACTCTACTAAAAAACTCTTAGAGCTGAAAAATGATTTCAGTAAAACTAAAGAATATAAAATAGAGCATGTAAAAATCAGCAGCTTTTCTATACTCCAACAATGAACTAGCAGAAAAGAAAACAAGCCCATTTACAATAGCCAAAAAAAAAAAAAAAACCTAAGGATCAATTTAATCAAGGAAGTGAAATATCTCTACAGTGAGAACTATAAATCACTACTGAAAGAAATTGAAGGGGACATAAAAAGAGGGAAAGACATTCCCTGCTCTTGGATTGGAAGAATTAACATTCTGAAAATGTCCATAATGCCCAAAGCAATCTTCAGATTCAATGTAATCCCCAACAAAATACCAATGACATTCTTCACAGAAATTGAAAAAAACAATACTAAAATTCACATAGAACAACAAAAGACCCTGAGTAACCAAAGCAATCCTGAACAAAAGATATAAATCCAGAGGCATTAGACTACCTGATTTCAAACTATACTACAAAGCTATAGTAACCAAAATAGCATGGTACTTGCATAAAAACTGACACTCAGACCAATGGAACAGAATAGAGAACCCAGAAATCAACCCAGTTACTTACAGCCAACTGATATTTGACAAAGGCTTCAGCAGCACACACTGGGGAAAGGACTGCCTCTTCAATAAGTGGTGCTGGGAAAACTGGACATCCATATGTAGAAGAGTGAAACTAGACCTGTACCACTCACCATATACCAAAATCAACTCAAAATGGATTAAAGACATATATAAGACCCCAAACTATAAAACTGCTAAAAGAAAATATAGGAGAAACACTTCAGGAAGTAGGACAGGGCAAAGACTTTATGAACAAGACCCCAAAACCACAGGCAACAAAAGGAAAATAAACAAATGGGATTATATCAAACTAAAGAGCTTCTGCACAGCAAAAGAAACAGTTAAGAGAGCAAAAAGACAACCTACAGAATGGAGAAAATACAAACTATGCATCTGACAAGGGATTAATATCCAGAATATTAATTAATATCCAGAATATACTACTCAAACTACTTAACAGTAAAAAAACAAGTAACCTGATTAAAAAATGGGCAAAAGGACCTGAGAAGGCATTTCTCAAAGGAAGATATGCAAATGGCCAGCAGAAATGAAAAAATGCTCAGCATCACTCAGCATCAGGGACATGCACATGGAGATATCATCTCACCCAACTTAGACTGGCCATTACCAAAAAGACAGAGAATAACAAATGCTGGCGAGGATGCAGAGAAAGGGGATCCCTCCCACACTGTTGGTGGGGACTGTAAATTGGTGCAGCCATTATGGAAAACAGTATGGCGGTTCCTCGAACAACTACAGATAGAACTGCCATGTGATCCAGCAATCCCATTGCTGGGTGTATGCTCAAAGGAGTACAAATCATCACGTCAAATGGATACCTGCACTCCATGTTTATTGCAGCTCTATTTACAATAGCCAAGATACAGAACCAACCTAAATGTCCATCTGTGGATGAGTAGAGGAAAATGTGGTATATATACACCATGGAATACTACTCTGTCATAAAAAGGAATGAAATTCTGCCATTCACAGCAACATGGATGAACTTAGATTATGTTCAGTTCACAGAAAGAGAAATACCATATGTACTCACTCGTAAGTGGGAGCTGAAAAAGGGAGAGAGAGAGAACAGAACTGAGGACACCAGAAGTAGGAAAGAGATAGAGGCAGGAGGGATTAGGAAGAAATTGGTAAAGGGCCACAAAAAATGTTTACATAGTAAAATGATAAAAAAAAATGATGCAGTGTACTTATAAATACTGACTTATAGGATGTCTATGAATATTGCTAAGTTTAAAAATTCAGTAGCAAAATATGTATGGCATGATTTCGTTTTTTGTAAGAAAATAAAGTGTGCACATGCATATAAATCCACGACTGAGGGAGGCCTGGTGATGGTGTCTGCATTAGTGTGCCAGGGCTGCCATAACAAAGTACCACAGACTTGGGGGCTCAAACAACAGAAGCTTATTTTCTTGCAATTCTGGAAGTTGAAAGTTTGAGATCCAGGTGTGGGCAGGGCTGGTTTCTCCTGAGGCCTCTCTCCTGCCTTGCAGATGCCGCCTTCTCCCTGTGTCCTCACATGGCCTTCCCTCTATGTGTTTGTGTCCTCATCTCCTCTTCCTATAAGAACAAGAGTCATATCAGATCAGGGCCCACCCTAATGACCTCATTTTAATTTAATTACCTCTTAAAGACCCTATCTCCAAATACAGTCACATTCTGAGTTACGGGGGTAAGGGCTTCAACATGAGGAATTTGGGAGAAAAGGACACAAGGCAGCCTACAACCGTGTCTACACCTGAGGTGTAGCCAGGAAATAGGTGAAAAACTGAATGAATGAAGCAAATGGGATTTCTCTGTTTGCAGGTGCAGTGGGAAGTCTGTGGGACACTTAAAGAAGGCAAGATCATAGAGAGCCTTGAGCCAGAGACAGAGCCTAGATCCAAGCTGTCAGACACTCTTGCGCAAAGGAATGATATGATGTTGTCATGGTCGCAGGCACATTTGACTGGTATTACTTTGCCCGGTGGTTTGGAGCAGAGGTGAGCCCGAGGGCAGAGAGATCAGATGAGAGGCTCTTTCAGTCATTCCAGGTGTGGGGTGACAGAGGGCCTTGACCAGGGTGGTGGCTGCAAAATACAAGCTGAAGACACATGGGTGTGCCTAGTGGTTGTTCCAAGCTCCTGCACCTGCTGATGTGTCGGTGAGAGCCACATTCCACCCTCACCTGGAGAACAATGATCCCTCTAGAAATTAGAAAGGCAGTGGCTACCAAAGCTGTGTAGGATGAGCGCATACGTCCTGGGACACCAACAATTCTGGGCCACTCCTTTTGATTCAAGGCCCTCTCAATCTGGCTCCACCCTGGCTCTGCAACTGGATCCCCTCTCTTCTCCCATATGAGTAGTTTACACTAAAACTGAGATACTTGCTGTTTCACAAAAGTGTTAAGTTCACTCCCACTGTGTTTTGGATTTTGTTGTTATCTCCTCTCCTCATATCTTTTGCACCTACTAGAATGTTCTTTCTTCTCTTTCTTACCTCTGGAAATCTCTAGTTTATGTACTGCCTTCACCAAGCAGCCTTCTGTGATTAATACAGCTCCCATGGCATTCTCTCTCGGCTGAACACCAATCACACATATTGTCTATACCACAAAGTGCACCATGATGTGAAATAACATATCACGCCCATGCTTTAGATACTGGAACATTTACATGCCGTGCACACTACCCCATAAGACTCTAAACTCCTTGAGGTTATAAATTTGGGACTTCCTGTGTATTTGTTACACTGCCCAACCCAGTACATCATAGATGCTCAACAAATTCATGCTGAGACAATAGCCCACACCCCAACAGTCTGTGTAGAATTTTTCCCTTGTCCCAGGAAATGGAGTTAGTTGGCAAAAAGGGCAGAGATAGAATATAAGCACATTCATTTCAATCCATAGAAGTGGCCCCTAAGTGCCAACCCCACTGGCTCTCCCTTTGCTTTCTTAATACAGCCCCCAAAATCATTATCCCCGTGTCAGAAAGAGTTCTCAGGCCTCCAAAAGAAGCTTCATGGGTAGGAATTCTAAGTTGAAATACCCTCACATGCATAATGTTGATAAAAGGGTTGAGCAGACCAGGCTCTTGGCAGTCTGCATGCAAAGAGGTGATTAACCTGTCTTGGGAGGCAGGTGGGACCAATGCCAGTGATTAGGATCCTGCAGAGAGCCTGAGGGGAGCTGGCGCCAGGGCAGCCTTTGGGGAGGAAGGCAGTTGTTTGAATGCTCCTTATGGGAAGAGGACAAAGGACAGTTGGCAGGTTTTTTTGCAGATACATTAAAGGCAATCTTCAAGTTCACACAGTATGCAAGGGACCCCAAAGAGCCAAAAGAATCTTAAGAAACAAGGACAAAGTTGGAGGATTCACACATCTCAATTTCAAAACCTACTATAAAGTGATCAAAACAGTGTGGTACTGACGTAAGTAGAGAAATATAGATCAATGGAATAAAATTGAGAATCTAGAAATAAACCCATGGGTCTATCATCAAATGATTTTCAACACGGGTGCCAAGTCCATTTAATAGGGAAAAAACAGCTCAACAAATGGTGCTGGGAAAACTGGATTTCTACATGCAAAAGAATGAAGTCCGGCTCCTATTTCATGCAATATGCAAAAATTAACTCAAATAAATCAGTGACCTAAATATAAGACTTAAAACCATAAAGTCAAATAAATCAAAAGAGCAGAGATAGAATACAATTCTAAGAGAATGTTTCTCTTAGAAGAAAGCACAGGGATAAATTAGGACCTTGGATTTGAAAATGGATTCTTACATATGATACCAAAGCACAAGCAGCAGAAGAAAAAATAAATTGGACCTCAAAATTTATTTTTTATTTTTTATTTTTTTTTAAAAGATGACCGGTAAGGGGATCTTAACCCTTGACTTGGTGTTGTCAGCACCACGCTCTCCCAAGTGAGCTAACCAGCCATCCCTATACAGGGATCTGAACTCATGGCCTTGGTGTTATCAGCACCACACTCTCCCAAGTGAGCCACGGGCCGGCCCTTCGGAATTTAAAACTTCTGTACACCAAAGAACAATATCAAGAAAGTGAAAAGACAGCCTGTAGAATGGGAGAAAATATTTACAGACCATATAGCTGATGAAAGTTTAATATCCAAAGTATATGAAGAACTCCTAACACTCAGCAAGAAGACAAACAACCCAATTTAAGAAATGGGTAAAGGACTTGAATAGGCATTTCTCCAAAGAAGATATACAAACGGCCAGCAAGCACATAAAAAGATGCTCAACGTCATGAGTCATTAAGCAAATGTAAATCAAAACCACGATGAGACACCACTTCATAGCCATTAAGATGACTATTATTTAAAAACAAAAAACAAAACAGAAAATAACAAGTGTTGGTGAAGATGTGGAGAAATTGAAATGGACTGTACTTTGCTGGTGGGTGGAAAACGGTGCAGCCAATGTATAAACCAGTGTGGGGTTTTCTTGAAAAGCTAACATAGAATTACCATATCATCCAGCAATTCCACTCCAGAAGAATTCAAAACAGGGACTCAAATGGATACTTGTGTGCCAGTGTTTGTTGTGGTATTAATCACAATGCCAAAAAGTGGAAGCAACCCATTGGTCCATCAACATATAAACGTGATAGATACAATGGAATGTTACTCAGCCATACAAACAGATGACATTCTGACACATGCTACAACAAGGGTGAACCTTGACATCAATATACCAGTGAAATAAGCCAGAAACAAGAGGGCAAGTATTATGTGGTTCCATTTATATGAAGTATCGAGAATAGGAAAACTCAGTCACAGAAAGTGTAATAGAGGCTACTAGGAAAGAAGCAAATGAGGAATTATTGCTTAATGCTTACAGAGTTTCCATTTAAGGTAGTAAAAAAGTTTTGGAAATACAGGTAATACTCACAACACTGTGAATGTACTTAATGCCACTGAATTGTATACTTAAAAATAGGTAAAATGGCAAACATTTTATGTCATATATATTTTACCATGACAAAATGTTTTCCAAAAAATAAAATGAAAGGAGAGTTGGCAGGTACCAGGAGATGATCGATGTGAATATGGTACTTTTTGGAATGGAGTATTTATTGGGAGAGTGGGTAGCGATGACCAGCAGCTTATTCCAATCATGTTTTGTGTTAGATGCCTAAATATATTTTTTAAAAAAATCATAAGCAGGGAAGATTTGCTCCAACGAATACAGGAGTAGGAAGATTCACCCTTGGAGGTAGGAAGCTGACCCCCAGGCTTTCTGGACCACTCCAAGATGCCAAGGCAATGATCTCTAAGGTCTCCTTTCTATGCCAAAGTTTTTATAATTCTGATGGCACTTACTTCCTTCACCATGTTGAATTTTATATGTATGCTGTGCATGCTATTCCCATATCAAATATGGGAATAGGAAAAATAATCTCAGCTGATAGATGCCTGAAGCTTGCTTAGCCAGAAAACTTTCAATTTTCCAGCCTCTGTTTCATAGGAAAAAGGGGGGGGGAGTCAGTATGTCTTGCACAGCCCTTTTAATTTACCTTTTAGGATAGAATATGTCAGGTTCCTATTCCATGCCATCATGAATTCTGTTATCTCAACAGAAAGCTACATAGAGTCCTGTTCTGTCCGCACAGGGATTGGCTTTAAACTCTCCTCCTGGGATATTCTGGGATCCACAAACTGCATGGGAAGAGTGCTGCTTTTGCTCCCTAGGGCACTGGCTCTGGAATGCTATGGGATTTAAGACCCAGATGGCACAAGCATTGAGATCGTGGACCTCACAGTGCCTGGCACATTGTAGATGCTCAAACTATGTCTGTGGAAATGTACAGAATCCCACTTCTCTATGGGATGGAGAAAGGAACATAAGAAAATAATTTGAGGAGGAAAAAAAGTGACATTTGTGGCATACCAATGAAATGATTAAGTTCAGTTTTTAGACAGGGACATGTTTAAAAGAGAGCACATGGTCCTTATTTATTTCAAGCCTTTTCAAATATCTCTGCAATTTCATTTGGATGATTTTAAACCTTCAATTGGACCAGGAACTGATTTTCAGGGACATCAACTATTAAACTAAAGAGTGAGCTGCCTGCAAATCAAACATGTCCCCAAATATTCAAACCTCCTAAATGAGATGGGCCTCTTGAAATGTACAAATACAAAGGTGTGACTAATACATCATACAGGTCAGATTTTAAAAGAAGGCTTTTGGGGGGCCAGCGGCATGGACCTGAAGACTGGACCCTGTCCCCCCCCCAACCAGGCACACCACCAGTGCCTCAGAGCCTGCCCAGAGTCCTGAGGCATAGAGCTGGGGACCGGACCCCCCACACAACCAGGCACACCACCAGCACCAAGGAGCATGCCAAAAACATCACCTCCATGTGGGTGGCCCACCACAGCCACCACAGTAACCATGGCTGCCGTGAAAGTGGCAAGACGTTGCAACCACCACGCAGGTGGTCCGCCAGCCACTGGAGTGCATTGACACAAAGAGAGTCACCAGCAGAGACCAAAGAAAAGAAGAGCATGTCTCTCTCCACAAAGCCCATTTCAGATTGACAGAAGCAGCATCTGCTGTATGATAATACTGGGAAATCTGATCACACCTCTCAGCATTGGTGTGGGGAAAATAGTTAATTTAGTTAGGCTCCCTCGACATTTCTTGTAAACAAGTTGTGTGGGTGAGGTTAGTGCTCCTGTGCACCAATGTATCTTTTTAGTTTTTAACTATTGTGTGTTCTGCAGTTTGTGAAGCAGGCTGGCGGCAGAGAGCTCGCATCTAACAATAGAACATGTTTACTCTGCTGGCAGCTGCTCAGTTTCAGTTTTTCTTTGGACTTTGCCAGTAACAGTTGAGTTTCTGAGTTTCTCTGTGGACTGCTTAACTCTTAGACGTGTGTGTGCTGAATAAAGACTATTCCTACTTCAACCAAGGCTCCAAGGACCTTTTTGCTGGTTACCTAGCTCATAGACCTGTGTATAAAGGGTTTGCAAATGGGCTCGAGGGGTCTGTGAGCACCAGACCCAGCCCTAGCTCTACAATTGGACAGATCATCTAGGCAACAAATCAACAGAGTAACCATTACTCTTTCAGGAGGAGAGAAGAAATCTAGGGTTATCAGTGGTGGGAGGGGAGAGGGAGTGGGGAGGGAGAGATTGGACAAGGGGCATAAAGAATAAGTACAATTTGTAACAATATACATAGTAGTAATATTGATTTGATCAACCTATGTCAACATTGAATCCCAAGAATACTATAATCAATTATGATTCAATAATAAATAAATAAATAAAAGAGGGCCTTAGGACAGATACGTGCGTCTGAATGAATGTTGTCTGGATGGATTTGATATGACAGCTAGTTTGTTGGTTTTGTTTTATTTCAGTTGTTTTGTTCAGTTTAAATCATATTATGCAGATGTATCTCACAGCTGGCCCTAAATACTAATTTCTAAGAGACAGCTCTTGCAGGGATGTAGATTCAATTAGCAACACATCTTTAATTACATAGCATATTATATACTTCACATGTATAATTATTTATTTTATGGCATCATGCCATCCTATAGATAAACAAAGACTTTGAGAAAATTTACTAGCTTTTCTGGGAGTGTCCCCAAAAGGGTGTAATTTTCATCATAACCAATAACTAGGATGGAGATACTATTACAACTACTTTGCTAATCTGTTGGGGTACAAAAAGTTCAGAAGTTTCCCTCACGAATTTTGTTTTCTCTTAATGTAAAATTGCAAAAATGCTCATCACACCCACATGTACCAGAGATAGTCATAGTGCTAAAAACACAAATATAAAGAATATAGCGATTTTGTATTCAAGGAACTCACCATACGTTTGACCCTTGAACAATGCAGTGGTTGGGGATGACGACCTTCCTCGCAGGTGAAAATCTGTGTATAACTTTTAAGTTTGGAGACTAATAAGCTAATAATACTAATAAACTACTAATAGCCTACTCTTGACCAGAAGCCTCACTGATAACATAAACGGCCAACATATTTTGTATGTTTTATGTACTATATACTGTATTCTTATAATAATGCAAGCTAGAGAAAATAAAATGTAAGAAAGTCATAAAGAAGAAGAAATACAAATAACAGTATTTATTGAAAAAATCTGCATATAAGTGGACCCACACAGTTCAAGCCCGCGTTTTTCATGGGTCAACTGGGGAGACTGGCGTGTAAGTAAAGGATTAAAATAAAGTCTGGTAAAGACACAAAAGAAGTGAGTAGGGGTTGGAGGGTGGTGATAGAAAGACTTCATGGGGGTAGGTAAAAGTCTGAGGTGAACATTGAGGAATGCACAGGGCTCTTCAAGGCATGCAGAGGTCAGGGGACATTCCAGGAATAGTGAATGGCATGTGCAAAGGCACGAGAGTGGTGAGTTTGGGACAACTCCTTGTAGATCTGTACAGCTGTGAGTGAGGCGCCAATGAATGGGAGGTGACACTGAACATGCAGCACCTGAAAGCAGAGTAAGGCCTGGGATTTCTACACTTCTCCTCCTCAGTAAGTAATAGGGAAAGCCACTGCACAGGTCATTCACCTTCACCCGAAAGCACACAACCTGAGCTGGACTGTAAAATATGATTGAGGTAAAACAAGCACTCTTAGGAGACATCGAATCAAGAATCTTAAAACTCAGTTCTACTCTCCAGAGAACCAGCAGCATGAGAGTCTCCCTCACCCCCTCCTAACCCCAGTTTTTAAAAATTGTCCGTTTATCACAATCAAGTGGAGCAGAACAAGGATAATCAGCAGTGGATACTATTGGGGCAGTTCCCTGATGGGCTGTGAGAGACACCAGGACTCTGCTGTTGGTGTCCTGGCATCCTCGGTCCACACTGGACGGCGTGGACGCAGAGCAAGGGGTGCAGCAGGCAGGATGTGAAGCACGAGGAGCAGTGACCCGAGAACCGACAGCTTCTGAGGTCATACAGTCAAGCCCCCTGCAGAGGGGAGGGTTTCCCCACTCTCTAAGGATTGCCGCTGCTGGCAATTCTCAGTCCATACCATACCATACCACTGCCCGTGGACCTATTTTCTCTTCTGATGTCTTCCAGCATCATAGTGTTTCTGCTACTCAAGCCCTCAGGTGATGCATCCACACAAAACTGCCTGGTGTTTATGACCGGCCACGTGCGGGGCTCTGCCTCTCCTTCTCTATTTCCTTCTCAGCCCCCTCCCCTACCCAGAAGAAGATTAGAAATTCCCTGAATCAAGACAAGGCAAAGATCCTTTGCACATTCAACAAATTATATTCTTTTTGTAAAGTAAACATAATTTTAGTAAGCTATCCCTGCATGTAACTGAGGAAGGGGATGACGAAGGAAGGTGATATTTACAAACCCATCAAGTGCTAGATTCTGTGGTGGGTGCTACACGTGTATTAACTCATTTAGTCCTCTCAACATGCCTGTGACGTAGGCATTGTTAACCCATTTTACGGATGTGGATATCATCCCAAAGTCCATGTTAATGGGATCTCTAGCAGCCATCCTTACCCGTCCCAAATCTGAGTACAGTCATCTGGGCAAATACCTAGCACAGTAGGTGTCTTCCATATATGGGCTTGGCTGGATCTTTGTCCCTGATCAGTTGACAAAGGTTCACCTAGTTTTTCCTGACCTCTCACTCTTAGTCAGTTTTCATCCCTAATCAGCACCCAAAACATACTTTGATGGAGAACAGAAAGTTGTGCACTATATTAGACTCTAAAGGGAAAGTCGAAGCCTTATAATGCTTTTATTTATATGCTGCTTTCCCCACAAGGGATTTGAAGTAATTACCACAAAGATACATACAATAACATGACTAAATATAAATAAGTATAAAACAACAGAACCATGGATAACATAAATATAAATAGTTAAAATAAAAGTTAATAACAGAAGAAGTGTATGGTTAGGGCTAATTGCTGGAATCCTGCCCATGTAGCCAATTGTATTGCTAGGGTTAGAGCTGGGCTAAAGCTAGGGGTTAGGGCCCACAGACCCTTCAAACCCATTGTACAGACTGGGTCATGGACCCCTCATATGACAGTCTGGGTCACCAGACCCCTCACATGCAGGTCCACAAGCTAGGTAATTGGGAAAGATCCCAGGAGCCATTGGCAGATGACATGAGCTCAGTCCTCAGCTTCCTCAGCAGGAGCAGCAGCAGCAGCAGCAGCAGCAGCCGCTGCTTCCAGCAGCAGTAGGACAGTGGCCTCCTGGAGCATCCTGGGGGCCCTGGCAGCAATGGCAGCAGCCTCCCTATACTCCCCCACAGGTCATCTGGGGGATGGGGGGCCCTGTGGATCAGAGTCACTTGTCCTTCATACTTAAGTCCAATAACCCAGGACACCTGGGTGAGAGTCAGACAACCCAAGAACAGCTATAACCAAGGAACACCTGGGCACGTGTGCATATTTACATCAAATGCTCAGCAAGATTCTGAACATCTGAGGGGCTCTGACCATTTTCCTATATTTTCTCTACAACAGGGAAAGAGGAACCATAAATGAGCAGGCTGTAAGGACACATGAGGGTACTTCGAAAAGTTCGTGGAAAAACATAGTTGAAAGATATTATATGGCCAGCCTGTGGCTCACTTGGGAGAATGTGGTGCTGACAACACCAAGGCCACGGGTTCGGATCCCCTTACCGGTCATCTTTTTTTAAAAAAAAAGATAATACAAATCTTTCCATGAACTTTTCAAAGTACTCTTGTATACAGTCACTGTAATTAAGCCTCAGATTTTACTTTTTGCTTACTAGCAGCTAAACTGGAAAGAAAAAAAATGGCCAATTATATAGTTTAAATTGTTAGAGGGGAAAAGAAACTCTTCCTTAGGAGAGGCTTAGCTTTTCTAAGAACTTAGCTCTGAAATACATACTTCATACATAATTTCATATTAGCTTCCACTGTCCACCCTTGTGACAGAGGAGACACTGTCCTGATCATACATTCCTATAGCAAAAGCAAAAAAGTAAGGTCAAACCTTCTCATAAAGGTTAATAGGGTTGTTCTCACTCTGGGATACACATTTTGTATCAGTTATGTATCACTGTGTAACAAGTCACCCCCAAATGTAAAGAAACCTCCATTTTATTTGCTCATGACTCTGAGGATCAGCAAATTGGGTTGAGCTGAACTGAGCAGTTCTGCCAACACTCAGGCCTCACACTCCAGGCGTTCTGATTTAACTGGTCTGGCATGGGGCCCATTTATCAGCAACTGTTAGAAAGTTCCCCAGGTGATTCTTATGTACTAATGAGCTTAAGAACCACTGGTACAGTGTACAACCCTAAATCACAACTCAGCAAAGGCAGTTCTTCCCAGGTCAGGTGAAGTTAAAAAAGACTTTAAGAAACATGAGACCCAGATTTACCAAGGCAGGCTTGAAAAGAAGAACAAAGTTGGTGGACCTAGAGTCACCAAAGCAATCTTGAGAAAGAGCAAAGGTGTTGGTTAGAGTGCAGCCTGATAACAACAAGGTCATGGGTTCAGATCCCCATACTGGCCAGCCACCAAAAAAAAAAAAAAAAAAAAGAAAGAAAGAAAAGAAAAAGAGCAAAGGTAGAGGACTTATACTTCCTGAGTTCAGAATTTACTACATAGTTGTTACAGTAATCATGACAGTGTGGTATGACATAAGGAAAACATACAGATCAATGGAAGGGAATTGAGAGTCCAGAAATAAACGCTTACATTTACAGTCAATTGATTTTCAATAAGAGTGCCAAAATCCTTCATTGGGGAAAGAATAGTCTTTTTAACCAATGGTGATGGGACAACCAAATATTCACATGCAAAGGAATGATTGTGAAGCCCTTTCTTACATCACAAACAGTAACTCAAAATGGATCATAGACGTAAATGTAAAAGCTAAAATTATACAACCCAGAAAAAAGCACAGGGATTATACACCAAGACCAAGAGGGATTTATCCCAGGAATGAAAAATTGTTTTAATGCTCAATATTAAATTAATGTAATTCACTATATTAATAAAGGACAAAACCCACATGATCATCTCAATAGCTGCAGAAAGTTATTTCTCAAAATCCAATATGATACAATCTCTCAATATGCTAGAAATAAAAAGAAACTTCCTCAATGGGGTAAAAGGTATCTATGAAAACCCTGCAACTAACATTATACCTGATCGTTAAAGACTGAACATATAATGGAATATTATTCAGCCTTAAAAGGGAGGAAATTCGGACACACGCTACAGCATGAATGAACGTTGAAGACATTATGCAAAGCGAGATAAGCCAGTCACAAAAGGATAAATACTGTATGATCGTACTCATATGAAGTACTTAAGGGTACTTCAATTCGTAGAGACAGAAAGGAGGCTGGTCCGTGCCAGAGGCTGGGGGGAGGAGGGCATGGGGAGCTGTTCAACAGGTGCAGAGCTTCAGTTTGGGAAGAGGAAAAAGTTCTGGAAGATGAATGGTGGGGATGGCTGCACGACAGCGTGACGGGACTTAATGCCATTCATTGTTGAACAGTACATTTAAAAATAGTTAAAATAGTAAATGTCGTCATATATATTGCACTACAATTTAAAAAATAAAAATAAGTAAATAAAAGAGTGAAAGACCAAATGCTTTCCCTTGGAACAAGGCAAGGATATCTGTTCTCACGGCTTTCATTCAACATTGTACTGGGGGCTCTAGTCCGTGAAATAATGCCAGAAAAACTAAAGGTATACAGATTGAGAATGAGGAAGTAAAACTGTCTTTATCCACAGACAACATAATCCTGTACGCAGACAATCTTAAGGAGTCTACAAGAAATTACTAGAATTAATAAGCCAGATTGGCAAGACCACAGGACGCAAGACCAGTACACAAAAATTAATTGTATTTCAATATAGTAACAATAAATAATCCAAATGAAATTAAAAACCAATTTCATTCACAATAGCATCAAAAAGAATGAAATACTTGAGAATAAATTTAACAGAAGTACTGAAAACCACAAAACATTGCTAAGATGTTTATCTGAAGATCTGAATAAATGGAGAGACAACCATGTACCATCAATCAGAAGGTTCAATATTGTTAAAAGGCCCTTTCTAAAATGATCTATAGATTCCACACAATCCCTACCAAAATGTCAGCAGGATTTTTTGTAGAATTTGACAAACTGACTCTAAAAGTTACATAGAAATGCAAAAAACCCGGGACAGCCAAACTATACAGAAAAAGAAGAAAGTTGCAGGACTTACACTACCTGCTTTCAAAACTTACTTTAGGAGACAGTAATCAAGACAACCTTGTATTGGCCTAAGTATAGACATATGGATCAGTGGAACAGAATAGAACATCCAGAAATAAGCCCTCACATTTATGATCAATTGATATTCAACGAAGAGGCCAAGGCAAAAAAAAAAAAAAAAAAAAATTTAGCCCTTACCTCACACTGATACACAAAAATTCATCCACACTAATGCCAAAAATCTAAAAACAAACAAACAAAATTCCTAACTAAACAGCCCTTTGCTTTATTTCACTCAGACTGAGGCTAAAGGTGGACCAAATACCTCGAATGGTCTTATCTGCCATCTTGGACACCATCACCAATGTCTCTCTGACTCAGGTCTGAGTTCCTTGGAAGAAACCCAGTCACATCACCCTGATACACACCTGCACTGGAAATAAAGGCAGTGCAATGTTTAAGTTGGCCCCAGAGGGTACTGAAAAATCCTAGACAGATTCTGAACTCAGATCTTGGTACATAGAAGAAAAATTTGTTTTCCATCTAGAGAATTTAATTGAGAGCTGTACCAACAGTTCCTCAAATTTACTTGTGAATATTCACCCTAATTTATTTTAAAGACATGGCAAGTAAAACAAGACCTTCCCAGGGCTTTTCACTGCCGGGTCTCTTTGAGCCTAAAGTGATGAGGGAGTCTTGCAAAAGCCTAGGTCAGCAGCTGTGCTTTGGGGATCTCACATATGGAGGTGCCCAAGTGTGTTTCTATCCTGACGTTCTCCCAGAACGTGGCTGATCAGGACCGAGCCTGCCTAAGCAAAATGCCTCCAAGGCAAGCAAACCCTCAATTAATCCTCTCAAGGCTTCAGTAGACCTAAGAAATGAGTGTACACGCCTCTCTCTCAAAGGAGAAGCTGTGGGTTTGTTCATGTCTTCTGGATTGCTTCCAGCTTCAGGGTAGGTTTTCGTTCTCGAAATTCAGGAATGGGTGTGGAAAGCTGCAAGCTTCTCTTCCCCACCAGTGGCAGCAAATTCATTCACCTCCCTGCACGAGCAGCGACTTGCAGAACACTTCACTTCCTTTATTTGGAGAGTTGGTGCAAAGAAAAGCAGGCCTCCTTCCCATGACATATACAGAGAACTGTATTTAAAACATGGATATACACCCCAAACACGTTTCCATCTTTCTCCCTACCCACAAATACTCTTTAAAATTGAATTTAAGAATAGCCAGCCAGGTCTTTTAAGAGATTAACTTCCCTCCTACCAAACAAATTAAACCTTAAAAACTCTATTTCAGTTTAGAATATGTCATGCTCTTATCAGAGACATCAAATCATTTTTTCATCAATAAAAAAGTCACAATTAAGACTTATAACTCTTAATATTTATTTCCCTTCATACTCTACTTTCTACCTGAGAATTTCAAGACTTTCAAGACAAATTTACATATCACATGACAGGGAAAAAGCAGATAACTGCAAACCTGGGCAAGTCATTTTCCTCTTCTAGAGAAGATGTGTGAGGATTTCGCACACAATCCCACCATCTCTTTCAGATCTATTATTCTTCGATTTTATAGAACTAGATTAAAGAAAATGCCTAGGACCCCAGGCATTTGTCACAATCCCCAGTTTGTGACAAGATTATGCATGGCATCTGATTCCTAGGTCTCCACTGTTCTTTCTGAGTATTTCTCTTATCAATACTCTAACTTCTACCTTTTGTTTTTTGTAAATGATGCAATGTTATTAACCTCCTGTCTTTTTTGATATTTTCTTTTATGTTTTAAAAATAGTATCTTTTTCAGATTATAAAATCAGTACTATTCATTATAAAAATATAAAATATAAAAAGTTATGAAGAAGAAAATCAACTCACCCCTCATCCCTCCCCCAAGAGATAATCACTGCTAATATTTATGGTCTATTTCTCTCTTGTATTTTTATGTGCAATCACTCTTTTCACCAAAAGCTACAGAGAAAATAAGTCAAAGGCAATTCTCCCATTCTTAATCCACGTCTATTTGGGATAAGGCCACTTAAGTTTAGTCTTGAGCTTGTCTCCACAGTTCCACCAGCCTAGATATGCTGACCCCTACCTTGTGGTCTGTTTCTCCATCTACCCTGACCCCAGATCCCACTCACATAGAGCTCTAGGTTCAGGTTTTGACTATTTGCCTTCATTTCTATTTGACCCCTGAGACCCTGGGAACATGAATTGTAGCAGCAAAACTTCACACTACTAGTTTTTCTCTGCACCCAATATAACAAAAAACAAGACTTTAAAGATTTTTTTTTTAAATCTACCTTTTTTATTGTTTTTGATGCTTTATAAATTACTCTAGAGTTTTGCTCTGCCTTTTAAAATGCATGTATTTCAAAAGGCGTGAGACACTCAAGAGCAGGCACCTATTTATAGCTCCAGCACATGGCCCATAGTAAGTGCTCAATAATCCACTGTTCCCTAAATGCTTAAATAACATTCATAAGACTTGCCTCCTTTCTGGGGGAATATAATCAAGCTTGAGATTAACAAGAGCAACAGCAATGAATGTGGCCAGTGAATCAGCATCCATTCTCAGCCAGAATCACTGATCTTTCATCCCTGAAACGTCTCTGATCCCCTGGCTGGAACATTAGGGTTCTCCTTCTGCAGCTGTGGACTGACGTCCTCACGTTCCATTGAGTGTCTGGTGGAAGAGAACAGGACAGGCATGCAGAGACAGCTGGGAGGAATAATCAGGAGAGGAGCCTTGATTCAAGACAAGAATCTTGACTCAAGACAAGACTGACTGTGAACCGAGGAGAATAATTAACTTCATTTTCTGCACTGTAATTTCATCCTATGTTTAAAATGTAACTAGGAAATTACGCAGATTTTACCATATTATTTATTTATTCTAGTTGTCTGAAATGTGGGTATAGATTGTTTTTTGATAAACATAATTATATTTTTGAATATTGCTACCTAAAAGAACCCAGACACCTCAGACCTATTAGGATGGCTACTAGCAAACACACACACAAACAAACAAACAGAAAATAACAAGTGTTGTTGAGGATTTGAAGAAATTGGAACCAAAACAGTGTGGCAGTTCCTCAAAAATTAAAAATAGAATTGCCATATGATCCAGCAATTCCACCTCTGGGTATATACCCAAAAGAGTTGAAAGCAGGGACTCAAACAGATATCTGCACACCATATTCATCGAAGCATTACTCATTGTAGCCAAGAGGTGAAAAAAATGTCAAGTGTCCTTCAATAGGTGGATGGTTAAACAAAATGTGGGACATATGTACAACAGAGTAGAATATTATTTGGACTTACAAAGGAAGGAAATTCTGACACATGTTATAGCATCAATGAACCTTGAGGACATTATGCTACATGAAATAAGCCAGCTGCAAAAAGACAAATACTGTAGGGTTTTCACTTGTGTGAGGCATCGAGAGTAGTCAAATTCATAGAGACAGAAAGTAGAAAGGTGGTTGCCAGGAACTGGGTGGAGAATGTGTGGGGAGTTATTGTTTAACAGGCACGGAATTTCAGTTTGTGAAGATGGGAAAGTTCTGGAGATGAATGGTGGTGACTTTTGCACTACAATGTGGATGGATTTAGTGCCACTGAACTGTGCACTTAAAAATGGTTGAAAAGATAACTTTTATATTATGCATATATTCCACAATATAAAAAAGAGAACCCAGAGACGTTTCCCTTTGTAAAGCAAAAGTCTCTCGTACAATGTGAAAAGTCACACATTCTCCCCACAACTAATCTGTTTTGGAGGTTCAGGTTTATATACGTTGGATTTTCTTAAGCCAGGCGCACCTGTGACATGTTTGCTCTCGGAGCTGCCCATCTGAAATCACTTCCTCAATGAAATTCTTTGTCATTCATTTACAGACATTGTATTTCATGCTTGTGTCTAAAAATCACTCTGAGATCCAAAGCCATGTACTCACCTCTGTTGCTATGTGTTGACACGTGTGTGACAGCGACCTGCTGCTCAGTAATGTCATTCTGTAACTACCCCTCCCCCAGGCAGGCTGGGGGACGTGGATATGTGGTCCCCCTCATAGTACAAAAGTGATGCGAGAAACTCCAGCCTTTTGAGCCATCGGTGGGAGAGCCCAGCCACTGATGAGCAGAGATCCGCCAGCCACAAATGAGGCCTCCTCTGACTCACCCTGAATGAAGCTGCTTTATCTCCTTCTCCCCCACCCTCATGCTATCCCCATCCTTTCCTCCACAGAAGCCAGGAGCTGAGATAAAAGTGGGCACCCTGTGCCCCAAGCGTGAGGAGCCTGTCCAATCAAGAGCCTACCTGGCCTGCAGCATGGCCCTAATAACGCTGAGAGCCCTTTACAAGGGCTGGCTTATGAATCCTTGTTCAGGACCTCAGAAATGATCCAGCTATTTCAAAGTCAAGGAAACTGAGGCACAACGCTGGCCACAGTCATGATAAATATTATACATGGGGATGATCCAGCAAGAACTCAGGACCTCCATGTTTTTTAACCTTCCCATCACCATCTCTCTTACTCCTATATTCTGAAATCCAGCTCATATTTTCAATGAATGAGAGAAATGGAATAACAATTTTGTACAAAATATTATCCGCAAATAGCAACCCAGAACCTCCAGACAGTTAGGAGAATCTACGTTTGAGTGGCTTTAGAAAAGCTTCTCTTCCTTAACTCTCATAGGCGTGTCTGATCTTTCTTAAAGCTTTATTTCTTACAATGCCAGCATCGTTTTGGAAGACAGTTGCCTCGGGTTATAAGACTCAGTGTTTCTGAAAATTTAATGTGCATAAAAATCACCTGCAGATCTTGTTAAGCCGCAGAATTTGATCTACTAGGCCTGGGTGGGGCCTGAGATTCTGGATTTCTAATAAACCATCTGAGGCTGCCACTGGTCCACGGAGCAGACTTTGAGTAGCAAGGAGCTAGACTGAGAAAGCCACCCCTCTTGAAAAATGACATTTGGAGCCTATTGCTTCCTTTCCTTACCTCCAGCTTTCTGGGAGCTTGATTATTCTGAACCTCTAATTATTCTGAGTTTAATTATTCTGACTCTTTAGAGTCTAATTTGCAAACCACGCTGTTAGCACGTCACAGCACTGCATGGAGGTAAGAAAGTTGTGGTTGTTTAAAAGCCTGTACAAACTAGGAAGGATGTATTATCTCTGATTGTACTTAACATTGTTAATAGACATGCTCCTTGAAAGATGAATACCAGGTATAATTGTTTGCTAAGCAACATTCCAATGCAATAGACTGAAAAAAGAATAAAATTAATAGGAGGTCATTTGGGGTGAAAAGAAAAATTACCTTTTAATCCAACCATCAAATGTGTCTCAAGTACATAGTCCAAGCACCTAAAAGGTTTTACAATATCCAGTCACCAGTGTCTAACATGACCTTTCACCTCTCTAGTGTTATTCACACTCCCCTGGGTTGTCACAGCAACACTGATAACCAGCCATAGCTTCCCAACACCCATGGAATGCCAGAGTCATCAAAGCAGTCTCCATTTTGTCTTCCAGCCTGTCACCCTGTAAACTAAGAGGCGACTGAAGCAGAGTTTCCGAGTAAAGAGGTGCATTACAAAGTCTGAGTCCTTCCCAGACTGAAGAACTCCACCCAAGGCAGACCCAGGACAGGAGGCCATCACCACAGGCGGAGCCTTGTGTGTGCCACTCAGGCCCAGATGTCAGCTGTGCGGCCCCCAGGACAGGCACACAGTTTGCATCTGGTAGCATTACTGCCCACCAGCACCTTCCAGGATGCATCCGTGGGGTGGGGATGGGGCAGACAGAACTGTTGGGTCCACCCACCGTCTTCCCCCCGGCAGGTGAGGAGGTGGGCTGGCAGGTGAGTGAGTCGCTCCTCACGGTATCAGAAGAGCCATGCTTTGGCTCTCTGCACCAGTTCCCACAACCTGACCGTGTAGCACTTCACTCTTTTTTCTCTTTAATACTGGGAAATATTTCCATATGTGATTGGGACCCATTTTAATTTCAGTACCAGTTACCTAATTACAGTACTAGTTAGTCTGGCAATGTTTTCAAATGCTTCTTGGCCATTTGGAATTCCTCTTCTATAAATGACTGATTTACATTCTTTTATCCAGTTTTTGATAGGATTGCTTATCTTCTCTTTGTTTATTTGTAGGAGTTAGTTAAATAATCATATATTTATCCCATTTTGGTCATATATGTCATAGATATTGTGGGAAGGCCATCCTCCGTAGAGCTCTCAGTGTTCCTGTGCCTTCTGGTCCTTTCTGAGCAGCAAATACAGACATGCTACAAAGATAGAGACTGTCTTCCTTTCCCCAGAGCCGTTTTCTCATTTCCTAAGGGTGATAAATCCAGGGTCATTTACTTACATTCCAAAGGGTTATAAAAACCCAGAGACCTGCTTCTCCTCTCCCTGGAGTAGATTTGTGTTTACATTAGAGAGAGAGCAAAGGTCTCCAGAGCGGGAGGGAGGGCTGGATGGGCCAGCTGCATCCGTCTGTGCTCTGAGATCCATAATTTTGGAGCTCTTCCCTGTGCTACAAATGCCTGCACATGAGGGGTACATCTGGGTCTCACTGTGCTGCCCTGTGGGAAATTGGGGTGTGGGAAATTGGCAAAAAGACTGCTAAGTGAGCATGTGCTTAGTCTGTTCTGTCATCCAGAGACCGTGTGTTTCCAGTCACAGATACAAAAACTTAATGATATCTTCTCCTGGTCTGTAGCTTGTCTTTTCCTTTTGCTTATGCTCTTTTTAAAATTATGGTAAAATATACATACATAAAATTTACCATTTTAGTCCTTTGTAAGTGAACATACAGTGGCATTAAGTACATTCACACTGTTGTGCCACCGTCCCCACCATCTATCCACAGCACCCTTTTTCATCTTGCAAAACTGAATCTCTATACCCATTAAACAATAAATCCCCATCCTCCCGCCCCCCCAGCTGATTCCTCTCTAAGGCTGAATAACATTATATCTGCTGTATGTATGTAGGACACTCTGTTTATCCATTCCCCATCAACAGACCTGGTCGCTTCCACCTTTTGGCTATTGTGGGTAATGCTGCTAACGTCATTGGTATAGGTGTATCCCTTTGAGCCCCTACTTTGTTTATGCTGTCTTTTAATGAAAAACATTTTTTTTTTAACACATTCACTTTTTTCATGCTTTCCTTGTGGTCTGTGTTTTTTATGTCTTATAAAACATATCTTTTAAAAAATTTACCATGCTTGCTGAATAAACTGCCCGTTTTCTGGTTTCCATTGTCCTATAGTCATAATTCTGAGAACATTTAGCCCTAGTTACTCAGGCTCTACACCAACACTGCCTGAATCAGGGCAAACACAGAGCTCATTGACTGGTCCCACTTTAACCGTGTGCCCTCAGGCCACTGATGAGCTCTCCCAGTTGCATTCTTGGGCCCAATCCCGGTCTAGGGACTCCGGTCTCATGTCAGGTTCCTCTTGGCTGACCCTGTCTGCTCTCACTGGTACTTGTATTGAATGAGGTCTTGTACCTAAACTTACTCCCAGGGTCAGGGACCTGTGGCCTGCATCCTATGCCTGTTCCCCAGTCCCCGTTCAGATCACCTTATTACCTGTGTTCTACTCACCTTCCAGGACTTTCTCCAACTGTTTGCTCCAGAGATCTTCCCTAACGTTCCTCCCCAGGTCAATGAGACTTAGCTGAATAGGGTCTTGGGGTCATGGCCTCCTCCCCAGCTGTTTAGACTACAGCTAGAGTTGCCTACATTTCTCACATACACAAAGTAATCACAGTCATTCCACAATTTTTTTATACTGCCTACTATGCCAAGCACTGATTGGATGCAGAGATAAGATCCATGCCCTTCTGGTGATTGCAGCATGGCTGGTGCTAAAATAATTAACTGGGAAGACCGAGGCACCCTGGGTTACTAGTAAGCAAAGTGACACCCATCTCAGTGTAAAACCCAAGTCAGTGTAAACAATCATATCCAAGGCCAATCAGAAAGTGCCAACGAGTCTCTAACTAGAGATTTCCCACTGGAATGATTTCTTTGCCTTGCTTCCACGTTCACCCTATAAAAGCCTTTCCCTCTCAGAGAAGCCTGGGACTACTTGTGGCCTGGAGTGCCTGATTCATGAATCACGGTTTGCATAAACACACTCTTTAATATTTTAGTGTGCCTCAGTTTACCTTTTAACAGTGTGTATCAGACAATAAGTAAGTAAACATGTAAACAAATAAAATTGTTACAGCTTAGGAAAAGGTGATGCACAGGGTGTGGTGCTAGAGAGTAACTTGGCCATGGGAATGCTGGTTCTGAGGCGGCTGGGAAGGCCTCTCCGAGGGGAAGACATGAGATCTGAGACTGAAAGAGGTGGCAGAGCATGCAGGCAGAGGCTGACAGCAGCTGCAGAGGCTTTCCGGGCCAGCCAAAGCAATGTGAATGTACTCAATGCTGTTGCTCTGTGAGAGCTGCAAAAACTCTCGGCAGGAAAGACTCCATCCAAACTCCTGCACTAAGAGCCTGGACTGAATTCTAGCAGGCCTTCCAGCAGCCCATGGCCAAATTCCTGGGAAACCGCAGCCCCCCTTGAGTTCTTGTCTGGAAAATCTCAAGGCTGCCAGAAGAACTTACCATTTGTCCAGGCAACATCTGATGATAGCCCCTGACCTCTTTTTCTTAGTGCATTTACTAAAAAAAACCCTTCCAATTTACAATTGTAAACCTTTCCTCTGTCCCTTTGAGATGTATATATAGCTGCTACAACCCAGGAGTGCCTTTTTCAAGGATCTGAGAGCCATTCCTTTTAAACGTAATCAGGAAAGACAGGGCCTCCACTCCCAGGCTCTGTGGGAGGCTAGAAGCCTAACTTTACTAAACGCCAGTTAGCAGACACAACCCATTCACTAGCTTCTTGTAATTTTTCACTTCCCTGACTCTGTTCAAGCCCGTTTACTCCCCAACCTATTCTCTCCTCCCTTTAAAGTTCCTGGTCATCCCTGACAAGTCTGAATGCAACTCAGCTCTTTCCCCTGATGCAGTTACTGAATAAAACCTGTTTCTGTACCTTAAGTAACGTGATCTTTGACAACTGTACACTTAAAAATGGTCAAGATGGTAAAGTTTACGTGTATTTTACCACCATTAAAGTAAAATAAAATTAAAAAGTTAGATTGAAAAAAAGGTTATTTAAGAAATAAAAGCAGACACGGAGCTTTTGTTCAAAGAGCTTGCCTCCTAGTAGAAGAGATAAGGCATCTGAGGACAATAGTAAAAAGCATCATATCTGAGGTACAGAAAAGGGACTGGGGTGCTTGGAGGAGGGAAAGATGACTTCCGGTGGCAGGGTGGGGAGAGGGGCAGGAGCCGGGACATTTTCACAAGGAGCCAAAAGTGGGAGGTGAGGAGCACACGTGTGCTCAGGCACATCCGCCCGGTTGGAATTGGAGAGACGATGACCAGAGGGGAGTTTGGGAAGGCACCTGGGAGCCAAATCAGGAAAGATCTTGATTTTTCCCTGTAGGCCAAGGGGAGCCACTGAGAGTTTTGGAGGAGGAGAGGGGAGTGATCCAAGTCACACATCAGGAAAAGAACTCCAGCAGCCTGGGGGGACGTGCTGGAGAGGAAGGCCTGAGGGCCAACACCGTGGTCCATGTGGGCCAGTGGTGGACGGGGACACAGAGAGAGAAAAGGCAGGGCCAGGCCCTAATAAGGAACTGGCTGCGAGGACACAAGGAAGGTAGGGCCAAAAAGAATGACCGGGTTGGGAGAAGGGCAGTGATAATTTGAACAGGAAGAGGAATATATTTGGGGGTGTCAAGTTCTTTTACCTGCCCGTAATCCTGCACCTACTGGGCTAATTGTAGAGCTAGGGCTGGGTCTGGAGCACTCACAGACCCCTCAAGCTCATTGTCCAGACTGGGTCACAAACCCTTCACACACCAGGCTGGGTCACCAGACCCCTCACATGCAGGTCTATGAGGTAGGTAACTGGCCAAAAGGTCTTTGGAGCCTTAGGTTTGAGAGCATGGCTGAGCAGGCAGAGGCCCGAGGCAGATGCCAACCAAATCAGGGCACTGTGCTTGTGCACTAACTGCACCCACACACAATTTGCTTCCAAAGAATGCACTGCACCACCCCCAACTGTCCCTAAGGTGAGGGGACCTGATTAAATTATTCTATTTTCCCAACAGGGGGAAGCTGAGCAGTTCAGATTTGAACTGGTTGAGCTAGAGAAGCCAATGGGAGATCCATTGGCTTTACATTCATATACATTTATATATAATATAAATTTATCTTTATATTTATATATAGCATAAATCTAGTACTGATCTATTAAATAAATTAAGTCTACTTTAATTCCTGAGTGGGAAAAGGGAAGCCTACGGTAGGCTTCATTGGGTTAATGATTCAATAACCCCGTCCTGCCCCACCCTCTCTACAAAAACCCAATCCCCTGGAAATTGAGCTCATACTCTAGATTGAGTGAAACCAAAAAATGATAATAATAGAAACTACACAATAACTATATTTGTAAGAGCCGAATGGCCAGTTCCTGGACGGGAGAGTCTGGGGTTGTGACTAAATCAGTGTTTCCCAAACACTGACGTAGATACAAATCTCCTAGAGATGATGTCAAAAGGCAGATTCTGATTGTGTAGGTGTGGGTGGGGCGTGAAGTTCTGCATTTCCAGCAAGCTCCCTGGTGATCTGCTGCGGCTGCTGTGCTAGGGTCTATATTTGAGCAGCAAGATGCTAGAACGCACTATCGAGATGCTGAAAGGCAGGAGGTGAGGACAAGGAAATGACAGGACACCTACCAGCTCGGCCCCAGAGGTCACCTGTGCAACCTCCATCCTGCAAAGGCCTCTGAGCTTGAGATTGCCCCCAAGGGCACCCACACAGGTAGTAATAAGGAGAGGATGGGCAGAGCTCTGATGTCAGACACACCTGTGTTTGAACCCAAGCTCTGAAACTTATCAGCAGTGTAACCTTTGGCAAATTACTTCCTCCCTCTAAGATTCCTCAGTCTGTAAATGACATAGTCATGGCCACTTCCCAGGATGGTGACTATTAAAGGAAATAAGCATCAAGCCCAGTTCTTGGCATGGACTAGGGATTCTGCTGGGGCTGAAAGCACCTCTCCTCTGAAACGTCAGAGAAGTCTATTGTCACATGACCCTCTATGAACATGTTACTAGACTACAAACAAGAGGAAGGAGATGAGGAAAGGGTTCAGACTGGGGGCTGAGTAAGCTTGAGCCAGGCTGTCTGGATGCAGACCTGAGCTCTGCCACCTAATCACCACGTAACTGCTCAGGCTTCAGGGCTAAATGGAGATGACAGTGACAGCACATGTCTCAGAGTCATAGTGAGGATTAAACATGCTGGTGCCCTGAGAATAGTGCCCTTCCACCTTCAGTGAATGACAGCCATCGTTGTTAGTATTTGTTTCAAACTAGCAAAGGGGATCTTTCATAAGGAAGTCGTCAAGAACTATCTTTGTGCCCCTTAGCTGACCACACACCTCAATTCTATATGAGAACTGAAGACTTCGAAAGGGAGTTGGAGATTGGAGGGAGGATTTCTTCGAAAATATTGTTGAAATGCTTTGGATTTCCCATTCCCTCCCCACAGTGGGCTAGGGGAGGAATGGCCTCTCCCCCCTGCCTCTATGCCAGTGGGAGGACCTTCAAGAGGACCAGACGAAGGGCTTTGACTGTGTCCCCCCCAAAATTATGAGACACAATGGACTAATGCTGGACCCAATCTCAGGATTCCTCAAGGCAAGAAACCATGGCTGACATTGGGAAGAGCCTGCATTTCCAGAGTTTGTGAGTTGTTCCCAAGGACCAGAGGTGGCCCTGTCTAGAGAGAGTTGGCCTGAGGTTGTCATAGAATATTGTCACTGGGAGGGGCAGGGGGAGGTCAGCAGACCGAAGCTGCCATAACCAGCTGAGAGAAGTACATGCACCTGTGTTAAAAAGACTTCAGGTGAGAGATCTTTAGGGAGCCCTCCTGCAGCATTTTCAGAAATGGGGCATCACTAAAAATCTCATGGAAGTGCTTCACTAGACAGAGTCAGCTGTAAACATCTGTCAAGCCCAGAGACCTTCAATGCTAGCTCAAGAAAGAACTATTCCAGGAAGACTTCTCTCATCCCCTCTCTCCTCGCCTTTCCTTCCTGCACTCCGCCCTGCTCAGATCCCAAAAGGGTCGCAAACCATGGACAGTAAGTCTAGGAAGGGCAGTCAAATCTCCAGATGAGACAGCAGATGTGTCTTCTTGGCTCTCTTTCCTTCTAGTGGCAGCCTGCCGAAATCCAACTAACACCGAGGGAGGGGACAAGAGGCTTTAATTTTTTTTAATTTTTATTTTTTAATTGTAAAAATTATAGGTATATACGAGGCTTTAATTTTGACTGAAGTTTGCAGATTTTGGGTTTTGACTGTTACACAAAATTGGACATTTTAATTCCTGAAATGAGACTGGTTTGCAGGACTTGAAGTGACCAGACACTTTTTATCATCCAAGAGTGACGAGACATGTCCTGGAACCTGCTCAAAATTTCATCTGAGGGGTGAAGAATAAGGAGACCAAAATGTTAGAAGAGGCTGGTGCGGCTGGGGCCGTGCAACACAGCTGTTTCTGTTGCTGAGGGTAGAAGGGCACACAGACCAGCTTGTGAAGCTGGTGTTCCAAACCACCAATCGTGGCAGAAGGGTGACATGGCAGGTTTGGTGAGATACTTAGAGGTTGCATCTCAAGATCAGGGGGGAATCAGAAATAAATTACTGGTGGTAGTCTTCTCTTTTTTTGACGGCTGCCCGGTAAGGGGATCTGAACCCTTGACCTTGGTGTTGTAATACTGTGTCTCACCAACTGACCTAGCCAGCTGGCCAACTGGTGGTAGTCTTCTTTATAGAAAAAAAAAAAACTGGGAACATTGCAGAAGGTATCACAGGACAGAGCTATACAATCAAGGAGGCACCCAGAGAATCGGTGTTTGGGGATCACAAATGCACAATGATTAAATCCTGGTTAACATGGGAAAATAAAAAAGCAGGAAGTTTTTAAAATCTGGAAAGGAGAGCATGAGGACAGACTAGCCCAACAAATATTAAAATATAGTGTAAAGTTATAGTAATTTTTAAAAGTGTGATGCTCAATATACAGATAATGGAATGGAATATAAAATCCACCAAAGATCCAATTACAAGAATTTTGATATACAATAAATGTGACATTTCAAATCTTTGGGGAAAAGATGGAATATTCAACAGATGATATTGAGACAACTGGAGAACTACTTGGAAAAGCAAAGAAGAAAAAAAATAAAAAATAAAAACAAACCAAAATGAGTAGGCCCAAAGTTGAGAAGAGTAGCCATAGAAATGTGCATTTTGGGGGGATATAATTTATATATCATAAAATTCACCCTTTTAAGGTGTACAATTTAGTGGGTTTTATCATATACACAAAGTCGTAAGACCATCACTACTACTACCTAATTCCAGAACATTTTCACCACCCCAAAGGGAAACCCTATACCTGTTAGCAGTCCCCTCCCATTCTCTTTTTCCCCCTAGTCCCTGGCAACCACTAATCTGCTTTCTGTATCTATGGATTTGTCCATTCTGGACATTTCATAAACATGGAATTGTACAGTATGTGGTCTTTTATGGATGACGTCGTACCATAATACTCTCAAGATTCACCCATGTTGTTGCATGTTGCAAATGAACTACATTCATTTTTAAGGCTAAATAATATTCTATTGTGTGGATACATTAAATTTTGTTTATCCATTCATCAGTTGATGGACATTTGGTTTGTTCCCACTTTTTGGCTATTGTCAATAATGTTTTGAAAATACAAAATTTTGATCCACACTGATTCCAAGATAACCTAATAATCAAAACAAGAATTAGGTAGTGCATACTCTGATGCCCTTTCCCTCTCTGCATTCCCAGTCCCTCTCTCCTCTGCCTCCTGCATGACATCTTTCTTTCTTCCTTTACCGTGCATTTTTTCATTTTCCTCTGTTTGCCAAGATGCACAATCATCATTGCTAAATTAACTCATCCTGAAAAAAAGTAAAAAGCTGGCACACCCAAGCTTTATTTGAAAAAGTCATTTTTGCCGTTAGCTCTTTGCCTGCAGACTGAGAGGTTTGCTGAAACAGGCCCTGCCCCCCATCTAGGGTAAGTGAGAAGCTGTGGTATGTTTCAAGCCCAGACTTATTGAGCCCCAAGAAACTCTCATAACAGAGATAAGGATCAGTAGCAACTGGACAGTGTTTAGCTCCAGATAAGATCTTGAGAAGTAGGAGATCTGGGGAAGCCACACTATGTGTAAACACATCCAAAACACGCACATACACACACATGCACACACAAACATCAACACATGAACGCGCAAAGGCACCCTCCAAAGAAATCTCTCTGCCAGGAGTCTCTCCAGAGAGTCAGCGGAAGCTAAACCAAATCATTAACACAAAAGATAAGTGCTGCAACCCTTCTGGCCATCGCAGGCCATCTGCAGAGAGGATTCCACCCACACATGGGGAGTAGGCCTTATTTATAAGAGTGGCATCCTTAGAAGTGAAGGATCAAAGTTTCAGGTCAATTCTTGCTCAGAAGCTGAGGCCATTTTGCTACAACCTGAATGAAATGTATTTGGATTTTTAAATTATACGTGTCATCGTCCCATCAGTGGCTAAGATGTTCTTTAATGAAATACAGACTCATATCTTAATTTTTTTAACTGTATCTTTTCCTTTATATTCCACTCTGGGGATGGCAGTGCGACAGTCCTAACTGGCCTCTCCTCCTCTCATCTTGCCCAGGTCCAGTCCATCCCACACAGTGGCACAGGCTGATCTTCCTCCCACATTGCCCTGTGAGTCCCCTGCTCCAAACCATTCCATGTCTCCCTGTTACCAGCAGGACAGAGTCCCAATTCCTAGCCTGGTGTATGGGCAGGTAGGACGTGCCACACTTGGGTCCCCATCTGTCTTTCCACTGTTCTCCCACACACACCTTGGCTCCAACCCAACAGGTTGACTCCCTCTCCTCCAAACACCCCCAACACTCCAGCCCCACACTCTCTGCTCTCTGTCTAGAATGCTCTTCATTTCCTCCCTCAACAAATAAGAGGTACTTCAAAAAGTTCATGAAACCATTCATATTTTCCACAAACTTTCTGAAGTATCCTCATAGGTACAAAGTCTCTACTATGTGCCAAGAGGCGGGACTTCACAGTGACACATGGAGTCAGGTACTTGTAACCCAGAGTGAGAAGTGGCTTGGGGCTGGGGACCAGAGTTTGGGAGAGCAGTAAACCAGTGTTGGGGGCGTGGGCAAGGAAGTGCTTCCTAACAACTGTTGGCGAAGGATAGTTATGGGCATCCTACAGGGTGGGAGATGGAGAACTGGCAAGTGGCTGAGGTCCAGGTGCCCCTAGCCACTGCCCATCTCTCTCCAAGGTCCCCTCCTCACAGAACCTTCCCAGATCACGACAGACCCAGGTGATCACTCCTGGGGAACAGAAGCTCCTTCGTGCTGCATTTCCTTTGGCAAGCATGGGTGGAACACCCTGTTCCTTGCAGTGCTTTTAAACTTGGACAGCATGTTACATCTCGCTCCCCAGCTGGATAAGATCCTGTGGGCGGGGCATAGTTTCATGCACACTATTTTATTCAGAGTAGGCAGTCAATAAAAATATCTGCTGAATGAATAAATGAAGGAATGTACTCAAAGCACCTGGTTATCTATCCAAAATCACCTCTCAAAAAAATAGCTCTATACATGTCCTGGAAGTGTTGGATAGATTCATTCGTGTCCCTGATGAGACGAGATTTTCAGATGAAGAACACTAATCTTGCTGGCTGGAGAAAAAAAAGATTTTTTTTGTTTTTGTTTTTGTTTTTAATTTTTATTGAATCAAAATTGATTATACATATTTTGGGGGTTCAACCTTGAGATATGTTGATCAAATCAATATCACTAGCATATATATTGTTACAAATCGTAATTATTCTTTATGCCCCTTGTCCAATCTCCCCCTTCCCCCATCCCACCTCTAATTACCCTAGATTTCTTTTCTCCTTCTGAAAGAATACTGGTTATTCTGCTGATTTGTTGCCTAGATGATCTGTCCAATGCTGAGAGGTGTGATCAGGTCCCCCAATATTATCATAGAGCAGATGCTTCTTCCGTCACTCTGAAATGGTCTTTGTGGAGAGAGACATCCTCTTCTTTTCTTTATCTCTGCTAGTGACTTTCCTTGCGCCCATGCATTCCAGTGGCTGGCAGACCATCTGTGTGGTGGTTGTGGTGTCTAGCTGCTTTTGCGGCAGCCATGGTTATTGTGGTGGCTGTCATGGGCCACCCACATGGAGGTGATGTTTTTGGCATGCTCCTTAGTGCTGGTGGTGTGCCTGGTTGTGTGGAGTGTCTGGTCCCCGGCTCCATCCCTTGGGTCCCCAAGCAGGCCCCGAAGTGCTTGTGTGGTGTTTGTGTGGTGTGCCTGGTTCTGGGAGGGGGTTCTGGTCCTGAGCTCCCGGGCCCTGAGGTGCTGGTGTGGAAAAATAAGTTTATAGAATATATTTTACCTGGTAATAGGGGCCTTTATGAACCTCCTTATGTATGCATAATGTCTCCTTCAAACTGAAATGAAAATACAAACAGTGGAGAGCACAGAATGAGGGAGAAAAACTTATTTTTCCTCTTTAAATGTGTGTCCTTTTGCAGTGTCTAGAACGTTCTCTGAGCACTGGGCGTATGCTACAAAATTCAGAAGAAATGTACAAAGTAATGCACAGCTCTGAGTTGGCTTCTTCCCGAAGGGTGGGGTGGCTCAGCTCCCCCAACTTGCTCTCCTGGACACCAAAGCTCCAGAGGAGCTGTTCACTCAGCAATTAAGGCTGCTGGAGCCACACCCGGGCCCCAGGCACTCTCCTGCTTTTGTCTCTGGGAGAAAATGGTGCTGCTGAGCACTGATGAAATCTGCAAGGAGATTAGAAATAATTGAGGGAGGTCCACAGTTCTGCCCTCCTCCTTTCCTCCAGGGCTGCGCTGCCTGCTCCTATGATGTGCACTGCAGGGGGGGAGGCATTGGGCATCGTGGACCACACCCTTCTTCTTTAAGGCTGTCCTCCTCCTGTTTGGGGGAGCACATGCTCTTCCTTTTCCTCCCACCTCTCTTTCTTGCCAGTTTTCTAACTCTCCCACCCCCATGCTCACTGTCCTACCTGCCTTGAAGGTTGACAGTGATCTTCTCTTCCCTCGCAACTCCTCACCCTCTGTCTGGGCAACTCGCTTATCTCTATGATGTCCAGGGCCCCTCCTCCAGTGGTGACCCCCAAATCTTCACACACTTGCCTGCTCATAGCTGACAGACTCATTATGTCTAAAGTATCTTTGGCATCATCCAGATGGCCCTGCCCCCTTCTCTATGGCTGCATGGTCACTGGGAGCTGTCAAGTCTCACACCGACTACCACTGCCTTGGTTCCTACCCCCACTTTCTCCCTCATGAGCCTCTGGTATGGCCTCTCTGCCTCCCACCTCCCTCCAGTCCAACCTCTACATTTTGACCGAGGGAAGATTTCTAAAATGCTGATCTGATTATGTTCTCTCTCTACTTAAATGTCTTCAGTAGAATCTTACTGCCTAAAGCAGTGGTTTCTAAACCTCGTTGGCAGGCCCTAGAAGCTTTTTAAAAATAGAGATTCCGAGAGCCCAAGAAAGGCTGAGTCAGGATTTCCAGGGAGCTATGCGGTTAACCCTGTCATGGAGCTGATTCTGCAAATCACTTGTCCAGATCTCCAAATTCCTTCAGGGGACCTTGGCTCCAAAACACATCCTGCTCTTCAGCCACCCTGGACAATTTCATTGCACTCTTCTGCTACCTGGATACCATTGTCCACCTGAAGGCTTCTTGGTGCCCCCAGGCAAAAGCAATTCCATCCTCCTTTGGACTTCCTCTGTAGCTTTCAGTCAAGAAAACCTCTGCTATACCTCTCATCACATTGTACCTGTATCGAATTTTCTCAAAAGATGTCTCTTGGGCTGGCCGGTTAGCTCAATTGGCCCTGTACTGGCCAAGGGCAAAAAAATAAAAATACAAAGATGTTTCTCTCCTGCTATGTGAGAAATGCCCTCACCCGTCCAACACCAAAGGATGGACATGGAGACACAAGGTACAGCAAAGCAAGACTTTAATGGCAGTCTTGCAAGATTGGGTGTCTGTTGGGCAGGCACACAGGAAATGGTTACAGCAAGCAATTTATTCCCTAGTGCCCAAGTCCCTCCCCCAGTTCCTCATTGGCTGAGTACTATGGGGTATACAATCTTCCCAGACATCGCCTAAGTATTATTACTTCCTTATAAGGCATTTATTGTCCCTTTCCCTCTGGCAGAAAGGAGTGGGCTCAGGACAAGCCCGTGAAAAAGGCCCACCAGAAGTCCTGAGGAGGAGGAAGAACCAGGAAGTAAAAAGAACAAGGTGACCAGCCACCACCGTGAGAAGTCACCCTCAGGAAAGTGTATTTTCAGGGTTTATAATAATACACCACAAGTTAGTCAAGCAACCCTTGTTAAACTATTCCTGAAAATGAATCACTTAGGCTATTTTCCCACAGCTAGACTACAGACTAAAAAGGAAGTCTTAAATAGCTTTGCCTCTCTCAGCTCCTTGTACAGGGCTGGCACATAGTTGGTTCTCAATAAATATGTATTAAATGAATGACTGAATAAATAGGTATTTAACATGAGAAAACACATTATTTCTACATATGGAATTTTACAGAGATAGAATAATATAAAGAGCTAGAAACACTTGTTACAGTTTCTGAAGTTTTAAAATTTCTGAAATCCCAGAAACTTTCCATTTTCTGCCTGAGAGCTAAAATCTCGCCATCTTTACTAGGAACCTCTTGTTCCCAGGATCGTCCGGTAAAAGCACCACACGGTGGTGTGCTAAGGGAGGGGAGTGTCAGTGCAGGGCAGACAATAAGGGATGGCTTTGTCTGTGAAGATTTTGACAATAATAAACCAATTAAAACTCCCTCTGCTTTTTTTTTTTTTTTTTTTGGCAGCTGGCCAGTATGGGAATCTGAACTGCGACCTTGAGGTTATAAGGCTGCATTCTAACCAACTGAGCTAACTGGCCACCCTCTCTGTTTTTTCTTATCACTATGTGCTGGCGATTCTAAACAATGTCAGTGATAAATTCTACTGGTCCTTGTGCCCACAAAGTAACTCTGTCCTCCTGTGGTTCTTTCTTTCACTGTCATAAGTGAGGACCCCTATGACCTTAAAACTTTATCAATTAAAGAGAGAGAGAGAGATTGACCAGAAAAAGCTATCCATGGTTGAATACTACTTTCTCCTTTACCGTCCTTGGCCTGCTTGACCAGATTCTTAAGACAATATAGAGATAAAAGAACTAAGCATTTATCTAATATAATTTTTAAAATTTCCTTTCTCTTAGGGGCACACACCAATGAAATAAAAGAGTTCTAGTCTATTTTGGTATATCCTAAACTACAATACAACACAATTCTGTCACAATTCTGTGATTCAGGGGAAAGAGAGGTGACAAACATACACATCTAATTTTCCCTCCTGAAATGCCAAAAACAAAACAGACAAAACCCCACAGGGACTGAGAGGATGAGAGGGGAGAAAAAACTTGGGAAGCTGGAAAACAGATGGACCAGTGGTAAGGCACTCAGTGACCCAAGGAAAGCTGTATGCTAAACAAATGGGCAAAGCTGAGGACAAAGTGACTTATACCCCAGAATCCTTACAAGCCTCGGTAATTGGCAGCACCAGGTGTCTCTAGAACTAGGGGTGAAGGAGGCGGGACTTGCCTCCGATGGAGAAAAGTTGTTGAATAAGCAGTGAAATCCATGGGTCCCCTACCCCACTCCGAGACTGCCCCTCCCCCATGGCAGCCCAGGACTGGGGACCTATTCTCAGGGGAGAACAAAAAGGAGGGTCCCTAGACTGTGGACCCCGGGCACAGTGGGAGATGAGAAACGCCATCGTAGGGGAGGTGGCGTGAATAGTGGTGCACTGACGGAGGCAGTAACGATTCCTCTTGCACAAGCTCCCAGAAACTGGCCACCAGATTCTAATCCCCTAGCAGACTCGGGACTGTCCTGCGTGTGTGTGTGTGCGCGTGTGCATGTGTGTGTGTGTTCACACACACTGTCTAACCTGACTAGCCCAAATGAAGGACCTCAGATGTGGACTTAGAGAGCTCCTATCCGAGGGCCTGTTCTGTAGCTCTGAAATGACTCCAAACACCTACTCTGTGAATGACATGTTTTGCTGTGATAAGAACGTGGAGTGTAATACCCCTCCCCAAGAAAATGTTATCTCCCACCTTTATCAGATGCCACATGCAAGTTACTGGCATCAACTATTGGACTCCAAAACACATAGAAACCCACGATTTTGGCAGACTGAGCACTCGGTCTGCAGCAGGGCGACTCTGCCGGCCTCCAGCTGTCCTCCGAAGCCTCACCTGCCAACACCAGCATGGCCTGCAAGTGCAGGGACCTCGCTGTGCTGGTCAGGGATTCTCCCCAAAAACCTCAACCTGTGATTAGACTTTCCATCCACAGAGGCCTACTTCCATCCTAATTGGGTAACTAGACTTTAATAATTGGACTCTAAACAAGATGGGAAGTCACTCACTGTGTCGTCGATGTGTGTCGTCTACTGAGTGCACTCCCTGTGATTCGCTATTGTTATTCACCCCCTCTTTTTATTTATTTAGTTTTTGGCTGCTGGCTGGTATGGGGATCTGAACCTGTGACCTTGGTATTGTAAGGCTGTGCTCTAACCAATTGAGCTAACCGGCCAGCACCTCTCCCCCACTTTAAGCACTGGGAAAAAGAAAAAAAAAAATCTTTTTGTATGGCATCAATCCATGTGAACTGTGAAATCATACGTTGGTCATCTCCTTATTTTAACAATACAAAGCAGGGCCTATCCAGATCACCCCACAAGGGAGCCCTCAGTCAACACGCCCCATCATGCTCTGATGTCCCAATCAGGTGCTTAGTCCCAACTATTAATTTGAGAAAGGTCTGGAGAGACACAAAGAAGGGGGAATAGCAACTGGGAGGAAGTTGGACACTGCAGGGGAAGAGACCTTCCAGAATCTCCTCTAAGCATGGAAAAGGGTAAGTGATCGGCCTCTAGCCGGGGCCTCCAAACTGGGTCAGGACAGCATTGTTTAAAAAACTATATTACATGGACAAAGAGATAAGAGTGTGTGTTCATGAGAGGAGAATGGAATGGTAAAAAATAGCCCTCAGAGAACAAGAAGAAAGCTATCAGAAATGAAAAATATGTCAGAAATGAAAAGTTCAAGATAAAATTGAAAATCCCTCGGAGCAAAAAGACAGAGATGACGCACAGGGGTTTGCATAAAGGTGAAACTGGTAGATGTCTGATGAAAAAGAACCTGTTGGGAGAGGATCTAGGCAATGAGCAGAGAGTTTGGATCGAATCAGTCACAGGCACACAGAAAAGTAAGCAAATACTTTTAAAAAAGATAATTGTTTATTTGGGGGAAAACTAAAAACTATGCAGAAAGGAAAAAAAAGTAGTTGTGATATACTACACGGGTTTGCTCTGAACCGCAGATAGTCACACTAACGTAGATCCTGGAAATTGATTTAAACGATAAGTGGAGAAGATGGGGGAGACAAGTGTAAATTATGTGGAGAACCAGAGCAAGACACTCAACTTGCACAGAAGAAAGAACACCTTAAACTGATGAAGCAACAGCCAGACAATCTTGTTAATTAGAGTTACCGTGATGAATACCAAAAGAAGCAGCCAAAAGAACACAACTGACACTAGCAAAGGAGAAATTGGGGATGTGGGTGTAGGTGAAGTGGTGGAGGAATTTTTTTTCCACTTGATCATCTAGTTGACTTTTAAAAACAAATACAGGGCTGGCTGGTTAGCTCACTTGGGAGAGTGTGGTGCTGGCAACACCAAGGTCATGGGTTTGGATCCCCTTACTGGCCAGCCACCAAAAAATAAATAAATAAGTACAGACATGCATTTGACAAAAAGTAAAACAAAGAAATATGGGATGTATTTGCAAGAGGAAAAAATGTTTATTCTAAACTCAAGCAATGTATTAATACCAAGTCTAGAACTTTTAAAAAACAAAAACACAAGAAAGAAAGAAAATCCCTGGGCTAACATTATGCGAGGCTAACACTGACGTGAGTAAAATTCCTCATCCCAATCAGGTGGACTTATTCCATTTCTGTAAGGAGTTCAGGACATGTTTTCGAAGGAATAATAATGAAATTGTAAGTCATATAGAAAGGAAGCATACTATCTACTGATGCTTTTTACAGATCTGAAAAACATCTTTGTCAAGGCCAGTTTCCCATATTTCATATACATAAAAAATTAAAGTGGTCCTCCAAATCTTGTTATCCTAATCAAGGTAACTTTCAGAATCTGAGTGTTAGAACGGTCAAACCTTTTGAGTTATGAAAGTCCCCTGGCCAGGATTTAGGACAGTACCAGTCCCTGGCCAGGCCTTCTCTGTGGAACCCTACAGCAAGTATAGCAGCCATGCCCTGTCCCATGTGGAACTAGTGCCTTTTCTTTTTCTTTAAATGAACAGATCGGTCTCAAGACTCACATGCTAAACTGGTTTCTTGCTCCTCTCCTCGGTCCCCATCATTCCTCTGAGCTCAGAGATCTGTTCACAATCCACCCGCCCTCAGCCATCTTGTTCTCTCTGTCATGTCATTACACTGTAGTCACCCTCATGTGAATGCTGCCGTCCACCCCCACAGCCCTCAGACGCACACCTTGTACCTCGGGCTCTTTCTCAGAGATGAGAAACCCTGTAGCCAAGCCCCATCTTTCTCCCCTGGAACCCAGGCTGCCTCTAGAACTGCAAGAACACAGGGCCTGGGTTCATCTGCCTCCCCACACCTGGATCTCATAACTTTCTAGTATCTTAAGACTTCAGGCCCCCTCCCTAAATTTATAAGGCATGTGGAGTCTCTGAAACGTTAGCCTTCACTACAGGAGCCCCAGGGCCAAGCGTTCTTGTCATTTTCAGGAACTTTCATCATTTGATGACGAGATCTGTTTTCCCTCCATGCCTAGGTTAGTGATAAATCCTCAAAGCTTAAAAGAATATCCATAAGGGGAAAAAAAAAAAAAGAATACCCACGAGAGACAGGAGAAACCTAACCAAAAAACTCCATTTCTTTACTGTCAAAAAGGACTGAAGAAATGACGGACAAGGCGTGGGAAAAGCTACCAAGAATACTGTTTAATTAGGAAAGCAGGAATTTGCACTTTGCAAGACAGACTAGAGATAAGCTGGAAGCCAGAGGAGACAGATAAAGTGAGCTCTCAGCCCAAACACCCTGGAGTCTTAGAAACGCATTCCTTCCTGGCTGCCAGAGGTGGCAGTGGACAGGAGGTGAGGGGTGGACCTCTGAGGCAAGCCACAGGGCCCGGCTGGCTTCTGCTGTGTTCTGGCATGGATTAAGCATGGACTCGGGCAGAATGAGGCAGCTCCAAGAAGTGGAGAAGGAAGGGGAGCAGAAGCCCTGCTTGACAGAACTGACCTGTTTGGAGGGTTCTCAGCAACACCGAGCCAAGTGTGTTGTTAAGGGCTGCCAACGCTTTTCCTTCCCCAAGTGACCAAGCCACTCTGAGTTTCAGTCTAGTTAAGACTAACAGACAAGGCATGTTTGACAAAAGCATGAAAACGATTTTATCCAGAAACTAAATACTAACTGAAACAACATCATTCTCCATCCTAGAATCCCCCTGGGCTGAGTGGGTCATCTGTAATCTCTGAAGCATCCCAGAGAGGGTTGCTCATGTCATCGAGCCCAAGCCGGACACAGAGTAGACCCTCAAGGCCATGGAAGGCCAGAGTCCATGTCCCCAAGAGGCTGCCCAGGTGGGGACAGGAACATCTTCCGAGGGCAAAGTGGCACACCCATCCGCACCTAAGTATGTGCAGCGTGGACAACACAGTTGCAATGACCGTGTTTTTAGGACGGCGTCATCCATGCATCAGCCACTCAGCCGACCCCACGCTAACACTGGCCACACACGTTTGTCAGTTCTTGCCCTCCCTTCTTCTAGTCCAGAGTGACTGGCCGTAGTGAGCAAGGCAAAACTTTTAGTGTAGGAAATAAATAAATGAGATTTCATTTTAAAGGGAATATAAAATGGCTTAATCCTCATAAACTTTTAAAATGATCCCATCAGGAGGAAATAGTAAATTATACCACCTTCACTTTAAAATAATAAGTTGAATAATTCCCAACACTAATAGCTGCCTTAGAGAAGTCTTATAGGGATTAATTAATTAACTGAAATAGGCATCTAGCTCCATGGAAGGTATGCAATAAATATATATTAAAGAAATGAATGATAACATAAAGATAATTTTAAAAAGAAATGTGTTAATATACAGGTCAACTTAACAGCATGGTTTATAAGCCAACCTTTTGACATTGACACATTTTAGGCCAATGGTTTTGAAGATCTGAAACAACAAACCTACCGACGATAGGGCACATATAGCCTCTTACCGTCTTCCTTCTCAATGTTCTGAGAACAGAAACATTCCCTTCACCAACAGCATAGGTCTCCAGGAAGAGGAGGAGGAAGAGGAAGGGACCACTATCCTAACATTAACCTGACATTTGAGATCATTGCCTTGCATTTTTTTTCTTACTATGCTAACACCATATAATAAATAACAGAATAAGAGTCTTGTATGATTTTAAACTTCACATAAATGAAATAGCTGTATGGTGATCAATTTGTCTGTATTCTTTGTGTCCGTTTCTTTTGCTCAGTCTTACAGATGTCAGATACATCCTCTTTGTTGCATGTACCTGTCTTCATCCATTTTTATTTGCATAGCATTTCATCATATGAATGAGTCTTTTTCTCCATTCTGTTGCTGATGGATACTTAAGCTGTTTCTACTTTTTGATAGGGGGCTACGAACGTTCCTGTCCACAGCTCTGGGTGCACATGTGCATGGGTGTGTAGAGGGCAGAGCCAGCCAGCAGAGCCTTCTGCAGTGATAGAAACGGTCCATCACTGTCCAATCTGGTGGCCTCCAGACACAGGTGGCTACCAAGCTCTTGGAATGTGGCTAGAATGATGGAGGAATTGAATTTTTTATTTTATTCTACTTAGTTTAAATAGCTGCACATAGAATAGAGGCTAGCATTGGACAGCACAGATCTAAGGAATATATGAGGGTACTTCAAAAAGCTCACAGAAAAATAGAATTGAAAGATAATACAAATCTTTCTGTAAACTTTTTGAAGTACCCAAGAAGCTTTGTAACCTTGCAAACATTGAGTGTCAGCCAGCTCCTCAGGAGAAACATACAGTTTGAATCCTCAAGAACCTCAAGTGATACGCTAATTTTAATTTACAAATGTCATGTTTTAGTAACATTTACTAACTCCCTAGCAGGTAAGTAGTCTTAACCATATTTAACATTTAAAATCTTTGGAACATTCACCCATGAGTACCAAAGGCTGGACTCAGACTTTTGGATCAGGACAACATTTCAGAGTAGTTTAAGAATCATTGGTATAGTTGACAGGAAATGGACATTAGATCTTGAAGTCCTGAATTCAAATTCTGAGCTGCCTCTCGGTAGGCCTGCAACTTGGAGGAAATCATGTAACTTTTGAGGCTCAGTTTATTCTTCCATTCAATAAACATTCCCGGGCACTGTGCAGACACTGGGATACAAAGGTGAAGCAAAAATGAAATGAAATAAAAAAACGATCACTTACTGCCAGTGTAGTCTGAGCGAGGTCTGTGAACTTTCTGGTGCTCATTTCCATCACTCCAGGGCTTGTAAGAACCCAAAGAGAGGATGTACATAAAGTCTTTTGCAGGACACACAGGAAGCCCTCACCAAACAGTTGCCATCACTACTCCTATGGTTTTACTGATTAAGTCCAAACTTTTCCACCTGGCACTGAAGGCCTTCTATAACATGGTTCCATCTTCATGTGAACTAGCTAGGCAGACAGACAATGTTGGCTGCCTAACCCACCCCAGTTCTTGTCTCTTCCTGAGAGAACCCCAAGTTCGTGCAAGTATATATCCTCCTTTGGGTGCCACGTGCTTCAGGGGAAGTAGCCCATCCCTAGTTCCAAGGGGGGAACCATGAGTAGTCCCACCCACTCCTGTGCTACGGACTGCAACACAATGTAATTCCCATGGAAATCTGCAAGGAGGCTTCTGATATACATATTCTTGGCTGATAAAAAAACAGGGGGAGTAAGTCCTTTACTCTACCTCTGGATATTGTCATGAGAATGTGTTGCACTGAGGATGGCAGGAGAGAACAATATAAGGAACCAGGTTTGTGATGAAGTCCCCAGACTGCTGAATTAACCACTGGAATGGTCCTACCTCTAAACTTCCAATGCATGAGATGACACATTTGCTTTGCTCAGGGCTCATATTCAGCAGGGACACACCGGTCCTGCCATAGTGGTTGTTAGCATATTAGAACAGTTCTCTGCTGCTTTGTTAAGATCTGCCATCCTGAACCCACTGAGTGCCTCTCCATCACCCCAGCACCTCTTCCCACCCCTGGAATTTGCTAGAACTTCCCTTATCTCACCATGAAGGGTAAGTGCTGAGCATGACGAAGGCCTGCAGGCCCTGCTCCATCATCATGGCCAGGGTCCATTCTGATTGGTCGGGCTCCAGGCAGTTGTAATGAAAAAATAATTTCTGTCCTTACTGTTTAAGCTACACCAGTCAGGGTTTACTGTTACTTGTAACCAAAATCACGCTAATAGATATGCTTTCCTACCCAATCAGAGCAGCTTCTCTATGATCTGTCTCTATCACGTAACTCAACTTTTCACCCTCTTACTTCCCACACAAGCTCACCCATCTCTCAGGAGAGCCCCAGTTCTACCAGTCCCACCTAACCACCCCAATATATGCAGTTTTCTCTCCTCTTGTTTATCCATGGCATATATCGTCTGTGCCACACAGTGTTCCCTTTAGGCTTGTATTATTTCCAGATGTTTTGTGTATGTGTGTATAAAAGCGTGCCCACACGTGCACGTCTTATTCCATAAGAAAACAGTAACATTCAGGATGGGAGCTAAAGCATAACCCTTCCACATCCCCCCATTGATAGGCTTGCAACAATATTCAATTCAGAAAAAAAAAAAAAAAAATACAGCAAATGAACTGTTGGAGGGCCTTGTATTTTATTTTATCTTATTTTGGTGGGGGGATGAATGTAGGAAAAGGAAATTAAGGTATGTAAGTCCATGTTTATTGTAAACATTTATTCTAAACCTTCAGACCTCTGTTGCAACCTCTGACCAGACTCCATGGAGTAAAAGTCTCTTTAAGAATGCAGCATGAAAAGTACATAAATCAGAGCCTAGGGAAGGAACTAGATCATTAACTGGGTGGGATTTCATTCCATTCCACTGTTCACTTTTTCTACCTCAAAAAGAAAAAAAGTCAGAATAGACTGCTAGGAAGCTAAGTGGCTCCGGCAGTTCTGCAGGCTGTGGGGCGCAGGAACTAGCCGCAGAGCAGTTGGCCCCCCTGGGGAAGGACAGACTGCTGGCCTCAGAACTAGGCAGGATGCTGACAGTCATGGCTACCACTTTCCGCTGTCCCCTCACCTTCTTGGAATTGTGCCCAGTGAAGAAAAACCCTAAAAGGCCATCAGAGAGTGGACCCCATTTTCACATCCAGGGCATAGATTGTTTGACAGTCCTGGCCCCTAAGCTGGGGAACAAACAGATGGGCCATGGACAGGAGGTGTCTCAAGGCTCCTCCAGGGGCCTGGACCTCTCGACCCTCCTCAACTGCTTTATGGAGGTGATCTGAAGAAGGGAGTTCAAACACTAAGAGCAGCCCAAGAGGCCAGACCCCCAAACCCAAGAGCTGCCTCATCCTCATCCACCCACCCACCCTCCTAGGGGCACCCCAAGCTGTGCAGGGCAGGCCTCTCTGTCTGCAGTTTTCACCCCTGTGAACATCCCCAAGCACTGGCTGTCCACATTCCTGAGCCACGGGGTTCAGCTGGGTCCTGCCCCTACCCTGTTCACACACTCTGGGTAGCCCCTTCATTGTCGTTCAATGCTTGCAGATTTTCCATGTGCACGGTGCTCCAGGCAACTACAGCTGCTCCCTGCAGCACAGCCAGCCCCACCCACGGCCAGCCCCCACCAGCACTTTCCAAAGCCCCTCTCAAAACACATTGTTCTGGAGAACAGACTCCCGCGCTTGCTGGGATGCTGATAACACCCGGCACTAAGCCCACCATCAGAGTGAAGGCCCCCTAGGAGGTGGCTGGACCAGAGAGAGCCCTCTGAGGCTGGGTGGGGCCTCACTCTGTTTTGAAGACAGAAGCAGCTGAAATTTCAAACCCCTAATACAACCATTCAATGATCTTTTCTGGACTTGCCTTCTCATAGGGGCTTGTTCTTTCTTTGTTACAAAAAGGTCTTCCCACCATTAATATCTTTGAAGGATTTTTTTTCTCCAGAACTGCCTCGTTTGCAGCAAGCCCACCCAACCACACAGCTGGGTTTTCCTCTTTGTAACATCTTTAGAAGTTTCCAAAGCCTCTCACTGTGGAAAGCAGCCCCCAGAGAATCTACTCTTTGTTCCCCATCCCCAGCCTCCAGAGCAGGAGCACTGAAGACCACCCTGGGCCATCCCAGGACTCAGAACCACTCCCAAGGTATTTTATAGAGAGATGTTGGGAGAGTGAATCCGGTGAATGCCTTGGTCAGGACACTTTCTTCCCTGCCAGACACAGGTTAATGGCAGCAAGCTTAAAAGGCTACTTGTTCTTAAGCTAGAAAAGCAGCAATGGAGCCACCGCAGGAGGGAAGGGGGGACCTAGCTGAGCGGGGCCTTCCAAAAACAGGAAGCGCTCCCGGCTTTCCCGTTGCTGAGCTGGGTGACTAGATGCTCCATAAGGCTGCCATGAACCTAAAACAGAATAAAGCGAACACAAATACCCACAAACAACAAAACCCTGGCTCTCCTCCAGAACCCTTATCACCATTTGGTTTGTGGGCCAGAGGAACTCTGGGGTCCCAAGGTGGAGGCCCTGCCCCACAGTCCCGCCTTCTGGATGGGCAGGCACCTGTGCCTAATTGGGAAGGCTGGCTCATCAACTCAGGCTGCCAGGTGTGGGCCATAGGCTCCACCCGAGCCCACAAGCAGCACGCCGAGGTCCCATGCCCAAAACAGGGAGTGGCTTCCTAACCAGAGGAGGAGGCCCTGGGAGCAAACCAGCTCCTCCTGCTGTGTTAGGACAGGGCAGGGCTGATCCCAGGTCCAACTGTGAAGTCAGTAGGTTTGGCTACCCTCTCGTTTCTGGGCTTCCCTCTTCACTTACCACCACACCCATTTGTGCATCCCACTTCCCTCCACCATGTCAAGATTTGTTCAGTGGGAAAGAGCCATTTACTGGCGCGGTCCACTCCATGGCAGGATCCTAAAGGAGTCAGCTTGGGCTGCCCTCTCTGAGTTGGCAAGGCCACCGGAGGGAGAGCTGCTGGCAAAGCCACAGCTACGAGCATTTGCTGCAACCAGAAGGGCTGCCTGCCTTGGCTTCGTGGCTTTTGCCTTCTCTTTCGATATTTTGGTTAGCGTGGCAGTTCTCTGAATTCCCAAAAGATTATAAAAATAACACAAATAATTTTGCGGTCATTGAACTAAGCATTCCCACAGAGGATCTGAGTAATTGGACAATTTAAAATTATCCCCTTATGATAAATTGACCACACCAACATATGTTCCAAAAGCACCGCTCATGACTAAATATGAGCTGCAGCCTAATGTAAGTTGACAAACATCATTTACTGGAGATTATATTAATGGCAAGAGAATGGTTGTCGTTAATGAGAAATTATATATGATTGGGACAAATTAAGTATATGGGAACGAAACTGTAGAACCCCCTTTACTTGGTGGTGTCCAGTTTTAAATAAATCATTAAAAATCAGGTATTGGGATAAAAATATATTCTGTAAAATTATTAAACCTGCAAAATTAGATCTTAGAAAAATAAGAGAGTACACCTAGTTTTGTGAGGGATGGTGCTGTGCACAATGACACTTTAACATTTAGATCAAGATTATAGGGCCACAGTGAATGCATAATCTTAAAATGTGCATGATAATGCTGCTCAAATATCCACTGTTCTTTTTCCATGTGAACAGTAGGTTCATTCCATTAGAACATAAAATCATTACACCCCCATTAGAATTTAAATGTTAGCATTTTTTACACCCCCATTAGAATTTAAATGTTAGCATTTTTCCTTTTAACAAATTTATACTTACATTTAGCAATAGACCTAGGTCATATGATAGTACTGTCTATCACTTTGCAACTGCAATAGTCCCACCCTGTTAATAGGGTAGATATTAACCACAGCTTGCCAACCGGAAAAGGTCACAGGTTAACTTCAGGACAATGAGAAGATGGTCCTGATCTGATAACCTGATACCAAAAGGAGGAAGCACAAGCTAATCACCTGAGATGTACTAACGAAGGGAAAAAAACTGGCTTCCCCTGTCCTTTTTAAATTATTAATTCAAGCTTGCTGATGTAATAAAAATAGTACCCAAAAACCCCCTGCAGAGAAAAAACTAAATAAAAGGCATTGTCTCATGCTCTACTGTGCTCCAGCTGCAACACGCTGACAGCCCGCAGAGAGAGAACGTGCATACTGATGCATTGAGGTCTCTGTCTGTGTTTTTTATTTTCGCCGGCTTCCTCATCCCTCTTTCAAGGACCCGCAAACTTGACTGGAGCTGGTCTCCGGCAATTTACAATTTGGTGTGAATATTATCTCCAATTGAAATAAAAGCCCTCATCTGCTCTTGAGAACGTTTTCCCAGCACCAGTGCTGGAGATGAAGGTCATTTCCACGGTGATCCTCCTCTCCTCCAAGGACTATGCTAAGCACTCAAAGACCACTTTGCTCTGGAGTGCTGTTTTTAAGTTCCAAACAATCTGTTTGTGAAAGAACACCTATTCATTTTGGAAGAGGGTAACAGGAGCGATAAAATGACACTGCAAGTGAATTTGTACTGAACTCCTAGAATTCTTAGGGGAGCCAACGTTCAGTACTTCCTGGTGTCAAGCTTTGCACTTTCACTGGCATCTCACTGTCCTCATTTCACATGAAGGAATGAGTTCAGAAATTTCGATTTGCCCACGTTCATCCAGCTAGTCAATACTGGATAAGGCCTCAGAAATCACCAAGTCCAACATCCTCATTGTGGAGATGAGCAGACACATGCTAGGTAGAAAATGTCAAATGACTTCCCCTAGCTCACCAATCCTTTGCCTGACAACTCAGGAAATCCAGCCAGACAACCACTGTCATCAGGTGCCAGGTTTTTGCTGCAGCAACTTCTCCCTTCCTCTAAATGACTTTGATCTTTTTACTGATAATATTGAGTACGTTGATTAACGAAAACCATTTAAAAATTCATAATAGGCAGAGTATACTCAAATGTGGACTTCTTCCATTACAGAACATATCCTCCTAAAACCTGCATAAATATTAACAAAACTGTCAATGAAATGAGTATCCTATACGTACTATAGCTGTCTCAATGCAATGTTGTAACTTGAAGTATGCTTGCCTTGAAGATTCGATATTTTTCAAGTCTAACAAAAAATCCTTTAGCTCTTCTCATTCATTTTATATGGAATGCCACACTTCATAGTAAGGAAGCAAATGAGAATAATAACTAATATTTGTTTTGTATTAATATTTATTGTGCTAAATAACAGACCTGCATTACATCTCATTTAATCCTAACTGCAATATAATAAATACCACTACTGTCCAATAGACAAAACTCCTGCCACATTATTCTCATGAGCAAGACATTTTAAAATACAATTATGACAGTCCAGATGTGCTACAAGGAAACCACAGGTTAAACATGGGGCAAAGACTTCCTAGAGCATCAATATTACTTGATGTTAATTTAAAACGTCAAAAAAATTTTTGACAGGAATATACTATGAAATGGAATAAAAAAATTCACAGGGATTTTTCAAGCTAAAATAGATTTGAAAGAAATGTCACGCCTGGAGGTAGAGTAGATGGCAGCTCGGGGCCATGTTCTTCTATCCTAATGAGTGCCTGTGGCAGAAAAGTTTGAGGATCAAACTAACAAGCTAACAAAACACTGTTGGTAAAAGAAACAGCTATTCTATGTCCCTTTTTATTTATTTATTCTTAGGAAACCCCATTTCCCTCATATGCTGCATACGTTGTCTGCACTTAAGCTGATGGAATGGCAATTTTATCTTTTTGTTGTTTCTGTTCTTCAGGAATAATAAGTATTCCTGAATATGAAATTTTGAAGAATACTTAAAGAAAACTGGCTTAGATCTGGGGAAAAGCTTGACTGTTCCTTCCTTTGTAGATACCAGATATGTACATATCCACATACAGACTTTAAAATTTTCCACCCCACAATAAAGTAAAAATAGGTGAAATTAATGTTAATATATTTGTTTGACCCAATATATGCAAAATATTATTTTAACATGTACGCTCAACACTTAAAAACGATTGCTACTTTACATTCTTTTTTTCACTGTCTTCCAAATCCAGTGTGCATTTTGCACTAGCCACTCTACAAGTGTTCGGTATTCACAAGTGGCTAGTGCCACCGTATTGAACAGTGCAGCTCCACGACTGTCAGAGCCTTCGTCAGTTCAGCATCTTCATTTTGTTGATGGAGAACTGAGGCTCAGAAAGAAGTGAGTCTCAGCAAGGTAGCAGCATGTCAGATTTCCAGTCTAAGGCCCTTTAGAAGTGTATTTGTTGTTGTTATTCTTTTATTAAAACATGTGTATTATTCCAAAGTAAAAGAACTCCAGATTAGATGAGGTGCAAGTTCTGGAAAATGTTATTGAGGAGTTAGTTCCTCAGGTGTTCTTTAATGAGAATTCATCTAAAAATCAAGCCGCCATCAAGTGTCCACCATCATCAGGATCACTTAATCTAATCCTCCCTTCATGGGAATGTAGAGATGAACTTGACTGCTCCTGTGCATCCCATTCAGCCCACAATTCCGGCTTTCAGCAGCCTACTGGCCATGCATGTTGCTCCCAGTACGTGTTATTCAGCAGAACTCATGAGCATAACTCAAGAGCATACCTCCCTCTAGAGGAGCAAAAATTATTGCACAGACAATGAACGGAATTCCTATTGCAAAATTAAGACAGCACACAGTGAGAGAGAAGTTGCCTTTTGAAATTATGATTCATGTAAAAAGCAAACCTGACTTGTGTGATAACTTGCACTTCAAACCCATTTATTTTTAATAAACAAACACTTTTAAGACGTAATTTCAACTGGGTCCCTCGGTGTTTGAGGGTTTTTTCCTGAATCATTAATCACTTTTCAAAATACTTTTAAAAGTAAAATTTTAAAGAAACTTTACAGCCATCTAGTCCAATTCCCAGATAAAGAATTTTCCCCAAAAGGAAAGTGGCTTACCCAGTCCCACAACAAATTACCACCAACAGGCAAGAGAGGGATCCTGGGCTAAAGTCAGTCAGAGCCTTGACAATGTTTACATGCTGAGGCAACAGGAGACAATCTCCCATTATTGTCAATATTGGTATAATTTAAGCAAAAACTAGGGTGGGCAAGACTAACACCTATTAACAAGCACACCAACCTCCTGGGGCCTGGTGCTGTTTTATGTCCTGTTGAAGGAAAGGATCACGATGGTGCTTCACTGTGGGAATTTGTCAGCTTCCCAAGTAAGCAGAGGTCTTGTTTAAACTCAGGACCTGCTCTTACAATCAATATATCTTTAAAAATTTCAGTCTTAAACATTTGGGAAGAGGTAGTAAAATGTGTGAACATAAGCCCTGGTTTCAAAAAGCTTCCCGTTTTTTCTTATATTATGGTGATTTGGGATTAATTCCTTAGTCCACTTTTCTGCTGAGCCCTTTGGATAGTATTCAAATGGTGTCACATGGTCATGATCAAAATAACAATATTACTCTCTTATCCTAGTCTAGTTTAAAATGCATCAGTTCCATTGGCCAGAGTACTGTCCATGACAAGGGTCTGATGACAAAATAGGTTCTGCTGTAGGATGTGACACTGCAGCCTACAGCCTGACTCACACCACTCATCTAAAAATGTGCATCACTGGCCGGTCACACAGGGGCAGGACTAGAGGGCACAAGTCAATCCACATCAGCTCCCAGTTTCCATTTTTATGAGCATGAGGGATGTGTCCAATTGATGTAATAGTCTCATCTTTGTTTAGGAAACACAACATATTATTCATTTAAATATTTACTGAGCATATACTATGTCTCAGGCACCATACTAGGTGCTGGAATACAAAACGGAACAAAGACAAAAATCCCTGCCCTTATGCAGCTTACATTCTCATCAGAGGCTAAAAGGTGAGGCAAGACACACAATATGTATCAATAAATTCAGCATGTAAGTTATTTCATTTGTTAAATAGTTAAAGAAAAATAATGTAGAGTAAGGTAACAAGGTATGTGGGGCCTTAGGGAAAGGAGCAGACCGCAATTTCACATAGAATGGTTTAGGAGAGGTCTCATGGAGGTGACATTTATATTTTAAAAGAAGGATGAGATTTGGCCAAACTAAAAATTCTACCTGCTTTTGTTCAATATACAAATTATCTAACTGCATCCCCTGGAAGAATCTGAATGTGAGAACCAAAAGGGCATTTCAAGTAACATCAAACTAGGCCAGAACCCAGAAGGCATTACAGTTCTGCCTAGACCTAACTTTTCAGTCCACACAGTTAAACCTTAATGCCTTGCAAAAGAAGTTACTTTAAAATAGTAAATAAAGTAACAAGTATACAGAACCTTGTATAATATAGTACTACTACATGACAAGCTCTAAGCAGTATATGTTAACTCATAAGAACGTTTTCTTAAAGAAATTTTTACACACATAAACAGTGAGAATAGTACAATGAATCCTCACCTGCCCATTACCCAGCTTCAGCAATTACGAATGTTCTGCTAACTTGTTTCATCTACCACCACTTTTCTTTAGGGATGGGAATGGAGTATTTTAAAGCAATCCCAGACATCCTATTCATAGACTTCAGTAGGTACTCTGACAGAATGCAATTTTTAAAAATGTAACCACAATATCACTATCATGTCCAATTGAATGAGCAATTCCTTACTATCATCTAATACCTATTCCATTTTTAATTTTCCTTATTTGTGTAAAAAAACCCGCAAAACCCACCTCAATTTTTATGACTAGTTTGATCTAATCACGATCTAAATGGAGGCCACAGCGTTAGAATATATCTGTCTCAGATCCCTTGTGCTTTTTATAATAGATCCCCTCCCTTTAATCCCTTCTCTGTAGACTCTTCCCTTATTCCAGATTTGGTTGACTGTATCCTCCTGGTATCATTTATCCTGTTCCCATGTTCTGTATTTCCTGGAAACTGCTGGTTATATCTCAAAGCTGCACAGATTCAGGTTCAACGTTTTGGGGGGCAGGCGAGATACTTCATGAGTGGTTCTGTGTACTTCCTTTTTTGTCAAAGAGGGAACAAAACAAGCAGCTGCCTGTTCCACTTTGAATGACTGGGCAGTGGGTTCAGGTATTATCAGCCCAGTCCGTCCATTGCAAAGTTCCCCATCAGCTCTGCGAGGGAGGTAGTAATGTTATCTCCATGGCAGTTACAGCACACAATGGCGTCAGGATCTGAGAAACGGATGCATCCCATCCCAAAACAGGGCCTGAACCTAACATCGAATAAGAAATAGATCTCTCTTCTTTTCTAACTTGAAACACTCCCACAGTGCCCTTTGGAACTTACGGTAAGACACCAGCAAAAAACCTTTTATCCTCGACTTCTCTAAGGGTTCCCTTTTCCTTACTCCACCTAAACTCTGGCTCTCCTTGGGGGAACGCTGCTTCCCTCTCAGCCCTGTGTCCTCAGAGGCCACTCACTTCCCCTCCAAGTCACAGGCATAGGTGCCACCCCTCCCCCAGCCCACTTCCTCTTAATCCCCGAAGCGCTTAAGTGTGTCTCTCGCTGACTTTCAAGGCATGCCTGTCAAAACCCAGAGGAGCCTTCCACAACCCCAGCCTCAGTTCCTTGCCCTTCGGGCCTTCAATGCTTTTATCTGCTACCTGCGGCAGCCACTTGCACACATGGCTGTACTCTAGACACTTCCAGCAAGAGCAACCCCTACTTCAACTTTAAACACCCTATTCTCTGACCACCACTTCTCCAGCTTAGCACCCTAGCATCCTGACTGCAACAATGTTTTGGCTCCGAAGGACCTCAACCAGTTTTTTGTGGCCAAATTATATGACTCCATGGCAGTAATACACAGAATTTGTAAGGGCTAAAAGCTCACCCAAAGATGACAGAAGTTGATCTGCCTTTAAACAAAACTGTAAGTAGTTGTAGAGGGCCACCTCCTCATGATCATGACTGCAAGCATCCAAAGCAGAAGGGTGCAGAATAATGCCGAAAATGAAGGAAAGACGAAAACCAAAGTCAAAAATTCCATGAACGCAGCCCACACTCTCCAAATTCAAGTCCAGATGCTCCCACAACACCATCAACTGGGACTAAAAGATCTCTGGAGGGCAGAGATGCAAGACAGCAATCCTTTCTTTCAGAAACTGGCTTAAATTACTTAATACTAGACATTATGGTTTCCCCTGGAACACTGATAAAAGCATTTATGTCCAAGGCCACACAAAACCAAAGGATGTGGAAGTTAAAAACTCCAACCAAAATGTAAGGAATATGATAACTTATTCCTATTCAAGGGATAGAATGTGGAGAGCTCTTGTTTATAATTCCAGTAGTCAGAAATCTATCCACTCTATGTGGTCACAAAAAATCTTCGTGGAAAACTATACTTGAGGAGGAGAATTTGCTCATGCTGCTGATCCTGGTCATCCTCCATCATCAAAAAGTAAACCTCAGAAATCAAAGTAAAGCTCTGAATGTTCAAGAACTTTATTTGCTATGTGTATAGACAACTGAAAACCAGAAAACTTGTCAAGCTTTTGAAGATGAAAAGGAATTTTTTCCAGATATCATTCAGGGCCGGACATTTGAGATGTCCTTAAATTTAATTATTAACAGCATCATGAAAAACCTTTCTTTTATCTCTTCATTTTCTGAGCCAAAAGGTTAATGAAATCACAGTCACAAAACAAGATAGGCCCACAGCCAGGAAACAAGTGTTTAGCACAGAATTAAACAGAATAATCATGTCAACAGAGAGATCTCAAACAACTCTCAGTACCAAACAATAAAGTTTTTTAACACCTTGAGTCCATCTTCATCAAGTTGTAGATAAAGCTGAAGAAAACTTGAGGTCAGCCAAGAGCCATGGGTCCACACCTGACAGACCTAGGCAAGCAGCTGCCACAGTTCCCACCTCTTCCCTCAAAGGGTGGAGCTTGTGGGCTGAGGAAAGTTCTGTCCCTGCACTGCTTTACCAAAGGGACAATGAGAATGACAACAGCTTAGGAAAGAACTGTGATTTGGTGCTTTGAAGAAATTATCCAGACTTTTTTTTTTTTTTTTAACTTCTCAATATACATTGTAGTTAATTTTCATGTCCGTTTACCCATTCTTCTTTTCCCCCTGCCCCCCAGTACATCACATCTGTTCACTTGTCTTAACAAGTTCAAGGAACTATTGTGATTATTGTATCTTTTCCCCCCACCCTTTGTTTGTATATGTATTTATTTATTTATTTTTAGCTCCCACAAATAAGTGAGAACATGTGGTATTTCTCCTTCTGTGCCTGACCTGTTTCACTTAATATAATTTTCTCTAAATCCATCCATGTTGTTGCAAATGGTAGTATTTCATTCTTTTTTATATCAGAGTAGAATTCCATTGTGTAGATATACCACAGTTTCCTTATCCACTCAACTGATGATGGACATTTGGGCTGGTTCCAACTCTTGGCTATTGTAAATAGTGCTGCAATAAACATTGGAGTACAGGTATCCCTTCAACATGATGATTTCCAACTTGATGATTTCTCTGGGTATATTCCCACCAGTGGAATAGCTGGATCATATCGTAGATCTATCTGTAATTGCTTGAGGAACCTCCATACCGTTTTCCATAAAGGCTGCACCATTTTGCAGACCCACCAACAGTGTATGAGAGTTCCTTTTTCTCCACAACCTCGTCAGCACTTATCAATCTCAGTTTTTTGGATATTAGCCATCCTAATTGGAGATGGTATCTCAAAGTGGTTTTGATTTGCATTTCCTGAATGCTGAGTAATGTTGAGCATTTTTTCATATGTATGTTGGCCATTCATATGTTGTCCTTTGAGAAATGCCTATCCAGCTCCTTTGCCCATTTTAAAATTGGGTTGTTGTTTTGCCCTAAAGTTGTTTGAGTTCCTTGTATATTCTGGATATTAATCCTTTGTCAGATGTATATTTTGCAAATATTTTCTCCCACTCTGTTGGTTGTTTTTTCTTTCTTTTGCTGTGCAGAAGCTTTGTAGTTTGATATAGACCCGTTTGTTTATTTTTCCTTTGGTTGCTTGTGCTTTTGGGGTCATATTCATGAAGTCTGTACCCACTCCTACTTCCTGGAGTGTTTCCCCTATGTTTTCTTTAAGGAGTTTTATTGTTTCCAGATGTATACCTAACTCTTTAATCCATTTTGAGTTGACTTTGGTATATGGTGAGAGGTACAGGTATAGTTTCATTCTCCTACATACGAATATCCAGTTTTCCCACCATTTGCTGAAGAGGCAGTCTCTTCCCCAGTGTGTAGACTTGGTGCCTTTGTCAAAGATCAGATGGCTATTGGTGTATAGGTTGATTTCTGGGTTCTCTATTCTATACCATTGATTCGTGTGTCTGTTTTTATGCCAGTACCATGCTGTTTTGGTTATTATAGCTTTGTAGTATATTTTAAAGTCAGGTAGTGTTAGGCCTCCAGCTTTATTTATATTTTTTAAATCAGGATTGCTTTGACTATTCGTGGTCTTTTGTTATTCCCTATAAATGTTGGATAGTTTTTTCCATTTCTCAGGAAAATGTCATTGGAATTTTGATGGGGATTGCATTGACTCTGTAGCTCACTTTGGGTAATATGGACATTTTCACAATGTTAATTCTTCTGATCCAAGAGCATGGGATATCCTTCCATCTTCTGTGTCCTCTTTAATTTCTCTCAACAGTGGTTTGTAGTCCTTTGTAGATATTTTTCACATCCTTGGTTAACTTTATTCCTAAGAAGCTTTTTGGTGGCTATTGTAAATGGGCCAGCTTTCTTGATTTCTTTTTCTGCATGTTCACTGTTGGAATATAGACATGCTACTGATTTTTGTGTGATTTTGTATCCTGCAACTTTGCTGAAATCATTTATCAACTCTAAGAGTTTTTTGGTAGAGGCTTTAGGCTGTTCAATATATAGGATCATATCATCTGCAAACAGAGACAGTTTGACTTCATCTTTTCCAATCTGGATGCCTTTTATTTCCTTCTCTCCTGATTGCTCTGGCTAGTACTTTGAATACTATGTTGAATAGGAGTGGTGAGAGTGGGCATCCTTGTCCAGTTCCTGTTCTTAAGGGAAAAGCTTTCAGCTTTTCCCCATTCAGGATGATATTGGCAGTGGGCTTATCATATATTGCTTTAAGTGTGTTGAGATACTTCCCATCTGTATCCAACTTGTAGAGAGTCTTTATCATGAACGGATGTTGAATTTTGTCAAATGCTTTTTCAGCATCTACAGAGACAATCATATGGTTTTTGTCTTTGATTTTATGGATGTGGTGTATCACATTTATTGATTTGTTTATGTTGAACCAACCTTGAATCCCTGGGGTGAATCCCACTTGATCAGTGTATAATTTTGTGTATGTGTTGCTGTATTCTGTTAGCTAGTATTTTACCGAGGATTTTTGCATCTATATTCATCAAGGATATTGGCCTGTAGGGTTTTTTTGTTGTATCTTTGTCTGGTTTTGGTATCAGGGTGATGTCTGCCTCATAGAATGAGTTTGGGAGAATCGCCTCTGTTTCAAACTTTTCGAATAGTTTGTAGAGAATTGGTATCAATTCCTCTTTGAAGGTTTGGTAGAACTCTGCAGTGAACCTGTCCGGTCTTGGGCTTTTCTTTATTGGGAGACTTCTGATAACAGCTTCAATCTCTTACTGTTATTGGTCTGTTCAGATTTTCTATGTCTGCTTGGCTCAGTTTTGGTAGTTTGTATGTGTCCAGAATTTTATCCATTTCTTCCAGATTTTCAAATTTGTTGGCATATAGTTGTTTATGGCAGTCTCTAATGATTCCTTGTATTTCTGAGCTATAGTTGTAATAGCACCTTTTTCATTTCTAATTTTTGTTATTCGGGTCTTCTGTCTTCTTGGTTAGTCTTGCTAAAGGTTTATCAACTTTATTTATCTTTTCAAAAAAACCAGCTTTTTGTTTCATTGATCTTTTGTATCGTTATTTGGGTTTCTATTTCAGTTGGTTCTGCTCTGATCTTTATTTATTTTTGTCTACTAACTTTGGGTTTGGATTGTTCTTGTTTTTCTAGTTCTTTAATGTGAAGTGTTAGGTTGTTTACCTGCCTTCTTTCCTTTCTTCTGAAGTAAGCATTTAATGAAAAAAATTTCCCCCATAGTACTGCTTTTGCAGTATCCCACTGGTTTTGGTACGATGTGTCATTATTTTCAAGAAATTTTTTTGATTTCCTGTTTAATTTCTTCTTGAACCCGTATGTCATTAAGTAGAATGTTGTTTAATTTCCATGTGTTTGTATAGTTTCCACAGTTTCATTTGTTATTGATTTCTAATCTTAATCCATTGGGATCTGAAAAAATACATGGAATAATTCCAATTTTTAAAAAATTTGTTGAGACTTGATTTGTGACCTAACATGTGGTCTATCTTGGAGAATGTTCCATGTGCTGATGAGAAGAATGACTATTCTGAGGTTGTTGAATGGAATGTTCTGTAGATATCTGCCAAATCCAATTGGTCTAAAGTGTTGTTTAGATCTTGTTTCTCTATTGACTTTTTGCCTAGATGATCTGTCCAATGTTGAGAGTGGGGTGTTCAGGTCCCCTGCTATTATGGTATTAATGTCTGTCTCATTCTTTATATCTAACAGTGCTTGATTTATAAATCTGGCTGCTCCAATGTTGGGTGCATATATATCTATGATTGTTATGTCTTCTTGATGGAGAGATCCTTTTATCATTATATAGTAGCCTTCTTTATCTCTTTTTATGGTTTTTGGTTTAAAGTCTATTTTATCTGATATAAGAATAGCTACTCCAGCTTGTTTTTCATTTCTATTTGCATGGTATATCTTTTTCCATCCTTTCACTCTTAGGCTATGTGTGTCTTTACAGGTGAGGTGAGTCTCTTGAAAGCAGCATATAGTTGGGTCCATCTTTTTAATCCAGTCAGTCAGTCTGTGTCTTTTGATAGAGGAATTTAATCCTTTTACATTTAGAGTTATTACTGAAAGGTGTGGATTTACTCCTAGTATTTTATTGATTTTTGTTTAGATGTCTTAAGTATCTTTTGTTCCTTTCTTTCTGATTTTGTTTGCCTTCTGTGTTTGTTGGTTTCTTGGGGTGGTAGATAAACTATTTTTCCTCTTTATTGTTAGCATTTTTGTTTTACTGGTAGGTTTTGTTCTTTCTTGAGTATTCAAGGCACTGATGGTTGTTTTTCAGGTACCAAACCCAGTACTTCCTTGAGAATTTCTTGTAAGGCTGGTTGTGTGGCGGTGAACTCCCTCAGTTTTTGTTTGTCTGAGAAATATCCTATTTGTCCTTCATTTTGGAAGGATAGCCTTGCTGGGTAAAGTATTTTTGGCAGGCAATTTCTGTCCTTTAGCATTTTGAATATATCATCCTATTCTTTTCTGGCTTTTAGGGTTTCTGACGAAAAATCTGATGTTAGTTTGATTGGGGCTGCCTTACAGGTCACTTGACACTTCTCTCTTGCAGCTTTTAAGATTCTCTCTGTCTTTGAGTTTTGCCAGTTTGACTATAACATGTCTTGAAGAGCACCTTTTTGGCTTGAATATGTTTGGGGATTTTGGGCCTCCTGAATCTGAAGATCTGTGACTTTCCTTATACCTAGGAAGTTTTCTGCTATTATTTCATTTAATATGTTTTCAATGTCATTTCCTTTTTCCTCCCCTTCTGGAATATCCATGATTCGGATATTTGAGCACTTAAGATTGTCTGTTATCTCTCTTAGATTTTCTTCAATTTTTAAAATTTTTTTCTCTTTTTTTGGGTCCACCTGTATTAATTCAAACAGCCTGTCTTCAAGGTCAGAAATTCTAATGCTTGTTCTAGCCTGCTGGTTAGGCTTTCTGTTGTGTTTATTTTGTTGAACGAATCCTTCGGCTCCATAAGCTCTGCTACATTCTTTTTCAGGGCATTGATTTCTTTGTACATTTCTTCTTTCGGGTCCTGTATATTTTTTTCTCATTTCACTGTGTTGTCTGAGTTTTCTTGTATCTCATTTAGTTTCCTTAGAATTGTTGCTCAAAATTTCTTGTCAGTCATTTCAAGGACTTTCTGTTGTAAAGGATCTAGAGCTTAAGAGTTATTATTTTCCTTTGGTGGTGATGTACTTTCTTGATTTTTCATATCTCTGGTGTCTTTCCTTTGGTGTTTAGTCCTTGTGGCAAGGGGTATCACGGTCCACTTGTTCCACCCTGATGTCTGGCCTGGATCCCAAAGGGACTGCCAATTCTGGGCAGTGGGAACTGGCCTAGGCCAGGGGTCCTGCAGTGCCTATTCCAGCATGGCTGGCTTGGGGCATTTTGGCCCGGTGGCTCTTGGGCCTCTCTGGTGCCAGGAACTGGCCTGGGCTGGGGGTCGCACAGTATGCAGTGCCTGCCTGTTCTGGCACAGTTGACTCAAGGCGTGTGGGCCCAGTGGCTCTTTGGCCTCTCTGGGTGGTGGGGACTGGCCTAGGCTGGGGATCCCATAGAGCCTGCCTGTCCTGGCACGGCTGACTCAGGGCATGTGGGCCCAGTGGCTCTTGGGAAATGCTGAGTGGCAGGGACTAGCCTGGGCTGGGGGTCCTGCGGCACCTGCCTGTTCCAGCACAGCTGACTCAGGATATGTTGGCCTGATGGCTCTCAGGCCTCTCTGGGTGGTGGAGACTGGCTTGGGCTGGGTCCCATGGTGTCCCGGCCCGCGGGACAGGTAAGAACGTGGGCTCGAGGAGGACTACCTGTAGCTGGTGAAAAGGGGGAGGGACAGGAGACACGCAGAATGGAGGCAAGACAAAATTCTGATCAAGCCTCAAAATTTTATTGTTAGGCGATTGCTTATATACATAGTGAAGAAGGGGCGGGCTGTCACAGAGTGTGGCAGCTTATGATAGGCGGAAAGGCAGGGGGGTGATAGTGGCGTGGTATGAGAAGAGGAGGTGGGAGGGGTGTTGGCTTGGCGAGCGCGGGCTTTTCTGAGGAGGAAGAGAAAGGCTTACATAAAATGACTGTTATTTGTTAAAAATGGCGGCTATTGTTAAATATGGCTCCCGACACCATGGTGTGCAGCACCTGCCTGTTCTGGCATGGCTGACTAGGGGCATGTGGGCCCGGTAGTGCTCAGGACTCTCTGGGAAGTGGGGGCTGGCCTGGGCTGGGGGTCCCACTGTGCCTGTCTGTTCCAGCATGTCTGACTTGGGGTATTTGGGCCCAGTGGCTCTTCAGCAATGCTGCGTGGCAAGGACTGGCCTAGGCTGGGGTCCTGCAGCACCTGCTTGTTCTGGTGCAGCTAACTCGGGGCATGTGAGCCTGGCAGCTCTTGGGCTTCTCTGGGCAATGAGGACTAGCCTGGGCTGGGGGTCCCACGGCTCCTGCCTGTTCCAGCATGGCTGACTCAGGATGTGTGGGCCCAATGGCTCTTGTGCCTCTCTGGGTAGCTGGGTCTGGCCTGGGCTGGGGGTCTTGCGGCACATGGCTCCTGCCTGTTCCAGTGCGGCTCTCAGTCCTCCTGTTGTTGCTTTTTAATAGTTGTAAATTGGTTGATTTATGGGAGAGAGTGACACTATAAACTGTCTATTCCACCACCTTGACCGGAAGCCCAGACTTCTGATAGTAAACTTTTAGAAACATCTGTATTATTTGGAGGGATAAGAAAATCAAAATATGATAGAAAATCGGATACATCTAAAATTCACAAAATTATGTCTCAGCTTTTGTGCTAAGAGACCCAAACCTCATCTTCCCAAATGGAAAGTAACTGTGTGACCAATAGTCCATTAGTACTGAAACCTGATAAGCAATCAAAGTCCAGTAGTAACCAAAGGCAGCAAGTAGTCCTGTATGTAGTTTGCCTAAGATTTGGCTCCTTCTTCCAATCCTTCTGATGAAAAGATAGAAACAAGGGAAATACAGTTCCAGACAAGTTTGGCAATATAACCAGTGGTTATTAAGCAGCCACAGCCATATGGCCCAGAATCCAAACAGGGAAACAGCCATATCAGCAAGAGAGGTATCAGAAAAATGACTCTCTGCTTAGAATCCAATCCCCATGTAGTCCCAAATCTTGACATTTTATAAGCCACTTTCTCTCAGTAGCAATATAAAAGAGAATGCATTGACTCTCAAATCTGCTAACGCTACTTTTGGCTAAGTGGAATTGACTCTAAACTTAGAAATTGCATTAGATTCATCAATAGACACCTCTGAGGAGCTTGACCACCTGATGAGATCATACCTTGTCAGCATAAGACCAAAACAAATACAAGAATCGCAACATTTTGAAGATCCACTCCTCAAATGTGAACAGGATTGCTAAGTCTGTTTTTGCTTTTTCTTTTGTTAACTGTAGACTATTTTAGAGGAACTACTTTTGTGTTCATTGGACGTATATTTCATATTTTGAACTTTTAAGTCAGGGAAGAAGGATATTATGAATATGATAAAATTTGACTTATAATTTTAAGAGTTCAACTGACTTCCCCCCAATAACCCACCATCAAACAAGCAGGTGCAGTTTAAGTGGAAACTTAGGGTTTATTTATTTAAAAAATTGTTTCTGAACGGCTAAAATGGCCATTTCTAACATAAAGTATATGATAAAAAATAAAATTAAAAACCAACCACAATTTATTTCAATATTTGTGCTTTGTTGCAATACAAGCTTTTATTTTACCTCACCCTCCTACCCCCAAACCTGCTCCGCCCACATTCCTTCCCATTACAGTAAGTGGCAACTCCAATGGTCTTGGTTGTGTGTTAGGTTATAATCCCTGAAGTCACCCTTCACTGCTTCTCTCATACTTCTCATCTACCCCCTTAGCACATCCAATCACTTCTTTCCACATCTGCTGCTACTATCCTAGACCTAATCATCAGCAGCTCTCATTTGGGTTATTACAATAAACATACCCACCCTTGTTTCCTGGTCAATTCTCCACAGAGGCCAGAGTGTTCCCTTTTAAAACAGAAGTCCAATCATATAATTCCTCTGCTCAAAACTCTCCAACAGCCTTATACTATCTGACCTCATTGACAACTCTGTGGAAGACATCAGGACACTTCTGATTCTGCGACTTTGTCCTTGATGCTTGCTTTGCTTGCAGTGCTCTTCCCTCCTGACATGCACATGACTCGCCTTCTTCAAGTATTTGCTCAGATACTGCCTCTCAGTGCAACCTTTCTAAGAACCCTATTTTAAACTGAAAACCTCATCTCACCAGGCATTCTCTCTTCTCTGTATTATTTCTCTCCATAGAATTTATCACCTGCTGATACAATGTTTTTTACTTATTTTGTTTAATGTCTTATCTTATTAAAACGTAAACTATCCAGCGGCCAGCCCATGGCTCACTTGGGAGAGTGTGGTGCTGATAACACCAAGTCAAGGGTTAATATCCCCTTACCGGTCATCTTTTAAGAACAAACAAACAAACAAATAAAAAAATGTAAACTATCCAAAGGCAATAATTTTTGTCTGTTTTGTTTAATGCTGTATCCACAGCACTTAAATACTCAAATATTTGATGAATGAATGAACATGCCAAACAGGTGAATGTGAAATAGCTTATGAACTAAGGGTCCTAGCTCAAAAAAGAACATTGAAGATGAAGTGTGTAAGTGCTTTACAAATGTTCAGTGATACACTTGAGAGGAGGGTTGCAGTGAATGATTATATCAACAGCCAACCAAAATCTCTTGTAAGTGAAACTCCCTTTTATATAAACCATGGCCTTATCATTAAGTGATTTCAGATGGGTTTTTTGCATGGACAAAAAAGCAAAAACAATTTTCCCAAGCACACTCACATAAAGGTTATGGATGTTCATTACATTTAAACATTTATGCTTCCAAGAAGATATCTGCAGGAGAAAAAATATAAAAATATTTGTACGAAGTTCTTCATTAAAACAGTAGCTTAAATAAATCCTCTGTCAACACCAGACAGAATCAGCGACTTGATCTAGATACTAGAGCTTAGAGCTTTTTACACAATTACATGAAAACACTTGAATCAGTCTTCATAGACAGTGCCACAGTAACAATTCAATTAAATTCATAAGCCATCTTCCAGATGCAGCTTAGAGTTCAGGTAAAAAAGCAATTGATGGAAAATAACTGTACATAATATAGTACTCATTCTATCTGCCTTTTTTCGTCTTGGCTGTCTTTTCCTTTCTTTTTTTCACATGTTTAGGAATTTTGTTTTTTCTTTTCTCTCTCTGGGCTTCCTTGACCATCTTTTTTCTTTCCTGTAAAAAAACAAACAAAAAACTCCACAAATTTTATTCATTCACAGTATGCATATTATTATTATAACTAAATAAAAATATATAAATAAAAGGATAAAGGTGAGTGTAACACACAAAAAAATGATTATGAGTTGGTGGTAGAACTTGGGTGAAAATTGTCTTTGAGCTTTCTTAATAGAAATTTGAAAACAGCCAAACAGAAATATCCCTGAGGATGTTATTAAATGTTTGCAATTACTTTTCTTTATAAGTTCCATTTTCTAACATAAATAAAGTTTGGAAAGAGACAAGGTATTTGTTTGTAGTAGACATAGCGAGAAAATGTATTGGTAGTTGAGTTTGTCTCTCAGAAGTCTTAGGACCCAAATTTTATAAAGTTTAATGGTTAAACTAAGACAGAAGAATAATGGCTATACAATGGTCACACACCATTCAGTCAGCAGTGTCTCCTATGCCTTTGGCTAGGGATTAAAGAAACAGCAGTCTTTTAGATTCTAGAAACATTGGTCTGGGCTGTAAATCGTCGCTGAGAAGGCTCTTCAGTATTCTACCATGAGTCAACTCTAACATCATTTGTACTTCATGTGAATAATTTTTAATCAATGTACTGAATTTAGTGTGTCCTCTCTCTGTGCAGTGCCTAAGGAGCTCCTAACAGCAGCCTAATCTCTAAATAATGTTACCACCAAAAGCAAAACTCACACTTAGGTACTGAAAATATAATTAGAGGTAATTATCAATAATGTTTTTCAGCCATCATAATCTAGCTAGATACTCGAGCAAAGAGAAATGAGAGCAGCTTTGCTACCATACTGAAGAAAAAGGGAATTTCAGTTCTTGGCTAACCTTTTTATCAATGTCAGGGTCAGCAGTGTGTTTCTTGGAGCGGGAATGGTCTCCCCGCTCTTCAGAGTCTGTGTCAGAGCACTCAGAGCTTCCAGCATCTTCAGAATCAGAACAAGTCTTTTCCTTAACTTGATTTTCTAGGAGTGCAGGGACCTTGAAATTATTACAGAACCGTGTTATTCTAAACCAATTAATTATCTATTGTTATTAAATGTGTTAATGCCAGAGTTCAGATTTCAGCTTTACAGATACACTTTGAAAAATAACATCCTGTATTGAAACATCAAAACATCAGAAGCAACATCAGGGAGGAACACTGGAGGCAGCCATTCCAGGAAGGCTCAAGACAAACCCAGATGAAGGAACTGGGGCTTTATTGGGTGACATGCAATCAACAACAGAACTGACCTGATTTTCTTTCAGTAAATCAGGAGGACTGAGTTGGGATTTAGAAAGATGTGAAATATACACGGAGGTAAAAAATAAAGACTTATTTGGATAACTGCACAGCTGTTTTCCTATGAACTGCATTTCTAGCTGTAAACTAATCCAATCAAGAGGGAAGACAATATCAAATAAGAAAAATTTCCATTTTTTCCTGAAATTTAGCATGGTTTTTTAAAGCAGCTAGAAGCAGCTTTTAAGGGTGAGGTTTCCTTTTTATAAGAAAAAACACGTTTAAAAGGCAATTGTACAAAAAGACTTTCTAGCTAGTTGCAACAAAATCTTCAGGATCTGGAATTCAAAGCACTACTTCCCTAAAATACCTGTTATATATAATTCAGAAATGTAAAATGGAAGTCCCCTAAGTCAATCCTTCCCACAGAAAAGACAGAGTCAATTTTCAAAAAGCAAACCGTGATCCTTCATTTAAGACTTTAATTAAAAAGATTAAAAAATAAGAACTGCCTTTATCATTGCCTAAGTTAGAATTACTTAATCCCTGCCCTCCTAAAATGTAAAATAAAACAAGACTGTTTGAAGAGTCTTGAGAAAGAAAAAGAACACTATTAGGATTCCAGCACAATAAGACTGCTGAAATCAGAGGATTGCCCTTCAACAGTTACATGCTGGTATAAGACCACATTCCACAGTATTTTCTTAAGCTGGTTGTAAAAACTATCTAGAAGCACGTGGCTATCATTAATAACTTCACAAATGAAGAATGGGATACAAAAAAGATAAATGCTTCACGTACAACAACAGAACAATGCAGAGACAGAATGAAAAATAAATAAATTTCCATATTTCAATATTATGGTTAGAAAGAACACAAATAGGGCATTTCTGAAAATGCCTATAGACTTTGAAAATATTTATATTTAATAATAATATAAATATCATTAATTTAATTCTAATAATACTTTACATTAAGTTTTATATTCTTTAAAATAATTTTCATATAAACAAACAGTAAAATATGCTCTTCATACCTTCTGAACTCCTGACAAATCTTTCCTCAATCCTGTAACAGTTTGGTATAGAATCTTGTACCCAAAAGGAAAAAAAAAACAAAAATAATCAACATAAAGCTAAACAGTTAAATACATACATTGCACTATTACGAATACTATGAGCCATAGCTTGACTTAATCTTTCTATAACATATACATAACATCAAAACATCACATTGTACCCCATAAATATGTACAATTATTATTTGTCAATTAAAAAAAAGTTTATACTTCAAAAAAAAAAAAAAGAATACTGTGGGCCAAATACTATCTTCTGTTATTATAAAAAGGTACCTAAAATTTATCTCATAGTAACACAGAAAGTTTATAGCATGGGTATTATTCTTGTCTACCAGGTGTACCAGACCCATAGGCCAAATCCAACCAGCTACCTGGTGGTTTTTACAAATGAAAATTTGTAATCAATTTGATAACAGCAAATGCTAACTTTGAACCCCAAATAAGTAAATTCTGCCCCTCTCAAATAATTTCATTCTTCTATCATTGGCAGACCTGTATTACAAAAAGGCATATTCAATTATTATTAAAGTGTTTTTAATTCATGAATAAAAACTTGGAAGAAAGTTTTTCTCTCTTATTACATAAGGAGCTACATATATATATATATATATAGTCTCAATTTTGCTTCTAGACTTGCAAAGCCTGAAATATTTACTATTTGGCCCTTTAACAGAAAAAAATTTTTCTTGAAATATGTATATTAATGAAATATATATGTTAATGGATCTAGTACAACCATTTATAGCCTAGACTTCTATACGAATCTTCCTTTTTCTGTACTTATAGTCCACTGGACTCATTCAAATGTGTCACTCCCACTCATAAGCACCAATGAATTCCTTTTACATCCAATGTGCACAAGGGATATGTTCAGGCAAAGGGAACTAGCCATCTCACTAGCTCAGAAGCCAACATTAGAGGAACTTAAAAAACCCAAGCAGGTTTAAGACAGCGTCCTTCTTCTGTAGACCTGCTTGCTAAATACAAACGAAGCTACTCACATTGTCTTGTTGGGCATTCATGGCCATGTCCTCTTCCTTCAGTTTCATGATTATATCCATGTCCCTCTCATAATTTTTTACTTCATTCAAGGTTCTAGGAATATATGCTTGCTTAAACACCTAACAGACAGGAAAAGCCAAACCGAAACTGTTATTCTTACACTTCTCACATTCACTCAGCATCCTCACCCCCACCAAGTCATAGAGGGATCTCTATTCATCATCATCTCCAACACTGGTTGTCAGCCAAGTTCTCTGCACATGCTGGTGTTGCATCTGCTATGTGGTGTGCCAAAAGTAATTTGTTACTAATGATAAAACAATACATTTTGCATATAATTTAAGGGAAAAAGAAAATTACAGCTGAATCAAGGTTATCCTTAGAATACTTCTCCTCCTCATTTGTGTTCCAGAAAGTTAGCAAGCGTTGTCTGGCTATGCCTTACAAAGAAACATGTTTTTACATGGGAACATCAGCTACCCAGCTGCTACCATGAAAAAAGGTCAAGAACTGCTGATGAACAGAGGCATCTCGTATTCATCCATCATAAAAAAGCCCACCATGGCTCCGTCACAAAACACCCTGATTCCCTAAACTAATTTTATTTTTACCAAAGCATAAATATTTAAAATCTACAATATTTCTGGAATTAATGTTTAAGTCATTTTAAAATTCACACTTGCAAACTAAAAATAGGCTTTTCATTCTTGACTCATATAACCCAACAGGCTCTAAAAATTTTCTCAGGCTGGCCAGTTAGCTCAGTTCTTTAGAGCACAGCCTTACAACACCAAGGTCAGGGGTTCAAATACCCATACTGGCCAGCCATCAAAAAAAAATTTTTTCCCCCTCAATCTAGGACAATGGGCTAATAGGTTGCTGAACGGAACAATATAATGAAATGTAAATTATACCACTTGGCTCAGTTAAATTATGTACCATATTACGTCTCAAGGAAATATTATCATTTTCTTAAAAACTGCTCATCTATTAAAATCAAGTTCATGCTTTAGCGATATAAAAACAAGACCCCAAAACACAACTGTTTCCTAAGGCTGTGAAAAGATAATAAATCCTACCTCTTCATCCACATGATCTTGGCTAGACTTTTCTTTCTGTGTCCTTTGAGATGCTATTTCCATGGCCTTGGAAAGAAAACAAAAATTACTTTCCTTTACATTTAACCTATACAAGGTAAATCCATTTCCGAATTTTAGTATAAACTTGTTCTAATCTTTCTAGGTATCACCTCTGCACACTTCTGAAAGTACTTAGGGAGCTGTAAAGGTACAGGTTAGCTCTCCATCACTGACCTCACCAAAAAGGCTGCCAACAACCCGAAAGTAACAGAAAAAATCAAACTCTTCTGGCCTTCGAGATCCCTATCCCCCCTCTTGCACTAATTTTTAAATGATTCAAGTATTCACTAAAGGAAACTGAGACCCAAATGAAAGAACCATTTCTTAATTCCTGAGCAGTCAGTGATGGGACTCACAAAGGCAGCTGACTGTCCACTAGTCTTGAGTCTATGACTAATGCTGCTACAGTGTAAACCTCCAAAACTCTTTGAGCAGACAATGACTGAAACTAAGAAGCTGAGATTCTAAAGGGTTCTTTTGGCTTGTAAAACGGTAAAACTAAGTATCTGTTCTATACTTCAGTTAGAACATACATTAGAAATATTAGTGAGGGTAGAATTTTCTACCTTTAAGTTTAGACATTAAAATTGGTGCTAAATTAAAGAGTTTAGGATTAAAATTATGTGTTATTTATTTATTCAATTAACATACGTGCCAGGTATTGATTACTACTGGCAATACACAAACAAAACTCCTATCTCTCAAGGGTTCATAGTCTAGAAGAGGGTGACAATTAAAAATAACTTAGGATAATAAGAAGTGACACAGGGTGATTACTTCTACTATAGTTTTTGTGTTTTTGGCACTGGCTGGTACAGGGATCAAATACTGGACCTTGATGTTATTAGCACCACACTCTAACAACTGAGCCAGCCAGCCTCTATTACAGTTTTATTATATGAAAATATATCTATAAAAACAATGATTTCTTCCAAATTTTTCTTTGAGAAAGCTTTCTGAACTGAACTTTCAAGTTCATCAGGCAAAGCAAGATGAGCAAAGGCAGAAATGAGAAGGCATTCCCAGGAAGAGTAAAAGGTAGGATGAAACTGAACACCTGTGTAGAAGCATATGTGCCATGTGTTCAAAATTCTATGATTCAGAGGTGACAAAAAGTAAAAAATAAACTAGACTACATCAAAATGTAAGAACCTCTGTGCATCTAGGGACACAATCAACAGCGTGTAAAGGAAACCCACATAAATTGGAGAAAATATCTGCAAATCATATATCTTATAAGGAGTTAATATCCAGAAAACAAAAAGAACTACAACTGAACAACAAAAAACCGATTTGATTAAAAAATGGGAAAAGGACCTGAATAGACATTTCTCCAAAGACATACAAATGGCTAATAAACACATGAAAAGATGCTCAACATTACTAACCACTAAGGAAATGCAAATCAAATCCACAATAAGATACCACCTCACACCCATTAGGATGGCTACTATCAAAGAAACTGAGAAAATAATAAGTGCTGGTGAGGACGTGGAGAAATCAGAGCCACTGTGCACTGTCTATGGCAATGAGGAATGGTGGTATGGTAAATAGTAGGATGGTTCCTTGAAAACTTAAAAATAGAATTCCCATATGATCCAGCAATTCCACCTCTGGGTATATACCAAAAGAATTGAAAGCAAGGTCTTGAAGAGATATTTATACACCCATGTTCATAGCAGCATTATTGAGAATAGCCAAAGGGTGGAAGCAACCAAGTGTCTATTGACAGATGAATGTATAAACAAAATGTAGTATATACAAGTACATACAATAAAATACTATTCAGACTTAAAAAGGAAAGAAAACCTGTCATATACTACAACATGAATGAACCTTGAGGACATTATACTAAGTGAAATAAGCCAGTTACAAAAAGATAAACATTGTATAATTCCACTTACAAGAGGTACCTAGAATAGTCAAATTCATAAAGACAGGAAGTAGAATGGTGATTGCCAGGAGCTATGGAGTTGATTTATGGGTACCGAGTTTCAGTTTGGAAAGAAGAAAAAGTTCTGGAGATTAATGGTGGTCATGGTTGTACAATAATGTGAAATGTGCTTAATGCCACTGAATTATATACTTAAAAATGGTTAAAATAGTAAATTTTATGTTATGTGTATTTTACAACAATTAAAAAAAAATTCTGTAATTCTGAAAGGCCCCTCAGAAACAAGGGAAAAGAATTAATGACCAAAAAGCCAACAAGTTCTTTTTACTAAACATTCATGAATTTTGAGAGTCTATGTAATCTTACCAGATGATTAAAGTCAAGAAACCTGGCTTTACCTACCACTGGCTATTTTTGATTCACCATCTGCAAAATCAGAAGGAAAAGGTCTCAGGAAGCTATCAAAATGAATAAATTACACCATGCATCTGAGTCTTTAAGAAGTGTCACACAAATGCAAATTACTACTGCTATTTTCTATTCTTTCCCTTCCTGGCCCCATCTTACCTTTGAAAGATAAGCATCCACGTTCTCATGTGTAATGGATGGATCTGTGACAAACTCAAAGAGCTCCCGCACAGTCATGACAGCAACACTGTGCTTCAAAAAGAAATCTGTCACAAGCAAAAACATTAAGGACAGTTTTTACGAGGGAAAAGGTTACTATTCCAACTACTTTATATATAAAAAAAAAGAGAGAGATAAAACTACATACCATTTCCCAGCAAATGGTTTAAGTGTTACTGCACTGAACAATATAGTGACAAGATTTTATACCCACGTTAACTGAGTACAGAACCAACATACACAAACAACCTGTTAGAAGATTCTAATTTCTACTCACCATTGACATTGGCACAATCTTTTCTCAAAAACTCCAAGGCATGTGGGTGGTCATGCTCCACAGACTGAGAAACATCGATGATGTATACATCCCCACCATGATACCTTGTGGACCAGAGAAACAGAGGCTATGGGATACTAATACTTCATTATGTTTTTGTTTAAAAAAATTCTATTCTTAAGAGCAAGAGAGGTAATTCATAAAATGACTAAGGTAGGTAAGAGGCCACCCTGACTAAAAAGAGATGAAAATTGAGAAAATTTCCAAAGTCCATTAACTGTTGATGAAAGTGGTCCATTCTGTTACTAATGTCACTGAAGACAAGGACCACATCTTACACTGTTACCATGTGGAAGACAACTTTAAAACTTTAAAATTGGTGCTACTTCATGAATAAAACACACTCACAGCATGTTAAATTCGCTGAGATCTGCATGGACAAGTCTGGCATCCTGATACATTCTTCTCATGTACTGAATGACCTGCAGGTACAGCTCCCGAGCCTTGGATTCTGATAACTGGATGTTTTTCAAGAGTGGTGCAGGCCTTAAATAAAAATAAAATGAACAACTAAGATAAACTGATCCAGAACAAGTTTTCTTGCTTTATACTACATTGTTACATGCACTTCTCTTCTACAACTCATCATGTGAGCTGCACGTGGGAAAACTGGTCTCACTACACATCTGCCATTCCAAGAGTTGCCAATAAACAGGCGCTTTCCAGGACACCGAGTAAAACATCCACCGAGTAAAGCAGGATTAGCTTCCTGTTATTCTGAAACATTTTGAGAGTTAAAAAGTAACAAAAAAAATTGAAAAAATTGGTAACACTTATCCACTAATAGAGTGGTAAAGATTCATGAAACATGAAAAGAAGTTATTCAAATGGGAAATATTCATGTACTGAATAATTCAAAGCACTTAAAAATATAGTTCTGAGCATGTAATCATTAGGCCTCCCATATACTTACATGTCATCTTTACCAATGAAACCCATGACAAGAACATGACTTCTCAGCATTATTGGTTCTGGGCATGGTATCTCTGCTGTGTTTAGCCTGTGATATTATTACAGATAAAAGGACAACTGAAAAGTTGAAAAGGCATCGCAACAAATTATAACAGCTACAGTCTACAATACTGCTGTTAGGAAATAGCACCAGTGCCTCTCAATTGTATTTCTGTATTTCATGAACTCTAAGACACCAACGATTTTAAGTGGCACCATTACGTACCACCAAGAACAACAAAACACTGGCAATTAAACTATTACATCCTTACAGCCTGTAACACCCACTCCAACTCTAGAGATGTTAAACTATGAAAAAAATGTGCATTTATAATTGATGAAATATAGCAGATATGTCTGCAATTATCTTTTGAGTTAATCAGTCTGAAAAATGCTTAATAAAAATAGCTGGACTCATAATCTAATAGCTAGTTGAGCACAAGAAGATTTCAGAAAAACTTTCAAAACAAGTAGTACTCACTTAATAATAATCTATCCAATAAACATATTACTCGTGTACAGCATATGAAAAGTTAAAAGACATTGGAAAGAGAGGGGAACCTCCAAAATTGTGAGAAAACTTGATCTCAACTAGGTAAGAGGCCTTTACCTGATAAAAAGAAGGTGTCAGTGCAAACAAAGAGTAAGTAAATGTGTTCAAAAATGGACTGAAATAAGCAAAGGAAACTAAAGAGTTTAGGACCTACGAAGATTTGTCTAAAACTCCAATACCTATTAAAAAGTGACATATCATCACCACCACCTGATTGTGTCATTTTCCTGCTTAAAATCCTATAAAAATTCCTTATTATACTCAGTGCAAATTTTACGAGTTTTCATATGGCTTACAAAGGCTCTTCAAAAGATCTATCTTTGCTGAACAAATATGAATCATGGCAGAGTATTTCTTTAATGGATTCTTAGAATACAGAATAGGTAGTTCCTATTTGTCCAGAAATTTTATTTCTTCTGCTTACTTCAGCAGACCTAACAGACCTAAATGGCCCTAACAAGTCCCTGCATTTGGGCAGGACCATGCTGGGAACTGCTGGTAGAAAGGCCTGGAGTTCATGTGCAGGACACAGCACAGACACAAACACATCCCACACAGTCACCTGATTAGGTTCCTCATTTCCTTTTCTGCCCAAGTTCTCACCATTTTTCTAGGGTTTCCTTTACAATAGCCACGACGAAATCTTGAACAAAGAAAATATTATTTCAATCATTCCATTATTCTGTCTTAATGTTTTAGGAAACAGAAATTAAATCAACTGGGGAAAAAAAAAATCTGAGCTCACCTGAACTCCCCACTTACATACTTATCCCGATCTTTGAACACCAAAATAGAAGTTTTGTAAATTTTGATTGCTCTGCTCTCTCCATTTGCTGTGCTAGCATGGTATACATTAGCCTATTTTAAGTCAAAAACAAAGAAAATGAAGTTTGTGTCAAATAACTACAGTGTTTTACTTTTTCTATTTGATTCTAACCTCAAAACTCAGATGAACTGAAATAACATGCATAAAGAATACCACTATCTTTTGAAGATGTGAATTAAAATATGAAACAGCATATCAAAAGGTATAGTAAATATGTCTCCAATATACAAATATAGTAAGATCCAATTGAAATATATGGGAGAAGTGGTTTTGAACTTTTTTATATCTGAAGTATATGGAAAATATTTAAAGATATTCTTACATCTAGTGATTTGTAAATTGAATTTTACTGACAATTGCTTCCCACAGAATAAGCTGCTAATTAAAAAAACACCATGTCTGTCCTTCTGTGTATCTACATATAAAGAAAAAAATGACAAAGACTTGCTGACTGATAGAGATGAGACCATAAACCCCCACCTACTTTTCTGATTAGGACACAGACCTGCAATAATCTGGCCATCTAAGCTTACTGCTGGGCACAACTAGTTAGACTCAATGATACTATGTAGTAATGGTAGTGAAAAGGCACGGTTATGTGCATAACTTCCTATCTAGCCACAAACGTTAATGAAGCCAGTTTCAGAAATATTGCATTAAACTGTTTCCTGCTCTGTGTATGGGTTCCTCTTTTTAAAGGCACAGTTTATTTACTAAGTGCCTTAGTTATATTTGGTATCTGAAATAAGAAAACTAACATGAAAACATTCAGTCATCCAAAGAAAAGCTCACTTCTTTTCCTGTGCTAATGCAGCCATTTATCTCTGAAATAATTCCTCTAGTCAACATCTTGAATAAAATCATTCGTGTTCTGGGATCCAACACCTAAAAAGAAATGCAAAAAATAAAAAGTTCGGAAAGATGGTGCCAAATATTTCTCATTAAAACATGTGACAGTTAAACTGAAGAGCTTAACTGTACTATGCTCTCCTGGCTGACTAAACAAGAGTCACTATTATGGTGTTTTTATTTGCTCTGATTTTTAATAAACAAAATGTGAGGTGAAGGCTAAAGGTACCAGGGACAACAAACCAACAAGTTCATCCAGTCATGGAAATCAAAGGCTACTAACTCTGAGGGAAACAGAAACTGACTCCAGACCAATGTTTGGAAACACAAAGGTACTTCAAAGAGTTCATGGAAAGATTCATATTTTTAGGGGCTGGCCAGTTAGCTCAGTTGGTTAGAGTGTTAGAGTGGGGTGTTGTAACACCAAATCAAGGGCTTGAATACCCATACTGGCCAGCTGTCAAAAAAAAAAAAAGAGAGAGAGAGATTCATGTTATCTTTTAATTCTGTTTTTTCACAAACTTTTTGAAGTATTCTTGTATAATGTAAACTACATGAGTAATTTTACATTTTCTAGTCACTACGTTGAAAGAAGTAAAAAGAAACAGGTATTTTTATTTCAATATATTTTATTTAACCCAATACAACTAAAACTATCATTTCAACATGTAATCAATATAAAAAGTCATTAGTGACAAATTTAACAGTTCTTACTTAACTGTTTTTTCACTAAATCTTCAAAATCCAGTGTGTGATTTATATTTAGAGCACATCTCAACTCAGACTAGCTGCACTTCAAGTGCTCAGTGGCTACTGTATTGAACAGGCAGTTTTAAACCAAGGGTCAGCACCCTATGGCTCATGGACCAAATCTAGGCTGCAGCTTGGGTTTCTACAGCTTGCGAGCTAAGAATGGTTTTTACATTTTTAAAGGGTAGCTTAAAAATATAAAACATTCAACAGAAACTATATGTAATCCATAATACCTGAAGTATTTATTAGTAGGCCCTTTAAAGAAAGGGTCTGCAGACCCCTGCTATTATAGGTGAGTTAATCAGGGTAAGAGTCTCCTTCAGAGTCAGAGTAGTTGATCTTGAGTAAAAAGGATTTCAAAGTCCTCTTTAACAAACAGAAGACAATGAATTTAAAGTCTGTTCTTGTCCACCTGTGAAACTGAAGCAGCCAAATACTTGCACATAATTTCAAGAGACGCAGGCTATTGCTCCTTGTGGCTCGGGCGGCCCTTACAGCTCCATGAAGTGAGTGTAAACTGGCAAAACAAACTTTAGGGTCTATCCTTAAATGATGTGGCTGAGGTCACCTAATGTAAACAAAACAAACTTGGAAGACTGTCGTGCTAAAAGCCAAACCACAACTATTGCAAAGAATCAAAGAAAAGTGGGTGAATAGGCATTAATTTCCTTTTCTTCTCTACTGCACAGGTAAGTAAAGAGGGAAGCAAGCTGGGGGAGGAGAGGAATTTAGGTGGATACCTCCACTTCTGCAAAATTGGTAGTTAGACAAGTAAGGGGCATAGGAAGGAGCAACATACCAAACAACTTAAGAACAAAATAGAGAAAGAAAAATGATAAACATATAGACAATATATTTATAGATAAATGTATTTTGAAAAGACAGATTAAGACTCAAGCTATATACTCTATCATTCAAAATTAATTTTGAAAGAGAAAAGGATTTCCTGCCTAAGTTATTTTAGGGTCTTTGAAAATTAAGCCTGCCTCATTTCTCACCTCTCTGAGGTGGACCATACTCTGTTTTCAATCACAGAAATAAATCGCACAAAATAAATTAGAGGACAATGAAGACACAGACCCGTCCCTGCTCCTGCCTCATGATGAAATTCTTCAATTGCACAAATGGCTCTGGATCTCATGTTAGGTGCTACTCCCCTGGGGATTGAGGTGAATGACAGAAGGGGCACTTATGTCCAACAAGGATTTGTAGGTGAAAGAGACTATTATTCCAAAATGTGTGTTTGTGTATGTGTATGAGTGGGGGAGATGGATGGTAGGCTGTAATAGCAACAGCCACAAAAATCTATCATTTTCTTCATCAAAAATCTGGGCCAGGGGCTGGCCAGTTAGGTTAGCTCAGTTCGTTAGAGCACAGTCTAATAAAACCAAGGTCACAGGTTCAGATACCTGTACTGGCCAGCTGTCCAAAAAAAAAATCTGAGCCAACCCAATCACATCCTACTAGGAAAATTAGGGGCCAATTTTCTCCCATTTTTTAATAGAAAGAATGAAACACGCATAATTTCTAAACAAGGAAAAGAATTTCTGATTGGAAATTTGAAGGTATTACCAGTCTCTCTCTCTCTCTCTCTGCCTCTCTCTCACCCACACACCCTGCTTTGTGGCAGATACCCGATCTATCTTCTGGGAAAGCTCATAAAATTCCTGAAGACCTTGCTTAAGAAAGATTCCTGGCCTGATAATCTCTTTGCTTCCCTTGAGAAGAGAAGCAAAGAGCTTTTTGCACTGCATGTGGCTTCACAGGGCTGTGGAGGGACCATGACTAATTATCTACTAACAGTCCTTTTATAAAGCAAAATGCAGATCTGTAAACTTGAAGCTATAAAAAGGAATAATTTTATAAAGGAGTAATTTTAGGTAACATTATCATTAAGCAAGAAGGATGAGAGCAAGCTACAATTCAAAGAGAAAAGAAATACCAATTTAAAATAAGAGCTTGCAACATGTTTAAATTGTACCTGTTCTACAGTTGCTCTGTCTGCCTTATCTTTGATGCGATACCTAACCAAAAACAAAAAAGTAGAGTTGACATACTCAAAATTCAGTGAGAAAAGCCAAAATAAAAAGCTTTTAAAAGTAAATCATTTCATGAAAATTCCTAAGTATGTAGTTTCTTTAATAAATTTTATGATCTGATTGTAGATTCTTCACTCAGTGAAACTTCCTTCATTTCCCTTGAATGTGCAATTCAGTTCTCTAGGGTGAAAGTATATAAGCACTAAAAAAAAAAAAAAAAAAAAAAAAAAAAAAAAAATCTATCCATATGCTAGAAGCATTAAATAAAAGGGCAGCTGGAGTAAAGTGAACTATGCTGAAAAAAAGAAAACACTGAGTCTGCTTGTACTGTTCTTCAAATCCTTAATGATTCTATTTGTACAGAATTAGAATCACTTACAAGGCTTTTTCTTTATAGCCATTTTTCACAATAACACAAGTTTTTAAATCATTTCAAGACAGTCTTCAAACACAGGCTCTGATTTGCTTCAGCTCACATACTAGGTGACTCAATCTAGCATCTTAACCTAAACTAATAAAGATTCCAACAGACACTCAGTGAAATAGCAAATGACTACATGGTGTTTCCCACAAAGTTGGTATCTCTTGGACACATCAATAAAACAGAAGATGGTTTTTAACCAGTTCTAACATTGTTAGTTGTATAATGTTAATGTCATTTTCTATAATATAGTAATAATACTTCACAGTTATTAGCATATAATAGAAGTTATGCCAGATCTTATACAATTGGCTTTGAGAACAGAAGTGTAAATGGAAACAGTTCTCAGTTATATCACTATTTAGTTTTTAGTCTTCCCTTTAATTTTTAAAAATAGGTCATGGAAGGGAACGATTCTTAATAAATTCTAAAAAGGGGGCTAGACAGTTAGCTTGGTTGGTTAGAGCTCAGCCTTATAACATCAAGGTCAAAGTTTGGTTCCCAGTACTGGCCAGCCACCCCCCAAAATAAACAAACAAACAAATAAATTCTAAAAGGGAACATTTTTATACATTTTAGTTAAACTGAAATCTACAAACACTGTTACCCTCATGAGAACACATCTGTGAACTTCATAAGATTATAGTTTTACCATATATTTCTTAAGAAGACTCATTTAATATTTTCAATTTAGAAAGCACAGGTTACCTTCATTTAAGCTTAAAAAAAATTGTTTTAAGTATACAAGTGAACATCCCTTGTAAAAGAATTATAACCAAGATCCTATTTACTCTAGACTTAGTCTCTATCATTCCTGTTTTATCATTAAAATGTTACTTACATATCTGCTTCCTTTTGTCTAGACTTTTCGGTGACTTTATTTATGACAGAATCAGTAACATTTAGCTTATCTAAAAATATAAGAAACCCACAATGTAAACAAAATATAAGGCAAAAAGACATTAACAGTCTCAATGAATAGGACACTTCTCTCCCCTTCCTTCTCTTCTATATTTTCTGAATATTTTATTATAGATAGGATATATATTAGTAATGAACAAAATTTTTTAATGCTTTTAAAGGTGATCAGTAAGTTTTACTTCCTGCCTAACAAGTGTTGTCACTTTCATCACTACAGCTGTAATTTTGGGGCCACAGAATTCTAGGTGCAGAAATCCCTCAAAAATACCATGTTTGCATAAGTTAAATTTCAGACACTTGTTAATAGTTTGTATGACTAATATAGATAATATAATTGCCTGAATTGAAAGTTTAATTCTAAAAACTTCAGTTTTATTTCAAGTTATAGGTCTATGAAGACCCTACAATACTTGTGCTAATTGAGCATGTACTGACAGCTTATACGGGAAACACTGTGCTAGGTTTATAACAATGAGTTAAGATCTGTAAGAATAGAAAGATGACCTTGTATTTTCTAAGAGGTGATTCAAATCAACATTCTGATTTCTTGCATTCAAAAGCTCACTAAGTGATGAACACCTATATAAAAAGTCTCTAGTAAAACAAAATGCAACTCTAGTATTTACAACATTCTACTACAAAATCTAATACAGAACAGACAATAACTTACATGGGTATCTATAACTTCATATTCCTACAACGGGTGAGAAAACAGAACTAAAAAAGCATAAGCTAAAGTCTTTCCTTTAAGCCATATTTTTAAATCACTAGAAGTTTTTATTTTCTCTAAATATTATTATTGAGTCAATATCACTTGAATATATTAATTTCTTGATCTAATAAAACTGTATAACACTTTGTGGTTTTTGAAGAATTTTCTCATAGCCCAGCAAGGTAATATATTTTATAAACTCACCTAGATTAATTTTATTCTCAAATTTCCGTAAGACCTTGTCTGCTGGAGTAGACATTTTGGCTGAACTGCAGTTGGAAGTCTGTCGATTTGCCTAAAAGAAATGAGTTCCAGAGTCTAAGGCACTAGTTTTAAATACAAACCTAAGGGTTCATCATCATAGTTAGTTCATAGTTAGCTGTTAAAGCATCAATACTTAGAGGTGTATACTAAGGAAAGGTAAGAATCAGTCAAATTCACTTAAGAAATTCTTAAAAAAGGCATTTGAAATAGAAGAAGGTTAAAGCTACTGGCTAGAACAAAGAGTGCATAATCTGGATTCTATTTTTTTTTCCTTCTCTAATGATGTATTTCTAGTACTATAAATAACAAAACTAAATGCATTTTTCTAATTTGACTGGTTATATATTTAAAATGAGAGGTTTATAGATTTAAAATTTCATTTACCACCAAAGTGTATAATAATAAAGAGATAAGACCAACATTAAACTAATTCAGAACTTCATTTTGGGCCCAATATCTCAAGAAAGGAAAAGATTAATTATAAGGCTTAGCACTTAGACTGGTGCTATGCACTATCTTATATAATGGCAAAAAGAGAAGAAAGAGGTCCAGGGTTTAATCCCTGTACCAGACAGCTGCCAGCAAAAAAAAAAAAAAAAAAAAGGGAAGAAAATGGAGACAATATCCAAAACCTGTAAGTAGGAGAATATAGTAGGAATAACAAGGGGCAATAACAATTACTGATCCAATGTTGTTATCTCAGCATGGAACTTTTGACGCTGTTTCTTGTTTGTATATAACTTAATTAAAAATTTTTCTATTATATTTAACTTTTAAAATAATTTTAAATTAAAATAACCTTATCATGTTCACAATAGAAAACACAGGTAAAACTTTAATCACCTATAATCCCAGCACCCAAAGGTAAGTTACATTTAAGCACATACACAAGTACCTCTAGTCTTTTTTTCTAGTTTTCTTTAAAAGGATTACACTCTATAATGAAATTGCTCAAAGTCTCACCAATGAATCAATGGAGGAGTTACCAAAAAAAGACCACAAATGTGAAATTTCTTTGGTTATTTTAAAAATGCATGCATTCTGGTCCATGATACAGCTGTTATAATATTCAAAGGAATATCATTGGTTTTTTTCCCCTCCATCTCTCTCTGTAACCTTCATACTCCAGGAAGACGCACCATGTTAATCCTATGGTGCTGCAAACTCCTGACACACTTAGTACTTCCAGTTTGACAAGTAGGCTCTACATGGTTTGGTTACTGTTTTTCACACATGGTAGATGATGGCAGATCTACCCACATCATTAATGCAGTCTTCCATTGCAACATATTTTATGGCTGCATAATGACCCATTGTGTGAATCAGTCCCATAGTAAAATTAATAAAGGTCCAAAGTTTCCAGTGTTCCTCAACCATAAACAATCCTGGAGGATTATTCTTGTAACTAAGGTTTTTATCACATACTAGTTTACCCTCCAAATAACTGGACCTATTTACTTGACCACAAATAACATACTTTGTATCTTTGTCAGTTTCATAGGTGAAAAAATGGCATCTCTACATATTTAATCTGTATTTCTTTAATTACTAACGAGGATGAACTTTTCCACCAAGTTTCCTAACAATTTCTAGTAAACTGCCTATTCATGTCCTTTCCTGTGCAGATTTTTAAGCTCATAATCTTAAAACACCTTAAATAATTCTTTTTAAATTTACTGACTATGAAAAGAACTCACACCCAGGAAATTACCAGAAATATAGAAAGGAGGAAGAGTGAAAGTCAATAAAGGTGGGGGCTACAGGAAAATATAACCTTAAAAAAATCTCTGTTATTCAATTCCAGAACCACAAGACATCCCTTAAAAACAGAAGACATAAGCAGACTAAATAAACACATACAAAATCATTTATAAAATACCTGTGGGTTACTTACTCCATTCCAGACAGAACCCTTGGTGAGTTTTCCAACTCCATCATCCCAGTCCCAATCTTCATCATCACAGTCCTCCTCCTCATCTTCTACCTCACCTTCACCCTCCTCATTCACATTATCTTGAAGGCCTTCAAATACAATGTCATCCTCCTCTTTGATTGTCTTCAAGTCTATATTTTCACTAGAAATAACAATATTTTGGCATTTTACACATACTCTAAGTGGACTCACATATACGTTTATTTATAATAGATTATATCAATAAATCTGAAAGGTTCCCTTACAATATATCTCTCAATAAGCTCAATCTTCTTAATAACATGTTATCCTGTTTTTCAGTTCTGTTACAGTTGTTTGCTTATTCTCCATGCCCAAGTTCTACTAGGGAAGTACACCACCTGTTAAATACACTTCTGCCTTAAGTTAAAATTTACATTGTTATCTTCTCTGCTGAATGAACTGACTCTGATCAGTACACCAAACCCAACTCTAGGAATTATTCTCAGAGCTGTTTTAAGAGGAAAAAAAAAAAGCTTTCTGACAAAATTTGGGAATAAGTCTAACGCAGCTTTAAGTTGAACCGAATACCACTTTGCAACAAAAGGAGCTGTAACAGGATTTGTGTTACACAAAGAACTACAAATCTCCCTTGTTCACTAACGGAAGGAATGGTGGAATAAAGGGCCAGGCCAAGCACTACGAGTCAAGTAGGCTGGGTATAAGACAATTGTCAAACTGACAGAAGAGGTCCAGGTTAAAAAGAGCACACTCATAAGGTGGTTCTTTTGTTTTGTTTTGTATTTTGTTTGCCATGTGAGAATTTAGACCCAGTGTTGCCAGATCTTCTAAGTTTTTCAAGAGAAGCCAGAAATCTGAATTTTTGTGTAAAATCTTCCACTTAATTGGCATATTCAATTTTTATAAAGCACTGTACATACCAAACAAAACATGTCTGCAGGCCAAATTCAACAGAGGTGCTACCAGTTTCGACCTCTTATGTAGAGAATAAGATCAGAAATCATATAAAACAACTGATAATATGTATTACCAGCTTAAAAACAGACATGAGTTTAACTAAATTCAGTTATCAATCCCAATGTAATATTAGCACATGCTCAGAAGGCTCCAAATCCCCATAGACATGGGTAGAAAGAGAACGAATACTCACCAAACACCTGCTATTTGCTAGGATTTTGTAAATACAGCCCCCAAATTGATCCTTCAATTGCCAATAACCTAGAGTGACATGTTGATGTCATAACTTTGTTTGTATCAGGACTTCTCACCTCAGCAAGATAATTCTTCATTGCGGGAGACTGTCTCGTGCATCATAGGATGTTTAGCAGCATCTCTGGCCTCCACCTACCAGTGTACTACCACCCCCAGACAAACAAAAATGTCTCCAAAGATTGCCAAAAGTCCTCTTGGTGGAGGTAGGGATGGCAAAATCACCCTGGTGGAAAACCACTGGTTTACCCTCACAATATCCTATGATCGATGGTAAATTAGTACACTCTATCATCATTATTCACCAGCTTTGCTGGTTGTGTATTGTTTTCCCTCTTAATTTCTCCCCTAAGGCCTTTTGTATGCTGCTCTATAACCATAAAACTGGAATACCTTTCCCGTTTCTCTGGTTAAACCCTATTCAACCTACCAGCTTACTATCACTTGCTTAGGAAAGTCTTCCCTATTCTTCACCCATCTCTCCTTTATACTACTTACCCAACTCTAGTACAAATAATTCATCTATTTAATATTGGTTTCCCCTGCTAGAGTGCAAGCTTTGTGTCAATCAGGATGACGTTCACCAATGTATTCCCACCACCCAATGCTAGGTCTGACACACACAAAGTGATCAACATATATTTACTGAAAATATCTCCAATTGATTAATAAAAGCCTTACATAATAAATCGTCACTGTAAACACAAAGTATAAGCCATTTTATTAGAATTCCAAAACAACTCTGTAATGTTTCATTTTGCTTTAAGTAGGAGTGATCTTTCATTCCTCTTTCCTCAGACCATATATCCAACGTTACCACCAAACCCTGCCACCTCTACCTCCGAAACATATCTCTAGGACCCTAGCTCTAGCTCCCATCATCTTTGAACTGATTACTTTATTGCTTTTAAACTGGTCTCTCTGTTCCACTCTTGCCCTCCATGACCCTCTCCTGCACAGTACCTGGTAAAATCCATCCTATGGCTTTTTGTAAGACCTAAAATAATATCTCAACTCCTTACCATCACTTGTATGGCTCTACATGAGCTGGCCCCTTCTTACTTCTCTATCATCATCTACTAATCTCGGCTAGCTCCACTGTACTCTAAACACACCGGCCTCTTGGTCTTCCTTTCACAGCCAAGAGGGATCCCACCTTCAGGCCTTTGTGCTTGCTGTCCTTTCTGCATGAAATGCTGTTCCCTCTGCTCTTCCCTAAGTTACCTTCTTCTTGTCATTCAAATCTGGACCTAACCCTTCCTTGACCATTCAGTCATTAATATTAACCTACTTTAATTATCTACACAGTACATATCATCTGGTATTTTAAATGGTCTGCCTTCACTCCCACGTAGAAGGCAAAGTTTCATGACAGCAGGGACTTGGCCTATCTTGTGCATCAACTCTCTAGCGTCGAGGACGAACCTAGCGTACAGTAGGTGCTCAATAAATATTTGTTGAACGTAGTTAAAAGCGCAAAAACTTGTTGCCCAATCGCTGTTCCCAACTCTGCCTCTTAGCAACATCAATCTACCTGGGAACCACGGACTCCCTTGACAAGTGGCTTTCATGAACTCTGCCACAGACTGCGACGAAAGACCCCGCTGGGATGCAGGGCTATCAAGGGACTGAGTACTGAACTACCAGTCTCCCTCTAAACCACAAACAAGTGTGAACTACCCAAGGGGGCGGCGGCAGCGGATATCCGAATCGAAGAGATACGGTGTATTCTGCGGTCACCTACCTGTCAGAGGAATCTGCGTCGTCAAACTGCCCGGGGACCACCCGGCTCATCAGCAGCCGCCGGTAGTCCATGACCGCAGCGCGCCGAGCCCTCACCGCCTGCTCTGCGCTGGGACGGGAACGGCACACAGACGGTGTTACCCAGGGCCAATCCAACGGCCTCTCTGTGGATCGCCGCCTCGCAAACCGCTCAGAAGCCCACAGACCAAGAGCTACCGCCACGTGCGGTGAAGCAGCTGGACCAACAGCTCCTGAACCATTGGCCCCAAACCGACCGGAAGCCCTGCTCTGCCGGCAGTCGACCCTGACCGGAAGTCCCGCCCCCGTGCTGGGCTGCGCGTCCGGAGCTCGGCAGGATGGTGCGCGAGAGGGACAAACCGAAGCGTCAGGGGCGGGTACTGAGTCGCCTAGTTAGGTTTGTGCTGGCCTTTCGTTCTGGAGTGTTTCGTTTCTGCGCCCCGCTTTGTGTTTCCCCTGCAGAAGGACACGCCTGTTCGGCCTGGGGCCCACAGCCTCATAACTTCACTACTCTGGGAACAGAAACGCCGAAGTCACCGCGCCGCGCCCAGGGCGTTGGAACGGGCCCCGAGGGCGTCGCAGCCTTTCCCCGGCGAGATAGGCTGGCGCGGGCGGACGTCACACAGGGCCGTTCTAGTGCGCCGGAGCGTAGCCGCTAGGTTGTCAAAGCTCTCGGTGGAAGAGGGTGAAGAGCGTTCTTCTCCCTCGCACGAAGGCCGGTGCGGAGGGAGGAAGCGCGAAAACCTCGCGCGGGTCCAGGAAACTGTGGATCCTGGAAGTGAGCACACTTTTGCGTCTTAAAAAGTTTGGTGCGCTGTTTTGAGACAGAAATGAGGAAAAAACTTAAAGTTTGTCATACGACTGGTAAAAAATTTTAGAACAGAACTTTAGAGTTTTTGCCAGTAATTCCCATGATGCCTCTGTTAACGCCTATCTTAAAACAGCTTTAGGATGTTTCTGGAATATCCAAACATTTGCATCAATTTTTTTAAAAAATCGAACATAACTCTGGTTAAGGATAGAAATAAAAGAAAAAATAAGCCTAACTTAAAAAATAGAAATCTGCAGTGCCTTATAACGTATGAAAAATGTTGTAAAAGTGTAATTGGAAGTTTTGGGTTCACAAACAAAAAAACGTAAGAAATAAGGCCCTTGCGGGGTTTATGTTTTTGTTTTTTTGCATTTGGAAAACAAAGCAAGGGTTTTTCAGATCCCCTTCACCATAACCCAGGCAGCATTTATGTGTTGGGAAGACAGGGGAATGTTGAGCATAAAGTTGGGCCTTTTGCCAGTCCTGACTAGCCTGCTTGGCTTGCTGACCTTTTTGTACTTTAGTGAGTGATGACATAGGTTTAAAAACAACTAATCCTCTATGAAGGAATTACTTTTTAATTGAATAATTCAACAAAGTAGTTAATCCAGGCAAATGGGTAGTGACTGTACATTGAAAGGGTTTAACAGAAATAAATCATTAGGATGTAGGATTTATTCAGTTTATATTTACTGTGTAGACAACACTGGCCCTTTTACAGTATGGGATGGAACACCCCTAAGTTGACTCCTCTCAAGACAGTTATAATCTGTAAGTACAAACACTAATACCCTTGAACCAGCGGTGAAGACTCTAAAACAGTAAACAAATAGGTGCTGAATTGTAAGGTATAGATTTAGAGATTAAGAACATTGTAGGTATTAAAAAAATAGATGAGTGGGTAGATGTGAAGGTTTTAGGAGAGAAGCACATGCCAGGGCAGATTAGTGAAGTGGTATGGAGTATTATCTATTTGCAGGGAAATGAACCTGATCTTGTTATAGGCAATGGGAGAAATCACCCTCGGAGACTGATATGGAAAAAAAAATAAAATTTTATTGCCAGCAGCTGGGACCGCACTAGCCAATTCAGAGTGCACCCTGAGCCATTTTTACTTTTGGTTTTTAAAGCTGCAAGTGCTAGGAGTTATTAGCCAATGCAAGCAAGCCAACAGTACATAAGCTAATTTTGCTGTTAGCATGGCTCCTCCCAGGCCCTCCCACATTTTCCCGCCCGGATTTTTCCCACCTGAGTTTTTAAAAAATGGAGGGATTTTCTTAAAATGGCACCAGTCCCGTCAACAGCAGAAACATCATTTCAATCTGACTAGAGCAGGAGAGTACGGGTGAGGTAATTGTGGATGTAGGCTAAGGAAGGCCTAGAAGATCAAGCTGAAGAATCTGGAACCAGTGTGATTGGATATCTTTTCCACTCCCATCCCTGACAGACTCGAGGAGGTCCCAAGATTATGGACCAGTGTGATGACATAGAGGACGGAAAGCAAGCATGAGTTATGGAAAGACAGTTTTAAAGGGAAAATGGACAAAACCTGGTAACTGAGTAGCCGTGTATGACAAAGTAGAGGGATGCTAAGACATCTTCAAATTTTCACACCCAGGTGCCTGAGAGACTACATAGGTATGGCCTAGGAAAGTGAGGACGGAAACTGATTTACATTTGGATTTGACTTGATGATGAGATGTTCCAACAGAAGGTATCAAGTAAACAGAAATAGTGTTTTGTGGAACTTAATAGGTCTTTGATAATATTTTGTAAATATCCTTTGATCAAGTAACTGAGAGATCTTTTCGCCTTCTATGTCCCAAGCCTTTTAGGGAATTATTAGGTAGTAGCCACACATATTGACTTATTTTTGTTCAATTCAGTTTTTATTACCATGCCAAGTTATGGTATACTCAGACTAAAATTTTTAATTTTTCTAATAACTTTGATAAATGTCATTTAAAGTTTTAAGGTAGTGAACTTTGCCACCTTCTTAATGAAAGGCGGGATGGGGGAAACCCTTTTTATTTGCACGTATTAATAGACATTAAAATTTCTTTTTTCAAAATTGAGGCTTTCCATCATTCAACAGTTAGGAACAAGGACTATCAAAACTTTTGGTCACCGCCTTCAGATCCTAAACATTTTGAAATGGATACTTCTCATGAAAAATTAGAAAGCATGCCAGAATTGGATGCCATGAATGTTTGCGGTCTTTCTCAAGACTTAACTCAGTCAGATTCTCCTTTCTGTATGGAAACCAGCAGTACAACTTCAGACTTGCCTCAGGTGGGCATTGCTTCTGCGTTCTGGGAGGTTAAGATGTATGGAGTATTCACATTATCTTCCACATGAAAATTTAAATCTCAGTGGACACATAAAGGAGGGTAATATAAGGTCTGGTTTTCCCAGTTCCACTAGTATGCAAAGAAAGGTAGAGTTTTACAGATAAGAGTGTTAAGACTGATGCTTTCTAGTCTCCTCATGATATCCTAAGATGCTACCAGGGGACGTGGCCACAACAACTCAGTCACAGAGGCAGGATGAGAGCCCAAGCGGCCTGACTTCTGGTCTAGTGCTTTTTCCACTATGTCAGTATGCAAACGTAATTCATTCGTCATTCATAATGATATTGACAGTACCCTGAATGTAAATTAATCCCTTCCTGTTTTCATGAAAATTTCTAGTGCCCTTTCTTACAAAATAAAAGAGATTGTAATATCCTAAGATTTTCGTGAATGTTCTAAATGTTTGATAGTTATTAGCAATAGCATAGGGAAATAATAGGAATGTATTAAGTTGTGTCATATGAAACTGCCTTTTTGTAGTTAAAAATGGACAAATATTGACAATTTCATGTGGTACAGCCTATGAATTGGCAAAGCCTTTTAAAAGGGCTGTTTAATGATAGGAAATTAAGAGTTAAACTGCATTTTTTCAACCTCTAGGAAGTATTCAAATAAGATATTTTAGAATTGTTTATAATAACTAAACATTGGAAACAACCTAAATTTTCATCGCTAAAGAGCTAATTAAATTACTGTGCAGATGTACAGTGAACATGTAGCCTTAAATAAGATAATACAAATATACACATATGATCTGTTGACATGGAAAAATGGTCACACTGGTTGTCACCAGATAGTGGGATTTTGAGAGTTTTTTATCTTCTCTTCTTAAACAATGTTCAAGGTTCTTTTTTAATTATAAAAATCTTTTTATTTTGAACAAAAAATTGGGAGTGTTAATCAGGGTCCAAGATACCATGTACTAAATTTGAAAAAATGGATGTCTTCAATTATGTAAGGAGGTGCTCCCTCTCAGATTTTACTGAGCATTTTATTCTTTGCAACAAATTTATAGACCAAAGGAACAAAAGGCCATATTTTAGATAAAAACAGCAATATCAGCAAAGATGAGAGGTAGAAGTTATCTCTGAAATTCTGAAATTCTATGAGTAGTAGAGACCCAACAAAATCATGTAAAATGTATCATCTATGCAAGTGAATACTGCTATTTTATTCTTTCAAGTACATTATTCTTGATACTTTAAAAATTTAATTAGGAGGAATGGTCTGAATTAGCAACAAGTCTAAAAAATAGGTTGTTATAAGATATAGTAAAAAAAGAAAAAAAGATGTAATTCAGTTTTTATTGTACTTCAAGCACATTAAATATGTGGAGCAATTACTGAAAAAACTATTGAATAGAAGTTTGTAGCCAGCTGTTATAAGAGATAAGAATTTTTTTAGAGCATCATTTAGGTCCACAAACATGTTATACTGTTAAGATTAAACCAATGTTTTTCTCAAATATTTTAAATGTTTTCCTCACTCTCTTATTTATACTGTTAACATAATAAACCCTTTCATCGTAGATAACAATAAGGTAACTTTGAGAGTAAGCCCTACCTGAATTTTTATAAATTACTGTTTAGTGGAATCAGATGTCACCTTATTACTGCAACCTGTTTTACATATCTTCAATGTTCAAAAGACTAGACTAACAACTACCCTAATGCTGTTTAGACCAGATTAATACACATCAAAGAATTACCAGTAAGAGAGATATATGTATATGCTATTATATATCCTTGTGTTTATAGTCACTTGATTTGATTTATCAAAAAACCAAAATATTGAAATAGCAAGTTTTTGTTTAATTTTCATTTAATATTGTTACTCAGTATGGTTTTACTAAAAGAGAGCTAAATGTGTAGTAGGGAGAGATAACTAGAACGCACATTCTATCTGTGCTACAAAATATTCTAACAGAAAAATTACTTAGCAGTTATACACACCTTTAGAAGAAGCTTGTAATGTTTGCTTGAAGTATTAATATTAATGTCTTTTATTATTAATACAGAATGAAATGAATGTAAAAAGGGAAAGTGAGTATAAATCCATACTTTCTGAAGATATTTGTAATACACTAGACAATTTGTTAGGAGGTAAGTATCTCTTTGTTGACAATAGGCAAAACAGAGAAACAGATTTTTTTGTGTGTTCTGTGTTAATAACAATAATAATAGCCAGGTACCATGCTAATCTCTTTATATACATTATCACATTTAATATGTAAACACTCTTATGAAATAAAGTTTTTTAAAATTGAATTAAGGGCCGTTTTTATCTCCATTTTACAGATAAGAGTAAAATGTTTATGATCAATGTTGTGAAGATGTCAGCTTTCCTCAGATTGACATATTAATGCAATTTAATTTATCCTAAGTTGACCTAACATTTAGAAGTGAGAAGTTTTTTTAAAAATACCCAGTACAGTTTTGAAAAAGAAGATTTGGAGACTTGTCCTGCCAGATGACAAGATTTATTATAGAGTTATAGTAATTATAACAATGGTTTATAAGCAGAAGGGTTATAAATCAGTGGAATAAATAGAATACAGAGTCCAAAAATAGACCCATTAATATATGTGGACACTTGGTTTTTGGTAGAGGTGTTATCATAAATCCATGGGAGAAGAATGGATTATTCATTCAATTGTGCTGAAACAGTTGGCTCTAAATGTAAGAAATGATTAGACTCTTACCTCCTGCTGACTAGAGAAGTAAAGTCCACATGGGTAAAGGTCTACATGTAAACTGCAAAGCTCTAACTTGTAAAGAAAATTTTAAAAATGCCTTTATGAAAACAGGAAAGGGAAAGATTTCTTAAGACATGAGAAATACAAACCATAGTTGATACATTTAACTACATTAAAATAAGAAAATTTCTATATGACCAAAGTATAATCAAAGTAAAAAGAAACAAACCATAGAGAAGATACATGCAATGTATATAATTAAGGAATTGGTATCCAAAACAAATTCCAAATCAATAAGAAAAAGACATAACTCAATAGAAAAACAGGCAACCTATATGTATTAGTTTTCTAGGGCTGACACAACAAAACACCATAGATTGGGTGGCTTAACCAACAGAAATAAAATTTCTCACAGTTCTAGAGTCTGGAAGACCAAGATTAAGGAGGTAGCAGGGTTGCTTTCTCCTGAGGCCTCTCTTTGGCTTTCAGATGGTCACTTTCTTGCTGTGTCCCTACATGGCCTTTTCTCTTGTCTTTCTGGTGTCTCTTCCTCTTATAAGGACATCAGTTATACCGGATTAGGGCCTACCCTGGTGACCTTATTTAACCTCAGTTACCTCTTTGAAGGCCTGATCTCCAAATACAGTCACATTTCTAAGGTACTGGGGGTTAGGCTTTCAACGTCTGAATTTGGGGAGGACACATTCAACCAATAACAGTATATAACAGGCAGATCACAGAAAAGGAAACCTGCAAGACCATTAAATCCATGAAAAGATGTACACTAAAATGGCCACAGTAAAATACCATTTCAGCCTATCAGTTTGACATGTTTTGGAGGGGTGTAGAACAGAGGAACTCTTATGCTACTTGTAGAAGTATAAATTGATAACAACCACTTTGGAGAGCAATTTTGCAATTCTAATAAAGTTGTAGATAGGTATTTTCTATAATCTAGCAATTCTACTTGTAATTATATACCCAGATACTAGACAAAAATTCTTAGATTGGTGTACAGGAAAACATGTATAAGGGTGTTCACTGCAGTGCTGTTTTTAAAGGCACAATTAGAAGCAACTTAGCTAGGGAACTAAAAGGAATAAAGTATAATCTGTCAGTAGAATGAACTAGATCTACATGTATTTACATGGCTAAGTCTCAAAAGCAAAATTTTGAGTGAAATAAAGACTTTCATATGGATATATAGTGTGATGCTATTTATGTAAAAATTTTAAACACAACAATACTCTATTTTCATGGTTCTCCTGGAGTGCTGCAGGATATTTTGAAATTTGAAGGAAATGGTGATACTGGACATCTGTTAGACTATCTCAAGGTAGTTCACTATTTCAATATAAGCCCATGCTACAGTCCTTTCTATGATGTCTTATTTGCAAAGCTAGGTTTTTGGAGGTTGTTGTGATAAGAAAACAAGTCCTGTGTGAAATCAATGATGAGTAAGAAGCGACAGAGGATGTTACCTAATCTGATTCCATGGTTTGAGACCCTGTGTGGTGCTTAACAGTACACATCCAAGTAGAGAGTGTGGTTGTCTCAGAATAAAATAATGTATTGTTCTTTTACTTTATGTGTATTTTCAAATAGCTAATAAGTTGTTAAGACGAAAGCTTAGTAACTTGTTTGAACTTAACTACTTACAAAATGAAACTGTTAGGCATTCTTTAATCCAGGGGTGATGTGAAAAAATTATTGAGGCGTTAAGGGTGTCACAAGATGAGGAAGTCTGGGGACTTGAAATATATTATTTAGCTACATAAAAGAGTGGTAAAAGTAGAAAAATATGATGGGAAGGATGAATACGTCCAGGCTTCAGTACAGTGGTTATCTCTGGGAAGGGGGTGGAGGAGAAAGTTCTAGATAGAAGGAAGGGATCATTAATTAATTTTGTAACATTTTATATCTTGTAATTTTTGTCTTATTCTGATTTTTTAAAGACGTGTATTAAATCTGGATAATTTGTCATATTGAGAAACAGTATAGCAAAGCATTTAGAAGTAGTATTCTAGAATGTCGGCTACACTGCTTAGCAGCTTTGTGACCATAGGCAGGTGACTTGTCTCTTATGTCTCAGTTTCCAATCTGTAAAATAGGGATAATATTTTACTGACTTCATGGGATTGTAGTGAGATTAAACAAGCTTATGTATGTTTGCTATTTTACAATTCTCTTTGCTTTTGTATCTTTTTGAAACATTTTATAATTAAAACATTTAAAAATTACGGTACAATAAAAGAATTTTGAAGCTATCTTGGAATTTGTTCTAATGGTATTTGACCAGAATGATATATAGCAAACTTTTTGTAGCAGTCGGTTGGGGATATCTTCCCCTTGTAAAATGTTGTTTTGTTTGTCAACACCAAGCTGTGCTAAAATCCACACAACGCATAAGGTTGAAATAATATATGATTTTTAAAAGGCTTCAATGGTTTATTTCATAAATACAAATATAACTGTTACTGTGTAAATTTATGGTGAACTCATTCTTATTTCCTTCTCTCTCTAATGAGATATCAACACTGGAAATTACATACAGAATGTACTAATTCAGCCAATTGACACCAGCATTTCTTCCTTGAGACCATTTGAACCTATTTGCAAATTTCACTGGATAGAAGCATTTAATGATGAAATGACAACATTTCAAAATCTGACAGACGACTTAACTTACACAGAGAGGCCAGAATTGCAGAGCTATGTATACAGCAATGCAAAAGACACTGTTATAAAACAAGATTCATTTAAAGAAAATCCAATGGAAACTAGCATTTCTACAAATAAAGACCAACTTGCTAGTGAGTGTGTCAGACAACTGACTACAAGCCAACCATTCATCCATTGCAGTGGAGAGACACTGAAATTCACGGAAAGGTCACTGGCTGAAAGTACTGCCAAGGAATCTGCCCTCGACCCTAAGCAACCTGAAAGCTTCTTGTATGAGGTAGGTCTACACAACGGTGACAAACCATTGTATAATAGCTCTAACCTGCTTGATCTGATAATTATAAAACCAAGGAGGTAAGATTGTTGATGGTCATTAAAGCCTGTGGGGTATTAAAGGATATGTTGTTTTCTTTTTTTAAAGAAACCATTTATGTAATCTGAGACTATTCCAAGTAGTGCTAAATCATCCAATCAGCATGAGGGACTTTGCTTGTCTGGGGAAAATGCATTCTGAGATCTTAACCAATTCAGAAACAAATTTTTCTAATAAAATAAAATAAAGTCTGTACTTGGAGATTCCCTTTACAAAATGGTAATTTCTATGAGGATCAGGACTCTGTGTTACTCATCCTTTTATGTGCCATAGCATCTACATGGAAGTTTTTATATTTGTTGAATCAAATTGGCTGAAACAAGTAGAATATAAGTGAAAGGTTAAGAAGAGGAGTGCAAATGTATTAATTAAATTATTTGACAAGAAAAGCTTAAGATTTTTCTATCATGTTGGACTTCTATTGACATGCAAAAGAAATTAGTTTTTCTACCAGAGTGAAAACATTAATTTGTCTTTTGGTTTATTGATTCTGGGCACACATATAGTATCCTAAGAGCACTGAAAATACTAATAGTATAAATTCTAAGTACTCTTTGGACAAAAAAAATAAAGATTCTAAGAACTGGTTTGGGTAAATAGATATAATCCAAGAATAGTATAATTAATACCTTTTCAATGTGAGTTTGATGAGAAAAGCTATGGTCATTATGTTTCATTTACAGGCATGAGCAGGGTTTGTTTATTTATTTGGAAGTATATGGCAGCATTTAAAAGAGGACTTTATTTCCCCATGTTGATTTCTGGAAAACAGTATTTTAAAAATATGCTTAATTAGGGTTTCTCAAGATTGTTTCTTCCTCTTTCCATTACAGTTAGTCATTTTCTTCAGTTAGTCAATAGATCTTTCAGGCATCTATTATGTGCCAGGCCCTATGCTATGGGTTGTTTATATAATGGTTACAAAACAAGTACAAAGATGTGGTTCTTATCCTCATGAGGAATACCATCCTAGTAGAGGAGATGGACGTTAATCAAATAATCACACAAATAAATGTAAAATTGCAACTATGATAAGTTCTGTGAATAAAAGTTACATATACAGTGTATGTAGAGTGAATATGTTATATATATATTTTTAATGTTATATAAAGTTACATATAAACTTGCAATTATGATGAGTGCTGTAAGTATAAGTGGGATGGGCATCTACAATAAGGATATTACCCTGGTCAGGGAGTCTGGAGAAGGCTACCCTAGAGAAATGGTCATTGAGATGAGCTTTAAAGGATAAGTAGGAGTTAATTAGGCAACTGTGGGTGGGAGAGCTTTCCATGCAGGGAGAACAACATCTGCAAACACTGTGGGTACAGGGAGCATGGTACCTGCTAGGACCTGAAAGAAGCCTGGGGTCTCGGAAGCCCTGGGCTAGATGCAGCAGGAGGGATGTACTAGATGAGGATGGAGAGGTGGCATGGGTCAGATATTGTCTGAGTCCATTTTATGCTGCTATAACAGAATACATGGACTGGGGAATTTATAATGAACAGAAATTTATTTGGCTCACAATTTTCAAGACTGGGAAGTCCAAGAGCATGGTGCTGGCACCTGACGAGGGCATTCATGCTGCGTCATCCCATGGCAGAAGGCAGAAGGGCAAGAGAGGGTGAGTGCAACAGAGCAGGAGGGGGCTGAATTCACTTTTATAACAAATTCGCTTTTGCGATAACTAACCCACTCCAGCCATAATGACATGAATCCATTTAAGAGGGTAGAGCCCTCATGACCTAATCAGCTCTTACCAGGCCCCACTTACTAACACTGTTGTATTGGGGATTAAAGTTCCAACACATGAACTTTGGGGGACACATTCAAACCTTAGCAGACATCAAGAGCAGATATCAGGACCTTGCATGCCTCAGTAAGAATAGTTGTCTTTATCCCAGAGCAATAAAAAAACACCAAAATACATGGATCTGTTATCTTTAAATTCTAGAGAATTATATAGCCCAACCTTATGGATGTCTTTTGCTGGTTTCTCAATGTCATATTTATTTTAGCATTTCTTACCACAC